>NC_141691.1:1702814678-1704037178 GCF_964263255.1 Lissotriton vulgaris
TAATATCTAGTACAGCTCATATCAGTGTGCATTTCACTTACCAGATGCAACATCTCAATCTCCACTCCATTTAGAGTTCAACCTAAACGAGATGTAAGCTGATGCTCCAAGCCAGATACCTCTCCTGTAGCTCTAATCTTAACCTCTTGGCTGCTAGGCGTTTTCCCCCTCCTGTGCTGGGATTTACCATTTTGCTGTTTGCATAACGAGCTCAGCTCGTCATCAGCACATGACACCCGTGGGTGATGACGAGCTGAGCTCGTCATCAGCATCGAAAGGGTTAAAAAAAACACTAAGAGGGACTTCATAAGCACTTAATGAGCCTGTATAATGAAAGGATTTTCTCCTTCAAAATCATAGTTGGAAGTTGTCATTATTTGATCTAGAAGCCAAAGAACATTTGAATAGTACCCTTCCATACAAGCTAACAATTGAACTATTGAACAAACCGGAGAAGCTGCTATCAGGCATGCTGGACACGAACATATTCAGCAAAAAAACTCCCTCCAAATTGGCACTTGCACTTTACACCACTACCAACATCACAGAATATTTGAGGCAACCATGGTCGCTGGAGTTGAAAAAGGCTGCCGATGCGCTATAGATTTGGTCTGATACCAAGGGCTCACTGGTACGGCAGATTGAAGAGAGCTTCGCATATGTTCTGTAAATTATGTAGGGTTGCCTCTGAATCCTTAACTCTTATTGTATACATCTGCCCCAATCTTCTGGAGTCAAGAATATGGGGACTCAGATCACTAAAGTTTCATACATGTGCCCTGGCAGTGAAGTCCTCTCCGATGGGTGACTCTGGTCAGCTCACAGCAAGGGGTTTGAGGTTCATGAAGCAGGCAATCAAAGCACTGAATGGCCAAGTCCCCAGTGAACAGCTCAGGAAAGTGAGGAGCTTGGCTGGAGATGTAGCTTGGCTGGAGATCTGTGATGGGGAGGATGTGACATGAAATGAGCCAGTAGTCCTGAACCGTAAAAGGACTTTAATCCGATGCTGATTAAAACCTTATTGCGTTAGTGATTCTTGCTTGACTTTCACTATCACTCATATCATGGCACAGGTGCTATGGCTTCAGAAACAGTTACACATATGACTATAGTCGCAGCTTTATGTTCTTCACTAATTTCTTAGGATATTAATGGTATTGAACCATTTTGGGCACCAAATTTCACCTAGTTTTATTGTGGCCAGTTGGGTTTATGAAGCAGCGAAGACTGCTGCCCAGGTATGCAGTTTGAATGGATGTTTTTAATTATGAGTTCTCACAGAGATTGTGATGTGGAGAGTAATTGGTACATATTACGGGCCACAGGTCTCACAGGCGGGGATCACACGGAAGGTACGTGGGTTGCGCTAGCCTATCATTTAGTTTCTCAAAAACGTAGCTAAGCTGCAATACTGAACACTTTTAGGACTAAATGTTGGACATACTTCAGTAATGCCCATTGACTAAAGGGTGCCACCAGTACTGAGGCAATTGCGCAGTGCTAGGTGCAGACTTAGAATATTGTTTTTTTTGGTAAATCTCAGCTATGATTTTTTTGTCTTTTATTATTTAAATATTTGTAACGATTTAAAAAAAATAGATGATAAATGATATTCAGTTTTTACCTCATTATATTTCTCAGATACTAACCTTTCCACCTTGTGAAAATAAATCTGCCAAAAGCAAACATATCATTGCCTAACTTGCGATGCCCTCCCGCCCCCTATAAAACATGTCCGCTTATTTATCCACATAGCCAATCATCCTCATATTTTCTCATCCATGGTCATGCAGGCCTACTTTATATACGTGTTTTTTCCAACAGAGTTGTTTGGACAATAGCCTTTGTATTTCAACCGTCATGGTTACTTTATTATACTATTATTGCGCCATCAGACCACAGCCAACATAAACTGCCCTAAATTGTACGTTCTTTACTTGTAATGAATCAATCAACTCGCTCGTTATTGGTGTCCTGGATGTTGTTGTTGTACTCTTGGTAACTTTATAAAGGAACCCAGAGACCTTATTCCAGAATAAACCCGGTTTAGAAAAATATGCAATTGTATATTTACTTGTTGGATTTCAGTATCTGAAATGCAAAGTACAGCTAAAGGTAATTAAATACTGAACGTGGGACGGATTCATGCAGTCAGTTGATTTAGCACCCAAAGTGGTCTACGATTAACCCCCGCACTGGGCCCACTTCCAACCTGCCATGCATGTCATTCTTTACATATATTTTACCAAAACGTTTGCCAACACGTGTATGTCTTGTTAATTGTAGTAGATGTTGGCCGAAATTATTTTGATAACATGTATGAAGTACTTTACGAGTCACAGTACCATGGACATAACCAGCTATGACCATGCCATGAACCAATGTCACGGGATGTCATAAATCATTTTGACAAGCTCATAAATCAGAGACATGACAGTTCATTAATCAATCCATTTAGCAGTCTTAAATAATTTTGGCAGGCTCGTAAATCATGTGACAGATCATAACTCATAACGACCGACAGGTCATAAATCAATATCTGACCTATCACAATCATGTTCTGTTACATCTGCCTACCATACATGCCGTTTTATGGTGTCAAAGTTCCCTGTTGGTTTTCACGCTGATTGCGGGGGTTCACCTCTAATTGGAGTTAGGCCCCAACTAGCTACCTTGTTTGTCCATTTTCTGCCCTGCCATTCGGCGGGTCTGGGCTGTGAGTGACATCTCCGCGTGCTCCCCCCTTCCGGCCTACTCACTCTGCCATAAGGCATCCCAAGGTGAGTGTCCTTCCTCCTGCACATAGCCCTGCGGGTGTGCCTCCTTATCAACAAATGTCCCCCTTCTTAGACACCACGCCGCAAGGGAGGCTTTCGTCTCCATGCGGCTCCCCTGTCCCCTTTATCGATTCCCCCTTTTTTTTTTTTTTTAAAGGTGCAGCCTGCCAGTGCCATGGCTGCCCATAGGTTGGCCCAGAAGAATGTTATCCCTTCTTCCGTAAGATGCACCGCAAACCGTAAAGCTCCAGGAGCACTGGGTTGATCAGGCGATGCTGGATGCTCTCCCGGCCATTGGTTTTGCAAAATCTGCTGTCTCGCTTAGTTTCCTCCTGGAGCTATCCACCGCTCTATTTGACAGGGCGCCTCACCATGCCAGCCTGGCAAATATTTTGAACCATCTGATGGTGGTGCTGCCACACAGCTTGGCCACCTCCGCAAAGCCTATTTACACAGTGTGAAGGAGGTCCCTCTTCCCGATCTGCGCGAGGTTGCTGCCGCACAGTTGGATCACCAAGACCTCTGGGTGCCGCGTGGACGCTGCCTGTAATCCCTTTAGGGTTGCTGAAAGGCTGGTTCCATTCCTTGAAGTTGTGTGCGGGCCCAATCCGATCCTATTCAGCCTCCCAGCGTGTCCTCTCCACTCGCAGATGTCATAAATGAAAGAAAAGCGACAGTCACACCAAATTTGGGAGAAGTAATATAGCACACTATCACCCAACAAACTCATTTGCTTGACTAATGCCAATAAATGGCTTTGCTAGACCCCCATACCATGGACTGCTGGGAAACGGGACAGAGGAGACCCTATCAATTTACCACTTTCAGAAACCACCATTGTAGCCGAGTCCCCAGACACATGAAAATACCAAGAAATGAACACTTAACTTTGAGACTTAGGGTTTCAGTGAGCAAGGGTGCACTTTTGCTCTTACACTCCAAACCTTTTTTCTGCCATGCTTGCGCTGTGCTTCAGTGGTTGAAGAGTCTGCTGGGTAATGACTGGTCATTATTGACATGTTTCTTTTGGTCTACCGCCCATCACTTAGGCCCAAGCTATGCTTTGTGACCCCCGGGCTGCACCTCAAAGTAACCGTTGTCTAATTTGATTCCCTTAGATCTACATGGGATTGCCCAGCAAACACAATGTAACATGGGGGTCGAACCTGCTTCTGTTAAACCGTGTCCTGAAAGCACTACACCACGCAGCCACCTAGAGCCCCACTTCTTTGTCTGCAGCGGTTTGCTCTTGTGCAATTGCGAACAACTTGGAACAGTGAGCTAGTGTCCCAGCCAGCTTATCATTAAGTACATCCAGTATATTTAAATTCAAACAAGTCTATAGGCAGCCGCCGTCAATATCCCAGTTAGTAGGCTGGTGTCACGTTGATTTACCCACAAAGACACATTCACCCATTTGTCCCGTACGTCAAACCAGGAAGGTCAATTATGCTGCAAGGTATCTAAATGATGATTTTCTTCGTATTTTTTTTATTTTTTTTTTGCACACAGTAAAAATGCATTGCATTAAGCTACCGTCCTAGCTTAAGATAGGTGCGTGTTTCTTTAGCTGTGATCGAAAACGCATGGCCACTGCTTCCAAGATTGAAATACTAGTTGGGCTACTCGCATAATATGGCAGGGATGATTTCATATGTCTCATTACTGGTTAAACATTTCAAGGGGTGCTTATATTAGCATTATTATTAATTTTTTTTCTTTTTTTTTTAAATTGTTCTCCCCTATCACGATAATATGTACGCACTCAGTGCAGTGGTCCAGACAACCATGGGCGCTACTTAGATAGCAGATGGCCCTTCTTGAAGATGGCAGCTGGTGGATCATACTGCCCGAACCCAAGGTCCTGCTGCCATTTTCCACTTACCCCAGATAAGCCAACCTTTTACAAATTAAATAAGACATGCTATATATATATATATATATATATATATATATATATATATATATATATATATATATATATATATATATATATATATATATATATATATATACCAACCGCATAGCTTCCAAGGTTTCACATTGCTCATGTGTGACATTTCTCCAATTTCAGTGTAATCATGAGTACCATTTAACGACTATGAGCGACACTTTTTGCAAGCAAAAATGAAGCAATGAATACGCAGAGAACATAAATATCATAAATGGCGCCCATTCGCGCAGCAAGAAAACTCTGATTAGATCTTAAAAACTGCTGCACCAGCAAGGAAGGGACTAACCATCATGACAATTAGTCTGGCCGGGCTCTCTACGTACATTTCTGCCAGGTTAGCAGATTGCTTATGTGTGATATTTACCAAATTTCAATGTACTTATGAGTAACATTCAAGTGTCTAGAGTGTGACACTTTGAGAAAGGCGGGGCCGGCATCGGCCCCGCCGCAAGTATGGTACCGGCTCCACCCCACCTGCTCTCCGTGGTGGGCGCATCCCCGCCGCGTCACCATGACGTGGCGGGCGCGCCTCATCATGGATTGTTCACAGGGCTCCCCAGTGACCGGGAAGCGATTAAATCGCTTCCGGGTCGCTGGGGAGCAAAGGTCAGGCTGGTTAGAACCAGCCTGACCAGTCGAGGGGTTAAAAGGCCGAGGAGCAGGGGAGTCTGTCTATTTGACCCCGCGCTCCACGGTCTGCCCCCAGCTTCTAGGAGGCTGTAATTATCTTTCTCTTTTTTCTTGCAGGTTTGCAGGTTTTATGTGATCAGCGGAGATCAAGGGATTCCAGGACGCCGGTATTTCTTCCTTGCCGGCTTCGTCAAAGGTTTTGTTTTCAAGAAAGCGGCTGGATCTCATTCGCTTGACCGGGGAGCCTCTCTTTTCTTTGTTTCCCCTCTCAGCAGGTACGTGGGCAGAGCAGTAGAGGAGCGCTCTGCAGAAGGAGCGGCAGCCGGCGGTTACAGCGGTATTTACAGCAAGCGGCTGCGAGAGCGGGAGAACCCCCTTTGAGGAGCCAGTCCAGCCCACGCTTCTTGTTGTTTCAGTGCGGTTTGGCGTGCGCGCCTTAGAGGTACCACGGTGGGGGGGCTGGACGTTCATAAATACAGTGTGTTATCTCGGGTGCCCATTTTAGAGGCTTAGGGAATTTAAAGCGCACACGTACGCGACGACGGTACCGCGAGGGGGCGGGGCCGAAATTGTTTACGGACTGTGTGTGCTCAGGCGCCCCATTGAATTTGTACACCTTGAATTGGTTGCGAGGCAGCCTGGTCCCGAGTAGTCTCGGTGGGTCAGAGCATTAGCGGGCTGCATGGAGATGGTTCTCCAGTAAAGAAGAACATTTTACGGCAGCCATAAAGGGTTTGAAGGGCACAGTCAACTGCTGGAGTATCAGGGTACGTAATATAAGGATTGTGTCATCTGCCGGGTCACGAATGCAGGGTACTCGACTGCACAATTTCTGGTAGTGTGGGGCATTGAAACAGTATTAACTTTTTTAGAGACTACTGGGCGGGATCTCTTCATGCAAGTTTTGAGTCACGTTTCATGGATAGTTATTGAATATTATCAGATAATATCCACTTGTCACGATTTCAGAGCCCAGTTCATAATACTCACAGGTCTCCTCAGCCGACGTGGCCCAGCGGAGAGGGACAGAACACATCACTCCGAAGAGGGCACAGACAGGCCTGCATTTCACTGCTTCTTTGGCCGCTGGGCTTGAGATTACTCGCCCAACACCCAGGTTAGCTGGCTTGGCGCGGCTCCAGTTGCGTGGTGCTCACGGCCGGTTTGTATACCTCCAACAGTGCTCAGGTAAGGACTTGGACAAGTTCCAAGTCAGGCAAACTGTGTAGGGAGATTCTCAGCGGGAGGGATCAGTATAGATAACATTGTGTTTGTGGTGTTGTTACCTACCAGTGTGTAAGTTACCTCGCAATTGTTGTCCCAGCAGCTATGGCTAGTAAGCGTGGGGCGAATAATTCCCGCATGGAACATATGTTGGAGTCAATGATGCGTAGGATGCAGACGATGGATAGGAGATGGGTTGCAGAACTGAGACAAAGAGTGGAAGAGCAGGGTTAGCCGCTGGGCAGGCCGAAGCGAACCATAGTGCCCCCAAAGCCCAAGGGTAAATTGGACCCGCTCCCCAGGCAGGCTTGGAGATTCCTTTGGGTGAGGGCCCCTCAGGAGTTACAATGGCACCAGTGAGCCATACACCCATAACAGTGGTCCCTACAAGTAATCCATTGGGAGCCGCCCCTATCACAGTGGTGCCCACGCCAAGTACTGTGGCTCCCACTTCAATCCCCTTGGTCCCCGCAGCAATACCTGTAGTGCCTACACATAGCCCAGGGATACAAGTACAGAGTACAGTGGTCCCTACCCCCATCACAGGACCAACGGGTAGCAATCAGGTCCCACAGGAGCTGGTGGCACAGATAGCGGCAGTACTCCCGTGGCTGGGAATGAGGGGGATGTTGCCAATTTCAGTAGGGGCAAAAGAAGTGGGGCAGGACCCGTTGGCGGCGGCGGAAGTTGGTGGCAAAGATTATTGCAACCCCAAGCGGGACACCAGGCGAAGTGCCGGGTACTCAATCTCTCTCACAACCTACAGGGGTGGTGCGATTAGCAGGAGACATCAAAGAGTTGCCAGCGGCCAGCAATGGAAAAGACAAAGTGACGGAGCCGAGTGGAGGCAACAGGTAAGAAGTGACATTGCCATTGCTGGGCGTGGGTGTGCTACCCACAGGAAGGGAGCATTTAGTCAGACATGTAACACGTGTAGTGAAAGAATTGGTATGGTCTGGTGCTTACATTAATATTTTCTCCCTGCTGGTTGATAGGGAAATGGAATATTCAAGGAAACAAAAGGATTGGATGCTTCCAAGTGAATGGCGCGCTGAACTGTTGAAATTCAGGGTAGAGGAGAATATGAGCAACTGGATTAGGGCCTTCTCTGTATTTATGGCTATAATAGCGTAGTGTTCACCTAATTTACAAGCAGAAATGGCTTGTTACCAGAGCAGGATTACTATGTCTCATGATAAATATGGAGGCGTAGGGTGAAGGATTATGACCTGAATTTCAGGAAGGCCAAATCAGTTGACCCATCACTTTCCTAGGACAGAGTCGACACACTTACATGGTTGGATCAGTTTGGGTACGGCCAGCCGGGCAGCGCAGTCCAACAGGTGAACAAGGATCACACATTTCAAGCGTCACAGCGCTTTCAGCCGTCCCAAAACTCGGCTGCCAGCCCTAGTCCACGGACAGGGGTGAGGGGGTGTGTGGGGGGGCGGACATGTTGGGATTTTAATAGACGGACATGCACCAGGGCCCAAGGCACTTGTAAGTTTAGACACGCATGTTCTGTCTGCAAAAACCCTTCTCACCCAGAATCTAAATGTCTCAAGAAAGCAGGCCACAGGGGAAAGAAGAAGCAGGATTGAGGAAGGGACACAACTGGTAAAACACTCCCCCATTTAAGTTATGGCAATGACCCCTTGGTTAAACAAGTACCCTGATCATGTCACAGCTAGGACTTTACAAGAAGGGTTTTTGTACAGTTTCAGGATTCCTGCATTGAACTATATAGGGGCAGCTGAGTGTAAAAATCAACTCTGTAAGGACTAATCCGGAGGTAGAAGCTACAAAAATTGACAAGGAATTACGCTCGGGCAGAATAGCTGGTCCATTTGACCACATCCCTGTGCACAATTTTGTTTGCTTGCCCCTTGGTGTGGTCCCAAAGAAGGAGGAGGGGGGTTCAGGCTAATTCACAATCTGTCAGCCCCTGGAGGCAAGTCATTAAATGACGACATCAATTAGGAAACCTGTAGCTTGAAACATGCCTCCATTGACCAGGCAGTGGATATGCTAAGGGTTTTGGGCCCCGGGGCTTTGCTCCCAAAATCTGATATTGAGTCTGCCTGTACATCCTCTGGATCACCACCTTCTGGGTTTTAAATTCTGTGACAAATTCTACATGGATAAGTGCATGCCCATGGGTTGCTCAGTTTCCTGTGCTTACTTTGAAAAATTCAGTTCATTCTTGGAATGGGTTTTTAGACGGGCAGCAATATGTAATGCATTATCTGGATAACTTTCTTTTCTTCGGGTTGGTGGGCTACCCGGAGTGTGCTTGGGCATTGCAGGAATTTTGCGTGCTCATGCGTACCTTCGGGGTTCCTCTGGCGCCGGGTAAGACGGTGGGTCCAGCCACCACAATAGAATTTTTAGGCATTGAATTAGACTCAGTCCAAGGGTGTTTCCGGTTACCTAAAGAAAAAATGTCAACATTTAAAGCAGCACTGCAGCAATGCTTGGCAAAGGACAAAGTAACCTTACATCAGCTGCAACAAACAGTGGGTCAGCTGAATTTGCATTGAGAATCATACCTATGGCACACCCATTCTCCCGCTCTATCTCCCAGGCCATGACAGGTCTCCAAGAAAACACCATCACCCAAGACTGTCGTCTGAGGTTCGCCAGGACATGGAAATTCGGATCGCATTTCTGGAGGGTTTCAACTGCAGGGTGATGCGGCCCGGTCCTCCCACTACTTCCACGGATTTAGGTTTATGTACTGACGCTGCGGGCAGTCTGGGATTTGGTGCCATACTTGGGACCGAATGGGTGGCACAACAATGGCCGGCATGGTGGGTGGAGCCAATATTGTTTTTCTGGAACTCTTTCCATCTGGGTGGCACTGGCTGTGTGGCCTCATCATCTGCGTAATCAATCTGTGATTTTCTGGTCGGACAACATGACGGTGGTTGAATGCATCAACCAGCAGGCTGCACGGTGTAAAATGATCCTTTGCCTGTTGAGACAGTGCTGTTGTGTATGAAGCTCAACATACAGTTTAGGGCTTAACATGTCACGGGAGTACTGAATAATGCTGCTGACACACTCTCTCGCTTCAAGATGCAGGTTTTCAGGGAACAGCTACCTTCTGCAGAGGAAACACCAACACTCTTCCCAGAAGTACTCTGCCAGATTGGTGCCCCCAGCTACAGAACCTCGTGGAAGCTAGCCTAGCTCCCACGACCAGGAGAGCCTATGCAGGGGCATTTTGGTCTTACTGCGCTGTTTTGGGGCAGGGTTGGGAGAATAGCTGGCATCGGACAAGGGCATTCCTCCGGTATTTGGACTCTTTGAATAAGGAAGGCCGCTCTGCGGACACAGCCAGGCGACATGTGGCAGCAGTTTCTTTCTTCGCCCAAATCAAGGACACCAGGGACCCCACTAATAGTTTCGTTGTGAGGAAGGTACTGAAGGGGTGGCCGTGCCTCCAGGGGGCTACTCCAAACACAAGACACCCTATTGGTTTGGAGCGGCTGACATCACTGCTAACAGCCCTTGGTGGCATTTGCAGCTCTACAGGGGAGGCATTGCTATTCAGGGACGCTTTTTTACTGACCCTTTATGGAGCTTTTAGGGTAGGGGAACTGGTGGCATACAATAAGCAGGATGTGCAAGGTGGGCTCCAGCTTGAGTATGCAAAGATACAGGGCGACACTTTGCTAATAACCATTAAACAATCCAAAACTGATCAGGAAGCCCGCGGCGAAGGGATAGTACTTCACCGAACACAGGATAATCCATGCTGCCCAGTGATGCAGCTAGAGCGTTCCTCCGACAGAGGAATAGTGCGATGGGGGGAGCATTACTAATCCATGCTCACGGTACCCCTCTTACCAGTTTCCAATTTAAAAGGGTATTGGCTATGGCAATAGACAGGACAGGTTTGGATCCAAAAGACTTTGGAACTCATTCATTCAGAATAGAGGCTGCCGCAGAAGTAACAGCCAGAGGTTTGCACAGCAATAGTGTGAGGAGAATTGGGAGATGGTCTTCCAATTGTTATAAGCGCTATGTGCCATTACACATGTTGTGAGGGTAAAAATGCATTTTGTGCTGATGCCTGTCCTTTTTTCTACTTACATTTCAGTTTCTCAAACCTGTCACGCAGGGGGGAAAGTGGCGTCGGTGCACCAGCAGCAAGATAGTTCACAACGGCGGGCACATCCACAGGACACAGGAGCTCATGTTGTTTGGGTCATTGGTCATTCATTTGTAAGGCGCCTGCAGTCAGTTTTTCTTTCAGGTAACTACAGATACAGAGCTGAGCAGGATGGTTTCACGGCATCTTTCCATGGGAGAGGGGGCCTCTGCCTCAGTCAGTTCAGGGCTTTCATTACAGAGCTGTTGAGTAGGCACAGCCCTCCACCCAGGATAGTTATCTTAAATTTGGGTGAGGGACAACCTGGTGAATCTGGGTAGAAGAGGTTTGATGGAGGACATAATCTCGGAAGTGGGCTGGATAGTGAAGACATGCCAGGGCTGCACCATAGTTCGGTCTCAGATGGTACCCAGATTTAAATGGGAGGGGGGAAGATTCTGTGAAAGAGTTGAATCACTCAGTAAAGAGGATCAACAATAAAATAGGGAAATTGTTCAGGTCTCCTCAGCTACAACCCATCGCACATGGGTGTGTCAGGAAGGAGCAGAGTTTCTTAAAAGATGGGGTCCACCTGACTAGGTTAGGTAACGAAATCCTGTTGGAAAATATATTGGCTTGGCTAGTTTTAAGGGCAGGGCATGACCTTTCAGTGTAGGAGGGTAGGGGCGGGGGGGGGGGGGTGCAGATAGTCGGTCAACTACGCTGGCCTGTGGCAGTAAGGTCATGATTGGTGAGCAGTAAATTTAAGGTCCTTAGAGGGCGGCACCATTCTTGAATGGGGTCGCCCAAGGGGAGGGACAAGTGGTCTCTCCTAGAACTCCAGGGGCAGAACAGACAGTTGGCTGGATGGGTGCGGGGGAGGGGGGAGTCATGCTTTCTTTAGGCTGGTTGCCCACCCCAAACGTGCACAATGACGTCAGTAAACGGCGCAGAGATGCAAGAGCCCCCTTTAATGGAGTTAATAGAGCGTACGGGGGTAACACAATTTCGGAAACACAATTTGGATTCCGCAAATTTCATGGAACGGAAACAGCGCTCATTAAAGCAGCGGATGACATCCGATTAATCAGAGACCAAGGCGGCACAGCAGTATTGGTGCTCTTAGATTTATCGGCTGCTTTCGACACGGTTGACCATAAGATCCTAGTCAACCGTGTCGAAAAGATGGGCGTGCAAGGCCTGGCAAAAGATCTGCTGGCGTCTTTTTTAGCAGAGAGATCCCAGGCAGTTATTCTGGGCCAGTTTAAATCCGCTGAGTTATCACTGCCATGTGGGGTACCTCAAGGTTCATCCCTGAGTCCGACACTATTTAATATATATGTGTCGGACCTTGCAAATACCATCAAAGCACACGGGATGAACCTTACCTCATATGCGGATGATACACAGCTGATACTGGCTGTCAGAAATGATGGGGAAACAGTGGCTGAAAATTTCAAGACAGGTATGCTGGCCATTGGGAAATGGATGTCAGCAAACTGTCTGAAATTAAATTCCGACAAAACTTTTGGCCACCTCAGCCCTAGTTGGTCCCCAACCTGGTGGCCATCATCTTTTGGAGCCGCACCCAAACCAGTCACGTAAGTGAGAAATCTGGGTGTCATCTTCGATGACAATTTAAATTTCATGGCTCACGCCAATCAGACGGCCTCTACGGCTTTTTACAAGTTACGTCTGGTGAGGAAGATCCTCCCTTTTCTCCCTATAAATGTGGGAAAGACACTGATTAGTGCCTTGGTCCTATCAGCACTGGATTACTGCAATGGATTGTTTGCAAACGCTCAAGTTAGGATAATTAAGAAAATGCAAACAATCCAAAATGCAGCAGCCAGACTTCTCCTTAACATTCCTAAATTCAAACCTATAGCAGAATCATTGAGGAGTCTTCACTGGCTTCCTGTCAGGAATCGAATTAAATTTAAGACGTTATGTATCGTCTATAAGGCACTACACCATCAAGCGCCTCAATTCCTGTGTGACCATCTTGTCCCATATACTCCTACTCGAATGCTACGATCAGCAGGACAAAATGACTTAGTAGTGCCACGGACGAGGCTGGTCAACTGGGGAGACAGACGTTTCCTAGTTGCCGCCCCAAGATTGTGGAACACACTTCCACAAACAATAAGATCAAGTCCAAACATAATGTCCTTTAGGAAGAAATTGAAAACTTGGCTATTTAATCTCTGAAAAACTTTCCAAGCTCATATAGGAGGGTAATACAGTACAGCGCCGAGACGCCTGCGGGCAATTGTTCGCGCTCAATAAATGCTAAAAAATAAATAAATAAATAAATAACCGGGGGGGGGGGGGGGGGGGGGAGGGGGAGTACCCTCACAGTAAACGGGCCCTCTGAGGATGCACACTCTTACTGGAGGGCGTGGTTAATTGATAAGGATCTGACACCAGTTAGTGACCTTGCCGTAGGCCCAAATAGGATACGCAGAAAAGTAATTAATGTGTGATTATGTTAGATTCGGATAGGAAATACCTTATACTAGAAGTATGTTACGGTTAGCCATCTGATATCTGTATACATTAATTGCAATCAAATGTCATGCAATGTTTTCTGCGTAAATGTGTAAATATTGTTTTTCAATTTTATTTGATTTTATGTTTTAATAAATACGGCCTGGGGTTGTACAACCCTCGCCTCCAAAGAAATCCCTCATGTCCATTTTTAATAAATGTTGGTTAAGTACAAGGGGGGTCCCTGGCCATACTCACTAGCAATCAGAAATCACACTCCGAGTAATGAAAAGCTCAAGACGCCCTGAAATTCCTGCAGAATTATCCCTGGAATGAACATGAATTATCCACACATTTTTATGCCAGCCTAGTTTACACTGTTTACAACGCCATTTTACATTAATGTGCGTATTGACAGTGCTCTCAGTCACACGCTGCGACCTCATATTGTTATTAAATCAAAGTCACGATCCCCCTCCTGCAACTAACCTCCTTCAGTCTACAAACCCTCAATTAGGCCCCAGTCACGACCCCGGTTGTCTTTCCATGGATTTGAATACAACTCCACTCATTGATACTCCTCTAATAATCAGGGGTGACACTATAAACTATCCAGGCCCGAGTTAACAAAGCATACTTACTCTTTGATCGACTATCTGCTTGACCCAAGCCCCAACCTCTCCCAGAGCTGCCGAGCTAGGAAAACGCAATTTTAAAAGAAGCTGCTCTGAGTCTGTGCTTCTAAAGGGTCCTTTCATAGTATATGCTTCTTTTGGCTGTAAATCAAGGACCTCAACCATTTTCATTGCATTGCACGTTTCCTTGGACAAATGAGAAGACGCTTGGAATCGACTTGTCATGGTATACTTTGGATATTTGGCATATTTCGGAATAAGAGCCATTAGCTTTGAATGATGATGATTTTGTTAACTTTCGATGTCTCGCTCTAGTAAATCACAATCCCTCACCTGTGCCATTGGTTAGCCAGTGGACTGCGGTTGCCAGTTGAACGCATTCCAACCCAGGAACCTTGTTCTGAGACATGAGGCCATTGAAAATTAGGCCCGGATATACAATAATGAACTTGTACCTTTCCGTGCAGTCTAGTTGTGCAAAGTCGCTCGGCTGCTTCAACTCGAATAATCAATTTCCTAGCGCAAGCCATCAAAATAATTCAATTTTTTGTTGGAGGATGGGTGTTCTGCCTGGGACAGCCTGTTAACCAAACACCCCGGCGAGCTCACCCAGGCTGTTGTTCCCTTTCTAATTGCGAACGTAAATGTCTGGAGCGTGTTTGCAATTTAAAGGTGTAATTCGATTGGAAGTACACGATCCGCTTACAATTGGTATGAAACGACAAAGCCTGTACTAATAGTTAAATGGCCTTATTTTTTGGGCACATTCAACATACCCTGCAGTACCAAGGCCGCCCAAATGCATGTTTGCAGCTTTTTTTTTGCACGGATGTGCCCATGGTCACAGCATGTTTAACCCACGCCGGGACTCGAACCTGGTTCCTTCGTGGTATTTTAATCAAGATTAGAACATTGGAATGTTGGGAGCTCCATTGAAAACAATGGAGTGCTCCGGGCTTATAATGGCTGGTATAAGCCTGGAACTCCAACATTCCAATGTTTCTTTGTTCACAGCTCTGGCTGTGAACAAAGGGTTCAGAGAGCCTGAGGGGATTCCAATCCCCTCACGCTCCCAAAAGGCTTTGTTTTTTTTTTAGAACATTCAGTCCTCTAGTGACAATGTTCTAATAGCCTTATAGCCCTTCGTAGAAGGGCTATACCGCTATTAAAGTCCCTCTCCCTTGTTAAAGGCCCTCGCCTTCGGCTCGGGGCCTTGAACACTGGAGAGGGCCTTTAATAGCCGGTATAGCCCTCTACGGCGTTCTATAAGGCTATAGTAAGAACCCTGGTCTCCCAGTGATAGTCTAATGGGAGGCACGCAATGATCCAGACAAGGGGCAATCCGGCCCCCTTTCAGGAACGCTGACCTACAGGGGCGTCCGCAAGGAGGGGCAAGAAGGGGCACTTGCCCCCCCACCCCCTGGAGCGCCACTCCTTGCCCCCCCCGCCCCCTCGTGAGCGTCAGCCTGGGCTGAAACAGCTTCCCGGGATGGTGACCGTCTTATTTGCAGCCGCACCCGAGTACTTCACAGGTCTTTAAAAGACCATTTACGTGTTAACGAGGCTTTGTTGTTTTTTCACCCCTTCATCTCCACCCTGCCTATTGCTGGAAGAATAAGCAACCCCCCCTCACGCCCCCCCCCCCCAAATTTGGGTTCTAGTTGCGCCTCTGGTCTGGGACTAAATATATTTTCACCACCCCTTCTGCTGTGCTACTAATCCACTCCGAAACTGAAGCTAATTCTGATGCTTCTACCAGGCCAGAGAGTGGCATGCATTGTACACCACGGATCACTGGAATTTTTATGTGAGGCTAACCGGCTATGAGTAGGACTGTGATTGCAAGTGCAAGTAACAGTACTTGAGAGGCCGGTGGATGTACTCAGACATTTCCCGATGATCTGAGACTAACAAACTATATTGTGCACTGCTTACTAGTGCCAATTATTTTGTACCAAAGCTTTCTGATGGAGCGCATGTTCTCTTTCCGTTGAATCCACTGCTCTGAGTGCTGACACAAGGGCCAAAAAACGACAGCTGCTGTCTGATTGTGAGGAAGGGGTGTCTACTTTCCAGATCATTGGGGGTACTTCTCAGTCCTTGTACTGGATGTGACTTAATTACTGTACAATGTGCACAAGCTACATAAAACCAGGAAGAATATGTTTCTTTTCGATCCACCCACTCTTCATTTCTCTTTTGGTCTTCTTCTAGTACTGTTTCCAGGGCTATTTCCAGTACTTCATTTGTAAAAAAGTAAATAAATAGGTTTAGGGACCCAATGTTTTTTTTTTTAGACGCTGCCAGCAGCACTGCTGAACACCAGGTTGGCCAAATACCAAGGCTGCTTACTCTCGATTCCAGCTCACGCCTCTTCTGTTCACCACCTTACACTTCTCTTTCTTCGAGTCTTGCCCTTTCTTTTTCATCTCTGCTTTATGAACCCAGTTCATAAGTGGGGACTCTTATTTTGGTATTCGGTGAAGGTACGCAAACCTTCCATGAATCTCCTCTCAAAAGTTGATCAGCATACCACCCCCAGCATCCAAAACTAACCTGTGCTGTGTCTGCGGTGCGATTCTAACCCCACATTGTCACCTCCAGCCATGTGGCCGTGTCACCCCATTGGGGGGGGGGGGGGGTTCAAAAAATCACCTGGCTACCTATTGGCCAAGTCTTTTCACGCCACCTTTGGAGTGCACTCTTGCCCAAGGAGGGGTAAAATCCCCCTTTGTTGCTGGGCGCACTTAGGCAGCACAAACTGGCTTTTTCCGGGTCTCCGCCAGCCATTATGGCACGAGCCCGTGAAGCCCCCTTCGGGGGTAGCCTCTCCTAAATCAGAGGTAGGTCAGAATGTGAAGTTAATAGAACTCAGACTGATATCTGGGAATTATACTCAAGATTTCAAGTGGATCTCCCCGAAAGCTGAAAGTAAGTAAGTAATATCTGCAAAAATGTTACCAACAATATCATATGTCAGCATTGCTTTTGGTGAGCAAAAGAATGATGGATTTAACCCAGATCCTTGTGACTGGGGTGAATTTTGCATTGTCCAGCATTCCGTCCATCAAATGTTTCTTTGTGCTCACTGCACCACTGGATTCACGTTAGCCTGGGTGATGAATGGTGACTCCCTGAAACCGGTCCCAGGATGCTCGTTTCTGGTCCAGGGAGGTCCTGGCTTGGCAGTTCGGGCTGGACTGTTCCCATAAGGAACAGGGTCAAGACTGATTTGCAAATGGCTGGGTCCAAACTGGGGTGGTGTGGTGATCAAAAGAAAGATGGATTTAACCCAGATACTTGTGACTGGGGGCAAATGATTGCATTGTCCAGCATTCTGTCAATCAATTGTTTCTCAAGCATTGCTTTACATGGCAAAGATGCAAATCTAAGTAACCACCTACAAAAATGTTTTCCAACTGCCACATTCTGCTTCCCCTGGCGCAAGTCCGGCTAGAATTTGGGTTGACTAATGAAACGACAGGGAGAATGTACTCCACAATAAAGGTCTGGTAAAGACTCAAACAAAATATAGGGCGTTCCGAGCTCAATGAAGCACTGTGGACTGAACTTGGAAAAGAGATTAAAAAAATCAGCGTTTTATTAATACTTGCAAAAAGCATTAACAACTAAAAGTTTGGAGGAGCTGTGGAATAAGAACCTGCCATTCATAACGTTCAAACAAGTCATAAATAAAGCTGCTAAATTTCACTCTCTGTTAACAGATAAAAACATCTTCTCTCATAGATCTCACGCTTGAATGGTGATCAATAATTATAATACCCTTACACCAGCAGCCTACCTAAATCTTACCTTTTCAGCATACCAATGCGGCCCCCAGGGGAAGTGAAGGTCGCAGACCAGTCTTCCCCTGGGGAATTTGCGCAAAGACTGGAAGGACAAGGTGGGGGTGGGATTAGAGGGGCAAGGGGAAGGGGCGGGATCTGGAAAAACTTAAAGGGTGTTGGGAGTGGAGAAACAGCCTCTTTCTAACACCTGAGCACCACCGGGTAGGACATAGGAAAACTGTCTTAGGAATACTTTTTGGTCGGTAGGTGGGTGGTTGGGGGCAGGGGTCGATTTGTCGATCAGCCGGGAGTTTTGTTTTTGTAGCTGCGGTTTTCAGGGTGGTGTGCGGGGAAGTTTTCTGGGGGCTCTGATGACCTGCTAGGGTCTGCTGCCTGCGGTGCGGGGCAGAGAGGGCCGGTGGGAGGGGCTGCAGTCGGTGTGCTCATCGGGCAGGTGACGGGGGTGGTCTGCGGGCATGTGAGGGGGTCGCTGAGGTGTTGGGCAGTGTCGTCAGGCGCATTCTGGAGATATGGCAGCGACTAGTACGGTGAGGGCACCCAGCTTTTGGCATCCGGTATGAGTTTTTGGTGAGTGGCAGGTCCTGTTGTGCGTTCTCCCGCCTATGCGATACACGCTGCCTTTGACATGCCTTGCCTGTGGGAGGTGGGGCGGCCATGTGGCGCACGCGGACTGGTGCTGGGCAGGAGGCGGCCCCTTGGCGGGCGGGGCGCGCGGCGTGATTCGTTTTGGCCGGGACTGGTCGTGTCTGGGAGGGAGGACCGGCGGCTAACGGCGGGCTCAGGCACAACTCAGCCCGATACTGGTGGCGAGCTGGCTGCCTTGGAGGGCGGTGGGGGGACTCGGAACAGGGTCAGCTGCATCATACGTGGGCCCGATCTCGGCGTGGCGGGGGCCACTGCTGCACAGATTAGAATGTATGGGCCCACTACCGCGGACCGACACTCCTTTGGGGGGGGGGGGGGGGGGGGGGGAATATGGGGGGGCACATGTCGGGAGGCGGCGTGGGGAAGGCCCAGGGGGCTGAAATGCATATTCTTCTCCTGCATACAGTGAATCCAATGGATATAAGTGGAAGTATTGGATGATCTATTCCAGTCATGGTGAATGACACCACTGGAGTGCGTCTATGCTAGTTATTGCGGGGGCCTTGCTTAGGGGGTTGCTGAGTGGGAGGGCCATTGGGATGCGGTCGGGGCACACAGGTGGTGTTTTTTGGGGCACTATGAGTAGGGGTGAGGGACAGCCAGCACGGCGCGAGGCCCAGCGGTGTTCAGGCTTCACCTGGTTGGAGCGATCCGGTGTGTGTGTGTGTGGGGGGGAGGGGGGGCAGGGCAGGGAGCCAGGACTGGTATTGTTCCGGCAGTAAAGGGGATGCCAGCGGGGCGCACGACGGCCTCAGGACGCTGGCCGGAAGCAGTAGGGGTGTCCGCGGCGGACTGCCCCTCCAACGTGGGATCGCGCACCATGAACATTTCTGCGATATGGAATTTGTTTGGGAAGTTTCGACCAAAGTGTGAGTGACAGTTGGCATGCGGCATGGAGGTCTGCGGATGTGTGGGGGTTTGTGGACATGGATGTGGTGGGATGCCGTAGAGGTAGGGAGTGGGTTTGTGGAATGAAAGATGCAGTGTGAATGGGACAGCGGTTGAGTGGGGTCGCCATGGAGGGCGGGAGGGGAGGGTTCCAGGTAACTGGACTGTTTTGTGTTGCTCTAGGAGACAAGTACGGCTGCAGACAAGTGCAGGGGGATGATGACGACGACGGGGAACACCAGCACCTGAGCAAGAGAAGGAGGTCATGGACGGACTCTCCGGTACGGGTTTATGGATGGGGCAATGGAGGGGGGAGCTGCACGGCCGGAGGGTCTACGGCGGGTTGGCGGGGGTGCATTGGGCGGTGATGGAGGAGGGTGGATAGAGGTGCTGCGACGGCAGGCTGCTGGAGAACTGTTTGGGGGTCGAGTGACGGGTAGAGGACTGATGGGAGCACGCCACTTGCTGGATTAGAATGTTAGGTAATGATGTTTATCAGTTCAGCATGGTTGAAATTCTTTACCAGGGGTCACGGGGCATTCTCAGAGCGAGAGGCGCGCTGGGGAGCCTGAGGTGCCGGCTGCCACGCAAGCAGTTATGGGTGGAATAAGCGACAGGGGGGGGCCGTACACACACTGTATGGGCCTTGCCCGCAGCTGAGGCATGCTGACAAACTGGTTGCCATTAGGCTGGGTTGACTTACAAAGCAGAGATTTGGTTAATCCACTGACGTGCAGGGGATCGATGAGGCTAGGAAGTCCATCTCGGTTATTTGAGGCCATGGGTCCATGGCGCTCAATTGCGTATGTGAGAAAGCCGGGACTCTGGCGCAGATGCAGGAATTGTTCTGGTGGTGGTGGCGGAGGGGGGGTTGCACGGGTCCAAGGACACCAGAGCGGGTTTAGGCGGCTGCGATGGGGGCCCGTCCCGCAGGGGCTGGGGACATGGATGGCTGACACTAATGCCGCAGGTGCTGAAGACGGGCGTACGAGTGGTATGGCTTGAGGTTTGCGCTGTAGTGTGAGACGGGTTTTGACTGATACGCTGTTCACCTGTTATTTATTTATTTAAGTACAGTTTTTTATAGCAGTGGCTGGACCCGTGGGTATCAGAGCCCTCTACACACACACTTTACCGAAAAGAGGATGGCTAAGGGTGTGAAGCGCGTGGGGCTCTGGGATGTAGGCGGCTTTACAGCATGTCGGGTCTGAGAGTACTACACATGAGGGGGGTTTTAGGCAGGGTGTCTGGCGAGGATTTTTTTGTGGGCACGCAGAGTGTGAGGCCAAATGGTGCAGCAGAAGGCATGTACGCATCAGGGTATGAGCAGGTATGGTTTTTGGATGTGTGGTGCAGGTGGAGACGGCGCGCGTTGCAGTGGCCGAAAGACTCTGGCAATATACTATTCTCAAAAGTTACAGGGGCCCTGGGAGTCCGTTAGTTTCCCCCTGGAGGTGGGTTGCTCTGGTCAATGTGGAACAGCGGCTGAATAAGCGGTGCCTAGGGTGACTGGTGTTCTGGCACCTGGCGTGCTTTGGGGTATATAATGGGGCACATGATTCTCAAGCAGGGCGACTTTGGTGCTTTTGAGGCGCGTTGTGAGGTTGGTGTGTCTGGGTGACCGGCATTGGGGTGAGGTTTAGTGGTTAAGGTTGGGGGGCAGTGTTTAAGGGCACCAAGATTATTGGCTTGAGATTGAAGGCGTAGTTCTGGGGGTGTTGTCTTCTGTGAAGGTGGAAGGTGGGATTTCATTTCTGCAGGTCGTTCTAGGCTTCATGCGGAGGCCGGGCTGTTGGGTTGGGCTGCCTACGGTGGTGCACAATTGTGCGTTATGGGGGCGGCCGCAGCGGTGGCAGATGAAGTGCCCTGGGGGGGTTGAGGGGGGGAGCGGCTGCAGGTTCAGGGCTACGGGTGTACGACAAGGTGTTTCTGTGACGTTGTGGCGACTGGACACTTGCCAAACAGGGGCTAAGGGATGAGGGATACACTTCATGTAGGACTAATTATTCGTTTCTACTACAGGAGTTGAGAGTGGAGCAGGACCCAGGCGGTCGCCTGGCGGAGGTGGCCCCTTCTCCTGGGCATGGACTGACTGAGGAGGCGAACTAGCCGGTTTGCACAAAGGCTGTACAATGATGAGGAAATCTGCGGGATGTATTTGGGGGTTTGTGGCCTGGACGGTTGACAATGTGTTATAAAAAATAAGGAGTTGCCCCGATCTGAGAATACAGGTGGGAGACAGACGTATGCTGGGATATCGTGGGTATGGCTTTATTCTATAATACATGGAGGGGGACATGGTGCGGGACATGGTGCAATGAAGCGGATAATGGGGGCGATTTGGTCACTGGGATGACTTTGGGCCTTGCAGCAGAGTGAGTCGAAGGGAGAGGAGGCTATTGACAGACGCAGGTACAGGTGAGAGGGATTGCGCAGGGATCTATGGGGGTTCCCTGGTTGGCGGTACTTTGGAGGGGTGGTGAGTCACATACGGGCGGATCCACCCCTCAGGGGGGGAGAACAGTACACGGGTGACTGATAGCGGAGGCAATGAAGGTAATTCAACAGAGGATGCTCGGAGGGCAAGCAAAGGTGAGAATGGGGAGAGAAAGGAGGTCACCGAGTGAATGGGGAAGAGCCAAACAGGTGAGATGGTTTTGAGAAGGAGGAATGGAGAATGAGTCGGAATGGGGTGGGGAAAGTATATTTTTGCATTCATGTACATTGTAATAAAGTCTAAAGCATTGCAATCTTGTCCTAATAAAATGGCCTTTTCCGCTTCAAGTAACAGTGTGCAGTGTGGTTCTTGCGCAAAATAACCTGCGAATGGCATTACGCTTCAGAAAGTTCTTGTCCATAGCGGACCAACAGAGCTGGGTATACAAAGGGTCAACAACATGCTGTCTCTGCAGCAGCAAAAAACAAGATTTTATACACGTAATATGTATTTGTCCGAAACTACAGTCAGCCCGATCCACGCTACTACATTGATAGAGGAATAAGGTCCTTTAGAGTTGCTATAATGAAAAGACTAGAACCAACAGATCAACAAATGATTAGTAAGCTGCCCAAATTCCTGAGACATCACGATCGAGGTTGTAAACTTATATGTTAGTCAGTGGTTGTAGCCATATTAAATTCTATAAGGAAATTAATTGCATAAGCGAACGATGAAAGCTAAATTTAGTTTTTAACAATTTGGAAGTATTATCTTTATATTGTCTTTTAAACTGAAATTTTATTTGAATTTTATTAAGGTTTTATTTAATTAAACAATAAACTATTGACTATAGGTCTGAGAGAGCAAAAGCAGTTAGGACACAGATTTGGGAAAGCATTATACAATTCATGGGAACTCTCTATCAGATCATATTTTGGGTTTGTCTTAGATTAGAAAGTAAAATTCTCAGAATGAATGGATAGGATCATCAATACTATTACTGTTAAAATTGTTAGAATTACATTTGTCTTGGTTGCCATAAATTGTTACTAGGCTACGAAAATGTATTGGGATAACCTAGAAATTCCATCTATCCCAAATAACTTTAATCTGGATACTACATTCAGAGAAGAACTATGAATTCTGAATAAATACGAAACATTCTCTGCATCAGTGCTGTACAATAAATACAACTGAAATGTGGATCTTTCTGATTCACAGACACTATCATACCGTGCTTTGTTACTAAAAGTGGCGTATAAAAAAACAGCAAGTTTCTAAAAACTGTTGTTCATACTGCTGCCTGGAATTCACAGAGGTATTGAAAATTGGTCTCTGAAGACCAGGGAGACTACTGTAATTTCTGGACATTAATGCTTCAGTATAGTGAATCCTTCTACCTTTTGACACATCTAGTATTGGTTATTGTGGAAAATACTTAGAATACTGAGATGGCGGAAATATTTCATAAGCAGTGTCGTAATGGCGCAGCAGGTTCAACCTTTATTTGTAATGCCATGATTAAATCTGCTCCAACTGGTGGGCCACAGACCTGGATTGAATGGTGGTGCCGATTTAGAAGCGGAGTTGTTGCAAGGCAAGCATCTTATATTTGATATTGATCTTCCAATCAATGAATACATCACTAAGAAACATTTGACAGCCAAGTACCAGCTCTCCCTCCGGACCAAAGTGAAACCGTTTCTTCTAGAAACCAATTACAAAACAACTGTGCAAGACTTCATACTTTCCCTCTTGGATGGATGAAACAGTGCTAAATGAACCCCCAGCCTAGCAGCCCTGAAAGGCATCCTACATACTGTTGCATGTCTTGTTAAGGGTCTAAACTAGTTCAAACACTTCATTCCCACATTGGGAGAAGTACACTTGCTCATTCTCCAGGCTTGTATCCTGTTCAAGGACAGCTGCAACACCAAGAGAATCCTACACTATTCCTCAACATGCCTGGACAAGAAACTACCCAACTATGCAGATAGCACTTCACCAGGATATCATCAAACTGGAGACAAAATGAAGCAAGAACTAAACCAAACAGAAAAATATTAGCCTTACAGCCCAGAATGTGGAATAATAACACTAATCAAATTTGAATAGCAGAATCTGCCATTCAAAAATAAACTGAAAACATTGCTTCAAGTTTGCCCATGGAGCTCTAGAACCTCCCTATTACCTGGCACAAGCAAACAACTGAATCATTCTTTGGGCTCTTGCCTGTGTTCAATCATCAGTGCTGTCACTTGAGATGTTCATGAGTGATGTCACTGACCATGTCATGAGTGATGCAATATGTGAGGTAATAAGCAGTGCATTGTGGGGCGTAAGTTATAGTAAGCTATAACTCCTGAATTTCTATGGTTCTGTGCTTGTGAAATCTGCACCTAACTAGAACGCCCCTTTAACCTTTGTTTTTTTCCAGTGAATTTTGAAATTTTTTTAATGTTATTTCCCAACTACAACATCCGTGTAATCTTAGTTTTTTCCAGTGAATTTCAAAGATTTATTAAATTTTATTTTCCAACTGTAACCTGTAACCTGTAACCTTTGAGAGCGGGTGTGTGAGTAGCTGTAGGTCAGTGAGTGTGTGGCAGTATGGGTCAGTGAGTGGGTGCGTGAGTGGCTATATGGGTCTGTGAGTGGCTATATGGGTCTGTGAGTGGGTGTGAGCGTGGATGAATGGGTTGGGGACTGGGTGCTTGAGTGGCTGTATTGGTCTGTGACTGTGTGTGTATGTCTGTATAGGTATACGAGTGGGAATGTGAGTAGATTTGAGTCGGCGAGAGGGTGTGTGAGTGGCTGTATGGGTTTGAGAGTGGGTATGTGAGTAGCTGTGATTGTGTGTGAGTGGATTTGTGAGTGGTTGCATGTGTGTGTGTGAATGAGTGTATGGGCCTGTGAGTGGGTGTGTGATTGGCTGTCTGGGTCTGTAAGTGGGTATGTGGTTGATTTTGTTTGTGTGTAAGTTGCAGTATGAGTATGAGGGGGTATGTGAGTGGCTTTGTGGGTGTGTGCATGTATTAGTGACTGTTTGTATGGTTGGGTGTGTGAGTAGGTGTGAGGGTCTGTGAGTAGATGTGAGAGTGGCAGAATGGGTGTGTGAGTTGGTGTCTGAGGGTCTGTGTGAGTGTGTAAGTAGCTGTGGGAGTGAACTGGGCCGGAACGGAACCTCACTTGCCACTTTATCAAAAGTCCACAGTTTTGCTCAAAATATCAACCCAACTAGAGTACTTTCTACTGGTTAATTAGTAAGTGCTAACTCATTATCTAAATATCTAGTGCATATTCTACACTACAGCTGCATAATGCACCAGGAGGAAATGTCTCCAGTGAACTTCTGTGTGTTGAATTTAGTCAACGTGATTGTTACTCAAGCGTGTTCTCCCAGAAATCTGGGATAACATGAATTCTCCTAAAGAGAAGATAAGAACACTACAAAGAGGTGAATTTCTACCAAACATGGGTATTTCCTCTTAACTACATAAAGTAAGTGCTTCTTTGTTGGGTGGAGATGTCCTCGTGTTCACTGCATCAAGAAGGCATCCCCAAAATTGGCGGGAAAGGCACTGGGGGACCTTTTGGTAAGCTGCCCATCTGGCAAAAGGCGGGAAGACCTTTTGCATACTACTAAAGTGAATGGGGCGGGGCCAAATAAGCGAGTCTTCCAGGTGATTTTGAACATTTGTATACTCAAGAGTAATTTAAAGGTGAGAACCATGGACTCTGCTCTCACCAGGAGAGGACAAGAATCAACCCACTCGCCACAGTCACTACAGATTGCCTCAAAAGAGCAACAATGCATTTATCGAACTGAAGTTTTCAGATCGTTTTTGAATGGGGAACTGCTGAGAAAAAAAACTTGCTTTGCCTTTGTCTAGCCCAGTAAGTTAGGATAATTTGTCCTTCACAGAAGTGGAGCTTCAACTGGGGCACCTGCTATGGTTATATTTGTAAGTGCTTGTCGTTGAGGTTTAATTCTGTGAAATGAGCATCAGAACCCAAAAGGATCCTCACATGCCCGTTTGTCCAACAAGAGTCCACAGTTTTACAAAAAATGTCTACCCAACTGGAGTACTTTCCACTTGTTAATTAGTAACTGCGACCTCACTGGGTAAATGTCCAGTGTGTATTCTATACTACAGCTGCAGAATGGACTACAGGGAAATGTCTCCAGCGACCTTGTGTTCGTTTCGGCAATGTGATTGTTCCTCATGCATCATTATCCAGAAATCTGTGATAACATGAATCTTCCTATAGAGAAGACAACAAGACTACAAAGAGGTAAATCTCCACCAAACAACTGTACTTTCTCTTACCTATATGAAGCAAATGCTTATTTGTTTGGTGGAGATGCCCTCATATTCCTCTGCATTAAGAACACATCAAAATCGGCGGGAAACACACCGGCGGACCTCTTCTTAAGCTGTCCATCATCCTGGTAAAAGTAGGGAACACGTTTGCATACTACTAAGGTGAATGGACGGGTCCAAACAGGTAAGGTTCTAAGTGATTTGCACATTTGAATACTCGTAGTAATGCAAGGGGAGAACGATGGACTCTGGTCTCACCAGGAGAGGCCATGAAAGAACCCCTTGTCACAGTCACTACAGATTAGCTCAGATAGATCACTAATGTATTCCCCTTCACCTTTACCTGGAATTTCAGATCGGTTTTGGATGTGGATTTGTAGGGAAAACACATACTTTGCCTTCATCAAGCCCAGAAAGTTAGGATTATTTGTCCCTTACAGAAGTAGAGCTTCAACTGGGGCACATGCTACATTTATATTTGCAAGTGCTTGCCGTTAAGGCTTTATTTCTGTAAAATGAGCAACAGGGCCAGAATGGAACCCAACTGGCCCATTTACATAAGTCCAGAAAATTGGGGCCGTGGGGGAGTGGGGCGAAGAGGGCCTAATGCCACTGCGGTCCCTGCCGTCTCCTCACCTCCAGCAGGAGACGGATTACTCCTGCGCGCACGGAGCAGCCAAACATTTGGCTCCCTGCTTGCAGGAGCAATTCCGTCATCTGTTTTTCCTGCCCAAAACAAATGAAAAGTCCGCTCCCAGAAAGTGGTAACAGTTCTCCTTTCTCCCACCTACTTACAGTTTGCTCTTCCTTGAGGGGAGCAAGTGACCGCAAACTACTATGTCCAGAGGGCAGGCACCTCAGGATATAGGGATGGCCCACTTCCGCCTTCAAAATATAACTAAGCCTTGGTAAGGTGTTGGTGGTCCCCAGGGCAGTAAATGGAGGGCTGTGCAGACCCAACCCTACACCAATATATTAATTTGGGCTGGCCCTGGGGAGGTGGTAGTCCCTGGGGCCAATATTGACAATGGGAAGCAGGGCAGCATGCAACCTCCCTCTCCATAATATATATTAACATATGTCCCCTGGACTTGGCCCACCCAGAGGCTAAAATACAAACAAGTGCAGGAGATCATGCTTGTTTTTTGTCCAATTTTGCCACAACTTCACAAATTCGCCGCAAAATCATGGCACAATTCAAAAATACTTTTTGGCCCAGGCAGAGATCCTGTGAGAGGCCAGCATCAGGACCAGGGGTTCAGGATATTCCTATCCTGCCCCCTTTTTTTTATTTTTTATTTTTTGGGGGAACTTAGCGGAGTCTGAGTCCCAAAATTGCCGCCAACACTTCCCGATTGAGAGCATTGTGCCCTCGCTTGCTCACAGCGGAGCAAAATTAGTTTGACAGAGAGGGAGCTGGATGTCAGTAGCTCTCTCTCTCCGTCACAGTAATGCAGGCTCCCGCAGGAGGCAGGGAACCAGCAGGGACCAAAGAAGCCTTGATGCTCCCTCTGCAGTCCCTTAACTGTACTAAGTGGGTGCCCTGGAGGGTACCAGAGCTCCCACACTACAAGCCGGGCCCCGGGGGATGGGGTACCAGGGCCCGAAATAGGACTGAAGTGGGGCCGCATGGCCCCCCTCCTGTTATTTTAATTTTTTTAAGAGGCTGGGTACAGGGGGATGGGGGGATGGGGTGTCCGGGGCCCAATTCAGCCCAGGTAAGGGAGGGGGGACAAGCAGTCTCCTCACGTAAAAAAAAAAATTGAAAATAATTCAAAGCAGGACCAGCAAGTCACCAGAGGCCTCTCTCCCTTTCTCCACTACTCTTAAAACATGCCCCCTGGCACACTGGTGGTTTTGGGATGAAGTCCACTTGGAAGCCTTGGGGGCCATGAACTTCTTCTGTTTACCTCCACTAAGTCCCAGACAGCAGGATTACCAAGAGGTCTTCAGAGGCAATGCCCCTTTTCTCCACCACTCTGCAAATACGCCTCCTTGCGCACAACTGTTTGCCGGAGGAAGTCCTCTTACATGCTGAAGGACCTTTGGGTGCAAGAAGCCCTTCTGGTACTTCCAGTACGTCCTACACAACAGGGTTCCTGTGATCTGGTCAGAGGCCTCGCTCCCTTTCTCCAACACTCTGCATATGTAACTACTACTTAAAAAAACACAGAAATTCACTGAAAAATCCAAAGGTTATAGGGACGTTATAGTAAGGATATAGAATTTAAAAAAGAATTCACTAAAAAAAACAAAAAAAACGAAGGTTACAGGGACGTTATAGTTAAGACTGACATTTCACTCGTACAAAACCACAGAAATTCAGTAGTTATAGTTACCTCAGCTAACTATAACTCACGCCCCCGCAATGCACTGCTTATGACACCACATATTACATCACTCATTACATGGTCACTGACATCACTCATGACCTCTCAAATGACACCACTGATGACATCCTCCAGTGAGTCGAAGTGTTTTCCAAAATGTACTTAATAGGGAGTATAGAAAAGTGAGTGGGTATGTGAGAGAATGTAAACATGAGTGAATGGGTGTGTAGGAGTTTTTGTATGTGTGAGCGACTGGTGGGTGAGTAGGTGTGTGAGTATGCATATGGCTTAGTGAGTATCTGTGTATGTGGTAGCAATGGAGAATGAGTGGGTGTATGTGTGATTGTTCCAATGTGTCAGTGGCTGTAATGTTGAATGAGCAGGTGCATAACAGAGTCCATGGGTGAGTGAACACTTATGTAAGTGTCTCTATGGTTGAGTGAACAGGAATATGAGTGGCTGTATGGGTATGTGAATAGGCGTGTAAGTGGATAGATGGGTGACTGAGTGGCTGTGCGAGTGACTATGGAGAGTTAATGATTATGTAAGTGGCTGTATAGGCGAGTGAGCACAGGTGTTGGTATATGTATAAGGTAGTTGGTGTGTGAGTAAATGTATGAGTGAGTCAGCAGCTGTGTGAGTGACTGTATGGGTGAGCAAATAGGTGTGTGAGTCATAGTATGGGTGTATGAGTGGGCGTTTCAGTGTCTTTGTGCATAACTAGATGCCCGAGTACCTCTATTGGTGACTGTGTAGGTGCATCAATAGGTATATATGTGACTTACTGGTTGCATTAGTGGCTGTATGGGAGAGTTGATGTAGGAGTGCTTCTTTGGATCAGTGAGTAGGTGTGTAATTGTTGGTAAGTGTCTCAATGCGTTTGAGTGGTTGTGCGGGATTGGGTGAACGAGATCCTGTATTAGGAATGCAAGTGGATATCGGAGTGTTTCTATGGATGAGGTCATCTGTGAGGTCATTTGAGATGCAATGAGTGATGTAATATGTGAAGTCATAAGCAGTGCATTGGGGGCATGATTTATGGTTAGCGGAGGTAGCCATAACTGCTGAATGTCTGTGGGTTTGTACGAGGGAAATCTCAGCTTAACTAGAACGTCCCTGTAACCTTTATTTTTTTCAGTGAATATATATGTATCAGTCATCACCATGTCCAATGTGTGGTAAAGTACAATGATGTAATATTAGGCATTGTAAAGGTCAATGCTTTGAAAATATGCATAGAAAACGCTTGCATTGTAATGGCACTTTATTTAGGAAAGAGTACAGGCTAGCAGGCAGAGTAATATAGCAGCAGAATGCCAGGTAACAGAGACCCCTTAATGCTGGAGTAGAAAGCTTCTTTAAAAAGGGAACTAAATACATTGCTGGATATCAGACCAACATCAATAAATTGGATCAGGTACAAACTGCCATTCAAAACAAGTGTTTATTCCTGTGACTGGCTTGAATTACCTACCAGAAAGGTATTTCCACAGTGTCCGCACACTACTCTGGTACCTTCCGGCTCCACTGGCAGTGCCGACTGTGCTGGCTGTTCCTCTGGAATTAGTACCACTGGGCCAAGGTTAATGATGCGTCTGCTGTGGAGAAAGCATTTAAATCATTCTTTCCAACTTACTGGAGCGGCAATGAACAGCGGAAGCAGAGATGGAAGCAAATGGCATTTGTAGAAACTAAATTTAGCTCAGACACCACCATGCACACATTTGCACAATTGCAGCATTAGCAGCTTTTACAAAAAGTAAATAATGCAGTAGCAGCCCAAAACAAAAATCAGCCATTCTGGCTCCTTCCTGAAACTAAGACTGACACAGACCTTTTAATACAAGTAGGACAGCAAGGATGCAGGAATGGCCAAAAGGGGTCCTTATATAATGAATGAAAGATGACGGAGTTTATACTTTAGATCCACCACCTTTGGCACATACCAGTTAGGTCTTGGGCATCCTATTCGCCGTGACGTATCCTTACAGATAAGCAGACAATTACAAGGGCAGCGGACGTATTTCTTGCCTGGAGGTGGGTTTTTGATGGGCTGTAACAAGAGAAAGCATAGAGGTGAATTTAAATATACTGCATTTTCCATCGCCAAAGAACCCCGATAGACTACTTTGAATCGGAAAATATTGCATCACAAAAGACCTTGTATTTTTTAGAATTGGAGTGATGCTGGTGATTTGGTGTAGTGTGACCCAAGGTCCATGGTCTACGTGACTAGGCATATGCTCTGATACTAGACGGAGTCTGTTCAAACTAAATTAGTAAGGAGAGTGTTGTATTTGAAAGATACCCTCTTGTTATGCAGGGGTCAGGTAGCCAGTTCATGTAGATTAACAAGTTGTAGGTTTATTAAAGAAGATATAGCTTAGGTTACTGGACTACAGGTTACAAGTTACATGGTAAATACCCCACCATAAACAGCATCCTCACCCCTCATCCCACTCTCTCTAACGGCCACTCTTCCAGGCACTCATCAACATTCCACGACATCACACACTGGCTGAGCAGCAGGGAACAGAGAATCTATAAAGGGGATCCATTACAACTAACAGCAAAAATAATAAAAACACAAAAGGAAACCGAAGATAGAAAATATTAAAAATTATAAGTCCTATAAATGATTCAAGCCCTATAAATTATTCAGACTGGTCAAATAACAAAATCTTCAGCACTTGCCGTCCTGCTGTGCACATTCGCTGGACCAGTGACACACAGTTAACGCATCCTCTACTGCACACTTTCATATTGGCAGGAATAGGTAAATACATGCCAGGACCAGGGAAATGCACACGCCCTCTACGGCACACACATTTGAGAAACATACTACACGCTCCCCTTCTACTGCATACCTTGCAGGCCCATGGAACAAAAACACCCTTACTGCATACTCTTGCAGGATTAGGGACTAGCACTGCACGCCCGTCCCCTAATGCATAGTCTTGCAGGACCAGGGATAACCACACTCTAACAGGTCTTCTACTGTGCACCTTCGCGTGTCCCAGGTCACATTTCGTACACTTACCCACTACAGCATACTCGTTCAGCACCACGGACAATTACACTACAACGGGCCTTCTATTGCCCATCTTTGCAGGACGAAGGTCACATTTAAATCACTCACCCTCTACTGCGTAACCATTCCACAGGCAGCCGCGGCCCGGCCCGTGGAGGGAGTTTCGGTAGGGCAGAAAGGCGGGGCAGGGGAGGGGCAGGGTGGGGGGTGCTACAAACCGAAATATGGATAATTGGAGGCAAGTAAACAATTTAAATAATAAAACTAATTTCTTAGCACGCGCTGCATCGCATTTTGCGATGCAGGGCTCGCTACGAAATTAGTTGTATTTATTAAATTGTTAACTTGCATCCAAATATTCATATTCCGGTTTTTAGCCCCCCCCCCCCCCCCCCCCACCCTGCCCCACCTTTCTGCCCCACCGAACTCCCTCCACGGGCCGTGGCTGTCCACAGGACCAGGGACACAAAACACTGACTCGGCCATACCCCACTAGGAGCAGCGTTCTCACTTCTCACACCCATTTTCTCTAACTGACACTCCTACAGACACTCACCAACATTCCATTACATCACACGCTAGCTGAGCAGCAGGGAACAGAGAATCTTTAGAGAGGATGCATTACAACTACCAGCAGGCTAGAACAGAGATACTTCAGCATTTTCTCAGACATCCACAAAATCATTAATAAAGAAAATATAAATGAAAGAATTGTAACTAAAAATCGGATGGTATTAATAAGGTGAACCAGAAATATAGGATGGATAATAACGAAATGTGACACAAAATTTCAAGTTAGGCAGCAGCTCATCCACTCATTTTAACGACTTTAGCGGGTTCCTCTTTAAAATGTTACAAGGCGACAAAAGAGAATAATTACTTCCCTATCCAGAAATCCGCAAATGCTAAATCAAAGACGCACGAAGTGAAATTTAAAATCAGAACAGCGTGATGATTATCGACTACCTGTTTGATTAGTGCTTCGAAATTATTTATCAGTGTGTCTAGTTCTTTACCTCGCAGCGCTACTACTGGTTGTCTGAAAACTCGACAAGATCCTTGCTAGAGGTGAATATATTCTAGAGTAGGTCTCATATGCATCAGTAATGGGGCTGAAACAACAACACGTTGTACTAATAAAAAAAATATAATACAAACTACAGAATTCATTTGTGCTATTTTTTTGCATCTTGGGTCATTTGGAATGGAGTCAAATGGTACATGCTCCAAAATAATGTTAAACTCCAGGGCTTAATATTTTAACCTGATTTTAATCTATTACAAGACGTTTGTTCAATTATGACGAGTATTGCTAGATTCCACTTTTAAAAGATGGCTAATCGAGGATTAGGATTTCTATATTAATCCAGTTAATGTTGGGATGTTTACACACCACTGTGCTGGCGCGTTTGATTATTTAAACACATATACCTTGGTGGTCTCTGTGCATTTGTGCGAAGTATGATTTCTTAGCATGTTTTCTTAGCATGTTCAGGGCTAGGTTTTGGCACAAACAAACTATTACAAAATGTGTTCAATATTTTGTTATTTTGCACAATATTTTTTGTTTAATTTGTCCCCCCGTTGTCTGTGCTTATCATATTTGAAGCGGGTTAGTGCTCTAGTTGCCTAGGCTCTCTGCACGCCCCTCAGACATGCTAAAGGCAAGCTTATCTGCGACCATTTGCACTAGGACCACAGACATGGTAACTAAAGGCAAGCTTATCTGAGACCATTCGCACTAGGACCTCAGACATGCTAAAGGCAGGCTTATCTGAGACCATTCGCACTAAGACCTCAGAAATGCTAAAGGCAATCTTATCTGCGACCATTCGCACTAGGACCTCAGACATGCTAAAGGCAAGCTTATATGAGACCATTCGCACTAGGACCTTAGACATGCTAAAGTCAAGCTTATCTGTGACCATTTGCACTAGGACCACAGACATGCTAACTAAAGGCAAGCTTATCTGAGACCATTCGCACTAGGACCTTAGACATGCTAAAGGCAAGCTTATATGAGACCATTCGCACTAGGACCTCAGACATGCTAAAGGCAAGCTTATAGGAGACCATTGGCACTAGGACCTTAGACATGCTAAAGTCAAGCTTATCTGTGACCATTTGCACTAGGACCACAGACATGCTAACTAAAGGCAAGCTTATCTGAGACCATTGGCACTAGGACCTCAGACATGCTAAAGGCAGCTTATATGAGACCATTCGCACTAGGACCTTAGACATGCTAAAGTCAAGCTTATCTGTGACCATTTGCACTAGGACCACAGACATGCTAACTAAAGGCAAGCTTATCTGAGACCATTCGCACTAGGACCTTAGACATGCTAAAGGCAAGCTTATATGAGACCATTCGCACTAGGACCTCAGACATGCTAAAGGCAAGCTTATAGGAGACCATTGGCACTAGGACCTTAGACATGCTAAAGTCAAGCTTATCTGTGACCATTTGCACTAGGACCACAGACATGCTAACTAAAGGCAAGCTTATCTGAGACCATTGGCACTAGGACCTCAGACATGCTAAAGGCAAGCTGATAGGAGACCATTGGCACTAGGACCTTAGACATGCTAAAGTCAAGCTTATCTGTGACCATTTGCACTAGGACCACAGACATGCTAACTAAAGGCAAGCTTATCTGAGACCATTGGCACTAGGACCTCAGACATGCTAAAGGCAAGCTTATATGAGACCATTAGCACTAAGACCTCAGAAATGCTAAAGGCAATCTTATCTGCGACCATTCGCACTAAGACCTCAGACATACTAAAGGCAGGCTTATATGAGACCATTGGCACTAGGACCTCAGACATGCTAAAGTCAAGCTTATATGAGACCATTGGCACTAGGACCTCAGACATGCTAAAGTCAAGCTTATCTGCGACCATTTGCACTAGGACCACAGACATGCTAACTAAAGGCAAGCTTATCTGAGACCATTGGCACTAGGACCTCAGACATGCTAAAGGCAGCTTATATGAGACCATTCGCACTAGGACCTTAGACATGCTAAAGTCAAGCTTATCTGTGACCATTTGCACTAGGACCACAGACATGCTAACTAAAGGCAAGCTTATCTGAGACCATTCGCACTAGGACCTTAGACATGCTAAAGGCAAGCTTATATGAGACCATTCGCACTAGGACCTCAGACATGCTAAAGGCAAGCTTATAGGAGACCATTGGCACTAGGACCTTAGACATGCTAAAGTCAAGCTTATCTGTGACCATTTGCACTAGGACCACAGACATGCTAACTAAAGGCAAGCTTATCTGAGACCATTGGCACTAGGACCTCAGACATGCTAAAGGCAAGCTTATAGGAGACCATTGGCACTAGGACCTTAGACATGCTAAAGTCAAGCTTATCTGTGACCATTTGCACTAGGACCACAGACATGCTAACTAAAGGCAAGCTTATCTGAGACCATTGGCACTAGGACCTCAGACATGCTAAAGGCAAGCTTATAGGAGACCATTGGCACTAGGACCTTAGACATGCTAAAGTCAAGCTTATCTGTGACCATTTGCACTAGGACCACAGACATGCTAACTAAAGGCAAGCTTATCTGAGACCATTCGCACTAGGACCTTAGACATGCTAAAGGCAAGCTTATATGAGACCATTCGCACTAGGACCTCAGACATGCTAAAGGCAAGCTTATAGGAGACCATTGGCACTAGGACCTTAGACATGCTAAAGTCAAGCTTATCTGTGACCATTTGCACTAGGACCACAGACATGCTAACTAAAGGCAAGCTTATATGAGACCATTCGCACTAGGACCTCAGACATGCTAAAGTCAAGCTTATCTGCGACCATTAGCACTAAGACCTCAGACATGCCAAAGGCAAGCTTGTCTGTGCCCATTTGTAGTAGGACCTAGCCCAGTGACACCCCTTTTCCAACCTCCCAAAAAACCCAGGTCGGCAGGATTCAGATCCACTTCGGTATTACAAGCAAGAGCTCCTCTCACTGCACCCTCTGGGTACGTGCTCACTCTTGGCAGACTTACTACTGAGTAAACAGTCCTTTAGTCGATCAAGCTGTCAAGTGTTTATTTTTACCCCCTAGCTACTGGAGGTTCCCCAGGGTTCCTAAGACAGCCCCTAAGAAAGATACGCTTTTCAGCTTTTATCTGATTAATGCTATGTCCCTCCCTAAACATGAACAAGAGATCTGCGTTCTCATTGTAGAGTTAAATCATAACGCCTTTGTTCTTATTCAGACCTGCCTTAAAGATTGCTCTGCCACAAACATCACAGAGGTGGCTCACAAGGCTTTCGCTTTCTCAATAGTGCTTCCAAATCACAAGTAGAGAAATAGAAGAGGCTTGGCTATCCTTTTATATAAAAAAAGTCTATTTTAATTCCGTCACTACTATCTGCGGTATTGAATGCAGGGCACTACATTTATCACTTACATTAAACCCTAATTTCACTGTTGGGTTCCTTGATAAAGAATTGACTCATTTAGCACCACTCCTTGTTAATACGCTCAACTTCACGATTCTAAGAGATTTCAATGCCCAAGATGATGATGAATCTGCTGGCCCTGCTAACCAATTTCTTGACAAACTATTTGCACTCATTCTAAACCAAGTAGTCAAGTGTGCCTCACATAGAGCAGGTCATATTGTAGCTCTTATTTTTACCACTAATGGAAATCTTAGCTGCTCTATTTCCATATCGTGTCCTTGGACTGATCATATGGCAGTCCGTTTTACTATACAGCTTCCAGCAACAATAGGCAAGGCAACATATTACAACACCACAGCACGCACTGGCATCAACCCGATGAGACAGAATGCAATTCAGTGTTGGACACTAATCAGTTACAGCTGATCGGGACAGTTGAGACAAATGTTAAATTATATCAAGATTCAGAATTTATTTGCCCTCTATATATATTTGTCCCCTTGAAAAACAAGAAAGGTTCATTTGAATCTTAGCCAGCCAGGAGCGGCCCACGAAGGTAAGAGGTATGGCGGGAACTCGATAGACAACAACGGGAAATAATTAATTTTTCTAATCATTTGTCGATGCCATCCCCCCACCACCTACCCACACCCCACCTCCCTTACCTGCAAGGGTCACTCCTAAAGCCAGCTCTCTGGTTTAATTCCAGTTCGCTATCTTTAAAATGAAAATGCTGTTAACTTGGGAGAAAAGGCACTCTACCTTTAGTGAGGCAGATAAATATTTCCCAGATCAGTGAGATTACACATTCTCAAGATGTGTGCAATTCACTGGCTTCATTGTTTAAAAATAAATTTCTTGCTATTCAGAATACTTTTTCTACCACTAAGGAAGCTAGCCTTGGTTTGACAAGTATGCAACCTAATAATGCTCCTGGCCTCACAGAATTCCATCGCTTATCATTCAGAAATGCTTACTCATGACTAAATGCAAGCCTCACCTTTGGATCCGTGCCCTCCCTCCAGCCTCAATCTAGGTAGTAGCACAATTACCCATATTCTATGCCAGATTTTGAACTCTTCCATTTTCTCAGCCTTCTTACCAGATGCCTGGAAATTAGCTTATGTTACACCAACTCTCAAAAAGTGTCACACTGATTCTAATATCCTGGAGAATTACAGACCCATCTCTTTGCTTCCAGCACCAGTCAAGACGTTGGAAATGCACACATTGTCAACTTTCAGAGTTTCTAGAAATCAATAATCTACTGGATCCATCATAATTTGGCTTCCATGCTGCTCCCTGTAAGTAATCCATCCTCACAGCATCTGAACATCTCAAGCATATAATGGACAATGGTGGAACTTCTGTTCTTGTTTTGTTACATCTGTCAGCAGTATTCAATACCCTATCCCACACCATCCTAATACAGAGGCTAGCAGATCTAGAGATCAGCAGGGTTGTCCCGGAATGTATTTCCAACTTACTCATCAATAGGTCTCAATCAGTGCATCTCTCTCCTTTAGCATCGGACGCTACTACACTGGACTGTGAAGTATCACAGGGGTCATTTGGAGCCCTACGCTAAACATCTATATGGCCCCTCAAACAGTCATGGTCCAGGGCTTTGGTTTTGAGGTGACGTCTTTTGCGGGCGACATGCAACAGATTTTTTTTTTTACAAACCAGAACTCAACTCAACTTCTGTTCTGGCAAAATTGATGAATATAAATCATTTAAGGCTGAGCTATGATAAAAACAGAACTGCTGAAATTGGGAAAAAATTAAGAAAAATAGACTGATTCCTGGTAGCTTTGGGAGCTCGGTCCTTCTCCATCTCCGGCCGAAGTGGTCAGGAATCTAGGAGTCAAATTTGTCACACTCTCGTTTAGACATCAGGTTATTACCGTCACCTCTACTTGTTTTGGTCTGCTAAAAACTCCCCGCATGGCATGAACATTACTACCTTTTGCAGCTAGGAAAACAGTTGCCACGGTCTCATAAATCCTAGACTTGATTACTCAAATTCTCTCTACCTTGGTTTACCCCAGAAACGCAGACACAAACTTCAGTAAGTGCAGAACTCGACAGCTAGATTATTACCCTATATTACCAGACACTGTTCTATTTAGACTAACCTTAAGACCTTTCAAGGCTTCCATTACCAAAGAGAATTCAATTCAACACACACTCTCTCCCACATTCATAGAACTGTCTACCTCTCAGGCATTCCTAGACTTCAAGACTTTAAGTTACATATTCCAGCTAGATCTATAAGACCTGTCACTGCTTTTATAATTCTCCCTCCCAAGCTTTGTACAGTCCTGGAGGATGAAGGGCTGCAGTAGCAGTGGCTAAATTCTGGAACACCACCCCTCTCACTCACTCCGTGCAATGGTAGACCACATTTAAAAAAAATCTTAAAACCTGGCTTTCTAACACCTAAGCTTTCACATGCTCTTCGCTCTTCTTTCTTCCCTCCCCAGTCTGTTACTTTGATCTTACATTCCGTTTCATTTGGAGATTAAAGCACCTGGAGACATTTTTGAGCATAAGTTGCACTTTATAAATACAAATTCAATTTTTTGTTGTATTTCTCAAGCTGACAAACCTAAAATTCAGAACATTAACTACCGCTAATGAACCAAATGAGGCCCTGAAGGACTGGAGCCCAGGAATGCCAAATATGTGTGTGGGTTTTCCTAGGAAATAGAGCCTGAATGATGAAATATGTACTAATAGCACACATTATTAAATTGAGACAGAATCTTTGTTCATGGTACACGGTTGATTTGATGACATACCAAACTCAATACTACAGGAAAGTAATAAGAATTTTCGTTTTCCAATGATGTATGACCTATTGAATCTTCTGGTGCAATCCAGTCCTTCTCAGTTCAGACTCGTTCGACGGTACATGCTGAGCCTAAAGTTTACTAATTATTTCACAATTTATTTACAAAATGTATTTCTCTTCAGTTTCTCTCACGCAGAAACATATCTGTCCAAGACTTGACCGCCTACTATGTTGTTCTGGGTCACCAGATTCTGCATGTACCAGGTGGCACGTATGGGTTCTCCATAGGTTCAGAGTGCCCACAGGTGATAACTAGATGCAGTATTTGTGGAAAATTGGAAAGCTACTGAAAGTGAAAAGCTGGATTAAAGTCCCCGGTTTTGGTCAGATGAATTACATGTGGGTTCCATGCAACTTACCAAAACGAAATATTTTCCACATCTAAACATCCTAAGATTTTCAGCGCTGAGTGCCAGACCTCCACTTCCTTGGCTTGCGAAGCGATTACACTGAACATGGCATTTGTCAGATTTTTTGCTTTTTTCCACAAAAGAGGATGATTCCATCCAGTGTGCCTTGTGCAGGAATATATCCCTTCAAAAGCTTGAACCTCATCTTTGTTTCCCTGGGTCGCTTGACCACAGAGGTACCAAATATTTGGCTTTTTTACTGGTTCAGGGTGCACAAAGCAATAAATTGCTGGCAGTGCATATGGAAATTTTAGAAAGCAACTGAAAGTAAAATGCCAGTTTAGAGTACTTGTCTTTTGGTCGCTGGTCTTAAGGACGTGGTATATTAAAAGCAATGGAAGTGCTTCAGTATGAAGGGTTCATTGCTGAATTTATGTGAAAAAAATCCTAGAAAGTCTAACTAGTAGGCAAAACAATTGATCTGACCCAATAGCAAAAGGAACATTCAAGAATTAAAATATTAAACAAACATATTTTTAATAAACATGATAAAAATCATATAGAGACCTGAACACAAATCAGACTATATGATGAGATTTAACAAATGTCATAACAAGTGCATATAATAATCAAAACATATATATTTCATACATAAAAATTAAAAACAAAGGAAGATAGAACAATATAATTAAAAAGACACCCTAAATCATAAATGGTGTCTCAGGTGCAAAATGGCGAATAGGAACTCAACGCGCGTTTCGGCAGAAAACGCCTTCCTCAGGAGTCACAGTTGGTTGTCTGGAAATACATATATAAGAAACATGTATAAGGTACAATTCTTAAATAAACATACAATCCCCAAAAAATTGTTTATCTTAAATAAAACATGAGGTAACAACATGTAACATTGTACATAACAAACAAGAATATCCTTTACGCTATTTAGTACAGACTTACTAATTTGTTTCCTATATGTCTCAAGATGGACAAGTCTTTTCATTCGATTGTATAGTACTCAACTATAAGAATTTCTAATATACAGAGCTATATGTAGCACATGTATAAAGGTCGCATAAATGACATAAAAATCATTGTTGCAAACGTATACTTGATACTCCGGAGCATGGATATCCATCATGTTGTGAATTCATGTGATATCGTGTGTTCATTGGACTATATGAATAACTCTTCTGTTAAAATAAGTAAACATCACTATGACAAATGTTGTCTCTATTGCCCAGGAACATCAATTGCTTGTCGTTGTTTGTATCTTTACATGAAGATATCGTCTACCTGTTATCAGTTTTTGCTATGTAAGTCATTATTGATATATGTATTATAAGATTTGCTCCGGAGTATCAAGTATACGATTGCAACAATGATTGCAACAATGACTGAACTGCTCCAGGCCCCCAACAGAAGCCCTTAGGCCCCGCCTGCAGCACTAGTGCACCTGAGCTTGCGGTGACAGCGGTAGGGGAGATGCTCCAGGGACCTTCACGCTGGGGCTGCCGTTGCGTCGATCCCGGACCGGACTGCTCGGGGCAGCCAATAGAAGCCCTTGAGCCCCCCTGCAGCACTAGAGGTGAGGACCAGGGGACGGCCCGATGGGGGCTGAACGCGGTGCCCGCGGTGCAGGGGAGGTGCCCAAATCTTGCGACGGCCAGGGTTGAACGGAGCGGCAGGGGCGCCCATGTCAAAGGGGGGGAAAGTACATGAGGCCAGTCCCATAGCCCCTGGGCCCCCTAATGGAAGGCAGAGTGGTCACACACCCCAAGCTCTTTGTGAACTGTGCTGAAGAGGGATGCTAGAGGAGTGAGGAAGCAGCAAACACAAGTCTGCCTATACACCCACTAGGCCCGTGTTTTCTTCTTAGTGGGAGCGGATAGAGCTCCCAACCTGTATGCGGCCCGGGCCCGAGACATGGGGCACCCGCTTCTCCCCTGCCCCTCACTGAGCCTTGAGACACACGGGGGGAAAGAAGAGAAGGAGGCAACCGGCGGACTTTACGTCAATAGCGTACCACTCCCGTGCCCCTAACCCGGGGCTCAAGTAGACGTAGCGGCAGCCCCACTCGATATGTGGCAGTGGGACCTGGGGCGGACAACCATCTAACACTGCAGAGAGAAATCCAGCGCACACGCACAGGCACTTGTGGCACCGCGAGACACCTGGCAGCAGAGCGTTCCCATAAGTGCAGGTCAGACGCGGGACATCTCCATAAGGCTGAACCACAAATGCCTCACTGAGACCTTAACAAGACACTAGGCCACGCCTCAGGCATGGACATTACACACCCACGCAGAGACAACTCACCAGGCCGCTTCTGCCGGTTTATCCCGTACTCGGACCGTGGGAGGGGAAGCGAAGCTCTGTAGACGACGGCGACCAGGGGAGAGAGTGTCCGTGCTGTTCCGGGAAGTGTTGCAGGCTTCTGGCGGGGCGCATATGCACTCCCGCTATCTACAGAAATGAGGCCAGCATTGAGAGACGTCAGACACCGGCCTTTGCAGGAAGAGCATAGAGCTCCTTATCATAGGTCGCCATTGTGCGGTGGGGACGCCACATGCCTCGGAGCAACAGAGAGCAGCACCTCCGACGCCAGCGGCGACCAGATCACGAGAGGATTCCTCTGGTGAAGATTTCATGTCTAGAAAATTAGACCAGGTCCTTGCAGCCATAGAACACTCTAGAGTGGCGATGGAAAAAAAATTTGACGTCCTGGCCACGGATCTCAACATCCTCCGGGACAATCACAGTAAAATGACAGACAAAGTGGCTCAGCGTGAAAAGACTATGAAAGCAATGGAACTACAAGTGCATCAACACCAGAAAGCTATAAAAGAACTGCAATCCTGCATTAAGGTCCTGGAAAATAAAACGGACGATTTAGAAGGACGCGCCAGACGGAGCAATATTCGAGTTAAGAATCTTCCGGAGGGGGCGGAGGGAACTGACCCGATCAAATACATCACAGCCTGGATTGCAACATTCACACCGCAAATGATTTGACCCCCTATTTCTCTATAGAAAGAGCACTCCGGGTCCCGGGACGCAGAACTGGACCGGGCCTGCAGCCTCGACCATTCCTTTTGAAACTCCTACATTACCAAGACAGGGACACCATTCTCCGAGCAGCTCGACAGCACGGAAGACTACAAGTAGAAGATAAACAGGCGATGCTGTTCCCGGACTATTTTTGAGCCGTACAACAACAAAGAGCCACCTTCCTGGCAGTTAAGCGCACCCTGCGTCAAAAGAACATACAATACGCCCTTCTATTCCCTGCCAGACTCAAAATCATTCACAATGCCACCTTGCATTTTTTCACGGACCCCAAGGACGCAGACACCTAGGTGGAGCAACGCACATCACACCCTGCCACTGTCATGGGCACACAAAGCGGACAACCTCCCAGACGGTCGAGGGGCGATTCCGGCGGGTCACCCTAATACAGCTCAGTGTGCAGTCCAGCCCGGTGTGGGCCGGTTCCCCAGATCTCACACAAATCATCACAGAGCGCAGGAAAGCATTACAAGCAATGACTGCCCTGAATCCTGCGGGAAAAGGATCGGACTTGGAGAGAGGCCCAATCCCGTTCAGCTCGGAGGACGAGGCCTGTGACGCGCCTACATCTCGGGAGAGTTCAATGACACCTCCAATTGTAACCCCCAACCAGCGGACACACTGATATAAAGGACCAACAGAGATCCGAGGCGTCCAATGAGAGCGACATTGACCCAAACCGGATCACATGTAGTCGGAGCGACATCTAATTCCGGGAGTGTGACGTTGCGAACTTCAGGACCTCCCGCTCTGCTGTTAACAACAAACGTTATCCCAGCCCAGCACAAGCAACTAAGTATGAAGATGGTGCAAGTGGGCACATTCCCAGTGCCTCTTATGAATGGGCGACCACGCCGATGAAGGCCGAGAAGATGAAACGCCATCACCCCACAGCAACAAACTAAAGTCTATATATGTTAACCAGTTTGGACGTACTGCCCCTAGCGATAGGTCCCCCAAGATGGGAATGTTTCCCAGAGTTTAAGTTTGCCCCCCTTGTATCCTTACTTCCCCATGCACCATTCAATGGGCGAGGAGACGAGAACAGATGATGCAGACTTTGAGAGGGAGGGGCGACGGACGGTTGGATGGGCTTGACCGGCAAAGGGGATGGTACACATGGAGAGACCACTGATTTATTCTCACGATTCATGCCGCATACAGTCCCTAACACAGCCATAAAACTCATTACACTAAACGTCAAGGGGATGCATACAGCCAATAAGCGATACTCTATCTACGCCTACATTAAGAGACAACAGGCCCAAGTGGCCTTCCTGCACGAGACACACCTGACGGACAAGGAAGTAGACCGCCCGCAAAAAAAATGGCAGGGCATTATCTGCGCCACGATGTACTCCACCTTTGCCAGGGGCACACTTATATATGTTAAACCGGGTGTGCCATTCAAGGAGCAAACACGACTGATAGAAAAGGAGGGGCGATATGTATTAATGATGGGACTTTTGGAGGGCCAGCCGATACTCCTGGGGTGCATATATGCCCCCAATGTGGAGCAAGATCAATATTGGGACAAACTTACAAATGTGTTGGCTCGCCACACAATGGTCCCGTGGCTCCTGGGAGCAGATTTCAATTGCGTACTAGATACACACCTAGATAGGTCGCACCCCCCTTCTGTCCATTCACCAGCACACAAGTAAACCGAACGCTTCCGGAAATGGGTGGATCGCTGGGCGTTGACAGACACCTGGAGAGCGCATAACTCAACTACCAAGCTCTACTCCTTCCACTCCATCCCCCACAATCTGCTGGTTAGACTCGACAGGTTTCTATGCTCCGCGGAGCTCCTACCCCGGGTGCAACACGCAGACTACCCGGGCAGGATAGTATCGTACTACGATGCACACACAGTGACCCTTAGATGGAGACCACCCCACCCCCCCAGTACCAACATGGAAGCTTTCTCAAGAATGCCTCACCGATCAGGCAATCCACCACACTCACGGGGAATACATTCAGGAACACTTTCTGCTGAATGCAGAAACGGCTTCCTCCAGATTAATATAGTGAGACGCATTCAAGGTCAGCACCAGGGGACACTGTATCCAACAGGTGGTGGGGGTACGATGAACACTGGAAAATGAGTTACACAGAGTAGAGACACAATTGGCGGAACTGTCCAAAAGGGTAGATCAGGGGAGGGCTACGCTAGAGCAACTTTCAGCAGCTAAACTCACACGCAGAGACTATGCGGGACCTACACAAATACAACGTCCGCGCATATGCAACTAGGGCACACCGGGAGGGTAACAGAACGGGAGCACTATTGGCTTGGTTAAATAAACAGGACACAGCGACTCATTCCATCACAGAACTCACAGACAGGAACGGACATCTCAAACACTCCCAAATCGACATACTACACATATTCCATGACTATTACACAGAAATATATAGAGCCCCAGCGACAGAGGCGCCGCGAGAGCTAGAACAGTTTTTGAGCCCGTCGCCCATGCCTGAAATCTCCCCCGCGGACAGGAAAGAATTAGATGGGAAGATCACACCCACAGACGTAAAGCATGCAATTGGGTCATTGGCACGGAAGAAGGCGCCAGGGAAGGACGGCCTCCCACAGGAGTATTGTACGACGTTTGCGGCCCAAGTGGTGCCCAGGCTAGCAGCTGTGTACGAGGATGCATTGACCAGAGGCGTGCTACCGGAGTTGCTTTGCGAATCGATACTAGTGACATTCTCGAAACCCCATAGGGACCCCACAATCCAAGCCTCTTACAGACCGATAACACTCTTAAACGCAGACTGCAAGATCTTGGGGAAATTGCTGGCCGACCGCTACAGTCAAATTCTCCCAACCCTAATACATCCTGATCAGTGTGCCTTCGTATCACGACGTAACACCTCACATAATTTACGTAGGCTGTTTCATATTCAGGACAGAGCCATCAACCGATTCCCCCGAGCGGCATGCTTGATCTTAGATCAGGAGAAAGCGTTTGACACCCTAACGTGAACCCATCTGTTCGCAGTCCTCCGGAAAATAAATATTGGCCCCACATTATTAGCGTACACACTGCTCCTGTACAGGCACCTTGCCTCCAGAGTCCGAATCAGCAAACTTATATCAGCCCCATTCCCGGTAGAGCGGGGAACTAGGCAGGGCTGCCCCCTTTCCCCCCTCCTCTTTGCTCTGGCGGTGGAGCCCTTGGCCATAAGATTGCGACGGGAAGGGGAGGCGTGGGGAATCCCGGTAGCGGACACAATGCACTGCGTATCATTTTACACAGATTATCTTCTGATTTATGTTCGGGATGTCGCGGGAGATCTCACCCCGATATGGGCAGCATTGCAGGAATTTGGAGAGATTTCGGCACTCAGAGTCAACTGGGGAAAATCGACGATTTTCCCACTCGCCCCCCATTTGGCGCCTCCGGACATCATGATAGGCACTCAGACATTGAAGAGGAGTGCGGCGGCTCCCAGATACCCCGGAAGACCTCTATGAGGGTAACCACCACAAAGCACTGGCGGGCCTACGATCAGCGGTGTGTTTCTGGAAGACTTGTAGCCATAGCAAAAATTATAATGGTTCCCAGAATGCTATATTACTTCACGAACCTCCTAGTGATCCCACCGCGATCCTTTTTTCCGAGAATTAGACATGCTGCTCGCAGCGCTGATTTGGGGAGACAGCCGTCATAGAGTAGCACTACGCACGTTATATCTGCCCACGACTAGCTGGGGTTTGGGGGCTCCGTCCCTCGAGTCCTATTTCCTCGCGGCGCAGCTCCAGTGGTTGTCACACTGGACAGCACGGAGGCACATAGGGGAAACGATCACTGAAGCGGGCAGGCTACCCCTTCCCGCTATTAGAAGAATGTTGCTGCCGGGCACCAAGCGGGCCCGCACACATCCGTTACAGGTTTCCATAGCCTGCAAATGCATGATGCGTGTGCACCGAATGTCGAGAGGACAGCTGCTGTACTCTCCACTGCTTCCCCTGGTGGGACTTCTCCAAAAGGAAGAATATTTTACCGCAGGGGCCTTGCAGTTATTGACCGATCACGATGTGACAGAGGTGGAAGCTCTGTTTCACGAGGGTCAACTGAAGACGTATGCCCAGATGGTTGAATGGTATGACGTCCCACAAGGACAATTCCGAACGCATAGACAAGTCTTAGACAGCAGTCGCCAATGCTGGGACCTTCGCGACGTGGAGCCCCCGACACATCCGGTACTGCATACGATACTGCGAATGGGGGCGGGCAGGCACTTAGTCACATGGCACTACAAAGTGATACGGGAACTGACTAATGTCTCCCTGGACGGATTGCGACAGACTTGGGAAAACGACGTGGGTCGGGCATTCCATGATAAAGAAAGGAAATAAGCCTTGGAATATCCTGAAAAGGTCTCTAGAAATGCACGATTTAAAAACATACAGTTTAATTTCCTACACCGCGCGTATCTCACGCCAGACAAACTACACCGCTACTACCCCCGGTGTCAGGCGCTAGAGGCGAACTTTAGACATTCTGTTCTGGGATTGTCCATCTATACAGCAATACTGGGACATAGTACATCGCACACTTCAAACAACGGTCAACATCCTGAACATGTCCACATGGTAGGCGTGCACATTAGGAGTCTTCCAGAAAAAAAAGTCAGAGAAATTACAATGGCGATATGCGTCATTAGCCATCCTCCTGGTGAAAAGAAACATAGCCATGCACTGGAGAGCCCATACAGGGCCCCCGGAGGCAGCTTGGATGGGGCGGTGAACAAATGGGGGGCAGCAGAAGAGGAGATTTTAAGAGAGGAGGAACTGAAAGGTACCCGCAAACACACAATATCTATGGAATGGGCACAGTTATTAATTCAATTCAAACAAGAGACGACAGAAAGGTAGGCACCTGAGACAACACAATCCCCACTGCGTGCCCCTACCCAACCTCCTAGGTCGCAGATCCCAGTGCCAGCCGAGTGATACCCGGGCAGGAGGGCAGAATAGAGTAGATAGACGACACTACTGGGTTTATTGTCTCTCCCCATGGGCGCTCCGTCCCCACACCGACGAACCCGTGAATCGCCCCTCAGTCTAGGAGCCAGCTCACATATCACTTGTGACAGTCACACGTCTCGCCCGCCCGTTGTATTTCCCTTCCCCTCCCAATTTGGGAGATGTTTCACCCCACAGTTTACAGTTGAGTTTCTTTTCGGCGATTTGGAAGCAGACTTACCCGGAAAGCACTATTGAACAGACACGTTACAGGGGATAGCATACACAGATAATGGGGAGGATGCTATACCAATCCTCACCACGGTGTACCCCAAGGGACCAGACCTAGCAGGATGCATCATCACATAACGAGGCGAATTAATAACAGACCTATGGGCGATGATATGTTACTGTACTCAGAAGATTAGTACCTAAATGGAATGGTTATGCTGTAATCAACGATGATGCTCCACAATTGCAAACATAATGGTTAACTTGTGATATGTATGAAGTCTTACATGGGAATCTGTATTGTAAAACCCCAATATAAAGATTCAAACAATAAAATAATAGAAATCTTGGTTTGCAAAACATGGTGAGAAAGGATAGGCTTGGGAAGGTGAGTGGGTGAGGTTGAACACAGGATATATGCCGATAATAAGCTGGTTTACTTGATTGACCTTTGACAAGCTAAAGACGAGCTACTACGATGTTTTAAACATAGTAAGGTTTGGTAACTAAGAATGTATTGGGATAAATAAATACTATACACTTTATGGCGTCGAACTGGAGCATGAATAGCAGTACTTCCTATAAAATGGAAGCTAGGATTATTTTGCATTCTGAGATTAGGATAGCTTCACAAATCTATAAAACTTTTTTTGTTATTGTTTTTTATTAGAACAGGAAAAACAAACAAACGAAAGCATCAAACAGAATACATGTTATTACAGAGTAAATAACAAGAGACATTAATAGCATTTATCCAATTGATAACATCCCTAGATTCCGTAGAAAACAAATAAATACCCTATTTCTCAGTAGCCTATACTAACCAATGATCCGTGCTTATGCTTACTTCTCAGTAGTTTCCCACACACACATATATCCATATATGATTATTCCTGTATAATCCCATAGCTACGCTCTCCAATAGCTACAGTAAATTAGTGTGTAATTTATTTACAATACATATACGACCAGCAGCAAAAGAAGAGATTTAATTGCGTATTCCAGCCAGGCATTTAGATCAGAATCTATAGAAAGTGCAGTGGGCAGATATCTTACCAAATAAAGAAGTTTAAAAGCTTATTCAAAGTTCATTGTGCTGATAGGAAGTGCTAAATTTAGCCGATATCAGAACAATACCTTCATCAAATCTCACCAATCGATATCGGGAGTCATTGAAGGTGCAGATATGATAGCCAGCATCGGCTGATAAGATGAAATACAAAAATTGGCTCAGAAAGAACACCGGCCCCATAATCTCCTTTACCCCTGTGTGAAATTCTGCCAGATATCTCTAAATTTTACAGTAGCTCCTACCCGTTTAGCATAGGCCTCCTCGAATCTAATTGTCCTGGGTATTTTGTTAAGCCAATGATCAATCCTCGGTAGCTTATCCATTCTCCAATTTTGCAGGACGAGAGACCTAGCGACCACTATGGAGATTAATATAAAACACTGTTGATGTTTTGTTAACCATTTCACCTCCCCCGAGGAACCAAATAAAACCAACACAGATGATGGATTGATTATCATAGATATACAAAGAGATCCTGGTAAAAACATCTTCCCAGAATTGCTGTAATTTGTTACATTCATAAAAAAATGTGCACCCATTCTCCATCTCCCTGTTTATTACATCGAAAACATTGGTTCGAGTTCGTTGGATACATCTTGTGAAATCTCAGAGGGGTGTATTATGCCAACCGCTTAGATAAAAAATTCATTCTTTTAAAATGTGCTCTATTCGCTAACTCACTAAGCTGTTGCCATTCTTTCGTATTACATTTACACGGTCACCCCGTCTCCACATACATTTTCTGAAGTTCTTTTGTCAAAATCTCTTCTGTGTGTGTCTTATGTAATAAGCGATACAAGCATTTGCCTTGTGATTTGACGTGTTGCCTCTCATGCAAGATAAGATTTTAATTCCATCACAAATGTCTTATCTCGAAGCCTCAAAATGTACTAAGGGCTAAATCTTGAAAAAAAAAAATCGAAGCGGAAAACTAATGTTATGTTTTGAAAGGACTTGTCCAGCCAGGAAAGGTTTATTTTAAGTTACTCCCTCACAAAATTATTTCATGGATGACATCCTTAAACTTGCAGCATTGTTGAGAAAAGACAGCTAGTTGTCAATCATTATCAAGCCGTGAAAGGGGATTCACAGTTCCTTGTCTATTCCCTGAAATCTCGTATAGAAAGTAAATGTGGGTGAAGGGGCGAGAAAAAGAAATGGTGCTACAGTTATATTAAGGCACCACAGCATCTTTAAACATTTTAAAAACATTACAAGGCTAGCCTTAGAGACACTAACACGTTCAGAGAATATTTTAAAGGTAGACATTCTCCTCAGGGCCCGACAACAATCCTTGTTGAGTCCATAGGTTAATATTAAAAGACCCTTTTATAAAGGAGCAACGTAATTGAAATGTGACTTATTACCTTTGCATTTCGCAGACTACTGCACCCATGTTCGCTTGCTCATGATAACCCTGCCTGAAGGAAGGGCTCGTCTCCGATGTTTTGTAAACTCTTTCGCATCTTGGCTCCCGAGAAGAGAAAGGGTTGTATGTCGGAAATACACAGGCCATTAGCATTTATTTATTTATTATTTATTTATTGAAAAGTTTTATATAGCGCGAACAAGACCCCTGGGTATCGGAGCGCTTCACATAAGAGTACGATAAAAATATTAACAAGATGATAACCATAAAATAACATATAGATATGAGGTAGATAATTATATAGCTTTGGAGAGTGCTTAAGTAACTAGCTTCCATTCGAGGTAGTCTTTTTCACTACGCAGTAACTATAAAGCATGCAATACTAACATTTAAGTAACTAACTTCCATTCGAATTATTCTTTTACAATACGCAGCAGCTATAAAGCCTGCAACACTAACATTTGTCGATTTCGACAAACAAATGAGGTAGGAGGTTATATGATTTCGGGATGTGAGATAACTATATACATTCACTTTGCCATGAGGTAGCAGTTGGTATACAGTTTAATCACCCGGAAAGTCTGTCCGTTTCGATCCATAGTTTATCTTTCATCTAATTCACGCCGATCCTTCTCTTTCTGATGACGTGAGTATTTTGTTTGAGGACAGAATTAGATCCCAAAGTGATCCATTAACTTCTCTATGTAAGGTATTTACTCATTAGGAAGCTCTTCGCTTCTCGCTTGAAAGTTAAGGTATTAGGGTTCTTCCTGATGCTTGGAGGGAGTGAGTTCCAGATTCTAGGGGCAGCTCCTGAGAACGCTCTGTTGTAAGTTTTTTTCTTTCTAAAGATGGCTGGACGCAGCACCAACTCCTTGGCACTCCTAGCTGGTCTGTTGCCTCCTGACAGCTCAAATTTCTTGGATAGGTATCCAGGAGTATTGTGGTGAAGCGCTCTATGAGTGATACATGCTATCTTTAGTTGAATTCTCGCCTCATAGGGTAGCCAGGTCAATGCTTTCAAGTGAGGGGATATGCGGTCAAATTTCCTTGATCCAGAGATGAGTCTCGCTGCAGCGTTGAGGCAAGCTTTTAGTGGTGCTGTGGAAGTTTTTGGTAAACCCGCTAAGGTGGTGCAACCGTATTCAATCCTAGAGATGACTAAGGATTGGATTGCTAGTTTCAGATCTGCTTCAGAGATAAATGGTTTCATTTTTCTCAGGTAGTTCGGGTGGAAGCGGGCGCTTTTAGCCATTGAATTAATGTGAGCTTTCAAGTCAAGATTCTCGTCTAGAGTAATTCCTAGCGACTTAGCTGAGTTTACTAGAGTTGGAGTGCAGTTAAGCGCAGTCACCAACTTGGTCCATTCCTTTATTTCTGTAACACACCTTGGTGGAGAAATTAGTAAGAACTCTGTTTTTTGAGCATTTAGCTTCAGATGGTTGGTAGTTAACCATTGCAATGCCATTTTTAAAGTTTCATTCATTAGCTCAATGTCTTCAAGAGAGGCAATCTTTATGTATATTTGCGTATCATCCGCATACATATGGTAGGATATCTGTGAGTCTCTGAGAATTGCTGTGAGAGGTTCGACATACAAGTTAAACAAATCAGGGGATAGTCTCGATCCTTGTGGGACTCCGATTGAGTTGGGGCATGGTGAAGAAATTAATTGGTTGACCAGGAATCGTTGGGTTCTGTTCCGTAGGAAAGAGTCGAACCATTTCAGCACATTTCCAGATACTCCCATCCTGTCCTGTAGCCTGGCCAGTAATGCTTCGTGGTTTACTGTGTCAAATGCCGATGACAGGTCCAGGAGAATTAGTAAGCATGCTTGATTTCGATCGAGAGCCTGTAGCGCATCATCAACAATGTGGAGGATCGCTGTTTCCGTGCTATGCCCTGTTCTGAATCCTGATTGGCATTCATCTAGTAAGGAGAACTTAGTGATGTGTTGGCTCAGTTGGCCCTGCACGCATTTCTCAATAAGTTTGGCCAATACAGGGATGTTAGTTACTGGTCGAAAGTTATTCGGGTCTGTAGCATCCGCCATTGGTTTTTTGATCAAGGGAACCACTTGACCTGTTTTTGGGCAATCTGGGAGGATCCCTTGTGACAATGATGCGTTTATTATTTTGGTCCAGATTGGCACCACAATATGGCTGATTCCACTTAAGCATTTCGCGGGTAGAGGATATTGGTAGTGAATGTTGGGTTTGATTTTCGATAGCGTTTTGGCGATCGTGTCCTGATCATATAATTCGAATGTGTCCCACTTTGCCTTGTTTTTTATCTTGCTACACACTGACGTTGGGTTATGACCGCTCGTAGTCCATGGTTGGATGGGGTGGTTACTCGCAGCGCTTAAAAGTTCTGTTTCAAGCGTATTGGCCTTCTTCGTGAAAAATGTTGAAAATTCCTCCGTGCTTAGAGATATTTTTGAGTTTACATGTGCTGTTTTGGCAAGTTAGTTTGATTGTTGCTTCAGGATTTCAAAGAGTTTCCGTGGTCTGTTTTTGGCATTATCCAATTCAGATCTTATAAATTCCTTTTTGGAATTGATGATCTTTTTGTTATATTGGTTTCTAATTTTTCTGAGGGCTTTCAGCTCAGGGGATGATGGGTGTTGTCTCCATTTTCTTTCGGCCATTCTCAGTTTGCGCCGGTCTTCGTTCAGTGATCCATCAAACCAAGGATTTTTCATCTTCTCCGTGGTTCTTTTTAGTTTTAAAGGCAAGGTGTTGTTGACGATATTCCAGACCGAGGTTAGGTAGTGATCTGTCAACTCATTTGCATTCTGCAGGTAGCTAGGTGGCTTTAAGTCTCTCTCACAACTTTCTACTAGTAGCTCAATATTAGCCTCTCTTGTGTCTCGGATCCATTTTTTTCAGTTGGCAGGTTGAACGGTCTTGCCTTTTCTCAATATGGGTATCAGGAATGTTATTGCATAGTGGTCCGACCAGTCACATGGGGCTATTGAGAGGATTGATGAATTTTTGTTGCCCGAGATAATCCAGTCCAGTGTTGCTCCTTTAGAATGTGTGGGTTGTGTGCATGCTTGGTTGAGGTTTAGCTGAGCAAGGAAATCCTTAAGCGTGTTAACTAGTTTGTCGTTGCAGTCATCCCAATGTAAGTTGAAGTCTCCTAAGAAAATGTTGTTGGCATCCGTGTTAGAGTTGGTCGTAATGATCTCCATTAACTTCTCCATGAACTTAGCGTTCTCTCCTGGTGGGTGGTAAAACGCATGTAAATTGCATCTTTGGTTGGTTGCCGATCTTATATTGAGACCTAAGTATTCGCAGGATTCTAGAGGGTCGGCTTGAATTTGGTTGACCTCGATATCTGATCGGTAAATGCAGGCAATTCCTCCTCCAGACTTTTTTGGTCTATCTAGTCTCACAATGTTATATTGAGGTGGTACTAAGAGATCCATGGTTGGAGATGATGCTTCCGAAAGCCACGTTTCTGTAAGGATTGCCAGATCGATTTCCTTGTTAATGATGAGGCCTGCTATGTCTGACGCATGTTTGGTGGCCGATCGACAGTTGAGAAGGAGGCAAGTCAATTGTTTTCTAGCGTTATTACTATTCAGATTCTCATATTCGGAAATAAGCTGGACTGGTTGTAAATTGTTGTGGTTGGGTTTCCTATCCTTAGTTACTATGCATTAGTTACTCCGCAGTCTTGACAACAAATAAGGCTTTACCATGCATATCGTTACGACGATATCCCTTAGGGTAAGCACTGGACTTTGGAGCAATATAATTTACTATTCCATCTCCATCTTAAAAGTCCAACATCGCTTTTCCTAAGGCATGTTGTTGTAACGATATGCATGGTAAAGGAACATGTGGTAAAGACGCATTCGTTGTAAAGCCTGGGTTGTGACCACAGCAAGTGGTTTGCGCCACGTTCTAAATGTGGTTTCCCAAGAGAAAGTGTTGATTAGCTTTCTTGGTCGAAAAAGTTTACCATCTTATAACTATCCAAAGATTCTCATGATCTCAGACTTAGGCACCTAATGTACGCCCTTTGTGGTACGAAGTGCTGTGGTCTTCATTGGAAGGGACTTGTAAATTTCTATAGATCTATGCCTTGCCTTCGCTTGTGGAGCACGCACCACAGTGTTTGATAGGCAATCAAATCAATGATCACTGATATTTTTCTTTGTTAAAAAACCCTTTCAGACTTCAACTGTGTACATTTTATTTAACAGTCCTTTTGCACTGGTGTTCGGAAGAACCAGCGCCTAACAATGAGGGGAGCATACTGTGACCCTGTGTTCTAGACAACAACCCCCAGGTGCTACAAACCTAAGGTCTCCCCTTGAGGGTTGGGGGGCCGTGGAGGAACAATAGCCTGGAATGTACATTTCTGACCATGTCAGGCAGTGCTATTGTACACCTTCAGTTTTATGTGTGGTTATTGAATGCATAGAAATAAAACATTTCTTCTAGGCAAGTGATTATGGGATGAACTAGATCTGGATATCGGTGAGGAAAGGACCAGGACAGCAGAAGTTAGAAGTGTGTAATCAACACCATAAAGAAGGGGGCTATAGATGTGCGAGGAGTGTGTGGGGAAGGCATGGCGTGCCTAGAACCATTAGCACAGACCTAGCACATGAATATGTAAATGAAAGAAGTGCACTGGAACTTCTGCAAGCCCAAAAAGTCTGTGACGGGGGGAGGGGGGTTCAGGACACAGGGGTGGGTCATTAAGAATTCGCTCTCCCTACCTCAAGAAGAAATGATGGGGAGCGCTGTACTTTTCTTACCCTTCCACTTCATTAAAAGAACTGTGGCACAAGGGTAGCAGACACTTAACTATGTATGAGGTAATTGGGCAGATCCAAGGAAGAAAAATCCCCAGTAAAAAGGAACTCCGTGAAATGTGTCACCCGTATGGAGAAAGCATGTGCAAGTGTAATGAAGATTGGGTTAGGTACAGCAGCTGTGAGGATAAAAAGCATTTTAAAGAAGAAGGTGACTGACAGAGCGCTTGAATACCCTAAAGAAACATTTGAAGGATCCGAAGCATAAATCCAATTGAGAACAATGGGCATCCATTTGAAAATTAGTAGGAAGACATGAATCTGAGGTGCAGCGATTTTAAAACACCTATGAGGAAACCAATACCAAACTAGCAATTTGAGGAACAGGGTAAGGACTTGTAGCCCCATTGCAACGGCTACTACTGTTTTCTCTAATTACCAGTTAAAACTCAGAGGCGGTAGAAGACAAGGAGGAGAACATATTCGATATTCTGATCTTCCCCTTACCTGTGAGAGATGCCTCAGTGTGCACCACAAAGCGTGCCTCAGGATGAAGCAGCATCCATCAATGGGCCTTCAGAAGGGGACAGACAAATCCAGTGCAAGTAAGTGCAGGTTCAGAAGCAAACAGTGTGACTGATACAAGGACATATGCACAATGAGAAACGTACTACACCACACTTGCCACCCTCAAAGCAGTCTCACTCAGCATTCTACCATTTTGAAGTAACGCATCAGAGTGGTTGGGCTTGCAGCTCGACTATCACTCAAGAGAGCCCAAAAACATCCACATGGTCAAGAGGAAGAGAAATTGAAAGAACACCTCCGCAACCACAGGATACTCATTGAATAGAGGGGAGGACAGTGATCAGACCAATGGTATTGCCCACTTCCAAACAGATGCTCTTCTGCCTGACGAAAAACCCAAGCAAAGGGGTATGAGGTTCGGTAACTGTACAGGTCCCTTGGTTTCCAGCTGACCTACTGAATATCAAATAACAATACCCTTGCATAAGTGACAACTCAAAAGGTCAGCCAATTGCAGACTGCGTCTGAGTGTTATGTACCCAACTATGCTGATGTCAATAAACTGGTATTATGCCAAGTGAAAGATCAATTGTTAGACAAGGTAATTGGCCACAACAAGCATGCGTTGATGAATTTGCTCTTACTGCTCCTAGAGGTATATAACTGAACACTGTCATTGATATATGTCTTGTGAAAACCAGTTGGACCTAGAATAATGACCGCAAACAGAACAAAGATGAAACTCCTACGGGTTACCTTAATAGTTTGGAAGATGTGTTTGATTGTATTCTGGAATCTCTAATACTACAGAAACCAGTTGGAATGGCATTCGTTCAACAACTATTGCCGAAGATACAAAAGTATCTGTGTATCATGTGCATAAGGTGGCAAATTGAAGGCTTTTTTTAAAGTTAGATTCAGTTGAAAACCATTGTATTAACATACAAGAAAGAAAGAATCAACTGAATTTAAGGTGCCTTTAAAATACACAATATTTCCAATAATGATCTTAGAGAGTGGCTGAGGAGGAATGGTAATGTAAAATGCCCAAGATGGGCAGGGAAGTGGGGGGCCCGCATGGAGGCAGGGAAAGGGATATGTTATTCCACCTGCTGGTTTCTTATGTTTATATTGCGGGCACTTAGGTCACTGGAACAGTGTTCACTTACTTACCCCACAGTTCACACGATCAGCCTAAAAACAGAATTTACACACTTTTACCAAAACCCCAACCTTCAGGGCAACCTAAGGGAACTGGACTGCTTTGTAAATAATCTAATCCTTGTATATTAGGGTGGGCTATATTTGTTAATAACAGAAAGCCAACCGTATGCCCTATTGGTTCCAGCAGGTCTGCATTGAAAACCTCTGAATTTCCTTCACTAACTCTATTGGGAGAAATGATAGATGAAGCTGGCACTTCCAACATGTTTTGCTGAGTCTCTCTAGGTCCAATTACTGCTTGACTGCTAGGTTCTGGACTAGTCTGATGTTTCTGTATTGACTTTGGTGATGCCTGATGTTCGCACGATTAGCAGAAGGAGTTGTGTTGTTACCTATGCCGAGAAACAATGCGTCGTGAGCACGAGCCCTCAAAAAAAAAGTCACAAGAGAGGCAAAACCGCATAAGAACGCCTCCAGATGTGGATTATGACTCCAGGGCTGAGTACATATAAATCTGGAATTAGGATATTGCAGGAAAGTTGCAGAAAAGTCTTGAATCCAATGAAAATCATGAGGAAAAAACACAATGGGACAAAAATCTGGAGCACGGGGAGAAGGAAGTGAAGTACAATACTATTGACTATGTTGCTCCACAGGAAATACAAGAGCCATCTTGGATTGGGAAGCAGCCTTAAGAACCCACTGTGCTCAACACCTTGGTTTGAGAATGATGATGTAGTCTAGCTCCATCTCTTCCTAGGGAAATACAGGACAGACACAGCATCAAGGAGGATTCCAGAAAGTAAGTAAATAGCTTCCTGAAAAATTAAGCTCTAAAAAACACCTTCTGCTCATAAAATGTTCCACGTATATGTTTAATTTTTTAGAGGGAAAGCTTCACAGATTCTGGACCCCAGTGCGCCATTACAGCATTTGCTGCATCCTCGAGGCACACCAACATGCTTTCCTCTTAAGCAAAATCTCCCCAGCGAAACTCCCAGGGAGGAATCTCTTATGTAAATTGAAATGTACAGTGTATTCTACTTGTGATGGTGTCTACCTTAATGTGCTGCTTGGAAACGAGAATGCTTTTCTGGCAGTCTTGTGTGAAAACAAACGATGATTCAGCAAATTCTGTCAGTCTTGCGAGAAAACAATGGCTGATGTGGTAAATCTTTCAACTCCATCAATGTCTGATGTGCTTAATAATGTTCCATTCACTATATGCCTGTACAAAACCTTAATGTTGTGGGTTGTCTAATAACTGCTGAACCTGTAAGAATCAGGGTGAACCCTATGAAGAAGTGACAACAATACTTCGCTGTATGTTATTCTCCAAGGCAGAGGCTGGGGATCTGTCCAGTTACTGCTGCTGTATGTAGATACAAAAACGTTTCAAAGAAACTTATCATTTGTGCAAGAATTACGTTCCATGAATGCTGTTGTATTGCCAATTTTACGAATTGTACCAAACCCGCTACCATCTTATATATATCAGCAACCACCACATGGTTTACTGTTGTCAATATATTCAGGCTCTGCTATCTTCTCGCTCCAGCAGATACATTTTAGATTTCTCATTTTCTAGGTGCCAACTCATGTGGCCTTGTGTCCTACAGGGGTATACAAAGTCAAATTCCATCATTTCACAGGCTGTTGTGGAAGATCTCAACACCCTCGAATTCTAGGAAGGATCTACGTTAGTTTAATATGTTGAATGCTTGTTAATTGTTTCTGACTTACTAGACCAATTCAAGGCTGAGTCCCAGTAACTGCTCACTGTACTGGCTAAAATGGGGCATAAAGGGTCTAAAGAAATGGTACAGTTCTATTTACTCAGTCTTCGATATTAAGGCCATGACATCTCAGCAAGAGAGTGACTGGTGTCAGCAGACTGCATCAAAGTCTTGCATGACCTACACAGAACCGTTACCATCTCACAGGTATCCACTCTTTTGGGGATTGTGCGAGATTGTCGCCAATGGATTTTAGTATATGGTAATATGGACAGGCTATTGAAAGGTTTAATTAAGAACGAGAAGTTTAAACTATTTTCCTGATAAACCGAGGCAGGTCAAGCATTTGTAACTTTCAATCAAGCATTTTCTCTCTACCTGCTATGGGTTACCAGCTTATTTATTTACTGTTCTTGGTATAGCACATGACTCACTCTAAATAGAGCTATTTCGGCGTTTGCATTAGAATAAGGGCAGGTGTGTTCAGAACATTCATGTTTTTAACATCTTAAAAACCTGGAAATCAGGGCAGGTGCAAATATGAAGAGGCTATTCATTCTAATGATAGAGGTTCAAGTATGAAAAAGACCTGCCTCCGAATTAGGCCAAGCGGATGCAAGGGATCTGCAGAAATTTTATATCAGAAGGCCTAAACTGTCTAGGAGGCTGGTAATGTCGGAGTCTTGGATAAAGAAGGACAGACAGGGATTTATAAAACGCTTTGTGCGTCAGACAGCAGAGCTTGAAGAATATGCATTTTATGATAGGCAGCCAATGTAATTTCTTCAAATATTGAGTGAAGACTCACATAAATGACTCAAAAATAAAACCAAACTGCATGTTACAGACCAGTTTACTTTAAACTGGTCTGTAACATGCAGTTTGATTTTATTTTTGAGTAAGCTCACGATTCTGAATACAAGGAGTACGTCATTTATGGGAGTCGTAACTAAATGTGTAATTGAGAGATGTACAGTCTGTTGCACTATATAGTGTCTCCATTTTTAATACACTTTTCGCTATTTTCATCTCATCTTTATACTGACACACTTTCTTTTCTATAGGTGAGGAAGTTACGGATGTTGAGAAACGTAGGCAAGCTGGTGAGAACCTGCCAGTAGCTCCTCTGGTGTAGCGCACGTAAGGGACTTCCTCACCTTTTCACAGTGTTTTCTGTGGCTTTCTATACACCTTTTTCAGTTAAGGGTATTATTATATTGAGTTGACAGACAAAACTTGCACTTATGAAAATTTAGGACAACAGGCTTTTAGGATTGGATTAGACTGGTGAATTATTTATACCAGCTATAGGGTAGACATTGCAAATCGCACAACATCAACGTCGTCTCCTAGCAGACAGCACACAGTTTGTTCTAGCGCTCTCCGCGGACCCCTCCTCAGCGAAGACACATTTCCACAACTGCATAAAGAACATCTTGGCATGAATCAAGGAAACTGCCAAAAGCTCAACACGGACGTCCTCATCTTCGGTAAACACACCGCCCTCAGGAACGACTCCTGGTGGCTGGAGGAACTCCTACGCTGAAAGACCTGTCCGCAACCTCAGCATCATGCTAGACAGCAAACTCTCCATGAAAAGTCAGGCCAGGGCAGTCTCCTCAGACTGCTTCCACAGGCTCTGCCAAATTTTCAAGTAGCTCCCCAAAGCACCAGCAAGGTGGAATCGCATTCCCTCATCACCAGCCGACTGGACTACAGCAGGGCACTCTATGCAGGCACCACCTCCGAACTCATGCAGACGCCAGACGATCCAAAGCTCAGCTGCCAAACTGATCTTAAATCTGACCAAGAGAGCCCACATTAACCAGCACCTTATTGCGGGGATTCTGCTCAGAACTATGCTTGGAACCATAGAATATCTGCATGTAGGGACTGAGTCACGATATCACCTCAGTGTCCATGAGCCCAAGTCCGACTAGACCTCCTAACCTTACTAGAGAAGCAAGTGAATTGGCATCCCAGGACACAACATTCTCCACCCTATTGGGGATCATGGTAGGTGAACACACCCTTTCACTCTCACTCGTACCGGTCCACAATAAGATAACCAAGAGACAAGAAGGAAGTTTAGAATATTTACTTAAAAATATCATGCTCTAAAATGCAGTATTCGTGCCACAATAAGAAAACAAATGCTATACCAAAAATACTGTTAGCATGGTCAATAAGGAAAATGCTACCTAGCAGTATGCATCTGTTCTTGGCATGTAGAGCTGCAGAGTTACACACTGTGCATAGATTGCAACCTAGTGTTGGGCCCGGATGTTTGCAGTTTGATTTTGTCCTGAAAAATTATTTGGAAGTCACGAGATAGGTGTCTCCTCCTTTGGACCACATTGCGCATGGGCATCGGCTCCATCCTCAGATTGTTTTTCGCCATTAGGAAAATGATGGAGCTTTGCAAGAAAAGGAAGGATGTCTATGTAAGCTGTATCTAATTAAGATAATACTGGAACCGACAAGGGTAGCCGGGGAGGCGGGTGGGCGTGTGTAACTCTGCAGCTCTACATGCCAAGAACAGATGCATACTGGTAAGCAGCAATTTCCGTTCGAGGTATATGAGCTGCAGATTACACACTGTGCATAGATTGCATAGCAGTACCCACTCTTAGCGGCGACCACCCCCATCTGTTGCAGTAGTTTGAAATAGTGTTTTGAGAACAGCCTGGCCCACATTAGCTTGTTGTTTGGTTTGCACATCTACACAATAGTGTTTTGTGAATGTGTGCGGTGTAGACCATGTAGCTGCTATGCAGATGTTATCTAGGGGAATGTTCCCTAAAAATGCCATTGAAGCGCCTATTTTTCTTGTAGAGTGGGCTTTAGGAGGAACAGATAACCTTAGTTTAGCTTTGTGATAGCAAATCTGTATGCATTTGACAATCTATCTAGCTATCCCAGATTTTGATATGGGATTACCCTTATGTGGTGGTGAGAAAGACACAAAAAGTTGTTTGGTCTTACGAAAGGGTTGTGTTCTCTCGATGTAGTATAGCAATGCTCTTTTGACATCTAGGGTATGAAGAGCTCTTTCTGCTACTGTCTGTGGCTGCAAGAAGAAAACAGGCAGTTCCACAGATTGGTTGAGGTGGAAGGGAGAAATGACTTTGGGCAGTAATTTCTGATTAGTACGGAGAACGACCTTATTATCATTTGCAAGAAAGGTTCTTGAATGGTTAGTGCTTGTAGTTCACTAACTCTCCGCAGAGAAGTAATAGCTACTAGGAACGCAACCTTCCATGTTTAAAATTGCAGTTCACATTTGTGTAAGTGTTCGAAGGGAGGTCCGATTAGCCGTGTGAGAACAATGTTTAAATTCCACACAGGTGAAGGTGGTACTCTGGGAGGAATTATTCTCTTAAAGCCTTCCATAAAGGCTTTAACAGCAGGCACTCTGAACAGAGATAGATGCTGTCTGTTTTGTAAATATGCTGCTATTGCAGCAAGATGCAGTCTAATAGACGTGTTAAGTTACATCTTTGGAGAGGCAGTAAGTATCCTATGTTGTGTTGAATAGACACCTCTAGGGGATTAATATTGTTGTTGTGACAATATATTACAAAGCGTTTCCACTTAGCTGCATAACATGCTCTAGTGGTTGGACGTCTAGCATCTTTTATGACATTCATGCAGTCTGTAGGAAGGTTAAGATATCCAAAGTCTAGGATTTCAGGAGCCAGATCGCAAGGTTGATCTGAGCTGGGTCCGGGTTACTGATCTCTCCACGGTTCTGTGTTAAAAGGTGTGGAGACAGGTATAATTTTTGGTGCGGTACTACAGACAGTTGTAGCAGTGTGGTGTACCACGGCTGTCTGGCCCACGTTGGAGCAACTAGGATGAGGGTCAGGGAATGCTGCTGTAGTTTGGGTACTACTAGTGGCTGAGTGGCAGAGGTGGAAACGCGTACGCCAATTTGTTTGGCCAGTTCATCCATATCGCATTGCCTATGGACAGTGGGTGCGGATATCTGGCGGCGAAGCTTGGGCATTTGGCGTTTGTGGGTGGCAAAGAGGTCTATCAGAGGTTGTCCCCACATCTGAAAGTATGGTTGAAGAACTTGCATATGAAGTTCCCACTCGTGGGTCTGTTGTGTCTGATGACTTAACAGATCCGCTATGGTATTTTGTACTCCTGGAACATGCTGGGCTCGAAGGAATATGTTTTGAGGCATAGCCCACCCTCATATGTCCTGTGCTAGTTGAGAGAGTTGCAGGGAGTGTGTTCCGCCCGGTTTCTGTATGTAATACATGGCTGTCATGTTGTATGTGCAGACCAAAAAAGCTTTGTTTGATACTTGCTTTTGGAAAGCTGTTAGTGCTAGGAATATAGCTAGTAACTCCAGATGATTGATGTGGAGTAGCTTTTGTTGCTGTGTCCACCTGCCTTGCATGGTGTGTTGCAGTAGGTGGGCCACCCAGCCGGAGAGCGATGCATCCGCTTTCAAGATTATCTGAGGAACTGGCTCTAGTAACGGTCGTCCCTTGGAAAGCTTTTTGGTGTTCCACCACTGCAGAGAGCAATGAGTCCAACCATCTACCAACACTAGGTTTATTAATTGACCTTGAGCCTGATTCCATCGACGCGATAGGCACTCTTGTAGAGGACTCATTTGAAGTCTTGCATGGGGCACTATGTAAATGCAAGAGGCCATCATCCCTATGAGTTGCATGAACACTCGTGCTGGAAGGGAGTGTTGTGGCTGAAACTTTTTGAGAAGAGTTTGCATGCTGGCTATCCTTGCTGGAGTGGGATAAGCTAGCGCTGTTGAGGTGTTTATTGTGGCACCGAGGTACTGTTGTACATAGATTTTGCTGTGTCAGTGTCTTTTTTCATTTTCTCTAAAGACACATCGACATTAGGGCCAAATAAATGTGTCTCATCAAATGGCTGATTGAGGATGGAATTATATACCTCCGGTTTAAAACCTGAAATATGTAGCCAGGCATGTCTCCGCAAAAGGGTACTGGTATTGATTGCCCTTGAGGCAGTATCTGCAGCATCTAGGGCACAACGAATGGAAGTATTAGTAATATTTTTACCTTCTTGTACGAGTTCATTGGCCCTATTTTTATATTTGTCTGGTAGATGCTGAATTATGGACTCCAGCTCATCATAATGTGCCCGGTCATACCTTGCCAACACGCTTGGGTATTGGCAATGCGCCAAATGTTAGCTGCCTGTGACGCTGTTAGTTTACAGGAGGGGTCAAGGAGCTTAGATTCTTTATCTGGTGGTGAGGCCTCACCTGATGTTTGTGAATTAGCACGTTTACGTGCATTAGACACTACTAAAGAATCTAGTGGTGCTGGACCTCTAATGTAAACTGGGTCTGTAGGGGCAGCTTTATATTTTTTCTCAATGCGAGAAATGAGGACTGAGTCCTGACAGGATCTTTAAAAACTCTGTTGCGTGCTTGATGACCCCTTGAAGCATTGGCAAAATGGAAGTAGACCTTTGTGTGTTATCAAAAGTGTCTAATAGGAAATCTTCCTCCACATTATCGGTGTGCAAGTAAACCCCATGGTACTGGGCAGCTCTCTGGACTAGTAAGTTAAAACCTATAGTGTCCTCTGGTGGTGAAGGTCTGGAAGGATATACATTGTCTTGTGGGACGTAAGGCACATCAGGGGTGTTATAATCATCCCACAGATTAGGTGACTGAGGGGTCTGTATCCACATCATCATCTGGATTAGTCAATGGTGTAGGTGAATGTTGTGGTGGAGGAGGTTTGGGGAAGGAGCAGTATGGGGAGGTGGTGGAGAAGGGACTCTTAATGGAGAGGTTGCAATGTCTCTCTTCTTTGGAGGAGGAGGAGGAGGAGGAGGAGGAGGAGGAGGAGGAGGAGGAGGAGGTCCTGGCGCCTCTAGTGGTCTCTTCTTGGCCAGTCTTAGGATCCTTTACAAAACTTTTTTGATTAGGATCTGGTGTAAGAAATTCTTCTGTACAGGGCAGATCCTTTGGCGTAAAAGTTTTCGGTTCCGGAGGTTTTTTCGGCACCGAGTCGGTAGCTGGTCGATGGTCTTTTGGTTTAGAAGTGCGACCTTTTGAAATGTCTTTAACCGGAACATGTTTTTTCTGTTCTGGGTGTTTCTTCGGCTCCAAAGAGTGTGAATTGGGGCCTTTGGGCGTTTTTTTTACTCGGCTTCATGTGCGGTTTCGGCATCAATGAGCCGCTGCCAGTCTTCGGCGCCGTGTGCTTAGGTGTCGGAGCAGCAGTCGAGGTGGTTGAGGAAGATGGCTTCTTCTTCGGTGTCGGTATAGGATCGGCACCCGGAATAGGCTGACTCGAGCCCGAGCCGCCTGAAGGCTTAGTAGGCTTCTTTGCCGGGCCCGAAGGCAGGGCGGGGGAAGCAGTCTCTCGGTGTGCACCTAGGCCCGAAGGTGAGGGTGTGACCGAAGACTTTGTTGATGGTGTCGAGGAAGGGTTGGGGTTGGGGTCGACGGTCTTACTTAAGACCTGTTGAGCTGGAGTGATGTCCTCGACGTCTGAGCCTTCAGCATCAGAGGAGCTGGCATTTTCTTCGGCGTGCTGGTGTTCGTCTGGGATCGAAGCTGAGGAGCGAGCCATTGTTCTTTGAGCTAGTCGGTCCCGAATCGTCTTCTTGGAGCGGAAAGAGGCCCAAGCGGAACAGTCTTTGGCCTTGTACTCCGGTGAGAGGCAAAGGTTGAACACCTCATGTAGATCGGCGTGGGGAAACTTCGACCCACATTGAGGACACTTCTTGAATGGAGTCCTTTCCATGAGCCAGAGAGTAAGGCCCAGGTAGGCCCGAAGGCCTTCACCGACGACCGGAATCGAAGACTTCGAAGTTGTGAAGAGTCGCGTCGATGGGGACAGCGATCGAAACAATACCGTCAAACTGGGTGAGGATTGCGCTCCGAAGGAAATTCGGTTCCAAACCGGAGCGCAGGAAACACATCCGAGCCCGATAGCGGAAAAAAACAATCTGAGGATGGAGCCGATGCCCATGCGCAATGTGGTCCAAAGGAAGTGTCACCTATCTTGTGGCTTCCAAATAACTTTTCCGGACGAAAACAAACTGCAAACATCTGGGCCCAACTCTAGGTGGCGATCTATGCACAGTGTGTAATCTGCAGCTCATATGCCTCGAATACCTTATTCCATGAAAAGCCCTGTCATGTTACAAGACAGAGTAGCCTAAATCCTCCTCCCCGGGGCGTGGCCAAGATGGCGGGCTAGGAGGACGCACTCTCTGTGAGCTCCGACGTCCCTGAAGCCCTGCACCGTTTACTAGCCGCTGATCTCCCCCGGATCGAGCGTGGAGGGAGACCGCCACTGCCTGGAGCCCCGCTGAGCACACTGGAGCGATAGCTGGGCTGACCGCCTCCGCTGGACACCGATCGGACCCATCGGTGAGACGAGGCCCCGGAGTGCGGCCGGAGACCCGAGACCTGCCACCCCGTGTCTCCCGGGGACACTCTGCCGTGGAGACACCGCAGCGGCGAGCGGCCCTGGGAGGCTCCCGGATCTGCTCCATCTGAGTTGCTGATGCAGTGGCTGACCGAGCGGCCAGGTAGGCCCGGCGATCGGGCGGGCCCAGCACAGGGAGGAGCCGGCGAGGGAGGCCTACGCAAGACCGGGGGTTTGAGGGCCGATTAGGCCGCAGACACCACCCGCACCCCGGACCCGCCCCTTCCAGGCCAAGTGCAGCCGGACCTGGACCGAGTGCTGCACCGGGGGCCCCCGGGGGTGTGAGACCGCTTTTGGCCCTGCTCAGCCGCGATCGCGGGCCCTGCAGAGGCGGCTGACCGCCAGAACCCGGAGCCCGGTCCAGACCTGGGGCCCGGCCCCCCGGGCCTCCACAGACTCCTGGCGCGGCGGCGCCGAGTTGGCACTGGGCGTGTGTGTGGCCCTGGACAGCGCGGGCCCCGTGGATGCGGCCCTGACATCTCTGGCTGACCGGACCCGTCCCTTCCAGGACACGTGAAGCCGGGCCTGGACCGAGTGTTGAATCGGGGGCCCCCGGGATGTGAGACTGCTTTGGGCCCTGCTCGGCCGCGATCACTGACCCTGAAGTGGTGGCTGTCTACCGGCACTTAGAGCCCGGTCCAAACCTGAGACTCGGCCCTCTGGGCCTCTACAGACTCCTGGTGCGACGGCGCCGTGTTGGAGCTGGGCGTGCGTGTCGCCCTGGGCAGCGCGGGCCTCGTGGGTGCGGCCCTGCCGTCTTCTTTAGCTGACCTGACCGCATACCTGTGTGGGCGAGTGTGGCGGTGGTACACCTCGGAGGCGGACCCGGAGTGAAGAGCCGCTCACCGGGGAAGTTTCTCCGGCCGCTGGTACGACCCACGTGGGAGCCATCTGCCCCTAAGGGCCCTGCAGCTCCCCTGGTCCTGTCTGGACGCCTGGCAGGCGGATTTGGGCGCGGAGGTGGCACCGGTGAGGTGCGCCCAGAGCACCAGGATTGCACTCTGCCTAGCCGCTCGGTCCGCGGGTGGAACCACTGGAGCCACTGATCACCTAGGGGCCTCGAGATGTCAAGATCCAGAGGGGGCAAGAAGGGAGAGCGCACCCTTACGGAGATGTTGGGCCGTGGGACCCCTCGCCAGGACAGAGGCCAGTCCAGCAACGCTCCCCCATCGAGCTCAAGAGGTGCGGAAGGCGGGGAGCCCCCGGTGACCAGGTCATTTCTGGAGTCGTTGTTTGGCACCCTCAGGGAGGACTTCCAGGCGTTGAAGCAAGAGGTGGCTGGAGAGGTCCGCGAAGTGCGCAGGGAGGTCGACTCGTTGGGAGAAAGGGTGGCCTCTGTGGAGGAAGCCGGCCACTCCAGAGATGAGGAGATTGTCCACCTACAACAGGAGGTCCTACGGCTCACAGAACAGCATATCGACCTCCAGACCCATAATGAGGACCTCGAAAACAGGTCCAGGCGCAACAACATTCGCGTCCGCGGCGTCCCATCTAATGAGGAGGGTGAGGATGTGACTGCCTATCTGCTGGCCCTCTTCCGGGATATATTGGGGGAGCCCGAAGACTTCCCAATGAGAATTGACAGGGCGCATAGAGTGGGCCCCCCCCGAAGAGCCTCGGCGCCCCCGCCGGACATACTAGCCTTCCTCCCGGATTTCCCCCTGAAAGAGCGGATACTCAGAGAAGCCCGCAAGAAGCAACCCCTCTTGTTCTGTGGACATCAGGTGGCCCTTTTTCAGGACTTATCAACCATCACCTTACAGAGGCGCAAATCCTTCAAGCTTGCCACGGACTTCCTACGAGAGCATGGTACACAGTACTCCTGGGGCCACCCCTTCAGACTTATTTTCCGATGGAACGGGAGGTTACATCAACTACGGTCCCTGCAGGATGTCTGCGAGGTGTTAGGCCTCACGGCCGCTGAAGGAGAGACTCCCACGCCTGACCACCGGCGACCCAACAGACGGCTGGCAGTCGGTCCGGAGACGGTGTTCTTCGGCCCGGCCCTTGCGACCCGACTCGCCTACAATCAGAGCGGAGATGGACAGTGCGCTCCAAGAGGTGGCTAGAGAGACGACGACCACGGAAGTGGCCTTGACGGCCTAATCAGACTCCGGGGGGAGATCGACATAGCCTCATCATCAACGCAGGTGCGAGGGTTCCGGGGACGGGAGGGGGCGGGGGTAGTGGGTAGTGGCTGGACGTCCACTTTACAAACTTTCCACGGCCTTGTCCATTAGGGACCGGACTGGGACAATGGAGTTACCTGTAGGGACGGGAGGTGGAAGAGGGGGGAGAGTAGAGGGAGGGTTGGGGAACCACCGGCTGGTGGACTCCTTGGACGCATTGAGGGACTGTTTGCAGTGGGCGAGATCTGGTTTGTTGGGGGGGGTTGAGGGAGTTGTGGGTCAAGAGGTGGGGTCCCGGGTGTTGGGGGATGGGACAGGGGAGGGGGGAGTTCTGAGTTCGGGGGGGGTTGCTACTAGAGCGGGCTGGGGGGGGGGACTAGGGGACCGTACTGTGCTATAATATTGCTTGATTTCCTTATGTATTACTCATCTGTATCGCTGATTGCGGGGCCTTCCCTGCACTGTCTGCCCAGACTGGCTTTGCTTGCCCTGTGTGCATTTCCCTGATGGCCCTCAAGATTTTGACCCTAAATGTGAAAGGGTTGAATAACCCGGTCAAGCGCAGGGCAGTGCTTTCCCTTCTAGATAATGCCCAGGCAGACATCTGTCTTTTACAGGAAACACACCTCTTGGCCAGAGATTGCCATAGGATGCGCACGCCGAAGTTCCCCATACAGCTTTTCTCTTCTGACACGTCTAAAACAGCAGGGGTTGCCATTCTTGTTTCCGGGAGGTTTAAGGGGGAGTTCCTACACAAAGTGGCTGAACAGAAGGGGAGGCTCTTAGCTTACAGGGTTAGATTGGATGGCCTGGTGTTCACGGTAGGCACGATTTACAGCCCCAACGACCGACAAGAACGATTCCTGCTTCAGGCTCTAGAGGAGGTGACGACCACCCCTGATAGGCACATTGTCCTGGGGGGAGACTTGAATATGGTGTTCGATGCACCCTTGGATAGATCGGTTCAGAGACGCTCACAGGCGGGCGAATTCTCTCAGGCGCTTAGGACCCGTATGGCAGACCTTGATCTACACGATCTGTGGCGGCGGCTCCACCCTACATCTAGGACGCACAGGTCCTATGCGAGACTGGACCACCTGCTGGTATCGGGCCCGGTCTGTGAGTTGGCTTTGTCCTCCGAGATTGGAGTGCTATCCCAGTCGGACCATGCGCCAGTGGAGGGCGTTTTTCGCCTGCCCCTCATCTCCCCCTCCAGGGGGGTTTGGCGCCTTAGGGACACCCTGCTCCACAGACACTCAGTGGTCACACGCATACGTGATTCCCTGACTGAATTCCAACGCAACAACGATAACGGGGACACCACCCGGGCGACACAATGGGCTGCTCTGAAAGCGGTGCTCCGGGGCGAGTTCATCGCGGTTTCTGCAGCGGAAAATAGGGAACGCCGCGCGAAGCGAGAGGAGCTCACGGGTAAGGTGAGGGAACAAGAACAGGTACACCAAAGGACAGGGGCACCCAGAGTCTGGCGACAACTCAAAGCCGCCAGGAAACTCCTTTCCGCATTGGATATGGACAGGGCGGAATATGCGGCGTTACGCCTAAAGCACAAGTACTATAGCGGGGGGGACAGATGCGGTCGCCTTCTTGCGAACAAACTTCGCGTACAGCACCAGAGACACCGGGTGAAAGAACTTTCTGTCCCTGGCGGGGGGACGGTAACGGAAGATGACCAAATAGCGGAAGGGTTCCGCCGGTACTACGAGGACCTCTATGAGGGGCAGGCCCCCTTGGCGCAGGAGGAGGATGACTATTTGGACGCAGTCACTCTGCCCTCCCTTACCTCGGAACAGGCTCAATACTTGGACCGTGACATCAGACCCGAGGAGGTGATCTCGGCGATTTCCCGCCTCAAACTGGGGAAGGCCCCGGGCCCCGATGGCTACACCCCCCTCTTTTACAGGACGTTCTGCCAGAAGCTGACGCCAATTCTGACGCGCCTCTTTAATTCGTTCGCGGAACCTGGGGCCATCCCCCGGGACTTGCTCCTGGCGACGATATCAGTAATCCCCAAACCTGGCAAGGACCGAGCTGAGTGTGGATCCTATAGGCCGATCTCACTTCTGAACACGGACCTTAAACTTTATACGGGGATCCTCGCGGCACGGTTGGCACTCCACATGCCGGGGCTTATCGATCCAGACCAAGCAGGATTCATTCCTGGCCGGCAGACTGTGGACCACACCAAACGGGTGGTCCACTTGTTGGAGAAGGCCTCCAGAGTTCCTGGTGAACGTATGCTACTTTCCGTCGACGCAGAGAAGGCGTTCGACCGGGTGCACTGACCGTACCTCGAAAAAGTACTGTGTAAGATAGGCATTGGGGAGAAGTTTCGCACTTTAATACTCAATTGCTACAGATCCCCTTCCGCAGTGGTACGGGTGAACGGCTATAGTTCTGGTACCTTCGGGATAGAGCGGGGTACCCGGCAGGGGTGCCCGTTGTCGCCGCTCCCGTTCGCCCTTTATATGGAGCCTTTCGCCCACCGGATTCGTGCCAACCCGGCGGTGACAGGCATTCGAATGGGGGGATTCGTGCATGTCCTTAGTCTCTACGCGGATGATGTCATCCTAACGCTGGACGACCCAGGTCGTTCTTTTCCCGCGTGCATGGACGAACTGGACAGCTTCGCCAGGGTAGCAGGTTTTAAGATGAACTTGGGGAAGTCGGCGGCCCTTGACGTATCCCTGTCCCCCTCGACAAAATCTGCACTGCAGAGGCTTTATCCATTGAGCTGGTCTAAGGACCTGGTGCCTTACCTGGGCATCCTCCTGGCACCCTCCCTCCCCGCCATGGTATCGGCCAACTACACGGCTATGGGCAGGAAAGTCAAAGACGAACTCGCCCGTTGGGATAAGGGGATGCTGTCACTGCTTGGCAGGATAGCAGCGGTAAAAATGACCCTCCTCCCGCAAGTTCTATATCTCTTCCGAGCCCTCCCGCTTCAACCCCCTAAGGGTTGGATCCGGCAGATCCAGGCGGATATCGCTCGCTTTGTATGGCAGGGCCGCAAACCCAGACTTAAGAGGGCTCTCTCCACGCTGGCGCCTGAGTCCGGTGGCCTGGGCATACCGGACCTGGCCAAATACTTTCAGGCAGCGCAGCTCCGCCATCTGGTAGAGTGGAGTAGGTGGGAATCCGACAAACCCTGGTTGTTCCAGGACCCGGCAGTAGCGGGACGCCCGTTGCAGGAGATACCATTCTTGCGTAGGCCCCACCGCCCGCCCAATCTCTACGCTTCCTATGTCACGAGGGTCCCATTGCAGATATGGGATGCGGTGAGCGGCAGACACGAACTTACTACCTTCCCGTCGCCGTTCACTCCGATAGTGGACAATCCGGACTTTGGCCCCGGTATGGAGCCTGGCGCGCAGCACGTTGCTCTGCGTTGTTCCACATGTATGGCCCGGAAGGGGCCACCCCCTTTCAAGACCTTCGGCGGGAGTATGCTCTGCCTGAGACAGAACGCTTGCGTTACATGCAGGTGCGTCATTGGGCGCTTCAACCGCAGGTGCGGGGCTCGGCCGATCGGACTCTTACACCATACGAACACTGGTTGGTGACGCGCTCCTCGGATGTCAAGCTCATCTCGGACCTGTATAAATTTCTGCAACCCCCCTCGACCCACATCTATAATCCTGGTCATGAACGCTGGGAACGGGAACTTGGTAGGCAACTAGGACACACTGACTGGGACCGCATCTCATACCGAGCGCGACACTCCGCTTACCACACAGGACTCAACGAAACATTCACGAAACTTTCCACTTACTGGTATTACACCCCCGCCCGGCTACACGAAATGAATCGTAATATCCCCCAGAACTGTTGGAGAGAATGTGGCCAAGTTGGGACACTCACACATGTCCTTTGGGAGTGCCCCTTACTGGGCCCCTATTGGGAGGAGGTGCTGGGGGAGGTTGACCGGTGTTTTGAGATTGAGCTTCCCCGACTCCCCGCTTATGTCCTGCTGGGTCTGCCCAACGACCTGATGTACCCATTGAAATCCAAAAAGGGTAGACAAATAGCAATTGCATTGGGCTCGGCAGTCCAGAACATTCTTATTCATTGGCGCACTACTACACTTCCCACTACAGTTGGATGGTTACACAGGTTGTGGCACGTCTTGGGGATGGAGAAGATGTCCCTGGTGGTGGCAGGGGAGATTGACACATTTGAGGAGTTATGGCTCCCCTTTCATACTCTGCTGCAGTCTGAATTCAGAGAGGTCACCTGCCCCCGGTACCTCAGACTGCTACGTCCGACGTCCCCGACGACCCCGACCACTTGATCTGCTACTGACCATGGAAATGTTGGGGGCTTGAGCACTCTTATGCTTTAATGATGCATGGCACTTTTAGCACAGTACGGGGGGTGGAGGGTGGGGATAGGAATGAGGGGGGGGGGGGGGGAGTTGGGTGAGGGGAGTTGAGTTCTGATCATATCTCAATCGATGGTGCGCCTGTCATACCACCTGAAGTACCGTTGACCTTTTTTTTTTTTCACTGTAGCCACAGGTCGCACTTCTATTCCATATTGATTGCTCTATTCTCGTTGAGACTCCTGTCTTTGTTGACCTGTTTGGTGCTGTGTTTACCTTTTTGATATTGCAATAAAATACTTTAAACCTAAATCCTCCTCCCCTTCTACCAAACCTAAATGATTATATATCAAAGATCTCTGGAATTAGTGGCGGACCCTGTACCTTAGCATACTCGTCTCAGAACACGTGCTCAGTGTTTTTACTTGAACTTTCATTTATAGGACAATACATGTGTGCTCACAAACAGCCACTGTGTTCTCGTGTTAGGTCTAGGTGCTAGTGCCGGACTAGAAACAACAACAAGGGGCATTTTTGTTTGACCTTGTCAATGGTGTTCCGACTAAATCCCAGGAAAGAAAAGAACACGAAAATATATGCAGGTTTCATGTGAAAGTACAATGAGTCACAAAAGCAAGCAGGTTTATATAATAATGTGTGCAAACGAAAATGAGGACTACAACATGCACCATCAGACTAACATAAGGAACACTGCAGGAAGCCCATGACAACCTGAAAGACCACCGATGGCTACTGGTCCATAAAAGATGTCACTTCAAGCTCCTGACCCATGCTTACAATGCCCTTCACGACCAAGGATCCACCTACTTGAACCACTGACTGCACTTCCATCGCCCCCTAAGGAATCTCCGCTCTGCATACCTCGGCCCTTGCATACACCGCTGCCATGCCGGATGACGTGGCTTCTCCCATGCCGGATGACGTAGCTTCTCCCATCTCACTGCCAAAGTCTGGAACACCCTCCACACCTTGCCCTCGCTGACCGACTTCAGGGAAGGGAATCTAGACCTGGCTCTTCGAATAAGACCTACAGCAAGCATCTGGATACTCTCTTGGCTTACAAGCTGCGTTCTATTAATACTTCTCGATTAATTTGGCAAATGTCGGCTTATCAGTCTGCCCAAGATGAGGTGTCTAGAGGGAATGCACTCCCCAATCAGACTGCTAAAAGAGGCGCTCTCTCTCCCAGGATTGTGAAGTCCCCGACTGCTGATCCTCTCATGCCCACCTTTAAAAGATCATTCTTAATTACATGAACTTGCCCTCAGTAATGAAAATAGTGTTTGGTTTAAAGCTGAACTGTACAAGGGACTCAGAATATAGAGGGACAAGCTAGGGTGAGTGGCTTCACCAAAAGTACTACTCCTGAAACTTGCCCGACTGTACTATGGAGTTGCCCATGATAGCAGATCCATGTCATGAACTACTGGTTTGCTTCCTTCTTACACACTATTGCCCATCCGTATAGACATTCCTGTGCCAATTTCCAAGCCAACAACATTACAAAGAGTATCAAAACCTGCCCCTGTCCACCATCATCCATAGAATCCCTTCATCCATAATGAAATTGATTCAATTAAAATGCCTCAATGCTGCTCTTATAATCTATGTTTTGGTGCTAGCAAGCATGTTTTCCAGATGGGCTGCATCATACCCATCCACTTGAGCCACTTCAAACACTTTTAACAAGAAACTGCTTAGAGATGTTACCTCTACATTCATAAATACTCTTAATTTATGGAGTGAGATGGGCACTCTTTGTGTGCGGTCTGTGATTCAAGAATTAGGAGCAGGTCTAGGAATCAAACAACACTTTCATTGCACTTACCGCCCAGAGTCTTCAGGGAGAGTAGAAAGGTTTAATAGGACTCTAAAAAACAAGACAGCTAGGACATCTAGGGCCAGATGTAGGTAAATCTCATTTACCGATTTAAAATACCGAATTTTACAGATTCTGTATTTTAGAATCGGTAAATGACATGTAGATAACGATTCGGTAAATTTTACTGCATCAGTAAAATTCGGTAAATACCGATTCGGTATTTACCGAATCAGTATTCCCCATTCATTCCTATGAGCCTGGAGGCCCATAGGAATGAATGAGAATTACTGATTCAAGAAATACCGAATCGGTAATAGGGGGTAGACCCAGAAGGGTGGCAGGGTGTCACATTGACACCCTGTTGCACCCCTGTATAGTGCATGGGTGCACATGTGACACATGGCACTGAATAAAAAGCTAAAAATTGCTTTTTGAAAGGTATTCGGAATTTACCACCAACTAATAGTTGGTGGTAAATAACGAATCCTTAGAAGGTAAAAAGCACTCACTTGAGTGCTCTCTACATTAAGGATTCGGTAATTTACCGAATCGGTATGTTGAGAATTCGGTAATTTACTGATTCCTTAAGTTACCGATTCAGTAAATTACCGAATCCTACAATTTGGCCACCTACATCTGAAAAGCCTAATTCCGGTTGGTAACAACTGAAATTCGGTAATTTCGGCTGTTACCGACCGGAATTAGGCTTCCTACATCTGGCCCATAGTGAGACAGGGCTTAATTGGCCCGAGGCTCAATCCTTGACAATTAGGTTGACTTGAGCCACCCCAAATCTAAAAACTAAAGTAAGCCCCTATGAAATTATAATGGACTTCCTGTTACACTTCCTGTGCCTCAATGATGATGTGACTATGCAGTATAGAAAACAACTGATTCACTGTTGCAACAGCTTGCATTCTCAGGTTCAAGCTGCTCTGCACACCTGCCCATCAAGATCATGTTACAAACTAAAGCCCGAAGACTGGGTGCCTGAGAATATACACCAGATCCTAGATCCTTCTTGCCGCGAACACCGCTCTGAAATGCCATGAACTGCCATTATGGATTCATGCATTGCGTTGCAAGTAGAGTACTGAACCTGCAAGTGTAAATCTGCTGACAACTATCCCCTGAATCGCAGTGCCTCTGGCTGGACATCCAGAAGGGCTCCAGTTATTGTTGCCCAGCAGTACTGACCCCATTGAAATACAGCCCTTCCTTCTGCCTATAGCTATGGCCTTCAACCCCTGTAGCGGGAGGCCTCCCAGATACCCGATAACGCAATGGATCTAGCTGGTCCTCTTATTAGCAAGCCCTGGTTGGTTTTGTTTGGAAGGGCAGTGTGGTGGGTGTAAAGAAATTAAAAGCAGTGAACCTGGCATCCAATTCTACAACTGACACCCACAAATCTTGAAAATACCTTTCTGTATTCCCTCGAGTATTGAATGCAAAACCTCAATCTCTCTTCCTGCTGGATCTATGCCCTCCTCCTACCGGCTGATCCATAGTGAGGAGGGCACAGGGTTCCTATCACTTTTGATGATAAAGAACAAGGACTTCAATTGTACCTGAAAAGGCACTACCCTTGTACATGTGACAATACCAGTGTGTGCTTTCCATTTTCAACTAGAGTCCTCGGTTATCCAGATAAGCAAATATCGTCCCTTGTTGTTCATCTCACAGGTACTCCCTATGGTCCGGTCTGTGAAACGTGAAATGAAAGTATCTTTATGGGCTGCAGTAATTGGAGTCCTTTCCTGCTCCCAATTCGGAACTGTCTATTTTTTTCTAACTCCCATCAGGGGTACTCTCATTCTGCAGCCATATCTGTGATAGCCTAAGACTTTATGCCTAGTTACCAAAAGAACTGGTCAAGATCATGTTACCCTAATAATGTTACAACAGCTATTAGACATACTGAAGCCAAACGTTCTCCTCTCTGTAAGAGACAGTCCAGGGACGTTTCACAGACTGCTCACTTCTTTTACCATTCTGTTCCCTTGTTACTGAGTAGCACTATCGATCACTAAAATCTATGAAGTTGTCAAAGTATTAGAGGAGGTACCAAACGCAATGCCATTAATCTAAAGTGATTTCTGATCAGCTGGAGACTCGAAGACCTGTAAGTTTACAAAACACAATGCCTCAATCATAGTTGCAGATTTTTTTATTTTCATTCCACATTTTCTCTAGGCATGCATGAACGTATTGAGCAAATATGTCAAAGCATTAACAACTTACCCAAGATTAAGGACTGGATGGGTTCTGAAGGATGGAGTATTAGGTCTAGACTGAAAAGTATTTTTAGAGATCGGGGGAATGAAGATTTTTTAATATGTGTTGATGATCTTTGTCATCCTTTAATTGATTTGATTTTTTTTTTTAATTTTGTTAGGACTCCATCAGCAGTCTTATAAGAGGTACTGGCACATATCCATATTACCCCCAGAAAACGTTGGATGACTATGATGGAATGGAATGTTTTAAATCTGATAGGGAACTAGGGGTTAATCTTTTAATAGTCATTGATGTGGCTTAATCGGTGCTACTAAATAGCCCAAGAGAGGAATTGTAAAATATGAATTATTGCTTAGCATAACTAACTACTGAAGACATGTTTCCTTGCTCATGCCATGGAGGCTTAAAACAAATTCCCATCTCAGACATTTCAAGTCTCTCCTTTGCATCCAGACTGTTTCTAAGAAAAAGTGTTGATTTGCTTGCTCAACTGCAATAGTTTACATTGTTATAAATATCAGAATGTGGTCTTTTTCCTTTCCCAGAAACTCGCATAGGAACCTGTGTACTCCCTTTGTTTTTAAAAGACATGTGATCTTCATTGGACACTTGTGTGTGCCTTGCTTGTGCAGCTAACTCCATAACGGCGAGCAGGAGGACCCCCTAGTCTTATGAATCTATGATTCGCAGATATTCATTTTTTGTTTGTTTATAAAACCTTTCAAATTTTGAATGGTATATGTCAAGGTTTTCTTTAACAGTACCATTTGCAAAATGAGCAGAGTTCTTACATACAAAAATGCCGTTCAAATGTGCCCTGAAAGTGGTGGGAAATGTAATTAAGAGGTTCTATACATTAAGTCTAAGCTTCAACCACTTGGGCGACAAGGACGTAAAGGAAGTACACCAATTAGCTATGATCTAAGTCCAGCCCCTTAGTGTGGCCTAAGTTCAATATAAGAGATAGACGAATGCAAAAGGATGGGTAATGAACAAAGGGCACTGCAAACAATAGGTACATGGGTAAAGAGTAGCACAAGTCAAACTCAACCAATGGAGGATTAAGACTAAAATTAGAGACAGTGGGAAAAGTGACCCATTCAAGTTATATTCTGCTAACAAGTAAAGAGACACCTGTAGACAAACACAGCAGTATTATGATGGAGTCTGTCATAAAAAGCTATTCGCTTTTGTTCTGGCTAATATAGTTATTAAAGTAGAAAAAAGGAATCCAGGGCTCACTCCGAAATAAAGTAATACACTAGTTCTGTAATAATTTAAAAATAAAAGGCAGCAAGGATAAATGAGAGGGACATCAGCAATAAGTATTAGAACATCAATCAGAGAAGATTGTGTCCTGGAAATTCTTAAGGACGTACGGTGAACAAGTAGAATGCTGAGTCACCCGACTAATCTTCAACCCAACCGTCCAGGACTGAAACTACCTTGCTGAATACTTTCGAGTATTAAAAGCTTATAGCGGACCGTCAGTTGAATGAGGGCACCAGTGATGTCCTCAATGGTAATTTGTCATGAATGATGTAATATGTAAGGTTATAAGCAGTGCGTGAAGGGGGCACAAGTTGATGTAAGATCTTTAAACTATAACTGGCAAATTTAATTTATTTTGTTTTTTAAACAGTTATTTTATTATTACAGTACTCAACTAAAACGTCATCTCAAAATTAGTTTTCTCAGAGAGAAAAAAATAGATATATAGCGCCACTAGGTAGTTTTAGTTCGGTCTTCTCTTCCATAGAAAGAGCGTTTTTGGTTTGATAATAACTTTGGCCCCATTTCACAAATCTTCACAAAACTTTCCAAAAACAAAAGTATATCCCCTCAGCTTCTTCCTGGAATGTTTCTGGGTGATCCTTCAAGCTGGGGCCGAGAAAAAAAAGGCAACCCCCAAAACCTAAAATCCCAATGCAGTTTCCATCTACTTCTTTAAGACTGGCTACAGAAAAAACTGCTCAACGGAATTATACCAAATTTGGCAAAGTAAACCTTGGTCCACAGATTGTGCTTTTTGTGATTTGGTGTATATACGTTCTGTCGTTTGTGAGAAATTTAGGGTGAAACATAATTGTATATTTAGGCAGTTGGGTCCACAAAAATCTCAAGAGACTCTTGTGGGACTACTCATTTAAAAACGGAGCGTTCTGATTGGCCCATGGAGCTTTATTTCCTGTGGGCCATTCAACAATCAGATTCAGTGAGCGCTCTGACTAGCTGCCAGCAACACAAGAAATATTTTGCTGGCAGCCATTACAGGACTCTGAGACTTAGTCCCGTGTACTGAAATGTAAAAAAATAATATAAGGGGGCAGGGTGGGGATATGCAGCGATCTCACTAGACTCTTATGGGATTGAAATCCCCCCAAAAATGGCTGCAGGTGCTACGAGCTTTCAGAGGCATCAGGGAGACCGACACTGGGGCTGAAAGTTGTGTTTATGGGGAGGGGGGCCTCACAGTAAGTCACTCTCCCTAATCCTCCAGAGGCCCCGGGAAATCCAACCCCGGGACCAACATTTGTTAATATGGGGAGGGAGGCCGTACAGTCACCCCAGAGGCCCCATGGAGCTCATCACTGGTACTTAAATGTGATAATATTAGTAGTGTTTGCCTTGTGTTCTGAAGTCTCAGGGACACAAAGACTTCACCCCCAGCTGCACTGAACTTCTTTGCTGGGAGTTCTGACCTGCCATGAGGTGCCTGGAGCGGTTTTGGGCCTCTAGAGGTTGTTCTGGCTGTTGGGAGCTAGAAAAGCAAGGCAACGACGTGAAGCGCGATACATCCGTACCAGTTTCCGACGCATCGCTAAAAAACCGTCTCAGTGCCTGCCTGCGGCTCGAGAAATCGCTGCATGCCACATCAGGTGCACTGATCTCCGAAGTCAACGATTCTGACGCAAGTCCTGCTGTGCTGCTGCAAGAACCCATGCATCGTCCTGGATCGTCGCATTGCATTAAGTTGCTAAGTCTGTTGCATCATTGAGGGATGCAGTAAGAAACCGACTCATCAACTCCCCACGCAGTAAGAAACTGACGCATCACCTCCCCTGTGCAGCAGTAAGGAACAGACATCACCTACCCCGAAGCAAGGAACTGACGCATCATCTTCCCTGCGGGTAAGGAACCGACGGATCACCTTCCCTGCGACCCTTTTTGTTTGTGTGCCCGACACATCCAAGGTACTTTGTGTGAAAAGTGTTGCATCTGCAGTTTGCTTTGAACTGAACTATTTCTACCATTTGAAAGTCATATTTTTATTACTGTATTGTGAATTTTTGTCATTTCGGTCTTGTTTGGTTTATATTATTTTTCTATACCTGGGTGGTGACCATTAGTAGTGTTATTACTGTATGTGTTGACAAATGTTTTACACACTGCCTCGGAGATAAGCCTGTCTGATAGTGCCAAGCTACCAAGGGGGAGAGCAGGGGTTATTTTAGAAGTGTATCCCATCACCCTGACTAGGAAGAAAGGTCCCTATTTGGACAAAGGTACCTACCACTGCCAACTACAGACCCCAATTTCTAACAATGCCACGTAATTTGGCTTTTTTTGCCACATAATTTACTCAACCCTGCTGCACAGTTTCAGTGGCCCGGACTATCACTGTTAAATTTCTGTGGTTTGTTTTGTTCAAAACTTTAATGTTATCACTGACAAAGTCACCCAACTATAACATTACTTTGACCTTTGGTTTTTCAGTGAATTTCAAGTTTTTTTTACTTAAAACAGATCTTTTTATCACACCTAACTAGAATCTATCACTTTTTGGGGTCACAATAGGTCGGTCTAGTTAGGACTTAGTTTCCATAGGAAAAGCGTTTTTTGACTTGCCTATAACTTTGGCGCAGTTTGACAAATCTTCCATAATATTCAGAAAAAGGGGCCTCCTGATTTTAATCATACATGGAAAGTTTTGGGGTGATCCGTCAGGCTGGGGCCGAGAACAAGGGGGAGGTCAAAAAAAGTGTATTTCCCATGTTAATTCTCCTAGAGAATTTAGACATGACTATAGCCCGAACTAGTGGACGGAATAACACCAAATTTAGCAGAAGCAAACTCCTGGTCCAGAAAGAGATTTTTGCGGATTTGGTGTAAATCCGTTCAGTAGTTTTTAAGATATTAAAGGAAAAATCAATATAGATAATCTAGAGGAAGGGACCCTCAATAAATCGAACCGGTCTCGTGCAGAGATCTGATTGGCTGCCAACAATTCAACCAGGAAGTGTTGGTAGTCATTTAAGGACTCTGACTCAGTGAGTCCCAAACAATAAGGTTAAAAGGAATACCCTGACCCTCTAGGCCTGGTGCAGGAGTCCCCCAAGGACCCTGCAAGGCAAAAAAGCATATTTTGTAAACTTTTTGCTGCAATGTTTTTTTTAATAAGCACATGCCAAAGATTTGTAAAGTCCTGCAAACAAAAAAAGAAAATCGAGTGCTCTCCCGTACTTCTTTTTAAATGTTTAATGGGGAGAGGGCGCATGTGGCCCCCATTCACCATAGTCAATCTTGGACCCGGGCACAGCGACCGCCCTCTGGTTTCATTAATAAATTGGAGGGGGCTGCGTACCCCCTTCAGTGCCCCTACGGGCCCCTCCCTGGGGCAGGCCCTAAAAGAACAAACTTGGGGGGGCCCACCCATGGGACATAGCAGCATGCTTTCACTTGGCTGGAGCTTTGAGAGCACCCGCTAAGCAAAAATGAACCGTAAGTCCACTCCCAATGGGCGGAAACAGGAAAAATGCACCCACTCACTGGGAGTGGACTTTTAATTTGTTTTCCTGTCCGCTGTCAAGCGGGCAGGAAAACAGATACAATTATTGCTCCCACATGCAGGAAGCAGCCTTTTTGGCTGCTCCTTGCATGCAGGAGCAATGCTGGCTCCTGCTGGAGGCGGGGAGCGGCAGGGACCATGGGGACATTGCTGCTCCCCCAAAAGGCACGTTTTGACTTGCCTATAACTTTGCACACTGGGTGCCTTGGGTGGCTTCTGGGCATCGAGGATCAGTTGGCCAGGCCCTGTGGGATGGAGGTCCCAGGAGCCAAAATCGTCCCCCTCCCCTTCATAAAAGCACAAATTATCCCAACTTCTTCGGCTTGGGGAAGGCAAAGCAAGTGTGTTCTCTTTCGTATTCCAAGTTGAAAAACGAGCTGAAGTCCTTAATAGAGGTGAATGCATCATTGATCTATTGGAGCACAATCTGATCTGTAGTTACTGTGACAAGGGGTTTCCTTCTTGTCTCCTGGTGAGAGCAGTCTATTGTTCTCACTTTTAATGATCCTGAGCATGCAAATGCCCAAAATCATCTGCAAACTCTGTCTGTTTGGTCCCACCCAGTTTTCCTTAGTAGTAAGCAAAGGTCTTCCTGCCTTTTCCCATGTTGATGGGTAGCTTACCAAAAGGTCCCCCACAAGCGCTTTTCACGTCGATTATGGTGATGCATTCTTTATGTAGAGGAATACAAGGACATCTCCATCAAACAAAGAAGCTCTTATTTCAGAAAGTTAAGATTAAGTACCCTTGCTTGGTGGACGGCCAAAACCTAACTATGCATTATAATATCATGAATAGGTCTTCTTCCAACAACTTCTACTGGAGTGATGAGTGGTTCTACTTTCTGAACTTACAGTAGTATCAGACACAGAGCTACAGGTAAGCTGATGTATGATGGAACAAACATCTTTCACACAAACTACAAACATGACACTTCTGATGTTTACCAGGGCAAAGAGGGGGTACACTCACCGTTGCTTCATTGCACATCGTGCACTTGACAACATGCTGATGTAGCTTCCCATCCAAGTTGATAAGAGCCTGGCACACGCGGCAGTTCACGACAGGGACACCGTTTGAATCTGGACTAATAATGGCTGTATAAGGAGGCGGCAATTCAGCTGCAAAGACAATAATATTTTACATTAAAAACAAAAATTAGAACTTTGCAGAATCGCATTATTTGTGAAAGAAAATACATAGATGTCTTAAAGGTTTGAAGCATAATTCAGAAAAACGTGTCCATACTGGAAGGTTAAATATCATAAAATATTAAAAACACGCGAATCATCTACATCAAAGTATTTGGTAGGTCAAGACATGATGCTTGTTGAAAAGCACTTCTCAAGTTCGTTTATGAGGAAGAAGAAAAGTTTGACTCTTTGGCAGTGATCTTTTCTTCCAAAACCCACTGCATGCTTTCAGGTGCCCAACGCAGTAATGAAACAATGGACCATGGGGCTCCTGTCATGGGGGTCCCGCAGACAGGCCTGCCAGACAGGCAGCAACGGCTGCTCCAAGTATTCAAGTTTCGCGTGCCAACATGCAACCGCCAGAAGGCGCAAAAGGCAACCACAGAGGGGTCGCCCGGGCAGCAGCAGGGGCTTGCAAACAAGTTAAAACAGGGCATCCTCATCTATTCCACCCAGTGCTGTTGTCTAGCCTGCCTGTGACGCCCTGACCTGCCCAGCTAGGTGGCCAGAGGACTAGCGGTGGTCGAGTCTGTTAACATCCAGCATGCAAAATTCATATATTTAAATAATGGTCTGTCTAAACAACATTCTGTTTAATGCTGGTCATGTGCCTGGTGTTTTCAGTAGCACAGTCGATGCATTGTTTTGTCGGAACTTCCAAGACTTTTGGTGTTTCCATTTGAGGGGGGAGATGGAATCAACGCACTTTCCACCTCACCAAACCCACCGACAAGCCCTTATCTCCACTACACACTCCAGTGATCTCAATGGAGACACATTCCATCACCCCTATGCCCAAAATCTGAATAACTCACCTACCAAACATAGCCCCCACCTCCTATGCACCCCAGTAAATATTGAACACCCCTTACCTGCCACAATAGAGGCCCCTGTGGCTAATACCCTACCTTCCATCACTAACATTCACGCCACCGCAACCTTGCTGAATATTGACACTTATAGGAAACACACCCCACAACCTAGACCATCACCCGGACTTCAGATTTCAAGACATAATAAGACACCCCACTACCACATATAAGACATGCGGCTCTCCGATCACACCTTGGCCCCAAGCTCTCCCTCCAAACCTACATCCCACCCATCCACCCCCACAGCCCACCTCCCCACATCCACAATTCTTCCCACACCCCAGCCACCCACCCCCACAACCCACCCATCACACATACTCACACCTGCAGCCCCCCCACCTTCCCCATGCACAGTTGCCCCAAACCACACACCAGACCAGAGTTCATTGCATGCACCGACACACATAATAACCCCATCTCACACATCCACACCCCTCCCAACCACACCCACACCCGCCACAAACCTCACACCAAGCAAGACTTCCGTGCATGCATCCACGCTCATAACACAGACTCACACCCCATTCGTACTGGCACAAAACCCCAGACTTGATGAGAGCATGATCTCTCCAAATCAAATAAAAAAAGCTCTCAACGATTGTCTCTCAAGACAATCTTGGGAAGTTAGAGCCACAAGACACCTCAAATCTAGCTGGCTGAGGAACCAATAACATCCAACGCGAACCTCCATCGCCCCACCTGGCCCTCAACCCCCTCCTATAATAACTCTTCACAACCAATCAGAAGCTCTAACCCGCTCTTGGAGAATGATTTACTCTCTCTGGTGAGTTCATATGAACCCACCCCCATGAAACCACTCATTCCCGCCTCAGCGCTGATCCCTACTATCCCCCCCCAAGTCACATAGAACCACTAAACCAAACATTAGACGAGTCATAGACAATAACCTCAGAAGAGTCCTCAACCCTCATCTCGCCCAAACTTAAATGTATACTCCTAAACTGCAGATCGGCCTCTAGACATGCAGCAGACATAGCCGATCTCATCCTCAACCAAGAACCAGACATAATAATGCTAACTGAAACCTGGTTAAAGGAATTCTCCACACCAATGACATTCTAGTACCACCTAATTACAGCATCTTCAGACTAGACCGAACTGGTCAGTCGGGGGTGGTATCGCCTGCATCCATCGCAGTAATATTTCAGTAAACAGAGCCATTTGCCCTGCATTCCTATCTTGTGAATACATATGCCTGGACATAACCAGTAATGGCAAACCTATCTGCTCTCTGCACATCATCTATCACCCTCCAGGTAGGAACCTCACTTTCACCGAACACTTCATGGACAAGGTATCCTCGAACACGGGGAGACCAAATACTCAAATATTCCTTGGAGATTTCAATCTCCACTGGGATGATCACAACGATACAGTGGTCAACAGTCTCAAGAACTTCCTAGCTGACCTAGACCTAACCCAATTCTGCAACTCTCCCACTCACGACAAAGGTTCGATCCTGGACCTAATAATCTCTAAAAGAGACTCCATTCAACTTGAGTCGATCCAACCGTGTGATTGGTCAGACCATCACATTATCACCTTCACCATTAAGGAAACTATAAAACTAAACTAAGTTCAATCCACAAGACCAAAAGTGTGGAAAAGAGACCTGAAAAAAAATCAACCCCAACACCCCGCCATCCTCCTGTTACAACCGACTCTTACCCCCTGCCGGATCTTCCGATGTACATGTTCTCACCAATCATTATCTTTCTGCCATGACCTCGATAATAGAGGAGGTCGCACCTCTTCAATTAAAAAGACCCTCCATAACAGATTCCAAACCTTGGTACAACGGAATACTCAATGAGGACAGGCGTTCACTCAGAACTTCTGAACGTGCTTGGAGATCGGAGCCATCAACCAATTACCTCAAAATCCTCAGAACAAAGAGAAATGCATATTTCCGTAAGATCAAGCGCACTAAAGCAGACTTTTTCAGCCTACAACTTGACCAGGCAAGAAACTATCCCAGAAAACTTTTCGAACTTATCAAAACCCAATCCAAGGAGGCACCTCATCATCCACAAGACATAACGTGCCCACAGCCACATTGTGAAGAGTTCTCCAGCTTCTTCACTCGGAAGACCAACACTATCCAGAACGACCTCCTAATTGATTTAGCCGTACACGTAGGACCGCACCCACAAACCCCCCCAGCAATCCCTACTGCATCATGCCAACTCACTTGAAAGCCTAACCGAAAAAACGATGCAAACTGGTCTTCATTTACTACCTCCTCCGAAGAAAACATTGGCAAAATCCTCAGTGCCCTGAACCCGGCCAATCACTCTGTTGACCCGCTTCCTGCAAATGCAGTCAAAGCCCTAACTCCTCTGCTTCTACCTCTCTGGTCCAAGATAATAAACAGTTCACTTCAACAAGGTTGCACCCCAGATTGCCTCAAAGTAGGCCAAGTATCACCCATATCTAAAGAAGCCCATGGCAGACCCTGCGGACCTAAACAACTACCGCCCTATTTCCATTATTCCAACCTTAGACAAGCTCCTGGAAAAATGTGTGCATCTACAACTAACAAAGCATAACATCACTTCGACCTCCTTAACAAACACCAATCAGGCTTTTGGGCAGGTCATAGCACTTAATCAGCCATGACACACATAATTGACGACGCATTGCAAATCCTCAATCAAAATGGTTCCTGTTTACTCATCCTTCTAGAACCCTCCTCAGCCTTCGATACGGTCAAACATAAAAAAAACCTGTTAAACCTCCTGGAAAACAGAATGGGTTTATCAGGGGCAGTACTAAGTTGGTTTACCTCATTTCTCCAAAATCGGAAACAACAATTCAAAGTCAATAAAACCTTGTCCAAACCAGTACCAGTGACGTTGGGAGTCCCACAAGGTTCCTCACTATCCCCTACACTGTTTAATCTCTGCATGGAACCACTCACTGAAATTCTACAAGCCTCCAAAGTGCAATATCACATGTACGCAGACAACACACAACTATACCTTAAGATCCACACCCTAGAGGACATCAAATTGCTTAACACAACGCTCAGAAATACCCAAGCCTGGCTAGTAGAAAAGCATCTCAAACTGAATGCCCTAAAGACTGAATTCCTTCTAATAGCTCCACCCACACAAATCCCCAGAATGCAACATTGGCTCAAACACATTACGGCGCTCAACGTCCAACCCTCCATTGTGGACTCCGAGAAGTCACTGGGAATAACATTAGACAGCAACCTTAACATGCAAAAACATATCAGTAGTGCTACAAAGGGAGCAAACTTCCAGATACACACACTGCGGAAAATGAAACCCTTCCTACCACCAAATGACTTCAAGCAAGCAGTACAAGCTCTAATTATCCCTAGAGTAGAATACGGATGTGTCTCTCTGTGCGGCCTACCCAAAGCTTCTACGGCTCCATTACGAGCCTCAATCAATGCAGCAGCAAGACTCATAACTGGTTCTAAACGAAGTTCCCACATTTCCCCTGATCTACAATCCCTGAACTGGTTATCCTTGGAAGCCCGAATTCATATAAAAATAACATGCATGACGCACAAAGCCATGCCTCGCAATGCCCCCAGCAACTTGGAACAGAAGCGGACAATCTCGTGTGGGATCAGACCCTCAAGAAATGCTGAAAAACTACTTCTGAAACCTCAAAAATTCAAAAAGAAAAAAACATATAACCGATCCTTCTCTGGGATGGCACCCAGAATTTGGAATTCCTTACCCCCAGAAACCAGACTCAACCCTTCCACTGCCTCATTTAAAAAGGAAGTAAAAGCCATCCTCATGGCCAAATTCACATGAATATGGTACATAGAAATCCTCGTCCTGTACGGGATAAAAGTCCCCTGTAAGCAATCTTGGCATTATACTGACCCTCGGTCTCACACTACGAGACAGACTGTATATCGATTCTTACTTTGTTCGCCCTTGTATAATACGCCCCTGTACATAGGTTTTGTTTTGATCTGCTCTTCTTTTTCGTTGATGTATAAGTAACATTCATTGACTGTATAGCGCTCTGATATCCGCCAGGATCTTGTTCGCGGTCTATAAAACTTTCATAATAAATAAAATAAATAAATCACTCCTAAAACAGAGAGGGTATACCATAAGGATTTTCAATGTTTTCTGTCACAGTGCATGCTGGTTCCGTGAGAATAGTTATTTTGCCTAAACAATTGAGATTTACTGAAGAAATGGAGGTGGAGGGCAGATGACGCCACATCTCGGCAGTGGCATTCTTCGCAAACTTTGGGAGGGAGACTCTGACCCCTCCCAATCTTTTCAGATTAGGAAAGCTCTTAGAGGGTGGAAAAGGCTTTAAGGGACACCTCCATAGCAGAGAAATCCCATTAACAGACAGATTAGAAGATACTGGGGGTCCTGCACATGGTGTGCATGTCAGATTATAAGACTGCATTGTTCACCAGAGCATTCTTGCTTGCATTTTATTGGGCATTCAGAGTTTTAGGAATAGTGACTAGGTCCAAGCAGGACTTTCAAGGGTCCTCCTTGGACACATCTCCTGGTTGGGAGGGACCTGATCTTCTTAGTAACTCGTCTTACCACAGACCAGCTAGGCAGAGGGTAAGCAAATTATTCTTTCGAAGGTGGATGCCATTTCAGGATGCCCAGCCACTGTAGTTGCCAATATCTTAGGTATCTGCCACAACTCTACATGCTACCACTATATTGAGGGGGATGGCAAGTTGCCCTGTTAATAGAAGTTGCAGTTGGTGGGCCAGTTGGGAAGTCCACAAGTTTAAGTTTAGTTTATTATGTTTTGGCTCTCAACTGAGGGCCACATAAAACACATACAATAATACAATAATGATTACGAAGGAAGACATAGGTTACAGAGTTAACGAATGACAACTTATTCACTGGTTGAGCAGTCATCTAGCACTTCTCCATGTAACATTTAATAAATATCTAAAAACCCCTTAAAGAAATTAAAAATTCTAAAACAGAACATTTCATTTGGCGGACAGTAAAGTGCATGGAAAAAGGTTTTAACATTTAAAATTCCCAGTTGTAAGCAGATTGGTTTTAACCACTTACAACGCAAAGGGCGCAGTGCAGGACAAATAAACAAGACATGATTACGATCCTGTATAGCATTACTACAAAGGTTGCATATAGGGGATACACCATACCATTTCGCAATGAGGTAATTAAGCTGGAGCAAATCATGCCTTAAAAGGTACCACAATCTACGGACTCTATGGGGAATATTCCAAGTAAGATATTGTTGGGCCAGTTTTGGGGTATATGTACTTAACAGAAATTGCCTTTCTTTATTCCCTTGTTTAGCGATCATATCCATTTTAAAATTGAGTTCCCATGATGCGCATTTTAATTTTGACTTTAGTTCTGCAGGAGTAAGTAAAAACAGTGAGCTTTCATCCAGCTCTAACAAAACTACAGCTTTTCTAAAGTTCTTAACCAGCATAGAGAACTCATTGAAATGGCCCAGAAGTTATTTTTTAATGGCATCCCGTAAGGTATCTGGTTTACTTCTCGCTAAACAGGCCACCCACCTTACAAGGGCAGTCAGCCCCTGTACCCAACAACTTCGGAGTCCGAATTCTAGCCTGCATGCAGAAACAGAGCAGGCTGTATTTAAAGAAGAAATTCTTCTTAGCACCTTTCCTTCTATTTTTTGTAAAAATCCCCAATGATTTAGCTCCACTAGTTCTAATCCATATAGTAATGTCGCGGGGATCTTTGCTCTAAATACCTCTAGAAATAGTGTGAAGTGTCTCTTCCCCGTAGCGTTATACAGTGCACTTAATCCCATACCATGAGCAGATGCTTTATGTGCATTGTGCTCAATGTGGGGATTCTCACTTAAGTTTGCAGAAATGATTTTACCTAAAAAGGTATAAGTTTTAACCACCTCGAGTTTTTGCCTTCCTATGGCCCAACAAAAATTTTCAGATCTACATTTTTTCTTTCCAAAAATGCACATTATTTTACTTTGAGACATTAATCTTCATATAATGTGCTTCTGCAAATTGATTTAATGCCTGCAGACGGTTAGACAAGCCCTTTGGTGTTAGATCTAAGACAAGGATATCGTCAGCATCCATTAAAACCGATATCCCTGATCCTCCAATTTTTGGGGCTTGCCCCTCACAAGCAGAGATAAACTTAGGAAGGTCTGCCTTATATAAAGAAAATAATGTAGGGGCCAATATACACCCTTGTTTCAAACCATTTGGTGAAGGTATGGATTGTGAGAGACCTCTTTCTCCACCATATAACACCTTGCACCATGTGTTCGAGTGAAGGGCCTTCACAAGTTCAAGAAGCTGTATTGGCATACCTAAAGCTGCAAGCTTTCTCTACTGCGTTGGACAATCTACTTTGTCGAACGCTGTGGAGAAGTCTATAAATGCCACGTATATTCCACCACCTCGAACACGTACATATTTATCAATAATCACCTGCAATGCTGTTAAATTATCTAATGTTCCATGTTCTTTACGAAATCCGGTTTGTTCCAAAGGTAAAATACAATTAAATTCTATCCATTCATTAATCAATGTTAAAAGATATTTAGCGAACACTTTTCCTATTGCATCTAATAAAGCTATTAAACGGTAGTTTGCTGGATTTCATTACAAGACCGGAGGCGGACATTATGCATTATCCTTTAATAAGCAACTCACACAGCCGCACTACATCATAAAGGATAAGTTCTAGAACAAACAGTGTACAAAGGATGTAACTAGGATATGATCTGCCTCTTTTAAAAGCGGCTCGCCAGCAGATAAGTCACTACCTCTTATCTCTCCTTACTTTAGAGTGATTTGATTTATTTTGCTGTACATTTATACTTCCTGAGCGTTTCTTAATATCAATATGTTGTTTGCTATACCTCTATGCTCATTTCTTCGTCCTGTGACGCCTTAATTCTCATTTTTCAACTGCTGATGTCGCTTTATGCCCGATGTTCCCTCGTGGGTGGTGCTGGTTCGATCCCACTCCAACCCCCCTCCCTTGGACTTCCAATTTTCGGTCGTCCTTACCTTACTAATCTCCCTGCGCGACCGCGCTCCGTCTTTCCCGCTATCTTATAAACGCTTCCCTTCACTTTCAGCGCTTTCCAAAATGCGCTTCACCTGAGAAATGCGCTTCGCTTCGATCGCTTGACAAATGCGCTTCCCTTCGCATTCAAGGAAAGGCCATTAGCAACGCTCGCGTTGCGTGCCCCCTTCTCTAAGCGACTTTCCTCTTCTCCGACGGCTGAGCTCGAGCGCTCCTAGTATCCTGACAGTTGCTCTGCTCTGCTTCAGCCGTCGGAGACACCCTGCTCATCCTTAAACGCTACGCTCATTAACTATTCCTGATACTTATCTAGATAAATTAACTATACGATTTTTTTGAATACTATTATTAATTCCCTACTGGGTACTACTATTACTAAAAACTCACCCCAGGCTCCCTATAACCTACATACCCTACCCTGTATAACAAAAAAAAAAGAGAGACTACCCTTTACATTTTAAAGTTACATAAAAAAAAAAAAAAAAAAAAAAAGAGGAGAAAGAGAGTTGGACTCTTTATTAACAGAGGAAAAGTCTTATTACTTACCTCATTAATACCATTTTAGTTTCCCCTTATTTCTTCTACACCATGTCGGACATGGATTCTGAGGATGCCATGGCAAGTTCACCTGCACCTATTGCTAATTCTTTAAAAAAATTCCTTCAACAGGAGATTAAATCCTGTATGATGTCCTCTCTCAAAGAAGTCATGCTCTCTAAAAGACCGTGTGATTCCCAAGACCCCCCCCCTTATTCACGGCAAGAGACCCAGAAAGACTAAAAATTGTGAAAGCACTACTGGCCCAAGCGCCTCTCTTTGTATGGGAGGTCCTAGCACCTCAACTTGGATGGGGGGCCACCGCGCCCCACTTGAACCTGATGTCCCTCGGGACACTCCCTTGACCGGTGTCCATGGCGGCACAAATGTGTACGGTGTCCCTCGCGACACACCTTGGAATAGTGCTAATCCAAAAAAAGAACTCTGGTTTTGACTCCTCCTCCTCCTCCTTTGACGACAACTCCTCAAAAGACCCCTCCGACGAATTTGTCTTTGACCTGGACGAAGTCCAGCAAGACTTCAATTCTCAACCTGATCCCGAACCAAGTTCTAAAAATACTATTTTGAACCCTATTGGAGAAGAAATGTTCTCTCCCTTAAACATCTCACCCTAACAGCTCAAAATGGTTCCCCCAGGAACATGTCTCCCAGTTTGTCACACGTTGGTTGAGAAACCTTTTGGATAGAAACACTAGGAATACAATGAGGTCTGAATCCCCCAGACCTACCATTGAGGAGAGGGTCTGTAAAACCCCGAACCTAGATCCAGACCTTATTAAATTCCTCTTTAAATTGGGGCGAGACCCTAGAAAAGGACTGGAGAGAGCCCTTAAAGGCTGCCAAGACCGTCTTTTAGATGTCTTAGGACCACTGGTTAGAATTTTAGATATGGCCGAACAATCCCATCTCTCCTCTACCCCCTTGAACGTCGACCTCGTTCGAGGATGGAGCCAAAGAGCCATTGTTCTCCTTGGCAATGCTAACGCCAGTCTAAATATTGAAAGAAGAAGGTCCATTTTAAACAAAATTAACCCTAAATTAGGGGACATGGCAGAAAAAGAACCCTCCCAAAACCCTAAAGGTCTCCTTTTCGGAGAAGATATAATCAAAGAGATCGGTAAATACGTCTCTACCTTTACTGCCCTCGATAGGGCTCAAAACAACCTGAGACGAGTCTTTAACACAAACCTTTTTGGTCAGGCCGGCAGAAGGGGTCGCTCTTCCGGCCGAGGAAATCAACGACCCTATTCATCATTCAGGGGATCTGGAAGAGGCTTCTATCCCCCTAGACAACCCTTCTTCCCCCAAAGAGGAAGAGGTCCAAGAAACCGTGGTTCCAGAGGTCGCGGTGCTCCCAACACCTCAAACTCTACAAGTAAGTACTACTCCTCTTTCTTCTTTCCCTCCCATTGTAGGGGGCAGACTAAAACAATTTTATCATGTTTGGAATTCAATCACCCAAGATCCATGGGTTCTAGAAACTGTCTTGGGTTTCAAGATAGACTTTTTACAGATCCCCTTCCAATCACACTTACCCCAACCCTTTGTCCTTTCACAAGATCAGGAAAAGATCGTGGAGGAAGAAATTATTTCTATGCTCAAAAAGGGCGCAATAGTGGAGGTTCCCTGGTCCGATGCAAGATTCATAAGCACTCTTTTTCTTGTTCAGAAAAAGGACAAAGGGTGGAGACCGGTAATAAATCTTCGAGAAGTCAACAAATTTCTGGTCTATCGTCACTTCAAAATGGAAGGTATCCACCTTCTAAGAGATCTCCTTCTCGAAGGAGATTGGATGGTCAAGTTAGACCTGAAGGATGCCTACTTCACCATCCCAATGTACAAGGAACATCAAGCTTTCCTTCAATTCACTTGGAAAGAACGTCTTTACCAATTCCAAGCTCTTCCCTTCGGCCTCTCTTCTGCCCCTTGGTGTTTTACCAAGATCATGAAGTGTATTGTTACAATTCTAAGAGAAAGGGGTATCCGTCTCATCATCTACCTGGACGATATCCTTATCATGTCCCAATCCCATTCAGACCTCCTAAGAGATCTGAATACTTCAATGAACTTAATAGAGAGTCTAGGATTCATCATCAACAAAGAGAAATCCATTCTCTCTCCCTGCAAGACCATAGATTTCCTTGGCTTCACTCTGGACACTGTCAAATGTCTTCTCCTTCTTCCTACCAAGAAGATTGCCAAGATCCGGAAAGAGACCAGGTCCGTCTTGAAACAAGAGTCTTTGACTCTCCGTGAACTAGCCAGACTTCTAGGGCTTCTTTCCTCTTCCATCCAGGCCATTTTCCCTGGTCCTCTGAATTACCGCACGCTTCAGCGAATAAAGAGAAAAGCACTCAATTCAGGTCTATGGTATGGAGATCTTGTCTCTCTAGACCCAGATGCCAGAGCAGAGCTCTTTTGGTGGCTCGAAAACTTAGACGCCTGGAATGGCAAAGCCATCTTTGGCTCTTCCCCAGATTTTGTCCTAGAATCAGACGCCAGTCTTCATGGCTGGGGTGCACGCTTGGAAGACCAGAACACCGGTGGGGTTTGGACCCTGACGGAATCTTCTCAACACATAAACTTTCTGGAATTGACAGCTGGCTTATACGCTCTTATGAGCTTCAAACACTCCATCCAAGGGAGGTCTGTTGTTCTGAAAATGGACAACATTTCTGCTGTTGCCTATATCAATCGCCTTGGAGGAACGAAATCTGCAGATCTCTCCAATCTTGCCAGGAAACTTTGGATGTTCTGTCTAGAACACAAAATTTCCCTCAGGGCGGAATATCTTCCAGGGAAGTCAAACATTTCTGCAGACTGGAATTCAAGATTCCTTGTAGATTTTTCAGACTGGAAACTCGATGTGAACATCTTCAATTCCCTTTTCCACTTTTGGGGTCCAATAGACGTGGACTTATTTGCCAGCAGGCTTACCTTCCAACTTCCCAACTATTTCAGTTGGATGCCGGACCCGGGCGCTCTCGCTGTGAACGCCTTTCTCCAACCATGGTCCCACTTCCTGGGTTATGCCTTTCCCCCTTTCGCCATGATTCAGAGGGTCCTCCAGAAAGTCAGATTAGAACAATGCCTTCTGATCCTAATTACTCCCTTTTGGCCGTCCCAAGCTTGGTTCCCGACAGCCCTAGAACTAGCATGAGACATTCCCTTTCTGATCCCAGCCTCTCCAGGCTTGGTCTCAAACGCAGACGGGGAAGATCATCGTCTTATTCTCGAGGGGAATTTGAACCTTCTTGCTTGGAAAGTGTCAGGCAATCTAACGAATTGTATGGACTTTCGTCGACAGCTCTCTCTCTTCTCGGAGAATCTTGGGCACCAGGAACACACCTCAGGTATAACAACATTTGGAAGAAATGGTTTCATTGGTGCCTGGAAAGGAATCTCGATCCCGTGGAGACTCCTGTCGTCAATATCGTGAATTTTCTAGTCCAACAATTTGACAGAGGCCTTTCTTATCGCTCTATTAATTGTTTTAGATTCCATGTTCTTTACGAAATCCGGTTTGTTCCAAAGGTAAAATACAATTAAATTCTATCCATTCATTAATCAATGTTAAAAGATATTTAGCGAACACTTTTCCTATTGCATCTAATAAAGCTATTAAACGGTAGTTTGCTGGATTCTCCCGCTCTCCCTTCCTTTAAATAGGGGAATTAATATACTTCCCCTCCATGAGTCAGGGACAGATCTTGAAAGGAGACATGCATGAAATATTGGAAGAAGGATCTTGCTCCAGGAGATGACATCTTGTTTCATTAGGGACATGGGTAATTCATCCGGTCCCATAGCTCCGGAAGAGCGCATACTCTTTAACACAGAGACTATGGTTTTCTCGGTTGGAAGCTCTATATTATTTTTGCTATTCAGAACTAAATCCCTATTGTCACCCTCTGCACCATTAGATGCATACAAACCAGATATGAATGTTATCCAAATGTCTTCTGCAATAGCAATGGGAGTAGGGGTGGATCTTACGCCACATCCCTTCCCTATTATAGACCAAAATTCTCTGGAATTATTAGAGGCCATTGCTTCTCTTAATCTAATCCAGAGGGAATCTTCTTTATCTGTTTTTAGTTTTATTTTTAGTGTGACCCTCCTTCTCTGTAGTAGGGCTAATTTCTGTGCATTTTCCTTTGTTCTACTAAGGTACTGTTGCCTCACTAGTTTATTTATCTCCTTATTTAAGGGTAGTAATATACTAGGAGGGGAATACGATTTTTTGGTAATTTTTGTTTTCTTAGCTACCATAGTAACCTTATTCTTGAGTTTTCAAAACTTAGGAATTCCCTACCCTGCCATCCTTCTAATTCCAGAATGGTTTGTGCTAGTATATTTTGGACTTCCTTCATACTGGTAGGGTCCCAGAAGCATCTTCCAGATTTAGAGTGAATTGAGACTCCTTTGTTAATTATAGACCAAGAGTCTGTATCTGGAGGTTGTAGCGAAACCGTTAAGTTAATCATATTATGATCACTTAAAAAAGACTGAGAGATCCGTATATCTTGAATGAAGGAAAATGTATCATAGTCCGTGATCACATAATCCAAAATGGATTCACCCCTAAATGACCTATGTGTAAACTTGGCAGGAATGTCAGAAGGCATCCTACCATTTGCAATTAGACCCTCAAAATAGCTAAGTTCTTCGAGTAATATTTTTCCTCTTTTAGTAGTTTTTATGTTACTAGGAAAAATTGCTTGAGGTATATTATATGCTTCTTCCTTATGAGTATTTCTAAACATATCTATACTTGCATTGGAAACTTTGCTATTTAAGTCTCCCATAAGCAAAATATAAGGGGGCTGATCCTGCTCTAATAATTGTTTTATATAAGAAAACATTCGCTTCAAAACAACGTTAAAAGTATCTTCAGGGGGAATATATGCATTTAAAAGTACAAGAGAAGAACGATTTCCTACTGTCCCTAAATTATTAATAGTTATAGACTGGAAAAGATTACTACTGTCCTTGTAGTGGGAGAACTGCCATTGTAGTGAATTTAACAAAAAACAGGCAATTCCACCTTTTGCGTGGCCTTTTTTTTACAGATGCGGCGGCGGCCTCAAGGACAAAATAGTCTTTTCCTCCATATATACTGTTTTTACACCATGTTTCCTGGATACATAACACATCAGCATGCAAAGAAAATAAAAATTCTAATTTCTCAGAACAATTGTATAAACCTGCAGCATTCCAGGATACTATTTTTAATTGACTGTTAAAGATGTTGAAACAGTCTTGGGTTGTTCGATGTATTATTAGACAGAACTCCTGGAAGCCAGTTCCATAACTGATTATCTTCTGTTGGAGGTTTATCCAGATTCACAGAAGGGGGGAGTACCTCTGAAACCATGCACTTACCTCTGGATACCCAAATTTTTAAATCTTTACTATAGGAATAATGATCATCCTTCTCACAACCCATTTTAAAGGCTTCTTCTCTGGGAGCGATACGCTTTACATTATTAATAAAAGGTAACACATCGATCCCTCTACACTGAAATGCCTCGGCTTGTTGGAGAACTAAATTAGCGATAATTTTGGAACAAAATTTTTACTCGTTGCTCACTTCCAGCCCTTATTATGGAGACCAGGTCAATGTCACTGGACAAGATAAGTTTTAAACTTTCAATGTCTTTGAAGGAATTAATCAACCAAGATCTATTCAGGTTTAGGTCAGAGTCAAATAATGGAAGGAAGTCCAATGTCAAAGTATCAATACAGAGGTTAGAGATTTTTAAGGGGGCAAGAGAGATGTTCCTAGGTTCCTCAGCGATGGGGCAAAAATTAGGAGCAGATGGATTAAGTGCCCTTTTTCCAGTATTAGGATTATTTCTTGTAGCCTCCTTTACTGGTTCCGTAGAAATTAAAACGGCAACTTCAGAGTTTAAAGGATCCTCATTCATGATACTGACAGCAAGTGGATCTTCTACAACAGAGTTATTAGTAGCAGAAACAATAACCACATTGGAGGAAGTGTCCACTAATGTTCTATCTGCAATCTCTTTTACATCACGGACTTCTGTATCAATGTTCTTTTGGAAAATAATTTGTCTCTGTTTTTTCTTATTATGCTTGCGAGTAGGTTTCCTATTTTTTCCCTTATACTTTCTACTTTTTACTTTTACCATCCCTTTAGACAATGCTGTTCCTTCAGAATCTTTTACATCCTGATTAAAAATAGGAAAAAGATCTATCACGACAGATTGGTTGACCTCTGCCGAGCTTATTTCCTTCAAAGATGGTTCAGATTCTTTTCTCCTTTCTGAGGGGGGCAAGGGGAGAGCCACAGAGGGCTCATGTATATCAACCTTTAGCAACTTCTCCATTTGTGCATTTTTACTCAATATAGGATTACTGACCAAATCCTTCTGGTCAGCAGCTTCAGTGTGATCGGTAGCCCCAATGTCAATATTTTTTGCAAGCAGTACTTTCAATATCTCTGAAACCGAGTTCAAAATGCAATCAGAGCTCCCAACAAATTTACCTAAGAGAAGGAGTATAGAAGCGAGTAAATGTTCGAGAGCTATCAGAGATTCGGAAATAGGTTTTTCATTTTTTGGTTGTCCGGATGCATTAAGAGAGCAAATCCCAGATAGATTGAGCTGCGGGGAGATTAAATTGCTCTGCAACGAAAAAATGTCATTTGATGTCATAGAAGGAGTGCTACTGTATAGCAATAAACCCGATGGCGTTGCCCCATTTGGTGTTTTACCAGGTTTAGATTGTTCCAGTATTTTCTCATCCATGTAGCGACCACAAAGTTCAAGATCGATACTGGATGGGATGGAAAGTTCATTTATATTCATGTCCTCTTTTTCTGTATGTTTGATAGTCATGGACTGAGGAACTTTGGAATGTGCTTTAATGGGATCAGAATTAGAGCCTTTAGATGTCCCTACTAAGGGGGTTGAATTAATGTTTGAAAGTGAAGTAGATATGTTTTTTTCTATAGTTAACTCGGGTTTAGCAGTCTTCACTACTTCAAGCTGAGGTTCAACCATAGTTGACGATGGATCATTAAAAATAATTGGCACTTCCGTGGATTTATTCACTGGTTTTTCCCAAATTTTCAGCAGCTGCATCTGACCTTTCAGTAGAACGCTATTTTCATATTTATTCCTGAATGGATTTGATCTAGTTTTTATACAAGACCTCCCACCTAGGACTCTTCCGGAACGTAATGTCTTTGCTGTCATAGTGTAAAGGTGAGGTATAGGTAGCACAACTTCAAAGCACTTGTCAGGTTTATTTTGTTCAAAATCAAAATAACGGGGCCCAGCCCAGCCTACCTCAGCCACTGAGGGCCACAGAGGGCCCGCCCTTTGCCCGGGCTTAGCCCGGCAACGCCCGCGCGTGTTCCGCGATGCGCGGTCCTTCAGCGCAATTGAAGCCAGGTGAGGGGGGCGTGGCGGGGAGTTGTTCCTGGCCCAGATGGCTTGTGGGCAATGTGGTTTCTCCCACTCTCCAGCCGCCTACAACCCTTCACAGACGAGTGTTTCCCGCAAAGCGGGAAACGCGAGCAGTTATACACCAGCGCTGCCAGGTAGCGCTTTCCGTGAGGCGGCGCTAGAATGCGTTCAGGAGCGTTTCACCAGCAGTACAAGAATCGCTACAGCAATCAAGTTCAGCAGCCAAAAGAGAGTTCTCCGCTCCACAGCGGACCTTCAGCGCAATTGAAGCCAGGTGAGGGGGGTGTGGCGGGGAGTTGTTCCTGGCCCAGATGGCTTGTGGGCAATGTGGTTTCTCCCACTCTCCAGCCGCCTACAACCCTTCACAGACGAGTGTTTCCCGCAAAGCGGGAAACGCGAGCAGTTATGCACCAGCGCTGCCAGGTAGCGCTTTCCGTGTGGCGGCGCTAGAATGCGTTCAGGAGCGTTTCACCAGCAGTACAAGAATCGCTACAGCAATCAAGTTCAGCAGCCACAAGAGAGTTCACAAGGGAAGTCCACCTTGACTTGTTATAAAACAGTTATGATCATTTCTGCAGGATGTTGTGCAATGCGTAAAAAGATATGGATAGCTGATTAGATGCATTATGACGAAATGCTATGTTTGAGATGTTAATACGGCCTGAGGATGTTTTTCTATAGCAGAAAAAGGCAGTGAGTCTTAGTTCATTATTGCAAGCATAATCTCTTTCAGGTCTTGGGAGGCCATACTTTGAACACTACTGTAGGACTTGGCCCTTTTTGGCTAAAATCCCTAAACTTTTTGCTTTCCCCCTAGACCTTTTTTCTGACATGGTGTGGCCAACTTAGATGCTTTAGACACTTTGATACTGCTAAACTGTCTCAAAGTGTAAGTGTTCTCTGTATAAAGTGTAATGGTAATTGGGTGTCCATGATTGGTATGTTTGCCCTACTAAGTAAAGTCCTTAGTAAAGTGCACTACATGTGTCAGGGCTGGTAATGCAACTGCTACTAGTGGGCCTGCAGCACTATTTGTGCCACCTAAACAAGTAGCCTTAAAGAGGGAACTCAGACCTGCCATTGTAGTGATTGCGCGCAGTTTGTTAAACTGCCATGTTGTTCTGTCGAGTGCATTCACTTGCCATACCTTACCCATCCCTTTATATGGACATCAGCCCCCTATGGTAGGTCCAGGGTACCCCCTAGATAGGGTGCACTGCATGTGAAAGGTAGGACATGTACTAAAGTGTGTGTCATGTCCTGACAGTGAAATAATCTCCATTTCGTTTTTCACTGTTGAAAGGCCATCTTGCCCATAGGATAGAATGGGAAGGCTGTGTAATGTTATACAGCCTATCTTCCCAAAGGCTTAAGATGGAAAGGTGAAGTTTAGTATGCCTGAACTTACAATGTAATAAGAGATCTTTTTATGTAGGTGCTTTTTGCATTGTGTGTTCAGAAGCCACTCTTTTAGAAGTGGCTGAGTTGTGCTCCAACATTTCTGTGCGTCTCTGCCTGGCTGTGGATTGACTGGATTTGAAAGCGATAGGATCTGTGGAATGTTTTGACCCAGGGGAGGAGGTGAGTCTGCAACAGGCTGACCTGCATCTGGAGTGTAGTGTGAGGAGAAGCCCCAAGAGGTGATGAGGCCTGGGTTGCTGCTATAAAACAATTAGCTCATTTCCTGCTGAGTGACTGAGAATTCAGACCCCACTAATCAAAGGAATAAAGTTGTCACTGGCAGGGAGGCACCAACTGGTTTGAACAGGTGCCAATGCCCCCTGGAACACAAAAACTTCAAGCCATTGAGGAGTATATCTATGTGAGCTGAAGCCCCTTAACTTTGGAGAATGGCTTGATCAAGTGTGAATAAGACTGGAGCTACTTTGTGGTCAAGAGTACCTTTGCCAAGGAAGAAACAACTGAATAGACTAAAGGATAGGACTGACACTTGCAGTGTGTTCTAGGGCTGGCCTGCAGTTTGCGGTTTTAACCAAGGAAAGGCTAATGGGACTTTGCGGTGTGCTCTGTCCCCCTGCTTGAAAGAATGTGCTGGGTGCATTGTCCTGAAGTAACTTATCCCCAAGGGCCTGAAGTGAGCTGGCTCCATGTTCGGAAACACAGGAACACAAATGTTTCCAGGAGAGTCTCAGCGGCGCTGTGTGAGCGTGCCTGTTGCGGTCTGAGACCCTCATAAGAACTGCCCTGTGATCGTGGGTGCCTGGAGTCCAAGTGAGTTTCATTGACGCTGTGAGCGTGTGCATTGTGAGACCTTCGGGAGGATCGGCCTGTGATCAGGGGCACCTGGAATCCAAGCAAGGATCAGCGACGCTGTGTGGGTGTGCTTTGTGCAGCCTGAACCCTGTTGTGAGGATTGTCCATTGATCGTGTGCACCGGAATCCAAGTGAGTCTTATTGTGTGTACCTGAGTAAAGTGAGTCTCAGCGACGCGGTCTGCGTGATCTTCGTGCAGCTCGAGATCTGTGTGTGGAGTGCCCAGTGATCATGCACCCGGAGTAAAGGAAGACTCAGCGACGCCTTGTGAGTGTGCTTTGTGGCAGCGTGAGATCTTCGTAAGCGAAGCAGCCTGGACCAGCAGTCCCGGAGGAGCTGAGATGCAGACCTGAGCCGCCGTTGCCATTTCACAAAGCTGCATTGGAGGCCCAGCCGCTGGACGAGGAGAGGAGTGTGTGCTCGCGCCCCTCATGTAATGTGTGTTGACTCCTGGGGCGGGTGCGGGCTCGGAGGGAGACGCTTTCGGCCTCTCTCTCGTGTTGGCAGCGTGCGCCTCTGCTTTGGCTCGTGTTGTGGCCCGTATTGCCAAGGGAGTGGTGGTACAGGGGCCGGAGTACGAAGCTGCACTTTGGGATTACCTCGTACTGTGATTGGGGCAACTGTGAGAGGCAGAGAGAGAGTGTACTACATAGTATTCCATTACTGCAGAACGGAGTACCTGACAGACGTATTACACGTTGCATAATTTCTGTATAACGAACTACCCGATTGTCGTACGACGCATTGCCTTGTTTCTATATGACGAACTACCTGATTAGCAAATTGCGCATTGCATTATTCCTGCATAACGAATTACCTGATTAGTGTATACGCATTGCCTTATTTTTGCAGAACAACATATCTGGTGGTTGGTTCGTGCATTGCATTATTTTACCTTACAAAGTGCCTGATTGTTGCGTTAAGCTTTGCATTCTTTTCATTGCAGAGTGTCTGATTGCTAAGGTACGCATTACAGTATTTTTACATTGCAAAAGTGCCTGAAGATTCTAGCATTACGAACTGTATGACATGATATTAGGAGTACAGGAGAATGCTTAGAAGTGCTCATTGACATCACCAGAACTTACAGGGGCTGGCTGATGTAACAACTGACCAGGAGAAATATTTCACAACCTCATATGTCTGTTTTAGATTGTGTGATCTTATTGTATATCTTTTTATATAAAGTTTACACTTGTTTTATAAAACTATGTGGAGTCTATTTGTGGTGTCATCATTGGATTATTGGGAGCATGGTTGCGAATACTTTACACATTTGCCTTGAAGATAAGCCTAACTGCCCGTGTCAAGCTACAGAGGGGGTGAGCGGGTTATCTAAGAAGGTAACTTTCCTTTCCCTGACATGAAATGGGGGTCCCTACTTGGCATAAGGTACCTACCTCAGCCAACCAAGGATCCTGGGTCTAACAACTACTATTTGGTGGTGCAGCTATAGTGCCCTGCGAGATGGCTGGCAGGAAGGTAGACTGACAAAGTGGGCAGGATGCCGGCATAGATATTCATTACCTAGCTGAAGCTCAACCCAGTCAAGACAGAATTCCTGTTGTTATTTGCCAAGAACAACAAATAATATAAAGTAAAACTAGGTACAATGAGATGAAACTTGATGGCATGGAACCCCAATTTTCACCTACTGCCAAGTCACTTGGATTCTCCCTGGGCATCAACCTTACTCAAAAGGAGCACACTGCCAAAAGAAAAAGCAAAGATGACCTGTTACCACCCGTCTATCCTAATGAAAGCCTAACTGTTTCTTCCACAAAGACTTCAGAACTGCTTTTCAAGTCCTCATACTTTTTGCATCTGGATGGTAGCAATGCCCTGCACCTTGGTCTCCTAGACTCTACACAAGCAGCCCTTTTACAGGCATCCTACATGCCACAGCAGGTTTCATCCATGGCCTGAAGAAATATGGTAACATCACACCCATCTTGATGGAACTTCACTGACGTCCCTTGCTGAACTGCACATCTATAAAAACCTGCTGCATAATTTTCAAAGCTATCACAACCAGTACCCCTGCTTATCTTGCAAGCAAACTCGCCATCTCTGTTTTTTTCTCAATACACCCACAATCAGGACAACATCAGACTCTAGACTAAAAAGTGTAAACAAGATATAAACCAGACAAGAGATCTTTTGGATTTATGCACCCAGGATCTGGAACAACATCGCTGTATCCATCTGGACCACCCCAAGGCTGCATATTTATTAGCACTACCCAAATGCTGCTTCAATTTAGGAAAAAGCTGAAGACTCAACTAACTCTACATCACAATGCATTAACCATCCACAACAGAACGTGTATTTGTAAAGCACACGTTCACCCAGAAGGGCTTCTTGGCACAGAATAACAGATGCTACGCAACTCAGTGGTACTCATTTTCTCGACCTCAGAAGGGTGAAAGACTGAGTGGATCCGCCGGGATTTGAACCTGTGACCATGAGGTCAAACACAGGCCCTTACAGTGGATGCATTATTCCATTAATCCACCAGACCTGGCGTGCCCTCCTATAACTCAAAGACGTGAAGTTTGTCTATGACCATGTACAGAACTCCACTGCCTTTTGGCTAAGTTTGCACTATAGAAATACCATATGCACATTCAAAAATACAATTGACAAAGACTGTCAGGCTCTTTAGGTCTTCACACCTTTCCAAAAGCAGAGAGAGAAAAGATAGTACATAGACTTAATGAGAGAATGCTCCAAAGCAAAGGAGCAATTTTTTAATACTCTGTAGTATTACATTTACTCCAATCACCTTGTATGTGCGAATTTGTGTTTGCTGGAGGTGCATTAAGCAGGGAGGCTACTTTTGTTCAGCCCTAGAACTGGCCATACTTACTGGAAGCTACTAAGCTGGGTCAGCAAATCCTGTAGTACCCAAATGTTTCAGGTAATTTAACCAAGATCCTAGTTGAGCTATCTCTTAGGTTAAACAATTTGCACTCAACCAGGTGGCACCACAGTATATTACAACAGAAATCATTTAGATTATAGTAACATAAAATAACATAAATGCATGCATGTGTTAATCTTTCTGTGCCAGTATCCTCCAAATGTTTGATATTTCCAACTAATGTTTTGCATTTTAAAAAGAGCTGCATGCGTTTTATTTTACAGTTATTACCGTCCTGCGTTTCCTCCCTTGCTGCAAGAGTGGTTGGTTCACACATTTCCAAGTACTTTTGGTTTATTGGTTACATGTTCTAAATGACAGAGGAAAGGGCTATGTGACGGAAATATATTTTGCACACTAAGTAGCCACTTTAATTAGTCTTCATCTGGGCCCTTTATTTCTTCCCAGTTTTCCTGGTTCCAGGTCACAACGCCAAGTTTAGGAGGTCTCCTCTGTACCCCAGTTGGACCATTTCAGGAAGAGACCATCTTTTTGTCCTTGTTTCAAGGTCCTGATTTAAGAGCATTCCTGGTTGGACAAAGACAGGATAGCCTGCATAATCAATTCAATCATCTTACATACCAGAAGATTAGTGATTCAAAGGCTGCTCTTTTGCTATTTCAGAATTGTTAACAAAAGCACAAAATAATTTTTAGAGCTTCTAGGAACTAAGCAACAGGGAGGAAGGTGCATCCTCTACCAGGGAATCCTGATGATACCAATAAATGTTCAAAGTTCATAGGTCGCACGCTACTCCACCATTACAGCGTGTGTACCCCAGGAGCATCAGGGTAGATGTTGTTTTCTCAAAGCGGGTGCGCTTAACAAAGTTCCGAAGTGTGATGCATGGTTGCAGGCCAACTCTGGACACCGGTGTTTCTGGAAGATTCTATTAATACTGCATCTCAGCACCCACGTACCCCAGTTCCTAGAGTGGTAAGGGCATGCAGAAAAGGTCAGACTAAACTGGGAGTGCCACGGGCTACTAATATCATGAATAAGGACAATAGCATCATGGCTAACGACGATGATGTTAGTCTGAATGCCGAATTAACCAATAGCCTAGCGAGTATTATTGACTCTAAGATTAGAGCTGACGAGCTCGGATCCCGCACCCGCGCCTTGAGAGGTATCAACCTGAGAATACTTGGCAGCCTGCACAGCTAACCCCCGAAAAACCTACACTCTGCTGACGAGGAACAACAATTCCGAAACACCGGTGTCCAGAGTTGGTGCTGCAATCTTGCTATAACACACTTTCCATCGAATTAGCGCACACGCTATCAAAGACTGCATCTACCATGATGCTCCTGGGGTACACCTGCTGGTGGGTGGAGTCGGAGTGCGACCCCTTCTTTACATACCAATAAATGTTGACATCCATATTGCATCATAAATGTCCACACAATGGAAGTTTTGCAGACCTCTTTCAAGCAGAGACCTACAGTTTGTGGGGAACTCAAAGATCGATCAATGTAGTTAAGCTATTATTCCAGAGACTGGAAAAGGAGAGGCCCATGTCAAGGTGTGATCTAGGTGGAATGACCCTTTCTGCAAACTGCTGTACTCCTGTGCCTATTAGCGGTTACACAGGAATCCTCAGGGACATGGAGGGCTAGCAGACTTTTAGGTCATGAAAAAGAAATAGACGCGTAAAGTGATGCTCGTAATTCTACTGATGTCAAGTAAAGATGCACCATGTAATCCACAGCAAAGGTCAAATTTGTCAGAGTCAGCTGCTACTTGCAAGTGCACATTCAGGAAACAATGCTAGAAAAATGACCATGTAGGTAAAACTGAGCAACAGAATTGTAGTAGGTCAAAAACTAAGTGCAATAAAGCCCACCTGCAGGAGTCACTATCAAAAACATGGCAACATTGGGAGTTCTTGTGATGGAGCAAGGTGGAAACAAACATTTTTGTATACCCATTGTAAAATTAACTTTTCATAACTTTAATAAGTACTAAATGTGTGGTTTTGAAATTAACCAACATAGAATAGAATGCACACACACAAATACATGTGGGATACTAATTTGCATGGAATTGCTAAGCATAATTAACTAATTTGTCGTATATTGTTTCATAAAGAGTACGCATTTGTTATAATCTAATTGAGAATTGAATGAATGTGCTTTTATCTGTTTATTTGTGGCATAAATCATGAAGATTGGCACGTCAAATCACGCATGTATGTTGCTTAAAGCTTGGTAAATACTAACTGGGATATCATTAGAAAACCGGAAGGTAAACAGTAAGGGCTTTATTTTGTAAATATACTTTTATTTGTGTTTGTTTCTGTAATAGTTCCTAAATTGAGGCCTATGTGAGCCACTAAAGATGGATGCTGACTGAAATTCCGAGATGGCGGTAGAAGTGCGCCAGCGCCAGATCGGAGATGCGAGCCGCTTGTGACTGAGCAGAATGGGTCAAGGACAGCGTGACCCATTTCATGGGGCCAAGCCAAGTAGTTGAAGTCAGCATGTTGATTTGTGGGAAAAGTACATCAACTAACAATCTAAAGGACACTTCGAAGGAAGTAAAAAAGTTAGGACAATGGCACCCCAGTTTGCCGCGACATAAGGATGACTCCGCACAAAATTGAACTGTAGAACGATGAGTTGATGCTCTTCAGACTCTAAATTGACCAATCAGACATTCTAGGACTTAAGAGTTACAAATTTAGGCAGATAAGTTAGTGAAAAGGGGTATAAAATAGGACATTTGGGACATTGAAAAAAGCTTGCTGATCTTTGCACCTCGAGATGCTGTCGGTCTGCGCAATTTTCCGATGGCGCAGGGACTTTGAAATGTTCTGAACTTGAAAAGAGAGAGACAGAGAGGTTTTCGTTTGGAACTATTACATTCTATGCTGATGTCTTTGTTTCTATATCTGGGTAATATATGCCTCTGACTTATTTTTCAAAGCGGTCATGCTAATAAATGAATGTTATTGAAATTTAACTTTTCTTTCAGGATTTATTGCATGACTGAATTATTTTCCTTTTAGTAAAACGTAGAGATCATGCTAGGAGATTAAATTTAAATAAAAATTAAATAAATGGAGAATTAAGCAGGTCTTGTTGTCCTTTAGTTAACTTTTACTAGCAGATCCATTAAATATATGAATAGTGGGGTGTTTTAAAATTCTTCTTTTAGAAAACCATGGTATCAGAAATAAAAACTGCAGTTGTAAATAATGTATAAACTTTAGTTCAGGCACTCCGCTATAGCACCGCAACTCCTCTTTTGGATCCTTACTAAATCCTCGGAGCAGAGTAAATGTGTGAATGAATGCAAGGTAAGAATGATGGGCCCACTTGTGAGAAAATAGTAAGTAACTCCATGGGTTAAGGTGATGGTTTATGAAGAATATTTGGAGCCGCGCTGTACCACTTGCACTACAGTTCCCTTAGGGAAATCATGTGATAGAAACTAGAATTGAAATTTGTCAATTGTACATAATGATTAGGTCTGCCAGAATTTACATTTTTTTCCGGCAATAAAATGATTTTTGTTAAGTGTGATTGATTGTAGTCTTCTTTGTAGCTTAACCTTGTAAAATACCGGGCATAACAGTTCACGTTCTCAACACATTGTACAGAGGAAACAAGTCTGCCTGAAACTAAAACTCTGCCAGAGTACAATTTGAATGAGGTCCACTAACAAGTTACTACCACTAAAAACACTTGCACCCCATAAAGCAGCACTGCAATCCTTTTTTTGATAATCTTTGCAATTGACCGTATCGGTTGCGGACCTTTTAAATTCTCTTGTTCTCAGTTGTAGTATTTTACTGTCGCCAGCTCAATGTAACACTAATACCAAATATATTATTTTTACATTCTACCGTATACAAGTCGAACGTCTGTTTTAATATTTTCAATGCTAGATTTGTTTTTAAATCATAGGTCATTTGTTTCTTCATAAGACAATCTTTTACTTGCTCCAAAGATAAAGGATAATTAAAAATATACATACATTTAAACTTTTTTTATTCTAAAAGTAGAACTAAAAATCTTATTTTGGTAACATATTAATTGTTAGTGTGGTTTACAATATTTGCTTTCTCTATGATAAAGCCAAATCGAATGAGTTCTGAGGTAGGTCAGAGAGCCCGTTAGGACCTTCCTACTGCTGGCTGCGAAATCTGACCATCCTATAAAACATGCAAACAATAATCATAACTTTGAGAAGTTACAGGCTAATTTAAGCAGTACCACTGGCTAGATGACAAACAGCTTTGTACAATGAGAAGCACCACAGATTATTGAAGCATTACCCTAATATCAATGCCAGCAAAAAGGAATATTTAAGAAATACTCCCAAGCTGTACGCTATTGTAATGTAATATAGATAGCGGACTGTGTTATCTGTTCTCTGTTGTCAAGAAAACTAAAAATTGGGTTATCAAAAATAGAAATACTCCGATGCATATTGAAAGTACAGCGCACCCTCAAATACGATTTTTTTCATCACTCAGAAATTTGAATATAACCGAGGTGGGCATGGTCTCAAATTAAATGTCAACAAAACAGATTCTGCTGCTAGGGAGAACGTCCTCAATCTGGACATGAGCTTGGTTGGCAGTGACACTGGGAAAACCACCAGTCCCTAAACCAAAAGGTCAAGAATTTGGTAGTGGTATTTGACTCAAAACTTTCTTTCAAAGACCAAATCAGAAAAACAGCTGGAAAGTGTTTTGGCACCCTCAAGACGCGGAGAAAAATTATTGACCTAATTCCCACCAAGTAGTGGAAAACCATGGTCGTGGCACTGGTTACTTCTCAACCGGACAATGGAAATGTACTTTAAATTGGTGCTTCTAAAGGTAGTCTTCAAATGGTGCAGTGAGTCCAAAACGCGGCATAAAGACGGGTACTAAATTTCCCCAAAAGAGCATCAGCGTCGGGCACTCTTGACCAGCTACATTGGCTTCCGGTGTCCAAAATAATCTGTTTTATAACATTGCTCATATTTTGTCGGATACTAAATAAACACAGGCCCAGTTACCTCCACTGTCTGATCCAAGTCTATATACCAGGTCGGAACCTCAGATGCGAAACTTGCAACACTTCCCAAGATCAGGAAAGCGAGATTTGGTGCATGATCTTTCACCTATGTAGCGGCTAAAATGTGGAACTCACTTCCACTCCCCCTTAGTGCCTTCCCCTCTGAAACAAACTTCAGGAAGAAATTGAAAACCTGGCTGTTCATTAACCCCATCCAACTCTAATCAGGTTCGCTTCTCCCACTGCAACAGAGCTCCACCTACAGGAGATCTTTGGTCCAGCGCGGGGACACACCGAATTGGTGTAACCAAGCACTTTACAAATGATATTACTACACTATTTTAAACTGGAAAATGGACAAATTCAGCTACTGTACCTTTAATGTGTCTTTTGTGCGTGCAATTTGTTTATAGACACATGCATGTGTGCTTCTGTGGAGAAAATGTTCCTTAGTAAAGTGCCAGATGCAAAAGTAGCATTATGTTTTTTCATGAACTCTCTTTGGAACAGTACGTAAACTTATTATTATTATTATTTTAAACGCATACCGTAACCACCATTTTGGCCCAACTTTTGAAAAGAGTCAATATGGTCATGGTAGGGGAATACCCACAATAACATCTAGAGTGATATAGGCGTTCTCCCTATGCCCACTCAAGTGCAACTAAGGACTAGACAAAAAACAGTTACCAGGGCTGCGTTTCACTTCTTGTTTAGCTATGTAATCGGGTGTTTGCACCACACCAAATTGAGGTCTCTGGAAATGTTATGCAATTTTAAGATAACCTTGGAACTCCTAAACCCTCGACACCCTTGCAACTATTTAATAAGGTGTCAGTACATTTCTTCGACAATTCAAAATTTCCAATAGTTTTCGTCAACTTATTTCAGGAATAATAGTTATATACAATTATCAATTACACATAATTCTAAATAAGAACTTTGTATTATTAGAAGCAGGGCCTGTTTTGTTAGCCACTGCGAAAAAAACAAAATAAATGGAAACCTGAGGAAAGAATACTGCTATCCAAAAGGAGGTGATGGGTAGCCAAGAATTTTTGTTTTTTTATAGAGCTTTTCAATGCAAACAATATTATTCCTGTTAGATAATTCCATAGAGACAAGTTAACAGATTTTAGGAATTCATTTCATCCCATCATTTCTTTTTCTGTTAAATACATCAACTAATGTATGCCCTTTATATTTTGCAAAGGTTCATTCTTTTCATCAGTATTGTCTCTGCAAACGCTTGCTGTGATGTCCAAGAAAAAAAGAATTGAAAAATTGCGGCAAGCGTTAAAATATGAATACAAATGTTGGTCTAAACTGGTTATCCTTTTCCTCCTCTATATTGCATACGTTCAGTGTCAAGTTATGCCTCAAGCTTCTCTTAGTCAAAGTATCAAGTTATGCCTCAAGCTTCTCTTAGTCAAAGTATCAGTTAAGATATATCCCAACCATGTTGTTCGGACTGTTTAATAATTAATTAAATAAGCGTAACTGGATGCTGTTCACTATCACCCTGAAGGGGTAGGACTTCAGTGGGACTATACTTCCAACACAGCAAACTGACACTTTATTATGTTTCGCTTAAGCCAGTGCATGCCCAAACTGCCATGGCTTGGCAGTTCGGGCTGGACTGGTCCCATGAGGCAAAGGTCAGACTGATTTGAATATGGCCATGTCTGAACTGGGGTGGTAGAGTGGGCTAAAGAACGCTGATGGATCAAACCCAGATCTGTTGACTGGGTGGGAGTGTTTGATTGGTTCAGATTCTCCGTCCATCACCACCCCCTTTTGTACCGCTTTGTTTGCCATAAGTTGGCAGGGTATGCTCAGACATGAATCCCTTGCTCACTTTGCCACTGGATTCAAGCAAGCCTGGCTGAAGACGGCTGTAATGTCAGAAACCGGTCCTAGGAAGCTTGTTTCCGTCCGGTCCAGGGAAGGCATGGCTTGGCTTAACTGTTCCCATGAGGCACAGGGTCAGACTGATTTCCATAGGGCCATTTCTGAACTGGGGTGGCAGAGTGGGCTAAAGATCGGTGATGGATCAAAGCCTGTTGACTGGGTATGAGTGTTTGACTGGTTCAGATTCTCTGTCATCACCACCCCCTTTTGTACCGGTCTTGTTGCAAGGCATGTTATCTTACAGTGGGCTCAGAGCCTGTCCATTGCTTACCAGCAAGTTGGTTTCATTGTCACTCTCCTTTGCTTGCTTGTTTGCCAGCTTCCATAGGTTTTCCTTCCTCTTCCTTGGTTTGTTCTTCCCCCGTAGCTTGGATGCTTAACACAAGTCTTTCCACTGCTCATTTTTCAGTCCCTACTTTTTTCCTGCGTGTTTAAGAGCTCTTTGACAGGGTGTGCGTTTTCCAGCTGTCTCCTCATGTACTTCTCGCCCCTCCTTGTTCCTCTCACCCTTCCTTAGTTGCAGTGCATCGTTCCTTCCTGCCCGTCTTCCTCTGCTATTCTTGCTTCCCCACCACTCTCTTGTCCATTTACTTTCCCTGGCCCTCCTACCAACCCTCCGTTGGTCATGTGCTTCCTCATTTGTTCCTGCGCTCAATCCATTGTCCATGTGCTACATCAAAAAGAGCACCCAACCTCAGTTGTCAGCTTGCTTCCTCAACCCGGCCTGCCCTGCGTGGTCAGTTTACTGCCCCAGGCCACCCTCTCTTGTTAGCTTACTTCCCCATCCTCCCCCGCCCACTCTCCATTGTCAGCTTCCAGCCCCCATTCCCTCACACGTACCCTTCATTTTCAGCTTGCGTCACCAACTCATTTCACTCACCCACCCTCTGTTGTCAGCTTACTTCCCTACTCCCACCCACCCTTTCTGGTCAGCTTGCTACCTCACCACCTTCCATCTCCATGTTCCCGTTTAAACAAACCAGCTCTACCTCCTGCTTCCTCAGATTATTCCCGTATTCGACATAACTAGCTAGCCAGTGTCTTTCTATTAGGGGCGGGGGGGGGGGGAGGTTGTTCTCCGTTACCCTTCCCCCCCATATTTTTACCCGTACACTTTAATTTTTAAAATAAATAAATTCCTCCCAGCCTTCCCTGTCATGGCAGTGAGGCCCTTGTCCCCTTTCTTCTCCTGCATATGTATGTACGGACTCGACACCTATCACCTTTCCCCTATTCTTTTTTTATGCACTTAACTTGCGTTCTTTTGCCTCTTCATGTTCAGTGGCTGTGCTCTTCTGCCCCTCCCTTTTCCATAGTCTTTTGTTTGTTCCACTTTTAAGGAAAGACAACCCTTTTCGCCCTTCTTTTTTTCCCCATTTGTAATGAAAATAAGGCTTCCGTATGTTTTTGATGAGGTTTTGTCTGCCAGGTTTTGTCAAGGTGGAGTTCTCCATTATAAGAAATCACCACATTGAGATAGTTCCACATACGACACACATATTTCTGACTATTACCGCATTGTCAGCCCTCCCTTTAACCCCCAAGTGCAACTATGATTTTCATAGTTTCCAGGGAAAATATTCTGTTAGCTTTAGCCCTATAAACAGACCATTCACAGAGAAAAATCGATTGTTATTCACTTAATTTTACGGTGACATTTTATTAATTCAATTTAACAATATTTCACTTTATTCATGCGCCCTTTTCCGTTCACGTGTGAAGACTTTCCTATAACTACTTTACATGCAAAAAGTTGGGGGGCTGAATGTCTCAAACTATTCAAACCATTCAAGGCACTGAGAGTTCACAAAATCTACATTGCCAACTTTCCCTGGGACAACCACTAGGTGAACAGCTGAAACTTCTTCACACTTGGTGTCAGTTCTGTAGGCGCAAATGGCATTTTGGTGGGAATCGTTCCACAAACTTGATCAATTAAGAACTGGGGGTTTTGTGTACAACGTGCAGGGGTAACGTGCATGCAACAAATAGTACTGCAAATCAGCCATATATGGGAATTATTCATACAGGAAACCCAAGATGTAAGCCCAGCATTCCGATTTCACTACATATGGTCATACTTAGCACATTTTTTCATCTGTCTGTTCTTCAGTTATTCCTCAACTAAGCCATCAATTTGGGGACTACAGGCAGCTGTTCTTATTTGCTTGACTCCTAACTTTTCACACACTTGTTTCATAAGCTTAGTGGTGAAGAGTGAACACTGATCTGTCAATATCTCTCAATACCTACCGGAGAAAAGATTTCCATCATGGCCTTAGCTATTTGAGCAGTATTGGTTTGTCTTAAAGGAACGGTCTCCGGATACCGGGTAGCGTAATCTACCATAACTAAAACAAATCGGTATCCACTTCCAAAAGGAACTAATGAACCTAAAATGTCTCCCATAACCAGGAAAAGGGTTGGTCTATAAAGAGTAATAGTTACAAAAGGAGCTCTGGGAGGATGATACTGACTGCTCTTTTGGCAAACGGGGAAGTCTCTGAAATATATTTTTACCCAACTATAAATACCTGGCGGCTAAAACCTCTCAGGGATAGCCTTGTCAGTTCTCTCAGGCCTGAAATGACCCCCTAGCAGGTGACTATGGGCTAGGAGTGGAATCTTGTTCTTGAAGAGTTCGGGAATAAGCAATGGTAAAGGGTATGTTTTCCCTCCCTTTCTTTATAGCAACCCCTCATGTTTAAAGAACTGGAGACCCATGGCCTCGAGACCCTCCTCGGCTTTGGTTTTAGCCCAAACTTCACATAAAAAGGTTCTTCTCTTTGCACGGTCTTAAAGCTTCTATCAGACTAACAGATCTTCTATTCTGTATATGTAGACATTCTGCCCTCCATTTTGATCAGCCTTTCTTTGGCTCTGGCTCTTCTTGTTGGAGGGAGGTCATTCTCCATCCCCAATCCCCTGATGGTGTGCATCCTTTCACTAACATCCAGATCCTTTCCCGATTCTCTAACTGGGTATCCTAATTTGGGCTAATCAGTTCCCACACTAAATGGATCAGGTAACTTCGGGACTAATACTACTTGAAGGAGTACTGTGCTCCCTCCCTGATGTTGAAGGTCTATTTTACTACAGGATATGTTTCCAGATTCCCATGGACACACTGAATGGTTACTACTCCTGTTTGTTCAGGTGGTTCTCCCGGAATAAGATGAAGTCGCATTATGCTTTGCTTACACCCAGTGTCTAATAGAGCTAGAACTGTTTGGCCGTTCACTTTCATCAAGCAATGATGGGGTGTTTGGGTTCCAGGGCTCGAGTATAATAAAGGTTTGCTTAGTCAAATTTCCATTGGTTCCACCTTCTGAGGCACTGCTGTGATATATGTCCAATTCCCCCCACCCAAATTAAAACACTGCTGACCTGTTGAGCTAGTGAAACTGTTCTAAATACATTTTTTTAAAAAGATTTTTCTTTAGCCACCTATCCGCCATATCTTTTGCCCTTTATTATGGGGGCTCTAGGAGGTTTTTTAGGCCTGGTCTATCCCCAGTTTAATTAAAATACTCCTTTTAATATCCAAATAGGGCATTGCACTTCTAGGATTGACTGCCTGATAGGTAGTTAGTGGGTCTCCAATTAAAGATCCTAGATACTGTCCAACGATCTTCAGGCCAGCCTGCTGCTTGGGCTAACTGCTTGGAATTGTTGGAAAAATATCAAGTCGGTGTCTTCTTTCTCCCCATATTTTGGGAGGACTACGAATGGCAGGGAAGCTGGACATCGTTGTTGACCCAACATGCCAGCTAGTTTTCCGATGGAAGTATCCTGTGACTGTTACACTGTATCAATATGTTCAGCTTGACTGATACTCAGCAGCAACATTCATATATTTTTCTAGATATTTTTCAAAGTGCTTCTGTACTTCTGCCAGTTTAGCCATGACAATTTCTATTTCATGGATCCCACTTCTGACAACTCAGCCGAGGGCTGAGCAGAAATATGGTTTTGAAGGCTTTTCAGTTTTGCGTATGTTGGCTTTTATTCAATGACGTGACAAACAAAAAACACAAATCTAGACCCAAATCTTTTTTACAAGAGGGGCTTGGGGGTCATTTCCTGGGATTGTTAGAAGGAGGTGTGACGCTCTGTTAATCCGTTCTCCCTCTCTCTTCTTCTTTTAGGTCTCCACGAGGTGGTCACTGCCCATTACCCTCGGGGTAAGTTCAGAGAACAGTTGTGATGAGTATATTGTGGGTGCACAATCAAAAAGGTACTTTTCTCCCTTCTTTTTCTTTCATCAGGCAAGTTAGTCATTACCTTCACCCATAATTGGGCGATAGAAGAACTGAAAAAGATGAACAACCAGCCAAAATAACTTATGGAAAGAAAGGTCCTCAAAGTTAAGTATACAATCTTTTTTAAAAAGGAGGAGAAAAGAAAAGGAAACAAAAACCCATGGTTTATCACTTAGTTAAACTTTGGGTGTAAGCGCTTTTGAAAGCAAAGATGCGTGCAGGCTTGCACATTTATATGGCATGCATTTGTTAATACACTGAGCCCGGCTTCCTGAGACATTACAACAAGGTGTGGGGTTAGATAATTCCAAATGGGTCTGTTAAAAGGATACTTCAATCACGCTCTCAGAGTAGAAGTATTTTTGAGAGATAGGGGTAACATTAGAAACAATTAACATGGTTGATTTTTTTATTTTTCACTATCACAATAAAGCTTATAACAAAACTTGTTTCATCTGTCTAATAATCGCAGCCCACGCTACATTTATTTGTATTTGTATAGCGCATAATTCACCCGTAGGTCTCAAAGCGCTAGCAGATGCTCAGAGGAGAAACAAGCAGCCAGATGGTTTAAAAAAAGCCAGGTTTTTAAGTGTCTGCGGAATCTCTGATGGTTGGGTTCCGTCCTAATACATAGGCGTAATGCGTTCCAGGCTTCAGGAGCTATTTTGGAAAAGGACCTGTCGCCATTTCTGACTGTACACACTTTGGGGATGGTTAGAAAAGACTTGCCAGTGGATCGAAGGGTTCTACCTGGACAGTAGTTCGGGAGTTTCTTTTCTAGATATTTTGGTCCTTGTCCATTAATGGTTTTATGGACTATACAGCATAGCTTGAAATGTATGCGCTTTTTTTATGGCAACCAATGGAGTGTCCTGAGACTGGGCACAGAGGGGGTGCGAGAAGGGAGATCAAGTAGCATTCTGGCCGCGGTATACTGCAGGACCTGGAGTTGTACCAAGATACTTTTATATATGGAGGCAAATAATGCATTGCCGTAGTCCAGATGGCTTAAAATTAGGCCTTGGACTAGGGGCATGCGGGACGAAAGAGGGAACCATTTAAAGATTTTCTAGAGACTTCGCATCAATCCAAAGTTAGTACGCACTATTCGATTGACATGGTCAGTCATGGACAACGTGTCTTCAATTGTCACTCCCAGGTTCCTGACTGAGGTCTTGGGGGGCACATGGTCCTTTTATTGGTGGCCACCAGTCGGTGGACCAGTGTTTTGAAGCATTTCCGAAAAGAATTCTCTAGGTTTTGCCAGTGTTAAGCATCAGGAAGTTATCAGTCATCCTGTTCTTAATTGAGATCATGCACTTTTGGAATCTCAGTTTAGTTCACTGAGGCCTGGACCTAGGGTGATCAGTAGCTGTGTATCGTCTGAATAGGACACGGTATCAAAGCCATATGCCCGGATTACCCGTGCAAAGGGGATACATACAAATTAAAAAGTGTTAGGCTCAATATTGATCCTTGGGGTACACCCTTGTCATTGTCATGATTTTTAGAAGTAAAAGGCCCAATTTGGACCTTAGAGGGTCGTTCGGACAGATAGCTTTTGATCCATAATAAGGCCGAACCTTCAACACCAATCTCTAACAAGCGCTCTAAAAGAATGCAATGTGAGATGGTGTCGAAGGCAGCTGATAGACCAAGCAGGATCAGTATCGCAGACTGTTTTGAGTCGAGGGTCAACCATCTCGAGTGGAGTAGTTTCCATACTATGGTACGCTCTAAATCCTGACTGGGACGGATCAAGCAGCTGGTTTGCCTCTAGATGTTTACAGAGTTGCTTATTTATTAAAGATTCCATGATCTTTCCGAACAATGGCAGCAAAGAAGTTGGGCGATAAATAATAACCTGTTTGGGGTCAGCAGAAGATTTTTTAGGATTGGCTGTATAATGGCCCCTTCCAATGAGAGGGAACAAAGGAGTGGGTCAATGAGAGATTTGAGAATTTTCGTCAAGGCGGGGACCAAAGCAGGAGCAATTTTTCTAGGATTTGGGAAGAAGCTGGACCTGCTGGAGAGCCTGACTTGATTTTATTCAATGAATGGGCTACTTCTGTCTCTGAGAAAGATTGAAAATCTTTGAGAGCTACGACACAAGAGGACAGAGGATTCATAATGATCTGTTTAAGAGGCATATTGGTAGAAGTTGTTTCAATTGATTGAGGGAAGAGTTTATGGATATCATTGATTTTATCCTGAAAATACGATGAAAGGGAGTTAGCCCATACTTGGGACTCAATAGGTGGAGGCGGACAGGCAAGAGGGTTCACAAATTCTTTTACTATTGAGTATAGCTCTCTGTGAGAGTTTGCAGCCATATTTATGCTATTCCCTAGATAGACTTTTTTTGCTACAGCTATTTCATTCATATAAGGTCTGTGGGCCAATTTGTATGTTTGTCCATCATTCGGGTTCTTTGTTTTTCGCCATTTGCGTTCGGCAGCTCTGGCCAGCAGCTTTATTTTTCCCAGGTTGGGAGTGAACCATGAAGATGGTTTGTTAGGACATCTGGATGCTTTTTTGGGGACAATTATATCTAAAGTAGAGGTAATGGCGCGTTTCAAGTCAATTGCAGCCTTACTGGGATTAGTACATTCAGTGATCAGGGGTGGGGAGAAATGAGTAGAGGAGTCGTCGAGGTTAATCTTATTAATAATACTGATACTTGTAGAGCGCGAACAGCTACCTCACAAGGAGGTGTCCCGGCGCTAGTAGAGTACCTCAGCAAGGCAGGAGGCACGGGGGTTGCTTAAGATTTTTGTGTAAAGAGCCAGGTCTTTAGAAGCTTCTTGAAGCTAGATTCTGTCGTAGCAGATTGAATAGCAGAAGGCAAGGCGTTCCAAAGTTTCGTCGTGCCAACAGAAACAGATTTGCCGCCAAGTCTGGCTTTTCTAGCTCGTGGGACGAGTAGCTGAAGCAAGGAGTTAGATCGTAAGTGCCTCTCCTGATGGTAGTGGGGGAGTCTGAGTTTTAAGTAATTAGGGCAGGTCCCTCTTAGTGCTCTAAACGCCAGAGTAAGAACTTTGAATTTTATTCTACTTGTCATTGGGAGCCAGTGCAGTTCGCGAAGATGCGGAGAGACACGTTGTCTGAAAGGAATGTGCTTTATCAGTCTCGCAGCCGCATTCTGCACGATCTGCAGGCGTTGCACTAGATATTTGGGTAGGCCAAGATAGAGACCGTTCGCGTAATCCAATCTGGATGTACTGTCGCATGGACTACCATTTTGCGACACTCTTCTGGTAGAAAAGAGAGGAACTTACAAAGGTTTCTGAGTTTGTGCAGACAGCCAGTAGTGACCTGCTGTATGTGAGAGGAAAAAGAGCGATTCTCGTCCCATCTTACTCCCAAATTCTACGCATTGGTTCCGGGGGATGGTGGTGGACCCATTTCAGGAGGCCACCACAGGTCCGAAGGGGGATGTGCGTTTTTACCAAAGAATATTACCTCTGTTTTGCCATCATTCAGTTTTAATTTGTTTGCATTCATCCAGCTGGCCACATCTGGAAGGCAGCCCCTCATTTGACTAAAAGCTGCCTCCGACACATCCGAATATGGGAAGACTAATTGCGTATCATCTGCATACGAAATCGCCTTGACTCCCCATTTGGCAATCAGGGTAAAAAGTGGGGCTAAGTAAACATTGAAAAGTAGAGGGCTGAGTGCCAACCCTTGAGGGACGCCACACCAGAGGCGTTTAGGTTTAGAGGAGAAAGTGCCTAATGCTACTTTCTGGGAACGGCCTGTAAGATAGGATCGGAGCCAGCTCAGTGCCCTATCCTCCAGACCTATGTCCCTCAGCCGTAACAGCAATCTACCATGATCTACCGTATCGAATGCGGCTGATAGATCCAGGAGCACCAGCATAGCTGATGCTCCTGAATCTAAGTACCACCTGATTGACTCAGCTACCTCGATAAGGGCGGTCTCAGTGCTGAAGCCGGTCCTGAAACCTGACTTTCATGTAAAATCCCTTTTTCCTCAATAAAGCTGTTCAGTTGTCGGTGTATCAGCTTTTCGAGCATTTTACCTGGAGCTGCTAGGAGGGAGATTGGGCGGAGATTACGTAGGTCATCGGGAGCACCGCTGGGCTTCTTTTTTTATTAAAGGGAGAAGTGTGGCATGTTTCCAACAATCAGGAAACGTGCCAGTTTCAATGGACGTATTCCATATATGTTGGAGTGGTAATACAATTGCGTCCGACATCATTTTCCAAAGCTTAGGCGGGCAGGGATCATCAGGGGCCCCCCGATTTGCATTTTTGTATTTCCTTCAGAGCCTCAAGGAGGGAGATAGGATGAAATTGAGCTAAGGATAGGGAGGAATATGCAAATACAACAGGTGATGGACCGAATGTGGATCAATGTCACACACTCATCCCAGTCCAAAGATCTGGGCCCAAATCCATCGTTTTTTTGCACTCCACACCACCCTGGGTAAGACAATGGCGATATGCAAATCAGCTCTGACCCTGTGCCCCATGGGAACAGTCCAGTCCGAACTACAAAAGCCATGTCCTTCCCAGAACGGAATCAAGCATCCGAGGACCGGACCGGTTTCGAGGTAACACCTCTCATCAGCCCGGCTAGCTTGACTCCAGTGGTGTGGAGTGCCTGGGACCCACGTCTGGGCATCCCCAGCGCACCCAGGGCGGAATATGCAAATACAACAGGTGATGGGCCGAATGTGGATCAATGTCACACACTCATCCCAGTCCAAAGATCTGGGCCCAAATCCATCGTTTTTTTGCACTCCACACCACCCTGGGTTAGACAATGGCGATATGCAAATCAGCTCTGACCCTGTGCCCCATGGGAACAGTCCAGTCCGAACTACAAAAGCCATGTCCTTCCCAGAACGGAATCAAGCATCCGAGGACCGGACCGGTTTCGAGGTAACACCTCTCATCAGCCCGGCTAGCTTGACTCCAGTGGTGTGGAGTGCCTGGGACCCACGTCTGGGCATCCCCAGCGCACCCAGGGCGGAATATGCAAATACAACAGGAGATGGACCGAATGTGGATCAATGTCAGCCGGGCTGATGAGAGGTGTTACCTCGAAACCGGTCCGGTCCTCGGATGCTTGATTCCGGTCTGGGAAAGATATGGCTGTTGTAGTTCGGACTGGACTGTTCCCATGGGGCACAGGGTCAGAGCTGATTTGCATAAAGCCATTATCTGACCCAGGGTGGTGTGGAGTGCAAAAAACGATGGATTTAGGCCCAGATCCTTGTACTGGGGTGAATGTAAGACATTGATCTACATTCTGTCCATCAAATTGTTTTTTGTAATTTTCTCCCTGAGTGTACTGGGGTAGCTCAGATGTGGGTCCCAGAGCCTCCACACCACTGGAGTCAAGCTAGCCGGGCTGATGAGGTGTTACCTCGAAACCGGTCCGGTCCTCTGATGCTTGATTCCGGTCTGGGAAAGATATGGCTGTTGTAGTTCGGACTGGACTGTTCCCATGGGGCACAGGGTCAGAGCTGATTTGCATAAAGCCATTATCTGACCCAGGGTGGTGTGGAGTGCAAAAAACGATGGATTTAGGCCCAGATCCTTGTACTGGGGTGAATGTAAGACATTGATCTACATTCTGTCCATCAAATTGTTTTTTGTAATTTTCTCCCTGAGTGTACTGGGGTAGCTCAGACGTGGGTCCCAGAGCCTCCACACCACTGGAGTCAAGCTAGCCGGGCTGATGAGAGGTGTTACCTCGAAACCGGTCCGGTCCTCGGATGCTTGATTCCGGTCTGGGAAAGATATGGCTGTTGTAGTTCGGACTGGACTGTTCCCATGGGGCACAGGGTCAGAGCTGATTTGCATAAAGCCATTATCTGACCCAGGGTGGTGTGGAGTGCAAAAAACGATGGATTTAGGCCCAGATCCTTGTACTGGGGTGAATGTAAGACATTGATCTACAGTCTGTCCATCAAATTGTTTTTTGTAATTTTCTCCCTAAGGATAGGGAGGGCAGCTCATTTTTTGCCATGTCCGCCATAACTGTAGGCTCGGGACTCGTGAAGGTGTCATAGACTTTCACAATTTTATTGTCAAAGAAGTCCAAGATGTCTTCACAGAGTTTTGCCGACGGGGAAACTTCTGTCTCAATAGCCCTCGGTTTAAAAAAAGATTGAACAATCTTAAAAACTTCTTTGCTTGATTGCTCCGCTTGCTGAATGGAGGTCACAATAAATAGTTTTTTGGCTTTTTTTATAGATTGATGAAGGCCACGGAGGGCTTTTTTGTAGCTAGTTTTTGCTGTATCACAATAATTTGCCCGCCAGAGGCGCTCCAGCTTTTTACCATTGCTTTTTTCAGCCATCAGCTCTGTGGAGAACCAAGGGGCGGAAGGGGATTCTCTGCGTGACATGGCGGCTTTTGCAGGAGCAATGGAGTCCACCGTGTTGCCAATCCAGTGATTCAATGTCACTGCATCAGAGTTTACGTCTGTAGTCAGGACTGGGGGGGCGGCTGCAAGGGCAGGACAGAGAGTGTCTGCAGATATATTATCCCATTTTCTCCGCACATAAGAACGTTTCCCCATTGTCTGGTGGTGGGATGGGAATGAGATTAAAAATGGAATTAGAGAATGATCCGTCCACAGTAATGGCTGCGGAGTTTTCAGCTGCAGTATCCAATATGTTGGAAAAGATTAAATCCAGCATATGGCCTGCTCGGTGCGTTGGTCCAGAAATGATTTGAATTAGGTTGGCGGCTTGTAACGTTCTGATAAGTTGTGTGGCCTGGGAGCAATCAGGTCTGTTTGCGTGGACATTGAAGTCACCTACTATAATATAGTGTGAGTGGGCTAGAGAACTTTGGACTATAAAGTCCATAAGTTCACAGGTGTTTGTCGAAGAACAATCCGGGGGTCTATAAATAATCAGGCCAGCTAAAGACAGTTGAGGGTTGATTTGAAGGCAGAAGTGAAGCCCCTCTATACCAGAGATGGTGGTAGGTGTAGAGGACGCCAGTGTATATTTCTCCTTGAAGATAATAGCCACTCCGCCACCCCTTCTATCCTCCTCTCTGTTTGAGAAGCTTAATTTGAAGCCCGGCGGGACAGCCAGAGGGATGGAGGCCATATTGTCTTCATTAAGCCACGTTTCTGTGAGAAATAAGGCGTCCCACTCAGAATCCGCCATTAGCAGCCAAATATCATCAGCATGCCTAGGGAGGGATCTACAGTTCAGTAGTCCAGCCCTAAAAAAAGTTGTAGAGGAGTTTACTGTAAGACTGCTTTTTGTTGTTAAATACGAATTTTTCTGTAATGAACCATCCCAGAGTGTTTTGCAACAAAGCAAGCATGAAGGTGGTAACTCATTATTGGCCAAATCAAACCTGGGCACCAGACATGGTTTAGCTCTGTTCAGCTCCAATAGTTCCAACCTGGACCAGGCTATCCTCTTAGTATCGAATCGCTCACCGGCAGCGAGGCTGGCGCTGGACGCGAACCGGTCGCTGACGGGCGCAGACGGGCTTGCCTTCGGCGCACAAACGGCGCGCCCGCTGCGCTCGTCCGCTGCGCGTCCGGGGGATGCACATTTTTATATTGTGAAAGGGCGTGGCCTAAGGGTGGTGGGCGTGCCTTTAGTGTTCCACGATAATGGCGGCAAAAGTGAGTAATTTCCCTCGTCAGCGTGAAGATCCGCTGCGTGGGAGTGCACGGGGAATAAGTGACAGGTAAGATTAAAAGTTCACAGTATCACACCAAAAGTTAAAAACATCAGCAATTCTCCCGGCTTCCGCCTCAGGAGTTTTTCCAGTCCTCTAATCGCGCTCGCAGTTCAGCGCGCCTTAAGTGCTGGCTGCGGGGGGCGTGGCCTAAGGGTGGTGGGCGTGGCTTCAGTGTTCCACGATAATGGCAGCAAAAGTGAGTAATTTCCCTCGTCAGAGTTAAGATCCGCTGCGCGGGAGTGCACGGGGAAGAAGTGACAGGTAAGATTAAAAGTTCACAGTATCACACCAAAAGTTAAAAACATCAGCAATTCTCCCGGCTTCCGCCTCAGGAGTTTTTCCATGACCTACTCCATTTTACGTATTTTTTAGCCTGGGGTTGAGTTGAATTTATAGATATGTTAAAGCTGATAACATAATGATCAGACCATAGAACAGGGAATATTCGAACAATCTTAACTTTGGGTGAGCTTGAGAACAGAAGATCTAAAACATGGCCTGCCCTGTGTGTAGGGCCCGTCCCGAACATATTCAATCCTAACGAGTTAATACTGATAAGATCGCTGGTGAGAGGGTCCTGTGTTAGTTCTGCGTGATAATTGAAATCACCTAGCAAGAGAAAATTTGCGGAGGTCAGTGCATGAGGGGCTATTGTGTCAATAAACTTGTTTACAAAGTTAATTTTAGTGCCGGAAGGCCTGTAGAGAACAGCAACTTTCCATTGTTCCTTATTGTTGATCATTAGCTAAACGATGCACATTTCACCCCAGTTTGCTAAGATGGTGTCAATGACGTGTAATTTGATATTTGTCCTATAGACAATTGCTGTGCCGCCCCTCGATCCAGCCTAAATATCAAGTAATCCGGGGGCAGGGCTACAGAAATGTCGGTTAAGGATGAGTCTTGAAGCCATGTTTCAGTCACAAGAAATAGGTCAGGTTTCTCAGCATCTAGTAGTGACCATATTTCTAGTGTGTGTTTGGGGAGTGACCGTGCATTGCAGTATAAACAACTTAGGTGTTTAGGTACTTGTAATGGAGATCCATTTTTTTGTCATTGTCATTACTGGGCAGGTTTATAAAAGGCCAGCGAGGTTGGGAATGTTCCTGATCTGAAGGGTTTCCTTGCTGCGAATAGGGTGCAATGTTTAAGGAGTGAAGCTCATGGCTCATATATTTAAGTATAGCCATATGCTGTCAGTTAGAAAACAGGTCAGTAGGTAAAATAGGGACAAGATATAAGAAAATACGAACAGGGTACCTGGCGACGGTCAGGCGCAGACGGGCCTGCCTTCGGCGCGCCGCTGCGCGTGTCCGCTCGGCGCATTCACTTTTGAGGAAGGAGTGGGCAGGACCGTTGCAGCGTAGTGTGGGACGCTAACCTTGCGTTTCCACAGGAAGTGAGTGAAGCCTCGCCAGTCCAAGATGGTGATTTGTCCCCTCCGTTCAATCAGCACAAGCCGCGACGGACCAGGGGTACACCAGGACACTGGAGGTAAGAGCGATGTGGAGGATCAGAGTGCGAGAGTGCACAAAAGTGCAGTGTGCAAAAATACAATAATTTCCCACAGGTTAAGAATTCACAACAATCACCGCAACGGGCCCCCAAAGTGAAGGTCCGTATGCTTTTCCATGGCGGTAAAGCCGTGGCGGAAAAGCATACATTTTACACCATCCTAATATGGCTGGCGGTGTCTGATAGACACCGCCAGCCATGTTAAAGCTTTTCCGCCGCGGTCGGAAGGTGACCGCGGCGGAAAGGCTGCGGACGGATTTCAAGAACCACAGCCATCCTAATATGGCGGTGGGTCTTTCGAGACTCCGCAGCGGTTTTCCCGCATCCTCGGGGCTGGCGGTGGCTTCCGCCGGCCCGGAGGATGTGGGAAAACCACTATCATAATCGGCCCCTGAATATGGAGCAGCCCTGTGAACTAGATTTGGGGATGAAACTCATTGGCAACTTTCCCACAGAGTCTTCAAATATTTTAAGTGGTATCAGGGGGGAGGCAGCTTCTTTGGCGGTATGTCAACGGCTTGCTTTAGTTCCTGTTGTGGATCAGGAACACGAGCTGCCTAAAATAATTTCTGAAACCTGTACATTTATCAGTAGAGACAATTTGGGAACCAGGACGAATAGGCCCCCACTTACAAGCAAGTCAAAGGCTGAAAATACTAAGCAAACACCTGAGTCTACTGCAAAACGCTGGAATAAAAATAAAGAAAAGACTAGAACTAAAATACTGACTGGATCTTCGCAACCAAAGTCTTCCAAAAAAATTATAATTTACGCAAGTGTGATTAAAGTATAGAGACTGATAAGTATCCGTATTCTGAGTCACGTATTTCTTACAGAATGCTCCTCTACATGGGGATGGGAGAGGAAGAGAGAGAGAGAGAGAGAGGGAGGAAGAGAGAGAGGGAGGAAGAGAGAGAGGGAGAGAGGGAGGGAGGGAGAACGGGGGGGAAAAGAGGGAGAGAGTCAAGGCGATCGCAGATCGGAGGAGCATGTGAAACCAAACATGGACTTGCAGAGTCCTCTGACATCAGTATAAATAAACTTCAACAAAAAAGGGCAATTTAAAAAAGGAAGCAAGTAGCAGGAATTACAGGTAAAAATGCGACAACGTCTCAGAACTTTCTTTAGAACACGACATGGATGAGAACTCTTCACAAGAGCACAGCAGAGGTCACAAAAGGTCACTGGTTTCTGGTGGCAAAAACAGATAAATATATGCAAGTTGAAATTCCAGATCAGCGACCTATGCTTTGGAATGGGCTATTGCGTAAACCCTAGCTTTATATCGTAAACAGGAAGGTTGGGTAAAGAATTCACTTTATCATGTTATATCTATAAAGTCCAACCCACCGGTGTTTATGTTTATGGGATTTGTAGAGCGCGTGACTACCCTTGGGCATCTCAGCGCTGTTTGGAGCGGATAACCGGAGTGGGTACTAGTCTTGTGGAAAGAGCCAGGTCTTAAAATTTTTTCCTGAACTGTGCTTCGTCTTGGGTGGATAGGATGTCTGGATCTAAACTATTCCAGAGCGTAGGTATCAGATGGGAGAAGGACCTTCTACCCCATCTGGCTCTTTTTATTAGGGTGTCCTTCATGAGAAATTTTTAACTTGACCCAAGCTGTCACTTGGGTGTGTAATGGGTGACCAGGTTTTGAATGAGTGCCGGGCCCCTTCCGTGCATGGCACGATGAGCCAGATTGAGAGATTTAAATTTAATTCTGGCTTGAACCGGGAGCCAATGCAGTTCCTTCAGTCTTGATTTAACTGATTGAAGTCTGGGTATGTTCAATAACAGACGTGCTGCTGTGTTTTGAACAATTTGAAGATTGTTTGTTACATATCTGGGAGAGCCCAAGAAGAGGGAGTTTCCGTAGTCCAGCCTCGTGATTACCAGGGCCTGAACCACTGTTCTCCTTGCATCTTCCGGGACTAGGGATATAATCTTCCTAAGCAGGCGTAGTATCCCAAAGAAGGTCCCAGATAGCTTTTTGACCTGTGTCTCCATTGTAAGGTTTTGATCTAGCCACATGCCAAGGTTTTTTATAGCAGGTTTAGGGGATGGCAGTGGTCCCCAACTAGTTGGCCATGGAATTTCAGCACGGGGATTGAAATGGTTTCCAAGAATCATCAGTTCCGTTTTGTCGCCATTTAACTTAAGTTTACAGTCAGCCATCCAGGATCCGATTTTCTCAAGGCAGGGGACAAGCTGCTGATGATCTAAGTTAAGGGCGTCGGAGATTGAGAAGACTAGTTGCGTGTCATCCGCGTATGACACGATGGAGATGCCGCATTCTTGAATGATATGGGCTAAGGGACTGAGGTAAATATTAAAAAGGATTGGGCTCAGGGATGAACTCTGAGGCACTCACCAGGAGGCTGGGAGGGGGTCTGACTTGAACCCACCGTCCACGCATTTGAAGGACATGTCACTCAGGAAAGAAGCAACCCATTCCATGGCTGTTCCACTTATGCCAGCCCTTTCCAATCTCTGGATCAGCACTGTGTAGTCTATCGTATCAAATGCGGCGCTCAAATTTAGGAGCTCCACTGCGGCCGTTTTTCCTAGATCTAAGATGGCTTTGAGTTTTTCAGTGACCACTAACAGTGCTGACTTGGTGCTATGCTTGAGTCTAAACCCCATCGGTGTCTGATGAATGACATTGTTGTTCTCGAGAAAGGTAGAGATTGTGGTATTCACATGTTTTTCTGCTATTTTGTCCACTATGGGCAAGAGTGATATTGGACGGTAGTTTGATAGCTCAGCTGGGTCCAGGTGCGTCTTATTCAACAGAGGTTTGATAATGGCGTGTTCCTATTCCTTTGGTACCATGCCCTTTTCAAACGAGAGATTGATGAGCTTCCCTAGTTGAGTGATAACGGGTTCCCCTCCATGGGCAAGAAGGTTGGGAGGGGCTGGGTCCAGAGGAGAGCCTGACTTGATTTTCTTTAGTAGGGCCGATATCTGATCAGGCTTTGTGGCGGGATGGTGCTGAGAACTGGTGTGCCAAACCGTACTTCGGTCTGCAATTAGTTTTGTGGGGTAGGGGAGTTTCCTAAGATCCCGGAGGGCTTCGGTTGGAAGGAATTATAGATCAGTTAAATTTTACTTTTAAAGAAGGTGGCCAACCCATTGCACATATCTCTAAGTGTTTTGGGCTATTTGGCCCTTGGTCTGTGGTAGTAAGTGATTTTACAATCTTAAAAAGCTCCCTCGGAGAGTTGGAGGATTTGGCAATTTTTACTTCATAGAAGACTGCCTGCGCTTTCCTAACGCTTGTTTGATAAGAGACGTATGGCAGCTCTGTAGGGTTTTTTTAGTTCAGGATCATACGACTTCCTCCACTCTCGCTCCAGTTTTTTACAGTTCTTTTTCTGCTCAACTAGCGTAGAGGAGAACCAGGAGGATCTGTTGGTGTTTTTATGGGATAGGGGTCCTGGCTTCCTAAAGCTCCTATTGATGGAGTTGTTAGCCACAAGCACAACATCCTATAAAACATGAAGCTAAACAGGAGATTCTATTACATTAAGAATATTAAGGTGTGATTGAGCATTGTCTCCCCTATGAATAATACTCCATTTCCAGTGCTTAAACCTGATCATTCTGATCATATTGCCTTCGACTATCAACATTTAAAGAGTCACACATGGACTTTGGGTGTACAGAATTCACACAGTGTGGGCTGGATAAAAATACAATATCTACTTTGGACATTTCAAAAGTTTTTTTTGTCACACTATAGCACCTGAAGTTCGGAATCTGACAGCTTTCTCAACAATGGGAGTACAACAACGATTCGGCCAACTCCTTCAGGGCTATAGGAACAGTCCAGGTCTGTTTCCAGTCCGAATTAGGTCAATTTTATAAAACAAAATCGACTCAAGAATTGTTTACGTTGAAGATATTTACATCACGGACAAGGAGCACATTTAGCAAGGGTGTTTATAATATTCTGGGATTCGTTTAAAGTGGCTATAAATTTAATTTAAAAGAAATCAAAATTTGCCTCTCTCAATGTACTCTTTTTAGGATATGAACTACTCAACGAAGGCAAGAGGCTGGCACCACATTTCTTGAAGAACGTACTTAATTGCAACCACCGAATACCTCTAAAAAAGTTTCAATCGCTTTTAGGTTTTTCAAATTTTGGTAGAACGTATTTATTTATTGAGTTTTATATAGCGCAAACTTGACCCAAGGCTTTACAGAGATATCTCAGCAGCAATTACAAGAGATACATGTGGAGTAAATAAAAATACATAGTAACAGTATATAAACGTAGAATACAATATATGGTAGGATATGTGGACAAAATAGTTCAGAGGCAGTTAAGGTAAGGTATTACATAGTTGGGGAAGAGTAGACTCACATAGATAGCACAGCAGCAGGTACAGGAGTTACATATGGAATAAATAAAGATACATAGTAGCTTTATGTAGAAAAATACAAAATACAATAGGATATGTAGATGAAACAGTTCGGAGGTAATTAGGGTAGGGTGCTACTGAGTTGGTGAGAGTAGAAGAACAGTTGTCCCCCCTACCCAAGATAGCTCATATTTGGAGGGTGTGAGGTAAGAGCCTCAGGCCAGTCAGATGATTTAGGGGGGAAGGGTTTCGGTATTTACTGAGAAGAATAAGTTTACGTTTTATTCGAAGTGAGGGAATGATTGATCAACACAAACCCTGTGGCAGAGAGTTCAAGATTCTAGGAGCATTCCCAGAGAAGGAGCAGGTGCGAGATTTCTCTTTTTTATTTAATTTGGCCGTAATCAGGAGTAGAGTGTTAGAGCTTCAAAGAGGTCTCTTTTTGCCAGCTTATGACAGTTTGTTTGCAAGGTAGAGTGTTATTTTGGTGCAGAGAGCTTTGTGGGTTATGCAGGCAGTTTTTAGTATACATCTTGCCTCAATTGGTAGCCGGTTGAGTTTGAGAGTGGGAGTATTGCGGTCAGAGCGCCTCTGCCCCAAAAGTAGTCTGGTTGCAGTGTGTGTAGCTTTCAAAAGGTATGAGGTGTGCTTTTTGGAGAGCCCATGATGGTAGCGTTACCATAGTACAACTTGGAAAGGACTAAGGATTGCATTGCAGTCTTTAGGTCTTCTGGGGGATGAAGGGTTTGACTTTCTTTTTTTTGTTTTAAGGTGCTTCAACATGTAGTAGGAACTTTTAGCTGAGACAATAATATGCTCTTTTATGTTTAGGTTTCCGTCAAGTGTAATCCCAAGAGATATGATGGAATTGGAAATGGTCAGTTGGCAATTTAATGCAGAGAGGTTGTCGAGCCAGACAGCAGCGTGGAAGGCCTTTCTTTCGGTTGGATGACAAGGAGTTTGGTTTTATTGGGGTTGACCTTAAGGTGGTTGTTGGTCAGCCAGGATTGTACCATGGAGAGAGTGCTGTCCAGTAGCTGGATATCTTTAGTTGACAAAATTTTAATTTAGAGCTGGGTGTCATCGGCATAGAGATGGTAGGCAATCCTTACCATATTATGCACAACTGGTAAGATCAAAGTACAATTTAATAAGTCCTACATTTTCTGCTAAAGATTGGACTACTGAAAATACGAATATTCTCCATAATTTACAAGCAGACCGGCTTGAATATAAACACTTATATTCTCGTGTAACTCTAATAATTTAGTAATACGCATAATTGCAGGTTCTAGTGGTTACACATGTTTTATTCAATGAAGGAGAAACAGCACTGCTCGGAATATAAAAGCGATGTATATGCAATGTGGAAATGCGTTTCGAATCTACAGAAAAAGTTTGACTGCAGTTCAAACATCTGTATTGAAGGAACATTGATTGGCACAGGGGAATCATATCATTGTTTTGTCTCCTGTTCTGGCTTTACAAGCCTTCACTAAGGCCAGTTCCCTAATGCAGAAGCCTTACATCCTAGATGGATCCTGTGGGCCATTCCGGGGTTCAAAAAATCATTAAAAGGTTACTAAACCTGTATGTCTAGTAACCTGAATAATCTACTTGACCTAACTGTAATGTATTTGACAGGTGGCAGCTCTGAAAGTTGCTTTTCCCCAGGCTCATGTGATACACACATTGAGACATTGAGGCATCAGTGTGTTGGTGTACACATTGCAGGAAATTTATTGGCTGACGGAGCTGCTAAGGTGGCTGTTTAGACTGTTAATGAGGGTGAGATTACTCGTTCGCATACTAGCATAGATGAGGTTATGACTGCGGTCACTGCCTCGGCTAGTGGCAAGCTCCTACCTAAAGGCTATTTAGCTAAGAACTCCATTTTGTTAAGTCCTCAAAATGTTCCCTTTGTCTGCATTCCTCGAGCGATACTCAACCGGGACCGCAGGTTAGAGTTAGTGAGGAATTAGCATCTGCGCATGCCTGTGCTACTGCAACAGTTTTTTTTATTACAGACAATACTGGGGTCAGGGTGTCTACTGACAGACCAAAAATAATGTCCTTTGCTGTGACATTTGTCAACAAATTAAATGTTACACCTTTGTAAGCCCACCGCAGACACTGCTTTTAATCTCAAATAAGCCATTACAATGTGTCCATTTAGATAATTGCAGACCGCTTCATAGGGATGGTTCCTTTAACTAAACCTTAGTGGCTGTTAAGTCTTGTTCTTGATTTTTAAGAGTGTGGCCACAGTGAACAGCTGATGATCTATTATGAAAGATTTGCAAGTATTTATCAGTACATATGCAGTGGCACCGTTCCACTTCGACCAGGGTCAAGCATTTGCCTCTAAGGCATACCGGGATACTATGGGCACCCAGAGTGCTGCTGTGCATTATTCTGCCCACTATCATCCTGAGGGAAATTAGATAATGAAATGGAAGAACCATGACTTAAAGCAGTCCTTAACAGCTAGAGTATTAGGATCAGGTTATAGTTGGATCCATCAACTGTATGGTGTGCATAGAGCATTAAATAATCTGCCTAGACGATTGTTAGGTGGTTGGACTCCACATGAAATCTTCTTTAGGGTTCAAATGTTTCTTCCAGATCTTGATAACTCTGGTGCAGTGGTGGCAGATGTGCTCTTTGACATGAATGAACATTTCACCGTATTACAGGAAATACAAGACTTACAAGAAGAACACTTCAATTTAAGTCTTAAACAGTTTGTCACTCACAAGGTAAAGGTGGAACCAGTGGCTTCTGGCTGGATTTCTAAAGTAGGGGGATCTAGTTCAAGAGAAGACTACAGATGTAAAAAAAAACCAACACAAACATTTGGCCCGTCCTACAGTGTACCAGTGCCTGTTCTTGCCATTCAAGGTCCTTGAACTGCGATTTTGCAAGAGCTTTGCTGGTTGTATACAAAAATGACACATTTCTATTGATTTGATCAAACTACACCATGTGGCCAGTCCTCAATAGTAGGCCACTAGGTTTTCTGGGTAGTTTCTTGTCATTTCTCCCTACCTTGCAAAAGAGCACTCTACCTGCAATAAGTAGTCCTAATCTTTGTGTGGCTGGCTGGGGACTTTAGATGCTGAACTTTCAATAATCGAGACGGATAAGGAAAACACAGGATGTATTTCTGACACAAGTTTGCCATTTTATACTGCTGCTCCTTGCACTGAAGTTGTAGATCACCAACCGTCTTTGGAAGTTTCTACCTGCTCTCTTGATGATGTCCCTGTTTTTGCTCAGACTACCACTGGTCATTTTGTCAACACTGATGATTTTTATTTAGACTCTTCTCATTCATCCTAGAGTGGTGAGCATGGACTATTCATTTGGCTGAAACAGACTTACCCGATTACTCCTTGGTCCTTTTGCTGGATTTTTCTTTCATTATTTCTTCTTGTCCTTTGGATTAGATTTGGGACAGTTCTTTCTATCGCTCAATGGTCACCATCTCCCTAATCAAGTTGCTCCAGAACTGGAAGATGAGGTGACCAGTCTCCTTTCTTCTTCACATAAGGGCCGAAGTCTTGTCCCTTGTGAACATTACTGCATTCCCTGCCCATGTTGGTATTGTGAGGGATAAGGATCCACATGACAATTTTGGTCCTACAGAAACACTGCAAATTCCTTATGTATCTAAAGTTGCTATGAAGGATATATTTAGCCCAGGTTCCCATTCTGATTAGTGGGAAGTTATGACTGTTACTAATGTGATCTCTGAACTTGAATCATATACAGTATTTAAAACTAGGATTTGCATTTGAATTCTGCAAATTGTGGTGAAATATTTGGTTATCATTACGCCCATAATTTTTTTACACAGCGCTAGTACTCCACGTGTTTTTAATTTTACGCAGTGGGATCACTGTTCGACACCACCTGTGTGTAGTTACAATACATATTTTAAAAAGTTCCCTTATTTATCCAGTCATGTTCCTATAGACTCAGTTTCATACTATTATAATCTTATGTCTTCCTCACGGGAGAAAAATACGTTGACGCAAACAAAATTGATTTATTGAGATTTGTTTGTTGCACAGATTTCCCTACAGGATTATCAGTACTGGAAACATACTTAGCTGAAATCTGTTTATGGAACACGTGATTGGCAGGTCCAAGGCACTGATTTAGGGCATGTCTGATTTCCCAGCAAATGATTTTTAAAACAAAATATTACAACAGACTACATGTCTTGGGTTTAGCAATGCAATTAATTTAAATACACCAAGTATTCCCTCGATTGCTAGGTTTGATAACTGGCAACAGTTGGTACATTTCACAGAAGTGCAGAATAATGAAATGGTGCAGGATGGGAAGTACTATACTTCACTTTCTGATTCAAGTGGTTGGTTATTATGGGCAGTCGATACCAATGGCTGTAATGCTATTTTTTTTTTTAACTAAACCCAGGGGTTTGAATCAAACAGTCCAAACCCGGTATATTCACTCACAACACTTGTGGTAGTTACTAAGCACAGAGTGAGTAAACTCTCCCAGCAATAGTTAAAACACTTAACATGATCAGCAGTTAAACACCACTTTTCACTCCTTTCTGACAATATGGAGTTGCAGGATTTTCTCTTGGGTCACAGATATCCTTGTTCTAAATCTTTTATTCAGTTATAATGAAATTTTTAAAATTTCCCAACAAGAAGCTGCTGAAAGTTTGATACACATTTATATATAAAAATTAGAAAAAGCTTTGACTGTCCAAAAAATGGATGACCAAATTGTCAACTCATATTTATTCATTGAATAATGTGGTTTCATCTGCATTCAATATTGTTCAAAATGACATCTATACTTCAACATCGCCAGAATCAGTTAAGATTTATCTTTCAACGGAGTTGGATTTACCACATTTTAAAATCGAATCAAGTGACTAACTGAACTGTTTTTACCTTATAATCTGACTCGCATGCAAACAATTATGGCTAAAAATGAAGTCACTTTTCCCATGCTTCATATAGAATGTTTAGAAAAAGTGCCTTTTTTGGTTGCTGAAATACCATCTGCTGTTTGGCTTAATCATGGATTTTATTTCTCTCCCAATTTCCACGGTTTATTTCACATCTTGTCATTTTTAAGTAGGCAAGTAAGAGGAGCTAGGTACACATTTTAAAAAACTTTTTTACATTAAGCTTGGTTTCTCCACAGTTAGAGCAGATGCATACACAAGAATTAAGAGGCCTTTGTTAGTTTAGGTGAATGTGTTACTAGTTTGGGTCACTCCTTGGTTTGTAAAGAAATTAAGCTTCATAGAGTTTGTAAAGTGTCAATAGTCAGTTTAGCGTGTTATTTGAAAGGGGTTCCTGTACAATTGATCAAAATTGAAGTTTTGTTGCTTTCTAATGGAAGCTATTTAATTCGGAATGATCAGGGTGGTTGTGGGATGAAACCAGGTGTCCCTTAAGTGGTCACTCTTTCCAAGATTGTAACTTGCTATATGCATATTTTATAAACTCCCACGTGTACTGCTAATGAGGTAACTTTGTGGCCCAAATTAAATAAGCTTTGATAAGTTGAGCAGACTGAAAGGCTAATTGCTTCAAAGAGATGTGGGTCTTACATCTGCTTGAGAAACTTTTGCTCTCCAACTTGCATGTTCTTTTTTTTCAATAGTATTTGGAGGTATTCCAATAGTGTTATTGCCCCTCGTTACTGTTTTGGTTCGATTTGTGTTACTCCAAAACGGATATCCCACAATGAGGCCAAATGGAAATGGAACAGCAACACGTACTGTGTCGTGAAAGCATGATACAGTATATTAGAGTTGATTTTACTGGAGCTGAACAGATATCGGTCTCTGTTCTTCCAGCCTGCACAATTGCAGAGTGCAGCCTGTGTTTCATTCTCTATGGTGCTCATTCAAGTGTGCTCTCAATTTAGGCCTTGCTATGCATAAAGAAGAGGAGAAGGCGCTGGATGGAATTACTATACCAGGGACTAGATCTATCCGGCAATCGTACTATCAATGTGGGGGAAACTGACTCACTGTGCTGCCCATTGAACTTAGGGCTTGTGGAGTGTTAGCCAAGGCATTCCCAATATAAGCCTACATTGTGGTGCATCGATTAAACCAAATCTAGTGGGTTTCAAAATGCTCCTCACCAATCTTCAAAATGACTGGACAAATATGGTAGTGAGCTGGTCCCGAAATCACAGAGGGTCCGTCCGCTGCTTTTACGTGCTCCGGTAGGTCTTTCCTGATACAGGGAATTTGCAACTCTCTGGCAAATTTCTAAACAATAAAATTCACAGTGGCCCAATAATTTAACAATAATAATTGTCCAAACAGTGGCTCTTGAGCAATACTCATACACGCATTAGATTAAGTACCCATAAATGTGCATCATGCATACAAGAGAGATTTAAGAAAAAGAAACAGGTAAAGAGAGGCCTGAAAAATCCATGATATCAAAAGAAGCCATGTACAATGTATAAATAGTTTTAATCATACCCAAAAATCATTAAAACAATTACACTCCTACACAATATAAAACACAGGACATGTGTAAAAAAAAAAAATCCACACTATGGCAGTGGAAAAGACTTATACGACAATCAACACAAAATGCAATCAAAGTATTGATGTCCTCAATGATTTAGGCCATGTTGGAGGCATCAACGGCGTTTCAACCCCAGATGGTTTTCAGGGTCATCATCAGGACTAAAAGCTTCAGGAGTGGGAAGCGACCACTTGGCTCACATTTCGAAACATACAAGAACATGTACATGGTATAGGTACAAAAATCATATAAATTAAACATGGTCTAACCTCACGAAACACCCAAGATGTGCACTGAAAAAATAGTGAATAGTTCAGGGAAGATAAAATATAATTGAGAAGAGAAGAAAAGGCCAGTAATTTGCCCTAGGGAAAAGTTTAAATAGTAAAAACCTAAACAGATCATGGAAAATAAGATATGATAAAGAAGAGAAGAAGAGGCCAACGTCCAAAGTGTTTAAAACCGAATGTGACTAGTTTGAAAGAAAAGTGCACTATCAAGAAAAATAAAAAAGTAAAAAACCTTACAAAAGCTGTTCAGCATGAGACTCCTCCTTGTCTTCAAAGAGAGCCAAAACGTTTGTTTATTTAATTATAAATTAACAAGAAGAACCAAGAGTTATGGAGAAATAGAAAGATATATCGATTGAAGTAGACTAATCAGACTGTCCCACATTTAAGAGCAAGGGAAAGAAAAAGGTCGAGAAGAAACAAAACTCATACCTGTAACTGCAAAAAAGTGTCAAATCATCAGTAAAAGGCATGAAAAAGTCAGCGGAGCAGAGTTCGAATGTAAGAGGAGCTCAATATGACATCCGAGCCTTCCCTAGAGAATTTACTGAAAACAAATAAAACCAGAATAAATTATAACCTAACTTGGTCGGAAATGATTCCTATCCAAATGATCTAACAAGACAAAAAACTATTCCAATAGCAGTCAGACTAACCCCATATGTTAACACAAATAGGCAAATAAAAATCAGGCAAAAAAACACGAAGTACAGAGTTATAGTAAGGCTCTGAAAGCCTATGCGCCCCAAAGGACTTTACCAAACAATCTGAAACCAGACGACCTTAAGGACTAACGACAAATTCAAAGGGGCACGAGTCATAAAGTGTCGCCACACATAATTAATTAAAGGCGATGGATTCAAAGGGGCACGAGTCAAAGTGTCGCCACACGTAATTAGTTGAAGGCGAAGTTAGGGGAACACAAATCGGGACAAAAAATAACTCGAAAATACTAAGTTCTCCAAAAAATAAAAATTAACAAAAACAGAACGGGACCCAACTTACTTAGCGAGAACGCGGCGTGCAATCTCTATCAGACATCGACGGCCCAAAATACCGCCAAAGTATATGGCAGCTCACTCACGCTTTTTAAAACGTGCAATCATCAGCATAAAGAGAGGACAAATCGCTACTTCAAAAAATAACAATGCCTTTTATTTTTGTTTTCATTTTAAAAACATAAAGGGCTTTGTCATTTACAAAACCAATAGCTCCAACTTTCCTACTGCGAGACCTATTGTGCACTGCACAGTGTGGGTGAAAGTGGCACTGCGTGTGTGTGAGTGGCTTTGGGTGAGTGGCGTTGCGTGGGTGAGTGGCGTTGCGTGGGTGAGTGGCGTTGCGTGGGTGAGTGGCGTTGCGTGGGTGAGTGGCGTTGCGTGGGTGAGTGGCGTTGCGTGGATGAGTGGGGTTGCGTGGATGAGTGGGGTTGCGTGGATGAGTGGGGTTGCGTGGGTGAGTGGGATTGCGTGGGTGAGTGGTGTTGCTTGGGTGAGTGGCGTTGCTTGGGTGAGTGGCGTTGCTTGGGTGAGTGGCGTTGCTTGGGTGAGTGTGGCATTGCGTGGGTGACAGTGGGCTTGCGTGGTTGTGAGTGGCGTTGCGTGTCTGAAAGTGGTGCTGTGTGGGTGAAAGTGGCACTGCGTGGGTGAGAGTGGCACTGCGTGGGTGAGAGTGGCACTGCGTGGGTGAGAGTGGCACTGCGTGGGTGTGAGTGGCACTGCGTGGGTGAGTGGCTTTGCGTGGGTGAGTGGCGTTGCATGTGTGAGTGTGAGTGGGGTTGCGTGGATGAGTGGGGTTGCGTGGATGAGTGGGGTTGCGTGGATGAGTGGGGTTGCGTGGATGAGTGGGGTTGCGTGGATGAGTGGGGTTGCGTGGATGAGTGGGGTTGCGTGGATGAGTGGGGTTGCGTGGATGAGTGGGGTTGCGTGGATGAGTGGGGTTGCGTGGATGAGTGGGGTTGCGTGGATGAGTGGGGTTGCGTGGATGAGTGGGGTTGCGTGGATGAGTGGGGTTGCGTGGGTGAGTGGGGTTGCGTGGGTGAGTGGCGTTGCGTGGGTGAGTGGCGTTGCGTGGGTGAGTGGCGTTGCGTGGGTGAGTGGCGTTGCGTGGGTGAGTGGCGTTGCATGGATGATAGTGGGCTTGCGTGGGTGTGAGTGGCGTGTCTGTAAGTGTTGCTGTGTGGGTGAAAGTGGCACAGAGCCTTTGATGTGGCCTGGCGCAGGAGAAATGCTGCTGCTGCTAATTAAATGTAAAAAGTGTTTAGGGACTCACGGCTGCCGAGAATAACAAGGCAGTGCTGGGAGGGGGGCTGCGCACCAACTGAAGTGCTCTGGTTGCACGGCCTGCGGCCGGCCGTGTGAAGTGATAAGCCTTTGAAGTACACAGGCATGCTGTGACGGAGGTGTGAGAGGTCTGGCAGGGAACAGATGGCCTGGCTGTGAAGCAGGGGGCGGGGCAGCGCTGGGGAAGCCTGTGGGAGGGTGATTGATGCCTTTGATGTGGGGAGGGAGGAGAGCCTTTTGCGAGCCTGCAGGAGAAATGCTGCCGATGCGCGTGCATGTTTAATCACGTGATTCACGTGAACTTAAAGAAAACCGCGGCTGAAAGCCCGTGGTTTGAAGAGAATTTTGGCCACTTAAATTCTCGTTCCGTCAATGCGCTTGCGCGCATTATAGGTCACGAGACCTAAACACGGGAGAGATTGAAAAATCCCCGTAGTAAGTTTGAAAAAAGCCCAATCTGGGTGGAATACGGACCAGATGGGAATAATCAATTTGAGCCAACCGTTCAGAATAACTTAAATTACAGTGAAACCCACTGGCAAGAAATAAAAATAAAAACAAGAACAAACACAAAACTCGCCGCCATATTGGAACAGTTTGGAGAGTAAGGACTAATAAAGAACCCATCACCAGTTGAGGTAATAAATATTATAAAACGGTCCCTATTTTCCACGTTTTGCAACATATGTTCATTTCAGCCCAAGTGATGCATTTGAATAGGGCACAACTAAAATAATTACAAAATAGTCAATTTTCAGCATATGAAATATGAACTTCGGATTTTCGGCAATCAAGATGTGTCATCTTTTAACACAAAGTAAAATGCAGCTTATGTTCATTACAAACCGTCAGTTATCATTCAACATTAAAAGCTGCAGATTTAGAGATATCAGCTTAGTGACCGAAAGCTTACATCATGAGAGGGTCCAAAGTTTTATAAGTACTGAACACCCATTTTGAAAGGCAATACATATAAATAGATTGCACAAATAGATTTTTTCTTTTTTATCTGGTGGTATACAAAACGTTCACAGTAGAGATTTACTGAAGCCTCATAATCATGAATCAGCAAAGGGAATCTATTCCCATACAAAATTCTAAATTCAAAGCAATGATAACAAAAACAAGGTTATGTCATTTCAATAATTTAGATTGCCAAGAGGAAAACGTCCCTTGACAGATATAAAGGATTGTTAAAAAATTGAACAAAATACAATTGAGGAATATCAAACCAATTCTCAAGAGAAACATATGACAATCCAATAATGACAGCCTATATACAAAGTAGAAAAACAGGATAAAATATTCAGAGACAGCCCTTAACTGAAAAGTACCGCTGTGCATTCTTCAAGACTGTTAATTCGATTGTTTACACTATCACAGCGGAACATCCACCTACATTCTGCTTGGTCAAGTCTTCGAGAAATGTCCCCACCTCGAGGGGGGGGGGGCTTTTTATCAATTCAATGACCTGCCAACGCAGTTCAGAACTCCCGAAAATGTGTTACTAAAGGGGCATGTTCATTCAGACATCGAATTCTACTTTTATGTTGAGATAGTCGCGCCTTGATGCGTTGTGTGGTCTGATCAACATAAATCAGACCACACGGGCACCAAATAGCGTAGATCACATTTTGTGAATTACAGTTTGTGTGGTCGCGTAAATCATATTTGACATTGCCATGTATGAATTGTTTGGTGTTCACAGTAGATTCACACATCAGACACTTTCCACAGCGAAAACAGCCTTCGATTTTATTTAGACCCCATAACGTTGTTAAATCAGGGGATATCCTGGTGGGTAAGGAGGCCCGAACAAGGTGGTCACGTATGTTTTTGCCTCTCTTGAAAGTAAAAAGAGGCAACTCATTGGAAATACCCACAGCCTGTATCAGAGGCCAATGTTGTTTCACTATTTTGGTAATTGGATTACTTTTTGTACCAAAAGTAGTGACGCATGGTATTCGTGTAGAGGTTTTAGGTACACGGGGAGTCAAAAGAAATTCATGGCGATTATACCATGCCCTTTTGAGAGAGCGTTTAACAAGACGCCTCGGGTAGCCTCTAAATTTCAGCTTCTTCGCCAGTATTTCGGCTTCTTGGAAGTAGTCCTCCCTAAATTGGCAGTTCCTGCGAAGACGCAGGAACTGACCAAAAGGGAGTCCATCCTTCATACCTCGTGGGTGGTGACTGGTATATTCCAAAAGGGTATTTCTGACCATGGGTTTGGTAAAAAGCTTAGTGGCCAACTGCCCCTCATAGGGAAAAATAGTCAAGTCCAAAAAGTCAACACTCGAATTACTAGCGTTGGAAGTAAATTTCAAATCAGGCGAGCAGGAATTAAGCCACACCAAAAAAATCTTGTAAACTAGAAGTGTCCAGAGTCCAAACGAAAAAAATATCATCAATATATCGACGCCAATAGCACACATTGACGTATGGATTCATGTTTGGATGTTAGATATGTCAGTTCAAAATTATCTACAAAAAGAATAGCAAAATTGGGGGCATAAGAAACCCCCATAGACGTACCCTTTGAATTCAATGGTGTTTTTTATTTACAGACAAAGTAGTTTTGTGTAAGTGAAATGGTCAGTAGTTGAATAATAGTCAGTAGGGACAGTGGCAGGGCCCAAACGATTTTCTAGGGCTAGTCGAATGACCTCAATTCCTTCCCTCTGCGGTATATTCGTATATAAGGATTCAATATCCAAACATACAAGTAACTCAGTCACAGGGTCGAAGTGCATTTAACAAAGCAGGAATCTCTAGTACCTGACCACTTGCTAACTGAACGTGGACGCTAATGTTCAAATGAACTACAGTACTTGTTGGGTATTGGCCAACACCACAGATCTGAGGGAAATCCCTTTCTTGGATACAGCACCTCATTCTTATTCGAGAGAACTAGTTAGCTGAATCTTCCTTGATATTGGAACCAGTTAGCACCACTGCCTGATTTTTGCTTTCAGTTACTTTGGCTCTTGCACGATAATCTTTCCCATTGTACATACACACTTTTAGTCTTCTCTTTTTTGTGTGGTCAAATAATCTCATATTTCATTAACATGCATTACCACTACCACATTTTTATTACTGGTTTGTTTGGTTGTATCACAATCACCTTACAGTCTGATGGAGGTCTATCTCCTTTTAGTTCGAACAGTCTGTGATAAAGTTGTACAGTTAACTCTATCAACCCCTCACCATTACCTGGAAGATTCACAACTTGTGCCAACAAATTCAGTCCACTCCTTAATCCTTGATAGAAAAGGGAAGCTCTCTTTCTAAGAAGAGAATATTGGTTTTCCTGTTTACAGATTTGTTATTAATATCTTCACAGAAGTTAGTTAAATTATGTAGAACAGGGTCATCTTTCAATTATGGGAATTTATAAACTAGCAGCATTTCATCCCCTGTAGAAAAACACAAAATTGTCTTGGTCCCTTTATCAAGGAACGCCAGTGGTTTACATGAAACGTGAAGCTTACATTGATCAATAAAAATACCAAATTTATTTGGATCCCAATAAAAATGTTGGGAGGGTGGCTAATGGAACTATAGGTGGTTGAAGAACATGAATACAACTGGTAGCAGTCTGTACAGGAGAGGGATAAGCTTATTAAAATGCTGCACCCTGAATACCAACCCTAGAAGGAAAAAGGGAGCAGTTGTGTGAGTAGACTATGTTCCAGAATCTACCAAGGGAGGAGGCAAAGTCCAAGGTTTTAGAGTTACTCCAGCTCTCCCACTACCGGTCTCAGTTTTACTTTGACAGGACAAACCTGCCCCTGCTCTCCAATTGTCCCAATGGTAATGGTTTCCAAGATAGTAATTAAAACTCGGTTGGTGTCCATCGCTCAGGCTGAGAAGATAAAAGTGGGCTAGGCAATCTACCAGATACCACAATTGCTGAACAGAAAGTAACCAACCTGTGATAAACAGCCCGGCAGGAGCAATGCACAACGCTTGTCCTTCCTCACCCCTTTATGCTCAACTAAGCGAGTTGTACACAGCCCCCATTCTGGAGGAACTCTAAGGGAAATGGGACAAAATAAGAAAATAACCAACTGCTGACTGTAGGACAGTTTCCTTATATCACCCTTGAGGCTTGTTTGTCATCTGCCTCTCCCAAAGTCTCCTCTCTGGTCCCCTAGACCTCTGTCCTGTCGGATTCGGTCGCCCACCCAGTCACAGTAGTCAAACTTACTGTTCCAGCTTTTCAAAAGTTCAAAGATTTTGCTTGTTTGCAGTTGTATTTAAATGTTTTAATTGTGTCTAAAATCTGTATCTCTGGAACCGTACAGTGGATTTTGATCATCAAGGACACTAAACATTCATAAAAATACACTCTATTTTATACATTGGTGTCCTCTTTCTTCTGTGTGCTGTGACTTTCTTATTTCATTGTATGATGCTGTTACATGCTTTACACATAGTTTCCTTTGCAAAGTCTTGCTATTCGCAGCCACAGCTACTAAAGATTGAGCTTGAGGATAAGTGAACGAGCCTGACTGGAGTCAAGAATGTACTGCACTATAACAGTCTACAGCCCTATCATATAGTACACTGAAATCCTCACACCGGTTAATAAACTACTCACACATTTTAAATCAATCTCACTGTATTCCAAAATATATCCTCGTGCCCTTTAACCACTTCCTTACTTTACCATTGACTCACACCTCATCTAAAATCATTCCACAAATCCCTTACATATTCCAAGTTATGTCCAATGATGTCCAATTCCCCCTCATTCTAATTCACTTTTTAAAAAATTTGCCCTTCACATTTTCCAATTTGGACCAGCATAAAAACACCTTTTCGGTTTAATTCCAATTTGCACCCCAGAATTGGCTTCAGTTATTTCAAGGTACACTCAATGTACTTGTTCAAAAACCCTCCTGCCTGTAACATATCTTAACATTTTCGTTCGACTTTGGATTTACATAAGTACATTTTTGCGTCCTTGTTTCAGGTGTATGCAGGATACACTAAAGTATAGCAGTGCACGAGGATAGAAATGAAGTGTCTAAAAAAATGAAAACAAGAGAAACAAACTTTGTGCCTGGCTTAAAAGCTGTACTTGTGCTATTCCCAACACTGAGAGACAAAATGTTAATAATACTTGGTTACTTTGTAAGCAGCTTAACTAGTGACTGCATCAGCCAAGTACGTGTGTAGGGGGGCCTAAACTCGAGTGTACATACTGTCCTGCCATCTAATGGGCGCTATTGAACTGAATATTACAAGTAATGATGAGAGGGGCATTGCCCCTGGGGTCAAATGCAAGCCAACAATGTGGAATGGCCGACAAGACTGCATTGCATCGTCCTTAGTGCATTCATGGCACACACAGTAATTCGTCCCATGTGGATGCTATAGGCGGTTTACATAATTCCCAGGCTTCCTCTTTTCTCAAGAAGACAGATTCTATTTTGGCCCACCATATTACTATGTTATGCCAAAGAGAAACACCAGGAAGAGGGGGGCCTTCTAATGCATGCCTATGTCAAAATATCAAACTCATATGTATTTTCTATACCATCCTTCCAGAGGAGCTTTCTCGCCTGTACAAGTCCCTTCCAAGATTCCCCCATCCCTTGTTCCTGCACATACCGAGGCAAACCTCTCAAACTCCCTCACAGCTTGCACATTCACCATTTAAATACCCTGCAGAACAGCATTCCATTCCACAAGTTGCTATAAAGGCGTGGGTCATTTACCCACTTCAAACAAAAGCAAAGCAACTGCACAGCCAATAGGTCTGTCTCTTTTTATGAAAATATTTTTTCATTAGCAATTTTGTGTGGGTGGTTGAGTGAATTGTTTACTGTATTAATGTGAAATTGACCTATGGGATGAATGGACGGAGTGGTTCTTTTATGAGTGGCTACGTGAATAGGAGAGCAAATTAAGGGATGAATAGATGCGTGCATGTATGGATGAACATGAGCAATGATGAGGGAGTGTATGATAGACATAGCCATGCTTGTGACAAAAGGCTATTGTTCATTTTTGCGCTAGTAGCTTCATCAACTCACTCATGCAGTCATCCATTCCTGAACCCAGTCATTCTCCCACTTATAAACTCACATAACCCTGTATTCATCGAGTCAACCATCCATATAACTTCGCATATACCTGCCCATCAATTAGAAATAAGTTTCACTAATACGAATTCAGCCCTATTGGCTTTATCAAATGCTTGTTTTTATACATTTGCCTTAACTTTTAGCCACATGTGTAAGTTATTAATAATTGTGACACAAGAAGGGTTAAGACCCACACCTATAATTCTTTGAAGGTGTTGATAATGAATCACAGAATTAGGCAAATCCAAAAGAATAAATTAGAGCTGCATAACTTTCTGAACTGGGGGAGTCATCCCACCAAGACCAATCAATCAATCAATCAATGACACTTGTAAAGCGCGCTCCATACCCGTAGGGTCTCAAGGCGCTGGGGGGGGGGGGGGGGGGGGGAGGGGGTGCCGCTACTGCTCGAACAGCCAGGTCTTCAGCTTCTTCCTGAAGGAGAGGTGGTCTTGGGTCAGGCGCAGGTCGGGAGGGAGGGAGTTCCAGGTCTTGGCAGCCAGGTAGGAGAAGGACCTTCCTCCTGTAGTCGCTCTTCGGATGCGGGGGACGGCGGCGAGGGCGTGGTTGGCTGAACGGAGGTGGCGTTTGGGAGCGTAGAAGTTGACTCGGCTGTTGAGGTAGCTCGGGCCTTGGTCGTGTAGGGCTTTGTGTGCGTGGGTGAGGAGGCGGAAGGTGATTCTTTTGTTGACGGGGAGCCAGTGAAGGTCTCTCAGATGTCCGGAGATGTGACTGGTTCGTGGGATGTCGAGGATGAGTCTGGCTGAGGCGTTCTGGCCTAAGACCTAAGACAGAATGAGTCTGAGGCTTTGTATTGCATTTACAAAGGCCCACTCTCCCAGAAACGCAATTTAAGTGTTTGCAGTAGTTAGCAGCTGCATGCCTAGGGTCGCAAAGGAGAAGTTATACACATAAGGACCAGATGCCATATTGACACCATAAAAAAAACACAGTATCAAGAGCACAGGACTGACACCGGTTTGACAATTCCCTTAAATTTTATATGTAAATGATTTTTCCCAAAGCTAGATCTCAAATTAGTGTAGTGCTGAACCACTTTTAGGTATTTATTATTTACATTGCATCAAAAGCAAATAGAACAGGTTTGCCTACCAAATACTGTTATTTTGGTCTTGCCTACATCAACCAACAGATATGGATTACGTAAATAACGCTGCAACAAGTACACTTTATTTTAGGTCTAGTAATACATTGACATCAATAAATTGATCCGGCCTTCTTAAATCTGGGTGTAATAAGGTCCATTTACCTAGTGGTGTTTCAGGGAGTGCACCTCTGTTTTGTCCACTTAAATCTTCCCTGTATATTAATTTGCAGAACTATGTAGCACCCAAGTATCCATTTGGAGATCCTCTTAAACTTCAAGGAGCTTTGAGTAAATGCCACATTTCCACAATTTTAATCACAACGGTGGACTGTCTAAATGAACAAATGCTAAAGACAAATTCATGAATGCATGATATAATTTTTTTTTTTTTTTAATACAGCGTATTTTTCGTTTATAATACTGAATACCATGCTATTATCCATAGTACTAATCAACGTAAAAGGGGTAGGGCCCAAGTCTGTGCATGGTCGTGTACAGGTTAACACAGTACTAGTCAAGTCAAGTCAAGATATATGTTTATTATGACCATGGTCTTTAAACAATACAGTGAACATAATGCAGAATGGAGTATGCACCATAAATTCATACACTTATTTTTAAAAACTTGTCCATTAACACAATATTAGTTTCCATAGTGCCCAAAGGATAAAGGAAAGAGTGGCCACTCAACATTCCAAAATTTGAAGGCTGATCGCCCCAAATATCATGTACACAAAAGTCTTTATCCTGAGCAAAAGTCCAGTAAGGTTCAAATTCCACTGATATGCAGTTTGTAGAAACGTATTATTATTCCAAGCGTCCAAAACCAAATTCACAGTGTTACAGCCAGTCCATTATAATTGAAATCCTGTATTCAAAGCCTCAGACACTGAAGTCTATTCAGGAAACAGTTATCGCCGATGTAGACAACACGTGTTTCGTCTGGGGTCAATATTTCATCGAATTCCTCAGGGCTACAATAACCCGCCCCATGGTTAGTATGGTGTGAAATTCTGAATCAAGAGACAAATAGGAACCGTGATTCTAAGTGTTAAAATTAAAATTTAAAGTAAAGTAAGAGAACAGGAAGGTAATGAGGGTGATAATAGAAGAAAGTAATCACTTCAAATCAAGGTTTATCCAATCTGCCACCAAATAAACATGCCTTTGGTGACACGTCAGGAGGGGCCCATCTGTGTCACCTCACGCCCATCTTACCAGCAGTACTTTAACACCGCACAACAAAGTTCTAGCCGAGAGCGGTCTGGTAGGGTAGTTAGAGATTCTTCTAGTCCAGTTGGCCCAGTGTCACAGGATGGCCCAAACCCAGTAGCCATTAGCCTTACCAATCGTTTCTCCCCCTTGACTCCAATGGAGATGAACGACTGACTGCTGGATACTTTAGTTGTGGACAGGGGGAGCCTAGCCTACAGAGGTCCAGATATAAAATTCTCACCTGGAATGTGGCGGGAGTCAGTTCTAAAGCCTCTGATCCTATTTGGCAGAAGTTTGTTAAACAGTACGATATACTAGCTTTTCAAGAGAGCTGGAATATATCGTCCAGGTTTTTATTGGATGGTTACCTCAGCTCCTCTACTCCAGCAGTACCCGGATTAGTGGGAAGACCTAAAGGGGGTCTGCTCACCCTGTTTTCATTAAATCTGGTAGGGGTATTCAAGAAAGTAGAATCTGCTCCTAGGAACTCCCTTATAATCGAATGATCCATCTCGGCCAATCAGAAATTTTTACTTATTAATTTTTATAACTCGAGAGGGTTCATCTCGGAATGAGCATTTGGTTACCCTAGAACATTTTTTGTCAGTTTATAAACATGATTGCACTACTGTCCCAGAGATGATCCCCTTGGAAGATTTTAACATTCACCCCTGTTTGGGAGATTGCTACTATGACGGATATGGAGGTTCGCCTGTGGAGGGGATGCCCCATTTTGAGCATAGTAAGGAGGGAGAAGCCCTCGAGAGCCTCCTCTCCAATTTAAACTTACTCGAACCAGGATTGGGCAAAGGTGAGGTCAGAGCACCTACATTTATAGGTAGGGGTGCTAATACCATATTCAATTATATTTTTCTATCTCCTGGGATGTTGGCTAAAACTTTGGCTTATAGGGTAGTGACCGCAACCTTTAGTGACCACAACCCGGTCCTGTTGGTAGTGGACCTTGGTAGCTTCACATCTGGGAGGTACCTAGGAGTTGAGGCACCAAGGCACCTGCGGACAAGGGATCAGGGTAGGCGGATTAAGTGGGATAGGGTCATTGCAGAGGCCTTTTTTAAGGAACTCGCACAGGAAACAGAGGCTAAGGTGGCCGTTTGCTTAGATCCTATTTCATCAGGGGCCGAGGTTGTGGCTGCTTATGTTGAGGTTTGCATGCAGATCTCTAAGAAGTTAGAGTCCGGTGATAGCGCACATTGTGGGAGGGTTCATAGATGGTTCGACAAAAAGTGTTCACTTGCCCATGGTGCTTTACTTAAAGCACTGAAACACAAAACCAGGAATAAAGCATTAGTGGCGAATTTCCGTAAGGAATATAAAACCGCACTTGCATCACGTAAGCACCAAATTAAGGAAGAGGCCTGGGATAGTGTGGGGATGGTCTGAAATCCACAGATGTGTTAAGGGATAGCAAGAAATGCTGGGCCATTATTAATCAGTCGTTTTTTACAGAGGACGGGAAATCGGACATGGACTGTGTAATTGCGGATGTGAGCTGGCTTGAGCACTTTAAAAACATCTATGACACGGAGAATGGGGCCTTAACTCCCCCTGACACTGTTGTGGCCCGAAACACTATGCCCATCAAGTTTAATACTTCTGAGGTGGAGAGGGCGATAAAAGATACAAGTAAACATAAGGCCCCGGGCCCCGATGGGTCCCTGCAAATTTGTATATCCTGTAACCACAATTTTGGTCTAACATTTTAACAAATGTTTTTAACGCAATACTCACCGCAGGTTGCCCGTCTTCCTGGTCATCATCCATCATTGTTCCGATTTTTAAGAAGGGGAATAGAGGGGACCCCGCTTGCTACAGGCCAATCTCCCTGCTGGATTCTGCCGTCAAGATTCTGGGCAGAGTCATCTTACAGAGACTGGGGGATTGGCTCGAGGGGAGCGGGATCCTCTCTAATCTGCAGTATGGTTTTCGAGCTTAGATATGTTTTATACATGTACATCTCAAGGTCGATGGAAGAATAAATGGGTATATAAGTGTCTAAATGGATGATTTGTTTTGTAAAATTGATTGTATAGCTGACTTAAGTGCATCTTAGTGAATACAAGTATTACCGAGTAATTTTTAAATATTTAGATATCTGTCTATCAGTGTCTCAGTTTGTGTATAGGTGGCTGCATGGGTTGGTGAGTAGCTACATGAGTGTCTATATGGGTTTTTGTTGTTTTTTAAACTATCAGTATGAATGTTTGTATGGTTCAGTGGGGAAAATTACTTAGCGCATAGATGCATGAAAGAGTGACTCACTTTTTGTATGTGTTTTGAAGACAGCATGTGTGCAGGACTGTATGGGTGGATGAGTGCGTGTATGGGTGTGTTAGTGAGTGAATGACTGTCTCAATAGTATCTTTATGAGTAAGTACAAATGTTTTTAACTAGTATATGCGAGTATTAATGTTTATAAGTGAGTATATATGAGAGTGAGAGATTGGAAGAGTTCCTGTATAAATAAGTACATGTTTCTATAAGTGATTGTTTAAGAGAGTAAGTATGTGTACGTTTCTGTAGAAGTAAGTGTAGTGGTGTGTGTATAGCTGTATATGCAAGTAAATGGATGTTTATTTGCATGTGTGAGTATGTGTGTAACAGGGTGTATAGGTGTATGAGTACATATGATGAGTGAGTACATGTATGAGTGACTCTATAGAACTGTTGGTGAATGAGTGTATGTGTATGTAGATGTTGGAATTACTGAATAGGTTGTTTTAACTGGTATTGGTATCTCCATTTTTTGGAAAATTTTAGTTTCTATTTTTGAATGTGTCTATCAAAGGTTATATTAGGGTGAGAGGAGGTCTGCCATTCTTTCACAAGGAAACCTTCGGACAGGAACAAAGCGTTGCATTTTAATAGCAACCACCCTCGCAGCTTGAAACAAAATCTGCCTTATGGGCAGTTTTTGAGAATACATCGAAATTGTTCGAGCAAGGAAGAGTACTTCATTCATGCAGAATGTTTAAAGAATCGCTTGATTCAGAGAGGTTACCCCAAAAAACTTCTAAAAAATTCACTCAAACGAGCGTGGTGGACCCCACGATAGACATTGCTAGAAAAAAGAATGAGACCTGAAGTGAAAAGGATGGTGTGCGTTACCACCTTCTGTTCGGCAGCCAACGCACACAAAAAGTTGATCATGTCTAACTGGCATTTACTAAAAAATCTGCATGAGGATTTCTCAGCTCCACCACTGTTTGCGTATAAAAAAGACAAAAGTGTTGCCAACTACGTGGTTAGAGCAGCGTTACCAATGAAAAGGGCCCCCACAGTACAGAGTATCTTTGGATTACCTCCGCCAAAAGGACATCATAAGTGCGGGACTTGTACCTGTTGCATCGAGACCATTGAAGACATAGTTTTTACATTCGAGAATACCCATTGGAAACATGAGACATTTACGAATTGTAAATCAAAAAACGTGGTATATGCAATTATTTGCCCCTGCCCTTTAGTCTACATTGGCAAAACAACACAGGAAATCAGGACCAGGATCACGCAACACAAATCACGTATCCGCAGAGGGGTAGAGAATGCCCCTTTAGTGAATCATTGGACTAGGTGTAAGCATGTGATCACGGATTTGCGTTGGACTGTCTTGTCTAAAATTGAAAATGACCCCAGAGGAGGGGACATTGATGCTAAATTATCACAACGTGAAGCAATGCTCATCATGAAGTTCAATACTGCCACACGAGGACTTAATGAAATATCAGAAATCTACAAGCCGAATGCCTAGACCCTTTTTACTTCCTAACTTCAGCGCATCGTCTCTAGACTACAAGTCCCAGAATTCCTGGGCCCTTCTTCCATCTCAACACCAACCAGGAAGTACTGAGGCCACACCCCTATTCGAGGACTCCAGCCGGTTGAACCATGTACACCAGCTAAGGAGAAGGACCATCACCTTGCTCCCGCCCCGGTATGTGAACTCGATCTATACGGTACCAACTCGCAAGTGGGCCACCGCCACATCACTGACAAACGCTTTCACCCCCTTTCCACAGAAAAGGAGCAGCCGCCAAAGAGAATATCAGAGCAGCGAGACTCAAACCGCCAGCCCGCAGGTAAGTCTACGCGCCCCCCTGCAAGCGGTATGAATGGTGTCCGATAGAATTGCACCACACTGAAATGTTGTCGCGTGCATTTTGTTTTCTTGCACAGCTGCTGTCACTAAACCTGTTGGGAAATACGTTTCTGAACGGAAACCTCCAAAGTGTCGTTTGAACTTTTGGATTGAGGTAGGGAGCGTCAGTTGGACTCTGGTAGTCGATCCCTTGTTGTATTCATTTGATAGTCGCTCTATGACATCTTGCTCAAGCTAGTTATCTTTATTATTTCAGAACTAAACCCGGTCCTGAGGAGAACCCCACCAATTCCTAGGGGTTTGAAACGCGTCGACCAGCTTTTCAGTCCCGCATCTGTCTACCATTAATATGTCGGAATAGTGATTCCATTAATTTTGGTTCATGAGGGATCTCATGATATTGACAACGACAGTTTAAAATATGAAAAGAATCATTTTCCACTGATTGTTTTACAGATGCCTGGACAAAGTTTTTTCTTGTATTATTATTTGCTTTGTATGGTCTGTGTATGAATGTTTGGCCAAGTGTGTATGAAATGTTGTATTTAGATGTTTGTATATATTGTACATAAAACGTATTTCATTGTTCATTTTGTATTTTCCACGCACAACGAATAATGTGTTGAAAAAAGAAAAAAAGACCGTCTGCAAAAATTAAATAAATTTGCTCGGTGTAACAAGTTTACCGGTTGTCGTTTGATTCACTCAAAACAACCTTCTGTGAAACCAGTCCATTCAATTATTGAAACCCCAGTTTTGGCTATTGTGTTGGTCATTAGTATTAGTTGGACTCAGCCTCACTGAGTAACGAGTCAAGGCCCTCTTTTGATTCTTTCACAAGGATGATGTCATCAGTGATGTCATTTGAGATATCATCAGTGATGTCACTGACCATGTCATGAGTGATGTAATATGTGACGTCACCAACAGTGCATTGCGGGCACGTGAGTTATAGTTAGCTGAACTAACTAGAACGGGGGAATTTCAATGGTTTTGTATAAGTGAAATCTGCAGCTAACTATAACATGTGTGAAACCTACGCTTTTTTCAGTGAATTTGCAAGGTTTTTTAAATGCTAATTCTTATCTATAACGTGGCTGAAACCTATGGTTTTTTCAGTGAATTTCAAAGGTTTAGTAAATGATAATTTTTAAATGTATAAATTACTACATTTCTTTTTTATACTAATTTCTTACATTATGAAAAATATTTATATTAATTTTATTTGTAAATTATATTTCATATTCTTAATGTAAAATACTAAATCCCAAATTTTTTTTGATATAAAAAATATTTTTTTCAATTTTTTACAATTAGAATCTGTATAATTCCTTTTTCATATTTTGTGGGTTAATCGCACCGTACGCGTACAGTGATCGCACCACACTTTTTACTGCAAATGGTCCTCTGCGCATAGCCACGCACACGTTACAGATATGCTTTGACCTTGCACATCGCATCAACGCTTCTGCGTGACGTCATATACGGCACCCCGTAGGCGTACGGCGCAAAAGTTTCTAATTGTTCAAAAACATATATTTATGTATTTAATGTACATATTAAGGGAAGACAGTATCTAGGATAATCATGAAAATACTTTTTTTAACTTTTAATAAGCGATTATTACTTTTAAAAGCAATTACGCAAATTGCAAAGGTACGTCATACATACTCGCATCTTAAGAGCACCGTAAGAGCACTGTAAGGGTACGCAAAGTCATCTGACCATAAAAGGAGAGTTTTGATTAGTTCATAATACTTCCTATTCCAACTGTTGAGAGACCCCTCATTTTGATTATCCTACTTCGACTTTCCCAGGAAAAACATCTATTCTGTGGAGCTGTAGTCTTTTACAACCAAACTCTACAATGGCTTCTCTTTTAGAGACTTCATCAGTACATTCCTCCAAGAAACATTTTGTTACTAAGCCACCTCAGAAAAAGAGAAAAGAAGCTTTCATTTGGAAGTTTTCTTCATTTCCGGAGTGACAGAAAAAGGTGAATGTACTGAAAGTAACATTCAAGATCTGTGAGGTTACACTTTCCAGGGTTGACCCCACTAAAAAGTACTCTTTTGGGACCGCCTCAATGGTTCATCATGTCAAAAATGTGCATCCAAATAATTATGGAAGGATGACAACACAAAGGTTCCAGGAAAAGCCTGACCGGCAGTTCCTTCTACCTCAAATGCACCACCACCTCCCCCGAACAGTCCGCATCCTATTATTGTGCCTCAGTTTGCAAATCTTACAATTCATTGTAAATTTTGCAGAGAACTCCTTTGTTACGGTGAGCAGTCTATTCACCTCATTGTGAAGAGCAAAGAGCACCATTGCCCAAAACAATAATATATTTTTTTCTTTTTTCTTCCTGTTCCACTGTTTGTTTCCAGTTTCATTTATGTTTCCAGTTTCATTTTTTTGGTTTAAAATAAAACAACTAAAAACTTCCTGAAAAAATACAAAAAAAATAGAAAACTAAAAAGAAAAAAAAACACTTATTTACAGAACTACCTCCACTGGCTTAAAAAAGAACTATATTTGTGTGTAAAACTTTGTCAGAATGAATGCTTAGTGCATAAATGAACGAGTGAATTAGTAGTGTATGGTGAATGTGAAAGTGCAAAACTATAAGAGAGTGCTACAGCATAAATCAATCAATCAATCAGTGACACTTATATAGCGCGCTACCTACCCGTAGGGTCTCAAGGCGTTGGGGGGGGGGCCGCTACTGCTCGAACAGCCAGGTCTTCAGCTTCTTCCTGAAGGAGAGGTGGTCTTGGGTCAGGCGCAGGTCGGTCGGGAGGGAGTTCCAGGTCTTGGCGGCCAGGTAGGAGAAGGACCTTCCTCCCGTAGTCGCTCTTTGGATGCGGGGGGACGGCGGCGAGGGCGTGGTTGGCTGATCGGAGGTGGCGTTTGGGGGCGTAGAAGTTGATTCGGCTGTTGAGGTAGCTCGGGCCCTGGTCGTGTAGGGCTTTGTGTGCGTGGGTGAGGAGACGGAAGGTGATTCTTTTGTTGTATAAGGTGTTTACCTATACTATACTGTAGTACCTCCGAAGCACTTCAATGTAATATATCCATATAAATATGTTAGAAGTCTATACTTCAATTTGCACTGCTAGTGAAACTGCCTGGGTGAATTTGTATGTGTTAAGAGCGAATTTACAACCCCCTTGTTCCTCTTTTACACATATTTTCCGTCACTTTTGTGAAGCAGCGGTGTTGCAAAAGATGTATCATAGTACCTGATATTTACAATGTGATGCATATGGAAGGTGCATCATATTCTAAAGCCCTGCGCCAGAAAGAGACTTTCCTGTGAAGAGAGGGGGGTAGGGGGAGGGAGTGCAAGTGTTCTAGCATAGGAACACCTCCTAAAAGTGACGGAGTGAAATCTATAATATTTCATTCAGTCACTTTTAGTCCTATGCTACATCAAAACCCTGTACCTGCTTGAAACAGGTGTAAGGATTGACAGCTTTGTGAGCATAGAACCCCAAGAGCATTGCTGGAGCTGCGTTGCACTTGGAACGCAAGTCAAGCAATGCACCACCTTCACAACACAAATACATCACATATCTGTGCCGTTTTTGCTCCATAATACACTACATTATAAATACTGTGCATCCATTGTGCCGATATCACAGTGCACAATAACTGCCATATCTCTGGGAAAGCACCACTTATTGTACATCTCCTGAATACTGTTTCAATGTAGAGAATGGATTACTACACACTGATCAATGAGTCACTACAAAACTATAATAGGAATGACAGTGTTTGCTGGAAATGTAAGGATAGAGACTGGGGAATTCAAAATATAATAGTTTAATTTGCAGGTGCATAGAACAGTTCATGCATAGTAAATAGGAGTTTGAAGCAGTTCATATACTAAGGCCTACTTTGCTCCATAATTACTTGGGTACTGACTGCATGATTACAGTTCTGCAAAGAGAGTGCATGACTGAATTTATAGGAGCTTCAGTTTTACCACAGTACACATAAGGAAATACTGCTGAATGGCTCACTACAATATTGAAACAGTAGAGTGAGAGTGATTGTGAAAGTCTAATGATACAGACTGGACAATTGAATGTATAAAAAAACAAATGTGCACCTACATAGAAGAGTGCATGCATATTCTACACAGGTTTAAAGCAGTACATGACCTAAGGCCTACTTTGCACCATGATTACTTGAGTACTGACTGGATAATTACAGTTCTGCAACAAGATTGTCTGTCTGAATTTGGAAGAGCTTCATTTTTAGCACAGTGCATATATAAGGGCATTCTGCTGAATACTTCACTACAATACTGAATCAGCAATCACAAAGTTTGCTGGAAGTGTAAGAACATAGACTGGATAATACAAGCTATGAAAGACAAGTTTCCCATGCATACAAGACTGCATGCATAGTGTATAGGACTTTGAAGCAGTCCATACCCTAAGGCCCACTTTGCACCATGACTACTTGGGCACTGGCTGAATTATTACAATTCTGCAAGGAGAGTGTCTGGCAAAATGTACAGCAGCTTCACTTTTAGAACACTGAATACATAAACACATACTGCTGAATGGCTCACTGCAATACTAAAATAGCAGTACCAAAATGTTTGGAGGAAGTGTAAATATACAGACTAGGCAATTGAAAGATTAAAAGCCAGGTATACAGGTGCATAGAAAAGGGCATTTATTATTTAATAACCTTCCCAAAGCCCCAAGCGCCAGCACACCTTTCCGAGGGTAGGATTCCGATCTACAAATGCTGGCATTTTTTAAATTGAAAACCATAAAAATAACAAATATTAAACCTTTTTTTTTCTTCTAATGATAACGATATTTTTTCATACGTCTTCTATTTAGATGCTTTTAATCATGAAAATGCAAAGAACATATTTTACCGTGTAACACTTTTTAAACTCTCCAATGTATGTAGATAATAACACCTTATACGTGTTACTATCAAAATCGAAACCTTTACAGCTTCACAGTTTGAAACTTTTCCGAACACGTGCAGACGAAAAATTGTTAAAACATGAGCACGTGTAAACTGTAAACGTGCCATCTACATAGGCGGAGCCACATCTTCCTTCCATAGACTACTAAACAACAAAAAACTACATAAACCACACCTACTGTGCAATTAGTATTGTTCTCCCTGAGTTATTTCTGAATCGCCAATCTCTGTTGCAGGTTCCGTTCTCTAGCATCGGATTCTCTTGTTGCATCAACAAACATATTCCGGAGTTGTAAGTTGTTTCAAGATGGTATAGGCATAGCACTTAGTTATAAATAGTGACTATTTGTCAATATTTAAACATTTATATGTAGAAAAAATATATATGTTATTGCATGTTTTTCCCTTTTTCTCTCCAACGTCAGCAGCTTGTTCTTAGAAACCGATATATTATAACAAATATGACTCCTTTTCTGGCTTCTTTTACCTTATATATAGTGACTTTTTATATTATAATATTGATACTGTACTTCGCTTGAGAGGTGTTGCTAACCCGTCGACGCAAACCGTAAACATGTACAATCAACGTGACAATGATACACTTATTATGTTTTCCCACTGTTGCTCCACTTCTCGCGCCGGGAAACCCTTTGTGGGTAGCTGATGCGCGCTATAAATGCAATAAATAAATAAATAAATAAATAAATTCCCCTAGAGATCACATACTGTTAATATGTATATTATAACTAACAGTCTTAGTGATCCTAGAGGAATTCACAATCCGTCGTCACAAATAGTAACGATAAGTGAGCAACGTTACCGCCTTGTGGTTTTCAGTCTATTTTCCCCTTGTGATCATAAGCTGTGAAAATATATACATATTATTCTCCACGTCATGATCTCAGAGGAGTTTATGACCTGTCGCCACGAAGATCTAATTTTTTCACCTCCCGGGGAAAAGAAGTTCAGTAAATAATTACCGTTCAAAACTATTTCATTATGGATGTTCTGTTAAATACATAACTTTATTTTCCTTTTCTTTTTACTGTAACAATGGTATCAAATCGTTATATTATAATAGATTGTCCTATTGCTACAGAACAGGAATGGGAGATTTTTCAGCACCATCTTTAATATAATTATCAAATATTTATAAAAATGTGATCAGATATTTTTATATATATTAAAATATAGCTATCATGCATAGTTTGTTACTTTAAATATTTAATAAACCCTACATTTCTGAACGTTATTTTCTAATTTCTATTCTTATTTGTGATTACTATTCACCTTCGGCCTAAAGAATATATAGGACCTGTACTATATATTATAAGAGTAACATTCTATATATTCTTTGGTGAGCGTGATTTATTAGCGGAACAGTTTCAACTTGTAAACACTACGACAGCATGTTTCTGAATTTTACAGAATACACATTTTAAAAATAATAATGCATGCATTTCTATGTAATATGAAACAATTTAGATTTAACTGTTTTACTTGTTCTCTTGATCTGAGATAATGTAGTACGGAGTGTTTGTTGTAGCACTTCTATTCCACTTTATCTAAAAGTAACTGATACCCTCTTACATCAACAAGAATGTGGGGGAACACTTTTACAAACTGTAGCACAAAAATGAACTATATAGCCTCGCTTAACTGATATTTTATGAAAATCCATATTTAATTGTCCCCCCTTTCATATATACTGTGACAGTTTCTGAAGAAAGTTTATTTGTATTTGCTTAATAAAAACGGTTTCAAACCTAGACTGAATTTTTTGCTGCGCAACCACACCTCCCCATTATGAAAGTAAACAACACATTATAAGTAAATAGTAGTACTAAGAAGTATGCCCCCTACAAACTTGATAAAAGAAAACCACGCAGAACACTGTCATTTTTCCGCCGTGATTTATACACCACACGGGGGATCAATTATATAAATGGCCCTTGAAACATAAATAAAAATTTGTTTACCTCATAATTCCTCTCCACCACCTTATGGGCACTGTACACAGTTAATAGTTTTCCTAACCTACCCTCTACTACTTTCTTTCCCCATTCTCCTTTGGAAAATGCATCACAATATCACTGACAACAGTGAACCGTTCCCACCCAATAAGGAGCCAACTTGTGTTCGGAACACTTTAGCTAATAAAATGTCCATGTTCTCCAAAGACGAGCAAGGAATGACTGCTAAGCCTTCTACCTTTAATACTTTACAACCAATGAACATTAGACTTCGTAAAGTCTCGCTTGGAGCACGTTACCCTAATACTCCCCGAACAGGAAGGAATCCTTAATAACATTTTTCCACAAACTTCTTCTACGACTAACGGTTCCTATGAAAAAAATATATATAAATCTCCAGCACAGTAAGTATTTCAATTAGCAACATATTGTGCTAAACTTCTAACCTCTGTACTCACACAACTGATCCATGAACTGTTACTATAGTAACAGGTAGAAAAGTAGTGGCTGTACAAAAAAAACGTTATTTCCCTTGGATCCTTTACAAGACAGAAACAAAACCAAAATACCACATTTGCAACACCTATGCACAGTTTTTTTTTTTTAATAATAAGAGGCCTCGAGGTGGGGGAGGTAATCGAGTGGAGGAGAAAGCCGTCCCCGGAACTCTGTCGGGTCATGAGTCCCCCCGCATACATATAGGTAAACATCCGGGTGGTAGCGATTCCCACGCAGGGGAGACCCTCTAGGCCCCACATTATGAAAAACAAATTGCCCCAGAGATTTGACCCCCCCCGGAGGCTAATTAACAATAAAGCGGGCTTCACGTTTTCTTTTACACCCAAAACGCGTACCCTGCGTTTTTTTAATAATAAAAAAATATGCCGCGTGACGTCTTATACGGTGCCCCGTACACATACTCCACGTAAGAATTTTATTATTCAAAAACATATATTTATGTATTTAATGTACATATTAAGAGAAGACATTATCTGGGATAATCATAAAAATTGTTTTTTAAAACTGTAAGAAAGTGTATATTACTTTTAAAACCAATTACGGAAATATTGCACGTACATCATAAGAGTAAAGATAGTTTGAAGACTTATACATTTTATAAAACAATATAGCACTGCACACTTAAGAAGAAAAGTCAACACAATTATTGACCCCTCTCCCAACATTTAAAAGCCCCTGGGGGAGGGGATAAATTAATCGAGACTGAATATGTTAGTACTGCCTACTGTGCTTATGCTACCAGAAAAACACAACAGTACAAAGCCCGGATTTCCATTGTAGTGATTTCTTAGTTGCAGGTCTAGTTGTCAGATCGACACACACTCTCTCATGGCTGGTATACACCCACACCACACCTATCCAGCACATCCGTCACTACACACGTGACCCTATGTATAAAAAAAGACGAGGCGCACGTGTTCTACGGCATTTTAGAGTTGTTTGCAAAGCACCAAACAAGAGGCCCACTACAATATGCGTGGCCTCTTTGGTCACTGAGTTAGTGGTGCCCGAAGCACTGAGAGGATGAAGAACCTGCTATAATATGATGATGGGTGAAAAGGAACAGGAGTGAAACCCATAGACCAGACTGGGACTGGGTATAAAGGATATATAGGAAACAATGTCCCACTAGGTATCAGTAACAGAGACAGTTTGAAAATTGCATACAATACGTATTACAGAGAAGGACACAAGGAGTCTCAGTACATTTGTGAAAAGGTTATTAATCACCAATTTTCATGGAAATGGGAAGCACAGTTAAAAAGCAGCACTGTACATGAAGGACATTCATGGAGCAACCCAAATGGCACTTGGTGACAAGGTGATAACAAAGTGAAAGTGACGACGCAAGTGAACGTGGTGAACAGCGTGGTCGGCGCAAAGTGATAAAGAGCAATCAAACATAGGCTTCACATTGAGTCTACAGGTTTAAAATGTTCAAATTCGGCACAGTTATGAGCCTATTGATGGTGCGCCGTGAAATCGCGCTGTGTTTGTCGACGGCGTTTCGATCCTCTACGATTTGGGATCCTCTTCAGGACAGGGTTGACGTTGAATTTGGGGTGCTGCATGGAGAAACAATTGAGTTCAGGAGATCGGGCATGGAAGAGCGGTGGCTTAAATAAGGGGCACGAGTGTGAGCCGGGTGATCGGGCCATTCACGATGAAAGAAAACCAGATTATTAAAAGGATCTAACAGTGTTGGCGGTGGCAGGGCGCATGCAGTTATGGATCGTGAGTAGGAAAGTTGGGCTAGGGTGAAGGACGGGGACAGGGGAGGTAAGGGGTAGCAGTGGCGTACCTGAAGTCAGGGAGCGCTGGCAGGGCGGAGGGGTCAGTCGTCCAATGGTAGTGGGCCCAGGCGATCAGAGGTGAAGCAGTGATCTTTGCTGGGGCATCTAGGTCTCGACGAGTCGAGCCGGTAAAGCACCTAGAAAGAAGGTCTAGGTTAGGACGGGGTACATCGGGCAGAAAATTCTGATGCCTCCGAAGTGGCGGTGGATCGGCAGGGGGTGGGTAGATTACCTGAGTTAATCTGGTGCTGGAGCCGAATAAATCCGTGGCGATGGTTTCCCGCGAAGGATTGCGGGTTGAATGAGGTTGTCAAAGTAAACCAGGAAGTAACCAAGCGGGGGGGGCGGGGCCACAGGGTACGGGAGGGCGTGGGAGGAGAGCAGAGGTAATGGCAACGCCCATGGGCTGATTCTATTAGCGTGGGGGATAGGAGGAACTGATAAAGCGGTGGGGGAAGGGGAGGGGACGCTGCGCTGTGGTCAATTGATAGCAGGAGAAGTGATAGTTGCACAAGTATTGAACAATCAAGATCACAGTTAATTGACAATGCATGGAAATTTACATCAAGAATAAAAGCGCAGTGAGGCATGAATAATTGCAAGGAAAACCGCATGGGTGGTCGGTAGGGGTCTTAATAGGACCACAATTTTAACTGGCAGTTTCAGGAATCATGATGAATAAGGGTCAAAAGGTCTAGTTGGAAACTCAAGTGGTGACCGTGTTGTTCCATTCATCAAGGGTGTTCAGGCCCCTGTTTACAGAGTCTGCAAGTGAGATCCATTTACATTCAGCTCGGTTTAGGAGTAGGTTTATGTTGCCACCTCTGGTAGGGAGTCTGAGATGTTCAATTACCTGCCACCGTATGTCAATGTCTCGGTGGGCTTTTTCAATAAAGTGCGTAACAAGGGGAGCTGAAAGAACCTGGCAATTAATTCGGCTTTTGTGCTGAATAATGCGCTGTTTCACCATTTGGGTGGTCTGGCCAATGTAGAGTAGATCGCAAGGGCAGCGAATGGCATAGATCACGTTAGTGGTTTTACAATTGGTATGACAAGTTAGTTCATGTCTTCTCCCATTGTATATAAACTCTTTGGTGTTGTTAGTGAGTTCACATACACTGCATCCTTGGCATTTGAAATGTCCACGGATAGGTGCCAGGCCCCAGGCAGATGTGATGGTATTTTGATCTTTGGTTGTTTCTGGCCACGTAATGGCACGCGCCAAATGATTAGCAATGTTGTTGCCTCGTTGGTACGAGAAGAGAGGTGGATCCCGGAATTGTTCTTCGGATCTTAGCACAGTCCAGTTCTTTTTGATGATGGCACTTATTTTGTTGCTGTCTGGTCCAAAAGTAGAGACGAATGGGATCCTGGTCATTGGTCTCTTGGTTTTAGGGACTAATAGATTTTCACGATGGTAGTACCAGGCACGTTTCTTAGCTCTGGTGACCAGTCTGCGGGGGTATCCTCTATGTATGAGTTTGTTCATCAGGATGTCTGCTTCACAGAAATAATCTTTTCTCCATTTACAATTACGTCTGATACGTAAAAATTGTCCGAAAGGCAATCCATCTTTGAGGCCTCTGGGGTGATGGCTTGAGTTGTGTAACAGGGTATTGCGTTCCGTGGGTTTCCGGTAGAGAATGGTGCCCAATGTGCCTTCCTCTGCATGTATGATTACATCCAGGAACGGTAGATCGTTTGTTTTATATTCACTGGTGAAGTTCAGATGTTATTGACTGTTGTTGAGCCATTCAATGAAAGGTGTTAATTCATCAGGGGTACCATGCCAGAGGAGGAGGATGTCGTCAATATAATGTACAGTGCTGCTTTTTAACTGTGCTTCCCATTTCCATGAAAATTGGTGATTAATAACCTTTTCACAAATGTACTGAGACTCCTTGTGTTCCTTCTCTGTAATACGTATTGTATGCAATTTTCAAACTGTCTCTGTTACTGATACCTAGTGGGACATTGTTTCCTATATATGATGATGATGGGAGCACGAGTATGTCATTAGCCATAGAGATATCAAGTCTCGGCACCATATATGAGACTTCTTTGTTGGAGATCGGAACAACCTCATGAAGAAGGTGTCTTTCACGAAAAGGTGAGCAGTGAGGCTTGAGTATGCATCAGAAGGAGTCAAAGGGTTGTAGCTGACTACATACAAAAATGCGACTTAGTATTTTAGACGAAAGCACTCCTATATATTGTATTAATTTACATGTTTATTTTTTTTTCCCCCAATAGCAGTAACGTTTTTATAATTGCTGAAAATATCCGGAATATATTCACAATACAAATAGTTAGTAGAAATCTGACAAACATCTATAAAAGCGCGATATTATCTAACTCCACATTAATATAGCAAGAATTACCAATCATAACATCTTTCTTTTAATATCTTTTAGATGTACAGCTTCAGGATGGATTATGTAACACGGACAACGGCAATAGCACAAGGTGAGCAAACAAGCTTGTTTCTGAAACAACGACAAGTTATCTGTCAAAGGAGAGAATATGTAGTATGCAGTAGGCACAAAAAAAACATTGGGTTAACGGGGCTTCAGCAAGGATGAGATAGCTTCCTAGGCCCATGCACACTCGCACCAGAGTACATGACAGGTCTTTTAAAGACATTTTGCTTGTTAATGAGGCTTTGATAATGACCCCCCGCTATAGCCCCTGCAGCTCCACTCTTCTTTTTGCTTGAACTCAAGCCCCCACCCCAAATTTTTTCTAGGCTCTCCAAACCCGTTATTTTTGACTGGTTGCGCCACTGGCTTCACGTACCCCTCCCCTACGTGTGTCTCTCTCCCACGTTTTAATATCCCTTTTCACCCTTTCTCTTTCTTACTCTCTCACATCATTTCTCTTTCTTTTTTAAAGATTTGGACGCTGCTATCTCCACTCTGCTGTATACAACCTTATCTGAATTGAAATTATTAACTCTCTTGATTACAGTGAAGGCTTCTTCCACACGTAGAGCACCATGTTTCAATAACGCCAATGGCACTAGGTGACAAACAATTTTCAGAAACAACAACAAATCTGTGAAAGGAGTGAGTGGGTAGTGTGCACCAGCTTCACTGTCTAAAAGGTTAAGTTAGCTCCGAGCAGTGACAACACATAGGTTACAACAGTCTCACAAACAGATCTACAAGCTTATTACGCCACTTTTGTGTCACTTTTACCATGGGAAAAGTGACGCAAGCAGCTTGTAAATCTACGTCTGACTTTTTAAGAAAAAATCTCAACTCCAGACTCTGCTAGACAGTTTTAATGTTGTTTTCTCTCCCTTTCTTTCTCTCTCACACACTCTGTGACATCATTTCTCTTTCTCTTTTAAAGTTATAGAAAATGCTGTCAGCTTTCACATGTAAAAGCTGAAAAGTCTTTAAGTTTTGAATTCCACTGGCCGCAGTGTTTATAAAACGGTAAGCACAGAGGCCTAGATATACAATGCATTAGAAATAAGTTGGCGTATTTACGATCCCGTTGTGCCACTTTTGTGTCACTGACACAGTAGGCAATTCCATATATGCACTAGAACAGAAGTAAAATGTACCAGGCACACTGCACACATAAAATCGTACTGTTACCTTGACTTGTAATGCTTCATCTCATTTACTCACATCTACATAATTCTAAACTCTAATTTTCTTTTTTAATTTGCAGATTACCAATCCTACGTCTTTTGGAGTCCACTTCACAATTTGTTTATAATATTGTTTTTTTAAAGTTATTTTTCTAGTTCTTTATAATATAGTAATCATTAAGTTTCGTTTACAGTTATTCTTTTAATAAAAGTTAATTAAAAAATGACATACTTTTTTGTGGGGGAGTTGACGGTCCACAATAAAAATAATATTTAAAATGTTGAAGTACTATAGTAAGATGTTAAAGAGTAAGATTGAAAAGTACTGACTTATATTTTCTCTGGGTACACTACATGGTAAAGAAATCAACTAATACCAAACAATGTGTACCACATTTACAAACCTCTTGCAACATTTTCCCATGCAAACCTACCACCCTACAAAATTAAGTGTGGACCTCAATAACGCCCCTCAAAACACCCCACAAAAATTTCTATATTGTATGAGAGGGGCTACGTGCCCTCCGCCTGGTGCCCTGGAGTCCACCACGCCCAGACCCGGTTCCTGCAGTGTCCTGGGTGGAAACAGCCATTACAATGCGGTCATAACCACGCGTGATCGTCACCACGAAGCCATTAACACGCATATGGCTTTACCACGCATACTTTTACAACTAGTAAACATTTACCACTCATAATCTTAATAATATCTTTGTGTTGACGAACACGCGTTGTAATGACTCTGGCTTACATCCTTCAAATCAGTTTTTAGGTATACGTGTGACCAAGTCATAAGATCAGAGGCCAAGGACAAACACTGTGGTGTCTGTGCCAGGAAATCTCATGGATGTTAAAGAAGATACGCGGAGAGTAAAATGAAAGTAACAGGTATAATAAAAATAACGGAGAAAAACTACTAAAATGGCGGTGGACGGAGTATGTAATCAACGTTTGGCGCCTCAACACTAAATTTCAAATAAACATAGATACAATATGTTTATTAATATATTAAAAAATATAGCAGCGTATGACACACACGGCCTGGGAAAAGAAAGAGGCAAAATTAATACCTGAAATGAGGAGAGGTTTGCTTGGCGAACTTGAAGAAAAAGAAAAAAAATGTGGGCTTGGAAATGAGGCTGCGCATACGTAGAGAGTACAACTGGTGCACAAAAAAAAAATGGAAAGTTTTACATACTATCATAGAAATATAGCTCTTTTTTTGACCAGTAAAGTTAGTTCTTAAAAAGAACTTTTTTTTTTTACATGAGTGATGTCACTGACCATGTCATGAGTGATGTAATATGTGATTTCATCAGCAGTGCATTACACGCGCAAGTTATAGTGAGTCCAACTAACTATAACGTGGGAATTTCAATGGTTTTATGTCAGTAAAATTTCCAGCTAACTAAACTGGTGTCAAACCTATGGTTTTTTCAGTGAATTTCATAGGTTTTTTAAATGCTAATTCCCAACTATATATAAGGCCCCAAACCTATGTTTTTTCAGTGAATTTCAAAGTTTTTTAATAGCAAATGTCTATAGCTATGAAATGTAATATTTCTTTTCTTTTTGCTCTAGAGCGCTACCGGTGCGCGCCCCGGTGAGCGCACCGGAAAGCGCACTTTTGGCGTGCCCCGGGGCGCGCACCGGTGAGCGTCCCGTTAGCACTATTGCCGCGAACGAAAACATCATCGTGACGTATCGCGTAGCCGCGTTTGCGTGATACGCGCGGCGTAAGCGCACCCGGAAGCACTCGAGCGAATACGATCGCGCAACGTAAGCGTGCTTACGCGATGCGCCCCGGGGCACGTAGCGTAAGTGGGTCGGGTCATGTGACCTAAAAATAACACTTTTTATTGGTTCAGGACAGTTTTGGTTTCAAAATGATCAAAGCCCTGGTCATGTGTCTTACAATAACTCTTTTCAATGGTTGTTATCAGTTTTTTTTTTACAACTAATGAAAACCCCACCCATTTCCTTCATTTCTTCTTTCACTTTGGAGACAGCAAGACCTGTTTTTTTCTGTCCTACCATTTTGTGCAAAGAATGGCAGCTAGACCATCCAGCAGTAGTGAGGACTCAGATGGCTTCATTCAGGAAGAGCCTCCTCAGCCCAAGATCAAGGAGCATTTCATTTGGAATTTTTTTTCAATTCCTGAAGGATTTAAAAAGGTGAATGCTCCCAAAGTAGAATGCCAAATCTGCCATACTGTGCTTTCCCGAGGAGACCCAAAAAGGAAGTACAGTTTTGGCAATTCGACAATCATTCGCCATGTCCAACGCAGGCACCCCCAGAACTATGCCCGGGAGAGTGTCCGAGACCTGGCACGTAATCCCCCAAGGGATGGTGCCTCTACATCTTCAGGAGGACCCACAACATCAGGGAGAGGACGTGCAGCTGAATTGGAGATGATTCCGAACATTCAACCTGTTTTTAGTGACATTACTATAAAATGCAAGCAATACGATGAACTGCTTTGCTATGGTGAGCAGAGCATCAAGCTCATTGCACGAAAGAGGCAAGAATACCGCTGCCCTCCCCAGCCCTAATTTTTCCCCTTTTTTTGCTCCTGTTGAGCAGTTTTGTTTTTGTTCTGAAAAAAACAACAAAAAGAAAAAAAAAAACAGTTCTTTTTATAACTACCTCCAAATTATAAAAAAAAGGCTACATTTTTTAAAAACTCTGTCATTCTTTTTTCCCCATGGTACGCTCCCCGGTGCGCTCCCCGGTGCGCGTACCGGGCGCCCCCCGGGAAAATAAAAAAAATGTTGGCCCCGCAGGGCCCTTTTATGGCCCCCACATCAAACCTAGGGGGTCCGGGGGGGGGGGGGGGGGGGTCTTTTTTGCCCCCTTATGGTCATTTCCCCCTTTGTTTTTGCCACCTCTTGTGTCTCGATTCTACCGAGACACAAGATGGCGGCCGCTCCGGACTGTTTCGAATGTTTACAGACACCCGAGAGCCAATCAGCTTTCCGTGCGCACGTCGCGTAGCGCGCCCCGGTGCGCGTACCGGGGCGCTGCCATAGATATATATATATATTTTTGAACCTAAATTACTCAAAATCCGCTGGAGCACATATCTTGAGACATAGCAAAGGCACATCGGGCTACCAGTCCCTACAATTTTGCCAAGTTTGGTGGAAATCCATTCAGCCGTTCGGGCTAAAAGTGAGTTTGACCCCCTTATGGAAATTAACATGGGGAAAACACGTTTTGGGCCCCCTTTTATCTCGGACCCCGCTTGACGAATCCCCCCCAAACTTTCAGGGAAGGATCGGAGCTCGACGAGGCGAATTTGAGGAGATTTTCAGGCAGATTCGTCAACCGGCGCCAAAGTTATTCCAAATAGGATTTTTTTCAATGCAAAATCTCAAAATTCTAACTATAACTACCTACTGGCGACCGCCAGTAGGTAATATATATATAAAAAAAATTTAAAAAGAAGAACTCTCCAAACAATCCTAGCCCTGCCACGTTTCACCGGACTGGAAAGACGAAGAGAGGAACCCGTTTTCTTGGTGCCAAACAAAGTGAGTTTATTCAAGCTTGTTTTTGCTCAGCATGCCCGCCATTACGCGTTTCGACAGTATCCACTGTCTTGATCAATATATATATATATATATATATATCCCCCTGGGGAGAAACTCAAGATTCAATTTTTGCTGAGACAAAGCTGACTGTATTTAGTTTCATGAATTTGTATAGTAACTGTCTCATTAAAATCACAGACAGTTTTAATGGTCTTGTCTCTTTACCTCTGCAGGAAACCCGCCTTTTTGCGTGGTCGCCCTGGATATTTAATCTTCTACTGGACGCTATATTTTTGCTGGCTTTAGGACTCTGTGCACAGTATACACCTGCTAACCAGTAGTACAGTACCTGTGCACCCCTTTTAAACATGGTTGATTTGGCATACTTCTAATTAGTATACTTAACTTCCCTACAAGTTCATAGTATATGCTACATAATGTACCCAAGGGCTTGGAAGTTAAATGGCACTAGTGACCTGCAATATTGATTGTGGCTCCCACTTAAATGGGATTGCAAACATGGCTTTTGGCCTACCAAAATAGCCTGACTGTAACTGTATAAACATGCACTGTCAGCTGTCAAAGTAAATCCCTTGTTGCCGGGTAACCTCCCTCCTTTCAAAATATAGGTATGTCACCTCTGTATTGGCTGGTGTCCCACTAGGTAGGCTGCGTGGTATTTAAATGTAGGACATGTAGAAAATAATGTTACCATGTCCCTACAGGACAAGCCCATAAAAGCTATTTTCAATGTGGCAGGCCTAGCTGTCTTATGTAGAAAACCAGAGTACAGATTAAAGTAATAAAACTGCATCTCTGGAATTGGACTAGCTAGAAAAATAATGAAACTAAATTTTTTTCGTTAAAAAAAAAAAAAACAATTGCGAAGTCTGATTTGTAAAGAATATTAAGGAAAAGTAACTTTTAGAAAGGGATCTTTTACCTGTCTGAATTGTCAGAAGGCTAATTGGCATAAGCCACTGCCAGTTCTCAGCCTGTGCTCAGCCTTTAGTAAGTATGTGAAAGATTTATGAAATACCTCCAGGGAACAAACAACCAGCTGATTTGAATGGGCAGAAATGACTCCTCTGAACTATCAAGAATATTCTGGGTGGGGGCTCTGGGCATTCTTTTTGACACCACAGTGTCAAATCTTGCTTGACAGCTCTTTTGATCCACATGTAACATATGAGGCACAGTTAAAAAAGGTAGAGAACAGGATGCCAAGACAATTCTTGTAGATCTCCTGTCTGGTTTAGTGACCCAGTTTATGTCCTACCAGATTATTGTCTCTGGGTGTGTTGTAGGTAAAGTGCCTTCCTCAAACTGAGGTTTTGGTTTAGATTTGGGAGCTAGTAGGAAAAGAGGGATCCCTTCTGCCCAAAGGGATAGGGCACTACACAGTAACGAGAAAATTATTCCCCTTTAGATGTGGGTGGACACTAGGACTGCCATAGTACACTCTCCACATACCCCTTTCCCGCCAGTCCAAGTTTAATCTGGCCATCTTAAAAATACCCTGACATGACATTTTGGGCCTGTTTATTGTAAAGCAAACAGGAACTGCTGAAAAAGTGAGTAGGTTACCCTAGGACATTTTACTCCATTGGTTAGGGAGGGACCAGCAGTCACCCCCAATCACAAACTTGTGGCAGGCAAAAATGTAGCATCCCAAAGTACCCTCTTCAGAACACTTTCTAGACCTGCAAAAGATCATAAGAGAGCTGAGCTGCTATGTGTGATCTGTGAGGAGCCCTAAAGGACTGGACCTGCTCCTCCTTGCTCCCAGGACAAAAAAAGTGGACTGAAAGGGACTGTTGGCTGACCTGTGTGGCTAGAGCACTAACATTTTTATGCCGTGCCACTCCCCCCACTGGAAAAAAAAAATTCAGTGGGCCCCTCCCCCATCAAACTTTTTCACAATTATACTAATAAACTCATACTGTTTAAATAGGTCTATACTAATTTAAAACCTTGCACTTTTAAGTTCTTTTAACGTTTTAAAAATGCAATCAAATACATATCATACTATACTGTTCCGGCAGGCCTTAGTAACTGCAAAAGTATCAACAGTATGATGAAAAAAATGGGGGTGGAGGTTTTGAAGACTATTTGGATTCCCTTCCCTTTTGACACCTTCTTCCAGCCAGGATATAAAATGAGAAAAGATGCTAATGATTGCCCATTGTGGAGCGCTTTACTGCAGCTCATTTTTTTCTGCTGAAAACAAAGCAGTTTTAAGCATAATTAGGCTGTACGGTTTTAGGTTTAAACCTATAATAACTGATAAAACCCCACAAGAAAGGAAATAGCCATCACCAGTGTAAACATATAAACACTGAAAAAAAACCTGCACAACCACAAACTAAATGCCATTCAAAGAAAGGAAAAGGAGAGTGAAAGAGTCATTTTTATTTCTTCCTGAAGAGGCAAATACAATGTTACTTTGTTATAGAAGGTAACAGTACGAAAGACTGGGTTAACATTATTCTGCATGAGTTTTGTTGTTTAGGGACGTCACTAAAATATTGTTTCTTCTTCCTTTTTTCAGTTTTGTGGTCTTTGCTATAAAGATTCAGGGGTTAGAAGCATGCTTTAGGTGTTTATTTATTTTATAAACTGTAGAGAATCTGGAAATATCAAAATCATATTTGATTTTTTAGCTACGTTTGAGGCTTTCACTGATAGGAAACAAATTTAGCTTTCATAAGAATCTTTCCCAATATGTACCATCACATTTACCCACAGAGAATGGGTAAAAACCCTTGAAACATCAGCCCCTTTTTCTAGTGAGTCAGTATTGACAGTAGGTGAATTGCCAAACACTCCAGGCTTTAAACATTCAATGCAAGGTATAGTGACCGGTATATGTGAAAAGAGTGCAGTCACAAAGCATCTGGGATACTGGTGAAAACAAGACACCAGACTTTTGGAAAACATGGAACACAGTGTCACTTGGAATGCTGCTGCAAAAAGGTCTCACTAAGTTCAACAAAGATTGGAGTGATTTTGTTTGCATTTGCAGTGATTCAGCTACGTATGTGAAAAAGTTGTGTGATGACCTGTCAAAATCAATACCCGAGCTAAAGTGCTTCCCTGTACGAGATCCTTGCCATATGCTGAAAGCATCTTTACAATCTTCAGAGTGAATGAAGAATGATAGTGACTTTTTAGTCCATTCTGGTGCACTGTTTTGTTATGCAAGGAAACTAAAACGCAAATATTTCTCATTGTGTGCTTTGTGTGGCATCAAAGAAAGAGTCAGCCCAACTGTGTCACTTAGCAGGTGGCTGTCAGTCCTAGAGGCTATGAATGCTATATTATCCATGTAGCAACCGTTTACAGAACTTTTGCTGAGTCATGATGCCAAAGGCAATAAATGTGAGGATCTCTGGTCACATATTGATAGCGATTTGAAAAAAAGTACCCAGTATTCTTAGATTTTTACAGGAAAGCAAGACTGCTGTAGTGGACATAATTAAAAAACTAGAGTCTGAAAACTCCCTTGTCTACGAAGTGTTCAGCATAAATGGTGTAGATGTGAAATATCTCCTGGATAGTAGGCTGGGTGACACTTTTAGTGACTTTGGCACTGCAACATATTCCATGTTAGAGTGTTTGCCACTTGGTAAGCAAAGAAATGTTGAGGAGCAATTCAGGAACTTTAATTTTACAATGTATGACAAAAAGATTTTCACCAACCATGGCATTTTAAGTCAATAAAGCCTCACTGTGGTTCTCTGCACAAGTTATAGATCCCTCGGGTAAAGGGACATTTTCTCCAGAGTTTCAAAAGTGCTGCCTCATTTTGACCGCTGAGGGTATATGCACCCAATTCAACGCATATGTTGCAGAACCTGTTGCAGCGAATCACAATCTTCAGGGGCACAGTATTGGAATGGAAAGCTATGTCAGTGGCCAGAGTTAGCAAATTGTATACTGGCTATTTTGGTGTTTGTTGCCCGTCTCAACTGCCACTGTTGAGAGGGCCTTTTCACAGATAAAAGTGTCCGTGGGAAGGAAAGAGCGAGCGTGCATAACCAAAGACTCACTGAAGAAGTATTGTATGGTGTACTACGGTAAGTTTGATTTGTAAAAAGGTATTTGGACCTCATTTACACTGTACATATACGGTCTATATTCCATGCACTATCAGTGCAGAAAGCAAGCAATAATAAAAGCAAAAAGTTCCATAAACACCGGACAACACGGTTTCTGTTTTTTTAATGGCACGAAAATGTGTAACCACTGATACACACTGTTTTTTATGGTATTTAAATCACTTGGAAACACTGAAAAAACCCCACCAGAATTTACCAAAAATAGAAACTGAAAACAGGAAAGCCTAAGATAATGCTTCTTTTGGCCAGCGCAGGGGGGTCCCGCTGGGACCACTTGAGGCTTCCCTCGGGGGGCCCGCCCCCTTCAGTTTGAAGACCACTCAGCTAAAGGGAGACAACAAGCTGCAAGAGGCCTTTCCCTGGAAGACGTCAGCTGTTCAGTGGCAACTAGGCCAGAACTGGACCCTGCTGCGGGCCTCTGCCTGATACACTGCAATTCTTTAAGCGCCTCCGCTGAGGTGCTGGGAGCTTTCAAAGTGCACTCCTGTGGAAAATTGAGATTTCAAGAACTAAGTCAGAAGGTAAAATCTTTACCCAGGATAAAAAAACTTGTTGATGTATCTGACAACATGTAGCAATACGATATAAGTAAACGCCATGATAAAGGCAGGCCCGACCAGCCGTTAGTTGGCCCAATGGCTAAGGCGCTCTACCTCGGAACTGGGTTCGAGTCTCTGTAATGACGCTAAAAAACATCCTGTGATTCTGGGCAAATCACTTAATCTCCCCGTGCTCAACAAACGTTAATGTGTGTCCTCATGCAACGTAACTGGTGCTATGTAAAGCACTCGGATACCTGATTCAGGTCAAGTTCGCGATATATAAAACTCTGCAAAAAAAAAGAAATACAAATAAATGCAATGTTGATGTATTGATGTATACCATAGAATGAGCTCACATAATGCCAATACCAGTTGAAAAAATGTCAATGTTGCCTCATATACACGAACAATATGAATATCAGTAAAGACAATATCGATGTACGCTATGACAACTGTACGCATAATATGGATGATGTTGGTAAAAATAATATCCACAACTGCCATATTAATTGTACACATTTGCACAAACTCATATTATTACTGTCAGATTCACTAAAGGTGACCTACCCATCAACCCAGAGTAAGAGAATCATTAGTGAGACAGGCCCTGCAACCCAAAGCAGAGCCTACTAAATGACAGGTCACAGGTGGGAATAAACTTAGCCAAAAGACAAACGCACACCCAGTGTTAGAAATGGGGGTCTCTAGTTAGCAGAGGTAGGTACCTTTGTCCCAAGAGGGACCCTTACTTCTAGTCAGGGTAAGGGGATACACAATTTAGATAAACCCTGCCTCACCACCTTGATAGTTTGGCATGAGCAGACAGGCTTATCCCAAAGGCAATGTATTAAGTATTCATACCAACACTTACGGTAACATAGTGAAAACACCCCAAATGGACACCACACCAGTTTAAAAAAAAATGTCTATCTATACTTAGATAAAACGACAAAAATCCAACATACACATTTAAAAATATGACTTTCAAATGTTTTCTAGAACTCTTACCATAGAAAACTATGAATGCGTGACTTTTACACAAAGTACCTGAATTGCGTCAAAATTCACAAGGCCAAAAACCTGCAGAGTGAAGAAGCATTGAAAGCAAAGAGATGAGTCAGTTCCGGAGACTTTGGGGAGGCGAAGCAACACTTTAGCTGCATGCAAGAGAAGTGGTGCGTCAAATCCAGTCTGTAGGGGGAAGTGATGCATTGATTCTTCGTGACGGTTCCGGCCGGGCGGTGATGCGTCGGGAAAATTGTCGCACAGGTGCAATGCGTAGAAATCCAGGATGCGTTGGTAATCGATGTGGCGATGGTGAGTGGCGCTGCGTCGGTTTTCTTCCGCCGCGACCCCTCGATGAGTCGATTCTTGCAGCAGCGACAGGCGCCGAGTGGGTTTTCATAGCAGCACGCAAATGCGTGGAAATTCTTCTCGGGTTGTGGAGATGCGTCAAAAAAACTGCCGCAAGATAAGCGATGAGTTGTTTTTGTAGTTCTTCAAGTTCCTTCTCTCTTCTAGCTTCGAAACAGCAGCAACAACCTCCAGAGGTCCAATACTGGCACAGGCACCTCCGGGCAGGTCGGAACTCACAGCAGCAGAGAAGGTGGGGGTGAAGTCTTTGTGTCCCCGAGACGTCAGAACAGGAGGCCAGCAGACACAGGTCCTAGGAGATCTCCTTCAAGCAGGGGACACAGCAAAGTCCTTCTCCTTTCCTTGGCAGAAACCGCAACTGCAGGCCAACAGCACACAACAAAGGGGCAATACTTCTTCTAAGTCTCTCCAGCTCTTCTCCTTGGCAAAGGGTCCTCTTAAATTCCAGGGATGATCTAAAGTTCAGGAGTTTTAGGTCTAATATTTATACCCCAAAAAGTCTTTGTTCTCTTTGTGCAAGGGTCTTGAAGCCCAGTCCAAAACGGTTCTATTCTCTCTTGTGCAGCTGCCTCGTAGGAGGTGGAGGCAGCATTGTTTAAGGTAGACCAGCCGTATTCAGGTGCAAGGGAAATCTCCTCCCACCTACTCTGAATGCAGCCCAGGTCTATTGAGCCCAACCCTGACTCATTCAGGAAAGGAAGGACACACATCAAGCCCCGGTGGCTGTCTAAGAGAATACACCTCCCCAGCCCCTGTCACTCCACAACCAGAAGGTCAATACACAAACAGGCAGAGGCGCACATAATGGTTAAACAAGAAAATGCCTACTTTCTAAAAGTGGCATTTTCAAACACATGTTATAAATAAACTCCCATTCTATCCTATGGGACAAGGTAGCCTTTCAATAGTGAAAAACGAATTTGGCAGTATTTCACCATCAGGACATGTCACACATACACAGTACATCATTGATGGAGGCAGGGTGGACATTTTTGTTCCCGGCGACTCAATTGCACATGGTGCATCTTTGCAGTTTTATACCATCCATGACATTACTGCCACTCGAGGACTAGTAGCCCGTGCCGCACATTGTAGAAATAACAGCCTCTAGTGGGACAGTTGTCCGCTCCCTGTCTACCATAAGAATAAAATCAATTCATTATTTCTTCTGGTTTATTTTAACCTCTAAACGTCTTGGGCTCAAACGTCTAATCGCCTTGAGTATATACACACAAGAGACATCGAAGGAGACTTGTTTTCCGATCCAACCCAAGGCACATCATTATCCCTCACGACCCTTTCGTATATCCTTGATTGGGCGGCTTAAGGCTTTGGACAGTTTCATCCATTATTTTTGAGACCATGGTCATATTCCCGGTGTTCTTTACTTGATAATTAGAAATTCAAGTGGCTTCTCCTGAAGAAGGTGTGTGTCACACCGAAATGCGCGCAGAGATTAACATCTTCATCTACTTAGATTTAGCCACCTTTGAATTATTTTACTATATTATGTATATTTATGTGATCTTTATGTATTTTTATGTTAGAATGTATGTGAATTAAATAGAAATATATATATGTTTAAATTGATTGTCATGTTATAGTTATGTTATTATTATTGGTGTGGTTGTACCCGTTTTAAACAAAATAATATGTATGAATAAAATGAATTGTTCTCAACAGTCTTTTGGTAGTACACTGAGCTTCTGTTTATCATTCTTCATGGGTAAGACCTGATTTGTGCCAGGTTTCCAGTTGCCTAGGAATTGATATTACTTTAAAAACACACACAGTACATGTCCTACCTTTCACATACACTGCACCCTGCACAATGGGGTACCTTAGGCCCACCATAGGAGGTGCCTTACATGTAGAAAAAAAAGGGAAGGTTAGGGCCTGGCAAGAAGGTGTACTTGCCATGTCGACATGGCAGTTAACAACGGCGCACAGACACTGCAGTGGCAGGTTCGAGTTACCTTTTCAGAGCTACTCCTGTGGGAGGCACAATCAGTGCTGCAGGCCCACTAGTAGCATTTGATTTACAGGCCCAGGCAAACCTCAGTGAACTTTACTAGGGACTTACCAGTAAATCAAATATGCCAAATCGGGGAGAACCAATTGGAACATCAATTTACACAAAAAGCATATGCACTAGAGTATAAAGTGCCCAGAGTCCTATAGCCAACAGGCACAGGCAAAAAGGAGGAGAACAGAGCAAAATGTTTAGGGTTAACCCTGCAAAAAGGCCATGTCCAACACCCAGGGAAAACCCTTATCAATCCCACAGATAGGAAGTTACACCACAAACAGGTCCGAGGAAATTGGCCCCAATAAAACAAGATTAGCCAAAGGCGCACGCTCCCAAAATACCACAAAGATAGATGCCACATACTGTTAGGAACACTCAGTCAATCAGGATACAGCATACACAGCACACGTAGTGATCACACGCTCTCCACACTGAACATCAGGACACATACACACTGGTCCATAATAGCCCTCTCTGAGGTCAAGAGCTACCTGCATCCCTCTTATCAGATGGTTGTACTTGCTGTTTACGACTAGGCCAAGAATGCCGGATCGTTTTTTTGTACCTCACGAACTGTATATAATGGTCTGCCAAAACTTCTGTACAGTGAGAGACTTTCTTCTGACGCTACTCTGTTGATATTCTCTTGGCCGCTGCATTTAATTAAACCAACTTGCTCCTGTTTTGCCAAAAGCCTCTTGCGTCTTCATTTTTTAAGGAAAATTCATTTGCAACAAACATATCCAACCCACACTCCATAGCGGTCAGCCCCCAATTGCACCTAGGTCTCGGTTTACTGTGACCATTGACTAAAATTGGCTTTATGCTTTTTGCCGTCATTTATATGTAAAACTTTAAATTCCATATTTCCTGTTTCCCTTACTGGATTTTTGTTGTTTTGGTGTCAATTTGTTCATTAACTTAAATCCTTTTTTCAAATTCATTTTTCAGTGGTTATTGTTTAGCATTTTGACTTTATTACTGTTTTGGTGCTGCATAGATACTTTACACATTGCCCTAAATCAGTGGTGGCTGGTGACTTAAAAGTGGGGAGCGTAAAAATTTGGTTGAGAAGAGGTTTTTGTAGTGAGCAAGGCGGGAAAACCCAATAATCATAAGAGTGGTTTGGGAGGTGCCTTGCCCTATTACATTTTTTTTTTTAAAGATGACAAACTAGTGCATTTCAGAGCAAATGTGAAAAACACATGAAGCCCAGGACATGGGCACAAGCTTCATTCATTTTCTGCTCCCTCTTTAGAGTCAGTCAAATCAGGCCTGGATTCAAAACCCCACTGCATGAGCTATTGCTTGGTCCTGGCGCTGTGGACCAGTAGAGGATGCCTGATGCATCGTGGTTGCATATGCTCGAGTCGTGCACATAGGCGATGCAATGTGTAGAAATACTGCACCTTTTATTCATAGCAAGGCAGACTAAAGACACTCAAATCATGGGCTGCACTGTTGGAGTATTGCAAAAGTGCTCCAAGTCCATAGTGGGAAGATGTTCCTCTGATGCGAACAATAGGATATACCGATGATAGTCTATTTCAACAAGAGTGTGGTTTCAAAAGTCACCAGCTGGCAATGCTGTAACACATATAAATGCATGTATGTGGTATGTGTGCGTGTATGTAGATGAGCACATATTTTGTATACATATTAAATACTGCTGTATTTATATCTGTATATCAGAGGACAGACATTCATACAAGGGCCTACACAGCAGGCGTGCACCCCCTCCCATCCCCCACCCCTCCATCGTGTGTGTCAGCCCGGGCTGAGACAGCTTTACGTGCACTCACACAGTTTTTGAGCTGCCAGCGCACCCGAGTACTTCACAGGTCTTTAAAAGACCATTCACTTGTTAACCCTTCGATGGTGATGACAAGCTCAGCTCGTCATCAGCCACGGGGGGCGTGTGCGGATGACGAGCTGAGCTCGTCCTCTAACGCGGCTTTTAGAAAAAAGCTGCGTAGCGCAAAAATAACCGCCGCAGCGATGCGGTTAACAATGCTTTGTTGTTTTTTTCCCTCTCCTTCTTAGAGCCCCTGCATCTCCACTCTGCCTATGACTGGAAGAATTAGCTCCCTCCCCAATGTTTTTCCTGGGTTGCAGACTGCTCTACCAAACACACTGCACATATGCGCCCTGAGTCAATTGATGTTAAGATCCCCAGAGAGTGAAAGGCTATCTTTTCCAGAGAGACAGAATTAGGACAGATCACAACACAGGAAGACAAATTTCAGTTTTGCCATGAAATTTTAACAAAAACCAATAGACCTCCCGTCAAGCTATAATTCAACTGTACTCATCATCTGATCCTACACTCAATACCAGTCAGCCTTGGCGAACTTGGGAGTCTACCTTAGGATTCCAACTGGACCTATCTCACTTAGTGAGGACACCGTCTCTACAGGTCATACGACTTTGACCCACTATTGGTAGCCAATCCTTTGATCCTCACATCTTTGTCCAATTTTGTTTACAGCACTGAACTATACTCTTTTTGCCCTGACGAAGTTCCTTAAAGGCAAATGGAACGAAACGCGTTGGCTGTGCCTATGTCCAATGAATACTACTAAATAAAGAAGAAGATATTTAATACATTACTGCCTTTTTTGACTTTAATTGTGTGCACGTTCCATTTTATGTTTTCATCTCTCTGATTCATACACCTATTGGTAGCAGGTGTAGGAAGTAGTTTGCACCACCCTAAATTCAGAACTATAGGATCTGGAGTGCTTGACCTGGTCTGCTGCCTTGGTCTTTTTGAATTTTACTGTTGAAACTATCCCAACGTTCTCTACTGGTTGCCCAATGAGTCTTGAAAGTGGAAGGAGACAATCCGCAGAAAGGGTATTCCTAAAGAACTGAAGGACTAAAACGGGGTCACATTCCCAGAAGAATAACCGTTCTCCTCTAAACCAGTTCTGAGAGAAGGCCCGTGGTATTTACAGGCCTCAGGGGTAGACAACCTCCAGGAAACCTGAATAGCTGTGGCCACAACTTCAGATAACCCTGGGTTCTGCAACTCTACTCCTACTGACCAAAATCCAAGCCAGGCATCTAAATACTTGCTTGGCTGTCAATAAAAGATTTGAGTCTTCTGACTAGCTTAGACACATTGGCCAGCGAAAAAGGCCAGTAGTTGTCGGTTGCACTTAGATTTTGTTGTGGAATCTCAAGAAGCTTTAGAAGAAGATTCCCAAAAGTATAGTCTCTAAAAATATCTAGCACCGCTTCTAGGCAGAATGTGAGCAAGAAATACTGATCGGCCCGAAACTGCAACAAATCTCACATCCTGCAGACTATCAACACAGCCCAGCCCTCGAGGGAAGAATACCACATTATAGTACAAAACAAGGGTCTGAAAAGCAGACAGAGAAATAATAATAAAGCTGAAGAAGGTTGAATAGGCTATCGACCCGTAGATAAGGTGGCATAGGTGGGATAAGTGCTATTCTTTTTCGTGTGTATTGCTATAAGGGTGTATACAAGGAGGGGGCCTCCTCTAACTTAAGGAAGGGGACTACGGAGAGAAATGAGGAGGTAAAGTGTATGTAGCTACCCATCTAACCTTCTTTAGAAAATGTATCACAGAACGTACTTATCTGTGTGTTTTTCCAATTCCTGCACACTGCATGTTGAATAGTTGATTAATCTGCGTACTTTCACCTATTGGCTCTCAGATCGTGAGGTCACTTTCAACACACACATGGTTGAATGGTTTGAAAGGCGAGTGTGGTTTTACCCCTTGGAACCGGAATGTTGTGGCACCCTTGCAATGTCACTTACTACACATTTCATTGTAGAATGTGCAAAACTACAAGTGTGGTTGAACCCACTGGCACCTGATAGTAGAATCAACGTCACTACCTTTCCATTGCTTCGTGGGACGGGTTAAAGGGCAAATTTGGTTTGAGACTTTGGCACTCGGTATTGGGGTCACTTCTGCAATGCCATTTCCTGCCACGTCACTTTCGATGCAGGCCTTCAATGGGGTTCACTGGCGAGGTCACTTCTAAGTCGAACCTTCTCAGATCTGACATACCACAGAAAATCGCTGCGGTCCCCTGTCACAAGTTGCAAACCAAAAGCACTTTTGAGTTTGTTGAAAGACACCTTACATGGCATACACTGCATGTGCAAAACATCCAGGTGCAACTTTTATGCCCGTGTTTAAAGTTGCTGCTGCACTGACAACAAGGCCATACATTGTGCACTACACAGTGCTCCATGTTTCATAGAAGATCACGGTATATACTACCTAAAAAAAGTTAACTACAACGCTATTAAATTCTAGTCAACAATGCATCTCTACTGGAGGAGATGTATCACAATTTGGGTGGAACTGTGTACACCTACACTGATAACTTTTAGGCTAATTAATGGACTACTTACTGCTTCAACAGTACCAGGCCCCCGATTTTACTAGATTTGCTAACTGCATCATTGGCTACGGAAGGAAAAGCAATGCTTTCATTTATAGAAGGAATTTGTATCCTGCAGCCAAAACATTGGCTTCCTCTGCGCTCGCGCATCTGAACAGATTTAATAAAGCACCATTGGCATTGGTTCAAAACAGGGTCCCGGCCGATGAAGAAACAAAAAAGTTTGTTGTCAGGACACGTGATGAGCTACTTGTGTCCCTCGGCAAATGACTCGGTGCAGGGAGTACAAACAACTCTGGGAACAACCACCATGCAAAAGACAGTGCAAGAATTGGTGTTTACGGTTGGAACAGGCAATGAATTAATGATTTATCCATGAAAGGATTGTGCCACACATATACTTTAAAGTAGTATGCTTATTTTGTCGCATCAAAGCGTGCCTTTTCATTTTCGTCACACGTTGCTCCTGGAAGTTAGTTACTTAAGTTGTCATAGTTAATGATCATGAAACGTTACCCAATAAAGAAATACCTTTTTATGTGTTCTTACCTTTTTACGTCTTTTCTCCGAAAAACCATATTGCTAGTTAAAGGTAGGAGTGAAATTTAGAACTTTATTGGCCTCCTAAAGAGCAGGCTCTCTCTGAAGTAGAATAAACGAGCCTTACGGGCTCTGTGTCTATCAAAGCATGTGCTTTGTTTTACCTACTGACACGTGCAATCCACTACCTGTACATAACATTGTACGGGATCTTAGTATAAGCTAACGGTGCAGCCTAGCTGAGCTGCTTTGTAATAGGGATGTTTGCGAATAGTTGTGCAAATGACAATGACAGGGGGGGGGGGGGGTAGAATATACATAGGGTGCAAGGCTGGTATTGCACGCTTTGCAAATCAGTGGCTAAAGACGCCTGAATACAGTTACTATAGCGCATCGTGCATGGTACACGAATTTCGATACCTTTGCAAATACACCGATGACTAATGCTTTCTCAAGGGTTGCCCAATATCCCTATCTGTAGGCTTGACAGTTGAGTGCAAGATTACAGGAACGCCACCCTATTAAAGCCCTTATCTGCCATATTTCTGGACGAGGACAAAGCCCGGGACTCACACAATGGGCAGCTTCTGCAGGCAGTGTTGCGGGATTTACCGGGGCAGGCTCTCCGCCCAGCTCCCAAGTTGGGAGTGCGGGAAGTAGGCTATCGTGGGTGGGGAGGTACCTCTTGTCTGGACGCCGGCTGGAGAAGGAGGAGGGCGGCCTTACCTCGGAGGTTGTTGTCGTCGATGTACGGCGGGGCGGTGGGAGTCACGTTGCCCGAGCTGGCTGAGGACAGCAGCGGCGAGCGCTCGTCCACCCCGTCGGCAGCCATGACTGCTGCAGCGGCAGCTGAGCCTGCTCTGTCGAAGGGGGAGGGGCGGAGGCAGGACCGGGAGACAGCCTCAATCTTTAAGGTATTCTCACAAGGGCAGCAGCGGGAGATTTCGGGGGAGGCCTGGCCGGAGAGAGGCTCCCGGGACAGCCCTGGTAGAGGAAACCGGAGAAGGATCACACGCTCCCCCCCGTGTGTCACAAGGTCACGGAGTGAGACATAAACACAGAGGGCAGGCGGCAGGCATGGGAAAACCGAGCCCTCCGGCTCTGCGACAACGACGCGCGGGGTGGGCGAGCGCGGCGCCTCCGCTACCTTCCCCAATAACGCGGGGTTAAACGCGAGTACATGGATTGGTTTTCATTTGATGTGACATCTGGTGTTGAGTACGCGTTGTCCTTGGACTCCTATACAGGAGGCGAACTCCACCTGCGTCCTACTGTCCGATGAACCGTAGCCTCGACGCCTGGTTTCACATTTTGGTGGAGAGCGAGGTACAGCCAGAGCTTTCAGAGGGCCGGGTCCTCTATGCACTGTCAGTTCTTAAAAGCAGGTGCGGAGACGGGTCCCTTTTCGCCCCCACTATTGGGGGAAAAACAAATCTGAACTCTACAGCAGTACCACTCTTCACAGTCTTTGATGTAACTTCAAAGGTACTATAGTGCTTTCATTCTCACCATTTCAGAACTGAAGCATTTTCAATAATATATAAAATGAAGCCATAGTTGTTGCTTATTTGTATTATGCAACAAATACACGTTGACAAAGTCAATAATCCTGGCTTGTTGTAGGTGTAATGTTACTTGTTGTATTATGTCTGGGTGCAATTACAGAAGCAGCAAAATACCAGTGGGACAGCACCCTATGGTAAGCACAGATTTTTAGCTTAGGTGTTTTAAGCCACGCCCTTTTTAATATCGACCACGCCCCTTTAAGAGGCCCCCTCCCTGTTTTTTATCCCACTTAAAGCCCTGGTTGCAGCAACTGCGAAAAGAAAACAGCGGACTTTCAGAATAGGACAGTGCTACACTGAACAGCGTTTGCTTTGCGTCTTTTCAAAGAAACTTAGGGTCTTAATTACAATCCCCTTGCACCGCCAGTACTTCACTTCTTCCCATATTAAAAGTAACATACCAGTGGCGCAAGAGGCTTGTAAATAAGCCCCTTTGTTGTTCATTATTGGTTGATTGTTTGGGTTTGAGATTCGAAAAACACAGAATCTACCAAAGCTTCAAGTCCCATAATCGATAAAACTTCAAAAGGTCAACCTAGAGACATCATATGTTTCTGGACTTCTAGTGTGTTATTAGAAGGCATGCACCTGCCTAATAACATATATTTAACCCCATTACCTTCTCGACTAATGTTACAAGTAGAAGTCAATATGATCTCTTGTCTTTTATTACCTTACTTGACTGCATTCATTCATAGACTCACTAACCATCTCTCTGCTGTTTAGAAAAGAAAGGCATTTTTAATTTTTTAATTATGAAAGTGGAGAAATCAATACTAATGTTATCACCCTAAGTCATCACTTTGGATATCTACCCTTTCCTAAAATAAAGGGAAGATCTATTACTAAGCTCATGCATATCGTTCTACACTACTGTGCCACAATTATCATATCATGATATTCATTTTGGTGCACCAGAAATTTGTTTAAATATCTAGATCATCTACATCCTCCTTAGTAAAAATTAAATAATATGCCACAAGTTTAAAATTCTCACCCTTAAAGATTGCTTCCAATAATGAATTTTGTTCTAGGCTCAGATAACTTTTTTTGATTTTCAGAAAAAAATACTTAATTTGGAGATATTTAAAAAATGGCTCTTTGGCATTCCATAGATTTCTTGAATCAGAGCAAAGCTATACATTATCTCATCTGAACAGATCTGACCTATAGATCTAATATCACAATCCTGTAATATTGTTGTACAATGATCATCAATAATGCCTGGTAAATGTACTGATTACCTGAGAGGTGTAACTAGTAAATTTCTTAATTTTAAATAGTCTTGACCATATTTTACAAAACCTAATAGCCAGGGCAACTCGAAGTATGCAGCAGAGGATGACCAAATTATGCAGCAGGGGAAAATAAATTATTCCGCAAGGAAAACATAATAATGATTCGTAATGCATTACATTTTGTAATAGTCTTACATCATTATTTTGCCATTTTTACACGCAGTAACACGTCTGTGAAATTAATCAATTTTTATTAGTACCAATTTAACATGCAAACATAGCAAAAAGCAACTGAAAGATGAGTCAAACTTTGAGAGGGGCCTTCTAGTGTGCAGGAACACGTCACCATGTTTTCATTAACTGAGGCATATGTGTTTGAAACAAAACTTTATTTCTGAAAATAGGCAGATTATGCAGAAGATGATGGAATATGTGGCAAATGTGGTGAATTGATACCTATGCTGAAAAGCCATTGCTGTAAAATCATATCATTCCAGGGGCCCTGTTTATACCTGACTTTAATGCCTTAACCCTTTCTCTGCTAGGCCTTTTCCCCCCTGTGCTAAGACTTTTTTGACTATTTGGGGTAGTTTGCGCTCAGGCCCCTGTAACGTTTTGTCCACATAAGGTATCCATGCCAAATTTGCTTCTTTTTCTTCCAACCTCATGGGGATTTTAAAGGTACCGAGGGTTTGTGGATTCCCCTGGAGGAGACCCAGAAATTAGGCAAAATACAGCTAAATATATATTTTGGGGGGCGGGGGGAGTGCTGCTGAAGAAAGCCTGTGTTTTTTCGTTTTTCCCCCTGCAAATGATATCAACAAAGGGTTTGTGGTGCTGGCTGATATCACCATTTTCCCAGCTTTCAGGGATAGGCACACTTTTGTCAGAAAAGCAACATTTTTAGGGCTCGCCCCCCGTGATGCACTACGCAGCAGTGCTCGCGCAGGCGAGCCCTTTTGTCCGGGGTTTGAAAGCGGACCCTGGAATCGCACTCACTCGTGTGTGTGCTTTTCCTGTTTATTTATTTATAAAGTTTTATATAGCGCAAACTTGACCCCGAAGGATATCAGAGCGCTTTACAACTTGAGGCAAAGGTAACAAATCAGAACATTAGTCTAACATGGGCATTGAATCAACTAGTACAAACAGAACAGCTCAATATCTCTTCTGAATTAAAATAGAGCATTTCTTTGACTTGCGACAGGTTTGACATTAATAAGTTACACTATAGGTTTATATCTTTTAGACATTGAAACTACTAAACTGTCCTGTGGCATTCCACAAGTCATACACCATGCCTTCAGCCATGGAATACATATGTCTGGACAGACGCCAGGATCATTTGCAAAAGTATAAAAACACTGATCAGTCATTACGGGTCTCTGTGAAGTGGTTGTTCTTTTGCAGGCTGCTTGCAAGTCAACAGATGCATGGGTTTCGCTATTGGGCTTTGGGTGCGTGTTTTTTTTTCAAACAGCCCGCAGTAGGCCAAAGGCGGGCGCATTGCTCTGCCCATGGCCTATTGGTGTCTGTTACGCGCACCAAAGCCCATATGTCTTCAATGATCATGCCCAGACACGGGCGCGATAATTGAAGACATTTGGCTTGCAGTGGCGCGCGCGCACCACTTGCAGACGTTTTTTTAATTAATTTTTTTACATTAGCGATCGCTTTCGCAATCGCTTTTATTTCTGCTTGTTTTAATTTACAACAGCAACATTTTAAGTGGAATTCAACTTACAACCATCCCGTTTCTCCCACTGTAAGAAATACACATTAAGGGCAGGGTATTAAGTGGGCCGGGTTCCGCCGGTACTCAGCCCCGCCCATTCTAAAAAGCAGGCACTGAGACGGGTCATAATACACACGAGGAGGAGTTGATGACTCACCCTTGGAGACTCAAGCTCGTTTCTGCCATTAGCTCAAACTTAATTAATGCGAGACCTATTGCATTGCAAATACTTGTTTTACACAGTGTTGGCATTTACTGGGACATAGCCTATTTTTGCTACTTGTTGTGCTTTCAACCTCATTCCAGCTAGTGCTAGAAATTGGTGTGAAAGCAATAATGGATCCTGGAAAGTTATACATTTCTGAAAAGTAATTTGAATTCAGCAAGGGGTCATTGTGTAGACCATTGAAGAATTTTTTATAGAAACTAAAAGTTGAAAATAAGAAAAAATTGAAAATGATTTGAAAAAAACAGCCAATTGTGCGAACGTTTTCACCTGTACCTTCTAAGTATGACAGTTTTTGAACGCAATATACTGTTACATTCACTGGACTCTTCTGGTTGTGGGGATATATAGGACGTGCAGGTTCACTAAGAACCCAAGGAACCCAGAGCCAATAACTGAGCTGCATCTTTCAATGGTTTTTCATTGTGTACCAGGTATATAGAAATTCACTTGGTAAAATATAAAGGGTGAAAAATAGTATCAAGAGTTTAAAAGCAGTAGCTATTTGCACATCACCAAAATTGTGGGTATCCATACTAGCATGTGAATTATAAAAATTTTCAAAGTGACTTCTTTTTTACACATGGTCTTACATCTGGAAAGCAGAAATGCATGGAAAGTCAATATGTAATAATAACAGTTGCTCTACAATTATGTGTTTCCTAAGTCTTCCGATAAAAATGATACCTCACTTGTGTAGGTAGGCCTAGTGCCTGCGACAGGAAACTGGCCAAAACTCAAAGTGGACGCACCACATTTTTACTGTAAAAACTGACCCTTTTTTTGCAAAGTGCCTAGCTGTAGTTCTTGAACGCTAGCTCTGCCAGCACCTTGGGAAACCTAGCAAACCTATATATTCTTGAAAACTAGACACCCAAGGAAACCCAGAATGAGTTGAATTGTGTGGCTCTTCTGTTACCCAGCATCCCTTGCAAACATCAAACTTTGTCAAAAACCAAAATTTCCTCATATTTCCGTGATGGAAAGTTCTGAAACCTGCGTGAATCCACAGAATTCTACCCACCCGACATTCCTCAAAGTCTTCCGATAAAAATGGTACCTCACTTGTGTGGGTAGGCCTCATGCCCACAACAGGAAACGGGCCAAAACGCAACGTGGACACGCCACATTTTTACAGTGAAAACGGACCCTTTTTTTCCCCAAAGTGTCTAGCTGTGGACTTTGAACCCTAGATCTGCCGTCACATAGAGAAACCTAGCAAACCTATACATTTTTTAAAGCTAGACACCCAACGGAATCCAGGATGGGGTGGAATTCAGAATGGGGTGACTTGTGTGACTCATCAGGTTCTGTTACCCAGAAATCCTTGCAAACCTCAAACTTTGTACAAAAAAACACATTTTCCTCAGATTTCTGTGCTGGAAAGTTGTGGAATCTGCGTGGATCCACATACTTTCACCCACCCCGAATTCCCCAAAGACTCCCGATAAAAGTGTTACCCAACTTGTCTGGGTATCCCTAGTGCCCGTGACAGGAAACGTCCCAAAACACAACATGGACACACCACATTTTTACAGTAAAAACTGACCCTTTTTTGCAAAGTGCCTAGCTGTGGATCTTGAACACTGGCTCTGCCGGCACCTAGGGAAACCTAGCAAACCTATACATTGTTTTAAACTAGACACCCAGGTGAATCCAAGAGGGGGTGACTTGTGTGGCTCTCATTAGGTTCTGTTACCCAGAAACCCTTGCAAACCTCAAACTTTGTAAAAAAAATAAACACATTTAACCCACATTTCTGTGATGAAAAGTTCTGGAATCTGTGTAGATCCACAAAATTCCACCCACTCCACATTCCTTAAAGTCTCTCGATAAAAATGGTACCTCACTTGTGTGGTAGCCCACGACATGAATCAGGCCAAAACACAATGTGGACACACCACATTTTTACAGTGAAAACAGACTCTTATTTTGCAAAGTGCCTAGCTTTAGATTTTAAACCCTAGATCTTCCAGCACCTAGGGAAACCTAGCAAACCTATATATTTTATAAAACTAGATACCCAGCAGAATCCAGGATGGGGTGACTTGTGTGGTTCTCAGCAGGTTCTGTTACCCAGAATCCCCTGCAAACCTCAAACTTTGTAAAAAAAAAACACATTTTCCCCACATTTCTGTGATGGAAAGTTCTGGAATCGGCATGGGTCCACAAACTTCCACCCATTCCACATTCACTCGATGATAATGGTACCTCACTTGTGTGGGTGGGCCAAGTGCCTGCGGCAGGGAAGGCCCAAAACATATAGTGGAGACATCAAAATTACCTATCACTTAACAACCTGGATTTGCAAAGGGGCTCACCTGGGTTTTGGCCCCCCCCGCTCAGCAGCCATCTAGGGAAATGTTGTAATGTACTTTAATGTACTTTCTACTATATGCACCCTCCCTACAGAAGTTCTCTCCCTGCTGCTCAGCCAGTGATGAGGTCAGATGGAATGTTGATTGTGTTGGTTTGGATGAGTATGTCAGTTGGTGTGGATGGCTGAGCAGTGGAGAGCCTGCTCCTGGTGGGGCATTCCTATGGATCTAACTACATCTGGTCACCTGTAACTAAGAAGAGATCTAAAGAATAAAGTACAGATCTTATTACCTACTTCACCTGGTCTACGCACCATTCATCATTTTAACACTGGCGACGATTCAAAGAACCCATGGAGCTACCTTGGACTGATTTGATTTTTTAAACTGAAGCAGATGAAGTAGCGTTTTTAATATGGATATAAAGACTTGGAACCAACAGACTTATAGACTTCATCTAAGTGGAGTGAATGATCCTAGGCACCCCTTATGCCCCACCAGTGACCCTGTCAACGGTCGCCCTTAACTATATTGTGCCAGTTTCTGTATGCTTGCTGGTTTTGGAAAATGACTGACTCTCTTTATGGCAGTACATGTTGGATTTTCCTTTTTCCTGCCTGCCAACAGACTATTAAGCTTAACATTAAAAAACTGTGTACTGCGTTGTGTGGCATGAGAGTTTGACCTCTGAACTACAGTTTTAAGACCTTTAAATCGAGCGCTCTGAGACGGAATTGAGAAGTTTGTTTCTACACTTGCACACGTTATAAAAGTCGTGCTCTACTGCTTCTGACCCCGTGGAGAGAGAGATTAGAGCACAGCGCTGGCAATTCACTTCGTGTTTGTTTATTTTGGAAGCAGTTAACACGGAGCAAAGCATGATTGCAGGACTGACACTCTCTTTCATTTAGATCGAGCGCTGTGAATGGGACACTCTCTTTGGAATATAGGATTTGTGTGATAATGTATGCACCTTTGCATTTGGTCACACTTTATACGGACAAGTCTCGTGTTGCGCATGGGGACATCACCGTCGGCTAATGCACATGGTAACAAAGTCGTGCTTTACTGCTTATGACCCCTGAGACTAGCGCGGCTTGGGCAGCTCACTCCCTGTTTGTTTATTTTCGAGCATGTAACACGGAGCTGGGCGGGCCATGCCTGGGACAGTTGAAGTAGAAGCCGTTGAAGTGTGCGATATTTGAACTTTTGTGAAAGTTCGGTTTTCACACACACACACCTTACCTTGCCTGCGTGTCTTCAGTGTGACGTCTGATCCTACGTGAGGTGGCTCGAGGATATTGTGCTGAATATGCACGCGAGGATGCCTTAACGTGCCGGTAGCCAACTGGGACAACGTAATCTGCGTGCTGCCATTTTAAAGGTTTGGCGCAGCTATCTATTGACAAGAACAGTTGTGTGGGAACGTTTCTGGAGTCATTACCATGGAGATTGCAACCGCGTTCCTGGGAGACTGCAAGGAAGTCATAGTACTCTCAATCAGCAGTGTGAGCAGACGTGGGGTGACGATTTCTAAGCATAAAATGCTTCGTGCTACACTACAGGAAAAGGTACTGATGATCAAATTACCAATGGAGGGGGTGTTTATCAGCAGACATGTCGGTAGATTTTTTGGACTTCTGTGGATTTATATTAATACCAGCAGACTACGGACGGAGATTGAAGACCTCGGGTGAGAGATCGCTCATCGGACCACGAGACTGTTAATAACATTATTTATGTTGGTCATTGAAATGTTATTTTGTGTGTGAGTTTAAGTTTAAATTGGAGTGTGAGGTCTGGACTCATGTATGTTACGCTGAGTGCTCATCTTTGGGGTGGTCATATTGGTGGCGCATTCTGTCCTGAGGTGATTTATTAATTCACGATGTGCTTAGGGTCCAATTGAGTTTATTTTAGGGTAGTATGGGTCCCGGGGAGGTGTATTTGTGGGGTTGTCATGGGTTTAAGGATACCCTAGATGGTCTTTAGGTTATGGGATACCTATATTATGCTAGTTTTGGATTTATGGTTCCCAAAGGTAATTTGGACTGTATTCTGGGTTAAGGGTTACCTTCGTTTGATTTATGTATTGGACTGTGCGTTATTTTCCCGCATGTAGAGTGTTTTTCGGACTGTGTGTTACGGGTGCACACGTGGGAAATTTACCTCTGGTGTAACTTCTCCTATTTGGTTTTGCTGTTACCCTGTATGTGGTTAATGCCTCTAGTAGGTGTTTGGTCTGTGCAATTTGGTTATGCACGTTGAGTTTGGTGATTCTAATCATTTATTTGCTTTGGGTTTAAGTTGACCATAATATGGTTGCTTTGGGTTAAGGGATACCCATATTGTTTTTTTTGAATGTTTTGGGGTTTTATTACTCTGTCTTAGTTGGGGCTGTGTCTTCTTCCATTTCTTTTGGGTAGACCTGGTTCTTTCTTTGGTTTGTGCAGTTGGGGGTTGTAGATCCCTCTTCTGCCACTGTTGTGTGCCTTAGTTTGTGGTGCACTTGGCTACTCATGTTTGTGCCCATAGTTTGGGACGTGAGTTTTGTGGATAGTTTCCACTGGTCTTGAAGTATGTTTTAATCAAGTTTCTTACTTTTTGTTTGTGATCATTATGAAGGTGAGATGGGTGTTGTATTTGAGTTCTCATCCATTTTCCTTTGTCCTCATTTGTATGTTTGGCGACTTTAATGCATTTGTTGTTGTGATCACTTTAGCATGGGGATGATGTATATTGTTTCTTATTATTGCATCCTCTTTTGTCGGAACGTGTGTTTTTTCACCTTCACATGTTTTGTTTGTTTTCTATCATTATAAAGGGGGGGATGTGTTGTAATGTACTTTAATGTACTTTCTACTATATGCACCCTCCCTACAGAAGTTCTCTCCCTGCTGCTCAGCCAGTGATGACATCAGATGTAATGTTGATTGTGTTGGTTTGGATGAGTATGTCAGTTGGTGTGGATGGGCTGAGCAGTGGAGAGCCTGCTCCTGGTGGGGCATTCCTATGGATCTAACTACATCTGGTCACCTATAACTAAGAAGAGATCTAAAGAATAAAGTACAGATCTTATTACCTACTTCACCTGGTCTACGCATCATTCATCATTTTAACAGGAAACCTACCAAACCCAGACATCTTTGAAAACTAGACACCCGGGGGAGTCCACAGAGGTATGGCTTGTGTGGACGCCCCCAACACTAGGCCTGCCCACACATGTGAAGTATAATTTTTATCAAAACTCGAAGGGGAACGTCAAGTTTGCGCTATATAAAACTCCATTAAAAAAAGTGTTATTAATGTTTGTCTTTCTATGCATTTCTGCCTTCCAAATGTAAGACAGTGTGTAAAAAAGAAGTCCTTTTGAACAACACTCTAATTCACATGCTACTATGGGTACCCACAAATTCAGTGATGCATAAATAACCAATGCTTCTAAACTCCATATCTTCTTCCCATTTCAGTTATTGATAGGTTTCCTTGACACCTATTTTTCACTCTATATTTTACCAAATGAAAAACCATTGCAAGGTTCAACTCAGTTATTGGCTCTGGGTACCTCGGGTGCTTAGTGAACCTACAAGCCTTATATATCTCCGCAATCAAATGGGTCCAGCTGACGTAACGGTATATAGCTTTCAAAAATATACCATATTTAGAAGAAGTTACAGGTGAAAATGCAGGCACAAATGGCTGTTTTTTCAACTACATTTCAATCAATATTCTTTTATTTCAACTAATACTTTCTATAGGAAAACCTTGAAGAATCTACACAATTTACCCCTTGATGAATTTAAAATTGTGTCTACTTTTCAGAAATGTACAGCTATCCATTATTGGTTTCAAACCCATTTCTACCACTAACTGGAGGCACTAAAATAGTAAAAATAGGCTATGTCCCAGTAAAATGCCAAAACTGAAATTTTGTTTTCTAACAAAAGTCTGACTGTTCCTGAAAGCTGGGAAGATGGTGATTTTAGCACCCAAATCCTTCATTGATACTATTTGCAGGGGAAAAACAGACGCTTTCTTCTGCAGCACTCTTTTCCCATTTTCTCCCCAAAACCCCAAATTTTTCTGTATTTTGCCTGATTTCTCAATCCTCTCTAAGGTAATCCGCAAACCCTTGGTACCTTTAGAATATTTAGCACGTTGGAAGAAAGGGACGCCAATTCGGAGTGGATATGGACAAAAGGTTACGGGGGCCTAAGAGCAAACTACGCCAAACAGCCAAAAAAGTGCTTGGCACATGGGGGATAAAAGGCCTGGCAGCAAAGGGGTTAAGACATGATTATGTGAATTTGTATGCACTCTATGAATACAGAAAACAACATTAGTATGTGGTGTGTGTTTTAAGCCCATTTTCCCATTTAGCAATACCCAGCCCACACCATCCACATCCACAAACTTAATGTACTTATGGATCTATATATTTATCACTTTCTTCTAATTTAGCATTTCCAACGCACTACCCTATTTCTTAGCCTATGCATTTATCAATATATCCTCTACATCCACTCTCATTTGCCCCAAACCCCATACCACTACTATGATCCCCAAAATAACCCTTTCTTGACTCTCTCCTATTCTACTCCTTGTATCATCTGACACCTCTTTCTACTATACCTATCCCCCAAAACAAACCTTTCTAAACTCTTCCCTCTGACTCCCCCCTCTCCAAAACAAACTCCTTTTTACTCATCCAAAAGCCTCCCCCTACTGCCAAGACCTAAAAACAAACAAACAAACAAAAAATCCTTCACCCTTTTATCCCTCCACTATTTTGTATTTGATTTGTTTGTAAAGTTTTTGTGTAGCGCGGACTTGATCCCGAGGGATGTCGGAGCGCTTTGCAGTTTGAGGCGGGGTGGCAGGTCGGAGCATTGGTCCGGCATGGGGAGTCTGGTGGGCGTTGGGATGTTTGCTCCTCTCGGGATCGGAATGGTTGTTGTGTTGGAGGTGCGTGGATGGAGTGAGTGCGATGGATGGATGGATGGAGGGTAGTGGACAGATAGATAGATAGAGGGCGATAGATAGATAGATAGATAGATTGATAGATAGATAGATAGAGTGAGGGAGATAGGTAGATAGAGTGAGGGTGATAGATAGATAGATAGATAGATAGATAGATAGATAGATGGATCCTTTTTAATCAAAATTAACAGACTAACATGTTCACTTCTCAAATTCCATATTCAACTATACTAATTCACCCCTAATCCTTTATGGGTTCCGGGGGGGGCGTGCTTCAACACTCCACCAGGGGTAACGAGTGCTATATGAATGCAAAGCTTTCTTCCCTTTTTATCCCTCCTCTATCCTTCTCACTCCAAATAACTGAGTAATATTCACCTCTGAGATTCCTTTCATATTTCACCATACTAATTCACCACTAATCCTTTATGGGCTTCCAGAGTAGCGTGCTTCAACACTCATCAGGGGTAACAAGAGCTATATAAATACAAACCTTTTTTCCACCTCTATCCTTCTGCTATCATTCCAAATCCAAACAACTGACTAACCTATCCACCCCTTTAAAATGTACTTGCATGTTTCACTATACTAATTCAACACTAATCCTCTATGGATCCCGGAGTAGCGTGCTACTCACCGAAAAAGCGCTTTCACGCCTCGTCCGGGGTAGTAAGCGCTATATAAATGCAATTACAATACAATACAATATGAGAAGCTGAACTAGCAGGGCCCTCTACCCGGTACCTGATCTTGATTGTTTACTCCTTGTTGTTTTACAATGTTGACGTCAACTGTTCTGAGTTCATGAATGCTTCTGCCTCTGTGTACAGCTCTCTGATACCAACAAGGGTCATGTTCACGCTTTATAAAACTTTTCAAATAAATGAATAAAATTGAGTTGTGAACAACATGATGCTTCTGAATACCGTTTAATGGAAGACAGATTAAATGGAGAGTTATTAATTACACAGTTACCAATTCACAGGCTCTCAGTCACCCATAAACATATATCCCCTTCAAAAGCACACATATTCATGCATCCCTAAAGACCACACTCTCAATGACACACATGGCGGCCCTTTCATAGTGCCCTTAGTCATAGTATGTAACACTCCGCTTCGGCATTCGAGCGCTTTACAAACAAATACACATAAACATAAATCATAGTATCTGGCTCTATGGACATTATGATTCAAGCCAGTGTAGCTGGGCTTGAGAGTGTCTTGTTACAATGCACAAGTTGTGTAGACTTTTATATGTCACAATTAGAATCACTAATGAGAAGTAGCTCTTGTTAGAACTGGGAGTCTCTAGTTGGCGGAGGTAGGTACCTTTGCCCAATTAGGGACCCTTGCGTCTAGTCAGGGTAAGGGGGTACACTTCTAAAATAACCCCTGTTCACCCCCTTGGTAGCTTGGCACGAGCAGACAGGCTTATCTCAGAGGCAGTGTGTAAAGCATTTGGGAACACATACAGTAACACAGTGAAAACTCTATAAATGGACACCACACCAGTTTAGAAAATAAGTAATCTTTACTAGACTTAACACAAGACCACAAATGACTGAAATGCACAATACTGTACTCAAAATAGACTTAAAGATGATAGAAGTAACTTAGTTCAAGTTGATGATAATTGCACGCGTTCCTCACAAATGTACCTTGGATGCGTAACGCAAAACAAGAGGTTCGCAGGGAGGGTAATGCGTTGGTTCCTTGCTTCGGGGGATGTGATGCGTCGCTCCTCAATGCTTGTGCAGAGTAGGGGGATGCGTCTTGTCCCTTACTGTAGAGGAGGTGATGCATTGATTCTCGTACTGCGTTCCGGTTACGATGCGGCAAGATGGCACCTCGATGCGATGCGACAATCCAGTGCGATGCAATAAGATGGCACCTCAATGCGATGCGACAACGTGAAGAAGATGCGTGCACGCCCGATGGCCGTGCAGCAACTTGCCAACTTCTGAGCTGCGACAGGCCATGCGACCTTCTTCTCCGGTGAGGCGACGGCGACCCTTGCGGTGGCGACATGCTTCTCTGGTAATGTGACGGCAAACAGCAGCGACAAAGACACGCTTCTCTGGTGATGAAGCGGCAGCCTATGCGGTGGCGACACGTTTCTCTGGCAGCAGCTGCGATGGCGACAAGCTCCTTCTCGTTGAGTCGCGCTTCCAGCTCCCAATGACACGTAGGCTTCTGCAGACAGAATTCCCAGCAGGGAAATTCAGGGGGGAGCTGGTGGTGAAGTCTTGTAGCCCTGAGACTTCAGCAGAAGGTAAGCACAAGTTCAAGCCCTTGGAGAAATATTCTGCAAGATAATGAAAGTTTCTTCTTCTTTCCTTGGCAATAAAGAAACCACTGCAGGCCAACCCAGCAAAACAGCACACTGACATAGGGGCAGTCCAAACTTCTGCAGCTTCCTTGGCTCTTCTCCCTGGCAAAGGTTCATTTTGATTTCCTAGAAGTGATCTAAAGTCTTGGGGTCTGGACCCCATATTTATACTACTATTCTCTTTGCTCTCTGAAGGTAGAGGTTCCTGTACCTAGTCTAAACCAGTTCTGGGTGCATTCTGCCAGTGCACACCTTCTTCCTTTGCCAGTGTGCGCCAGGGTCATCAGACGCACCACAGGAGGTGGAGCCAGCATTGTGGAAGGCAGGAACAGCCCTATTCAGGACCAGGTGCTACTCTTCCCCCCACTCCCAATGCAGATAGGTCTATTCAGCCTAGTGCTGGCTCACCCTGTCTCCAGAAGCCCCCCAGCCCCTGTCACTCACAAAACCAGACATACCATACACAAGCTAGCAGAAGCAGGCTGGATGGTTGGGCAAGAAAATACCTACTTTCTAAAAGTGGTATTTTCAAACACAGAATGTTAAAACCAACTTCACTAAAAGATGTATAACAGACTGCTTATCGTTTTTGAATAGTTATTTTCCTAGACTTCTGTTTTAGAAAATTATGTTACACTGATTTATACCACATCTTGTCCTTATACAGGCTAAGTCCAACAGGTATCCTACAGCTCATGTAACGTGTTGGTTTAGTAGTGCAATAACATGTACTTCACACCAAGGATGAAATAATAATGACAACTAACAGTGTAAAACATGCTAATCTTCTGAGTAGTAAAAATGGTGACATGTTTTGGAATGTGAACTCTAGCTGTTTGTAAATGGACAATAATGATGGACTTGTTCACAGGAGTATAAATGGAGTGTTTATATGCAAGGACTCTATGTCCCAGCTGAAGGCGGGAACACTGAAACGTGTCGGCCATCTCTCTCCACTTGCATGAAAATGTTGATGCTCTGGTGGCAAGATAAAATAAATGAATCACTGATACCTTGGTTGTGTGCAACATAAATATATGTATCCTGCTGGCAGTTGCCAGTAGGTGGTTATAATTAGGACCAAAGTTTCCACAGGAAAAGCATTTTTTGTTTTGCCAATAACTTTGGCGCCGCTTCACAAATCTTCAAGAACTTTTTTTAGACTCCCACTTTCTCCACCACTCTGCAAACACACCTCTTGGCGCACTTCTGGTGGGGGATTGGCATCCCCATGCCTCCTTGGAGCCACAGGACTAAAATGGACTTCATTCCCCAACTAATAGTTTATCAGGAGGCGCCTTTGCAGAGCGGTAGAGAAAGGCCTACCAAAGACCTCTCAAACAATCCAGCTGTGTGAGACTTACTGGAGTTAACAGGATGGGTAATTGGCCCTCAAGGACGTCCTTGGGGGCCAACTACCCCTCCTGTTACCTCCAGTAAGTTCCACATAGCGGGATTGCTAAGAGATCTTGGGAGGACATGCCCCCTATCTCCACCACTCTGCAAACACGGCTCGGTTGGGGGATGAAGTACACTTTACTCCTGAGGGACATTGGGGGCCAAGAAGCCTTTCTGGTAGCTCCTGTAATTCCTACGCACTGGAATTCCTAAGAGCTGATAAAAGTCCCCGCCCCCTTTCTCCACCACTCTGAAAACATGAGGACTACTTAAAAAAACATAGAAATTCAATGGAAAAACTAAAGGTTACAGGGGCATTATAGTTAGGAATTAGCATTTAAAAATACTTATAAATTCACTGAAAAAACAAAGGTTACAGGGGTGTTTTAGTTAGGCTGACATTTAACTCATACAAAACCAGAGAAATTCAGCCGTTGTAGTTAGTGAGCTAACTATAGCTCATGCCCCCGCAATGCGCTGCTTTTGACCTCACATATGACATTTCTCATGACAAGGTCAGTAACATCACTGGTGACATCTCAAATGATCCCCCGAACTCTGTTATTGTAGGAGAGTAGGGTCTGCTTCCTATGGTTACCCCCACTTTTTGCTGTGTTTCACTGGTTTTTCGACTTTAGTATGGCTGTTGCCCTGCTAATCAGGCCAACAGCCTAGCTGTTCTCTCTCTAAATTGATACCATGTACTTTAGGTACATACCAGATTGGTTACTGGGTCACACGTATGAGTCCCTGTATTTAGTACCTTAGGTACCCAGGGCACAGGTACCCCAGAAGCCTACAAGGGGCTGAAGCATGTATTGTGCCACCCCTGGTTAGCCTTACAAACTGCCACTACAGGTCTGCACTTGCAGCCTGGGTAAGGTGGTGTAAGCACCCCTTACTTAGATATAGTATACCTATATCTACCTTTATATATAGACACATGTTAATGTTAATTTTATGGGGTATTTATATAGCGCACGGCTACTACGAAGAGTGTCCCGGCGCTGACATAGTAACCTATAAGTCACTCCTATGGCAGGCCTTGACAACCCTGAAGGCAGAGTGCTTGGTTTTGTGTGAGAGGGTGCCGTAGCATGAGCTGAGCCCCTCTGCAGCTTTCGGAACCATCTCCTTATAGCTGTTCTATGATATAGCCATACCATATACTCTTAAGTGCATTATAATCCTCGCAGTTAATGCTAACTTTGGTTTGGCTTTATCAAAACATGTTGTGTAAGGTGTCAACCACTTTGGGATGCTACCCCCCCCCCCCACCAGTTCTGGTGGTGGGGGTAGCATTCCACCCTTCTAGAGGTAGAAGACACGTACACACTGGTATACCCGGTTAAAATTAAACAGAGCCCCATCATCACAAAATGGATGCTGCTGCCACAGACAAGAGTCTGCCCTCCTGCTGATGGATGAAACTCCAGAAGGGGGGGCCTGGACAATAGGTTTCCTGTCCAGGGAGGTGCTAGCACCTTCCCACACAGACTTTAGGGTGTTGGGGCAGGGCGGGCTGCATTCAGTGAATGCTTTTCAGACACTGCCTATGGCACACAAGGTGCTCCATGCATTTCCCAGTTCAAACTGGTTGCTGGGGCACTCAGCACCAGCTCTGGCATGAAACTAGACAAAGGGAAAGTGGTGTAACCACCCCTCCCCAGGTCCACCCATAGGTGGGACCTTAGAGTTAGTCGAATCCCTAAACTTGCTGTAAGAATAGAATCCCAGTCCCCTGGACTTTAGATCACCCTGGACGAAACTCTGCAACATATACCTTGGACCTTTGACATTCCATATCGACTGGAAGACGGAAGAAATCTCCCTTGTGGTCAAGGAGTGACCACCCTGTTCAAACAGGCAACAAAAGCATCTTTGCCGGTTTGCATTTTCGAGGCTCCCGCCGGATCCCGAAGAATCTGCGACACAGGACACTGACTTCCAGACATGTCTGAAGCTGACCCGAGATCCCAGCAAAACTGAGACCCGTAGCGGACACGAGAGATGTGGGACCTGAACTCCTGGACATCCTGCATTTTTGCACCTGCACTTACTTCCCGAGGTATCCCGAAGTTGTGCATTGGGGGTATTTGAAGCCCCTGCCCTGAGCACCTTTTGCACTGAAGTACAGAGGCCAGTACTCCACGAGTGACCCATGAGTCCCCTTTCTTCACCGCAGCTTAAGGCCCCTTCGCGCTTCCTAGTCCGTTGGCTAGTGAGCCCCCACGAAGGCCAATCCTTGATTTCTTGAGCCTTCCTGGTTGCTCCAGACGTGTTCTGACTCCCCTCCAAAGGAGGAGTCCCCCAGACTTTGCAGGTCTGAACTGAAGCCAATCTCGTCATCTTGCATGGGTTGCTGTTGTCAAGGCTTGTTGGGTCCAATCTGTATTCCGACGCTGCAGAACTCAACATCCTTAGTGGGCCAGCTCGAATCCAGCTCCTGGTCATCGTTGTCGCCTCCTGGTACTAGTGGTTGAAGAGTCAAGCTTCACCTCTTTCACCTGAAAACACCCGACATTGGTTGGCATCTTCCCATCGCCATCCTGGTCACTGGCTAGTCACCCAGATACTGTCCCCTCTGCTTTCAGGTTCTTCACAGCTCCGATTCACTCTTGGATCCACCCGGACACTTTGCCTCTGGTCGCCTGCAGCATTTCTTCGAAGCTCTCCATAGGAATCGACGATGAAACCCGATACCAAAAGACACCTATGCACCCGGCTTCCCTGGGTGAGGTAACAAGAGTACTCCGGTGCTCCCATGGGTCTTGACACTCGAAGTGTCCTAGACTAAAAGGGTTCCATCGACGTTCACCTCTAAGTGCCCTTAATCTTTAAAATTGTAACTTGTTTGTTCTCCATAGAATGCCAATGGTGATCTGCGGCTGTGTTTAGACACTTCACACGTCCCCGTGGGGCTCCTGCATCCCTACCTTGGGTGGTTCCCGGTAGCCCCAGCGGTTCTACAGGCCCTAGGCCTGCTTTCTAACCCTCACGTGGTTCTTATACCATTATTTTAGTGTATGGTTTGTGAGGCCCCTAGGGCACAATGTATACTGTGGAACTTATTGTATGCTAATTAAATTCCTTGTATTGTAATTTTACCTCTGACCTCATAAAAAGTCCAGAGGGGTTGTGTTTAGACTAAATACATATATATGATATATACCTTGTGTGGTGTGCTTTCATGTGATCATTCAAGAGATTAGAATTGGTAAAACAACTAGCTTACCTCACCTCTAAGTCTTAGGCTGAAGGCTGCTATCCACAGCTACCACTAGGATAGCTTTCTATAAAGGTTGACGTTAAACCTACCATCAATAAGGGTCATTTGGACTGGTGCAAGGTGCCCACTAGAATAGTGGACATCATATGCCAGGCCAACTTCTCACATTGGTGTGCAGCGTGTGGGATTAGAGCTTGCATTGTTTTACCAAATAATCTTGAGAATATCATTTGAAAAATCACATTAAGGTACAAGTAGGTACATATAAATCATGCTTAAAATACATAAGTTCTACTGAACTTAGCAGTTGTAGGTGTTAAGGGCTTAGCACACCCTGACTACAACTACTAGAGAGGTTTAGTAAGAAACCAAGTAGTGTAGGTAGGTGCACACACCACACCTTACTAGTCATGACTTTAAAGGCAGACCTAGTGGGTCTCTGCCAGATGACAGCCCAGTGCTGCCATCTAAGTATTACACATTCTCCTTCCAGTAGTTAAGGGGTCTGTGTTCCATAAGAAAACTAAAGCAAGGACAAAGTCCCACCACCCAACACCTGATAGATATCTTAGTGGCAGATGACTTGGAAAATGCATCAAATTCTGACAGATTAGGTAATGGGAGTGGGGTGCATCCATCAGCAGGAAAGGATACTAGTGGGGTAACCCACCAGAACTCTGATGATGATGATGCAGACCAGGGTGACGTCAGTAGACTCAACCTGGGAAACACAGGGCTACCAGGAGATGAGGTGGGTCAGAATTGGCCTCCCTCCATCCACCCACGTAGACCTGTAGGTGTGTGTAGAAAGGAAAGATCACAGTCAGTGGAATTCAACCATTCTGGCTCATCTGTAGGATCCTCTGCCCCTGCTCATAGGAGAAGAACATCTCCTGAGAAGGGGGAACATGAAGCTAGGATGAAAGAAGCCAAGCTTAGGATAAGGAGACAAGAAGTAGCCTTAGAAAAGGAGACCCTAGCTCTTGAGAGAGAGAGAACACAGATGGGGCTAGAGCCGCATGGTGGCAGCAATATCCCTAGTGGTAGGGATAGGTTTTACAACCATAGAAATCTAAGCAAGATTGTCCCTCCCTATCAGACTGGGGATGACATCCACAAATGGATAACTGCACTGTAGAGGGCCTGCAAAGTACAGCAGGTCCCATCAGGGCAGTGGGTAGCAATCTTGTGGTTCTCCTTTGCAGACAAAGGTAGAGATAAGCTCCTCGCTGTTAGAGAAGAGGATGCTGACAAATACAATATCCTGAAGAGTGCTATGATAGATGGGTTTGGCTTAACCACTGAACAGTATAGGATGCAGTTCAGAGATACCCAGAAGACACAGACTCAGGACTAGACTGACTTTGTAGATTGTGCTACTAAGGCTCTGGTGGGCTGGTTGCTGGGCAGTAAAGTGTGTGACTATACAGGATTGTATAATCTAATCATGAGAGAACAGATTCTTAATAACTGTCAGAACCAACCAGTTGCATCAGCACTTGGTTCACTCTGATCTGACCTCTCCCCAAGAATTGCGAAAGAAGGCAGACAAAAGTGTCAGAACCAGGGTGAAGCAGACGGTACAGAACCAAGGTGGTGACCAGAAGCCGCAAGACCAAAAGGGTGGGGAAAAAGCTAAGACCAGAAGTCTTCACAAGGTCCCCAAAAAGATTCTAATGGTGGGGGTCCCTAATCTGAAAAGAAAGAATGCCCAAGAAAACCATGGTGTAAGAATAATACTCACTGGACTAGTGAGTGCACCAAAAAGGAGACAGCTCCAGCCACCATTGCCCTTAAGGCAACTGTTCCCCCTAGTTCAGCTCCAAGTGGTGGTTCTCAACATAAGGGTGTAGTAGGGTTAACACTGGGAACTGAGATGGAATCTGGCCTAGTCAGAGTGCCAACTCAAGCTGTTTTGATCTGTGATGGGGGCATGGATATGACTCCCTCTGTGAGTCCCAGTAACCTGGGCAATTACAAGTCAAGTCATAGAACTTTATTTTGGCAATACTGCCATAAAAGCACAGTGATATAGCATTTCAACATCATAAAATAGCAAACTATTTATTAAAAGAAAAATAGAAAAGAAAAACAGGTACAATTCTGGTAATTTAACATATGGGCCCCAGGAGTCAAGGAGGTGAAAATATAGAGAGGGTCCCGCCCCCTCAAGTCAAGCAGATAACCCATAGAGTGCATTAGGTATGAACAAGTGTCTCGGTTAAGGGCAACATTAACATCATATTAGACAATGTCATCGTATTGGACCAAATATTTAAAAATATAAATAAACAGAAAAAAGATTAAAAGAAGATAATTTTCAATTAATACCATTTAAAATCAGGGAAAATGATCCTAAATAAAACAAGATCAACATGATTCAGTACTCTAATTTTTCACTAAACATCTGCGTTTGCACCACATTGCAAAGAAGAATTTAGTAATTGCAACGACAAAAACCGAGTGGGTATCATACTTTAATATCCTATAGACCTCTCTATAGTTTCTTATACCCAGGTTTCTGCAAAGTTGAAGAACCCATTTAGATCTAGCCACACTATATGCAGGACAGAAAAAGATCACATGAGTCTCCGTTTCTTCTACAGCATTGCACCCTGGACATAGTGATTTATTAGCACCCAGCCATTTATTAGAAAATGCATAAAGGGGGAGGTTCCCATGCCTAAATTGAAGAAACAGTTTTTTGGGTGCAAGGGGTTATATAAAATCTAAAGCAGACTCCAGGCTATAGTGCTGCTTTACATCCAGAAACCTGGAAGTTAAACTAGATGAGTCTATTGACTCGATGGTACATGGCAGTCTATGTTCTTTTAAAGCAGATGTTACAGATTGTTTGGATATAGCAAGACAAGTCTCCTCTGTTGCGGACCACAAGTCATTTCTCCCTATTTTACGAAATACATCCCGGATGAAAGACAACCAAGGAATTTTCCCTGCCCCTAGAATTGACATAACTGATTTTAATTCCTCTCTATAGTTTTCCAACTCTGGCGTGCTCCACAACCATCGCCAGTAGAGGAGTGGGCGTAAAGCAATCAAATCGGCAATAGGAGCAATGCCCATGTCCATCCTTAAAGGGATTAGGGGGTTACTTTTTCGGAGGCCCAGGAGCTGCCTTAAAAAGTTATTTTCGGTCACTGTCAACGTGTTAGTTGAACAGTGGCCCCAGAGTTCAGCTCTGTACATAGTGGCTCCTCTTGTATGAACCTTGTAAATTTCTGCAGGGGGGCCAATAACCTTTACAGCGCAGCTCCTGTGGACTTTTAAAATCCCCCCCACTTGCCTGGATTAATTTTAAATTCGCCTTGGTGATCTGCGGCCCCCATTCCATTTTCTCATTTTAGGTAAGGCCGAAGTAATCAAAAAGTGGCATCCTCTCTAGGGACGTACGATCCAGTTTAGGGTGCAGGGAGTTGGTAGAATCAGCATGGAAGACCATGTACTTTGTTTTCTTTAGGTTTACCTCCAGATTCCTTTCCTTACAAAACGAGCTGAATTCCTCTAGGACACGCTGAATCCCCATAGGTGTTTTGGATAGCAAAAGTGTGTCATCCGCAAACATTAATGCTGGTATTTTGCGGTTAGCAAGTTTTGGAGAAACTACATCCCTAGCGGCTAAAAGATCGTTGTAGGAACTGGGGTCACCAGTTCCCCGGGGGGTAGCTTGGCTCGAGCAGGGAGGCAACCAGGGGCTTACGTGTAAAGTGGCTACATAACACACTCACTCGGCCCGGCGCGGTGGAAGGAGCAGATGCGGAGCACCGACGCCGGGGGCGAGGCAGTACAAGGTGGGGGCAACTCGGAGGGGGCTCTTCTGCTCCACGGCCCCCCTCCGCAATGAGTCACAGCTTTCTCCGGGCACCGGGCCTTGTTAGAAGGGCTCAGCGGTGGCAGCCAATGGCTGCGCAGCTTGGGCGGGGGCGCGGCCGATGAAGCGGCGGCGCTCCCGCTCACGTGATGGGGAGAGCCCGGCTTCAGGCCTTGTGCGCTGTGAGCGACGGCCCTCTCCTGGCATCCGGGGGCCGCCGAGGGGGCACAATGCTGGCGCGGGCCACAATAGAGCGCCGGCAGGCGGGTCACTTGAGGCCTTGCAAAACCTGTGGAGAATTCCGGCAGCCCTCTCCTGGCATCCGGGGGCCGCGAGGGGCAATCTTGGCACTTCACGGGGTGCGGCAGGTAAGCGCTGGAAGGGCACACAGCGCTTGATGAGGATCGCGCCTGAGATGGGCTTTCAGCGCTCCTGACGGGGCACAGCAGGGAAGCGCTTGAGGCAGTTTTCGGGCGTCAGCTCAGTCAGCTGAGGCAAGCTCTATTCACATGAAGCGGGGCACTCCAAGCAGCTCGGCAGGGGCCAGGGCACCTGCACCCTAACATGGATTAGCCATGAAAAGGTGCCCGAAGACCTAAGGGCCAACAAAAAGAAGGTGGAAAAAATGAGGCAAGGGCGAAAAAAGTAGGGAAAGACAAACCCTCGGGCTGACAGGTCTAACAATCCTCAATTAACCCGTTTAGGAAGAGGGAGAAAAGAGTTGGTGCAAGCACACAGCCTTGTCTCACTCCCTTCTCAATGGGAAAGGGGCTGATAGTTTCCCGCCATTCCCGAATCTAATTCTGGCAAAAGTGCCTTCATGAAGGCTTTTAAGCTGGTGACAGAGGTAAACTGGTGCTCCCATCTCAAGCAGTAAGTCCCACAACTGGTCTTAATCCACCATATCAAAAACGGATTTTAGGTCCATGAATGTTAGGTAGAGAGAACCACCTTCCAACGTTATGGTTTTCCAATAGATCAGTTGTAATCTAAACAACTGGTCTATAGTTGAGGTTTTGAACCCAAAACCTGCTTGTAAGGGAGTAAGTATATTATAGTCATCCATCCAGATCTGCAATCTCCCCAGAAGAACACGCGCAAAAATATTTTGTGTTACATCGATTAGGCTAAGTGGCCTGTAATTTGCCGGTTCTAGTGGGGAGCCCTTTTTATAAATAGGAATGATCTCGGCATCCGCCCATGTTGGAGGGGGTGTCAAGCCATGAATAATTACATTAAAAAGGCACTGCAGATATGGAGCCCAAACTACCTGTTCAGATCTGAACAGGTCTCCTGGAACCCTATATAATCCTGGTGCCTTATTTGGGAAAACTTTGGCCAGGGCCACTGTTACCTCAGCCAATGAACAAGGGGGTATGTGGTCAAGGGGAACATGAGTATAATCAGTGACAAGCGAGCCCATAACAATGGCTCCTGTTTGAGACTTAGAATATAATAGTTTAAAATTAGTTCGCCAGACATCCTCCCCAAGGTTTGGCTCAATTGCAGACCTGCCCTCGGTTTTACCTGTCTTCACCAGGTTCCAAAACCCTCTTGTATCTTCTAGGGCTTTCTTAGTGGCCCGCCATCATTCAGATTTAGCTAGTAAAATGTTTTTTTTTTTAAATATGCTCTTGCTTCCCTGATGCATACATTATTGCCCTCTCAAAGTTTAATCAGCAGAGCGCTCTTTGCGTCTCTGCATGCCCTATTATACCAAGGGTTATCGCATCTACGTTAATTTCTTTTGCGAGTTGAGGTATTGCAAAAGAACTCTGCCAGGGTTCCTATCAACTCCGAATGGTTTTTCCGCAACACCTCCATAGGGTCAGTGACACCACTATTATCTATAGTAGAGCTTGCCTTTTCCAAATAGGAAAGGATGGATTTGTACTGGGCGGCCATTGCTTCTGGAGATATTTTTAAAAATCCCCTGCGAATTCTTCTGCCTCCATCAATTGCTGTTAAGTCGGATAGGGGCGGGTTAGTTATAGCCTGTCCTACTGCCGGTTGACGCCAATCCAGGGTTACAACCAACAGATTATGGTCACTTTCAGTACGGGTCTGCACCACAAAGTTCACAATCCTATGCCAAATATCCACATTCACCAAGATATAATCAATTGTGGAGCTCTGACCATTCCTTTTATAAGTATATTTCCCTGGGCTATCGCCAAACAGGCGAGCATTACAAGCCCTCAGTGAATAACTGAGGATGAGTGAAGTCAACTGAAGGACTAGGGGGGTCCAGTCCCTTATCGGGTAAAGATTGCAAACTGAAATTCCCCAAGTTGATGTTCATCACTTGTAACAGGGTTAGATAAACCATTTAAAGGTTCAAAATGGCAATTAAAATCCCCGCCAATGATAAGGTAGACTTGCTCAGGTAGCATGGAGAGCAAGGCAAGTACAGACAAACTCCTTTAATCAAAGAGAAAAAGGCTCAGGGTATAGGGACACAGGTGCCAGTGTCACAATGGTGATACCTAACTTTGGTGAAACTTACCAAGTGACCAATGCCAGCAATGTCAGTACTACCCTTAGTATGGCAGTTGTTAATTTCTCCTGGGGAGGGATAACTGGCCTTAAGAAGGTTGTGATTAGTACAGACCTCCCTGTAGAATGTTTGCTTGGCAATGACCTAGAGACTTCAGCCTGGTCTGAAGTGAAGTTTAGGACTCATGGAGAAATGTTAGGAATCTCAGCACATGTCCTTGCAGTGACTAGGTCACAGGTCAGAAAGTGTAACACTGAACAGGCACTGGATTCTGAAATAAAGGACCAGTTGCCTACCAAGAAAAGGAGCAGTATGGTTAAAGCTGTGCCTTCCCCCCTGACTCAGAGTAAGGATCAGCCTACGAGGAAGATGATTGTGAGCCTTAAGAAGGAACTGTCCCAGAGGAGCTTGAACCTGATCAGGTTGAGTTCTAAGGGACAGGGGGCCCTTCCAGGGTAGATTTGAGTCGGGTGCAGTTGGACTGCCCTTCTCTAGAACTCCTCAGACAACAAGCTGCTGCTGAGGCTGCTGGGAATGCTAGTGGCACCCATAGAATCTATTGGATGAAAAGCTCCTGTATTCAGAGAGTAGAGACCCCAAGCCAGGTGCTTCCAGGAAGTTGGTCATACCTTTGGCATTCAGGGGCTTCCTTTTGTCACTCGCCCATGATATTCCCTTAGCAGGACACCTGGTCCAGAACAAGACTTGGGACAGACTTGTTCCTCACTTTCACTGGCCCCACATGTCTTAAGACACAAAGGAGTTTTGTCGCTCCTGTCTCACCTGCCAAGCCAGTGGTAAATCAGGTGGCACTACAAAGGCCCCCCTTATACCGCTACCCGTATTGGGGGTTCCCTTTGAACGTGTAGGGATTGACATTGTTGGACCAATGGATTCCCAAACTGCATCTGGACACAGGTTTATCCTGGTGATAGTGGATCATGCCACCAGGTACCCAGAGGCAATTCTCCTTAGAACCACTACAGCACCTGTTGTGGCAATAGCCCTCTTGGGATTTCTCTCAAGAGTGGGTTTCCCTAAGGAGGTAGTTTCTGACAGAGGTACAAACTTTATGTCAAGTTACTTAACTGCAATGTGGAAGGAGTGTGGAGTGAACTATAAGTTCACCACACCCTATCATCCACAGTGCAATGGTTTAGTTGAAAGATTTAACAAGACCTTAGAGGGTATGATCAAGGTTCTCCCAGAAAAGCTCTGGCGGAGGTGGGATATCCTGCCTTTTGTTTGCATACAGGCAGGTTCCACAGAAGGGGGTTGGCTACAGCCCATTTGAACTTTTCTTTGGACATCCTGTGAGAGGACCACTTTGTCTGGTGAAGGAGGGATGGGAGTTACCTCTCAAACCCCTCAAACAGGATATTGTGGACTATGTGCTTGGTCTCCGCTCCCGGATGGCAGAGTACATGAAAAAGGCATCCAAAAACCTTAAGGCTAGTCAGAAATTACAGAAAGCCTGCCAGCACAAGAGGCTGTGCTGACAATTTACCAGTCTGGACAGAAAGTGTGGGTGTTGGAGCCTGTTGCCCCAGCAGCTCTCTAAGATATGTGGAGTGGACCCCACACTATTGTTGAACAGAAGGGAGAGGTTACCTATTTGTTAGATCTTGGAACTCCCAGGAACCCCCATAGGGTGCTTCATGTCAACAGACTGAAACCATATGTTGACAGGGCAGACATGGGCTTGCTCATGGCTACTGATGAAGGACAGGAGGAAGAGAGAGACCCTCTCCCAGACCTGCTCTCTCAGAACCCTGATGATGGATCAGTTGATGGAGTAGCCTTGGCAGGCAGCCTGACTGATCAGCAGCAGACTGACTGCAGACAAGTTCTACAGCAGTACTGACATATGTTTTTACTGACTGAAATTCAGACTACCTGGTGCACTCATGAAGTGGACACTGGGGACAGTCTGCCTGTTAAAAATAAGATTTACAGGCAACCTGATCATGTCAGGGACTGTATCAGGACTGAAGTCTAGAAAATGTTGGAATTGGGAGTGATTGAACCTTCAGATAGCCCTTGGGCTAGTCCAGTAGTCCTAGTGCCAAAACCTCACACCAAAGGTGGTAAGAGAGAGATGAGGTTTTGTGTAGACTACAGACGTCTCAACGCAGTCACTAAGACTGATGCCCATCCAATACCCAGAGCAGAGGAGCTGATAGATAAATTGGCATCTGCCAAATTTCTGAACACATTTGATCTAACAGCTGGTTACTGGCAGATCAGGCTAACTGATGATGCAAAGCCAAAGACAGCATTTTTAACCTCCAGTGGGCATTATCAATTCGTGGTGATGCCCTTTGGTTAGAAAAATGCACCTGCCATATTTCAAAGGTTGGTGAATAAAGTCCTCACAGGCCTGGAAGACTACTATGCAGCTTATCTTGATGATATGGCTGTCTTTAGTTCCACCTGGGAAGATCACCTGATCCACCTGAAAAATGTTTTGGAGGCCCTGCAAAAAGCAGGCCTAACTATCAAGGCTACTAAGTGCCAGATAGGGTAGAGTCAGGTTGTGTACCTGGGCCACCTTGTAGGTGGAGGCCAGGTTTATCCATTGCAGAGCAAAATCCAGACCATAATGGACTGGGTTAATCCAACCACCCAGACTCAGGTCAGAGCTTTCTTGGGCCTGACTGGGTACTATAGGAGATTTGTCAAGGGGTATGGTTCCATATTGACACCCCTGAATGACTTAACCTCTAAAAGAATGCCTAAGAAAGTTCAGTGGACAGTCAGTAGTCAAAAAGCATTTGATGACCTGAAGCAGGCAATGTGCACTGCACCAATTCTGCAAAGTCCTGACTACTCCAAAGAATTAATTGTACAAACAGATGATTATGAGTTGGGGGTATGGGCTGTGCTATAACAATTGAATAAAGATGGTCAAGACCAGCCAGTAGCTTTTATTAGTAGAAGGCTGACCCCTAGAGAGAAACATTGGTCAGCTGCTATGAGGGAGGCCTTTGCTGTGGTTTGGGCTCTGAAGAAGCTGACGCCATACTTGTTTGGTACTCACTTCACAGTTAAGACAGACCATAAGCCCCTCATATGGCAAAAAAGTATGAAGGGGGAAAATCCCAAATTGCTCAGGTGGTCCATTTCCCCACAGGGGATGGACTATACAGTGGAACATAGACCTGGGAGTAACCATTCCAATGCAGATGGACTCTCCAGATATTTCCACTTAAAACATGAGGACTCAACTGGTCAAGGTTAGTTTAATGTCCCTGCATTTGGGGGTGTTATGTAGGAGAGTAGGGTCTCCTTCCTATGGTTACCCCCACTTTTTGCTGTGTTTCACTGGTTTTTGTCGACTTTAGTATGGCTGTGGCCCTGCTAATCAGGCCCACAGCCTAGCTTTTCTCTCTCTAAATTGATACCATGTACTTTAGGTACATACCAGATTGGTTCCTGTGTCACCCTTATGAGTCCCTGTATATGGTACCTTAGGTACCCAGGACATAGGTACCCCAGAGGCCTACCAGGGGCTGAAGCTTGTATTGTGCCACCCCTGGTTAGCCTTCCAAACTGACACCACAAGTCTGCACTTGCAGCCTGGGTAAGGTGGTGTAAGCACCCCTTACTTAAATATAGTATACCTATATCTAACTTTATATATAGAAACATAGTAACCTATAAGTCACTCCTATGGCAGGCCTTGACAATCCTGAAGGCAGAGTGCTTGGTTTTGTGTGAGATGGTGCCCTGGCATGAGATGAGCCCCTCTGCAGCTTTCGGAACCATCTCCTTATAGCTGTTGTATGATATAGCCATACCATATACTCTTAAGTGTACTATAATCCTCGCGGTTAATGCTAACTTTGGTTTGGCTTTATCAAAACATGTTGTGTAAGGTGTCAAACAATTTGGATTAGTACCCCCCCCCCCCTCCCCCCACTAGTTCTGGTGGTGGGGGTAGCATTCCACCCTTCTAGAGGGAGAAGACATGTAAACACTGGTATACCCGGTTAAAGTTAAACAGAGCACCAGCATCACAAAATGAATGCTGCTGCCACATACAAGAGTCTGTCCTCCTGCTGCTGGATGAAACTCCGGCAGGGGAGGCCTGGACAATAGGTTTCCTGTCCAGGGAGGTGCTAGCACCTCCCGAGACAGGCTTTAGTGTATTGGAGCAGGGTGGGTTGCATTCAGTAAATGCTTTTCAGACACTGCCTGGGGCACACAAGGTGCTCCACGCCTTTCCCAGTTCAAACCGGTTACTGGGGTACTCGGCCTCAGCTCTGGCGCGAAACTGGACAAAGGAGAAGGGGTATAACCACTCCCTCCCCAGGTCCACCAGGTGGGACCTTAGAGTTAGTCCAACTCCTAAACTTGCTGTAAGAATAGGATCCTAACCCCTAGGACTTTAGATTACCCTGGACGAAACTCTGCAACATATCTTGGACCTTCGACATTGGAAGACGGAAGAAATCTCCCTTGTGGTCAAGGAGTGACCACCCTGTTCAAACAGGCAACAAAAGCATCTTTGCCGGTCTGCATTTTCGAGGTTCCCGCCGGATCCTGAAGAATCTGCGACATGGGACACAGACTTCCAGACATCTCTGAAGCTGACCCGAGATTCCACCAAAGCGGAGACCCGTATCTGACAAGAGAGACGTGGGACCGGAACTCCTGGACATCCTGCATTTTTGCACCTGCACCTACTTCCCGAGGTATCCCGAAGTTGTGATTTGGGGTATTTGAAGCCCCTGCCCGAGCACCTTTTGCACCGAAGTACAGAGGCCAGCACTCCACGAGTGACCCGTGAGGCCCCTTTCTTCACCGCAGCTCGAGGCCCCTTCACGGTTCCTAGTCCGTTGGCTAGTGAGCCCCCACAAAGGCCAATCGTTGATTTCTTGAGCTTTCCTGGTTGCTCCAGACGTCCTCTGACTCTCCTCCAAAGGAGGCCCCCAGACCTTGCCGGTCTGAACCGAAGCCAATCTTGTCATCTTGCATGGGTTGCTATTGCCAAGGCTTGTTGGGTACAATCCGGATTCCGACGCTGCATTACTCGACATCCTTTGTGGGACAGCTCGAATCCAGCTCCAGGTTGTCATCGACGCCTCTTGGTCCTCGTGGCTGAAGAGTCAAGCTTCACCTCTTTCACCTGAAAACACCCAACATTGGTTGGCATCTTCCCATCACCATCCTGGTCACTGGCTAGTGACCCAGACACTGTCCCCTCTGCTTTCAAGTTCTTCACAGCTCCGATCCACTCTTGGATCCACTCTTGGATCCACCCGTACACTTTGCCTCTGGTCGTCTGCAGCATTTCTTCGCAGCTCTCCATAGGAATCGACCACGAAACCAGATACCAAAAGACACCTATGCACCCGGCTCCCTGGTTGAGGTAACACTAGTACTCTGGTGCTCCCGTGGGTCTTGACTCTTGAAGTGTCCTAGTCTAAAAGGGTTCCATCGTAGTTCACCTCTAAGTGCCTTAATCTTAAAAATTGTAACTTGTTCGTTCTCCCTAGAAAGTCAATGGTGATCCATGGCTATGTTTAGACACTGCACGCGTTCCCCCGTGGGCCTCCTGCGTCCCTACCCTGGGTGGTTCCTGGTAGCCCCAGCGGTTCTACAGGCCCTTGGCTTGCTTTCTAACCCTCATGTGGTTCTTATACCACTATTTTAGTACATGGTTTGTGGGGCTCCTAAGGCATAACGTATACTGTGCAACTTATCATATGCTAATAAAGTTCCTTGTATTGTACTTTTACCTCTGACCTCATAAAGAGTCCAGAGGGGTTGTGTTTAGAATAAGTACATACATATTTTATATATACCTTGTGTGGTGTGATTTCATTTAATCATTCAAGAGATTATGATTGGTAAAACAACTAGCTTAACTCGACTCTAAGTCTTAGCCTGAAGGCTGCTCGCCACAGCTACCACTAGGATAGCTTTCTGTTTTTCACTAATACACTCTCCTCAGTGCAGGTGAGTACTGCCACAGTTTGGGACTGCTCTGAGGAGCACCGTTTATTGTTAATTGGGTACACGATTCCAGTGAGTATTTGGCGTACTAAATTAAGAGTCGACATAGTGCAACAGAGTTCACTCGCTGTGTAATTCGGGCCAAGGGATTTTTTTGTTGTTTGTAGGACTGTGGAGGGGTCTTCATTCAAGACATCAGGCAGCATTCCCCCACCCCTGAATCCAGGCAGCCTTTCTGCCTCCCTGGGGAAGAAACTCGTGGGTTTACCCCTAGTCTGCCCTCCCCTGCGGTCAAAAAACAAACTAGGCACTAGGGATTGGATTTTAAAACAAAAAAGTAAATGGAGGTCTGTGCCAGCTCATTCTGGATTTGGGTCTCATCCCCCATATCTAGGCCTCCAACAGTCTTGCCCCCCTCCCCGGTTGGAGATTGTGTGGGTTTACCCTCAATCTACCATGCTCGGTGGATCATAAGCGCACTAAACAGCAGGGGACATATTACTTAAAGTGCTGCCTGATGGGAACAGCATGCATTTGTACCTGTTCCTTGCTCCTCCAGGGAACTTTGGTATTAAAGTGTGGCCTGCAGATGTTTATACGGCCCCACCTATAACATGAAACTGCGTTGGCACAATCATGAAGTGGTGCTCCCTCTTTTTCATGGGGGCTTGGTCACATGTAAATGAGGAAACACTTTGCTTTTTTGTGCTGTACTACAGACGCAAGCACAGAACCAAAACACCTATGGAGAGGCACTTAGACTGCCCCAAAGAGGTGGCACACAAAGTGTCCCGGAAGGTGCCCCAAGTCAGGTGTGCACAGGGGTAACTGGTCCCACAGTTATCCCCCAGGCAAGTGTGTTGCTTACAAGGAGATACCTTTCTCCATCTTCAAAAAAAGACCAGCCTACCTCTACGAAAGAAACAGAGATTACTTTTCTTTTAAAGAATGGGGTGGAAGTGTCCATCCTGGCACTGGGCCACAATTGCCACCACTCGACCCCAAACAGTCTCTCTGTCCCCCACCCCGGACCCAAACCCCAAAAACTACCGTCATATTCAACGCAAGTGAGAGGTAATTTGGATCATTTGTGTGTAATTTTGACTTGTGAAAAAGAAGAGGGGAGGGGGTAATCCCTCCCATACTTTCTCTTTTGGCACTGAATCCTCCTATCTGCCCCCTAAGTGGGGAGATGCCTTCAGGAGAGGGGATGTAGCATAGTGCCAGAATGGGCAAGACCTGCACCCCATTCTGCTTCTCACTTATTTTACAGATGATCTGGTGAACTTTCTGTCCTCCCTGTAGTGCGCAGGTAATAGTTAAATAGACCAATCTGTCAACCTGGAGGTCAGTCAGTCCATGAGAGCAATAGGATAAAAATGTCAATAAAAAAATATATGGGTGGGGCAGATACCCATTCTAGCATCGGCCTGCCCCTAAATTCTTTGGCCCCTACACACTTTGTATCACTTATTGAAGGACAGATTAGTGCATCAACCAGTAATCTGCCCATCCCAAGGGGGGCAGAAAGCTGACCAGAACTATAGGGGGGAAAAGTAGAAAAATAATGAGGTAGGATGTGGGTCCATCATGGCATTGGACAACATCCCCTGTCACATGCTGGGATTTAACGCATTAACCGCGGCGGTTTCTCCGCCGCGGTGCGGACGTTCTATTTGGTGGGCGGGGCTGCATCGGTCATTGGCCGACGGCAGCACTAGCGATGTAGTGCTCCCATCGGCCAACAGCAGCACTCAAGGGGTTAACCATCAGAATTCCATTGGGTGTCTGGAGCATGAAGATACCAAATATGTATGAGTTTTCTGTGAGTTAACGATACCCAAAGGCAACACATTTTGGAAATTTGGAAACCAACTGAAAGGAAAATGTCAGTTTAGGTTACCTGTATTTTTGGTTGCAGGTATCACCCTTAAGCCACATGGAAACATACCCTAACCATAGGTTTTTAACTTCAACATGTCATAAGATTTTTCTCCATGTGCTGGACTTCCCCAGCCCTGATTACCTGGCTCAAAACATGCTTAACATGACATTTGTAAGATTTGAAGCAGTTTGTATTCCTAAAACCATAGTAATTACCTCCAGTCTTTTAGAGAGAGAGAGAGAGAGGGACCCTATATCACCCCAGGGGAAGGGTACCAGAAGACAAAAGTCAGAAGAACAGTCCCCCAGGGAAAATGATCAGATAGGACCACTAGTATACACATCCACTCCCACACTTAATCAAAGTCATCCAGAGTCAACCCACCACAGAGGTGCGGGAATAATGAGCCTAAAAATCAAGTAAAAAAAATATAATATATTTCTTTATAAATGTATACATAGACAATTCATCACAATGTTAAAACTCAAACAATTTGTAGCAAAATTCAATACAAAAATATTTAATTCAATTAAAAACAGTAATCATGAAGAAAAACAAATAAAAACACAAAACAGTAACGAGTGGGAAAAAGAGCAAGAAAAATTGTTTTCAAATCAAGAAAACATCACAGTTGGAATTTTGCTATAAATTGTTTGAGTTTTAACATTGTGATTAATTGTCTATGTATGCATACAATTTCAATACATTTTTATAGAGAAGTATATTATATTTTTTTGACTTGATTTTAGGCTCATTATTCCCACTCCTCTGTGGTGGGTTGACTCTGGATGACTTTGGACTGACCACAGCTGCATCCACTTCAGCTTCGGAAGAACCACGACCCACCACAACCCGCAACAGGTCCCCCGCAGGAACTGGAACAAGATCACCGCCGACCAGCTCACCACCTTCCTCAGCCAGAACCCTCCCGCCAGCACAACTAACCCAACGAAGCAGGCGGCAACCTCACACAGTGGATCACCAACAGCGCAGACGACCTCGCACCTCTGAAGACCCCTCCCAGCAGACACAGCAGCAAGAAAGCCTCTTGGTTCACCGACGAACTTAAGAACTCTAAGAAGAACTGCTGCACCCTCGAGAAAACATGGTGCAACGACCAGACCACAGACAACATGACTGCCCTCAAGCACTCCACCCGCAAACACCACCAGCTGATCCGCACCACCAAGAAGACAGCATTCAAAGAACGTCTGGACAACAACGCCCACAACAGCAAGGAACTCTTCAACATTGTCAAAGAGCTCTCCAACCCCAGCTCCGGAATCAACAACATCAATCTCTAGCAAGACCTCTGCGACTCACTCGCCTCGTTCTTCCACAGCAAGATCGCCGAAATACACAACAGCTTTGGTGCACCAACTTCGCACCCAACCACCGAACCAATGCCCCCCACCACCACCCTCCGTGCCTGGACCCCGGTCAGCACCGAAGACACCACACGCACGATGAACACCATCCACTCCGGATCCCCAACCGACCCCTGCCCCCACCACGTCTTCAACAAGGCCGACTCCATCATCGCACCCCAACTCCGGGACATCATCAACGCCTCCTTCAACACCGCCACCTTCCCGAAAAGCTGGAAGCACGCCGAGATCAGCGCCCTCCTGAAGAAACCAACAGCGGACCCCTCCGACCTCAAGAACCTCCGCCCCATGTCGCTCCTCCCTTTTCCTGCCAAAGTCATCGAGAAGACCGTCAACAGACAGCTTGCCGCCTTCCTCGAGACGAACGGATCCCTCGACCACTCGCAGTCCGGCTTCCGAGCCAACTACAGCACCGAGACCATCCTCATCGCAGCCACTGATGACATCAGATCCCTGCTCGACAACGGGGAAACAGCGGCCCTCATCCTCCTGGACCTCTCCGCAGCGTTTGACACTGTCTGCCACTGCACCCTAGTGCAGCACCTCAGCAACATTGGAATCCAAGAGAAGGCACTGGAGTGGATCATCTCTTCCCTCGCCGGAAGAACCCAGAGATTTCGCCTCCCCCCGTTCAGATCCGAGGCAACCGAAGTCCTCTGCGGTGTACCACAGGGATCTTCGCTCAGCCCCACCCTCTTCAACGTCTACATGAGCCCCCTCACAGCCATCGCACGCCATCACAACCTCAATATCATCTCCTACGCCGACGACACCCAACTGATCATCTCCCTCACCAACGACCCAGCCACCGCCAGAACCAGCCTACATGAAGGGATGAAAGACGTCGCCGAGTGGATGAAGAACAGCCGCCTGAAACTGAGCTCAGACAAGATGGAAGTCCTCATCCTTGGATCATCGCCCTCCGCCTGGGACGACTCCTAGTGGCCCCCTGCCCTGGGCACCACTCCCAAGCCAAAGGACCACGCACGTAACCTGGGCTTCATCCTGGACTCCTCCCTCTCGATGACCAGACAAGTCAACGCCGTCTCATCATCATGCTTCAACACCCTGCTCATGCTCCAAAAGATCTTCCGATGGATCCCCACCGAAACCAGGAAGACGGTCACCCAGGCACTCGTCACCAGCCTACTGGACTATGGAAACACCCTCTACTCCGGAACCACAGCCAAACTTCAGAAAAGACTCCAAAGCATCCAGAACGCCTCCGCACGACTCGTCCTGGACATCCCCCGCCACAGACACATCTCCTGACACCTGAGAGACCTGCACTGGCTCCCCGTCAGCAAGAGAATCACGTTCAGACTCCTCACCCACGCACACAAGGCTCTCCACGACTTGGGCCCCAAGTACCTCAACAACCGCCTGACCTTCTACACGCCCCCCTGCCAGCTACGGTCGACCAGCCTCGCCCTCGCCACCGTCCCACGCATCCGCAGAGCCACCGCCGGAGGAAGATCCTTCTCCTACCTGGCAGCCAAGACATGGAACTCCCTCCCCATCCACCTTCGGCTAACCCAGGACCACCTCTCCTTCAGGAAGCAACTCAAGACCTGGCTTTTCGAGCAGTAACGTACCCCTCTCCCCTAGCGCCTTGAGACCCTTCCGGGTGAGTAGCGCGCTATACAAATGGCATGCTTGATTGATTGGGAGTGGATGTGTATACTAGTGGTCCTATCTGATCATTTTCCCTGGGGGAATGTTCTTCTGACAATTACCTCCAGTCTCCCTGGAGCAGGAACATGTCAGGACTGCCCTGATGCGACTTCAGTTTAGGAAAGGTGTAAAGACATACCACTTTTATAGAATACCACATCACACTGCAGTAAAAGTACTGTTCTGTTCCCAGAATCCAGCTCTCTCCAACCACTTGTTGACTGCATGGTTCTTTTGATCTGTAAAGCACAATGCTGCTGTTTGGCCACATTGTTCTGTACAAATACCACATACTGCCAAACCTTCCCCCACATCGGTGTTCATCTGGGATTTTTAAGTGTCCGGAGAGCCGACATTTATAGTTGCGCAAAGCATACCAGGTCTTGCCTGCAAAGAAATTAAGCCTCTCCCCCAGTGGAGTCTTGGTAGCTGCCTAAACTTGATCTTCCTGATTCTCTGTGACAAAACCCATGACTATAGGGAAACCTACCACAACCATAAAGTTTCCACACCCATACATCTTAAGGATGTACTGCTTCAATCATCACTGACTATACGGGATTCTGCATTTAGTACATGGTTTCTATGGTTTATGCAATAACTTGTTTCTCTTTGTCCACATTCTCTCAGGAAAACGTAGGTAGTTCTGGTGGGTAAATATGTTCTTCCCTCTGCGTCCCCTGGGTGTTGGGATAGTATGACTTTCAGTACTGTCCCAATAACAACATTTCACTCCTTATAAATCACTATATTACATTTTGGAGCTGAGGAAAAGTGTCCTTCTTGTCAGCATTTATTTTGTGTCAGGACTCCATTATTTTTGCATCGCCATTTCGTGTCAAACACCTTTGCACGACCCTCCTGGCCGTTTCTGCTGATGTCTGATGAAACTCTGTGTCAACCACCCTGCCCTTCCTTCTCCTTGTGGTTGAACCAATTTCGAAAAAGGGAACAAAGATTTGGCCTCAACACCCTCAGACTCCTGCGCACACCCACCCTGTTTCCGAAGACTTGGTCACACCACCGTCCCAGGCTTGTGTATTTCACATATCCTGCTGTTCAAGATCTGTCTGTTCTCTCACGTACATATCCTGTTTTGCAAGACCTGTCCGTAATCTTTTGTACCATCTGTTGCAGAACCGTCCTGCCTGAACAAAGAATGGATCAACTGCATTCTGACTCGGGGGCGCCAGGCTCCAATCCAAATTGGTTTCTTAAGGTGGAAAATGTGTATATAAGGCCTGTAAGCTGCGGAGTGAAGCAGCAGCCTCCTCTGTCTTGTCTCCGACGAGCTTGGGACTCTGTTCCATAGCCTGGGCTATTCAAATAAAACTTGGTTCCTCCTGCAGACGAATGCTCCTGTGTCTCCTTTTTCTATATAAGATGGGTATGGAAGACTTGGGCGGTTCCCCCCCGCCGAGACCCAGTAAGTGGGTATAAGTGGTTCTTCAAACGGCGCCTGAACAGGGACCCCACGAGCACGAAGGTCAGGCCCGGTGGATGTGAGGAGGTGCACGGAGAGGCTCCGACAGGGGTACCCTACCCGAGGGATTCTTGCAGTCCGGTAGCCGAACGACTCGCCCATTGTTCCTCCCCACCTGGTCTGGGCCACATGACCGCGTCCTCGCTGGGGTCCCCTAACAAAGTGATTTCTGGAACAGGACACAGCCCTATGTCTACAGAAGAGAACTACCCCTGTCAGGTAGGGGTGGGCTGATCACCCACTGAGTCTGTGTGATTCTGCTGTCATTGACTTTTGCAAAAGTCAAGCCAGCGAGGTGAGTTTTTTAAACCCACTGTAGTCTGTTATCTGTTTACAAATATGCCAGCCAGTAGTAAGTTTAAGAAATTATGTTGTTGTATTTGTGGGCAGGACTCCCAGCTGGAGGCGGCCTGTACGCTTCCTCCAGAGGGGACCCCTGGTCACACCATGTATACTAAACATGGTCCTTCTGCTATAATGTTTTCCCCTTTTTGGACCACATACACTAAATAAAGTAACTCAGAATTACAATGGCCGCCTTATGGGTCTTTTGACCCGCAAGTTCTGGCAAATCTAGAGGAACAGCTATTAAAAGGGAAGATTTGTCCCTCGATGTTGGAGTCTGTCAGGTTGTGGAGGAAGGAAATTAAGCAGATAGCAAAGAAAGAAAGGGCAGTAGAAAGGAAGCGGAGCGGATCTCAATGGCTGACCATGCTAGGGAGCACTTACAGGACCGAATGGAAAAATCTGTAGAGATAGCTGATAGGGAACATAGGGCGCGGGTGCAGAAGTGCTACTGGCCCGTGAAGAGAAAGTAAAATGCTTTATGGTAGGGGAAGAAGAGGGGGATTCCCTGCTCGATACCATGTTGGAAAGTCCTCCTGCTTATGCCCCATGTACCCTGTGCGGACACCCGCTGCCCCGCACGCAGCTGCACCAGCCGGGCTGCACACTCCTGCCCCTTCTACTGTTCCCTCATCACACCGACGCCCTCTTAGTTTGACGCCTATGACACCGACTGCACATACTACCCCTGTCCTCACCACAGGAATGCAGCTTTACCGCTGCCCGCCCCATCCCTTCTTCCTCGTGGTCTACGGTTAAGCAGGATTTAGATAGATTATTGAATTCCCCCTACTGGCTTCCTTGCGCTCTGCAGTCAGCTTTTCGTCCCTTCAAGAAGATGACCTGCAAAAGCAACAGTGTGAATGTTGGATAAATAGCGGGAATATTTATCCATTTAAAGAAATATGGTCCACCTTTTCCCAGTGGACGATTATGGAACAGAACACCTGGGGTGAATACATGTGTACCTTGGTTATACAGAGTTTCGAGAATTCATGTATGCATATACCCGCCAGATTAGTGGACCTCAGGTCACAAATAAAAAGAGGTAATGTGCAGGGAGAGGGGATGTTTGGCGCTATGTCTGCTTTGTTAGCTTACTGTGATATGACCGCCATCCCCAAACCCCTTCTAGGGACAGCTATGCCAATGAGAGAGGCGACCCCTGTCTTTCTTAACTCACTCACCAATGGACGAGGGTCTGTTGAAGTCCACTGGCGTAGGCTATGAGTTCATGTCCCTTGGAAAAAGTCAGAGGTAATGCAGTTGAAAGGGCAGTTACCAGATCCTCGAAAAAATCTGGCTGCCTTTTACAAAGAATTAGGCCAGATAATATCTGCTGGTACACTTATTCTTGAAGACATCGACTTGCTCTTTGGTACGGTCATTCCTACTGAAATTTGGGATAAAATTCGACATACTGATATGAAGTAAAGCTGGGATGTAAATGGGCTAATCTGGAAGCTATTGAAGACGCAAGGGCAGGAGGGACTAAGTCAGAAGCTGCCATTCTGACTTTGCCTGGTAAAATAACGCTTATGAAAATATTTTTGCCAGAAACATTCATTAACTGGGATAAGATAAATCGTGGCTGACTTCTTTACCCGTTTTGAAATAAAATACAGGGACATCGTGGCTTCGACCTTCAGATCCCAGGCTCTAGCCCAGTATTTGTCGATAAGTTTGTCAGCAACTTGCTTCCTGAGATTTCCGCCAGCCTCAAGAAAGTTGGGAGTACATGGTCTGCCCAGACTATGACTGGTATCTTGGCTATGACACAGTATCACGAGAATAGGGAGAATGAAGATAGAGAGAAGGAAATTAAGAAGGCTAGGGATCTTAAGACTAAGGTACTTCTGCAGCAGGCTTACCCTCCCCGAGGTCCCGATGGCCGCGGGAATTTAGGACCACAGCCCCCACCCCCTCCGAAAACTCGCCAGTCTACCCCCTCAGGCCCTCAACGCACTGGAGCCCTCCAAACAGATCAGTGTGCTTATTGTAAAGGGTCAGCCATTGAATAGATGAGTGTCCTATATTAGCTGAAAACATCCGAACAGAGAAGACTCAGACTCGTGCTCCTAGGGAGTGGAGGCCAACTAGGGACCATGGCCCGCCCCGTCCGCAGGACAAAGAGCATAGGTCCAGGGATGACGCCCCTGTCCGGCAACGCCCGGCCAATAGTTTTGATGGATACGAAGCAACACACACTTATTACATTGATGATTATGACGAAGTTGATGAGACAGGGTTCTATCAAGCATAGGACAGCCAGGCAAGGGGTATTACTAGAGTGCAAATTCCAGTGGATCAAAGGGGCCCGTATGTCCAAATGTCAGTTGTGGGGAACAATCAGAATTTTCTTCTGGATACTGGGGCCACCAGGTCTTCTATTGCACGTCTGTCAGTCCAGGAGGCACCCCTTTCTGGCAACAGGAATTCAGGAACACCAGTGACCAGCCCTGTCTCTGAACCCCTCCCTCTTGATATTGGCCCAGCACATGTTGACGCTCCCTTGGTCCTCACTACAGGTTGCAGTGAAAACTTATTAGGCCTGGATTTACTGAATGCTCTGTATGCAACCATATCATGTAGTCCCCAAGGTGTATCCCTAACAATTTCCCCCACCGCCGCCTCCTATATGTATCTGTCCGGTCCCCCCCCCACCAGAGTTGCAGTCTTTATCTTCCTCCCTCTGGGCATCATCAGACACTGATGTCGGCTGTCTCAATATACCCCCTCATGTGGTACGTATTCACCCCGGCGCCATCCTAACCCGCCTTCGACAGTATCAACTGCCCGCGGAAGGAGAAGCGGCCCTTTTAACAATAATATCTGAATTGATGGACAAGGGCGTAGTAGAGGAGACACTTGGTAATATCTGTAACAGTCCCATTATTCCGGTTCTTAAAAAGACTAATGGAGATGCTCTCTCCCCTAAAATACACAGATTTGTGATTGACCTGAGAGCCCTTAACAAAATAACGATCTCCCAATACCCTGTTGTCACCGACATTACAGCCCTCTTGACGATGGTCCCTTCTGACGCCACACACTTTTCTGTCATAGACCTGAAGAATGCCTTTTTCAGTATTCCTATACATCCTGACAGCAGACATTTTTTTGGTTTCTCCCTTGGTGGGCGGAGCTTTAGATTTTGCCGCGCCCCTCAAGGCTTCACCGAGAGCCCCTGTATCTATAGTCAAGCTCTCAAAAGTCAACTAGATTCCTTGGAACTCCCTGATAATTTCACACTGCTGCAGTATGTTGATGACCTCCTCATTACTGCAAATTCCGCCCGACATGTAAAGAGGCTACTCTCTGTTTGTTACGCCACCTTGCCCTCCTAACCACAAGGTCACTTTTAAGAAGCTTCAGTTTTGTCAAGAGAAGGTGACCTATTTAGGTAATCTCCTCTCAAAGGAGGGAAGGCAGCCCACCGATGATCGTGTAGCCGTTATCAATGCTACGGCGGCCCCACTGACACAAAAGCAGGTGCGAGAATTCATAGGTCTAATCTCATACTACAGACAGTTGATTTCCAATTTTTCAGCCATGGTCAAATCTCTTCTTGCCCCCACCAATAAAGACATATCAGACAGTTCATTTCCATGGACTAGAGAGCATACGCAGGCCTTCCAGGATTTAAAAAGAGCTCTGTGTACTGCACCAGTCCTCGGTACTCCTGATTATAACAAAGCTGTGCATGCACTGTCTTGACCCAGATATTCGGAGGTCACCATCAGCTATGTGCCTATTTTTCAGCTACCTTAGATCCTGTTGCGAGGGCTCTCCCAGGATGCCTATGGGTGGCAGCTGCGGCCGCACTCATGGTCCGTCAGAGTGCGGGGATCGTCATGACTCTGATGGTTCACCATTCTGTGGATACCCTCCTTAATAACACCAAGACACAGTACCTCACTAGCGCACGACTCACAGGATATGAATTGGCGCTCTTTTACAGCCACATTAACATCAATAGATGCACTGTACTGAATCCCGCCACCTTACTCCTACTGGATACTCAGGATGCCCGTTTATATCCACATGACTGTATATTGAGGACAGAGGAGCAGACGAACGGACGGGTTGACTTACAGGATACCCCGATAGCAGACCCAGAAGGTACACTGTATATGGATGGATCATGTCTCAGAGGGCCAGATGGTAACACATCAACCGCCCACGCCCTCACGACATTGGAGCAAGTAGTAGCAACAGCTCAGATTCCGCAGTGCTCTGCTCAGGTTGCAGAATTAGTGGCCCTCACTAGAGACTGTGAGTTAAGCAAAGGAATAACGGTTAATATCTACATTGACAGTCAGTATGCTTTTGGGGTGGCTCACAACTTTGGGAGACTGTGGAAAGAAAGGAATTTCCTTACTTCACATGGGACGAAAATTCAACATGGCCCCCTAATTCACCGATTATTAGACTCCCTGACATTTCCCAGAAAGGTAGCTATTATAAAATGTGAAGCGTATAAGAAAGTGATGGATGATGTTGGAAAAGGCAATGCCCTGGCTGACCAAGGAAGGAATGTATGTGGGAGGTCCTGCCAGGTGGGTGGCAGAGGGGGGGCATGGTTGAAGATACCGTACAGAGTGTGATCAATATTCAGTCCCATGCTCCCCCTGAGGAGCTGAGGATGTGGACGGCGCATTTGGCGATAAAGGAAATAGATGGTTGTTGGGCCCGTATCACTATGGAGAGACAATGGATGTTGCCCGACAGTCATGTGCTACCAGTAGGAACGATGGCCGATGGCCCTGCTCACATTAGTGCGAAAGGAATATGTAAGTTGCTGGAACCCACCTGGTATAACTCAAAGATACCAGCATATGCTGAGAGGATGGTCAAAACATGCATGATTTGCCTTATGTACAATACGGGAAAAGGTACAGTAACCCTTGGAGGAGGATTCTCTCCCCCTACCTTTCCTTTCGAACCCCTCCAGATGGATTACATCCAGATGGACAGATGTAACCATTTAAAATACGTCCTGGTGGTGGTCTGAACGTTCAGCTGATGGATGGAGGCCTATCCTGTCAAAGACTGCACCGCTATCACTACCGCCAAAATACTATTGAAAGAATACTTCCCACGATTTGGTTTGCCCCGTTTGGTCTGGAGTGACAACAGGACACACTTCACGGCTAAAATAATGGAGTATGTCTGTTTAGCACTGGGTATGAAACAAAGATTTCATGCAGCTAACCACCCCCAGTCAGCAGGTCTAGTGGAAGTGTACAATGGCATCCTAAAGACTAAAATGGCCAAGATTGTAGCCAAGACAGGTGTCACTTGGGTTGATGCTCTGCCCCTGGCTCTGCTGTCTGTCAGGACAAAGGCCCATACCAGGATAGGACTATCTCCCCATGAGATTGTGTTCGGGAGGCCTGCCAATGTATAGGGTGTTTCACGGCCCCAGAAACTGTCTGATGTTGAATACCCTGTGTTGACTGATTATCTGTACAGTTTGACTAACACCTTTTGTATTCTTTACCACCAGGTGCATGAGGCAATACCTGATAAAAGCGAGGGCTCAGGACACGTTATCCAACCTGGCAACTTTCAACGTACTAAGAGCCTCAAGCCCCTCTGGACACAGCCCCGTCAGGTGTTACTGGCCTCCCGCACTGCCGTGAAAGTTGAAGGTCGGAAGAACTGGATCCACGCAACACACTGTAGACAAGTGCCTCTGCCTCTCCCTTATGATCAGTGGGTGAGAGGACGAGAAGACTCAGAGACCGAAATAGTCCTGACGTTTGTTTCATTCAGCGATGCAAGATTACATTTCACATCTACGCAAGCAGAGAGTGACAGTATACTGAAGGGAAAGGTGGAACACTCCCCTCACTCTGCTCATCATCAGGAACAATTATTCCCCGACCATACTGTTCCTACTTCTACCCGATATAACTTGCGTTCCAGAAGGAAGGCTTGCCCTTGACTTCGCCCAGGTACCTATAGACTGTAGAGCTGTGATCTCCCGGCTAAGACCGGTGCTGGTCTGTCAGACAAAGTTACGCCCCTAGGGCTCCTGGCACCTGCATCCAGTGAAGCAACCACCAATCACAGACAGCCACTAGTGGTCCCTGGCTTAGTACAATGGTAGCCGGTAAATACAACCAAGTCCAGAAACAATAGGTCAGTCTCCTACATAGCAAGTGCTTTGTGGCCCCCGTGGTGATGCTGTTTGTCTCAATCATCTTGTCTACCATCGGTTCGATGTTACTGATCTACTATCCTGTTACACCACCAACTCCTACCCCGACTCCTGCAGAGCATCAGTATTTCACGTTACCCGCCCACGAATTACCCCGCTGTGCAGAATTTTTCAATAACACCTTTGTCCAGATATTACATCATCATCAGCTGATCATAAATTCTTCCAACTGTTGGTGTGTGGATTGATGCCGCATGCTATGACACAACCTGTCCCATTCTTTACTTATCCTTTTTCCATTTCTGGGTCCTGTCTTGCATGGTGGATGTTGATGCAGGAGGCCTATACTATCAATGGTACTGCCAATTCTGCCCTTGGAACATTTCGAGATGACTTCTGGCGAAACAGGTCTGGCAATACCAATACCCTTTTTTGCCCGACCGGCTCATCAACATTGCTATTACCGACTGATGAACTCGGTGAGATGGTGGTATTTAACTCAACTTCTTGACAAACATTTACCAAATTTCGTGCCAGAGGGCTACTACCTGATGTACGAAACACTCTGAATGTTGTAAATGTGCTTGGCTGTGTCTGCATCCATGGCTTGGGAACTAAGAAAGTTGGTACTAGTATCTGCGACATCATTAAAACTTTAAACTCTACGTCTCCTCCAAAGTTGGTGGTGTCCCCAACACTTATTTTATCTGTGGCACAGCAGCCTACACTAGGCTCCCCCGTAACTGGTCTGGTACCTGCTATCTGGCCTTCCTCTTTCTCAAACGTATTCTACCACCTGTTGATGAAGGGCGCTTTGCGCCGCTCACATATGGGTGTCATATTGGCTGGGGATACAGTAGGCCAGGAAGCCGGGGACTTCAAGGGTTTCCTCCCATTCTGGGGCCCCATGGCAAACAGGCGGGCTATACAAGGACTGACCAGGGTCCTTGAGGCCACCATCACTGAAACAGCTGGTGCCCTCTCCATCACTGCAGAGCTACAGGCAAACCACCTTGTAACACTCCAAAATTGTATGGTCCTTGTCATCATCCTCGCTGATCGTGGTGGTGTGTAAATTGATTGGCTCCAGCTGCTGTGTATATACTCCAGATCACGCACCCACAGTATATGATGCCATCCAACGTCTGCATCACCTTTCCTCTGAAATTCATCAGGATGAAGGCAACTGATCCCTCACAGGCTGGATCTTGGGCCTCCTTTCCCAATGGGGATGGAGGGCCCTCATCTTTCTTGCCTTGGGAGTAGCTGTCCTAGTCTCCTGCTGATTGTGCATTCAGCACCTGCCAATGCTCTGTGCAATGTGTGTTCAGGTTTTCAATCTTCAACCTTCTAACATTCATGACATCAATATGAAGATGATGCTCCAACAACAAACAGATGATCTCATGAATATTGACGTTTCCTAGAGTATTTGCCACTCAATGGCAAAAGGAGGGTCTGAGGAAAAGTGTCCTTCTTGTCGGCAATTATTTTTTTCAAGACTCCATTATTTTTGCATTGCCATTTCGTGTCAAACACCTCTGCACGACCCTCCTATTTTCTGCTGATGTCTGATGAAACTCTTAACTGTCACGACCACCCTGCCCTTCCTGCTCCTTGTGGTTGAGCCAATTTAGAAAAAGGGAACAAAGAATTGGCCTCACCACCCTCAGACTCCTGCACACACCCACCCTGTTTCGCAAGACTTGGTCACACCACCGTCCCAGAACTTGTTTCTTTCACATATCCTGCTGTTCAAGATCTGTCTGTTCGCTCGCGTACATATCCTGTTATGCAAGACCTGTCCGTAATCTTTTGTACCAACTGTTGCAGCACCATCCTGCCTGAACAAAAAATGGATCAACTGCATTCTGACTCAGGGGCGCCAGGCCCCCATCCAAAATGGTTTCTTAAGGTGGGAAATGTGTATATAAGGCCTGTAAGCTGCAGAATGAAGCAGCAGCCTCCTCTGTCTGGTCTCCGACAAACTTGGGACTCTGTTCCATAGCCCGGGATATTAGAATAAAACTTGGTTCCTCCTGCAGACGATGGCTCCTGTATCTCCTTTTTCTATATAAGGAGGGAATGGAAGACTTGGACGACTCCCCCGCCGCCGAGACCCAGTAAGAGGGTATAAACGGTTCTTCAGAGCTTTGTCTGCAGTATCTACAATTCCTAAAATAAATATAAAAAATACAACTAATATGAGTTGCGTTATCTATGCCTGGTGCTGAGCAAGTAGTGAATGAATAAAAATACATGCTTTCCCAGGATTCTGAATTAAAATTTGACAGAAATTATATCAAACAATATTCTTCATATCTTGAAGCGACTGTCTTAATTGCAGTGCTGCTTGAAAATTTTTGTTGCACTCAGAACTCAATTTCTTGGTAGGAAACGTTACAAAACTTCCTGCAGTGCAAAGAACAGGTTTGGTAATGGGCACTGATCACAACCAAATCGAGAGTCATCATTTCTCTATTTTTCCAACGCACTTTGCAGCATTGCTTTTTGATTTCATTGTGCTGGACAGCACCCGGATATAATGTCGCTCTATGAGGCATTTCCATCACAGAGTCTGCGTGATGATCGCAAAGCAGGCTAAAGACCACAGTAATGTGGAACTTAAAAAATGTCAATATTTTATTCCTTGATGCATTCTTGTGGAGGACAAATGCATTTTGTAGACGCACCTCTACAAAGTACATGGCAAGCTTTTTTTACACTGTGCTATACATTTTCTTGTACCATTATATGAACTCATCATTTTATCAGTTCGGTTGATGCCATCCATGTACTGATTGTAGTCCTGGATACAGTTTTTCTGGCATGCACAACTTCCACTTTTGACTCCTGGTGGATGGTCTTCAACAGATAAACATTTGGTCGGTGTACTTGATAGCTAGGAGTTCTGTACATCATTGTGCCAATGTTTCACCTAGTTTCAGTTTTGTATTACCAATTGCACTGGAAAGCTCTTGCTATTTTTGGCGTATTGTACAACAACCAAAGTGATGTTGGCATGCAGCACTCTTAGTATTGACTGGAGAGTATAAAAAAAACACAAATGGCAACCACAATGTAATATTGAGCGCACCAAGTCCCAAACCGCTTTCTCTCAAATGACGGTCCTTGCCAGTGCATACTTTGAAGTATTGTGTATATCTGGTTGAACTTGAAATAGCTTGTATATCTTCCGCCATGCCAGGAGTGCTTCAGGGTAAAGATTGTTTGAATATGTCTACCCTAGTAGAGCATTAAAGACTCATCCCCTGAGATGTTCTTGGTATGAGAGTACAGATCCATGGGACTGCACATAGAAGATGTGCAGCTGCTCATATTGTGGACTTTCTTTTGGGAGGGCCTCGCTGTTGTTAGTGCAATAAAGAAAAAAAATGATAATGGCCCATAGTTATTAAAGAAGGAAACACAGGAGGCTACAAATCTAGGTGCCTTGACTAGTATGATTGAAATTGGTTTTTTTTACAAGACCCATGGCGTGTGCGGCCCCCAATTTCTTTCAATCCAGCAATATCCATAGCCATGACTGTGACCTTGCATGAAAAGAGAAATTCAGATACTGCTGTAAAATTGCTCTGCATCTACATTTTTTTCTATATTTGTTCAAAATGGTCACTGAAATATACTTGAAATAGGTCTTGAGGCACATCCTGCATTTCTATGGGTTCACCAGACACACTGGATACCTCACAGAAGTCCTCGACAAAGGCTGGCTATCCAGGAGCAGATCCAGCCCTTGTTACTGACAATAATGTAGGACTGATATGCCACATTCTCAAGCCCTGAGTTCTTTGCAACAACACTCTGTGCCCCCCTTTCATCTTTGTTGCTACTTTCAGACACGATTTCAGCCACCAGTTGAGATCTAAATCGTTTGCCATTTTCTAGACAAGATAAAAGATTTTGTTCAAAGTATGTAGTTTCTCGTAGTCCGTATTGTGAGGTTGAAGATTTAGCCATGACAACAGGCAACAATGTTCATAATAATTTCACATGAAGAAAAAATATATATATTTCAGTCTGGTGCACTAATTTAATTAATGCGAGTACTAAAGAAGGGCATGTGCATTTGTGAATGAGTGAGCAGTGACTTTTTGCTGGAAATGTGTTTACTTTGTTGTGCAGAGTTTGGCCTGTGTGTGATTTCCAGCTGAGTGATGGAGACAGTAATCGGAGTGTGTGCACTGCAGGTGTGCAAGATTGGGAGAAAAGTGATTTGCTCATTTATTTTCTAAACTGTGTGAAAACCCTTAGGGGCAGATTTATGATGCCCTTGCGCCGCAATTGCGTCACTTTACTTGACGCAACTGCGGCGCAAACAATGCGCCCTATTTACAATGTGACGCATCTAGGAGATGTGTCACGTTGTAAAGCCCTGCGCTATAAGGAGGCGTTCCTGCGAAGGGGGGGGCGTTCCTGCGCAGGAACGCCTCCTGAAAGTGGCTGAGTGAAATCTATGAGATTTCACTCAGTCACTTTCTGGCCAATGCTGCGTCAAAATGTGGAATTTGACTAAAAATCATGCACCCTATCCACCCAGGCAAGGCGATCCTCCTATCTCAAGCACAAACCCCGTTGTACCCCCTCTTGCCTGCTCTCTTTTTCGTAAAACTGACACATGCCAAGAATAATGATCAGCTACCATGTAACCTGCGGGTTTCCGTCCCGTTCGATATTTTCCCTTAGACAAGAACGGAGTCAGTCGGATGGTTGACTCATAGAACCCCCCCTTCCCTAACTCTGTCACCGAACGAGCAGCTCTCGCTCGTCAATGATTTCCTAGTTTGCGAGGACAGCCACGGGTTGGGTTAACAACCAAGGGAAAACCTCATCACACACACGAGACAGCCACGAAGAAGAATAGTTTACTACAGCCCATTCCCCTTCTTCCCCGCTGCACACACATACCATTGTGAGACATCACCACCCTTGTGTACAAAGCAAAGAACACACAATGCCTCGTCCTCTTTGCCTTTCCGACAGAAATGACCCTGTAACAATGCCTCGATTCTCTGTCCTCAGATACCTGCAACTCTGTAACTTGCCACCACAATCGCCCGATGCAATATGCTTGTTTATATGCTATTCAGGTTATTCTTCAAACGAGAACAAGTATGCTATATTTACTGTATGATTACTTCATGAAATAATTGAATCGAGTCTAAGGGAAACTCCTTCTTTTTGATTGTTCTCGTATTGTATAAAAATGCTGATCTGTTTATTATTATTATTATTATTATTATTGGGACATTTGTTGAGCGCTGCGATTACGCACACCGGCGTGTCCACGTCTGAAGTAAAGTAGACTACTCCTGAACCCGCTTGGTGAATTAGCTCTCCCTTAACTCGAGTTCTGGAATAAAACCCTTTCAACTCGAAGACCACGGACTCTGCTCCTCATTTTATGCATTACCATTTTCTTGGGTAATTATAGAAATTCCGACACGGCGTAAATAACTAGCTTTTTATTTACCACATAAATAACTAGCTTTTTATTTACCACATTAATTGGCGCCTGAACAGGGACGCTCCCTCTTCCCTATGCGCCAGCGATGTAAGTCGGGTCCTTGTCCCTTCTATACTTTCGACGGACTTCAAGTGCACAACAGCGGGGTGTTCCCGCTAACTCCCTCGAGACGAGGAGGAGGTAGGCTGCGACTGATCATCCACACGAGGCGGTGAAGAAGATTGCGGAGCGTCCCAACCCAGAGCCTGACCAGTGAGAGTGCCGAGTCCGAGGTCTTTGGAGCCCCGAATTCCTGCGCAAGCGTCAAGAGTCCGATGACCAGGTCTTCAAGTTTTGCTTCTTGGTGAGTACCACTGAGATAGTATAAAGATAGGTTCCATTTTTGGAAAATGGTAAAGACGTGTTTCATTAGTGAAACCGGTATGGTTGCACTATATTCTAGTGTATAAAGTGTTCGTTTTTGTATATTCCAAACCTTCTAAATCGTAATTTGTTGAGTTTAAGAATGCCTCTGTTTTCCAAATTACGTACAATTGGCACCAAAAAGAATCTGTTAGAAAAGCCAGTTAAAGTCCTGCCTAGGGACACTCCTGGATATTTTATGTACAATAAGCATGGGTTGAGTGCCATATTGTTTTTAGACCTTTGGGTAGAATATACTGAGAAATTAGAGATGGCGTATAGGTGGCCTGTCACAGGTACATGGGATGTAGAATGCATTATGAGAGTGGAGGAAGAGTTATGGAAAAGAAAGGCGAGGCCCTCACAGACAGAAGCCATTGAGTTATGGCATAGGAGGGCCCAGAAAGAACTATGGAAAGTCGAGAAAAGTAAGAGAATGTCGGAGCAGGCTAAAGAAAAGCAATTACAGGAAGAAGGTGAGAATGTCTTAGCTGAACAAGTAGAGAGAGAAACGCCCTTGTTACTGGTATTTATCCCGTTTTGTCTGAAGAAATTGTAGAAGAACACCCCAAGTCCCCGGTGAAAGTAATTCCCACTGCTCCTGAAAATTTCCTCCCTGCCTATCTGTCCGAACCACCCCCCCCTTATGTAAGCATGCCTAGAACACGTATGTCCATACGTGCTCCTGAACTAGTAGCCGGTGGTTCTACCTCTGATTTAGGAGTGTCCGGGAACGGGGCTGAGGATAAAGACGATGTCCCGTCTCTTGAGTGTCCTTACGACCCCGAACCCGGTAGTGGCCCAATGGCCACGATATCAGAGAGATTAAGACTAGCCGTGGGTCAACTCCAAAAGGTCCGTGATATAATGAAGCATTTGGATAGAGTTTACGAATTCATACGGACAGGTGAAGGTCCGGATACTCTGGCCCAGGTCATGAAGAACAGGAAAGTTCCCATCAGAGGACTGCTCCTGCCGTTCATCATAAATTGTCTGATCCGGGAACTAGACCCGGGTAATGGAAGCGTAGACCCCGAATTAATAGATCTTAGCGATCAGATACACCGAGGAGCACACGATCTGGGACATCAGATCGACAAAATAACTAAAAGATTGGTTAAGAAAATTGTCACTATTCACTCTGAGAAAGTCACACAGGAGGACTACTCAGAGGAAGATGATAGCTCGACACTAGATAAAATGAATTTTCTGGGTGTAGCGCGACATTGTCCTGGCCCCAAGTGGCGAACCCCACGAATACCGCTGAGAATTAAAAGATTAGATCCTTCTTCGGAAAATCTTTTCCAGTCCACGGGAAGAGCCCTAGATGAATGGATGGACAATGAGCCTCCCCTTAACCAGCAAGAAAAAGAATTGGCCCGGTCTGCCACCCATTGGATATCACAGCACCGAGTGTATGGCCCAGATCTAGTAGCGCAAATGTTCTTGGCTCTTACCCGAGCAGAACAACGACTAGCAGGTATTTATATGGTCCAACACTTGGCTACCTTATATGAGAATAACTCCCACCGACCAGACAAGCTATACAAATTGTTACAAGAAGTAGTGACAGATAAATGGAGGTCTCGGGGACCGGAATTGATCAACATCATTCTGGACCTGCGCCTCCGTTTCCTGCAACTTACTTTAGCCTCATCAGATCATGAACCTTACAGTATAGGCCAATATCCTTTACGTGAAGTCCACCCCATACCCCAGCCAGATGGTACACTGCAAAGAGTACATGTGTATACTCCCCTAACCAAGTTAGAAATAATGGAAATGAAAAAGATGGTTCCTTCTCACGAAAAAGATCCCGGAGGATTTCATAGGGAATTGAAAGATATCCTCCAAATGGGTAGTTTTACATATCCAGATATCATAATACTCCTTAAAGTAAGTCTGCCTACAGGCATATTCGACAAATTGAAGGAAAAGGATTGGGAGGTGGGTGGTAAAAAGATCACGTGGACTGCCCTAGAACAAGAAGAGACAGCCAGAAAACCAGGTGAAGGTTTAGGTGAGCGCATAAGAGAACTGCCCAGTCTCCTCATACAGGTCTTGCCTCTGTTGTTCACAACGAAAAAGGAAGATTGGGATGCCATTTCTGCCTGTAAACAAAAACCAGACGAGGATACAGGTGATTACTACACCAGATTAGAGAAATGTTTTTCTACAAATAGTGGTCTTGCACATAGCAGCAAGGCATATCCCCATCTTTTTGTGTCCAAATTGGTGGGCAACGCCTTACCCTCCATCAGGAATAGAGTGTTGAAAGTTGAGAGTACCTAGCAAGCAAATAGTCCTTCACAAATGTTACAGATGTTACAGTACCACCACAACAGAATAAGGGAAGAACAGGAACAGGAAAAGAAGAGGGTAAAAGACACAAAAATGAAGGCACTGGTTGCACAGACGGCACCAGTAAATACGGGCCTCAAAGGTAATGTAGGGGCCAATAGAGGTACCTGTAACTACTGCAAACAGCAGGGCCATTTTGTGAAAGAATGTCCAGTTCTGAAACACAACATAGCGACAGGAAAGACGAAAGAACGCCCACACACTCCTAGACCAGGTAACACTCAGCAGCCTCAAACCATTACGCCGCCACAGGTTCAGAAACCCACTACTGCTGCCACACAGATGTACCAGTACGCCCAATCAGAATATCCCGAGTTTGAACCGTGTACATGAGACAGCCTTGAGAGAGAAATTGACTTGCCCCTTATTCCAGTTCCAGTAGATCAGAAAGGTCCATATGTACAAGCTCACTTACTGGGACAAGACAGAAAATTCCTCATAGACACGGGGGCAAGTAGGACTACCATAAGTCATAAGGAAGTCCCAGAGGTTCCTCTCTCTGGCTCACATAATATATCTCTGGGCTTTTCAGGAAAACCGATCATAAACAAAGTATCTGAACAAGTCTCTTTAGGAGTGGGTCCTCTGACACGTACTACTGATTTGGTCCTTACAGAAACATGCCCAGAGAATTTATTAGGTATCAAGACACTCAAAGAACTAGGAGCCGTAATATGCTGTTCACCGGAAGGAGTAAAATTGTTCCTACGAGATTTCAAAGGACATTTCACAGTCAAAAAATTCGACCCCAGACTAAAAGACATCCCACAACATTTGTGGGCAAAAAGCTCGACTGATGTCGGATACATGGACATCACCCCACATCTAGTCACACTCAAGGAAGGTGTAGTCTTACCCCGTATACGACAGTATAAGATTCCACCCGAGGCTGAACAAGCCTTACTAAAAATAATCCAAGAACTCATAGAGCATGGTGTGGTGATCGAGACTGATTCGAATGTTTGCAATTCTCCAGTTCTTTCAGTCCTCAAAAGGACTGATCCTCAGGCACCCCCGGTCTACCGACTGGTGGTTGATCTCCGAGAGCTGAACAAATGTGTGATCCCACAATATCCGGTGGTCCCAGATATTTCTTCACTATTGACTGCCATAGATCCCGAAGCTGCATTTTTCAGTCATCGACTTGAAGAATGCGTTTTTCAGCATTCCAATACATCCTGACAGTCAATATCTGTTCAGATTCAGTTTGAAAGGACGAAGCTTCAGGTTCACTAGAGCTCCCCAAGGCTTTACAGAAAGCCCGAGCATCTACAGCCAAGCACTAAAAAGACAACTTGACAGTATCAATATGCCTGCCAATACAGCGTTGATACAGTATGTCGACGACATCCTCGTCACAGCAAGGACAGAACCAGAATGTGAAAAAGCATCTCTCACAGTCCTACATTTCCTGACAGACAAAGGTCACAAGGTGTCTCCCTCAAAATTACAGTTCTGCGCACAGCAAGTAGCTTACTTAGGACATTTGCTGTCGAAAGAGGGTAGGCAACTAACACAAGAACGAATCCAACTGATTTCGACAATTTCACAGCCAAAGTCACAGAAAGAAGTTCGTGCATTCATTGGTCTCACTTCATATTGCAGACAATGGATCCCTCAGTATGCCCACATAGTCAAACCCCTCATACAGTTAACCACATTGGAAGCAGCCACTCATACAACTCTCCCTTGGACATCAGAACACTCCCAAGCATTTGAGCTCTGAAACTAGCTCTGTGTCAAGCACCAGTTCTGGCCACCCCGAACTATAGCAAGCCTTTTACCCTGTTCGTGACAGAACGTGACGGAACAGCACTATCCGTCCTCAAACAAGACCAAGCAGGAAGAAACAGACCCTGTGCTTATTTTTCTAGCACGTTGGACCCCGTAGCACAAGCCTTGCCCGCATGTCTGAAATCTGTTGCGGCTACAGCCCTGGCCATAAGACAAAGTGACTCAATAGTGTTAGGACATCCCCTGATAGTACAAGTACCACATGCTGTGGAAGTCCTTCTGAACAGAACGCAAACCCAACACCTGACTGTAGCAAGACTGACAGGATACAAACTAACGCTCTTTCAGCCACACAAAGAGATCAGACGATGCAACGTGTTGAATCCTGCTACCCTTTTGCCCTCAAGCTCAGATGACCCGACACAACATGACTGTGTAGAAATGATCGACGTAGTGACAAAACCAAGACAGGACCTAACAGATGTTGCACTCCCAGATCCTGATGTAACACTCTATGTGGATGGGTCGTGCATGAGAACAAGTGCTGGAGAGTTAGTAGCAGCCTATGCAGTAACAACGGACTGTAAAGTTATAGAGACCCAAAGAATTGACATTCTGTCAGCTCAAGCAGCGGAGCTCATCGCTCTGACACAGGCCTGCATATGGGCAAAACAATTGAAAGTGAACATCTATACCGATTCCCAATATGCATTCGGCGTAGTTCACAATTTTGGAGTGTTGTGGCAGGAACGAGGTTTCCTTACCTCACATGGGGCCAAAATACAACATGGTCCCCTGATTCAAGCCCTACTAGATGCCATACACCTACCTACAGCCATAGCTATTCTACAATGTAAAGCGCATACCAAAGCTACAGACACCATATCCAAAGGAAATGACTTAGTGGACCGGACTGCTAAACAGACAGCCCAGAGTCCAGTGAACACGTCAGACTCTCAGGTATTAACACAGACTGTCACTATGGTAGTGAGAGACCCCTTGAAAGATGTGCTAGACAATGACATACAGACACATGCCACCACAGATGAAATAAAGAAATGGGCTGAACAAGGAGTGGTCCAGACAGATCAAGATTGGATGACCAAAGACCGAACAGTGTGGTTTCTCCCTGATTTCATGGTACCAGTCATAATTGACACAGCCCATAGCCCCGCCCACCTAGGCGAGAAAGGTATGCTGGACAGTTTACGGAATATCTGGTTTAACAAACATCTGGGAGCTGCAGTCAAACAGAAAGTAAAAACTTGCATGATATGTTGCCAATTTAATCCTGGTAAAGGTGTATCAGTAGAACAAGGTGGATTCCAACCTCCTGATCATCCCTTCGAAGTCCTCCAAATGGATTATATCCAGATGGACAGATGAGATGTAGAGGGTACAAATATGTGCTAGTGGTAGTGTGTACACTGGCACGATGGACTGAAGCATATCCTGTCCCAGACTATGGTGCCCAGACAACAGCTAAGCAATTAGTGAGAGAATTCTTCCCCAGATACGGGTTACCAAGGGTCATTTATTCAGACAATGGACAGCCTTTCTCCTCCAAACTTATGGAGGCTGTTTCTCTTTTGTTGGGATATTCCTGGAGATTCCATTGTGTCCGACACCCTCAGGCAGCTGGCCTAGTAGAGCAACACAACCAGACCTTGAAAACGAAACTAGCCAAAATATGTGCAGAAAAAGGGATAGACTGGGTCACTGCCCTCCCGGTCGCTCTCCTTTATATGCGAATGGTGGCACATTCCCGGACGGGACTGTCCCCTTTCGAAATAACATCCGGGAGACCTCCTAACATCTGGGGTGTCCCTTCTCCTAGAAAACTGACTGACATTGACTCTAATATGTTGACAGATTACCTGGCTTCCTTGATGTCTGCACTCCAATCTTGTCGTTCACAGGTTACAGCAGCATTTCCAGACCTCACCGTGCCTGGAGAACACGCGATCCGGCCCGGTGATTGGATCCTAATCCGAAATTTTGATCGTACCAGCCCCCTGGAGAAGAGATGGACAGCTCCTAAACTGGTCCTCCTAACGACGAGGACCGCCGTCAAAGTGGAAGGACGCAAAGGATGGCTCCACGCCAGCCACTGTCGGAAATTTTTTGGACCTACACCCACAGACACTGTACCTTGTTCAACAGCTACCAACGCCCCGGATATAATTTCACCAATTCCAGAACTCACTCCTCAACAGGAATACCGATCGCGGCTGCGGTCCCACCAAAAACAGACTAAAGACATTGCACCTGATCATAACGCACTGGTGGCTAATTAAGCCAAGGAACAAGCTCTTGGTGAAGCGGCTGCTGGGAGAAGTTTTGATCTCGTGTTCAGAGACATCTTAGTATTAAAATCCATAGACATGATGAGGAGAAATGACGCAGTGCGTCAACGGAAAAAGACTAATTATGTAAAATTACTGCATAGCAGGTTCTCGATTTTTCTGTTCACAATGTTACTTGTTTGCTGTGTAGCAGCCTGCCTGGGATGGATCTCATGTACAGTTTTCCCTCCACATTCGTCCACGTTTGTAAAAAATACCACTATGCATTCCCACGTAGATCTTCCCCCACACTTCGAGGACAGAAGAAAGGAATTTATAAATAATACATTCATTTCCACCCTCCATAAACACCAGCTCATAGTCAACAAGACAAACTGTTGGGTTTGTGGCTTGATGCCACATTCCGTGCATAAGGGAATGCCCTTTTTCTCCCTCCCGTTCGGTTATTCAGGATCCGCCTATGCCTTAGCCATGATATTTACTGCCTCCGTCAGAAACATTCCCCCGACCAAATTGAAGAACGAAAGTAATTGGAACGAGGTAAAGACCAAAATAGTAAAGGCTGTTTCTAAAATGGTGGATCTCACTGTCACCTGGGGGAGGGCCGAAGATCACGAAAATATCAGTTACTCTCAGTTCCATGACATTGCTTCCTTCAGGGAAACGTTTTCCGTCGATCAAAGACGGACAGATCAAGGAGGCTGGGTAGTACCGCAAAACGGCCGGTTTTGCATAAGGGGGAAAGGAAAAGGGGAAGTAATGGGGAACAGCGAGTGTGATAGGACATACACACTGCCTGCTCCCGATTTTCCGACCATAGTAACTGCCCCAAACACCTATTTTATTTGTGGACCCCATGCGCGCACCTGGTTGCCCCAAGGCTGGTCTGGAAAGTGCTACATCGCATTCCTATTACCACCAACTTACACAGCCCCTACCAATTACCACCTGATTGACCCTCTGACCCAAGTTAGAAGACAACGAAGGGGGGTCATAGATGCAGAAGATATTACAGGACAAGAAGTAGGAGATTTCTTTAAAGGTTTTCTCCCTTTCTGGGGACCTATGGCAAATAGTCGCCACATCCGGCAACTAACCCGTGTAGTTCAGGCCGCCATAGACGAAACAACTGGCACCTTAAATAACATTACAGCTGAGGTTGCTGCAGACAGGCTCATGACACTACAGCACCGTATAGTTTTAGATGTCCTGTTAGCCGACCGTGGTGGTGTATGTAAGGTAATAGGGTCCAGTTGTTGTGTATTTATTCCAGACAACGCCCCATCAGTCTATTCTGCCATCTCCCGCCTTCATGTTCTATCCGACAAATTGGATATGGACACCGGCACATGGTCCCTGACCGGCTGGTTTTGGGACCTCCTGTCCACCTGGGGGTGGAAGGCACTAACAGTCCTTGGCCTCGTTTTGGCCACTATCTTCACCTGTTGCCTCTGTGTCCAGTGTGGCCCCTCCCTTTGTGGACTATGTGCCACTTCCTGTACTCCTCATCCACGAAATAAAGGAAAGAAAAATGAAATGATCATGTTACAGGAACAAATATACGATCTCATGAATATAGAAATTAAGAATTTCTGTAATAGGGTTTCTATGGGACAAGGAGGGAATGTGGAATTTGACTAAAAAGCTCTTTTTCTCTCGTGTCCCATCATGCACCCTATCCACCCTGACATCGACCAGGCAAGCCAATCCTCCTATCTCAAGCACAAACCCTGTTGTACCCCCTCTTGCCTGCTCTCTTTTTCGTAAAACTGACACATGCCAAGAATAATGTCCAGCTACCATGTAACCTGCGGGTTTCCGTCCCGTTCGATATTTTCCCTTAGACAAGAACGGAGTCAGTCGGATGGTTGACTCGGAGAACCCCCCCCTTCCCTAACTCTGTCACCGAACGAGCAGCTCTCGCTCGTCAATGATTTCCTAGTTTGCGAGGACAGCCACGGGTTGGGTTAACAACCAAGGGAAAACCTCATCACACACACGAGACAGCCACGAAGAAGAATAGTTTACTACAGCCCATTCTCCTTCTTCCCCGCTGCACACACATACCATTGTGAGACATCACCACCCTTGTGTACGAAGCAAAGAATGCACAATACCTCGTCCTCTTTGCCTTTCCGACAGAAATGACCCTGTAACAATGCCTCAATTCTCTGTCCTCAGATACCCGCAACTCTGTAACTTGCCACCACAATCGCCCCGATGCAATATGTTTGTTTATATGCTATTCAGGTTATTCTTCAAACGAGAACAAGTATGCTATGTTTACTGTATGATTACTTCATGAAATGATTGAATCGAGTCTAAGGGAAACTCCTTCTTTTTGATTGTACTCGTATTGTATAAAAATGCTGATCTGTTTCAAGTAAAGCAGACTACTCCTGAACCCGCTTGGTGCAGGAGCTCTCCCTTAACTCGAGTTCTGGAATAAAACCCTTTCAACTCTGTGGTAAATTTAAATTACCTATGCGGAATTTATGCGGTAGAATATAATAAGAATAACTCAGTCAAAAATAAGAGTCAGAATCCGTGGTATTTGAGGTTTTAAAAGGGGTTTTATTCCTTAAAAAGGAATTGGTTTAAACCAGGCAATCATGTTCCATCACCACGAAGGTTCAGGAAGGGATAGACAGAACTTTATTGACAGGTTATCATATATATAGTCAATGCATTACAGTAAAACTTATGCAGGAGGCGTAACAGCTGAGAGAAACGAGATAATGACATATGTACGTAACAGAGGGCGTGCATGAAGGCGTGTTCTAGACAACGTCACATGAAACGTATTACAAGTGGGTGGATCCATAAGTGAATCCTGCAGTGTCAGCAGAAAATATGTGGCAGATATGCGCGCACAGCAGCATGACGTGTGTTTGACGTGTAACTGGAGGGTGAAGGGGACTTGACATTTAGCCCTACATGAGGAGACAGAAGTCTGGGGTGTCAGAACAACCTAATCCCAAATCATATCTAGTATCTTGTGTTTGAGGAACTGTATTATCTGGAAGGAAAGGTCTCTCGGGCAGAGGCTATTCTATACTGACGGTTAGTGCGTGCATATGCAACTGCGTGTCTACATGAGATGTGAGGGGCCATGGGCCTACCATGGTAACGGAAGCTATGAATTACTTGCATGGAGACAGTGAGGCCGGGCCCTTTGCTCTGCAGCTGGGAAGGATGTTTTCGTAAACTACTAGACAAGAATGTATTTTCGAGGAGCGGAGCAGATAACTTGAAGGTTGAATACAGTCTTGGCAGGCAAGGCTGGCCGAGCCTGGCACAGCTCGCCGCGCAGGGAGTAAGTCAAGGGTCAGGAAGCAGCAGGCTGCGGCTTTCAGAGACAGAAGGCAGAAAGAGGCTCGATGGCAGAAATCAGGGCCTAACTTGCCAGAGCTAGAAATCATGAAAGTGCACCACATAAAGACGTTGGGAAGGTACACTTAGGAACGGAATATCTGACCCATTCATGGTAGATCTGAAAGAGGACATGTTAACGTTGGACGCAAATGTATTTGCGTCTTCATAGCTGAAAGAGGAGGGAACATACATGTACTTAAAGCACGTACATGGAGCCGGTGGGGTCTACGATAGGGGACATAACTGACCATAAAATTCATATTACCTCATTCCCTCCTTGTCCCCTACGGACCCTTCATGATATATCAATCCTCATTAATCTATCAATCTGTTCATGTAACATCATTTGCTCTTCTTTCTTCTTACGGCGTTTTGAATGAGGACTTGAATGAGGAATACATGATGTGGCGCACAAGCCGCAAATCGCTGGCCCACATTGCAGACATAGGCAGCAACTGAATACTATGAGAAGGCCAATACCTAGGAATGATAGGATTTTCCATCCCCAGGCTGACAACGTGGTCCAGAACCAACCGGACCAAGTCCAGGTGCCTGGATTCTGGTGTATCAGACTTGCAATCTTATGAAGACGGGTTATGGCTTTATATACTGATGGCGCGTTTTCTGGAATGAAAACACAGCAGCTCGACCCGATGACCTTACAGGCTCCGCCCCTATCGGCCAGGATGACGTCAAGGACGAGACGATTTTGAAGAACAACAATCCGCATAGCAGACTGCTCCTCTGTTAAGTTACCTAGAGCGGAGGTAGTTTCATTCACTACTGCTTCGAGGGTTCTGGTTAATTTTCGTATCAGTTTACTGTTAAAGACAGCACCTAAGTGAGGGGGGCGTGGCTAACCGAGCAGCGAGATGGCCGCTCTTTGAGCGAGCTCCGCCGGCTGCACGCGAATAAATCCTTAAAACATCCTTCAAGCGCTACCGAGGGGACCGGCTTCTGAGAGAAAGTGCTGCAGCAGACCGGGGGCACGATCGATTGAATCCTTGCCGCTCGAGGTGGGCTGCGCGACGAGATCCGGCGGCCGCGGGTGGTGCCGGCCCGTGCGCTGAGGTCCGCCTGCTGCTGTGGAGCCCGAGGCGGCGGTGTCATCTCGCCGGACCCCGGGGATTGCTGTGCCAACGCAGGTCGGCTGTGAGGGGACTACTCTGGCGCCCTCGGCGCGGGGCCGGGAGCTGCCGGCGGCCGCTGCGCAGAGACACTTGTGGACGACGGAAGGAAGCGTAGCGTCCATTGGACGAAGGTAACGGCTCGGGGGACGGCCGGGGCTGAGGCAGAAGCGCGACGCCGCCATTTTGTGGTGCGGCCGGGTCGCTGGGTGAGAGGCTGCGGACCCGTGGCGCACCAAAGACTACACTGTTAGTGCCCCTTGATTAGCATACCCCTGTGCCCCTGCAGGTCGCCGTTTGGTGTGAAAGTGGCAATTCTGCCCTGATAGTGTGCGCTCCGCTCCCGGGCACAGAAACAAACTGGAACACTTAGCCCGATCCTGCCAGAGCCGATCCCACGCTCTGCCCTCTACTTGGAGATCGAGGGGGGGGCTTGGAGGGGTTACCGAGGGGCACTGGGCAGCCCACTGTGTTTAGGGGCTGCTAACCCCCCGGTTCTCTCTTGCGACGACACGAGCAGTGCCTGCCAGCCCTGCAGGGTGGCCTGCACGGCGCACTGGTGAGTGCACCACACCACATCCTGCACACCACGTCCCACGCGTGTCCGAGATGGGGGGCACGAAGGATGCGAAGCAGCCCAAACTAACATTTGACCAAAATCAGAAGGCTAAGCAGCAAACAGCGGACACGGGAGCCGCGTCATCTCCTCCCAAAAGCCCTGCAGCTGAGATTGATTTTGGCGCTTTAATGCTGGAGGTCAGATCTAGCTTGAAGAGTATCGACGCTAAGCTGGATGCAATGGCCACACAGCTAAAGGCGGTCAAGTCCAAAGTGGACGTACACGAAACGAGGCTAGACTGCCTAGAGAACAGGCATACCCAATGTTCCGAGTTTCAGCAGCAGGCTAAAAAACACATCACCAACATTGAGCGCGAACTGGAATCCATGCGTGCCAAGGCGGACGACTTAGAAGCGCGCTCCAGGAGGTCCAACGTCAGAATTACGGGCATTCCAGAGACGGACAACACCGGGAAGATGGAAGTCTTTGTAACTGATCTCCTACATGAGCTGTTTGACCCGGACCTGTCCCAGGTATTCACGGTGGAGAGGGCACACAGGACACTGGGCAAGAAACCACCACCAGGCGCCACTCCTCGCCCTATATTGGCCAAGCTGCTCAATTTTCAAGACAGAGACCGCATCCTACAGATGGCCCGTGAGAAAGGCAAGATCATCCATAAAGGGAATCATATCTCGTTTTACCCTGATTTCACCCCCCTCGTCCAGGCTGCCAGAAAAGAGTTCATACCTGCGAAGAAACTCCTGATGCAAGCCGGAGTCCAATACTCCTTGTTGTACCCGGCCAAATTGAAAATCTTTCATGAACAAACTGCTCACTTCTTCACTGACGCTAAATCGGCCCTGAAGTTTGCCAAACATATCAGTGGCCCCGGCGCCAGACGCAAATCACCGAGGTTGGAGGAGGACGCGGCCCACATGAGCGACAATGATTGAGGGAATGAGGATAATGGGGTCTGTGCTGCCCCTTTCCACTACAGCTGACATTTGCTGGTTTGTTCGGCTCTCTCGAGACGCAGAACGGAAGACACTGCTGGAAATGTTGGAGCTGGCCTACTCATGCTGGAAAGGTCTTGCTTGTTGACTGTGTCACAGGTCCGAGGCGTCTTGAACGGAATACTAATCCATTACTGCTTGGTCCGTGATGCTGGGCACCCCTCGGGTGTCGCAAATATCCTTCAGTGTGCAGCCACCCTGTGCATTCAGGGGTGTCAGCTAGGAGCACCTCGCCCCCATGGGGTATCTCCTGTTGTTTTTGTTCTCAGTTAACTTAAGTGCGATTCGGAGCACGAATGGGATTTTAGCGCAACCTGATTGGGGGGTTGGCGTGGGTGGGGGATGGGGGGGGCTGTTGGGAGTTTGGTTACCGGTGCTGGAGAAGTATGTTGCAATCTATTTTCTCACGACTGTGATGCGCGGGGATGTGCGACGATCTGGTCCTGATTGTGTGATGGAGGGGGGCGGGGCGGAGGCTTGGACACCCTGGATACACCACAGGTATGGGGGGAGTTAAACTGTGGACTTGGAACATTCGGGGCCTTGGGGACTATAAAAAAGCCAAATTGATGCATAATATGTTGACCAGACACAATGTGGACATTTGTTTGTTGCAGGAATCTCACATCAACTCGACCCCATCGCCCAGGCTGAAACATCACAGGTGGTCGCATGTATATTCTGCTATATACTCTAACTATGCCCGGGGGGTGGCTGTCCTTATACGGAAAGGGTTGGATTGGAGAGAACATAATTGTGTACTGGATAAAGAGGGTCGTTATGTACTTGTGCATGGTTCATTGCAGGGCAGGTCGCTGGTTCTGGCTGCTATATATGGCCCAAATTTGGACGATCCTGATTTTTTTCGCAATGTTTGGGCGCAGATTGTGTTGCTAGATTGTAACCTGATTGTGGTGGGGGGGGATTTCAATGTGGTGTTGGACGACGATTGGGACAGGAGGGGTGCGAGTAGACCTACGCATGCTAAAGCAAGACAGGCGTTGCTTGATGTGATGGAGGAGGGGAGACTGACTGATGTGTGGAGGCTTCGTCACCCTGGGGAGAGAACGGGGACCTGTATCACATGTCACCATGATGCTTGGTCCCGCCTGGACTTTTGGCTACTGTCTCCTGAGGTAGCTACATGGGTGGGGGAGGTGGATATTCAGGCTAGGTCACTTTCGGACCACGCCCCCTGCATGCTAGAGCTGCGGATACCCAATGTGGCCCCTAGGGCATTTTCATGGCGTCTGCCACCTCACGCCCTTTCAGATCAGGTGTTCACAGAAGAAATCAGGGAAGACATTGTTAAGTACTTTGCCGAAAACGAGGGTTCGGCCTCCTCTGAAGCCGTAGTGTGGGACGCTTTTAAAGCGGTAATACGGGGCCAATGTATAGCTCGGCAGGCAGGGGTACTACATACCATACGTCGGACGCTAGCCCAGCTAGAACAAGAACTTAAGGATCTAGACCTGGCCTTCTGCCGAGACCCGACGTTGACTCTTGCAGGCAGTCTTAAGGCCAAACTGCTGGACTTCAACGAGGAGGCGCAGAGGGAGATGAAATTCCTAGGGAAACATGCCGAAGCCCGCAGATATGGGGAGGGTGATAGACCGAGCAGGACACTAGGTAGACTGATTGCTCCCCAGGCGCAGACACACTATATACACACTATCAATAATAGCGAGGGGTCACTGGTCACGGGCCAAGAGGCGGTGCTAAAGGCCTTCGCCGGCTTTTATGCTTCCCTTTACACGTCCAAACACTCTGCTGCTCCGACTTCCCTGGACGGTTTTCTAGACTCTATCGCCCTTGTCTGGTTCAATGACAACCATAGGCAATACATGGACCTGCCAGTCTCGGTCCAAGACATAGCTCAGGTTATCAAGAGCATGCCAGCTAATAAAGCTCCTGGCCCAGATGGCCTGACCACAATGTTTTACAAGACGTATGCCGAAGAACTGGCCCCGAAACTGCACTCAGTATTCGTAGAGGCGCTGGAGCTGAATTCCCTCCCAGACTCCATGCACGAGGCACTAATTGTCACCCTATTAAAACCCGACAAAGACGAATTATACCTTGACTCCTATCGTCCCCTTTCTCTCATAAATGTGGACGCGAAAATTTTTGCCAAGGTCATTGCAGACAAATTACAGCCGATGCTGCCAATCATCGCTCTCCCGGACCAATCAGGGTTCATCCCTGGCCGTGCCACCTCGCACAACCTCAGAACACTTTTCTCCATCCTACATTATCTCCACCCCTCCGTCCAGGCCGCAGTCGTATTCCTAGACGCGACTAAGGCGTTTGATTCGTTAGAGTGGCCGTACCTGTTTCGTGTCTTGGGCAGGATGGGCTTCAGTTGTAACTTTATTACTCTCATCAAATTGCTATATGACAAACCCAGAGCTCGGGTGCGAGTGAATGGCCTGGTATCCGAGCCCTTTCCCATCTCCAGGGGGACTAGACAGGGGTGCCCACTGTCGCCCCTCCTCTTTGCTATTGCAATGGAGCCACTGGCGGCCAGGATACGCCAACACCACACGGCGAGAGGGATTGGCTTCAGCTCTCGTAGTCTGCTGATCTCTCTCTATGCAGACGACGTCACTTTGTATGTCAACAACCCTGCAGAAAATTTGAATCCACTGCTCCGGGAATTTGTACGTTTCGAGGGTCTGGCGGGCGTGTCTATTAATTGGTCCAAGTCGGTTGCGTTCCCTCTAACTGACGAGACAGTTCAACCTCCTTCGGACTACCCCCTGCCCTGGGAGACTGACGCAGTCAAATACTTGGGTGTCTGGATTAGTCGGGACACGCAGGAACTGTGGTCCCTTAACTTCGGCAGAGCGGTCGACTGGCTGGAGCGGAGGGTGGAGGTCTGGAACAAGCTCCCCCTGTCCCTGGTTGCGAGAATTGCACTGGCGAAAATGGTGGTTCTCCCGAAATTCTTGTACCTGTTCGTCAATCTTCCGCTGCCCATGACAGCATGCTTCCATGCACGAGTCCGCTCCTTACTTTTATCTCTGGTGTGGGCTGGGAGGCAGGCGAGGACCTCTTGGGCCCTGCTTACACTCCCGTTGCGACAGGGGGGCCTCGGGGCGCCTGACCTGAAGCTATACTCGCTGTGCGCTCAGGCCCAATTTTTGCATTTCTGGGTATTCCCCACCCCCTACCAGCCGCATGTGGCGGTGGAATTGGCCGCGGTTGCCCCGTTGCCACTTCGGGTGGCGTTGTATGGTAAGGTTTCTCGCCCATCGAAGGAGGTGGACACCGTTGAGATGATCCGCTGGTCCTGGAAGGAGTTACGTCAAAGGGCGGGCCTTCCCCTGCTCTATGCGCCGGCTATTCCACTGCGAGGCAATCCGATGCTGCCCTGCCTTTGCGCTAGGGGTGATACCATCACGCTCCAGGGGAGACGGGTGACCACTTTCGCAGACATCTACCCCGATGGGTCGTTTGGAGAGTTGGGTGTCCGTGAGGACGGCCAGCCTACCTTGTCCTCGGACGCGCTTCTGTATCACTCTCTCCGGGAGTCCTGCAAGAAGATGTGGCCTCAATTCCCCGAGGAACCTCCACAACTGGATGCCCTTCAGAACTTGCTGTCACGACCCTCCCCCGCGAAACTGGTCTCTAGACTATACAACTGCATGCAGGAGCAGGCCCCGCTCACCGTGCCTACGGCCAAACAAGCTTGGGCCGCTGACCTGGATGGGACCCTGACAGATGACGTGTGGGAATACTGCTGCAAGCAACTCACGGCGCTGTCACCGAATTATAGGCTACGACTGATCCATTTTAAATTCCTGCACCGGTACTATCGCACACCAGTACTGCTACATCGCATGGGAATCCGCACTGATGCTTCCTGCTGGAAGTGTGGTGGAGCTGACGCGTCCTTCCTCCATGTGGCGTGGAGCTGCCCAAAGCTAGATGAGTACTGGTCGAGCGTCTTTGAGGCTATCAATCACATATTACACAGGTCAGATGAACCCACTCCGCTGTTAGGGCTCCTAGGATACGTTAAGGACACCGAACCCGGTGACAGGAAACTGCACGCGATGCTGCTACTTTACGCTAAACGCCAGGTGGCGATACACTGGGGCCGTGGTGCCTTGCCTACGTTCGCCGCATGGGTTCGAGACGTTACATATGGTCAGACACAACTCACGAATTACTGGGAAACGATGCCCACCGCATCTAGGCCCAATGACATCTGGGAACCCTTCCTTCAGTGGACTAGAGAGCGGGCGGGTTCAGACGCCTCAGTGGACTCCCCTGGGGCGGGTGTATCGGATGACATGGGGTGAAACCTTTGAGCCCTGTGTGCATTTGCTGGGATGGATGACTACATGCTTGATAGATGGGCCTGCGGGCTGTGGAATGCTTTACTACTGGCGGATTCCATACCTGATGCGTGCCAGCCGGGTTTAACATGGTGCCCCCCTTCCTGTCCAGGCGCCCCGCTGCTTTGTCCAGCCGCGTCCCCTCCCCCCCCCCTCTGCCCCCGCCCCATAGCTGCTGCCTTGCAGTTCTCCTGCAGCCACCAGTGCTGCTTGTTATCGCCCCTCTATGACTGACGGGTCCTTGTACGCGTGTCCCTGCGTATGTGAGATGTGATGTCTGTTTTTTGAAATAGCTCTGCACCGAAGTTTGTTGTTTCCCTCCGATTGTTGCGGGGGGTTGGGCGAAAAGGTGGCTGTGGACGATCTAACTATGCATTACATTTTTCATGAGCTGCGGTCCTGGTACTCGCCGGAATGGCGGGACGAGACCGAGAGCCTGGGATTCGTTTACCAGTCCATGACACCCAAACATGTAAGACCATCCACTTTGCATTGGTTATGCTGTTGTACTCCTCACCGGGGTCAAGGATGTGTTTCTCCCTGAATGGCAGGGTACTGACCTTGTTTTATGGCTCCTAATGTGATACACCTTCTTGGAAAACATTTGTTGACATCGCGGCCTGCCTCCGGGTTGTTGGCGTGACGCAGTGTAGCCTTTCCTTTGCACAATAAATGTCTTACACCAAAAAAAAAAAAAAAAAAAAAAAAGACAGCACCTAAGTAGGGGAAGAAACCTTTATTGAAGTCTGTATATTGTTCCCATGCCGTTTCAGTATAGTCGACAATCGGGAGATCTCTCTGTGGTCTATTGTGTACTAGATGGGTGTTTCTATGATAATCAGGAGGGGCTAGGAAAACAGGTGGCAGAAGGAATGCAATGTAACAGGTGCCATCCCAATCTAGAGGTAAGCGTATATATGCGGTATGACCACAAACGAAGTAGGAATGGCGTGAAGCTTTAAACGCAGACTTGCCCTTATCACTGAATTCGATTACAGTAGTACATTTACTATGACCCAGGTGTACTGAACCATTCTTTCTGACACATAATTCACCTTTAACAGGTAGTACGGACATAGCGGGCAAGACTGGTTCGGATTCGGATTCAACATTCAGAATCATGAGGTTAAGCGTAAAGTTACCTAAACCATATACTTCATTTTCTAGATCAGTTCCTGTTCTTTTTGGTAGACCCTCCTTGTCAGGAAAACATACTTTATGCAGAACTATGTTCAGGTTACCCCATACCCAGTTGCCCTGGTAAACTACGGAATCGGAATCTAGAGAGTTTATTAAACTAAACCATGCCCCACAGGAACCATTGTGTGTAAACGGGTACGGGAAGAGGGGCAGAACTCCCTTGTATTTCTGATAGGGAGGGAGTCGGCCACATATCCAACAATTGGTAGCATTGCTGGTCTGATGGGAATGATGTAACATACTAATGAATGTGTTGTTGCGCAGCGCAAGTCGGTAAGACAGTTCATGCGGGGGTAGTTCACTGAAAGAATGCTCGGCAGTGACATTGAAGGGAGCATGTGCACGCTTGAAAATAGGGTAGTAGATATGTAACAATATACTCGCAGCAATAATCAGAAGACTTAGAAAAAACATAATCGATAGTGTCACAATGCAGTGGCTGCGAAGAGATTTACAATATTCACGTTTCTTGAGCTGTTTCTGTCTATCTCTCTCTCTATTGGGGTCTAGGGGATACATGTCAGAAAACTCGTTCAACCGATTCACCTAGGGGAGGACTTAAACAATTAAACTGTCTGACTTGCTAGACCTCAATTTCAGTCTGTAATTCTGGGAAGAAGTGTTCTCGACCAGGGGGAGTTTTGAGTCAGTCTGTGGAGGAGGGCCGGGCGGCTGAGAGTTCAGATCTGGAAGCAGTCCAAGAAATTTGTTTATATGACTTGAGTGAAGCCAGCCCTTGCGGCCCTCGACTTTCACTGCTGTCCTTGTGGTCAGAAGAACCAATTTCGGCGTCTGCCAACGGGGCTCCAGCGGATTTCTTCGGTCGAAGTTCCTTACGAACACATAATCCCCAGGAGCCACTTCATGGGGCTTCACCTAGGTGTTGTCGGGAAAGGCTGCAGCTACCTGTGAACGACAAGATTGTAGTGCAGACATCAAGGAGGCAAGGTAATCGGTCAGCATAATACAATCAACATCAGTGATTTTTGTAGGCAAAGGCGTCCCCCACATATTCGGTGGCCTACCAAAGACCACCTCATACGGGGATAGCCCTGTTCTGGAATGTGCGACCATCCTTATATAAAAGAGTGCGACTGGCAAAGCTACTATCCAGTCGACACCTTTCTCTCTACAGATCTTGGCAAGGCGAATTTTCAGAGTCTGATTATGGCGTTCCACGAGGCCTGCTGCCTCGGGATGTCGGACGCAATGAAACTTCCATTGGTAGCCGAGCAGGAGAGATACTTGCTTCATTAACTCGGACGAGAATGGCTGACCGTTATCGGAGTATACGACGCGGGGTAAACCATATCTGGGGAAGAATTCACGAACCAACTGCTTGGCAGTGGTCGGAGCAGTGTAATCTGGGACGGGATATGCTTCTGTCCAACGGGAAAGTGCACATACAACTACGAGGATATATTTGAATCCTCGACAACGTTCCATCTGAATATAATCCATCTGGAGGACTTCAAAAGGGTGATCGGGAGGATGGAATCCACCTTGCTCTACGGGAATGCTTTTGCCTGGGTTGAACTGACAACAAATCATGCAAGTACGTACTTTCTGTTTGGCTGCTGCTCATAAATGTTTATTGAACCAGATGTTTTGAATACTGTCTAACATGGCTTTTTCTCCTAAATGTGCAGGACTATGTACTGTATTAATGATTATTTGGACCATAGAGTCAGGGAGAAACCATGTAGATTTTCCCTTCGTCATCCATCCTTGATCTGTCTGGATCCCTCCTAGTTCAGTCCATTTCTTGATTTCATCTGGTGTAGCATGTGTCTGAATGTCAATTACATCTAGGGCGGGATCCCTAACTGTCATGCAATGTGTCGGTGTCTGGACTATTGTCTTTGTCAAGTCAGTTGCATGAGTCTGAGCTGCATACTTGGCTGTTCGGTCCGCCAGGTCGTTACCCTGGGAAATGATATCAGTGACTTTTGTATGTGCCTTACACTTCATGATGGATATTGCTGTAGGCAGATGTATTGCATCTAACAGAGTATGAATAAGGGGACCGTGCTGAATCTTGGCCCCATGAGAAGTCAGATAACCTCTCTCTCGCCACAGGACACCGAAGTCGTGTACGACTCCGAATGCATAACGTGAATCTGTGTATATGTTAACTCTCTTGTTTTTAGCTTGAATACAGGCTTGAGTCAGAGCGATGAGCTCTGCTGCTTGAGCTGACAGGGTATCAATACAACTTGTTTCTATGACTTCAGTTTCTGTCGTGACTGCATAAGCGGCCACTAATTCTCCTGTACTTGTTCTCATGCATGAACCATCCACGTAAAGTGTCAGGTCTGGATCTGGTAATGGAGTGTCTGTCAAGTCTTGTCTGGGTTTTGTCGTAATAGTAATGACTTCGATACAATCATGTGCCAATGGATCTGTCCCATTTAATGGCAAAAGTGTAGCAGGGTTTAATGTGTTGCAACGTCTGATTTCTATGTGTGGCTGAAACAATGTCAATTCATAACCTGTCAGTCGCGCTATTGTCAAGTGCTGGGTCTGTGTTCTGTTTAAAAGAACTTCCACGGAGTGTGGAACTTGTACTGTCAACTGATGTCCTAACACTAAGGAATCACTCTGTCTAATTGCTAGAGCTGTTGCTGCTACTGATTTCAAGCACGCAGGCAGAGCCTGGGCTACTGGATCCAATGTACTAGAAAAGTAAGCACACGGTTTGTGTGAACCTGCTTGATCCTGAGTGAGTACTGACAATGCAGTACCTTCACGTTCTGTGACAAAAAGTGTAAAAGGCTTGCTGTAACATGGTGTCGCTAAAACTGGTGCTTGACATAAGGCTTTCTTTAAGTCGTCAAAAGCTTGTGTATGTTCCTGAGTCCAAGGAAGGGCAGTCGAAGACGCTGCCTCTTGGGTTGTCAACTGTATGAGTGGCTTTGCTAGAAATGCGTACTGAGGAATCCATTGTCTGCAGTAAGAAGTGAGGCCTATGAAGGCCCGTACCTCCTTTTGTGTTTTCGGTGGTGACATGTTTACAATTAACTGAATGCGGTCAGGTGTGAGCTGTCTCCCCCCTTTGGACAGCAAGTGGCCTAGGTAAACAACTTGCTGAACACAGAATTGCAGCTTCGAAGGGGATACCTTGTGTCCCTTGTCAGCCAGGAAATGCAAAACCGTCAGTGATGCTTGTTCACATTCAGGTTCGCTCCGGGCGGTGATCAACAGATCATCGACGTACTGTAACGGCAGTGTTATCAGGCATGTGTATACTGTCTAGCTGTCTTTTCAGTGCTTGGCTATAGATGCTGGGGCTTTCTGTGAATCCTTGAGGTGCGCGTGCAAATTTGAAGCTTCGTCCATTTAAACAGAATCCGAAAAGGTATTGGCTTTCCGGGTCAATGGGGACACTAAAGAAGGCGTTCTTCAGGTCAATTACAGTAAAGAACGTTGCTTCAGAATCAATGGCAGTCAATAGATACGAGATATCTGGGACCACGGGGTATTGTGGTACAATGCATTTATTTAATTCGCGCAAATCGATGACTAATCGATAAACAGGAGGTGCATTTGGATCAGTGCGTTTAAGAATTGGAATGATGGGGGAGTTACATACATTGGAGTCGGTTTCTACAACCACTCCTTGTGCAATGAGCTCGTCAATGATTTTCAGTAAAGCCGCTACAGCATCTGGAGGTAACTTGTATTGTCGAATTCGTGGCAAGACTACTCCTGGTCTGAGTGTGACTCGATATGGTGTAATGTGCATACAACCTACATCAGTAGGGCCTTGTGCCCATAAATGTGCAGGAACATTCTGTAGTCTGGGATCAATATCTCTCAACACATAGTGACCTTTAAAGTCACGGAGAAACAGTCTTACTCCTTCCGGAGAACAGCAGATAACAGCTCCTAGAGCTTTCAATGTCTTTATACCTAACAAGTTTTCTGGACATGATTTCGTTAGTAATAAATCTGTAGTACGTGTCAATGGACCAACTGCAAGGGGAAGTGGTTGCGATACTTCATTAATAATAGGCTTTCCTGAAAATCCAAGGGAAACATTCTGTGAGCCTGAGAGGGGTGCCCCTGGAACCTCATCGTGACTGATAGTTGTCCTGCTTGCCCCTGTATCAATTAAAAACTTTCTGTCTTTCCCTAATACTTGACTATGTACATAAGGACCTTCTTGATCTACAGGAACCTCAATAAGAGGCAAGCCAACTTCCCTCTCTAGGCTGTTTCATGTGTATCGCTGATAATCGGGATAATCATTTTGTGCATACTGGTACATCTGCTGTGTCGTGTTTTGTGTTGCGGCAATAGGTTGTGGCTGTGGAACTGCTACGGTCTGTTGTGTCTGTTAAGATGCTTGCATAGGCTGGATATTCTGTGGTACTTGCTGTTGGACCTGGTCCTGTCTAGGAGGACGCGGTCTCTCTTTAGTTTTACCTGTAGAGATATTGTGTTTCAAAACTGCGCAATCGTTTATATAATGGCCTGGCTGTTTACAATAGTTGCATATCCCTTTAACAGGAGCTGTTGAATTATGTGACTGTGTCTGACCCTTTTTCTGACCGTCAGCTGGAACTGACTGAGCAACTAACATTTTCATTTTCGTGTCTTTCATACGTCTTTGCTCGTGTTCTTGTTCCTCTCTAATTCTGTTCTGGTGGTACTGTAACATTTGTAACATTTGTGAAGGCGTATTAGCTTGCCATGTGCTCTCGACTTTCAGAACACGATTCTTAACTTGGGGTAGGGAATTCTCGACTAATTTAGGTTTAAAGTATTTTATTAAGGCACAAAAACATGGGGAGGGGAGTAGGAGGTCAAGCAAACATACAGTACAAGAAGCGGAACGTTGCAGCGAGTCTGAAGAAAAGCAGGGAGGCAGGAAGCCCCAGAGGGTAACAAGGCAAAGACATAAGGCAATAAGGCATTGTGAACGACCCCCCTGCAGACCCCCACTCCCTAGGCAAGGCCGAGCCCGAATAGCACCCCGCAACACAGTAAAGGAGAAGCATACCGTCCCACCAACCCCCCGACCCCAGAAAAGAAGAAGGAAGAGCAAAGGAGGAAAAGAAAGAAAACAATACCCCAACATCCCCGTCCGAAAGTCAGCATTAGAAGCATATAACCTCTCTTCCCGCCCCCAACCCCCGGCCCCCAATCCGCACATTCACTCCGCCGCAGCTGCCAGCGGCGTCAGCCTAAGGAGGCGCAAATACCGTGGACACGTGAGCTCGTGAAATTCCGTGGACAGCAGTGCCAAAAAGGGGTGCCAGAGCTCCTCAAACTGGTCAACATTCCCAGCCACCGTTAGCGACATCTTCTCCATGCCCAGTACCTGCCAGAGCCTGTGCAGCCAACCAGTGATAGAGGGGGCAGTAGGGGTGCGCCAGAGCACCAGTATGTTCTGGACAGCGGAGCCTAGCGCAATCGCAATCTGCCTGCCCCTGCGGGATTTCAGCGGGTACATCAAGTCATTGGGGAGGCCTAGCAAGACATACGCGGGGAAGCGCGGGAGCTCGATCTCAAAATGCCTATCCACCTCATCTAAGACTTCTTTCCAATAGGCCGACAGCACCGGGCACTCCCAGAGAATGTGCGTGAGGGTGCCCTCCTGTCCGCAGCCGCGCCAGCAACCTTTATCGCCGATTTTGCGCATCTCATAGAGCCGCTCCGGGGTGTAGTACCAATAGGTGGACACTTTAGTGAAGGTTTCCGTCAGCCCAGTGTGGTACGCAGAGTGCCTCGCCCGATACGCAATCCTGTCCCACTCCTTGTGACTTAGGGTCCTGCCCAGTTCCCTGTGCCAGCGTTCCCTCCCTGGGTTATGGTAATGAAACGGCGGGGGTTGGAGAAACTTATACAAATCAGTGATGAGCTTGGCGTCCGAGGTCCGGGTAACCAACCATCGCTCGTAGGGCGTAATCGAACGGGCAGCGACGTCACGCACTGGGGGCTGAAGAGCCCAGTGGCGGACCTGCATGTAACGCAGTCTGTCCCCTTCCGTCAGGCCAAACTCCTGTCGGAGCTGCTGGAAGGGGAGCACGCCCTCCGGCCCGTAGATCTGGAAAAGCGCCCTGCAACCCGCGCTCACCCAGTGGGAAAAGGCTCCCGGCTCCAGACCCGGGGTAAAGTCCGGATTGCCAGCAATGGGAGTGAACGGCGATGGAAAAGTGGTGAGCTCACGCAGCTCACACACCGCGTCCCATACTCTTAGCGGGACCCGGGTGATAAAGGAGGCGTAGAGATTAGGCGGGCGGTGAGTGCGCCGCAGGAACGGGACCTCCTGGAGGGTACGGCCTGCAACTGCCTGGTCTTGAAAGAGCCAGTGTTTGTCCGATTCCCACCGGCTCCACTCCACCAAATACCGGAGCTGCGCCGCCTGAAAATACTTCCGGAGGTCCGGGACTCCGAGACCCCCCGCCTCCGGAGCAAGCATGGAGAGGACCCGCTTCATCCGAGGTTTACGGCCCTGCCACACAAAGCGGGAGATGTCTGCCTGCGTCTGCCGTATCCAACCCACGGGGGGCTGGAGAGGCAGGGCGCGGAAAAGATACAGGATCTGAGGCAGTATCGTCATCTTCACCGCCGCGATACGGCCCAGCCACGAGAGTAGGCCCCTGTTCCATCGGCCGAGTTCCTCTTTGATCTTTTTGCCCAGAGAGGAATAGTTAGCTGCGACCATGGCAGGCAGGGAGGGAGCAAGCAAAATTCCCAGGTAAGGCACCGTGGAGGAGGACCACTGCAGAGGAAAGAGACTCTGAAGGTCCCGCCTGGTGTCAGCAGAGAGCGACACATCCAGTGCAGCCGACTTAGTCATATTCATTTTAAAGCCTGCCACCCGGGCAAAAGCGTCCAGTTCCTGGACGCAGGCAGGGAGCGACCGCTTGGGTTCATCCAGGGTCAGCAAGACATCGTCCGCGTATAAGCTGACAGTGTGCGTGTATCGCCCCATCTTCACCCCAATAGCGTCCTGGATTTCGCTAATCCTCTATGCAAACGGCTCCATATAAAGGGCAAAGAGGAGCGGCGAGAGGGGGCAACCCTGTCTCGTACCGCGCTCAATGGCAAAGCTGTTGGAGCTGTGTCCATTGACACGCACTGACGCTGATGGTCTCCTATAGCAGTTAAAGACCATAGTGCGGAACTTCTCGCCGATCCCCAGTTTCCCAAGGACCAGCTCGAGATATGGCCAATGAACCCTATCAAAGGCCTTCTCCGCGTCGACCGATAGCAGCATCCGCTCCCCCGGGACGCGTGAGGCCTTTTCCAACACGTGCGTCACCCTCTTTGTGTTGTCGACCGTCTGCCTACCGGGTACAAAACCGGCCTGGTCCGCCTCCACCAAACCTGGTAAGTGTAGACCCAATCTGGCCGCCAAGATTCCGGTGTAAAGCTTGAGGTCCACATTTAGGAGCGAGATGGGCCGGTACGAGCCGCACAGGGTCCGGTCCTTCCCCGGCTTGGGGATAACCGACACCGTCGCTGAGAGAAGGTCCGGTGGGATGGCTCCCGGCTCGGAGAAGGAGTTGAACAAGCGAGCCAGGAGAGGCGCGACAGTGGGACAGAAGGTCTTGTAAAACAAGGCCGTATAGCCATCCGGGCCCGGGGCTTTACCATGCTTCAGCCGTGCAATCGCGGAGATGACCTCCTCCACGTGAATGTCCCTCTCTAGGTGGTCCGCCTGGGAGGGGTCCAGGGCCGGGAGGGTCACGGATTCCAAATAGGCCTCAGCCTCTCCCGGTGGGGAAGGCTCTGCAGCGTACAGCGCCTCGTAAAAGGAACGAAAGGTATCTGCCACCTCCGCGTCACCGGAAACCGGGATCCCATCCACTCCCACCAGCTCCTTCACCACATTGCGTTGCTGCGCAGCCCTGAGCCTATGGGCCAGGAGCTTACCGCACCTGTCTCCGCCGGTGTAAAAGGCATGCTTCAGGCGTAGCGCGGCATACTCCGCCCGATCTAGATCCAACGCAGAGAGGAGTTTCCGTGCCGCCTTCAGCTGCTTCCAGACACGGGGAGCCCCTGTTCGGCAGTGAACCTGCTCAAGCTCCCTAACCTGCGCTGTCAGTTCCTCCCTTTTGCGTTGGCGTTCCCTGTTTTCCGCCGAGGAAATGGAGATAAACTCCCCCCTGACGACTGCTTTCAAAGCCGCCCACTGCGTTGCCAGGGACGTGGCAGAGTTGTTATTGTGGGTTAGGTAGTCCTGGATGACCTCCTCCACTCGCTTCACAACCGATTTCTTATGGAGAAGCGTGTCCCGAAGCCGCCACATCCCCCTAGAGGGGGGGGCCGCCGGCCAAGCAAAGATCCCAGAAACCGGTGCGTGGTCGGACAGGGACAAGACCCCGATGTCCACCGCTGTAGCGGCCGAACTAAGCGGTCCGCTCACCAAGAGGTAATCCAACCGTGAATACGTGCGGTGCGCGTGGGAGAAATAGGAGTAGTCCCTATCGGTGGGGTGCATGGCGCGCCAGAGGTCATGCAGGTCCATTTCCGCAAGCTGGTCCTGTACCGCCCTAGAAAGCTCCCCTGTCTGCGGAAAGCGCTGGGCAGACCTATCCAGGGTGGAGTCGAAGACCATATTCAGGTCTCCCCCCAAGATAATATGGCGATCGGGCGAGGCAGTAACGTCCACCAACACAGATTCCAGGAAACGATCCTGGTGGTCATTTGGGCTGTATACCGAACCAACCGTAAAGGCAACACCTCCCAGACGCATGCGATACACTAGAAGCCTCCCCTTCTGCTCAGCATGTTTATGTAACACCTCCCCCCTGAAGGAGCTGGCTAGAAGAATGGCCACCCCAGCAGTCTTAGTCGCAGCAGAGGAAAAGAGTTGCGTGGGGAACTTGGCAGAGCGCAACCTATGGCAATCTTTGGAAAGTAAATGGGTTTCCTGCAGGAGGCAGATATCCGCCTGCGACCCCTCCAACAAGGAAAGGATCGCCCTACGCTTCACGGGGTTATTCAGACCCTTAACATTAAGGGTCACCACTTTCAGGGGCGGCATCGCCTCCAGGGAAACAACGCGCTATGCAGCGAGCGAGGGATCGGTGGAGGGGGCGCGCGGGGCAAGGGCGCAGGGAAGGCCAGAGGCAACATCGCACATGGTCGGACAACTTCGGACGGGACCCCCCCCACACCAAACCAACAGTTAAACCCCCCCAAAGCCAACCCATGGCAACCAACCAAAACAAAGAAAAACAAGAAACAACACCCCATAGTCTCAGTCTGGCCCAAGTGGGCGAGTCTGCAGAAAACAGTCAAGTGGACGTCCAGCCACACACCCCCCCCTTTGCCCCCCCAGCCCCCAGCCCCAGCCCAGCATCGTTAAAGCTAAGAGTCTCTCCCCCCGGAGAAAAGTTAGGCCGTTAGGGCCACACCAGTAGCTTCAGGCAAGTTCCTGGCCGCAGTCCTCAGGGCCTCCGCCATGTCTGCTCTGATGGTGGGCGAGTCTGGACGACTCGCCGTCGCTGACGATTGGCGCCTCCTCGATCTCCGTCGGCCCCGCCGCTCGGGGCGCCGCCATGCGGGTGTAGCCCCTTCCTCCTCCGTAGCAGTAAGGCCCAGTACTCCACAAACATCTTGTAAAGAGCGCAGCTGATGCAGCACCCCATTCCATCGAAAGATAAGACGGAAGGGGTGACCCCAGGAATAGGGTGTCTCATGCTCTCGCAGAAAGTCCGTAGCGATGCGGAAAGACCGGCGCTTCTGCAGTGTGATGGCGTACAGGTCCTGATAGAGCGCCACAGGTCTTTCTCGGAAGGTCAGCGGCTGCTTCCTGCGTGCCTCCGTCATGATGCGCTCTTTTAGGGGGAAATCCGGCAGGAATGCCAGGATATCAGGCGGGGGTGCCGATGACTGGCGCTGGCGGCCCACCCTGTGTGCTCTGTCAATGCGGATCGGGAAATCCGCTTCTTCCTCCAAGATGTCGCGGAACAGGTCCTGCAGATAGGCCACTAGGTCCGCTCCTTCATCCGCGGATGGAACACCTCGCACCCGGATGTTATTCCGCCTGGACCTGTTCTCGAGGTCCTCCGAGTGGGCCTGGAGCTCAACACATTGCTCCCGGAGGCGGAGGACGTCCTGCTGGAGATGAGTTATCTCCTCATCGCGACGTTGAGCCGCCGTCTCCACAGTATCGACCCGTTCGCCCAGGCCTTCGACTTCCCTGCGCACCTCCCGGACCTCTCCAGCCACCTCGGTCTTAAGAGTCTGAAATTCCTCCTTGAGGGAGCTGAATAAGTCCTCCATGAAGGACCTCGTGACTGGTGGCTCGCCCACGGTTGCGTCCGTTGATGCCCGGGAGGCCCCCGGGGACGGCTGTGCCCTGTCGCGTAGTTGCTGGGACCTGCCGAGCATTTCCGGCAAAGTGCGATCTCCTCGTGTCGCGCCACGTCTCCCAGTCATCTTGGCCCCCGGTGAAGCCTAGGGTCAGTTGCTGTAGGCGAGCGCCACCGCTCGCGGGCACCAGATGTGAGGCCCTCGTCGGGGACAAGGGTAGTGCGTCACAGGCGACAAAATGGCGGCCCGGGCCTGGGCAAGACGACCCCCGGGCCAGCAGGGCAGGCAGCAACGTCCAAAGTAGAGGCCTCCAGCCTCGTACTCCCAGGGAGGGCAGCAGATGAGTCGGTGCCAGGCCGAACCGAGGCTCCCGTGTGAGAAGGGTGCAGGCAAGGGTCACTGGGCTCAGCTACACAAAGACAAGATGGCGGGAGGGTGGAACCCAAGGAGGCAGCCCGGGCCAGCAAGTCCGTGGGCGACTCTCAAACAGCAACGGGTCCGGAAAGTGCGAAACCGATGTCTCCCTTCACCACCAGCTGACTTGCCCGGCTCGGGCACTGCTCGAACTCCGCCATCCAGTGCCTCCAGGCGCGGAGTTCGCAAGGCGTCACCCCTCGAAGCCCAGGGTAGGGGGAAGGTCGCCGGTGCAGGGCTGGGGTCCGTCGCCCAGCAATGGTGTTTGCCACCAGGGCACCGGTCAGGAAGCCTCCTCACTCCGCGGAGTCCGTCTATTCCGCTCCCTCGGGATCTCCGGCTTTCAGCTTTTCAACACTCGGCCCAGCCGAGGCGCGCGGACAGCGCCGCCGCATGCTCCGCCTCCAGGCTCTTCTCCTCGGGGCGACCCGGGCTCCACTCCTCGGAGCGATCTCCGAATAAACTTTACGGGGACTTCCCCCGGGGCCACAGAAGTCAGAGTAGCATCAAAATGTGCCCCACGAACTCCGGCACAGTTCTCTCACCCGCAGCGCAGCCGCGGGGGGAGAGAAGCGCGGGGATCGGGGCTCGGGCTGAGCTGGGCCGGAGGAGCTACGGGAGGAAGCGTCCGCTCACCCCGCCATCTTGGCCACGCCCCCTCTCGACTAATTTAGATACAAAAAGATGTGGATATGACTCGCTACTTGGTTTCAAGCCACTATTAATAACAAAACATTTCTCAAAACGGGAATAAAAATCACTAGTGTCTTCATCGTGTTTCTGTTTGCAGGCTGAGATTGCATCCCAGTCTTCCTTTTTCGTTGCTAACAGACGTGGCAATACTTGTACTAACAATCCTGGTAATGCTTTAGTTTTGTCCCCGAGCCCTAGGCCTGGGGTTCTAGTATTTTCTTCGTCCTCTAATGCAGCCCAATCAATCTTTGCTTCCCCCACCTCCCATTCTTTTTCCTTGAGTTTCTCGTAAATACCGGCAGGCAATAATACTTTTAATATTTTCATGATGTCGGGATAGGTGTAATCACCCATGAGTAACATGTCTTTTATTTCACGGTGAAAACCTGCTGGATCCTTGTCGTGGCAGGGCACTAATTTCTTCATCTCCAATAGCTCCATCTTTGTTATGGGCGTGTACACAAACACGCGTCTAAAGGTATTATCATCATTCTTGACTGGATGTACTTCTCGCAGGGGATTCTGTCTGTCTATGTAATACATTTTTCTGTCTACGGGTGGAGCTGGATCAAACTGCGGACACAGGAAGGCACTATATCTGTGCCGATGTTCTAGAATTATTTTGATTAAGTCGGTACCTAGACCTCTCCAACTATTCATGAGTAATTCTATCAATATATCAGGTAGGGGACCTGGATCAGAATGTTGGCTTTTATACAATATGAGAAGATGCTGAATCATGTATATTCCGGCTAATTTCTGTTCATCAGGAGAAAGATTTAAAAAGGTTTGTGCTAATGCATCATCATTATATTTATCAGGACTGTCAGCCCATTGTACTGCTGACCTGGCTAATTCTTGTTCATCCATAGAATTGAGTACATGGTACCCCATTCGTTCTTGAAGTATTTTATCGGTAGCCTGAAATAAGTGTTCAGGCGTCTTCGGGTTCGACATGGCAGCTTGAAAAAGTCTCTTACTTTCTGGACGTACCGGACGCATTGAATTATTAAAGGGCCTTCCCTTACCTACATAGGCTATCATTTCTCTAGCGGGTAATTGTAATTGTCCTGTTGTCGTTTCTTGTTGTTCCTCCTCCTCCGAGGATTCAGTCTTATCTGCTTCTAGCTCTCTTTCGGGCCGTGGTCTTTCATGTATTTGTTCTACTGCTTTTCGGATCCTTCGGCACATATGTTCTATACTATTCTGTTTATCATGTTTTCCGTCCGCTATATTCTGACCCCATTTATTAAGTGCTTTCATTTCTTCCTGGTCTACACCAGGCCTGTCTTGGTTTCTTATCAAACAGTTTATGAAAAAACATAATATCATTTTCTGAGTGTCAACTTTCTGGTATGCTATGGCATCGCCAATACTTTCAGGACCTTCCCCCGTCTGAACAAAGTGATATATTTTGTCTAGATGATCAATCATTCCTGGTAATATCATTAAATAGTTTGCAACTCGTCGTAGACGTAATGATGATAGCATCATTCTGTCATCTTTACCGGGTACTGGATCATATCTACAGTCTGTAAGAGGCTCATTAAGTATGTCGTAACCCGCTGTTTGGGGTGTACGTTGGTGTGCTAAGTCCCTATAAGTCAATCGATGTGCTGGTGGTGGCGTTTGATAACCTCCTACGGCACCTCCTGAGGTGCCAGGTCCAAATGGATTTGTTGGGTGAATGGTGGGGAAAATAGGTGCAGGAAGAAGCGGAGGAAGAAGCGGAAGAGGTGGAGCGGGAGGGGGAGTATGTCGTTGTAGAGGTGGCGGTAGATTATCTCGGGGTGGAGTGCCATCAACAGGTGGTGTGCGTGGCGGTGGAGCATTAACATATTCGGGGGCTACATCGTCTAAATAGGAAGAAAGGAAAATGTCCTTTGCGGTCTTGTGGTGTAATTTAGTCGGGAGTAATGGAGGTGGCAGGTCTTTTGGTACTTCCGGGGTGGCCTTAGGTAAACCCTCGGCCAGGAGAGGATACATACCAATCATAAGAGTGTTTCGATGTCTATCTACTTGTTCGGCTTTTACTCGTATACCTTCCTCAACTAATACGTTTTCTCAGGCTTTTTCTGAATCCTCTCTACTTTTCTCTTCTTTTCGAAGTGCTTTTTCTGTACGTCTATGTGATTCTTTACGCCATAATTCAATGGCATCTTTCTGTGACTGTCTGGCTTTCTTTTTCCATAATGCTTCTTCTACTCTCATGATGCAATCGGCATCCCATGTCCCAGCAGCGGGCCATCTCTGATTCTCTGCTAAATCTTTGGTGTAGTCCACCCACAAATCGAGAAATAATACGGCATCTAGGCCATGCTTATGGTACATAAAATACCCTGGAGTGTCCCTAGGTGGAATGGGAACAGCCTCCTCTAGTACCCCTTTTCTGGTTTTTATCTGTCTTAGTTTAGAGAATAACGGCATCTTGAACCTTACTACTCGATACTTACTTGGATTTTAACACAATTAATACAATAACCACGATAATGCAGATCGAACAATCATTCATACCACAACATTAAAACACATTTAAAACATTTAAGAACGAACAATAATAATTAGAATAAAACTAACTACCTTCATACTCGATATACTGCTAAACAGTACAGATACACCGCTAAAAACAGTGCAGACCGGATATACTGCTAAACAGTACAGATACACCGCTAAAAACAGTGCAGACCGGGTCTGTGTACCCAAACCCGTCTTGACCGGCACAAATTAATGCGCTCGTCTAGATGCGTCCCCAGCAACGGTACTCACCGGGAAGCACGGAACAGAAGGCCTCGGAAACTCGACACTGGACTGGACTCGACTCGACTCGACTGGACTGGACTCGTGACGTAGGTACTTCGGAACTTCGGAACCTGGTGGGCCTCTGAATACCTCGGACTTTGTTCTCTCAGCTAGGCTCTGGTCGGGATCCTCCGCACTCCTCACCGCCTCGTCTGGGTGTCGATCGCAGCCTCAGTCACCTCCGTTGGCCTGAGGGAGATACAGGAAATCCTGCGGGTACGCGTAGTTGTCCGTCCGGCTGTGGCAGGGCACCGGGCCTGCAACGCACCTCCGGCGCGTGGGGTGGGGGAGGGGTCCCTGTTCGGGCGCCAATTATGTGGTAAATTTAAATTACCTATGCGGAATTTATGCGGTAGAATATAATAAGAATAACTCAGTCAAAAATAAGAGTCAGAATCCGTGGTATTTGAGGTTTTAAAAGGGGTTTTATTCCTTAAAAAGGAATTGGTTTAAACCAGGCAATCATGTTCCATCACCACGAAGGTTCATGAAGGGATAGACAGAACTTTATTGACAGGTTATCATATATATAGTCAATGCATTACAGTAAAACTTATGCAGGAGGCGTAACAGCTGAGAGAAACGAGATAATGACATATGTACGTAACAGAGGGCGTGCATGAAGGCGTGTTCTAGACAACGTCACATGAAACGTATTACAAGTGGGTGGATCCATAAGTGAATCCTGCAGTGTCAGCAGAAAATATGTGGCAGATATGCGCGCACAGCAGCATGACGTGTGTTTGACGTGTAACTGGAGGGTGAAGGGGACTTGACATTTAGCCCTACATGAGGAGACAGAAGTCTGGGGTGTCAGAACAACCTAATCCCAAATCATATCTAGTATCTTGTGTTTGAGGAACTGTATTATCTGGAAGGAAAGGTCTCTCGGGCAGAGGCTATTCTATACTGACGGTTAGTGCGTGCATATGCAACTACGTGTCTACATGAGATGTGAGGGGCCATGGGCCTACCATGGTAACGGAAGCTATGAATTACTTGCATGGAGATAGTGAGGCCGGGCCCTTTGCTCTGCAGCTGGGAAGGATGTTTTCGTAAACTACTAGACAAGAATGTATTTTCGAGGAGCGGAGCAGATAACTTGAAGGTTGAATACAGTCTTGGCAGGCAAGGCTGGCCGAGCCTGGCACAGCTCGCCGCGCAGGGAGTAAGTCAAGGGTCAGGAAGCAGCAGGCTGCGGCTTTCAGAGACAGAAGGCAGAAAGAGGCTCGATGGCAGAAATCAGGGCCTAACTTGCCAGAGCTAGAAATCATGAAAGTGCACCACATAAAGACGTTGGCAAGGTACACTTAGGAACGGAATATCTGACCCATTCATGGTAGATCTGAAAGAGGACATGTTAACGTTGGACGCAAATGTATTTGTGTCTTCATAGCTGAAAGAGGAGGGAACATACATGTACTTAAAGCACGTACATGGAGCCGGTGGGGTCTACGATAGGGGACATAACTGACCATAAAATTCATATTACCTCAACTCGAAGACCACGGACTCTGCTCCTCATTTTATGCATTACCATTTTCTTGGGTAATTATAGAAATTCCGACACGGCGTAAATAACTAGCTTTTTATTTACCACAAAAACCCTGCGCCTGCTTGAAGCAGGCGTAGGTCTTGATGCAGCATTGTGTAGATGCGACACCCCCGAGCCTTGCTGGAGCTGCGTCGCGCTTGCGACGCAACTCCAGCATTGCGCCACATTCCCGGCACAGATGCGTCACGCATCTGTGCCGTTTTTGCACCATGGTGCGCCGCATTTATAATGGGTGGCCTAGCTGTGGCGCACTGTGGCGCACATTAACTGGCGCATCCCTATGGGATGTGCCAGTTAACATAAATCTGCCCCTTAGTCTTTTTGTGTACGTCTCGAAGTGCTTGTCTAGCTAGAGTGTTGGGTGAATTTTTTTGTTATGTTCTGCAGAGAGCGCAAGAATGTTGGGTTTGCCAAGTAGTGTGTAAGCTGTGAAAAGTACGCGCATTTGTGAGGGAAGCGAGAAGTGTCTTTTCATTCGAAATGATAATGAGTCTACTTTGTTTGGTGAGCAGGTCCACTGTTGGTATGCACTTAACTGTGCGCAAGAGAAGACTGAGTGAGTGAAGTGGTATGAAGAAGGTTAATGGAGGGTGCGTGCACCAGAGATGCCCAGATTTTAGAGAAGTTTCATTTTTTATTTTTATAAATGACATGGAAACATTTGACTGCATTTAGGTATATTGTTTCTGTATGTTTCTTGTTGGATAAGGGGGATGGACGACTGTGTGTTATTGTTATTGAAGTTTAGGAATGACTAAGTGTGTGTGTGTATTTATTTCAGATGTTTGGGTGTGTCCAAAGCCTGTCTGTGGATGGTTGGTGAATGAGTGTGTGTAGCACTCTATGTGAGTTTTTGAACTCTGGAGAAATTGTATACACAAGGTGTGTATCTATATTTTCTGTTTAGGGACGACATGTTTTGGGTGGTAGTGCCTGGAATGCAACATTTTGTATTGCCCTGTGTGTTAGAATTTTGCACATATCACCGTGAGCATGCAAAGGTCTGTCAGGGTATCTAACTTTCTGCTGTGTGTCATAACCGTGTATGGGGTTGTGGGAATATATGTGTAAAACAATCACTCTGGGTGGAGCATTGCATGTTTGAAAAACATTTTTGTGTACTAAAAAGAACCAAAGCATTTTTTCTTTCCCCCTTTTTAAAGCCTCAGAAAAAAATGTTTTTGTAGCCCCTTCCTTTTAATTAAGCCGAACCTACTAGATGGCCCATGCTGCGATTGATGCTGTGGCATTTTATGGTTTACCAAATGAAGAGGAGCTTCAGGCCTCCCACTCCTTACCATAGGTTGGCTTTCCTTGTCACTCATTTGCCTGCTTCTTATTCCTGTCCTAGGTTGTCAGTCTTGTCTTTCCAAAGGAGCAATACCTCTTTACCATGGCGTTGATTGTCTGGCATTGCTACTTGCTTTTCAAGCACTTCTTTTGTCCGTTTTTGTGAAACCCTCCACGAGCCCTGTTCTCTCCGTTGACTCCCAGCCCCAGTGCCCTTCATGCTGCTTTTCTGTAACTCCCGCCCTCGTGCTTCTTTTCCGTGCCTCCCGCTCTCTATGCTACACAGCATTAGGGTTGCTGTGCATCTTGGAAACGCGAGAGTGCAAGGCAGCACAGCAGTCAGCAGATACAATGAACGGCTAATGCAAGAGATCCTTCAAACATGGCCAAGAGGGGTCCTGCCCCGCAAACAGATGTGAACGTCCCTCCCCAATCGCGTGCCTTTCACAGCAGAGCACTATGGGTTTATGGCCAACTTCTCTTCCAGTTAACCGCAGCCACGTTGAACGTATGCAACTGCAGACAGGCCTGATTCAGTCCACCGATTCCAGATTGGGAGGGAGGGGTGAGGGGGGGTGAGCAGACCACCAGACAAATTGAGAGTGTGAAAATGGGCGCTTTATTGAAACAGGTGCATATTTACAACAATACAACCCTGGCCAACGCCTTACAAAACTAAACCTCACTAAATAATTAATTAACTACAAACCCCAAACGTCAGGCCCTCCCCTAATACGTCACAGTCCCCACCCTGTACAACATAATTACAATACAAACCAATACAAAACCTGCATAATCATTTAAACATCATCCCAACCCAAAAGCATAACATCACATTCCCCAATTGCCCACCAAGAACTTACGTTAACCAAAACAGTGTAACCACCCCACGAAACATTTATTTCAACTTCTCCAACCATAGCCCCATTTTAACAAAAACCCAACAACCTTCATGTTCCTGCTGGCAAAAAAAACCCAAAATCCGCCACCCAGAAAAGAGGGGGGGGGGAATTAAACACACCCCCTCTCTTTCTGCCCCCAAAACCAAACAAGCGACCATCGAAGGGCTAACCAAGAAAATTTTGAATTTTCAAGCACCTGGAAAGGACCTCCCTCAATTCCAGAAGATACAAGTCCATCCCAATTCGAGACAAGTGAACTCCATCACTACGAAAAAACTCCAAAGCATCATAGCGAATGTCCTTATGGGACACCCGACCAAAACCTAAGTCCCTGCAAAAACGAGAAACCTCCAAATTTAACTTCCTGCGCGCTTTATCCACTGCCCTGGGCTTAATCGCACCCCTCCAGGTTCTACGGGGGACCAATTCGGTCCACAAAACATGGCATCCTGACCACTGTTGTTTTATGAGAGAGAGATCCTTCTTCATAGTCCGTAGAAGGACCACCCCTTTGACCCCACAAAGATCATTTTCACCAAGGTGTAAAAGCAAAACATCCGGACAGATACCTCCTACCAACCATGAATTCAAAGCAGGAATAAGTTCCCTCCAAATCAAATTCAAAGCAGGAATAAGTTCCCTCCAAATCATACCCCCTTTACCCTTCCACACAACATTAAATAAACGGTCAATAAAACCAAGCTTAGGACCAAAATAACTCTTCCGTGCTTGATCTTCCGCGCGCCTTATGAAGGAATGCCCCACAATCCAGATCGTCATAACAGCCGAACGGGGGCCAGCCACTGAACCTGAAAAAAGAAAAGCAGCATCAAATTTTAAGGAGAGACATCAGTTGCAAGCGCAGCACCAGGATCATTCCGCACATAGCGCCGAATGCAATCAGAAGTCCAGCGCCCTAAAGACATAATATCCTGCTGCGACCAACCCCTATTATAAGCCTCCATTGCAGCCCCAATCTTGAAAGAATGAGTAGCATAAAGATTTTCATCCAATCCAAGAAAACGCAGAGCTTTACGCAGCACCATGCGCAGCTGGTATTCAGTCACCCTGGAACCATCCAAATGTTGAAAAACAGAAAACGCAGCAGCCGCCCCCGAACAAGCTCTCAAACGCCTAGCCCATCGCAAAGGGCACGTCTCCGGAGGGGAAGACGCCTCCAACCAAATACCCTTCCCCCTGCTTCTCTGATCAGTTTTCGCGCGAGCCAGCCAAATGTGCAAACCTGTCTCGGAAAAGTGAACATCCCCCCACCCCACCCCATGAGTAACTTTGGATCCCAACAATTCCGACACTCTAAAGGCACCGAAAAACATCCATACCATGAGAGTCGAAAAGAGACAAACCTCAAACTCATCCAAACAAACAGAGGGCAATACTTGCAAAACTCTGGCCAAAGTCTGCCATGACAAAGGTTGCCGAACCAACCGCTCCCTTCCCTGCTCCCTGGACCAACCCTCCAACATGCGCTTACCAACCTCCCCTGCCGAAGGAGAATAGCCCCAAAATATTTTGCCCATGAACGCAATACCAGCCAGTTTTTCCTGAAATTGTAACACGGGTCAGGCCTTTGTCCATCAAGTGAAGAATAAACTGCACCACATCCTCAGAACGCCTCCAACCGGGCGAGCGCCAGCAAGCTCCAGACTCCAAAAACTCCTTCCAGGCTAACTCATATGCCGTCCTAGTAGAAACTGCCAGGGAACCTACCACCAACTGTAAGACTCTGTCTCGCCTACCGTCCACAGATGATCTGGCATGGGGGTCGGCGTTCTGTCCGCCTCCGAGGCTAGCCCATGGAATCTCTCCCACTGTGAACGAGACAAAGCATCTGCAATGTCATTGTCCACACCAGGAACGTGCAAGGCCTTAAAACTGATGTCGTACTTCAAGCACCCCAACACAAAAACCCTTAAGAGCTTCAAAATCTGGGCATCCCTAGCTGACTGCCTATTGATAATGTCAACCACAGCCTTATTGTCAATACGAAACAGGACTTTTTTGTGAGCCAGCTCACGACCCCACAGAGTCAAAGCAACAACCACCGGGAACAGCTCTAGAAATGCAGTGCTCCTGCCTCCATCACTCCACTGAACCGGCCACTGCTCCGCACACCACCTGCCCTGCCAGTAAAGACCGAAACCATCGCTTCCTGCAGCGTCAGAAAAAATGTGGACATCCCAAACCCAATCTCCTTCCCTGTACAGAGGAATGCCATTGAAGGAATGTAAAAATGCTACCCACATCCGCAAATCCTCCTTAACCCCTGCTGATAAGCGAACATGATGGTGAGGTAAATAGTGCCCGGATAGAGCCCTACCCAGACGCCTACAGAAAGTTCTACCTGCCCTGACTACTCTGCAGGCATAGTTAAGGTGGCCCAACAGCACCTGAATCTCTTTGACTGTCACTTTTGACTTGACCAGCATGGAATGTAAGAGTTCCAACATTTTAGCCTTTTTCTCCACAGGTAAACGTGCTTCCATAACATGAGAATCTATCTCAATACCCAAAAAAGACATGGTCGCGCAGGGGCCCATTGTCTTTTCCGGTGCCAAAGGCACACCTAAAAATTCCATTAAAGTCTGAAATGTCCGCAAAGCATTCTGACACGCCGGGGAATTGGGAGCGCCCACAAAAAAGAAATCATCCAAGTAATGTGTTACTAACTGGTGACCTGAACAATTAGTGAAAAACCATTGGAGAAAAGTGCAGAAAGTCTCAAATAGTGCACATGAGATGGAGCAGCCCATTGGTAACGCTTTATCCACATACCATTTTCCATGAAATTGAATCCCCAAAAGGTCCCAATCCCCGGGATGGACAGGTAGCAAACGAAAAGCAGATTTTATATCGCATTTAGCCATTTCCGCATCAGCACCAGCAGACACAACCAGGGCCATGGCCACATCCACAGATGAATACGATACTGAAGCAGCTTCATCATCAATGAAGTCATTAACCGGAGAGCCCTCCGGCCATGACAAGTGTTGAATGAGGCGAAATTGCCCAGACTCCTTCTTAGGGACCACACCAATGGGGGACACAATGAGATTTTCCAAGGGCCAATCATCAAAAGGACCTGCCATCCTTCCCTCACGCACTTCTTTATCCAATTTGTCTTGCACTACAGCAGGATGTTCATCGGCTGACAAAAGATTTTTAGACCACCGCCGCAACCGCGGCCCTGTATAACCAAGCCGAAAACCTTCCTGAAAACCATCCAGCAGTAACTTACCAGCCTCAGCAATCCCATAACCCCTCAGAGCCACTGCTAGCTGAAAAAGTTTAACCGGAGTACGAGCCTTTGGGCCCAGCTCCTGGAGCGCTTTTCCCCCCTCTGTTAGGCTGAGGCTGCTGTGTCGGACCAGGGGCATTGGTAGGCTGCTGTGACCACTGTCGACCTCCTGTAACTCGAGGCCCCCAGCACCTGGCCAATGGATGCGTTCTTCCACATTGGGAACATTCGTGTCTGAACTTACAATATTCCCTTGGACAGTGACCCCTGTTAAAATCCCAGCATGTCCTATTGGCAGGTTGCACTGTCGCTGCTGCACCCACCCCACCCCGGGTGGGCTTCCCCTGAAAGGGCCGGTAAAGTAAGGGATAGCCACTAGCTGTAAAAATCGTCTTACCACCAGCCGATGCACCCATAGTGTGTTGCCACAAGTCATTGTCCAACTCCCCCCATTTTGCCTCAGGATCCCAAGCCATCTGTGCTCGGAATTCCTCATCATACTGTGACCAGGCATAACCACTGCCAGTAATCTGCGCCTTCCTGATCACATCCATATACTTAAAAATGGCCACACAGCGCTCAGGGAACTTTTCACAGTACACGCTAGCATATATCAGAAATGCCGCTGTCCAGTTTTCTATCATCAAAGGAACCCTTGGGCGCTTAGCCAGCTCGTATTCCTCTTCCTTAGACCCCTCCTTGGAGCGAACCTCCCTATGTAAGAGCTTCAGTAGTTCTACGTACTCCCCCTTCCAAATCCTTTCCTTAGTTGCCAACATCAAATGAGCGCCCAAAGGTTTCGTAACGCCCATGTAAGGTAATTTCTTTATCTTAAGCTCCTTACTATGCGGGGGATCTTTACTTACCTCCATGGGCTCAGTACCAGTGCTAGAATCCACCTTTGAACCCAGACCCCCATCACTTGTACCCACCCCTTGATCTTTCACATAACGACCCTTGTGCAACTTAAGGTCCAGACCTCCAGAAACCGTTTCACCACCTGTCCCCACAGACACCATAGTAGGATTGGCCCGTGGTACAGAACGCTCACCTGGTTTAAGTAAAGGAACTTGAGCCGGCCGCACTCTCCAGGCCAGATGCTCCACGTCGTCGACCGTCCGAGGAACCCTCACCGAGGGGCCGCTCTCTCGAGTAGGTCTGGGAACTGCAGTTTTGGGACGCACCACCACAGGCGCCTGTAAAACAGTATCAGAAACGTGAAAAGACCCCCCCTCCGTGCCCTCAGCACGTAATTCGCCCTCCTCAGGGCTGTCTTCACCATAATCCAACACCACAGATTCCTCCACTCCAGGAGGGGCAACCACCACTGACGTATTACGAAAACCAACATGGGACTTACTCGCCCGAACTGAAACATGAGGCGGGGGAGCCGACTGAACCCGTCTGTACTCCCCCAAACGTTGACCACTTTTGGACACCTTGTCCAATGACAAATCACGTTTAGAATGACATGAAGATGTTGGGGCCAGCGAGGACGCGCCTGTCCTGCTTCTGCCAACCCCGCTGAGAACCGGAGAAAAAGAAGTTGCGGCCAGCGAGGTCGCGCCTGACCTGCTTCTGCTGACCGTGGCGAAATCCTGGGCCAAAGACGTTGGGGCCAACGAAGTCGCTCCGGACCTGCTTATGTTGACCACGCCGGGATCCCTCACCGGTACGGGGTATGCCACGCCAGGCTCCACCCTCCCTTCTCCTCGGTGCAACTGGGCCGCACTCCACCCTACCAAGTCTGCCGGTCCACGATTCTCCGCGACCTGTGAAGAAAAAGGCTGGACTGATGTGCCGGGGCCCTTCTTACGAAAACTTCCAAACATATCAATACTACTAGCCACACAAGACCCAGACTCCTGGAATTGCCCGCGACCAGCCTGCCCAGAAACAGACCCCGTAGGCCGACCGGACAAGACTTGTCGAGGAGGAGACGACTCGACGACTTTACCATCGCTACTCCAATCCAACAGGTCTTGAATGAACTTCGACGCAGGACCTGAAACTTGCCCGCTACGCCCCCCCTGCTGCGAATCCTGCATGGACCTTGCAACCCTCCCAGAAAGTCTACCCCCCACAGGCAAGCCCGGAAACTTCAAAGTACCTCCAAAGCCACTCAACATGTCAGTACCTTGAGTAGGAGGAACCCCGCCCGCATCCCGAATTCCTTCTGCCCAGGAAGGAAAAACATCCAGACCCTCCCAAGACCTGGCACCTACCTGTTTACCGCCACTCCCCTGCAAAGGCCCAAAAACATCACCCCCAAGAACAGGTCCAAAACCCGTCTCACCTGACCCAGAAGAACATGGAGCAGCACCCGACCCGCCAATATCAGCCTCCAATCCACGTGAAACATCTCTCGCCCTTCTTTCCACCTGCGCCCACTCCCCCTCCCCCACAGAACCACTAAGTACAGAAAAAACCTCACCACGAGTCGAAACAGGAGGAGAAAACAACAGGGGACTAACGGGCGCCAAGTCACCCTCAGAAACTGCTACCGAATCAGGCATGCCAACGCCCTCAAACAAAGGCGCATTAGAACCACGAGCTGGCGTAGAAAAACGGACTCCCTCAACTTCTTGACGAGAAGGGAAGAATTCGACCTCTCGACTAACACCGTGTGCCCTCAATGCCGACTGGTCAGAAAATTGCCCAACCGTCCCTTCAGCCGTTAACATCAAGTCCCCATGCACGTGGGGCGCCAGAAAGTCAACCTGCGCATGCGCGCCAACCGCCCGCGCGCTTCCCGCCTGCCCAACGGTTGGGGGAAATGAAGCAGAGGCCGAGCGTTTCCTACCTCCTCGCTTACCGGCCCGCTTACCCCCCGCAGCGGGAACCGAAAGGGAACGCACCGGCGGCCCCACAGGGACAAGAGAAGCAGATGCCCCTCCCTCCCCCACTTGTCCAGACCACACCGCCCCTGTTTGCAACGGTACCACAGTATCAGGGGCCGGTCTCCTAGACCGCGGGCGACCCCTCTCACTTACCGCCTCACGGCGAGACCTCTTCGGGGTCAGACAAGCCGCGACTACCGCGGCCACACGAGCTGAGGCCTGCCGCTGAGGACGCGACGGCCCAGCCACATCCCCCAAGACCAGGTCCAGACGTCCCGCCTCGCTCAAAAGGCGGATTGCCTCCAGCACACGATAGTCTTCACCCGACACCTCGCAAAAGAACACTAAACTACACTCACAAGGAAAAATTTTATTAAGCTAATTGAGCTCCCGGCCACCAGGTCACCTAGCCTAAAATGGTGGCCGGGTGGAGGAGCCAACAGAATTTATAGTTGGGCTCCCTCAGTAGAAATTAGAAGAGCCCAAAACCAGCCCAAAAGAAGCCCAAAGTGAGCCTGCTCTCAAACCCCCCCCACTTGCCCCTCCCAAACAGCCCGGGGGGGGGGGACCTCCCTCTGGTCAGCTGCCCCCCCCCCCCAAGACCCCCAAGTCAAAGATAGGGAAGGCAAAGAAGCTCACGTCCTTCGATATGTAACACGGGCTAGCATCAAGGAATGTGTAAAAGTATATTCACGCTCCCACTCATTTTAAAACTACATAACATTGTTTTCCACAGTGACTGTCCGTTTCTACACTAACAGTGTCCAGATGGATTTCCCCCCAGATAGATGCGCTTCAGCCGCGAGATCAACCAAGCTTGAATAAGGGAAGTGTGGGGTCAGGAGAAGCGGTAAACTTAATACAGTTAACACATACCATCATGCACAATTTGAATAACATTGGTATTCTTAAACCGAACTTAGTCAAACAATCGAGCTAGCCTTCAGCACACCAAACGGTGTCAACGGAGGCTGACAGACATAACAAAGATGACAGACGAGATGGTGGGGGCCGGGGTCTCATGGAAGAACAGATACAGAACTGAAAGCAACAAGACACTTTGGAATACCTGCATTGATCTGTACACTCTTTAAATTAAAAAACTTGGCTAATGCGAGTTAATCTTTCAATTGCACCATTTGTTTCACTAATGTGATGATGTATCACAATTTACATGGCTATCGGGAAGCATTTCAAGACTTTGAAGTGCTTATGACTGCACCTCCATTCTCCAGAGAGATCCCCACTGCGGTTGTCTTTCGCTGTCGTCATTCCACCACTAAATACGTACGCCAGGTTTTCAGTCCTTCCATTTGGATGTTCTGGATAAGAAGCCTGATTTTATCAGCATATAAACGGCAGAGTGCCGCATAAAAAGTCCACACTAGGCATCATGTAGGAACCCTAGTACAAGCCGCATGTTCCAAATCCAAGAAACCCATTCCACTAACCATGGATTAGTAATAATAATCACATCCACAAGAATATATTACTAAAGGAGTAGTATTTATCCTAGTGAAAGACTGGTGTAGTGTTTGTTTGCGACACAGATGTCAAAGATTGGCTTGGCTCCTGGAAGTTACGTTCTCCTGAAATGAGTGCCCCCAGGGAATAACTTTAAAGCCCAAGGAGCTAACCTTGAAAGAGGTCTATTTTTCATAGAATGCCATGTAACTGATTGCAGAATGGGAGAAATATGGGCAAAAGTGCAAGCACTAAGCGCAAGTTATGGTGCCATATGTAATACTATATTTAATATTATTTGAAAAATGTCACTTGCAAAGAATTACGGTTATGTCCGTTCACCACTGTTGAACTGGTAAGATGCTTTATGTAGGATAAAATAGTTCATACTTTGTAAATCAGGGGGAGTGGCTTCAATATGATACACTACCTAGCAATTCTCTGTGGTCCCAAGGCAACACTCTAGGCTTGTGACATCTTCCAGACATAATGCTCTTGTTGTATTTCTATCTAGGACCCTAATTCGATATTCCCGATTCATGCCCTTATGTGGTTATAATAAATAATATCCTTATAAAGGCATAAGAATCATATCCATATTTAGTAATAGCACATGCAGTCCAAAGCACGGAAAGGCTACTCCCATAGACTCCTAGAAAGCACAACGCGTTCTTTAAACAAACCAAGCCTCCATCAGCCCGGGAAACCCCCCCCTGCTTTTGTTTTGATTTGCACAAGAACTCCTGGAGTCCAGAAAGAACTGTTAGTTCTTAGTGACGTCTTATGTCCAACCTTACGTCAAACCCGGCACCTTTCAGGTATAAATATACCAACGTTGCCTTCAGCAAACACACAGTGGTGTGGAGCAGAGCAGAGCGTTAATCTACTTATCCAAAGCCCAGCTGATGCGAGAGCCGAAGGAACCCACCCCTCCCTTTTTGACGCGCTAGAGAAGCTGCCTTTTCTCACGCCGAGAAATCCAGCTCCGGTGTTTCAGAGTTACCCTCGCGGGTTGCTGGGAGATTGAGTCCTGAGAAGCGAGATACAAGACCTCCTTCATTCTATAACCAAGGTACGGAGCTGATTAAAACCTTAAGAGAATTTTTGATTCCGATACTTGGCAAAAAACCTAACTTAACTTAAAACTGCTACTTACTGACTCCTTCCCATGTATTAGGCTTAGGTCAGGTACACTGGGGTACGAGTATCTTAGAAGCACCAGTTGAGTTCGTTAGTCAATGTTTTTATGTATGTATATATTTTATCCATTTTAAAGTATCATATGGCTAAGAAACCATATCAATGCTTTTACAGTATTATTTCATAATACTACTTTTACTGTACGCACTTTACTTTATGATAAGTATTGCAATTCATTTCTCTTGCATGAGAAAGAAGACTGCTCAATAAAATAACACCTTTTTATTGAAAACGCCCGTCTCTCTATTTCTCTGCACTCTGGTGAAACTACGCATGCACGATTGACTGAGTGAAATAGCTGCCTATTGTTTTCACACGACTCTAGAGATACACTCTTTATTCTGAGGGAGCAAAGTTGTCATGTTTATGCGGTTGTCAGAAGCTGAATCCCTTCTTGTCTAATCAGGGAAGTTCACTCCTCCCTGTTAATTCGAGAAAGTTTCTAGTGACCTCTGAGCTAGCTGGCAAACCTAAATTAAGTCTAATATAGTCAGTAGAGACCTAGATGACCTCAGTCCTACGACTACACTGCTGTTTATGTTATTCCAATGCGCAGAGACTATTGGGAAAATAGGAACTACACTACATGGCGCCCAACGTTTGGTAAGGCGATAATCTAACACAAGACACTAGAGTAACTCAGTCGTGCTTTTCACACAGACCCCTTTCTCCCGTAAAAACTCCAATAGACGTCTGGAATGGGTAAAAGGTTAATATCCGCCAGAACTTAGTAGGGTGAGAATCCTATGTATAAGTTTCTGGTTTAGTCAACGTTGAAGGATACAGTGTTCCAAAATATTGTGCACCTAATCTTTGTTTCCCTGAAACTTGTTCAGCAACAAAACTTTCTGTCGCTGAAATGGGAGAAAGTGCAGACGAAAGGGAGCAAGCTAGAATAGCAGCTCAACTCATAGCGGACGACACACTTGTCCAAGGAAACGACCCGAATGCAATACTCATCCCGGTAAATATAAGGAAAACCATAACTATAAAACATATAGAAAATGGATAAGCAGCAAGAGGTGGCACAGTTGTATATGTGGTAGAGGCACATGAGTTTCGGCAGACAGAAGTATTCTATACCTGGATAAACTTTCCAGTAGCACATCCTGTAACACATGAGTTCCACTACTACAAAATAGCAGAAGCTCCAGAGGAATACTCTCCTTTCGAGGAAGTTGAAATTCGACTAACATATCAAGAGCACCTGCTCTTATTTAAAGGCGCCCTAAAACATCAAAATCACATCACCAGGCTCGGTCCACTAGGTAGACCAGGAGCCACGTGGCCGGTTCTAGCCAGCTACTCACCACACCCAGACATGATACTACCCCACACGAAAAACACAGAATTCTGACTATCTGCCTCCCAATGGGGATAGCACCACATGTAGAGGGCTGTGACACTTGGGGCACAGTCTTTGCTTCTATCTACACAAAAACACATGGTGTTCCGTCTATGGCGGTTATATCAGATGTCCTAAGACAGATTCGAAATGAATAGGGTCCAGAACCTGCTTTAACTCTGGGTATGAAATTACTGAAGGACTTTAAGCAGGTCTCAGCTATATTATTAGCCAACATAAAAGGAGAAGCAGCATGTGTGGCAATCTACCAAAAATTGAAGGAAACAGATATAACAGACCAACCTTTTGAGCTTGCTAAAATAATTGAAAAATCCTATGAAGAATTAGGCAGAGATAGTTTAGGTGGTAAACCATTAAAACCACAACTAACTGAAAATCCTGAAAAAACATTTATTAAAAATAATATAAATACTCTAAAAAAGAGTTGGGATGGTAATAAACAAACCACTCCCAGAGAAAAACGATTCCAGTCCAGAGGAAGGTCTCCTCTACGGAGAGAAAGATCTCCTGGCCGAGGAGGCAAGTCTCCCCAAAGGGAACACTCTGAAAAAGATATAGGGGCCTATTACGATTGCGGTTTTTCCGCATCTTCTGGGCCGGCGGAAGCCACCGCCGGCCCGGAGGATGCGGAAAAACTGAAGCGCACCCACCAAAGACCCACCGCCACATTAGGATGGCTGGTGGGTCCTGGTTTCCGCAGATTTTCCGCCGCGGTTGGCTTACAACCGCAGCGGAAAAGCTCTAATATGGTGACGGTGTCTCTCAGACACCGTCAGCCATATTAGGATGGCCTGTTTAAAATGCTTTTCTGCAGTGGGTTTTCCGCCGTGGAAAAGCATGTGTAACTTCACTGCAGGGGCCCGTTGCGGGCCCCCTGGGTGAAGGGGGGTTGGGGGGTGCACATGGGGGGTACCTATGGTACCCCCCTGCATTTGTATGCAGAAATCGGCAGGCACCGCAATGTGCCTGCCACTTTCTGCATACAAATGCAATGTATGCATTTTTACCATTGCGGTGGATGCAGCTTGAAGCCACACCCGCCGCAATGGTAAAGATAGAGGATGTGACCGCCAGGGTGGCGGTCACATCCTAATTGCACAGGAGGGAACTCCGCAGGCCATGTGGAGGTTCCCTCCTACTCTATGGTGGCGGACGGACTCAGGTCCGTCCACCATCATAATCGGCCCCATAATCTCAGAGATAGGGATAAAATAAGAAAACCTGACAGATATTAAGACATTGATACACGTCCCTCTCGATCCTTCTCACTCAATCCTTCTCGATCTTCCTCACAGAAATCGGAAATAAGAGGACGGTCAGAACACAAGGAAGAGCACGTCAAGTCCAAAGACAAAGAACCTGCTCATCAAAGTAAAAAAATCACAATTTCCCAAAAAGAAGGTAGCAAATATTAAAATTAAACTTGCCGAGGATTCTGAGGACACAACTGAAAAACGGAGAGTGGGCCCAGACGATGCTAGACAGCGCAGCAGAAGTGACCATAGCTCGCAAGATCCTGATGAATCTTCTGGAGACAGTGGACACGAATCAATACATTCAGGGGGAAACTGCAGACACAAGAGTTAGTGTGCCCCATAAACTATATGAAATAACATTACGTATAGAGGGAGATAAAACTAGGAAAATAAAAGGTCTCTTTTGGGAGAAACTTTCTAAAGGCTATGAGATCCTAAAGACTGGCCACCAGAGTTTGTCAAGAAGTGCCCTTATGGCGAAGAAATGATTATGCATGCCTTCTCAAATCACATCCCAATTCATAAAAAATACACAAATGCAAGAAAATGGGCAGTGGCCCAAGCCCCTGTATTATACAAAAATCATGTAGGATGGGATGAGGACTCACCTCACCACAAAATCCAGTTAAAAAAATCAACCTACTGCACAAAGACAGTACCCAGGTAAACAAGAAGCTAAAAAGCAAGTCAGGGAGATCTTAGATCAACTTGAATACCAAGGGGTGATTGAAACATGCACCTCACAAATGAACAATCCTTTGTTTCCTGTCTCCAAGCCAGACAATTCATATTGTCTAGTTTTGGACTACAGACATTTAAACTCCTGCTGCAAAACTTTTGCAGTACAAAATTCATACAGTGCAGCACTAATGAACAACATCGTGCGCAAAAAATATAAAACAACATTTGTTATCTCTAATGGATTCTTCTGTCAAAACATTGCACCTGAAAGCAGGTTTTTGACCGCTTTCTCAATAATGGGATCACAAAACAATTATGCCGACTCCCACAGGGATTCAAGAATAGCCCAGGATTATTCTCAGCAAGGGTAACAGAGTTACTACAAATATATGACGATGAGGCATTATCATATGTCGATGACATCTATCTTACAGACGATGACCTGGAGACCCACTTGAAAAGAGTGAACACCATAATTCTTGGGTTCGCATCAGAGGGTTACAAATTCAACTTTAAAAAGTCCAGAATTGCCCATCTAACAGTCCTATTTTTAGGATATGAGTTATCAAGTGAAGGCAAAAGCCTGGCAGACAACTTCTTAGAGAAGTGTGCAGTACTCCAAGCACCAAAAACGCTGAAAAATTTACAATCAATACTAGGCTTCCTGAATTTCGGTAGAACATACATTCTAAATTACGCAGAGAAGGTTCAACCTCTCTATGAATTAATAAAACCTGATTTTAAACCAATACATTGGACTCAAAAACACACAGAAATTTTGAGATCATTAGAGACAGACATGTTAACTAAAACAAAACTGCAAACACGCGAAAACGTACGCAACCTTGTAATCCGAGTCATCCCAGGAAGATGCGGATTCACATACCTGACCTCTAATGAGGGAGAAATGGTACCTATAGCTTACAAATCACATTTGTACACTCAAGCTGAAATGAAATTCAGTTCTACAGAAAAAATTCTGACAGCGGTTCAAACTGCTGTAGCAAGAGAAAGAGCCCTAGCCCAAGGCAAGAGAATAACTGTTTGTACAGCAGAATCTGCCCTTGAGGCATTAACAAGTCCACGCAATCTAAATACAGTGACACTAGATCCAAAATGGGTACAATGGGAAAATTCTCTTGCTAAAGACGTGAACTACTATTTTGACCCGGAACGGAAAAAACGAGATTATCTAGAACACGAACAAGAATATCCTCTGGCAATCAAAATTCTGCCTCTTGAACAATATACATGTGTGATCTATATGGACAGATTAACACACCATTATGATGTAGAGAAAAAATCCTACAATGCAGCGTGCACGATTGTTAAAGGTCGCTGGCGCTCTAGTAAATTCAAACCAATGATTACCAAAACTGAATCACTCCGAAACTGTTCAGCTCAGCGAGCTGAAATAAGATCTTTAAAGATAGCGCTTGAAAATTCCAATCGCGAATTCCCCACACTAATAGTGTGCGATACGCATTACTGCGTCAAGTCATATAACAGTGACATGCAGACATGGAGCAAAAACGGTTACAGAGATGACCCAGGTGCCACAATAAAACATAAAAAGCTTTGAGAACAAGTAGTTCTTTTACAGAAAGAACTACAAAAGACTCATGTGATACACGCACTGAGTCATCAACGTGATGGCGTTCACATTGCAGGGAATTCATTGGCTAATACAGCCACAGCGGAAGCGGTTCAACCGGCTTCCGTAGCCACAAAAAAGCGTTCAAAAAAACACATAGACGGAGAAACCATGCTGGCAGTAAAAGCATCGTTAAAAGGCAATTATGCAGCATTACCTCTCAACTATCCACTCAGTAATACATACATAATAGATGCAAACTCCGTTCCTTTTGCTCAAATCCCTGGAGTGGGGGATAGAGTAATTCCAAACAAGAACCGGAGAGTTTTCTTGATTGAAGACACACACATGGGACTGGGTCCGAGGCACCAACAGATTTTGAAATCTCTAATAGAATTAAAATCAGAATACTGGTGGCCGGGGATGAACTTACAAATTTACAATGGATCGTCCTGAATGCAACAGAGATCGCAGTTGTGAACCGGACCAGACACCTGCCCAGACACCCCTATTGGATAGCATCAGGCTATCTATGCGCAAAAGTCCCACTGTACAAATGCGGTCCCATAATTATTAAGACTTGATTCACTAAAAATGAGGACCCCAGCGCTCCGCTGACGCCAGAACTGTTATAAAAGATTTGCGAGTCTTTATCGGCACATACGCAATTGGCATGCTACATACTGACCAGGGTCCTGCGTTTAGCTCTCGAGCTTACAAAGAGGCCATGACCAGGATGGGCATTGCATTGCAGTACTCTTCTCCCTTCCATCCGGAGGGAAATGCAGTAGTGGAAAGAAAAAACCGTGACATAAAGCAATCTATAACGGCGAGGGTATTAGGTTCGGGTGATGGGTGGGTCAAACATTTAATAAGTGTCCAACGTAGTCTTAATAACATGCCAAGAAATTCTCTAAAAGGTATCAGTCCGTATGAACTTTTGTTTGGTACTAGAATGATTATCCAGGATCTGGATCGTCATACTTCAGTGGTAGAAGAAAAAACTTTTGATATCAAAGATCGTTCGGCTGTTTTACAGGACTTGAGTGAAACAAGAAAAAGTCTAAGTAACACAAAGTGTAAGCCAACAACCACTGAAGAACCACCTGTCCCAGCAAGACCTGTCTGGATCCCAAAGATCGGGGATCTGGTCAGAGAGAAGATCGCGGTGAAGAAGGAATTTCAGCCTTCTTACCGAAAAGCAGTACCTGTCTTAGCTGTCAGCGGAGCAAGATCAATAGTACTACCGCCACTTGCTGGTAGAAAGGAAAACAGAATTGTTTCCATCGATCTGGTGAAACCACAATCATGTGGCCGATAAGTAGTAGGCCCTGTGGACTCCCAAGAAATAGCAGAAGACCAAACTTTGCTACAATCCAAGAGGTTCAAACTGAGAGACTAATCACATTTGATAAACCAACAGTAAATAAAAAAGGACTATGCAACAAAGCCATGGAACTTGTGCCTCTTGAAACCCAAATTGCAACAATTCATAATGATGCACCAGTCTACAACGATGTAGCTTCAAACTTTACAACTGTAACAGAAGAAAATGCAAAGATCATAGGAAATCCGGAAGCAATCCCACCAATTGACAGAACAGCATCTGGCTATTTTATTAACTTTGATGACTTTTCGGATGATCCAAGTGAACATGGAGACAAGCCAACAACAAAAACTTTCAAAGGAAAAATAACCGAGCTGTTTTACCAACTAAAAGAGACATATCTGATTTCACCATGGATTGAATTTTGGACTGCGTTAGGTGTACTTTTCCTCCTGCTTTGGCTCATCATGGTTTTAGGCTTGGGTAAATTCATTGATGGAAAATATAGTACAATGGACACAGCAAGTCAGAACATCAACTTGGTCCTAAAGTCTCACAGATCCTCTCACATCAAGAAAAGAGAACTGTCATCTGTGAACATCTCAGCCAATCCAATACCTGGGGGTATTGCATGGGACAGAACGGACTATGAAATATATGGCCCGATTGAGCTCTTGAAGTATCCGCACCAGTTCAAGGTTTCCTTAAGTGACTTTGTGATACCAAGTTCTTTTTCTGATGATTGGGATTTTGAAAATATTAATAATATGATGTCAGATTTAGTAATGTCGGCTAAATTTACAGAACATGATTATTTACAGGGGTCATCAAATTATGAAGAATTATACTGTTACAATAACTATGGTCATCACTATTTGCATAAATCTGCGCAACCTAGAAATGTTTTTACTTATAATCAATGGGAACATTGTCCAACTTCACCAAAAGGAAGTTCCATACTGATTTATTCTGAAAAATCTTATGACAAAATGACTACATTTGGTTTTGAATTTTGGAAAAATAACATTGAAACAAAAACCATTTGGGAACAAAAGACTGGCAGGTACAAGGTCCAGATTCATTATTTAGAGCCTGCATGATCCCAGAACAAATAATTTTCCTGAATGATACCATTCAACAAACTACTTGTCTTGGTTTAGCTAAGTTAAAAGACTTAAAAACCGTCTATTCCAATGCCCATACCTGATAGTGATAGCTCTACTGATGTGGAAATAACTGTATCCCATATTTTTCACCAAAACAGAACAAATCCTGATTGGAAAAAGTAGTTGATCTGGCCCACAGACACGAATAACTGTCAAGATAGATTTCTGAATAAAAAACAGGGGTTTAAACAAACTAGGCCAGACCCAAGATATTCCCAGAGACAACATCCAGGGATAGTTACAACATACAGTGTAGGGAAATTGTGCCTTGAGTGGCTACAGAAATCCACACTGGCTGAAATTAAGCAACACTTGACTTTACTTAAAGAAGGTGCTGACTTGCGAGATTTCATACTGGGACCTCGCAAACACCGTCAAAAACGTTTCATAGCGGCAGGTATATACGCTGCATACAACGAAGCTTGGAAAGTAATGCAAATTGAAACAGCTGAAAAAATACGAGAAATTGATCGTATCAATTTGGAAAAATCACTTTCTCTTGTGGACAATGGGTTAACGACTCTGTCTTCCAGAATATATTCACTGGACAGTATTGTATCATCTGCCTTTGATATAATAGAGCAAGACTTGCTAATGTTACAACATGGTTAGTCCCAATTGCGTTCTATTGTACGGCTTGGCTGGACGTTGCAAAATCTACGTTCAGGCTACGTGCCATGGCATCTAATCAACATAACGTCATTATTTTCTATCTTTAACCTTACTGATAAACAAATCAGTTTGGCACAAAAAGGAGCAGACTCTACAATTCTGAGCATTGAAAAACTTGGGAGATTACCATTGACAATGTCAGAGAGACCTGTCATTGAATGGATAATACATGGAACGATTACAATTCCGATTACAACTTTCCAGTTTAAATATTGCCAAGAATATATACTAGCAGGCCAGTATGAAAGGTTGGGTAAAGGATGCATCAAATCAACCTGGGATTTACCTTACACACACAAATGTTATAGTGAAGGGAAAAAGGAGGTATTCCTTAGTGGTAATAATTGTAAAAAATCACTAAGCGGTACACTTCTGTGTCAAGGTATTAACTTGCATGGAGCCTGCGATGGGTCTTCAAATAACCTTTCAGGTCATCTACAAGGCACTCCTGCAACACAGATAGAACCATTTTTCAGACCACTTTCTAACGGTAGCTACGTTTTAATAAATGACCACAGCTGTTGTGGAATGGTGCCAGGAGAATGCTATCTCGTAACTGTTACTTTCAGGGTCGTTTGCTGTATGCAAGTATTGTATCCAAACAGCAATCCAGACATGGAGGCGGCAATATGGCCTTATGAGAATATCTCTTCTATTGGAATTGATACTTTAAGCAGAATGAAGTCTATTCTTTTACGGACGACTGTGCCGTTGACCTCATCCAAAGAAACGTATGATCTGCAAGTTGCAAGGACAGCGGCAGAGATACATACCCTTTTATCGACAAATTGCCCGTGCATTTCGCAGAAATGTTAAGCCAAATTTTAAACAGGTCTACCAAGGGGGCGCCAAGATGCTCCTTGGAGCGATAGTTGCGCGGTATAAATAACTCCTTACATTACATTACATTACATGTATTTAAGACAATTTTTTCGGGACTGTTAGCACCGTTTGAAACAGTTCTGGGCATCTTCCCGAATTTTGTCCATTCTGTTTTTGGCGGCCTACTTTTAATTTTGGGACTCGTAGTAGGAATTTTATTTTTGTTCCTTCTGCTCATATATGGCAAGCCAATCCACAGACAAGACTCCAGCAACGATGGAAGAAACGATCCTAGCAATACTATACCGAGACCGTATCACTAAGGTCCTCGGATTGGCCCGGCTAAGAGATCTGAGTACAACTTGGTATCTTTCATTCCGACCAATCTGGCAGGATTGCATCTTACCTGTGCTTCGATGTCTGCTATGCGGAGAAGAATGTGTGTTGGACATTTGTCTTACACTCCCATCAGCAGTACCAATGGATATCGATACTTTGCTTTGTCCTGTAACGACTCATGCAACGTGTTGTCCCCAGCGGCTAACGATTCTGATGATGGCATTCGTTGAGACTTCACCACTAGGAGCAGGTGGCGGTGAAGTACGAGAGGAAAGCAGCATCAAACAGGTACAACCTTCTGTGAGCATTGCTCATCCAAACATCGATGATAGCAATCACGCACAGAACTGCACAGTTTCAGTATTTTCAAACTTGGTCGAACTTTCACCTGATGTTGTAGACCAATTTTTTGCAAGCCTGTCTGATCTGATGTTCTACCCTGAACAACGAGAATAACTTTTTAAAATAACAAGCCCAAAGCGTTCCCTGAACTCTGAATTTTGCCTTCAGTTCTGTTAAACAAAGCAACTGAAAACATTTGGAACTATTTTTTTTCTCTTCCCCTGAAAGCGAAATTATTTTTCTTTCAAATCAAAAATATTTACATTTTTTTCCGGCACATGGTACTTTGCTTAAAGTAGAACTATTCTTAGAGAACAGAGCTTCTATTTTTAGAGACATCAGAGACAATATTTTACCTCAGCCTCTAGCAAATATACAGTATCGTATAAATATGTGATGAAATGGTCTCGACCTTCTCTTCTGTATACAGAGCCATTTCATGTGTAATTTTCGCAATTCGTTCAGCTGATTTATATGCATATAACTGAACGATAACCCTGCTTGAAAAACGTACAGTACCAATACTCATTTTCGTGTATGAACCATACACCATTTCAAATACAATTATGTATTTTGGGGTGGGGTGGAAAACACACATGCATCGTATGTTTAATATTGCTTATTTTTAGTAATGATGGACATTAATACGTGGAGTGATTGTGTTGTATTTCTATCTAGGACCCTAATTCGATATTCCAGATTCATGCCCTTATGTGGTTATAATAAATAATATCCTTATAAAGGCATAAGAATCATATCCATATTTAGTAATAGCACATGCAGTCCAAAGCACGGCAAGGCTACTCCCATAGACTCCTAGAAAGCACAACGCGTTCTTTAAACAAACCAAGCCTCCAGCAGCCCGGGAAAACCCCTCTGCTTTTGTTTTGATTTGCCAAGAACTCCTGGAGTCCAGAAAGAACCGTTAGTTCTTAGTGACGTCTTATGTCCAACCTTACGTCAAACCCGGCACCTTTCAGGTATAAATATACCAACGCTGCCTTAAGCAAACACACGGTGGTGTGGAGCAGAGCGTTTATCTACTTATCCGAAGCCCAGCTGATGCAAGGGCCGAAGGAACCCACCCCTCCCTTTTTTTTTTTTAAACCTTTATTACAATAAGGATAATACAGTTGCAGACCTACAACCAAAGGGGCCGGCCGTTAGCAATGAAAACCAGAGTTGCATTGTTACACAGCTCATCACCTGACAACTCGAGGGCCCGGCAGCGATTGCGCACAACATTTTAGAAGATCCTGTGGCGGTAGGAAGGATAAATTAAAGGTTTCACATTTTATATTTTATAAAGAAACAAGAAACACTAACAGAAAAAACTAGCGAGGCAATGAAAGTATACGGTAAGTGTCCGTCTCCGGGGGGGGGCAATCCCATCTGTAAGGACATATGCGATAGAAGGATCTAAGATCTCGGGAGAGGGGGGGGGGCGGGAGTGGGCAAGCACATCATAAACAGTATTATGTAGCATTCAGGGAATGTACGTTCACGGGGACAGCGGTATGTCAGGGACTTCCACAAAAGGGGGGGGTGCAAATCTCTCCACGATACGAGTTCCATTGATGCCATATCCTCCCCCATTTCTTGGGCCTAACCCGGGACATACACAGTTTTTTCCCTGAACATGCACCAGTCCATGTTTTCTTTCCAGGCTGAGACCAGCGGTGCTCTCTGAGATCACCATAGTTGGGCTATGTCCCTTTTTGCTACCATATTGCCGAGGGTAGCCCATTGAGTCTGAGCCACATTGTAGTCATTCGGCTCCCATACATTCAACAAACAGAGTCTGGCCTCCGGCAACAACGAAACACCCGTTACCTCTTCCATAACAGCAAGGACACGGTTCCAAAATACCATAACATCTGGACACTTCCATATAATATGAAGAAAAGCAGCAAGCATACCGCACCCACGCCTACATAACCCGTCAACAGAATAACCCATACGTAGCAGGCGTGGACCCGTGACATAGACTCGATGTAGAATCTTTAGTTGCACCAGCCGGAGACGCGCCGGAATCGCGACCTGCTTAGGAGAAGATATCGCAGCCTGCCAATCTTCATCATCCAACTCCAGTCAAAGCACCCCAAAGCTGTATAAGTAGGTCTGATCGATCGTTGATAAGTTTTTTTATAGATGAGGGAAATGGTGCTATCGGGGACGTGTCCGTCAAGCACTCTGTCTTCGAGAGGAGAGGACTCTGGGATAACTGTTCCGACTGGAAAGACCGACCCAAGCGCATGGTGGATCTGCATGTAACGGAAGTGCTCCCTATCACTTAATGTGTATTCCAGTTTGAGTTTGTCAAAAGTCTTGATCCTGTTCTTAACGCAGGAATCGGGGAAGAGACATCATCCTGAAAAGAGCCGCCCTTCCCACCAGAGATAGCGGCAGGCCACACCACGCCGTCACGTCAGATTTAAGCCGGAGGAGCGGAGGAAGCAAATTCCTCTCATAACGTGCAGTGGGGTCCAAAGATATAAAAATCCCCAAATATTTGAATCCAACGTGCGAAATCGGTATCGGGCAGACACGTGGCAAGGGGGGTAACTCTCCAGTGAGCCAGTAAATACAGGACTTAGCCCAATTAATTACCAGGCCAGAATTCTTCCTGAATGAACACCGTACGTCAAACAATACCCCGAACGACTTTCGGGGGGAAGTGAGGTATAGCAAAATGTCGTCCGCGTAAAACGATATACGATCCTCAAAAGCAGGGGACACCCAATACCTTTGAGCGACGGTTCCCATCGAAGCCACGCGGCAAGAGGTTCAAGGGCAAGTGCGAAGAGCAATGGAGATAAGGGGCACCCCTGTCGGTTACCTCTTCGTTGAACAAAGGATTCCGAGACCCTGCCGTTGACCACCACCTGGGCCAGCGGTTGCTCATACAGGAGTCTAACCCACCCGATGAAACCGGGGCCGAAACCAAATTTTGCAAGGGCCGCCCATAAATACGGCCATTCCACCGTGTCGAAGGCCACCGAGGCATCCAAGGAGACCAAGATGGCCGGCTCCCGCAGCGACCACGCCCTTGCCAATACGCCATGAAGACGACGCAGGTTGAGCGTGGTATTTCGATGGGGAATGAACCCGAACTGATCTGGGTGTATCAAGTCACTGATCACCTTTATCAGCCGATTTGCCAAAGTTTAGCCAAAATCTTGGGTTTGGCGTTCAGAAGCGATATCGGCCTATACTATGTACATTGGTCACGGGGTTTCCCATCTTTATGTATGACAACAATGGACGCCAGTCTCTGATCCCGGGGAAGGGATCCGACATCTTGCGATTCTCGAAACATTTGACGAAGGTGTGGCGCCATTTTGTCTGGACACAACTTATACAGTTCGATCGGGATGCCATTCGAGCCCGTTGCTTTCCCAGAGCGAATGGAGCGGATGGCGAGCGCTATTTCATCGTTGGAAAATTCCGCCTCCATAAGCTCTTTGTCCGAATCAGACAAGCTAGGCAATGCGATATCTCTAAGTAACAAATGTGAGTCTTCCTCCGGTCTGTCTGAAACCGGCGCGTACACCTTCTGAAAGTGTTGGGCAAAGACTCCGACTATCTCTACCGGATCCACAACCCGCACCCCATCTACTCTTTCAACAACAGGCACAACACGATTCAATCTATCCCTTTTATCCAACCAAGCAATCAATGTTCCCGCTTTGTCACTGACATCATACAAACGCCCCTGTTGCTCACGACTCATTGCCTTCGCCGCATCAGTCACCAGAGCCCTATAGTCAGCCTGTTTAAGGGCTAAAACATGCAGCCCCTCCTGTGTAACCCCAGATTGCAATTCCTCTTCCAAAGCAGTAATTTAATTCTCCAGTCGTACCACCCCCTCATTCTTACTTTTCTTCGCACTGGCGATCAATGACAAGGTTTGACTGCGGATCACCGTCTTGTAAGCCTCCCACAGTGAGATGGAGGACACCGACCCCACGTTCTCAGCAAAGTAGTAGTCCATGCATTTAACCACCCCGGCCCTGGTTTTAGGATTGCGGAGGTGCCAGGGGTTAATCAGAGCCACCCGACCCTCAGCTCCCAACTGCATATCAATAGTAAGCCAGAGTGGGGAGTGGTCCGAGATGCCCCTGGCCAGGTGTCGAACTTCTCTTACTGAGACCATCTGCACCGCCAGCACTAGGATATAGTCAAGCCTTGAGAGACTCCCATGTGCGCCCGAATAGAAGGTATATTGTGCCTGTCCGGGGTGCAGTTGCCTCCAACAATCCACCAGACCCAGTGCATCCAGGAAGTTACCCAGCCAAGATTGCGATTTCGGAAGATCCCTGGGGGGGGCTGCGGTCCTCCTTACCACAGACAACCGAATTAAAATCACCACCCACAACCAGTATACCTTCGGGGAGACCCAACACTACCCTTCCCAAATCAGAGAACTTTCGTGGACTGCAAGCCTGGCGGGACATACACAGAAAGTATGGAGATCGTCTTCCCTCCCACCTGCCCATGATCGCAGCATACCAACCCCTATCGTCTAGTACAGTGTCATCTATTTCCAGGGGGAGGGAGTTTCTGACATGAACGCCAGCCCCCCTCGACCCAGTAGTGAATCCCTAGTGTGCCACCAGACGATAGCCCCGTCTATTCAATGCATGGCATGTGTTCCCTATCAGGTATGTTTCCTGCAACAACACTACATCCGGGGAAAGACGTTTCAAATACTGTAAAACTATCCCCGCTTTATCCGCTCACCCAGACCGTTGACATTCCAACTCAGCACCCTCAGTGTGATGAGGAAGATTATGAATCAGGACAAATCTGAACTTTTGCTCCTAAATTTGATGTGGAAAGGAAGCAATTGATTAAGGTTTCTGTCCTACAATCTATGGATAGAAGAAAGGGAGATTCTTCCACAAGTTTGAGTTCTGATGTGGATACTCATAAGGAATTTTCTGTCGCCTCATTAAAAAAAACTGGTCTACAAAAAGAGAAGAAACCCCTAGAGGAGGAAGAGTCCTGAATCCCCACCGCCCCCGGGTAGTTACCAATCTATGCACACAAAAGAGTCATCGAACCACTGCTGTAAGTCTATAGAGCACACACGCCGGTCAGTTCTCACTCCTCCTGCTCCTCCGAGCCACTTTCAGCGCCCCTCGATTGTTCCAGGTGATCTCGATGCGTTGACAAAGTATCGAGCCAGTCACGGATGACCTCAGGTCGGTCAAAGTAGAGCGCACGTTCCTTATATTCAATCCGCAGTCGGGCAGGGAAGAGCAAGGCATACTTCAGTCCCATGTCCCTAAGTCGCCGTTTCACCCCCATGAATCCCATCCGCTGTTTTTGTACAGCCTGCGTAAAATCCGGGTAGAAACCAATCGTTGCATTTTCGAATTTCGTGGGACCGTTGGTCCGCGATGCCAGAAGGATAGCGTCCCTGTCCCGAAAATTGAAAATCCTGGCTATGATGGGCCGCGGAGTGGCACCCGGTTTAGGCTTCCCACCAGGGACTCTGTGAGCACGCTCCACTGCGAAAAAATTGCTGAGGCCCTTGGGGGTCAAATGATTCAGTATGAGGTCCTCCACAAGGAGATCTGTAGATAGTTCAGTGGGCTCCTCCGGAACCCCGATGATACGCACATTGTTGCGCCTAGCCAGACTTTCGAAATCATCCAGCCGACGGGCGAACAAGTCGTTAGATGATCGAAGATTGCTAATTTCAGTCTGAAGATCGGAGACGTCAGTCGTGAGACTGGCAGTCTTAATGTCCAGGGACTTGACCCGCTCGTTGGTCTTCGCAAGATCAGTCCTGATTAAATTAACGTCGATTGTCACCGTGTCAATCTTCGAAGCCAGTGTCTCGTACTGCTGGCCCATGGCCCATACTTGCAATGGCGCCCATGACGTCCCTCAATGTCAGTTCTTCAGTCACAGAATAGCCATCCCCAGTCTCGTCCAGAACTTTACCCACACCACTGGGGGATCCTTTTGGGCGGGTGAAGCGGTCCATAGTGTTGAATTGGGTGGTACCCCCTCGGTACGTGCCCTTGGTGGCCCGCTTTTCGCTTTCTGGCTTGCCCCCCATATTGAGCAGCGAGCCCCGACGGGGCCTTTGGGACCTGGTTTAAATGGCTCCTCGCAAAGCTGACTTGTAGAGTCCGGGGACAAGGGTTGAAGACAAGCGTATGGCCAATAGCAGGCCACGGGCCAGCAGAGTCAACAGGCAGCAAGTCACAGTAGACAAAGGCCAAAAGTGAAACCGAAAGTACTGCAGGGGCACTGGCCGATTCCCTCTGGCTGCTGTTGTTCAATTGCCACCTGGGTACCTCGGGGACTCGAGTCCCGGGCTGTTCATCGATGTAGGCCGCAAAGTTTTGAGGTGGAGTAAGTCCGGTTCCCGGCGGCCAAATCGATTTCTGGAAAAAGATTCTGGGTCAGCAGGGTGACATCTAGAAGAAGCCGTCGTCTATATCAGGATTTGTGACAGGATAGAGGCTGCGAGGGTCTCGGAAGCCCTGTGCTCACGCGACCATCTTGGATGCTCGCTAAGCTCCTCCCGCGCCCCTCCCTTTTTGACGCGCTGGAGAAGCTGCCTTTTCTCACGCCGAGAAATCCAGCACCGGTGTTCCAGAGTTACCCTCGCGGGTTGCTGGGAGATTGAGTCCTGAGAAGCGAGATACAAGACCTCCTTCATTCTATAACCAAGGTACGAAGCTGATTAAAACCTTAGAGAGAATTCTTGATTCCGATACTTGGCAAAAAAACCTAACTTAACTTAAAACTGCTACTTACTTACTCCTTCCCACGTATTAGGCTTAGGTCAGGTACACTGGGGAAAGGCGTATCTTAGAAGCACCAGTTGAGTTCGTTAGTCAATGTTTTTATGTATGTATATATTTTATCCATTTTAAAGTATCATATGGCTAAGAAACCTTATCAATGCTTTTACAGTATTATTTCATAATACTACTTTTACTGTACACACTTTACTTTATGATAAGTATTGCAATTATGGCAATTTATTTCTCTTGCATGAGAAAGAAGACTGCTCAATAAAATAACACCTTTTTATTTAAAACGCCCGTCTCTCTATTTCTCTGCACTCTGGTGAAACTAAGCATGCACGATTGACTAAGTGAAATAGCTGCCTATTGTTTTCACACGACTCTTAAGATACACTCTTTATTCTGAGGGAGCAAAGTTATCATGTTTATGCGGTTGTCAGAAGCTGAATCCCTTCTTTTCTAATCAGGGAAGTTCACTCCTCCCTATTCATTCGAGAAAGTTTCTAGTGACCTCTGAGCTAGCTGGCAAACCTAAATTAAGTCTAACATAGTCAGTACAGACCTAGATGACCTCAGTCCTACGTCTACACTGCTGTTTATGTTATTCCAATGCGCAGAGCCTATTGGGAAAAAAGGAACTACACTGAATCAAAAGCCAGTCTCTCATCTGGAAGGAAAAATAAGCAAGGCTTGCCTAGATTACGTTTAAAGAGAGATCGGCAACCTCCTTAAGAGTTGTTGTGTTGTTGCTGCAGTATTGCAAGTGGGAGAATATGAGCAGGTAGGTTGGTGAAAGTTAAATGTGAGTTGTTGAAGGCAAGTAACAGCTCTCCTTTTTTGCCAGCGGACTGATATCTTTCCTATAAATCTTAAATAGACGGCTTACTCAGACATGGGACCCTTAAGGCAAAGCAGATTTCACACAATATCCTGAAAATAACTATCCCCTCCACTTTTTACAAAGATTGATACATTCAGTTACCATTTAGTGTGTTTCTTTCCAAAAGAAAGCTAGGTGTCGGGTCTGGCTAGGTAGAAAATTGTGACTTTGTATAATGATGAATCCAACAGACATTCCTTGTGTAAAAAAATAATAATACTAATACAACAATATATAAATATATATATATATATATATATATGTCCTTTGTGTTTCCAAATTCAATTGCTGAGTTCCAGGACATGCATAGGAAGTTTCATTTAATGCAGAATGAGGTCAGAAACAACAAATAAAATGGCAGAAAAAATTATGAGAGGGATGTGAAGCCTTGGCAGCAACCATGTTTCAGCCGAGAAGTGAGTGCGGCATCTACGACATCACAAAATACAACTGAAAATGCTCAGCAGAAGATTAAGATTTTGGAAATATTGCGGAATAAAAAAGCGAGTCAATGGTGGGAAGCTACCTTGCTCCAGCAATATTTGGATGTTGACCACATCCCCCGTGGTCTGCAGAACTTCATAATCCTCACTGAGTCCAACCCCAATTCTAGGATGCTTGATGAGTGGTCTGAGTATACCAAGAAGAATTCACAGGGTATGTTAAAAATACCAATGAAATATGCCTGGGATGAACATAAATCACTAATGGAACAAATTGAAAAACTATTGGCGAGAATTAAAACAGCTTCAGATCAGGAGTGGATCACAAATACTTGAAAAACCATGGATGAGAGAATAAGTAAATATTAAAAGGACATTATACAACAGAAGCAATGAAAATTTGAATGTGATGAGGAAGATTATGAATCAGGACAAATCTGAACTTTTGCTCCTAAATTTGATGTGGAAAGGAAGCAATTGATTAAGGTTTCTGTCCTACAATCTATGGATAGAAGAAAGGGAGATTCTTCCACAAGTTTGAGTTCTGATGTGGATACTCATAAGGAATTTTCTGGTGCTCCCAATAGTAAATTGTCTTTCTCAGAGGAATTTCGCCTCTTGCAGCAGACTCATGAACAGTTTTTTTCGGACAACGCAAAGAGGAAAAGAAAAAACAAACCAAAAAACGAAGGCAAAGAAGCAAAAAGCAGCAAAACCGCCATGGGAACACAGGGGCAAACACAGAAGAAAAGATAATGGATAAGACCACTTCAGACCAACAACTGACAGTAATTAATCTATCAATACGAGAAATTACATTTATTGAGAACGATGTGTTAAAATTAGAACTATTGTTTTGCCCAAGTATGCCAGTTAATTTTGCACAATTACGAATAGATCGATTCAGGTTTGTTCGAAAATTGAAACTTCAAAAATATCACCATCTGAAGGGAGACAATCCTAAAACCATATATTCGGCCTCAGATACAATCAAATCTAACCATTAATGACATTGAGACACCACATATCCCACATGACATAGATTTAACTGTGCACAATGATGAAGTAACACAGATTCTCCTTTTGATTCATTTGATCCTAAAGTAATGGAAAGTCTACATGAGGACCTGGAGATTCGAACAGATCTATCTGTTAAAACACATTTTAAACCATCATCTAAGTTTCTTCCACAGAGTAACAAAGATAACATCGATGTATTCAGTGATTTAGTTAGCAAAGATCTAGTAATGTTGTGTAGGAAGAAATCTAAATCACATCATTTAAATCAGGATCAGTGGAAAGAAATCAAGAATTTACAATGTGATGATAACATTGTGATTAAACCTTATGACAAAGTTGAGAATGAAGTAGTGATGTAAAGGGTTGATTTTGTGAATGAGGCTTTACGCCAACAAAACAATATGGAATGTTATCAACGTATTGATGGAAACTATTATCTTGATGTCCAAAAAAGATTCAATGTTCAATTGAGTACTTTGTACAATGGGCAACTGTTAACTTGGGAGGAGATGCAGTTTTTGAAGAATGATTTCCCACTTTTACCAACTTTATATTTGCTTCCAAGAATCCATAAACATAAAATTTGTCCATCAGGTCGACCCATAATTGCCTCCAAAAAGTCTTTTTGAAAATACTTCGGTATATGTAGATTACATTCTTGCTTCCTTTCTAAAAGGTTTAACATCCTACGTGTGAGACACAAAAGATTTTCTAACAAAAATTGAGAATTTACAATGGGAAGAAACATACATAATGGTGTGCCTCGACGTTGAGAGCCTTTATACAAGTATTCATCATGAAGATGGTCTTACAGCCTGCAAATATTTTTTAAGAGCAAAAGGCATCAACCTTCTGGCACACACCCATTTGTTGTTGGACATGATTAGTATCCGTCTTTAGAGAAAACATCTTTTTTATACAACAAGGTCCTTTACAGAAAAAATACAGGGCACGGCCATGGGCACCTGTTTCACCCCCAGCTATGCTAACTTGTTGGTGGGCGGGTGGGAGGAACAGGTGCTCTGGGAAACAGAGAGGTCTCAGTGGTTCAGCCAGGTAGTAATCTAGCTCAGGTACACTGACATTTTCTGTGTTTGGAATGGTAAGGAGAATGATTTGCAGGAGTTGGTACATGACCTAAACTCCAACAATGTGAATTTAAGATTTACTTTGACCTATAGTAGAAATAGTGTGGAGTTTCTTGATTTGAAATTGACAGTAGTAAACAACCCTTTACAGTCCAGCCTTTTTCGTAAAAATACTGCAGGAAATTCTATTCTACATGCCTGCAGCAGTCATACACCGAGATTCTGGTGGAGTATTCCTTACGGGGAATTCCTCCGAGCTAAATGAAATTGTAAATCAGAAAAGGAATATATAATAGCTTGTGAGGAAATGATTACCAGGATTACAGCGAGAGGGTACTTTAAAAAACATCTTAATAGTGCAAAAAAGAAAGTTTACTCAGAAAGCAGGAAAAAAATCCTCTTTGGACAACCAAAAATTGAAACCACGGGTAAAAGTGGAATACGTTTCATCACAAAATATTCAGAAGGGGCATATGACCTATGACAAATTGTAATCAACAGATGGGACATTTTGAAACATGATCCAATTTGAAAAAGAATATAAGTGAGTGCTCTAGGATCACCTATCGAAAAAATACTCCACTCAAAGACATGTTGGTACACAGTTTCTTGAAACCTAAAGATGGAACTTGGCTTCCATGACCTAAAGGTTTTAAAATCTGTAGTCATTGTAAAGCCTGTAAGTTTAATAACAATATTGAACCTGTAATGTTGGAAAATACACAGAAAACATAGAAAATCAAGAACTTCATAACACGCAGAACTGATTAAGTTGTATACGCTATTGTTTGTCCTTGTAACAAATGGCATATAGGATCTACTATTTTTCCAATCAAAAAACGAATTCTGGAGCATTGGTGAGTCATCACTAATAATGATGAAACGTAGAGTACTGCTAGGTACTTTAACCAATACCATGGAGGGGATTGGAGAGTTCGGAAATTCTTTGGATTAGACACAATACCAAAACCTCCAAGAAGGGGGAATAGACAGGTGACTGATTTGAATCAAGGTTGATTCTGGAAGCAGGTAGCATAATCCTAAGAGGGATGAATGTAGACGTGAACTATCTGTACATGTAGACGTGAACTATTTGTACATCTATTAAATGAATTTAGGAACTTTTTAACACGTATAACCTCAGTAGAGTTATCTGTAACAGAAGCGGATTTTTAAATCTTATTCACATAATAGTAGGTGTTTTTCCATGGGTTGTTTTGTTATTTATATTTAAAAATGTTTTTATTTTTATGATTATTACAGGGGACTTATGTCTTCGCCCTTCTCGCATTCTGTAAGAAACAATGAGGGATCCAAAAATAATTATGAAAGGATAAATTAGCTATAACAAATAAAAGAAGCTACTATAGCTTGATTTTGAATATCTAACAAAGCAATTAAGAATCAGCATTGGGAAACTGATGAATTATACTGTATATATTGTATTTTCAATAAAGTAATCACGTTTCAAATTGAGAGAAAGAGAAAAAGCTGTTTCTCTAGTATGAAGCATTGTAATGAAATTGGCATTGTGCTCTAAAAACATTAGATTAAACCAAATGCCATATTAAATGAGGAAGGGTTTTGAAGAGATTTGAAATTATCTTTTGATTTTTGTCAATTAAGATATTCAAAAGTTTGGAATGTACTTTAATGTAAAGTATGTTTTCTATATCAATTGCAATGAATTGACGTCTTTAAAAATGTTTAACAGCAGCTACGTGCCACATGATCAAGACCGAGTGCGGTCAAAAAACGTATTTTTTTTCTTTGAGTTTGCCAGTAAAAATATTCTAGAAAATAACATTGGTGTGGCTCATTTTTTCTGGAAGTCAGCTATTGAGTTTGGAAACATGAAGGATATGTAAAACAGCTTGACGTCTACTGATGGAACCCCAGTCCGTAGGCTGGGCATCCACAGGAGATATATATAAAAATTGACAGCGCTCACATGCCTGGAGCTCACTGGAGGGCTAAAAACCGAAAAATTAAAGCTGCAGAGAAATCGGAATCCCACCAATGGGGAAGTCATGCCGTGAAAAGAAACCACAAGTCCCAACATGCTTAGCGACTTACCTGGAAGAACAAAACACCCATTGAAGGACCACACCCACTGAGTACACTGAAATAGGAGAAGAATGCTGCCTTTGGGTTTCACAGACGGAGATGGCCGATGATGCTGCGGACAAGCCTATGAGTAAGGAGCAGGAGGCTCCGAAACCGGTCAGGCAAGAGACAATGAACACACGGGCATGAGAACGCTGTTTCCTCCAATAAAATGTCTTGAACAGACTCACTGAGTGGAGTGCGTTTCTAAGCAGTTGGACACCTTTGGTGAAATATATATATATATATATATATATATATATATATATATATATAAACACACGTATTCCACCACATTGCTGTGCACCTTGTGACAAGGCTAGCCCTCACATGCTGCATTGAGAGTTGTGTTTTTATCATTTCAAACTGAATTGTCATTTTTATAACTGGGTACACTTCCCAGTCAATCTCCTGTTCACCATCAGTATAGGGGTAGGACTTTGATGACCAGATGTAAAAAGTGGGTGCCACCTTAACTAAGGAATGCTACTATGACTGTGTTTTCCAATCCATAATCAAACATTAGCTCAACTTACTTGTCTCTCAAAACTAACAACCAGTTAGCGGGGGAAACTCTCTCCTCATTCAACATACTCTCAACACCAATTGGTCCTTAAGCTCGGACATAGTGCCTCGCTGTTGGTAAAAAGCTAAATGAATCCCCTTGCTAAAGAAACCATCGTCAACAGATCTGTTTTGGCTAATTTCAACCCAATTTCGTTATCGTATTGCCAGCTTTCTTTAAGATTTTGGAGAAGTGGCTCAATCGGCAATTATCTGCATATCTTGAACACCACAAGTTATTACACCACCCAGACCTGGTAAGGAATCCACTCTTGTTGAGGTCTAGGACACCAGTAAGCTTGCTGTATACCAGGGGGAACAGGTTGCATTGCTGCTTCTGGACCTATCAGCAGCAAAATGAAACCACAGGCACAACAGAGATGGACCATTGTTTAGCCACAGTAGAGTTTACTGAAGAGGTTTATAAAGCCATAATGGAATCCACAAAAAACAAGGCACCAGGCCCCGATGGAGTGCCGGCGGACTTTTTTAAATATTATCCGACACTCTGGTCCAAAGTATTAGCTAGAGTGTTCAGAGTAACAAACGAAGGAACCTTCCCTGAAACATGGGCAACATCCATTATTGTATCCATTTTCAAGAAGGGAAACCGAGAGGATCCAGGGTGTTACCGCCCGATTTCCCTTATTGATTCTGCCTTTAAAATCTTAGGTAGAGTCTTATTGGTCAAACTGAGGGATAATTTAGAACAGCGTGGGGGGCTCTCAAATATCCAATATGGGTTCCGTGAAAATAGAGGGACGCTTGAACAATGTTCCAATCTCCACCTCTTGGTTTCCAAATATACGGTGGCCGGGGAGAGGTCAGTATACCTGGCTTTTATGGACCTCTCCTCAGCCTTCGACTTTGTGAACAGGAGTAAGCTATGGACTCTTCTACTCGAGATAGGCATAGAAGAACACCTGGTAGCTTTCATCGCTAGGTTACATCAGGACCTTAATGCCAAAATAAGGGTCACTAGGGATGGAAGGTGTTCGGACAGCTTTAAGTCTGAGAAGGGGGTGCGCCAGGGTTGTATCCTGGCCCCCCTTCTCTTTACCATCTACATAAATGGGCTGGGGAAACACCTAGAAGCAGGAATGGCTGATGTACCGCGTATAGGAGGAGAACAGATACCAGCCCTCCTATACGCGGACGATGCCGTTTTAATAGCACAAACCGGTATTGGTTTACAGGCCCTTCTGGACCGTTTTGGCTCCTTTATGGAGAACTTAGATTTGAAAATTAACGTAACTAAGTCTCATACCATGATCATAGGCCGTAAAGGAAATATGTTGCACAAAAAATCCTTTACCTGCAAGGGTTAGATTCTTTCTAGGGTACCAGTCTTTCCGTATCTGGGGGTCCTTTTTGACCAAAGAGGGTCCTGGGTTCCCCAGATCAAAGCAAAGAGTCTTAGTCTAGCACGCTCAACATCAGCCCTGCTGGCCTTTACAAAAAGACTAGGAGCAAAACCGATGGAGGCAGTGAATAAAGTATATAACAGCAAGTGTGTCCCAATCGCTATGTATGGGTCGGCTATGTGGGGTTATTTTATTTATTATTTATTTATTTAACGATTTGTAAAGCGCCTGGTGACCCGGAAGCATCCCCGAGCTGTAAGAACTTGAGTAGGCCGAGGGAGGAGGAAAAGCTTATTTGGGAAACAGCAGAGTTTTAAGCTGTTTGCGGAAGCGTAAGTAGACCGGTTCCAACCGCAAACAGCGAGGGAGCGGTTATGCAAACCTGGATAAAATACAGAGGGTGGAAAATGGTATCATTAGGAAAATGTTATCTGTTCCAAATTCCACTCCCACCTTCACGATCCATGAAGAAATGGGCTTGCCCTACATTGTTGACAAACTAAAACTAGCCCCACTTCTTTTCTGATCTAAAACATGGCTGAGTTAACGTTAAACCACGCTATCCTTAAAGATGTTATCTCGAGGGATAATGCCATGAGAATACCCTGGCTGAAATATATTAGATCTACTTTTGCCACGCTGGGGAGACCGGAACTGTTTAATGACCCAATTAACATCAGAAGGGAAGACATTAGATGGGTTAAGCAGGCGTTCCTGGAGAGGGTCTGTATGGCAAGAGAAGAGTCAGAACTGAGGAAACCCTCGGTAAGGTCGCACATAGCTTTAACGACCACTCCCTCCCTGGAACCGTACTTAAAAATTGTGACCAGCCCACTCCATAGACTCCTACTCACAAAATTCAGGCTGAATTTAATTCACTACTCATTAGGAAACTTCCCTGTGTGGTCAAAACCTGAAGATGGACCACCCTGTGATTGTGATCAGTTCTCAGTACAAGATACCCTCCATTTTACATTTTTCTGTAGTTTCTACACTAGGGAGAGGGTAAAATATTTACTTCCTGTTTTAAGGGCTGCTGGCTTCATTCAAATAAGGCCAGCTTTAATTTTCCTTCAAATGTTAGCAGATACCCATACTATGTTCAGCGTTGCCTGTTATCTAACAGCTGCATTCAGATCAAGGAAGAAAAGAATACCTAAGAAAGCCTTATTTTAATCCAAACTTGGTTTTAAATGGAAATTTTTAACAATTGTAATAATTTTTAACCTTTGCAATTTTTGGGAAAAATTAAATTAACATGTTATAATTTAGTAACCAGATCAATTGATGTTTTAAAAATTGTATTTGTATTGTTGTCCTTTTTTGATTTTAACAAAAATCGAAGAAAGAGTATTTTGACTGACTGACTGACTATCAGCAGCATTCAATACTGTGTCCCATTCATCCATTCAACTTTACTAAAATGATTGGGAAATATTGTCGTTAAAGGTCCCGCATTGGTCTGGTTTTGCTCATTTTTATCTGACCACAGCCTAGCAGTCTGGATGGCGTCATACTCCTCTGAACCCAAGCTTTATAGTTTGGGCTTCCCCTGTGCTCTGATTTGAGCCCAACACTGTTTAATGCGTATATGACACCTCTTGCCATGCTAATCCAAGCCTCTAGTGTGCAGGTGATGTTCTACACTGACGATACACAGATTGTCCTCACGTTAGACAGGAATGTTCCCAACTCCTTAAATAACTTTAAGGCATACCTCTCAGCTGTGTTTCAAGGGATGTATCAGAGTAATCTGAAGTGCAATACTAGCAAAATGGAGATCCTGTTATTTGGTGAACCTTCCCCTTTGTGGGTTGGCTACTGTTTGCCCAGTCATGTCCTGCCTCCATCAGCCCCTAATGCTGTAATGCGCAACCTCAGGGATAAAACCTGAGAACAGGACTTTTTCCCCCGCAAAGGCCGGTAGTGTTGTGGGTATATGTTATGGCCTCTTAAAAATCAAAGAAGGAATTATTGTATCTACTATACGGGCAGTATCAGAGTTCATGTCCTTGTCACTTCTCGATTGGATTACGCGAATGCCCTTTATTGGGGCTTACCAGCATACCAACTGAGAAGATTGCAGGTAGCACAGAATGCTGCAGCTCGGGTTCAAGTGTCTAAAAGAAGTAAAATTCAGACCATTTTAAAGATTTGCATTGCCTTCCTATCAAGGACAGAATTTGGTTTATAGGGCTCATACTTACACAGAGCGTTCAACAAACAGGGCCATGGTACTTGATGAATAGGATTAGGCCGTATCATCCGGCTTGATCTCTGTGCTCCTCTGATGCGCTGCTGGCAGTGGTGCTGAGAACAAAGAGGAAAAAACGGGGTGGTTCCTCCTTTTCTTTTCTTGCTGACACAGCCTGGACCTCCCTTCCTTTTTAGCTTCAGGAGATGAAGGAAGAACTCCCCTTCAAACGTCTTCTTAAGGCTTGGCTATTTGAAAGTGCATTTAGGTAATTAATTTCAGCACAGATAGTCCGAGAACCTAGTTGCACTGGGACACTCTGAGACGTTGTGCGCTCTATAAATTCGATGATAATAACAAGCTTGCTTGCAGAAACTGGCCATTCACAAGCTCCTGCTTGAATACTTTAAGTCAAAAACAAGTTTCACATCAATTAGCTCTACTGATCTCATCTTCATGCTTTTGATAACATTTTGTCAAGATCCCTGCACCACAACGGCTTTTCATATTCTGGTCTCATGTGGAATCTTTACCCATGGTGCATAGGATTTCAGGAGAACACTGGTAAACCACTCCAAGCCCTTTGGCGGAAAAAAGCAAACCAGCGGTGGAGTCCAAGGCCTTCTGCATTGGGATTTCAGCGAACACAAACACTAATTATTTGACACATACCCAAAGCTGAAATAAAACATTGATTAAAAATAAAGTTGCCATATTCCATACCCAAATGGGGGTGGGGGAGAGAACAGCATGGTGTAAACATGATTTCCCTCCACTAATTGGTAATATTGTAAATTATTTCACTGCACTGAGATTGGTCAGAGAACTTCGTGGCTGTTTGCCAGTAGGTTCATTAAATGTTCTCAAAGGCAATGCTAGTTATGCCAGTGCGCCAAGACTCACAGCTAAAAAATGCATATTGACGCAATGTAACAAGACCACTCCTTCCATGCTAGAACACTAGTGTAAACAGATTACTTTCTACAACAAAGACTTCTGGAGGATTGCGTCATCAGAATAAACATGGGACAAGAGTTCAGACTACATTTTCTCCAGTTCCAAAATTGATAGGTGATATTCCTGCTACATAACACCAATGAAGTGTAAAATCCTGTTGGCAAGGGTACCGGCCTGTATTTCACCAATCCACTAATTTGTCGTAGAATCAATGCATAGGATACTGGTATGTGGTTATTAGGGTAGGGCTAAACTCATGTTCTAGCTTACGATTTGAAGGTGGTATTCAGGTAAATTTAATTGGTAAGTTCCACTGTTTCTGGATTGCAGTAAAATAATGTTAAACAATTACTAGATCTAAGTAAAATGTTAGAAAATTGAAACAACTAATTGAAGAAAAAGATGCAGTGATTAAATATTACACCATTTAAATATACTAGACTTAACTTCAATTGTGGCGTACATCTGTAAAATAAACACTTTATATAGTATTCACCCTGTGATGTAAATTACAGCATACATCTGCACAATGAACATATTCTGGTAGCAGCATACCATGCCCTTGTGCTAAGACAAACTCACTAATCACAATATTCAAATTCATTTTGATCACACAATTTCCTCCAAGGAGCAGAAAGAACCCACAATACTATTAAAAACATAATATAAATGGCTGGAAAAATGCTACTTGTTTGCAATATATGCTTTAGATGCATTTAATAACGCACGTCTATTTCCATGATCTACATATGTAATATTCCGTTTAAAATTGCCTTTATTAACTGATGAACTGAATTCGGAAAGCAAAATTGTTACCCTTTACAATGCATTGAAGAATAACTGCAGAACTTTTATTATTTGGCTCTGAATTCAAGGAAGGCATACATTAGAATACGACTGGCATTGTGTGATGTCATAAGCCATAGCCACAAGGACTTCTAATTTTAACAGACGTGTACATCTAGAATTGTGCACAGTCAATGAGATACAATCAATAAATAAATTAGGATGCTGCTGTATGTGAAAACCACACAAATTGTCAGTTAGACATTTGAACAATAGTCAGTTGATCATCAGTGGTAAAACATTGTCAAAAAAAAGAGAAAGACGGGGTCGTAATTTATGCAAAATAATTATACGGTTTGTTTTTTTAACACAAGAGTGATTTTTGTCCACAGCTGTGCTTTAACAGATACAGTATGTGGGCAATTAAAAACTAGCTGTTTTCTGCAACTGTGTCCTTTAGTTGTTCCACAGAATTGTAATGTTCACCTAATCCATAAGCGTGTCGCATGTAACTAAAAGGGAAAAAAATACAAAATATTAAAGAAACATTACAGGATTGGATAATTATTAATAAAGTCATGGCTTAAGTATTTATGTATCAAATGCATATTTATACACCAAAAGTTATTAGAGTTTACCATTCACTGATGTATGGCTCAAACACTGCATGTTGTTCATATTTACAAAAATACAACATGTATGTGCACATGCAGTTCAAGGTTTTTCTAAATCCCAGAAATAGCACGGCAAGACACCAACAGCACAGGTCATCAAAGGGAACCATACTGCTATTACAAACACAACTTATTTTCTGGAGACACCACAGGTAAAAAAATATATATATATTTAAGAAAGTGCCTTTTTTTTGTATGGCCACCCCCACACTTTTTTTCTCCAATGCTGATGGTCGTTACTCTGAAAATGCACTTAAACCTGCTAACCAGGTCCAGTGCTAGTGCGCTCTCCCTAAAATATAATTAATCCAATTGCCAAGGCCTTTATTCCTCTTGTAAGTCCCTGGTAAGTGGTACCAGTGGTATTCAGGGCATGGGAGTTAAAGGGGTCACCAGGTCCTGAAGCACTGATTGTGCCACCTTGAGTGACCAAAGTAAACAGATGATAGCCGGCCTGCTCTGGCAGACTGCATGAGCAGTGGAAACTTGGTAGGCCGATTCACAGCTCGTTCTTTTGTAGGGCTAAAGCTCTCTGCAACAGCCAGCCCCAATGTACTGCTGGAGGGGCTCTTTTGCCTCGTTATATCACATAGATTCCATTCAAATGCTGACCAGCAAGGTCACTGATTTCCATTACATTCCTTTCTCAATAAATCAATCTTTCGACTTGGTGCTGTTTAACTTTGCACACTGCAGAAAACTGATTTTTTTTTCCCGTCCTCATTCTCCACCCAACTAGCTCCATTCTACCCTAGAGATATCCACACACTGCCTCAACATACTGGATATGTAGGCATCGGGAGGTTTTAGCCTTCACCTCCCAGTGTTATCGGATACTCAAAGGTTTTTATGAAGACCTATGGGGAGCTGCCTTATCAGGCTTAAACAGCCCATCCACATCAGGGCGCAACCTATTGTCTCCGGATGTATCTGCGAAGTAGCAGGGCAGCGTAATCATAGGACGGGGGAAAGAAAGAAAAAAAAAACATCTTCGTCATCTCAATGCTATCCCCATTTCAAGAGATTCCAAAAGGCTCGCTTATTTTGATTGCCTGATCTCATGAGGTCCAGCCTGGAAATCTGTAACACTGATGCCTGCCAGTCCAGAAAAGAAGGCGATGAAGATTCCTTCCATTTTTTGGAGATTTATCTTCTGGCCAACAGGATAGCGTAAAAGAGAAGTTGTTTAGTAGGGCCTGTCACGCCCTACAACAAGCCAAATATGACCAGCGAAAGATTAATTATAATGGGGCAACCAAGAGATGTTGTCAGTAGTTTGCCTATGGAATCCCAAAAGAAGGACAAGACTGGACAATCAAAAAACATATGAATGTCGGAAGCAGCTATTGTCCCGCACCTCATGCATGGTACTAGAGGGACCTTTGAGAATTTTGAAAGTCTGAGGTGAATAAAAAGCCCTATGCAGGGTGAAGAGGTGATTTCTTCGGAGCCATGCTGGTTTGACTACCTCCCACAGAGTCTTACAGGAGTTTAACCACAGATGTTCATTGTCCTGATCCAGAAGGGAGCTGCCCCAAAGCTTATTAGCTAGTTGAAATTCACCGTCTACCTCATCTAATATTGCGTGGTACCAAAAAGAGACTTTTTTACCGGGGCTTTGTTAACAAGCTGGAACTCTAGATGGTTATCTCCTCCAACTGGGTATTTGCTCTGGGTGGCTGTCTGCGACTGGGCCCAGCTAGCCATCTGTAAGTATTTAAACCTAGAGAGGCCAGAACCAACCCTACCCCTGAGAGATTCCAACGAGATAAGGGTCCCTTCCACAAACCGATCTCCCCAAACCTCCACACCAGCTTCTCTCAAGGGTAAGACCAAGCTATCTTTTAGCCATCCCGGGTCCCCAGTGTGTCACACAAAGGAGCCATACTGGAAAAATATCCTAGCGCTACCGAGCTTCTTAACTTAGCCCATGTTCTAGCTAAGCCCTTTAACTCAATTTTTTTAAATAATTTGGAATCACCAAATGTAAACAAAAAACCCTCATATGGTAGCGTGGCCCCTCTAAGCATGGCCCGGAACATGCAGCCCGCCCCGCTGTTAGTTGGCATTTTCAGTAGCATGCGGGAATGGGAAAGTTAAAATGCCCATGCATACAACTGAAGATCCGGAGCGGCTAGGCCTCCCTTTTCTCTTCAACCACTGATAATTTAATGTATCAGTCAGTTGGGTATAGTTATTTCACCCTTCATTCTCCAACGCCCATGGTAATTAAGTAATTAATTTATACTGTTCAGTTTAGCGCCCTTGAGTGCGTGTTTTAACTTTTGTATGCATTATTTACTCATTCAACTCCCTTTCTTATAGAATCACTTGCCCCGCCTCATTCCCTACGTCCTGATAAAGACGCCGCTTTAAGGTCTTATGTGTACCTAACCCAAAAATTGGGGGTCGAAACGTCGACGGATACCAACTTGAACCAGCTTGCGCTTCCAGCATTAAATATAGTAATATATATGCTGCCGGCATGGTTATTTGACATTGTACTGAGCATTGATTGCTTTGATTGTACTACTGGCTATTCTTCCTAAGCCAGATTGATCTGTTGTATATACTTTATGATGCATTAATTGCTTTTTTGCACGAATGACCAATTTTGCACATCCCTTTCCTCACATCACTGTCCTTTCCACCCACCCTTCCCACTCCTGGGGCACTATTACAATCGTATGATTACAAATTATGTACTGTATCAAGTTGAAAAGCACATTGTGATTAAATAACAGTGTGACAACTTTGTCTCTCATACGTATTATTAATTATATTCCTTTTAATAGTGTGTGTTGTGTACAGGAACCCCTCTTTCTCTATGTATCCCTTTTCTCTTTGCCGCCTTATTTTTTTCCAGGCAATCCTAGTCGTGTGACAAGCCCAAATAAATGAATTAATATCACTCTGCAAATTAAGTAAAGAGGCTGCCTCGAAGTGAAGGGGAATAGTATTAAAAATAAATGTAATTCTAGGCAAAATTGACATTTTTTATTAAATTTACCCTTCCCAAAACAGACATGGGTAATGAAGACCATGCTCGCATGAATTTCCGACACTCCTTCGCCACATCAGAAAGACTGGTTTTAACTATTTTGGTGACATCCTGAAGGATGCTGATTCCAAGATACCTCATTTTAGAGCTAAGCTGCAGCCCTGTCTGGATCTCCCCCATATTCCAGGCCATAATCACTGTTTTGGAGGCGTTAATCTCATACCCAGAGACCGCTCCAAAATCCTGGGCTAGTTTAAGAACCAAGGGGAGAGCTGTATGCAACTCAGAAGAGAAAATCAAGATGTCATCCGCTACAGGGCCACCTTCCTCTCCCACTCCATATACCTGAAGGGCTTGATGTTAAGATCATCCCTCAGCAGTTGGCCAAAAGGTTCAATATACAAATCGAACAGGAGAGGAGAGAGGGGGCAGCCCTGACGCGTGCCTCTTGTGATCTTAAAGGGGTCTGAAAGAGTTCTGTTCACCAAAAGACATGCAGAGGGATTTTGATTTAACAACCTCACAGCTCGACAACATTTTTCCCCGATATTAAACTTACCTAAGACCCCCAACAGGTATAACCAGTGAACCCTGTCAAAGGCCTTAGTAGCGTCGAGCGTCAGAACAGCTAGAGGAAAATATTCTGTAGATGCAATGTCGATAGCAACGATCAAGTCATAGGTCAAATCGGAAAGCGGTCGACCCTTGACAAAACCCCTCTGGTCCTGATGCAAGATGTCACCTACAACCAGCCCCAGTCTTTTAGCCATAACAGAGGTAAAGTTTTTATAATCAACATTGAGAATAGATATTGGCCTATATGACCCACAGTTAGATGCAGCTTTGCCGGGTTTTAAGATCAAGGTTATGGATGCATTATCCCACGAGACTGGAGGGGGATACTCCCTCCTGAAGTATTGGATTAAACAGGGCAGTCAAGATAGGAACAATTTCCCTACCCAAAACCCTATAGATTTCGTAGGGGAGGCCATTGGGACCTGCCGCCTTCCCCTTTTTGCAGCTCATAATGGCTGCATTAACCTCTTCCTGCGTGATCACTTGATCAAGGTGGTCCTGTTGTTCTATGGTCAAGGAAGGCAACGAGACCTCGTTCAGCCAAGCCTCAATACAGGAAGGGTCAATACATTTGTCCTCTTTATAGAGGTCTTGGAAAAACGATTGAAAAATCCTCCGAATATCTTCATCAGATGTAAATGTTAAGTTGACTTGAGTGATTGACCCGATATTATTTCGCAATTGGTCAGTCTTAGCTTTCCAGGCGAGGAGCCTGCCTGCGCCTTCACCATACTCAAAATTAGCAATTTTGCTCGCCTCCCACCTACGAAGTAAACGTGTATTCAACACCGTTTCCAATTGTCCCTTTAGCCTTGCCAGTTTATTTTGTAGATCCTGTAGAGTTTCAACAGAGGTGTAGTGAATTGATCTAAGTCTATTTGCAGCTTTTCAATTCCGGCCTCAATAGTGGAGACTCTTCTCTATGTATCTTTTTCCTATAGGTAGCCCTGCTGGTTATTTGGCCCCTTAAAAGGCTTTATAAGCATCCCATACACACCATATTGAGGCCGAACCTATATTCATCTTCATGAACCACTCTGTCTCCATAGTCAGAGAAGAAATCTCCTCATCTTCCAGGAGTAATGAGCGATCAAATGACCACGATCTAAGGGAAACAGGGACTATGCCCTTCAATTCCAGCCAGACTGCGGAGTGATCAGACTAATGTGAAGGAAGATATGAGATGTTCTTAACGATACCCTTCAAAGCCTGACTAACCAAGATAAAATCAATCCTTGATTGATGCAGATATATATAATTACGGAATGAAAATCCTGAGTGTTGCCCTGACCTTAGCCTCCAGATATCAGAGTAGGCGTGTTGTTTCATGGCATCAAGTAAAAAAAATCCTAGTTTTAGAAGGGACGGAGGCACGACTATTTGGTGACTTATCAAGATGAGGGTCCAAAACAATGTTAAAATCGCCCACCAAAACAATTGGTTCTGGAAATAATAGTAAGTGAGAAAAAATAGATTTAAGAACTGAAGGGTCATCATGATTCGGGCCATAGTATCCAACAATAGAAATCTGTGCCCCCGAAATATTAACAGTTACAATGACCCATCTGCCACCTGGGTGTACTAATTTTGAAATGAGGCGAGCCTTTGCTGTTCTCTTAAAAAGTATCGTAACCCCCCTGATATTCATGAAAATCTATCCATTTATTTTTCTGAGCAAGTAGACACATCTCTGATTCTAATAGAGGAGTCTCCTGGAGGACAATAACCTGTTTGCAACATAGATTACTTCATTAAAAAAAAAACTACAAAGGAGAAAATGATGATTTTTATTTTTTACCTTGCGACACCCACCCCTGTACCCTGTGCCCAGACTTACCCGCCCCCTCCCCACCCATGGAAACCCTTGCCCTAACTATCCAGACCAAGTCCAGAGAGTTACACCCCGCAGGCTCCCACTGATCCCGCTCCCTGAAAGAAAAAAAAAGGAAGAAGAGAAGAAAACAGATGCCGACTTTTATTATATACAAAAGTCAAGTAGGATTGAGATTTGCTAAATACCAGTTTCGTGTCTACACTTAAGCTACCAACTATTTAAAAATGGTTGTAAGTAAGAAAAGGGGAAACCCATTTAAAAACCTTTAAGATTATAGCTCTGCGCTAAGTGTAGACTGAGCATGAAAACTGAATGGACAAAAGTGGAGTGTACCTGGGAGGAGAAGTCATAGGGCTTCTGGGAGCTGAACCTGAATCCTGAATCTATCCCAATGGACCTCCCTCTCTGCCCAGGTCCAGCAACAGTTCATCGGCTGCCTGTACAGATCGGACGTTGTACATTGTGTTATTATGCATTATCTTAAAAGCAGCCGGAAACTTAAGTTGTGCAACCGCCCCAAGTTTCCTGAAGGCCTCCAACCTCCTACCCAACTCCCACTGCCTGTCTAGGGTTGCCCAGGATTTTTTTTCATATGTAAGAACATTATTTATACCTTTAATAATTCTTAATTTGTTCTTGAGTATTCTGTGTGACACCACAAAACATTGTGAGATTTGGAAGGAAAATATTTCTCACATACTAATTTTCCTCTTTTACACAGTTTTCACTCTCTACTTTTTGCTCATACTTCCTTTCATCTCCTCAACTTCTCTTTCTCCTGGGCTCAGACAACATACCCACGACACTCACCTCTAAGCACACAATTTCTTTCAGTTTCTTGCTGTACATATTTTGACAGCTGTATGACCTCCTTTATGTGTTTTTTCAAAATTGGTACATTACCATTTTTAGGGTACTCTGCAGAGGCCAACGATTAAATGTGAACACCCTTATGACTCACTGAGAGTAGCTCAGCTCCAGAGTTCTCAATACTGCCCTGTTGCAAACAACCTTGACAACTTGAACTCATCCAGGTAGACATGTTGAGGCAGGATGTAGTAAGATATGGGCCATTCTTTAATGGCTTAGTATAGTTCAAGATCACACAGTTAGAATTGTTTTATAAATCCTTGCTCGTCACAAAATTCTTAATTGAAATTAGCTTTAAAATATGCCTGTTGATCCTCTTTTTTTCAAAAGTTCTCAGGAGGAACCTCCTACCCCCCCTCCCTAACCTTCCATTTTGTCAGTCGGGCTCCCTCACTTTGCTTGCTCACTACTTAAAACTCATCCACAACTTTTATTCCCCACCACTTTAAAATGTTACAAGCTGCCACTGGGAACCTATATGAGAGCCAAAGGCAAACACAGAACTCGTTGGACTAGAGGTACTAGTTCCCTGCAGCTCGCAGGTAAATCATACTTCCAGAACCAACGAGTCACGGCAGTCAGGCCTGCTGAAGGATCGCCCAAAAGTAAATGGTATAGTGCATTGTGGGAAATGTAGTCCTGACCTCCAGCAAGCTTCATGTGGCTACTGTTTTTCCCCGGACTCCAGGACATCGAAGGCTTAGCTTGCTACTGCCAAGGCTTGTAGGTGGCCAATCCAGCTACCACTACCTATGTTAGACAGTGATCCTCGAAGGAACCCTGCATCATCTTCAACCTGGCTCCTCAGTGGCCCCGTTGTTGAATTTTTTCATCTGTTTCCTCACCAGCACAGTCTAAACAGAAAATATGCGGTTCTTGTTTCAGCACCAAGAACAGCCAGGACAACTCTGCACTCAGGCCTTACGAGACAGATAAAATTGAACTGACTATTAGAGGCGGTCCTAGTACCCGCCTCAACCTACAAGTGATCGATTGTCACAAGTGGTTTTTTCCATTGACCACAAAAGTTATTGTTTTGAAAGCGTTAAAGGCACCGATTTATTTTTCCTTTAATAATCCATAACTATGGTTATACTAATCTGATTGTATTCGTTTTGGTGTCTACACTTACATAAAAATCTGCTTTATTTTTATAAATTGGTGTCCGAATTCTTTTGAGTCGTGTCAATTACTTATTGTCCATCTTGGTACTCTAAAACGCTTAACTAATGTTCCTCTAGTGAAGCCTGACTGCTCTGTGCCACACTGCCAGGACTGAGCTAGGGATTTATTAGTGGAATCTAAATGACCTATTTGAGGTATTGTGAGAGAATTGCATAGTGCAGCCTAAAACTCTCACTGCAGAATACCCCACTTTCGTACATTACCACAGGCTAAATACAATATGTTGCTTAAGGTATGTCTGCTTATAGCAGAGACTGAGAGCGCCACAAGAGTCTAGGGCCCTTGACACCAAGTGATCTGCCCATTCTAGTCATTTGGAGATATTTTAGCGAATAATGTGCATAATGGCAGATTGCAGGTTCTGGAGTGGGTATAGCAGGTTGCCAAGATTGTTGTACCTATAGACCTTGTAGATTGAAGAGAGGACTTTGAATATAATACTCAACTTAACTGTGAACCAATTAAAAGCTTTTAAGACTCCTTTAGTGCAATTGCGTTTCTACAAATGTAATCGTGTCCTGTAGCCCTCGCAGTGTGTTCGTTTTTTTAAGGAGAGCTGTGTAGGATGCACTCAGTAATCCAAACAATGTATTACTACGGATTGAAGTAGAAAGACTGTTTGGTGATTAGTTACAGTCAAAACATATTTGGAAAGGCAAAGAACACCTTATTGAAAAAGAGAAAGGGAAATGGATCAGAATGAATTAGAGGAAGGCCACGCACATAAAAAACAATAAGTGTTTTGATTTTAAAAAGGCAGTCAAATTCCATCTGGTCAAGTTTTCTACAACCTCAGAGGCTGCCTGATTTTAGGACTGACGATTCTGATTACCCAAAAGACCACCCCAAGCCCTGCCCAATTAGGCAGAAGCAGATTGGCATGACCAGCCATAACCGAATTGGCAGTGCAGCACAATATGTGCCATAGAGAGATTGCAAGCATCTTGATGGGGCGTGGCTCAACTGGCTGCTCATATACAAGTAATGCAGCTATGTAAGTGCTCTATTAAAATCACAACTTAAATTACAAATCCCAGGAGCAAACGGACACAATGTACTATGCTATGTGATGCCAATGTCCAACAGTACTTACCAGGTAGTCAGAGTTGTCGGTCTCTGAGCCCGTCTGTGATTTGGTACATTTCCAGCTCAATACGGCCTGTACTCCGATGGAGGCCTCATCACAGCCTTTTCAGTAACTACAAATGCAATGGCGATCCCCTCTTCGCCATGGAATAAGGGAAGAGTTTGTCACACTGAATCTCAATGGTGTCAACAAGCAAATGTGATGAATGAAAAGTTCAAGTGAAAAAGTTTTGTTTGGATTAATTTTAAGGCTTACAAAAATGCTATGTACATGTTTGTATCTTATGGCAGTGACTCAAAGGACTCCTTTTCATGCAATCTTCAAGTTTCACCCAGCGATTGCAGCAAGAACAGTGCGAAAAAGGTAAAGCCACAGACTGTGATTTAACTTTAACGCGGACTCGGCTCCTGAACTGTACGATATATTTGTTCTGAACCATACCTTCTTCCTGCCATTACAAGTGTTAGGCTAAATTGTGACTGTAGCATTAGTCAGACACAGTCAAGCCAGGATTAAGAAACAAGGGTTCAGAAAGACACATCAAGGTCAGAACACCGATGACCAAGGTATGATGTGCCTAACATGATAGATAGGGGGCAGTTGTTAGGCTTAGGAGTTTAAGGAGTTGAAAGACCTGCCCACCTTTTATTGTTTTCCTCTATCTATTTTTGTGGGTGTTCAGGTGACATTCTGTAGCATTCCTTACTCAGATTAAGGATTGTGTTTTGCTCTCTCTCTCATTTTCTTCATTTGTCCTTTCCCCAGAGTCTGTGCTTCCGGCTGCTTACCCTAGAGCTGCAGTGTCAGTTGCACAGAACAAAGAAATTCGGACTTGAATCAATGTTGCCCAATTGTGATTAAACTGTGCTCAATAAATAGAAATCCACAATATTTTAATCTGTTGGAAACATTGATGGTTATAGCTTGTGTCCGCAGATGTCTTACTCCACTATTTTTGTCCCCTAAATTATCCTCCTCCATTAAAAAAACGGGCTCTCAAATACGAATCCCTATTCTACAGGTGATTCAAGTGGCGTCCCCACACACATTCATTCCTTTTGCCTCACCCCTACTGTACCATAGGGATCTTCAGAAAAATCAAGTATTCTTGAGTCAGTAGCAACGTAACTTTTTACACCAGCTAATTTCCTTTCCCTGTGATCAGGGTAAAGTGACTTAAAATGTATCTGCTTGGGAAAGTATGCAGACGCATGGTACATTTTGATAAAAATATAATGCATATTCTGAACATTATTGCAAGATGGTCAGTGAAGCTTTGTATGTCAATCAGTGGACAAAGAGTTATTGAAGTGAACTGCGAAGCAGAAAATTTCCTATTTCTAACTGTAACAATTCAGTAATCCGGAATTGGAGGCCAAATGACCACGGTTCACGGAAGGACTTTAACAAGAGTTTGAGGAAGATGCTGAACTAACCCGTTCATTGTGCTTGATTAACTGCTCTTTTATATCAAATTCTCTTTATTGGATTTTTCTTTGAGAGTGAAACAGAAATGCAGTACGCATGCAACAGTTGTGAAATGTAAGCCAAGAGTTCCAGATCTCACATGTAGGTTACAGCTTGTTCACGAGGTCAATGGCATAGAAAATTTAAAAAATCGATACAATCATATCTTGTTGCATTTAGCATTCTGCAACTCTCGGTCAATCCATCTTCCAAAGAGAAAATGAAAAGGAAACTTAACATACAGGTGCACATAATAAAGTGGTGGTCATGAGGGTTCGGCTACAGTGCCCCAACTTTCCTCCCTCTGTGATTCTTTGATACAAATTGATGCAACTATGTAACCTGTAACTCGCTGATTGAACTGATATAACTATGTATCCTGTAACTCTCTGATCCTCATGTAAAGAGCTCTGATACCTCCGGGTCTAGCCAGCGCTATATTAAACTTTGCAAATAAATAAATGAATTAAATAAATAAATAAGGCAACCTCCGAGCTGCCCGTTGCCAACTGTGCCTGTGGAACTAGATATGGAACAGGTTGAGGGCCCTAAGCCTTGGGGCGCATTCCGTCAGTGGAAGCCCTTCCGACAAGTAGCTCACAAGCGGGGACCATATATATTCTAAACCTTTTCTGGTGTCGTCTACTATGTCGGCCATGCGTTCCAGCGCCAACGCCCTCCACAGCCTTGCGTGCCATTCGGTTAAAGATGGTGCCTCTTGTTTTTTCCACACAGCAGCTACTGCCATTTTAGCAGCCCCGAGGCAAAGCCACATAACAGACCTCTCACTCTGTGTTTGGCGTTTCAGGGTTGGGTCGCTCACCCCAGCAAGGTGTGTTCCAGGGATATAGGAATTGGGTAGCCTAGAATGAGTTTAATTTGGGACAAAATCTCTTTCCAAAAAGGCTGTATGGAGGGACAGTCCCCCCAGATATGTCGAAAGTTGCCCAGCAGACCACATCCCCGCCAGCACCTATCGGAAGTGTTGGGGAAGATCTTGTGTTTCTGAGGGTATAGGTACCAATCGTATATCATCTTGTAGTGTGCCTCCATTAGATACATCGAGCGGTTAAATTTAATTATATCCTTACTTAAATGCACCCACTGATTGTCCGCTAGAGGGGTATCTAAGAGTGCATCCCAAAAGCGTTTAGAACGCAGGGTCGATCTGGTTTTCAGAGCTTGTATGAGGGCATACAGAAAGGAAATGCATCCCTTGGAGGTGGACCCAGATTGGGCAAACTTCTCTATGGGGAGCAGGTCCCTGGTTGCGCCAGCCGCACCAAAGGCTGCTGTACACAATGTTTGAGCAGCAAATAATGATATTCCACCTTGGCAGTCAGCACAAATTGTTTCTTGCATTCTTGGAAGGTGAGAAGCTCACCTTTATTAAATAAATGGGAAAACATGTGACAGCCTCCCTCCCTCCCTCCAAGCCTCGAAGGGACCCTCGTGAAGTGCAGGGGAGGAAGGCAGCATTAAAATGTATGGGCCTGTAGGGGGAAGGAAAGGTAGTTAGCTGTAACCTCCTAGTAAGAACATCCCATACCAATAATGTGGTGGATGTGGGAGTGCTGATGGGCGGTCTGTAATGTTTTGGCTTCCCTAGTAGGTCCCAAATGGTACGACCGGTTATCTGTCCATCTATATGAAGCCTGTGCTTCTCTGAGGCCCGCAGTGACTACTCTGGGATTACGAGCAGCTGAGCTGCCCTGTAGTATCCCTGAAAATCCGGCAGCACCAGGCCCCTTTTCTTCCGTGGCCGTGTGAGCAGACGGTGGGCCAAGCGAGCCCTTTTCCCCAACCAGATAAATTTAGTAAGCTTTTGTTGCATCTCCCGACTGAAACCCACTACCACTGGAATGGGCAGCCCTTGAAAGAGGTAGAGCAAGCGGGGGAGTGCATTCATCTTAATAGCATTAATCCTGCCAAGCCACGAAATGTATACTGCCACCACAGCAGTGGACGGAATGGACATCGTTCCTCAGAAAACCGATTGCAGTGTAGTCAATGCACTACCAAGACGCAGCGCTGTCTCCCAATCGGACCCGGCAGTTCATATTATACTGCTTGGACGAAGAACACTGTTTCACAGAATACTTTTGGTGACATATAAGGACCCCGTAAACAAATCCACTCCACACGTGCATATAGAACCCGAAATTTCAGGGAGAACAATATTACTTTAACTGTGTTGTCAGCCACCCGTGGAGGCGAACACGCCACACGCTTCCGATCTAAAGAGCTCTGAACCGGGCGGTCATATCGCAAATACAGGCAAATGTTAATTTCAGTCCTGATGATGATCCCATGTAATTAGAGCAAAAAGGGATCGAAACGTCGACTTCATGTAGTGTTGTCACAACATAACCATTGTGTTTTATCCTAGTTGTGTCTAGCGCTTTCTGGCAAATACTCCAATTCAACATTGATTTAAAAGTGGCCAGTATTGCTCTTTTTTGCCTGTGAAATTTTCTTATTTGTTGCTTGTCTTTCTTGAGTATGGTACAGGATTGTGCCTAAAAACCATTTACTCAACTGTTTCATTGTGTTTAAATAAATACCCTGTCCGGCTGAACAGAGGACAAATATAGTTTCCTATTATGGCCTATATTTAATTCACACAATTTTGGTAAGCTAAGGACCCTTGTCTTTTGCAGCCATGAAATGTATGCAGCACTCCATTTACCCAGGTCAATTTTTACCTGGCATAGAAGGAGAGGGAAGTTGGCCTTGTAGAGATCTGAAATACAGGGGGTGAGCTTGAGACCCATTTAGTTAATCTCCTTAGCTGTGCAGCTAAAGGGTGACGCCCCCGCTACTCACCGCCACTCCTTTTTGAATAGGGACAGATTCAATAAAAAGAACTAAGACAGATTGATCCTAAACCTCGCCACCTGCTCAAACAACATGAGCTCCTCCTGGATAGCCGTGAGAGAGAGAGAGAGAGATCAGTGGTTCTGTGACTGGGAGAAGCACGTTGTCGGCAAAGAGCAATATCTTATTATCATCTGTGCTAAATCGTATCCTCCGAGTGTCCGGGTTTTCTCTAATGTTATGTGCTAGGGGTTCTATGCTTAAGGTGAAAAGGAGAGGGGACAACAGACAACCCTGTCTTGGCCCAAGCACCAAGCCAAAATGGGGAGGGGGTGTGGGGGGGCAACGCCATTGACCAAGACCCGGGAGCTAGGAGAGTGTTAATTGGAGCGAATAATCTCTATAAAGGTCTCACTAAATCCAAAGCGCAGAAGTACCCAAAATAAAAAGGTACACTCCACGCAATCAAATGCCTTCTCCGCTTCTAGCAAGAGAAGAGCCCCTGGAATGTTTTTCTTCCGGGCCTTCTCGATTAGATGGATGATGCCCCACAAATTATTAGGAGTCTGCCGTCTCTTAATAAAGCTTGATTAGTTCGGGTCAATAAGGCCAGGGAACAGATTTGAGGCGAATGCCCAGGATTTTGGAGTAGATCTTGGTGTCAAGGTTCAGAAGAGCTATTGGGCGATAAGAGGAGCAGGCTGTGGGATCCTTACCAGGTTTGGGAATTACTGCCACAATCGCCTCACCCATGGAGGGGGTGACCTGCCGCGTAGAAGCAATAACGTTAAATAAAATAGTTAAAAAGGGGATCAACTCTGGTGCGAAGGCACGGCAGAAATGGGCCATAAAGCCATCCGGCCCGGTGCTTTTTGGAGTTTAAGTGCGTCAATCGCCTTCAGCACTTCCTCAGAGGTTATGGGTTTCGCCAAATCCTCTTTGGTGTTAGCCGGGACCTGTGGGAGGTCTAAGGTATCTAAATACCCAATTAGGGCTTGCACCCGTGGGAGTTTCAAAGTATAAAGAGTATGGTAAAACTTCTCGAAGGCCTGCGCTTTCCCCTCCACTGTCTTATGTGAGACGCTTGTGTCATCTACGATAAGTTCGATGTATTCCCGTTCCTGTTTGGCCCCAAGTTGACATGTGAGCAGGGACCACACTTTGTTCCCTCCCTCATACCCCCTGGTCTGTAGGCATAGGATGTTTTTTTCCGCCCTGTTAGTATATATGGCCTGTAGCTTCCCTTTGAGGGCTGTGACTTTCCTCAGCGCCTGGACCGAGGAGCTAGCCTTATGTGTCTGCTCTGCGGACAATAAATCCCGGTCTAAAATCAGGCGCTCCTTGCGCTGCTGTGTCTTCAGGGTAGTAGCCAACTGTATGCATTTACCTTGGACTACGCTTTCAGGGTCATTCTGCTCAAAGAACTCCTTAATAGTTTGCCCGAGGTCATCATGTAGAAGTCTATCCCTGCACAGGAAGTTGGAGAAATACCAGGGCCCATGTTTTGGACGCGGGTGCAGCCAGGTAAGTGTCATCTCGGGGGGGGCATGGTCAGACAGGCATATCAAGTGGACATGTGTTTGTAGCACCGAGGGGAGCAGAGACTGGCTCACAAAGATGTGATCAATGTGGGAATATGTTCTGTGGGAGAAGGAGTAGTCACGAACGGTGGGATTAGTATCTCTCCATACGTCCACCAGGCCCAGGAGTGGGAGTTGTGACTTGAGTGCCTTGCCAAAAACCCCTCCGCCGCCCTATGCCAATGAGTCGTGTACAGCCCCTGATCCCAGACGAGGTTGAAGTCACCCAAGAGGAGTATGTCTCCCTGTGCAAAGTTCTCCAAAGTCATGAGGAAGGATAGTGTATAGTCCTGTTGGCCCATATTTGGTGCTTAAATAACTGCAAAAGTGCACTGCCGGCCCCTCAGGCCCCCCCGAACCATAACGTACCTCCTTGCTTTGTCAGCTTTAGTGTCCTGTGCATGAAACGAGACCCCCTTGTGGAAAATTAGTGCCACCCCATTCTGTTTTGAGGCGTGAGAGGATCGAAATATAAGAGGATAAGCTTTATGGGTCAAACGAGGTTACTCAGATTTTTTGAGGTGCGTTTCTTGAAGGACCGCCACTTGCACATTATGGTCAAGCGAGTATTTCCAAAAGCGTGGTCGCTTGTTAAAGGAATTTAGGCCCCGGGCATTCCAGGTTATAGTCCGGACAACCATGGGTATCTGGATGGAATTTTGACCCCCAAGTGAGGTCCTCTGCATGGACTGAGCTCCTGCTCCCCCTCCCTCTACCACCCTAGCACAAAAACAATATAAAAAAGGTACCATGACATCTAACTAAGACAACAAAACAGAACAAACAATAAGATAGAGTGTGGAGAATCCCCCTCCCAGAGGGGAATCTCATTAACAGGACCGACTTGAGGAACATAACTATTTCCGTTCCCCCAGCCCCTACAACGACAACTTTTAAGGCATATGCTTTGTGAACTTATAAAGCTAGATAGTGGCTATCACTCGAATAAGCACCCCTGCATGAGCTATTCAAGTCTATTAGCCCTAGTGACATCACAAATGTCCAGGAGAGTACAAGTCCTTTACTGCGATAAGGAGATTCCAGTGGGAGGGTGGTCGGAGCAGAGAGGGGCCCCTCTACAAACCGCTCACAACAAGCGTAGTTCGTCCCTGGGGGCCTAACACCAGACCCAGGGCCACATAAAAGGGACCGGACCCGTGGCTGCCCCAAAGTCTTATGAGTTGCAAGTCCTACGGTCTATCCATCTCTCCATAACAACAACTGTCTGCCCCCACGGGGTGGGGTCGGGGGGGACGCGGGGGTAGAGTACTTGGTCCGTTGAAAATAGCTTGGTCATAGGATCCAGTGGCTTGATAGATTAAAAGCATTAATTAATGTCATGAAATTGACAACACCTTATTCAGTTATTAACACAACACCTTCAACATTATAACAGACACACATACATTTGACATATATGAAAAAACATGAGCACCAATACAATTATTAATGTCCTTTATATGTCCTGCAAATAACCAGTCTATATTTGATGTATAAATACCACAGGCGGATCCTTAACAATTCCAATAATCCTGCCTGTGTTCTGGACAAAGGACTATGCCGTTTTTAAGAGGGTCTTATATCGACTGGGAACGAAATTTTCTTAAACAGATTTCCATCCAGTACCTCCAAAAAGAGTTGATTCGCCTTTGCCCAGTTGTCGATGCGTTTCAAACCCAAGTAATTCTAGGGTTTTCCTCAGGACTTGGACTGTGGGTCAATGACTGTTGTTAAAGATGCCCAGACACTTGTGCACTGGGGCGTTAGTACTGCGTCTGATCATTTTTAGGACGGAGGCTTCTACTCATTTCCGGGATAGAATCCCATGTCCGTGTCGTCATGCCACTAGAAGCCTGTGTTTGCGGGGTAATTAATATGATTGGTATTCAAGATTTCTGCAGTTTTTCAAGGTTATTCCAAACTCAAAGGTTTTCGAGTGCCAGCTTCATCCTCTGCGTCTCCAACTCATCAAGAAACCTCCATCCTAAAAACGAGCAGACGCATTAGTGAAGCCACAGCACACAAGTGTCTGGGCATCTTTAACAACAAATCATTGACCCACAGTCCAAATCTTGGATGGGAATCCGTTTTAAGAAATGTTGTTCCCAGTCGATATACGACACTCTTAAAAAAAACTGTATAGTCCTTTGCCCATAATACAGGAAGGATTATTGGAATTGTTGAGGATCCGCCTGTGATATTTATACATCAAATATTGACTGGTTATTTGCAGGACATATATAGGACATTAATAATTGTATTGGTGCTCATGTTTTTTTCATATAGGTCACATTTATGTGTATTTGTTGTAATGTCGAAGGTGTTATGTCAATAAGTATGGTATACTGAATAAGGTGTTGTCTATTTCATGACATTAATGAAGGTTTTTTATCTATATGTGTAAAAATAAGTCGCAAATGATGTGAAATAAATCACATGAACTTAGAATGGTTTTCTAAGCGCATTTATGAGTAATTTGGAATCCCTCCTGGGGAGGGTGTTGATTCGTCACCAGAAGCCCTTGCACCTGTTGCGGGAAAAATAGTTGGATACCGTGTTGTTGGGGCCTTTTTCTGTGGCATATGTAGATGCTATGCTTGGTCAACCCCTGGCTGCCCTTGTGTCGCTCGGAACCAGACGGTGCTCACTTCGTCGGGGCCTGCGAGTGGATCCCCAATGCAAGGTCTCCCAAGGTAGGCCAGCGCCCCACCCCCCGCCCCTCCCAAGTGAAATACGGTCCGTGCACTCATGTTGGGTCTCTGCAAGAGCAGTGCTTTTCTCTGTTCTCTGGCTCCACTCAGTATGTGATAAGACAGGAGGCCTGCTTCGTAGACCCAGTAATGTTGTCGGTGGTCTTCAATGTTAATCTCAGTATTTGGCGGCCATATTAGGGTGAGGCAACAAGTGCCCAGTGCTTCGCAGAGGAGTTGGTCTAAGGCCCCCTCTACTAGTAGATGTCTCGAGGTCACGAGGCTCCCCATGCCAGATCAGTTCTGGACCCCACTGCCACACTTGCCTCACCATCCAGAAGTTGCTGCTAGATGCTGCCACCACCACCAGACCCATGAGTCGCGCCTTGCTCCCGGTGCTATGAGAGGGATCAGGGCCCCCGCTCCCTGCTGCATGCGTCGTTTCTTGCTGGAAGAGGGGAACACCCCAGCCTCACCTTATGCCTGTGGGGGTTCCTGTTAGCTGGCAGTCTAAAAGCACATCTCCCGACGGCCCTCGAGCACCCCACTGCTGGCTGTCTTTCCATTTATCATGCTGCTTCTCAATTGGGGCGGGGGTCATGCTAACAGCATTGTGGAGCTCAGCGCACCATCAATCCTCCTCAACTAATGCAGGTTTATATACCCGCCGGGGCAGTCCACCATTTTGCTCCATCAGGATGTCACCACGAGGGAGTCCGGCCGCCACCTCCAAAGTCCCCGTAAGGGCAGAAAATCTCCTGTAGCGTAAGCGGAGACCCCTTACCCGTGGCAGCAGACGGTTCAGACGCTCAAGTCCATTAATAGGGGCCACAGGGTCTCAGCAGCCTCGTCTCTCAGCCCCCGCCGCAGATGCAGCAGCCATTTTCCTCCGCTCTCGGCGCCGGACTAGTGCATCAATCTGGAGCTCCTTTGCCGTACTGTGGGTCCACCACTGGGTTTCAGGGCAGATCCCGTCGTCACCACACTCCGGGTCGCGCAGTGGGTGGTAAGGATGTCTGGAAATATGCCTTATGCCAGGTAAGATACGGGGCCTGGGACAGAGCCGATCGGATTCACGTCCCATCGGCCATGTTAGTTGGCCACCTTGACTGCTCTTTTAGTCCAAATTGACAGTCGCTTACATGAACAGAAGTGTAAGTAAGGAAAAGAACCCAGGCCTGCATTTCCATCGTTTAGGCAGTATCAGGATGGGTGACTGGTGGATCAATCAAAAGACTATGCAAATAGAAGCCAAAGGTAATTTTAGCACAGGAAAACGAAATAGAAGACAGCAGCTCAATTAACGATTGTAGTCTTTAGTTGTAATCCTAATTCTTGTTATACCTGCCAAAAAGAATCCATGAAAAAGTCAGTCTCTCTTTCAGGGAGGCACTGTAATCCACTACGAAATGGAGGTAGAGGGAGTGGACTCTCTAGATGTAGTCCACCGCTCAACCTCATCTGAGCAAATTGATTTAGTGCAGCCGTGGCCTGTGCAGGTAAAATCGGTGGGGCCGGGTTTGGGGGCATTCGACAGATGACCACAAGGAAAAATTAAACAAGTTCCCCTTGTTTCTTTCAAAATCCCTCTCTTACCTGCACGGACCGCAGCTGTTTTAGTTATTTTAGAGCATGGTCAGAGTAGATTTTTACATGAGGCATGTAGATTACACTCTTATCTAGCCATCATCCCAAAAAGATATTCAGATGGGAATGGTCAGCTGTTTTATGAACGGCTTAGTTTGCACAAAAAACCCCACAAAAAAACGTATATGCTTTTTACGTGTAGATGCAATTCTTAGATACGATTACCATTTGCAGTGTGTTACTGCTGAAATACAGCCTGAATCGATGTCATGTATATCATGGGCAACAAACCCATATAAATACTAAAGGATTGTTGTAGCATACATTTACACTCACAAGCTCTCTGTCAACAGAAACTCAACTCCAGATCCAGCACACTGGACAGATGATTGTGCTGAACAGAAACTTCAGAATCCATGCACTGATCCCTTTTTTATTCTCGGTCATAAGTCCAGTCAACAAAAAGCTGCTTTTGCCTAAAGAAATATGTGTTCACGCAGTATTCTGCATGTCTCAAACGAAACTAGTGATCAATCCCCACTCTGCTATGCAACTGCCTCTGCTACCTTTACCTTTACCCATTGATAAGAAGAGTTTCAAGTAAAGGATGCTGTAGATTGTAAATGGTTTCATAAAAACTGTGCTACTTCAGAAAATGTAATCAATGTAGGTTGGATGAGCATTCAGAGAGTTAAGCTGAAAACATTCACGCCTTGCGTCTCCTACAACAATTCAATTGGTATTACCCAGATTATCCAGCTTTCTGGGAAAGATGCTGGAGGGGTGGTCTGGAGTACTTTCATGACCACTCAAATTGCTGCCCAAATAGCCCTCATTATTTAGATTGCTAAGGCAGGCGCCAAGCAAACTGTCAAAGCCGTGGACTATATATTCAGGAGGGAACAGTGATGGTTTATAAACTATTGGATACAGTGTGCAACCAATCACTGGATTTAAATACATATAAAGCTTCACAAACATCACCAACCCACAAGCCTTAGCAAACCACTTAAAGCATAAAGTATTCATTGCTCAACAGAGAATATTTAGGGCTTGTCTTTCCTTCAACAGTTTTAACCAGCTCCTCAGAGTTCTATGCCTTTGAACATTGCCTCGGGATTTCCAGGGAAGGTGAAACAAGTGGATGAAGCGGTAAGGAGATAGGCACACTTTTCACCTGTGCATAATGTTTTTGTGCATAATCAGGTGTCGGTCTGTGGAGGTACTGCTAGGATTTTAGATTGCGGGTAATTTCTTTTCTATTTTTTCTTTTTAACAGCTCTTGCTTCAGGTCTCTTAATAGTGGCGGTAGAGAGTTGGACACTTGACACGGAGACTGGATGGGCTAATATCAATATTGCTTTTGTGGTGACCGTTCAGTTTGGACACATGAATAAATGGATATTCAGAACAAAGTGAGATATTCTGCATGTGGCAGAGGATGAAGCAAAGGAATAGTGTGTATGCCAGAGGCAGTGAATGCATTGTGGATAATACTGTCATTCAAAGTAAGTAATACCTGGTAAGCCTCAGAATCTTTGGTTTTGGACCTCTGATGTCGTTTGTGCTTACTAACCAGGTCTCAGCTGTTGTATGGTCTATTTAAAATACCCTCTCACTTTAATGCTGGTGAAGCTCTCTCTAATGTGGGACGTACCGGAGGCCATGGCGCTCTTGGTAAAATAGTAATAATGAACATTCAGAGGTAAGTGTAAAAGAACAAAATACCCTGGCCACCTACATTTATGACTTAGTCATTGGGTTTTGAAACATGGAAACATGGGTGATGTTTATTATATAAATGACATCACTCCTTTGTTTAGTTAGAGGAGGTTTTCGCTGGCACTGAGAGGTTGCACCATGCTGGAATTCCAATCCAGCTGATTCATGTGAAGCCCAGCTCTCCACCAAGACGGGCTCCCCAATGACACTGAAACACAGGTAAGTTCGATCACATTACATTCTGGCAGATTCACCCACCCTAGGTACACTAGGATAGGTAGTGCTAGGTAGGAGTACAAAAATTAACAGTACTTATATGTGAGCATATACTCTCTGTAACAGCACAATGGTTGAATTATTCATCTTCTTCACCTTTCTCGTAATGCTGATCACATTATTCGGTTTCCTTTTACGGATTACTACGGCACATGTATTTTACCTAAGAATCATAATACTTCAATAAATAGTAAAATGCCATGTTGTGTATTTTTTTGTTTGTCTCTTTGGGTATGCAGGAGTTAAACAAAAAGGTTCTAGATCAGTTACCATGATTCCCTGGAGAGTCAGGGTTATCATGTTCTGAGGTTGAACATTCCACCTGTTACCTTGCCTGTTTAGGGGCACAGATGGTGCACTGTGAGCTAGCAGGACTAAAGCCAACTTATCCTGATGGTGTGTGTAGAATCAGTCTTGAACAGTTTTGATGCTTATGTTGTGCAACAAACGCACAGTTTTACTGAGAATGTAGGAGCCGTACGACATGGTGCCACCAACATTTAAGCTTCGGTTCTTATTAAATGGATCGCCGGAGTAGTTTTCTTTTGTGTACCTGAAGACCCCAACTCACTTATTAACTGTGGACATCCGTGGTGTTGGGGAAAAATCCTCTTCAGCGGAGTAGGGAATCCCTATTTATTGGATGTAGGTTGTTTAAACTTAAACCTTTAAAAAGGATCGCCCATCTGAATTTTACATATTCAAATGGCTAATGCAGCACCAATTAATATGCCGGTGAACTGCAGACATATAATCATGCAGATGTTACATCAAAAGGGGCTCGCCCTTGCAGGAGGAGACATGACCTTTGTGGTTGAGGTCCACAAAGCAAACAGGGCAGAGATATTCTATTAATGTGTTACATTCCTAGCAGTGAATGCACAATCAAGACTTTTTCATGCATTTGACTAACTGCATTTCCTAACAACTACATAGCTTATGAAGCACTACAAATACCATCGATGTATCAAGAACACCAAGACTGATTTGAAGGCGCCCTACCACACACAACAAACTATGTTAGACTAGGTCCCCTCAGCAATGAGGGAGCAACATGGCCAGCCTTAGCCAGTTACACACTCTACCCAGATATAGCAAATTTAACAGCAGTAGAGCTATGTACATGGTACCAAGTCTTATCAGAATATAAAGTTGTTAGACACTATATCTGATGCAAACAATGACAGTAATTCCTGCAAGGGCTGCTTAACTGCACAACCACGATTGGCTACGCCTGGAATTAGTCCAGTGACCAACAGTGTAGTCATGGATAAGGAGATTCCGTTCTGGATTTCACAAAGAACAAATCAGCTTGAAGCAGTGTTTCCCCAAGAGACCCCTAAAAAAAATAGAAAACTCACCGTATGCTTGCCAATGGGAATGGCTCCCCAAGTGGAAGACTGCACCACTTGGGTTACAGGCTTTGAGCACATGTTACACCCTCATTAGCAGTTTTGGCAGAGGTGCTTTAACAGATCCAAAATGAGTACGGGGAAGCCCCTGCCCTGGATTTGGGGATTGAACTGATGGGTAACTTTGCGGCAGTATCCGCAATAATGCTAAGTAATATAAAAAGGGGAAGCAGCAGCATTGGCTACACACCAACGGCTCACGCAGGTTGCTCTGGGAAACCAGGAGAGCAAATTACCTAAATTTATTGAGGGAACCTGTGCAGCAATAGGTAGAGATAATTTGGGAGCCAAACCTAGCAAACCACAGATTAAGGGCAATTCTAAAAAGGATAAATCAAAACAGGACCGAGTCTTCTAAGCAGAGGGGGAATAATAAGAAAAATAAAGTAAAGACTAAAACACAGGGTGGATCTCCTCAACAAGAGTCCACTGAAAAACACGCAAATAAGCATAACCAGAATATAATTAAAAAGCCTGATTGGTATCAGGATACCGATACACGTTCCTCTTGTTCCTTTTAGGAGTCATCGGAAAAATGCTTGGAGAAAGGGGGACGATCAGAGTGCAGATCAGAGAAGTATGTGAAAGTGAAGTACTCACACCGCTCTTCTGACTTTATAATAAAAAAGAAAAATCCAGACCTAAACAATTGAAGCTTCAATTGAAGAAAAAAAAAAAGGTTGGTGGCCTTGAAGTCAAGCAAGCCACGGATATTGAGGACACTACTTTTGAAAGGGCGTGGGCTCTGATCATGGTGGAGAGAGCACAGTAAAAGTCACAAAACTTCGCCAGAATCTTGTGGGGTGTCATGTGACAGTAGCAATGAGTGACTACATCCAGGTGGAAACACCGGAGAGGAGACTGAATGTCCCAGTCAATTATATGAATTACAACTCCAAATAGAGAGCGATATAACACCATAAATGTGCTCTTTTGGGAGAACTTGTCATTCGGCAACGACATTCTTTTGGATGAAAAGGATTGGCCATCAGACTTTGTTATGGATTGCCCAAAAGGGGAAAATTTGATTTTACCTACCTTCTCTGATCTAGTCCAAGATGTAGTAAGACATTTGTACGCCAAAGAGTGGCCTTAGCGCAAGCTCCAGCGTTATACTGCAACTATGTGGGGTTGGAATGATGGATACCCTTATTATAATATACCTGTGAGGTCCACCCCACAACAAAAAAAACTATACCCCATTAAACAGAAGGCTAAAAAACAAGATAGAGAAATACTCACACAACTTGAATACCAAGGTGCAATAGAAAGAAGTACCTTCCCTATAAATAATCCTTTGTTTCCAGTAATAAAACGCCACCATTCATATTATCTAGTCTTAGATTAAGGACTTTTGAACGCCACTAGACATATTTTCGATGAACAAAACATGCAGAGCTATACGCTAATGAATGGTATGTCACTGTTACAACGCAACTTTTACGTCGGAATGCTGTTACAACGCAGCTTTTACAACGCTGGTTCCATTACATCGGATGCCATTACAACGCAGGATATTACATAGCAGATGCTATTACAACACATACCATTACATCGTAAGTATTGGTAAGTATATAATTTTTTTTATTTTTTTAATATTATATAATTAATTTAATCATTAATTTTAAATAAATTAATTTATTTATGTTGTTTAATATTATAAATTAAATATATTAATTTAAGTAATTTTTTTATTAAGTATGAGTATAGGAGTATATGTTTTGGGGTACTGAGGTATATGTTTTGGGGTGTTTGGGCATTTTTAGGTTTTAGGGCAGGGTTTGGGTTTTGGGGTACAGGGGTATTTTTAGGTTTTAGGGCTGGGTTTGGGTTTTGGGGTACAGGGGTGTTTTTAGGTTTTAGAGCTGGGTTTGGGTTTTGGGGTACAGGGGTGTTTTTAGGTTTTAGGGCAGGGTTTGGGTTTTGGGGTACAGGGGTGTTTTTAGGTTTTAGAGCTGGGTTTGGGTTTTGGGGTACAGGGGTGTTTTTAGGTTTTAGGGCAGGGTTTGGGTTTTGGGGTACAGGGGTGTTTTTAGGTTTTAAGGTAGGGTTTGGGTTTTGGGGTACAGGGGTGTTTTTAGGTTTTAGGGCAGGGTTTGGGTTTTGGGGTACAGGGGTGTTTTTAGGTTTTAGGGCAGGGTTTGGGTTTTGGGGTACAGGGGTGTTTTTAGGTTTTAGGGCAGGGTTTGGGTTTTGGGGTACAGGGGTGTTTTTAGGTTTCGGGGCAGGGTTTGGGTTTTGGGGTACAGGGGTGTTTTAGGTTTTAGGGCAGGGTTTGGGTTTTGGGGTACAGGGGTGTTTTTAGGTTTTAGGGCTGTGTTTGGGTTACAGGGGTGTTTTTAGGTTTTAGGGCAGGGTTTGGGTTTTGGGGTACAGGGGTGTTTTTAGGTTTTAGGGCAGGGTTTGGGTTTTGGGGTACAGGGGTGTTTTTAGGTTTTAGGGCAGGGTTTGGGTTTTGGGGTACAGGGGTGTTTTTAGGTTTTAGGGCAGGGTTTGGGTTTTGGGGTACAGGGGTGTTTTTAGGTTTTAGGGCAGGGTTTGGGTTTTGGGGTACAGGGGTGTTTTCAGGTTTTAGGGCTGGGTTTGGGTTTTGGGGTACAGGGGTGTTTTTAGGTTTTAGGGCAGGGTTTGGGTTTTGGGGTATAGGGGTGTTTTTAGGTTTTAGGGCAGGGTTTGGGTTACAGGGGTATTTTAGGGTTCAGGGGTAGGTTTGTGTTTAGGGCTAATTAAATTATATTTACCATTTTTAAATTAATTAAAATATATTTATTAAATTAAATTAATTCTATTACATTAATTACATTTTTTAATTAAATTAAATACATTATTTTAATTAATTTAATTAAATTACATTTTAAAAAATATTTAAATTAAATTAATTTCATTATATTAATTAAATAAAATTAATTACAATTTTTATTAAAATTAAATTAAATAAATAGATTTTATTTGATTAAATTAATTACTATTTTAAAATGTCTTAATTAAATTAAATTAATAAAATTAACCTTATTACATTTTTTAAAAAAAGGTATACTTACCTATACTTACGATGTAATGCCATGCGTTGTAATAGCATCTCAACCGTTTGCCATTCTAGGGGCCGATTATAAAATACTGGTCAAAATATTGGCAGATCGGTATGCCTGGATCCTCCCCGATCTCATTCACATATGCCAGAACGTAGCACCTCTCAGAATATTCACCAGTTATTTCATATACAGGATCGCGTTAAAGGATGTTGGCCACAGGCGGCATTCCTGATATTAAGACCTAAAGAAAGCATCTAATTCACTGGCGTGGCCCCACTTCTTTCAGCGGGGACGGACTGGTGAGAAAATGCTATGACCTAATTTTCCGTCAAACAACTTATCATGGTTGCAGCAATACTAACTCTACAAACGCTGTCTAATTGTCCAGTGTTCGTCCAGATTACTTCTATGTAGGAGACGTGCAATTGCCAAATCGACTCATATATAGCTAGTATACTATCTGCATCGTACTCGACTGTTGCGAATATTTGACAGATTTGAACGCATTCTTCACTCCCCATTACAGTTAGCTACTCTGCCATCAAAATAAATGGTATTCTGCTTCAATTCAACCACAGTCTGATTCTTTCGTTTTGATGATGAACATAATCTCCACTCCACCTTGTTTATGCCTTGAAAAAGTCCTTGTGTAGGACGAAAGACGTGTTGGCGATCTATGTGCTGGGAGTATCTGTTTTACGAAATTGGAATATCAATAAAGAAAAGATTGAAGAAACAAACTAATCAGACTGTACTTTGAATTTCTCTGGAAATCCCCATTGAACTTAATTTTGTTGTTTGTCCCTCTGGTATTCTCTATGATAAGTAGAGTGCGTTACATTTAGGGCTTTCTATAATTTCTGCCCGGACCATTAGAATTTCAAACTTTTAGGAGTGCTGTAAACCGATTCTCAATTTCTTTATACTTCTTTCAGGTCTTGACCTAATTTGGAGTTGGGCCAAGACTCCTTGCATACATTCTGCTCCTTTACACTAATCCGACCTCCCGAGTCTGCTTGGGTCGATTAATCTCCCCGTTTCAAGTGAGCAGAGGCACTATCATGGATAGGCTTGGGCGGTAAATTCCGTTCTGTTCCCGGAATTTGGGTAAGATACGCATTCCAAGTGTCGAGGCTCTTGTCACTGTTGAGAGGCCAGTCTTCCCGAGCAGCGCGATATAACTTAGTGACTAGCTTGTGTCGAGTGGGGGCAATGAGAAGTGTGAGCAATGCCAATGCCTTGGGCGGTTCCGTGGGGAATGTGGGGTAGTGAATCTGCTAAGCCTTTTTTAATCTATGTAAAACATAAAGAGGGGTGTCTTATTCTGAATGTAGTCCATGTCTGTAGTAGTCAGAAAAGTGCCACACGGAAATAAATCCTGCAGCTTGGATATGCCCACTTGCTCAAGTGTATGCAGGGCTCCCTGCTCATTTGTTACAGATACGCTCGAGTGGTAAGCCACTGGCAGGAGCTGGGAATATAATGGGAGTTTTTCTGCCTCACAACCCAGTGCCTGCCAATCCGCAATCGTAGAGGTAATGGTGTTAAATGTGGAGCGAGTGGAAGGCCTGTGACTAGGAGTTAGTAAGGAGCTCAGTGGGATAGGATGGGAATCCCAGTGTTGGGACGAAGGCATGTGGGGAGAACGAAAATGCACATATTGGGCTTGTGCACATAGATAATAAAGATAGAAATCAGGTACGTTGAACCCCCATGTTTGTAATTCAGCCAACCAACACGTGCCTGTCGGCCATCCCAAATGAGACGAAGCAGCAGAGTGTGCACATGTTTAAAAAATTGTTGCGTGAGTTGAAACAGTATATTACTGAAAAGATATAAAAATTTGGGTAACACCACCATTTTGACACAAAGCAATATGGTCTGCAAGCGAAAGCGGGAGTTTTATACATCTATCCACTTGTTGTTTCAGCATTGCTTTGGCTGTTCCGTAATTCTCGCGACTAACAATCGCCGGATTTTGGTGAATCGACACCCCCCAGGTAGTTTACGAACTCTGTGGTCCACACAAGGGGAAAGTCAAGTTCATGCAGAATGGTGCTCTCCGTTAGGGACATCACAACCGACTTGGACCAATCGATATGGAGGCCAGAGAAGCGGGCAAAGCGGATATATTCATGAAGAACTGGTGCTAGATATGTGCGGGGCTCACGTATGAAAAGCAGCATGTCATCTGCATAAAGAGATATAATGACAGGTCGATGTAGAAAGTTAAGCGCTGCATATTTATGAGATTGTCTTATAGGACAGGCTAGGGGCTCCAGTGTCAGAGCAAAGAACATTGGTGAGAGAGGGCACCCCAGCCTAGTGCCCCTGGTTATTTGCATCAGGTCCAATATGTAGCCCTCCACCCGCACTTGCGCCGTTGGTCCAGCATATAAAAGTCGCACCCAGTTAATAAAGGGGAGCGAAAAACCCATCCTCTGCAAAACATAAAAAAGATAGCCCCATTCTATAGAACCAAATGCCTTGGCGGCGTCAAGCAGGATCGCTGCCGCCAGCAATTCAGGATTGAGTGTGTGGAGTGCGGCAAATAGCGTCCGCAAATTATGGGAGGTCGAGCGCTCCGCAATAAAGCCAGACTGGTTAGGTAGGACCAGCTTTTGCATGAGCGGCTGGAGTCGATTAGCCAGAATCTTCGCCAAGATTTTTACATCTATATTAATGAGCGACAGAGGTTTGTAAGATTCACAACTAGTGGAGGGTTTATCATTCTTGAGTAGTGTTATAATTAGCGCCTCGCGAAGCGATGGTGGCAGTTTGCCTACATCATACGCTTCAGCGTACATTTCTAATAAATAACGGGAAGAGTTCTTCAATATAAGTTTGGCAAAATTCACATGTGAAGCCGCAGGGGCCCACGCTTTTTTTATTAGGTAATGTTTTTATCACCATATGAATATCTTCCACTGTGATCGGATGACTTAGGTATTCCCTCTGACCATCCGAGAGCCATGCGATGGCTATCTGCGAGAGGTATTTATTGAGATCGGCTACATCGGTCTCACCTTGGGAGGTGTATAGTTTCTCATAAATTTGCCGTAATTGATTGGCTATGTCTTGAATACTGTAATAATCTTGGCCCGCCTCATCTGTGACTTTAGTGATTGTCTCTCTTTCCATTCGGTATTTAATCTCATTGGCTAAATGGTGTCCTGGTCTGCCAACCTCACCATAGGCCACACTCTGCATCTTTTAGATATATACCTCATCTCTTCCTCAGCCAAATTTGCGTGTTCAATGGTAGCCTCTTTAAGACAAGCCAGAGTAGAGTCGCAAGGCACAGCTTCGTACTCCTATTCTAGTTTTATTAGCTTAATCTCAAGCTTAGTCAGTTGTCCCCTTAAATCCTTTAATATTCCAGAAGTTGTGCTGATACAGGTACCCTGAATAGTGGCTTTCAAGCCCTCCCAAAGCCCCCCTGCGCTATCCACTGATCCCTTATTATGCTCGAAGTACTGCGTTATAGCTTCACAGATCGTTTCCATGTACACCGGGTCCGACAACGCTTCAGACCTAAAGCGCTATGTGAAAGCCCTAGGAACAGTTTTGGGGACAGATATAACTAGGCAGAGAGGACAGTGATCCGAAAGTGTGAGCGGTAATCCAGCCACGTCAGTCACCAAGCCCACTGCCTCCTCACTCATCAGCCAGTAATGAAGACGGGACCAGCAGCCATGTGCGGTTGAAATGTGTGTGCCCTCCAGTGTGGGGAGTCTATGTCGCCAGACATCTAGCAATCCCAAATCTTCCATTCCATCTTCGATCGCACGCGCTGCCCCAGGAGAGTGCCCCATCCTGCCGCTAGATTTATCTTTGTTTGGATCTAAATGTGTATTTAGGTCACCGCCCCAGAGAATGACAGCGTCTTGGAGTGCACGGATAACAGCAAGAAAGCGCTCATACAATATAGGGTCATCAATGTTAGTACTAAAGGTATTGACAATAGTAACAAGTGTGCCCAACAGCTTCCCATGCAGGATAGCATAGCGCCCTTCTGTGCCGGTAGGAGTTTGGATTGCAGTGAATGGGAGACCCCTTTTGACAAGGATGAGGACACCTTGGCTATAGGAAGACTACGAGGAGGCGATTCGATATCCAGCCCAACGACTCCCCACCAACCTATCTGTCATTCGTGTTAGATGTGTTTCCCGTATAAGGGCAATATCACTACCATGGCGATCCAAGTGTGCCAGGACCTGACAAATCTTTTTTGGTAAATTTAGCCCTTGTCATGAGCCACGGTGGCCGTGAACTCATGACAAGCTGAGCTCGTCATAACGGTCAAAACGCTCGCACGTGGGGCTAATTCCCCCGCTGTGCTGAACGTTCTGAAGAAACGGGTGTGGCTGTGACGAGCTCAGCTCGTCATGAGCATAAGGCCACCGGGTGCTGTGCGCGCCCCCCAGCACAGCGGGGGAATTAGCCCTGCAGGCAAGGGGTTAAAAACAAAGTCAGTCAAAGGGAACAATCTCTACCTTACCCTACCACCCACCAATACCCTCCACCCATTTTAGCGACCCCAACCTGCTAAAGCCTTCCCGAACCTCCCAAAATAATTCCAAGTGTGATACCATGGGAGAAACCAGTTGCGGGGATCACCCATAGGAAGGGGGGGCTTGAGCATAGTAACCCTCCCAGTGAGAACAGGAGGTGGCCAAGCCATCATTATAACACCCGTTCACCAATTGTAGCCGCACCTTGCAAAAACAAAGCCCTTAGCGCAAGGTAAACATTTCCATTAAAATATCAGTGATAACATTTTAACGGTGCATTTCAATTATTAACACATTGTTATTTGAGGCCATTGTGACAGTGTGACCAACGGACAAGAATGCAATACAGCATTAACACAGCAAACAAATGTAAGACATCGCGTGCAGATATTGGACCCTATCCTTCATCTGTCAATTCACTACATCCTTCAGCATCAGGTACCGCACTAGCGGATGCAGAGCCGCTGCGTCATATAATAGTTTTAGCAAAAGTCATCGCCGTCTTCGAGCAGGTGAAAACCTTGTACTTCCCTTTGTCCTCTATGCGCAGTCTTGCGGGGTATAGCTTCGCGTACGGGATTTTCGATAAGGAGTTTCTTTACAGATTCATACTCTCTCCGAGCCTCTTGAAAAGCCATCGTGAAATCAGGATAAAAGGCTAGATTGTTCCCTTGATGTGTGATGGCGCCCTTTTCACGTGCCAGCCGGAGTACAGTGTCTCGATCTCTATAATTCAAAAGGCGGCCAATGACAGGGCGCGGAGTTGCACCCGGAGGTGGGCGAGCAGCCAATGAGCAATGTGCCCGTTCCACCATCATGACTGGCGAGAGCTGTTCTTCTTTGAAGAGCTCTCGGAGCAGATTCTTCACGTATGTTTCCAATCTTCCTGTATTTGTGGATTCTGGTAGACCCGTAATGCGCACATTGTTTCGGTGCGATCTTGCTTCCAAATCTTCATTGCGGGCCTGTATGATTGCCAGTACCTTCTCCATAGAGGCTGCTTTTTCCGTAACTCGTTGTACACCATCCTCCGTGTCTGATGTATAGGTCTCCGCCTCCCCCAGACGTTGCATATGTTTATCCAACTTCGCGGACATTTGGTCCATGCGTAAATTTAGATGATCAATCCTACCATCTATGGTCTGAAGACTTGCCAGTACCTCTAGGAGAGTTATGTCAATGTTAGAGAGTTGAGTAGCAGGAGTGTCTGCCTCAGAGTCAGAGGCCGCCTGCTGAGGAGCCCGGCAGGACTTTCGTGGCTCAAACGTGAATCACGGCAGGCCGCGTTCAGATTTACCCAGGATGATGACTCCGCAGAACTTGGTCGGAGCAAGGCCCAGTCTGCAAAATAAAAAAAAGGAGTCAAGCCTCTTTCCGTCAGGCGGTATAGCACAGAGGACCAACCAGGTGATAAGAGGAAGGAGAAGCTGTGCAGACCGCAGCACACCGTGCCTGCCAATATGCCCTCAGATCTCCATCAGCGGCAGCGCAGTGTAAATATGCCAGTCAGACAAAAAGAACACTAGTTGAGGAGCCGGGCCAGCAGGAGAAGTACAGACCAGCACGTAGCCAGAATAGCGTCCCAGCTGCTCAATAGAGGGAGCAACGCAGCCACAGAAATCTGTCAGTCCAATGAGAGGACTAAGTTCCACGAGGTCTGAAGACAAGGGCAGCAAAGTCAAAATCACCAATGAGGTAATAATATGGGTCTCACTGCCACACTAGATCCCAGTTGTAAAATCAAGGGGGAAGGAGAGCAGCACCGCAGATCCGCAATGGTGCAGCTTCTCTCAGGATGCTTTCACAGTGGTGAAGTATACATTTTGCAGGGTCCACTTAATAGCATTGCATCCCAACGCTTGACATTCACCCCAGCAGCATGGGAGGTATTGAATTACACCAGAACGTAGACCGCTGTATTCTTCTGTCAACAAACAGCGCTGCCGTCCACACGAGGGAATCACCCACGGGCACCAGAAGGCAGCAGTCGCAGACAATCAGTGAGAGGTCTCCCGTGCACCCAATTGCGCCACACCTCACAGTAAAAAGGTAGAGGCGCCGCTCTCACACCGGTGAGCCACTCGTCAACCCCACAGAGTCGGATCTAGGCAGCCCTAGCGGTTTCGGACCACAGACACGAACGTAGGAAAGCAAAAGGCTCCCCACACACCCGCACCAGGCCGCGATGTCGGCGAGTCAAGGGCGGCTTACTCCCAGAAACCGACTCCCTACAGTGTCAGGAGCTTACCGGCTCTCAGCTCTGGTCCTGCAGTCCCACGGGGCAAAGGTCTAGCAGCGCTCTGCCCTCCACATCAAACACAGCGCAATTCCGGCACCCCCCGTGGCTCACACCAGTTCTTACCGCAAAGGCTGGCCGCGGCTCACCACGTTGCCGTCGCAGGCCAAGGACCTTTCCAGCCGCCGACCTGCTTTACATTCGGCTCCGCAACACACTGGAAATCATAATCTTGAAACAGATCCAGACTTATCTATTAGTCTTCTCTCCCCTAAGCCCCTCTACCCGAGACTGTATAACTTACCTTTTGTTGTGCAGACTCAAACACTTGTACATATACACAAGCGCATGTTGTATATTGCATGGCCCCCACTGTACTTGTTTGCTGGACCTTCATACTATGCTTCTATCTATATATGTCACATTGATACGGTATGCAAAACTGCTTCCATCGCACTATACTGTCAACTGTACATTTTTCTTCAGATACATTTTTAACATAAGAGCCCTGGGTGGATAAAGCTACCAAGAAGTGGACAGTGTCAGGCCTAACCAACAGAAAGCTATTGCGTTGATTCCACACCCACGTTAAATATGGAGCCAGACGAGGATTAGTCGAGATTTTTACGTATGCCTGTTGGCCTCCCTGTGCAGTCTGTTGTCCCCACAAAGCGGAAGATGTGTAGTCGTCAATGTGATAGAAAAATTAGCTTTAAGGCTACCAGGGTACCTAAAAAATTATTCTAACCCCACACTCAAGGAAGTTTCCGGCCTTAGAAGCTATTACAAAGCTTCACATCTACGATGGAAACAAAGGGCCAACTCACTCCAAGCAACAGATGCAGATTACATATTTCACTCTACACTACAAACACAGGCAAATATGCAATATGAACACGAATATTTTCTGCCCAATAAAGTCATGACTCTAAATCAGAAGGATTAAATAATCTCCACTGATTTTTCTGCTCAGAACTGCCATATGGACAATGCACCAATACTCTACTGTTTGCGCAGCAGTGAAGGGTAGCATACAGGATGGAGAATTCCACCTTCATAAAACCTTTGTGCAGTCACTTGGTTATTGCACAGCGCTGCTGGCTTAACTGAAAGCTCTAAATTTGGCACTTGAGAATATGGATCCCAAACCCAACCTCACCCCCACTCCTAGTGTGTGATGTGTATGATTCGGTCCAGTCTTACAATGAGTACTTACACTACTGGAACCAGAATGGATTCAGAGATTCCAAAGGGTACACAATAAACTACAAGCTGCTTAGAGGAAGGTGGCCAAACTAAAAACATGTTTGCCACTGACTCATGTGATGCATAAACTAAGTCATCAGCGTGTAGTAATACACGTAGGGAATTCCTTCGATGATGAAGCCACAAAAACAACAGTCGATGCAAAAACTCTCTAGTATGAGGACAGATGGAGACATCATGACGGTTGTCAACGTTGCCCATGATGGCACCCTCTTACTGTAAGTTTTTCCAACAAAATACTCATACCAGTTAAGTGCACAAAACATTTCAATTGCTCATATTCCCGGAGTGGGGGACAGAATAATACCCAATTCTGATTGCAGGTTAGGGTAAATCCTAGCAGCAAATGATGGTGGCTGCTACAATCTCACTATTGCAGCAAGTCAATTGGTGGCTAGGTTTAATGTTAATGTTAAGCCGTACTTTTTGAGCGCACGGCTACCCCAAGAGGGTGTCCCGGCGCTTTAGCAAAGAGGCCTGAAAAAAAACCTAGAAACCAGAGGCAGACACGCTACAGTCACGATGATTACTTAGTGAAGAGCAAAGTCTTCAGCTCCTTCCTAAAAGCCAGGAGGTTATTCGCTTTCCGGAGAGAGAGAGGGAGCTCGTTCCACAAGCAGGCTGCCACATGTTGGAAGGATCGGCCGCCCATCCGGGCACGTTTGACCGCAGGCACCTCCATTTTGGCCAAGTCAGCTGACCGCAGCGTCCTCCGTGGCACATAGAAAGCAATACGCTTCCTAAGATAGTTGGGACCAACAGAATGAAGGGCTTTAAACGCCAATGTAAGGAGTTTAAATCTGATTCTGCCAGAAATCGGTAGCCAGTGCAGCCTAGCTAGCAACGATGAGGCACTGGCTCTCCTAGGCAGGCCGAAGATGGCTCTGGCCGCCGAATTCTGGACGATTTGCAGTCTGGATAAAAGATACTTTGGTAGGCCTGCAAAAAGCGCATTTGCATAATCCAGACGAGATCCCACAAGCGCCTGGACTACATTCTTACGATACTGCAGGGAGAGCAGTGGGAGGAATTTCCTGAGCATCTTGAGGATGCCGAAACATTTCCCTGATAATCCCAGAATGTGTGGACGGAAAGAGAGATCATCGTCGAACACAACTCCAAGATTTTTTACTTGAGAAGATGATTTCTCGGGGGGGGAACATGTCCTGGGGCCACCACGTCTTCCAACCAGGATCAGGGGCACAGCCGAAGAAGAGCAGCTCAGACTTGTCTGAGTTGCATTTAAGGCTGTGCCGCTGAAACCACGCAAAGACTGCGCTCAAGCAGTCTTTGATTCTGCCGCCGTCAAAGACCTCTCCCTTCCTGCAGGTGAACAGGAGCTGGGTGTCATCAGCGGATGAAATGACCCGGGCCCCAAACGCCTCCGCTACCTCCGCCAGAGGGGCCATGTATATGTTAAAGATGGTGGGGCTCAGAATGGACCCTTGAGGCACCCCCACCTCTAGCGAAGGCATTTCTGCAGAGAACGGCGGAGCCCAGATCACCTGTCGGCGGTCGGCAAGAAAAGATTGGAACCAGTCCAACACCGTCCCCCGCAGACCTACCTCCCTGAGTCTTAAAAGGAGACCTGCGTGTGGGACGGTGTCGAAAGCTGCCGACAGGTCCAGCATGACTAACATAGCCTTTCCTCCCTGATCGAGCGTCTCCCTGATGGCGTCGGTTACCTCTACCAGAGCTGTCTCCGTGCTGTAATTCACACGAAAACCAGACTGGGAGTCATGCAGCAGTTTGTTGTTCTCAATAAAGGTGGTAAGAGTATGCTGAACATGTTTCTCCATCACCTTCGCCAGAGCAGGGAGGAGGGAGATCGGTCTATAGTTAGCCAGCTGCAGGGGATCTAGCAGAGGCTTTTTGATCAACGGCAGAATAAGTGCGTGTTTCCATTGTCGAGGAACCACCCCGGAGCTCAATGATAGATTAAGCAGGGGGTTCAGCAAGCTGTTCACAGCTGAAGCCACCCTGCCCAGACATTTTGCTGGACAGGCATCCAGAGGAGAGCCAGATTGCAAACGGGATAGCAGCTCGAGCGATGGTTCACAGGACAGCTGGGGAAAGACAGATAGTATGGGCCCGGACTCTGCCTGTAAGGAAGCTTTAAGCTTCAGATTACACCCTGAAGCAGCGGCATCAATTGAGGGATCCACAGACGGGTAAGAGTCCTGAATCTTTAAGATTTTAGCCACAAAAAAGTCTGCAAGCTGTTTAATCCACTCTTCCGTATGCGAATGTAAACGGGCGCCTGCGACGGGATCAACAAACTCCTTCACAATCCTGAATAGTTCCCGACTCGTATTATCGGCTTTGTCAATTCTCTGCTCGAGATAATTCTTTTTAGCTACAGCAATCTGTTTATGGTATGTCTTTATGACCTCGCGGTATTTTGTTTTCTCCACAAGATCGTACTTGCGCCGCCAGAGTCTTTCCGCCTTTTTACAATCTTGGCGCATTATACGTAGTGTGGAAGAAAACCAAGGAGCGGAGTCATGATGGAGGGCTGTTCTAGCTGACTTCGGTGGGGCCAGCTCCTCGAATATAGCCTGCATCCAATTCTGGACTAAGGTTAGGTCAGCTTCTAGGATCCCCGTCAGTTGACACGGATGTTGACAGAGAGCATCGGAGAGCATATCTGCTGTCACTAGGTGGAAAGCTCTAGATTGTCGGGTCCCTTCCTTCTGTGTTCTTTGTCTGGGCCTAGACTCATGCACTATGGCAAAGTTTATTAGATAATGGTCTGACCAAAGAACTGGGAGCGGTGGAGACACCTCAATAGGCACAGTGGAAAAGATTACATCTAGCGTGTGGCCTTTCACATGAGTGGGGCTGTCAATAAAAGGGGCTAGCCCCAGCAACGCCGTAATGTCTCGGAGTTTGGCGGCTTCAGCATCGGTTAAAGAGTCCATGTGCAGATTTAAATCGCCTAATAGCAGGCAATGCGCAGAACGCATGCACGGTACTGATAGAGCCGACTGTAAGTCCTCAAAAAAGGACCCTATAGGTCCAGGGGGTCTGTAGAGAAGAATCCCTGTGCAGGTCTGAGACGCCGATAGGCAGAGCGTAAAACCTAGGGCTTCACATCCAGCAATATTGTCCACCGAGAAGGAGGAACAGTCAAAGGCCTTGTCCACTATCAGGGCCACCCCACCTCCTCTCCCCTCATTTCTATCTTTCCTTAAGATGGAGTAATTGGGCGGGAGAGCACATGCAATGTCGGGTTCCGAACCCACCCCCAACCAAGTCTCCGTTAAGAATAAGCATGGAGTTTTGGAATGCGCGAGAAGATCCCAAATGTCCGAGGCATGACGGGGAAGGGACCTAGTATTCAACAGCGCGCAATGACAATGCAAATGAGGGGCAGATAGAACACGAGTTGGTGTAAACGTAGGGCGCCAGTCACACAGAGGGCAGCCCTTGCCCAATCGGCGACCACCGGGAAAAAGAAATTTACAGTCAGAGTGAGGAGGACGCGGAGCTGACAAAGCAGCAGCGCTGTAGGTGATCATCCTGGAGCAGCAAGAAGTCAGCCACCAAGCACCAGATCAGCAGGGACCCAATACTAGATGAAGGAGCCAAGAGCCAGAGTCTGGCCTCGTCCGCCTCCGAGACGCGGACGAGCGCAGACGGGCAGGACTCTGGCACGACTCAGGCGCAGGGAGGGCGCTCCGCTGCGCGTCACCGCTGCGCGTCACCGCTGCGCGCTACAAGCGAGCATTAAATAGCGTCGTCTCGGCGTCCCAGGTGACCTGGACGCTCAAAGATGGCGCTCGCGCTTCCTCCCAAACAAAGATGGCGCTGAACCCACAACCTCCCGGTAACCCGGACCCGCCAAACAGCGGTGGTGATTCCAAAATTACTGTTCAAGGTAGGGGCCAGAGCAGAATAAAAGCAGGGAAGAAGGCTAAAAATAAAAATTACTTAAATCCAAAAAACGGAAAATATTTAAAAATTATTCTGGGCAGATAAGCGCGCGACCAGCGCGAACAGCAGCGAGGCACCAAAGAGATTCTTGGCCTCAGGAACACTAAGCAGGCTCACCTTCCGGCCAGCTCGCCCTAAATAGCGTCGTCTCGGCGTCCCAGGTGACCTGGACGCTCAAAGATGGCGCTCGCGCTTCCTCCCAAACAAAGATGGCGCTGAACCCACAACCTCCCGGTAACCCGGACCCGCCAAACAGCGGTGGTGATTCCAAAATTACTGTGCAAGGTAGGGGCCAGAGCAGAATAAAAGCAGGGAAGAAGGCTAAAAATAAAAATTACTTAAATCCAAAAAACTGAAAATATTTAAAAATTATTCTGGGCAGATAAGCGCGCGACCAGCGCGAACAGCAGCGAGGCACCAAAGAGATTCTTGGCCTCAGGAACACTAGGCAGGCTCACCTTCCGGCCAGCTCGCCCTAAATAGCGTCGTCTCGGCGTCCCATGTGACCTGGACGCTCAAAGATGGCGCTCGCGCTTCCTCCCAAACAAAGATGGCGCTGAACCCACAACCTCCCGGTAACCCGGACCCGCCAAACAGCGGTGGTGATTCCAAAATGACTGTGCAAGGTAGGGGCCAGAGCAGAATAAAAGCAGGGAAGAAGGCTAAAAATAAAAATTACTTAAATCCAAAAAACGGAAAATATTTAAAAATTATTCTGGGCAGATAAGCGCGCGACCAGCGCGAACAGCAGCGAGGCACCAAAGAGATTCTTGGCCTCAGGAACACTAAGCAGCTTAAGGATTTCGCCCTTAAATGCGACATCTGCCAGTAGATGAGGGTTTCCACCATAGCACATCCACCAAAGACACCTTTATTGATCTTAGGTCTATTTGGACCACTGTGGACCCTTACACTCAGATGGGTCTTATAAAAACATCATGGTAGCAGTGCAATTCCTGCTATTGATTCCTATAGGTATGGCCACAACAATCGGCTGATGTTGAAATTGTTATAAAAGACCGGCAAGCCTTTATCAGGACATAGGCAGTAGCCACAGACCATTTTGACCAGGATCCGGTGTTTGCCTCCAAGATTACAGAGACACCATGGGAAAATTGGGTGGGACTGTGCAGTACTGCTCCCCCGATCATCCCAATGGAAACGTGGTAGTGGAGAGGGAGAACCGATTCTTAAAGCAGTCTTTAACAGTTAGGGTATTAAGTTCAGGTGGCTGTTGGGTTTGCCGCCTGTATGGGGTCTGGAGAGTCTTCAATCTACCTAGAAAATCCCTGGGTGGTCAGAGTACCTATGAGATCCTGTTTGGGGGTTAAGATGTGGGTTAGAGAACTTGACAATCCCAGTACAGTGCTGGTAGAAATGCCTTTTGATATCACTGAACGTTTGGATATTTTACAGAAACTGAACAACTTACGAGATGCTCAGAGCAACATCCAGCAGGAACTTTCCGCCACTGGTGAAGTGAAGGAAGCACCAACAAAAACTTTGCCCAATAGGTAATTTGGGCCATCCTACAGAGTGCCTATACCTGTCCTTGCAGTTGAAGGTACGAGGAACGGTATTTTACTGCCCCTTGCTGGTAGCAAACACACGAGATTTGTGTCAATAGAGCTCATCAAACCCCATCATGTGGCGGGTTCTACATATTAGGCCAAAATGGCACCTTGGTAGATAGTTACCTCTCTCCTTTCACTACCATACAGGAAGTCCCGTTGGAAGCTTAGACCGACGATGAAGCTTCTTCTCCCTGGCTGAAGACAGCCAACACTGAAGTATCACTTCTTCCTGTATGTTGGACTTGGCCCTTCTGGCAGGTTCACCCCTAATCTTTTTGCTTTAGATCTGTGATCTGTGTGATGATTTTCTGGTCTCTGCGCACTTTTTCCCTGTGTCCCAGAGTAAAGTGTGTGCATGTAGTTAGGCTGGCCTGCTCTCCCATAGGAATGCATGGGGAATGTCTGTGTCCCTGGTAGTTCCTGATGCGTGGGGAGTGCAAGCTCGAATTTGGTATGTGCGAGCTCGTGAGAATGAATGCTTCGCAATGATGTATGTGGCATGTGTGTGTCATGTGTAGAAATGCCACTTCTAGGACTTGGCATATTCATGTAAAATATGCCTGGTGTGTGATTGGCTGGAGCTAGCTGGTGAGCCTGGCTCCAGGAAGGCTGGATGGGTCTGCCCGGTGGTGAGTGTGAGATTAGCATGTTGATGGCTTGGGAGGAGTGCACCTGGTCCCTGATGGGGCTGGACTTTCCTCACACAATGCTGGCTCCACCCCCTGTAGTGCGACTAATGACCCTAGCCCTGCCAGTGAATGAAATGGGTGGTTGAGCTATCAAGGGTACTTCAAAACCAGCTGCGACTGGTTATCCCCCCCACCCTGCACCTACAGACGAAGGGTTTTACAGTATAAGAAGGGGCTGTGTCCCCATACAATTGGTTCTGTTCCAGGATCTTGCCAGAGGGGGCTGCTGCTGTTGCTGGGGCCAGGAGGACCGCCACTTGGACTGCCTCCCTGCCTGGAGACCAGTGTGCTGGCTCTGGGCCCAGCCTTGCCCCCCTGCCGGCCTAAGAGACTGTGTGCTGGACCTTGTGCTTGGGGAGCGCTCTCCCTTGTCCCCAGCACTGTGAGCGCTTTTCCCTGCCAGCCTAGCGCTGTGAGCGCTTCTCTTTGTCCCTTAAGCGCTGGGTGCGCTTTATTTTGATTATAGCGCTGGGCGCGCTGATGGTTCTACCCCCAGCGCTTGGGAGCGCTTTGTCCGGCCGAGCGAGTGCCCACCTGGCCTTATATTTCATTTGGAAGCCGGTGCCCACCCGGCATTGCCCAGTTCTTGGATTTTAATTTATCACGAGGGAGCCCACTCCCCGGATACTGAGACCCCGCCTGCCTGCCTGAAACGAGCCGCCCCGCTGCAACCCGGAAGTGATTGGTGGACCGGCCAATCACTGCGCGGCCCCCGAGACGAGGACCGGAAGTCCCGCCCTGCAGCCGAGCAGCGAGTCGAGGAGCGACGGAGGGTGCAGGCAGGGCTCCGTGGTCAGGAGCAGAGCCCCGCCGCCTGGAGAGGGAGAGAAGCCCTGCCCGCGGCACCGGAGCAACCCGCAGGAGAGCCGGTGAGTGCAGGAGGGCTGGGGCCTCCCAATTGAGAGCAGAGCGGCCCCGGTTGACAGCGGGCCACTCCCCCGAGTGGGGCAGTATTCTAGTTGCGAGCCTGCGAGGCTCTCCAGAAGCATCACTTGGTTCCGAGTCCCCCGTGAGGGACTCCAACAACTCCGCATTTTTGGATTAGGAGCCCCGAGGCTCCTGGGGGCACTTGGTATATTTCGAGCCCGAGAGGCTCAGGCGGCCAAATTGATTTAAGAGTCCCGAGAGGCTCGAGTGCCGGCACCATTGTTCTTGGAGCCCTGAGAATGGCTCCTGAGTGCCCATCATTGTTTTAGAGCGCAGGAGCTCTAAAAGTGCCAGCATATTTGTTTTGTGAGCCCAGAGAGGCTCTTAGGGGACACGAGTGTGGTCAGAGCCCCGAGTCTCCCACACAGTACTTCCACCCCTGTGTTCTTGAGCCCACGTGGCTCCAACGTTGGCATCATCTGTATTTACAACTGTCCAGCACTTAGTGGACAGTTGCTACGTTTAGGCTTGTGTTCTGTGCTGACAATTTGGACTCAGGGCATTTCAGCCCTTGCGAGGCCAGTTGGCCTGAGGGACAGATCTAGTGTTGTGCTAGGTGCACCCTGCGCATTGTGAGTTACTTGCTTATTTTGATTCCTGCGCAAATGTTCTACCTGCACCTCTGAATGTGTTTTAATGCCTCATGTGCAATGTATTTTATGTTTTATCCCCTTTGCTAAAAGTGACCTGCTTAGAGGATTGTTGATATTTATTACCTTTGCTGAAAGTGACCTGCTTAGGTGATTATTTTATGTTTTATCCCCTTTGCTAAAAGTGATCTGCTTAGAGGATTGTTTATGTATTACCTTTGCTAAATGTGACCTGCTTAGGTGATTGTTTAGGTTTCCTTCCCTTTGCTAAAAGTGACCTGCTTAGGTGATGGTTTTCCTTCTATAGGTCCTGATAAGGTCCTAGTTCCCTGCGTGATTTTCCTACAGTGTTTAGGGTTGCGTAGGAGGTATTTACTCTTTACCAGTGATTACTGGTTGTGTGCTGCATTTACTATTTTAGTGCTACAGTCATTATATGTTTATGTGCTAAGTGTTATACCTACAAGTATTATTTCTAACAAGTGCCTACCCCGGACAGTGGTCCATGTGGCCCTGGCCTGTACATAATCCCTTGTAAATTCTGCCCGTGCCTGTTGGCACATTGTAAAGTTTGTGTGTTATCTAATGTGTTTTTACTATAATACAAAGGCTATTTTTTATATAAGCTTGTATGGAGTTTCCTTTGTGGTGGGCCTTGGGTGTTGTTGCTGGGTGCGCGCGCAAATACTTAACTCATATCGCCTCCAAGTTTAGCCTTGCTGCTCGCGCCACGTTACCTAGAGGGTGAGCAGGGGTTATCTTGGCGTGTAACTCCCTTGCCCTGACTTCGACTTGGTGATCCCTGACTGACTTTGGCGTCAGCCTTGGCCGGCCCGGGGTCCCGGGTCTAACACTGTACATCAACAAATGCCATAAATTCATCATGTACAGAAACAGATTTCAAATCTGAAAACAGACAAGGATGGTTTAAAGTACCGCCATTAGAATCACCTACCAGTTCTACACAGCTCCACGAGCCTCCCAATCTTGTGCAAACTGCATCTGGCTCATTTATCGACTTTGATGCCACCTTCACAAAAGGGGGCTATGTGAATTGTACATCTGGCACAAAAAGACATGCCTTGTGGAGCCCTTGATGCTCCGATAGATTCGCCCTCTACGCAGACTATCTATTATTCTTTCTTACTGACCCCGAAGAGACAGAGACAAGCACATATTTGATGAGCCGGTGGGGTTCACATCAACACCTCTAAATCTGTAGTATTCCCTGCAAATGAATATACAGGGCCGATACACTGGGCTCCAGCATAAGCATAGAGACTGACTGTTTCAAGCACAGGGGGTTAATCACGCCTGGAGCAGACCGCTCTTGGACGCGCAATAAGGAGTCAGATCTGGCGCAAATGAGGAAGACGATGCAGAAGTGGTCACATCTGCCATTGTTACTTACCGGCTGTTCTGCAATCTTTAACATGGTGTCCTTAATTTGACTGCTCCAACTACAAAAGCAACACCACCCGATCTCCACATCATGGTTTATTCAAATTAATACCATCCTCAATGGGGTGGCTGGCGGGGGTTCTCGCATTGCCTTGACTAAATGTTTTCAGCTGACATTTGGGGGAGGTATTGCGGCTGCTGACATTGTCTCCTAATAGTCTGTCTCTCATTTTCTCATTGTTAACAAATAGTGGTGTGATCAGGGATACCCAGCCTGTGAAGCGGAGAAATGGGCAATGGGCACCATTCCTCTGCTGGACTATCTCTACGGGAAACCAGAGTAGTCCTCACCATATGGCTATCTACCTTGCGCCGAATGGGATGGAGGGGAGGCTTGCGGAGCAGACACCGCTGTAGCATGGAACCATGTTAACACAAGTGGCTTATCTGGAAGGTTTTAGGAAGTGGGACATGATTGGTAGATCTACACTGGGGGATGTGATGCCAGAAACAATCCTAAGATCCTTTCAGGAGCTTCAACAGGAATTCAGCTTCAATTGAAGTCAATTTCATAGTTATTTGCAATTACGTTCTGCTCTTGCCACATACACTAACAGTCTTCATTCCATCCCGGAATATAATCCTCTGGGGTTTAAACTGCTTCCAGAGGATCTAAGAGACCACAAGCAAGTGAAGCTATATCACACTCTCCGTATATGCAGCCCTCATGCACTTTCGGCCCTGCGTCTGGACTGGGAGACTGACCTGGAAACCCTTGATGATGGTTGCTCTGATGTTCTGAGATCGGCCCAGGAGGCAGCCATTTTGGCACGCCTCCAGCAGTTACAACTAGAATACCTTCACAGGATCTATTATACTAGACACTGATTATGGCACATTGGGTAATAGTATCTCCACTATGCTTGCTGTGTCATACGGAAGAAGGTTCCATCATGCACACTGTATGGGAATGTTCAGTTTTACGCAGATTTTGGGATAAAGTGCTTTTCTGTCTGAGCAGAGTGCTCTCTTGGCTGATACTCACAAAACCGAAGAAGGCCCTCCAGCACATTACTGACAATATTGGGGGCAATAGGTACAAACAGACACTCCTTTTCCTTGGGTTGACCTTGGCAAAGAAGGACATCACCAGGGAGAGGAAGGTGGAGACATCTCCATCCTTGGTGGTGTGCAAGGGGGTCAGGACCATTGTATGGGCTTGGAGGTGGCAGTTTACCAGGCATGGGGTTTTCCTCAAAAGCTTAAGAAGGTTTGGCAGTGTTAGGCAGACTATCAGGGAATGGTCTGGAAAAGTGGCCGCTTGAAGTACTCTTTGATTGATCAGATTAGAGAGTATTAACAGGTGGGTTATAGACAGGATGCGTGTGTGTGCTACGATGTCTAACATATATCCACTTGCATGGTTGGGGGTGGATTTTCTGTGCAGTTCTATTGTTTATAGGAATAAGACTGAGGAAGTTTATCCTTTCTGTGTAACTGTTGGGTGTCCAGGCCTTTTTGTAATTATAAAACTCAATAAAATTGGTCATAAAAAATAAAAAGACATACCTTATCACTCCATGGATATACATTTGGATTACAATTGCATTACTTTTCCTCTTCACTTCAAGTCGTCAATTGGCTCTGGGTTGGTTACTATCTTCCAGACAGTCTTCGGAGTTGCTCCATCTTTCATACACTCCAAGCTGGGAAGCATTTTTGGAGGCTTATTGCTTTTCCGGTTTCTTATTGTTGGGACACTGATTTTATTCTATTTGCTCCACAATGGACATTCCGCCACGCAAACAAATGGAAATGGAACTACCACGTGTGCTACTGTGTTGTGAGAGAATTATACAGTCCTTTGGTGTAACCTTGCTTCAAGAACTTAACAACACCTGGTTCTTGTCCTTTCAGCCTGACTAGTGACACTGCGTGCAGCCCGTATTCCACTGTCAGCTGTGCACTTTCGAGTGTGCCCTGGATACATGGCTCGGGATGCAACCGGTCCAATCTACGGACATCACGCTACTGGCGGATCCCCTAAAGAAGCACCTGTAGACACACCGTATGCGACTGCCGCTGCTTCAGAACGCATATTATAAGCCTTCCTGGAATGCTTCAGCTCCTGGTGACATGGATCCTGGCTTGTCCTCTGCAGATGCACTACTGGCCATCACTCCTTCAGCGGCCGCTGAGGGTTGGACTTGAACAGGTTTACTCCATGGAACTGGCAAGAGGGGTGCCAATGGACCAGTCATCTGTGCATGCTGGGAACAGCTATATTTCATCCATGCCTCAGAACATCTAAACAATCTGGCAGTTCAAGCAGTGGATATTTTTTTAATTTGGCTATGTTTAGATCGTCAAAATTGCTTTTAGAAATGTAATGTTTTAATTATCGCTTTTTTCAATGACCCTTTTATAACATGTAGTTTGGCTTTTTTTTTTTTGAAAACCTTTATTTAGCACTGTGCTCAAGACAAATACGGGCCTACAACCATCCGGCCGGCCTCGACACTTCTGAAGCTTGGTAGCAAAGTATACGTCCACTCGGTGGCACGTCAGCACATAAAAGCATACGACTTGTGTTACAGTAAATCCACGTGCACCGAGTGTCAGGAGATAGTAAGGTTAATTTTAAAATAATTTTATATATAAGGAGATACAGAAGCTAGAACGGATCAGTGTACAGTACAGACGATCATGTGATAAATGGGCAACTTCCAGCAGGAGAGTCCACTAACAGTAAACTTATCTAAAATGGCGGCACGAAACTGGAATACCAGGATAATGAAACGCAGCGAAGTGTGCCTCCTAGCCGCTACCCTCCTAACACCAGTCCCACCCACTGACCCTAGAAAAGCAGGTAAGAAAGAAGAATGGAATAAAGGAAAAGAAGGCCCATAGAAAACAAAAAACGTACCGAAGAAGACCCCCCCCACCCTACACGCATGCCGAGGCTATGGCCTACCCCCCCCCTAGCAGTGTGTCTGTCGCCCCAGAAGAACCCGAAATGTAGAAGTAAGGCAAGAAGAAAGGAAAAAGGACCATAAAATCACGGTTGAACCCAGGGAGAAAAGAAGAGTGCACTACCCTACTACTCCCAGGAAAAGGGAAAGCGGGGAGGAGCCCACCCAACCACCGAACTCCCGGACTCCCGTGCCGCCAGTGCATCCTGCGCCATGTAGAACACAATATCAAAAAACTATAAACCCGGTGGTCCCGAATCAAGAACACCCAGTACCTCAGCACAGCACAAGTCCTCCCCCCGGCAGACGAAGTAAACATCAGGAGAAATCACAGCGACATGTAGCAAAAAAATCCGGACATTAAAAACTACTCAGTCAATATTGCAAAATGTGTGTCAGTCCAGGTCCCCGCCAGCCGATCCAACCAAAGCGACAACGGGCATGCCATCACCCCTGTCCGGACCGGCAGATGTGGTTCAGGCCTGTCCATTGCTGCGAGTCACCTTCAACCAGGACAAAGAGACAAGATGGCCGCTCTCGAGGAAAGGGGACAATGAAGACGTATCGTGCCGCAGGGTCCCAAACACAGCAGTAACATGCCACAGAAGCTCCAGCGATAGGTGCAGCTAGGGTAACATCTGGCAAGGGAAGTGAAAAGCTGGGTCTCGATAGGTAGCTCGTAGGCAAAGTTATAGCGTTCAAAGCGAAGGGTGTCTCCGCAACTGTATCCTTGTCGATGGGTAGACACGTTACAGTGTAGCCAGGAGAACGCCTCACCGCCGTCCCTTCGCTCTGCAACATTGTTTCCCCTCCAGGAGAAAACATGGGCGGCGGGGGATCTTCCAGCCGGGATCGTCCCGTGTCAGACAGTGCCTCATCGAGTCTCCGGGCCAGCGCCCGGCCAGTGCTCCGCATTGCCACTTTTAACGCCACGAGGGCGGCCAAGACATCCCCGCGGGTCGGGTCTCTCTGTGTCAAGCGTCGGTCCGCACCATCCCGCTGCTCCATCGGTACGGCAAGCAGCTCAGGGGCACCTGGGCGCGCAGGCACTGTAAATCCAGGGTCAGCCAGCGTCTCGGCAAGAAGAGCAGGCGCCATGTTCATCACCACTGCAGGCAATTAGTGGCGAGACAGAAGTGACCACGTATGCCAGAGATGCAAGGGTGTAGTCACCGGGGGAGTTCCGTGCACCACTCGGAGACAGCACAGGGTGAGAGCGCTCCACGGTTACCGTGAGGACCGGCCGTCCGCTGCGGGAAGACGCATCAAAATGGAGTCCGCCCGCTTCTCTTCAGGGTGGCGGAGGAGAGCTAGTCTTAGGGGGCTCCAGCGTCGTCCATGCCGCCGTCAGCGCGAGGGGGAGTCCAACCCGGATGTGAGGGTCCGACTCCGGTCGCACAGTCAGCGCTTTCACCCCCGCGATCATCAGCGGTATTCCAGCTCATCTCCCCGTCCACATCCCTCGGCGTCCATCGGCGGCCATCTACACAGGGACCAGGGGAAGCGCCGGAGGTCGAAGAAAACACCGAGTCTGCTGCCAAACCCGCCGGTAAAGGTGTCAGGAGAACGCCAGTCGCTTCAGTGCCGGTATTCCGCGGCGGTAGAGCGGCGCAGGTCAGGAGAATTGATCAGGATTATCAAAGGAAGCCAGACGGTTCACGGAGCCGGGAGCTCAAGCGTCCGTCCCGTCCGCCATCTTGGCTCCTCCCGTAGTTTGGCTTTTTATATACTTTTATTATTAAAGAAGCACAATGCTTTAAGATTTTAGGTTTTATATTGGCTCTATTTTTAGCATACATTTTAAGGATGCTTTTTAGTTGAATCACATCCGAGGAGTGGGTGTCATGTGGTCGCACAGAGACAGGAACACTACCATTTTACATGTTCATGTTAAAACTGGACATCCGTTTTTGAACGTTGACACTTGACACACCTTTTGTTTGTGTTCCTTGCACAGATAATGCTCCATGAAATAACTTTGCTTACATTTACACATCTTCCAAGGTGCATTATCAGAGCTTTGAACATTCAGTATGAAAGCTAAAGTTCACTGCACAAAATGATGTTTATTATTGATCTCTCTGCAACAGCTTTGTCAGGTAGGATCAATAATGACAGCCTGACAAACTTCGGCATGGAAACATGGGTGATGTTTATCATATAAACAACATCACTCCTTTGTTCGGTTGGAGGAGCATTTACCTGGCACTGTGAGGTCGCAATATGCCGGAATTCCAGCCAAGTTGATTCCTGTTTAGCTCCTGTGAGGGATAAAGCCCAGCTATCCACCAAGACGTGCTCCCTGATGACACTTACCCACAGGTAACAAGCAAGTTAGATCACCCTATAGTGATTCTGGGAGATTCACCCACTCTAGGTACACTAGGATATGTTGTGCTAGGTAGAAGTAGAAAATATAATAGCACTTATAAGCAAGCATATATTCTCTGTATTAGCAGAATGGTTGAATTGTTTATCTTCTTCACCATTCTTGTAATGTGATCATCTTATTCTGTTTCCTTTTATTGATTATTGCAGTTCACATAATTTGCACAGGAATCATAATGCGTCAATAAATATTGAAACACCATATTGTGTATTTCTTGTCCATCTCTGTGGGTAAGCACGAGCTAACAAACAAAAAGGTTCTAGAGCTGTTACCACAATTTCCATGGGGAGTCAGGGTTGTCATGTTCTGAGGTTGCACATTCCACCTGCTACCCTGTCAGGTTAGGGGTACAGATGGTGCAATGTGAGCTATCAGGACTAAGGCCAACATATCCCTATGGTTTATGTAGAAAAAGTCTTGCACAGTTTTGCGTTCATGTTGTCCAACAAACACACAATTTTACTGAGAAAGTATAAGCCGTACAACACGACAAGGTGTTGCTATTTCCCAACACTTAGCAGTCAGCAGGTGAGGTAATGCATTTATAAATTCATAGTTGAAAAGGGAATACTATTACTTACACAAGGATGATTGGCTCGCTAGAGAATTCTTCACCAACAATAATGGGAGCAGAATCTGCTTGCACTACTTCAATTGGTGTTTTCAAAATGTGTGACAAAGCTCGTAGCTGAAAGAAAAGGGCACAACTTGAAGAAACCTTACTGAACTATTCAAGGGCTGGTTAGCAAGTATGAATAAAGAGTCTGAGAAGCAGGTGAACTGTAGTTTAAGAAAGACCAGTCACTGATTTTGAATATGTAAGCAATCATTTAGTCACGAAACAAGAAAATTAACTAACTATTCATCCAGAAATGGTACCAGTCTTTTTTTTAGACATCCAAGAGTGACTCCAAGTGCTTGTGCACCAAGGGAATATGGGGCTGAGAGGATTTTGGGGAGGAGAGGGACAGCAAAGACTAGGCATACTGACATGACCTTACTTGGTCATTCAGCAGAACTCCCTTCCAACTTGAGGTTAACCGAATTTCTTGTGATAGGAACATGGTATGGGTAAACCAAGCATGGTAAACTGTGCAGAATATCCTGGCTAATAGGTGCCTCTTTCAACTTGACATCTTCCTTGGGTCATAGCTTGCAAGAGGAGTGGTCCATGTCACTACTTTACAATTGTGTGCAATGAGTGTGTGTCTTTGGATGACCACCAATGCTGCGTTTATGGTGGTGGAATAGATGGATTCTGGAATACATGAGACTATCTACCTCGTATTAGTGGCTCAGGCTGTTTTTACTGCCTAGGACAAGTCCAACAATACTGATGAACAGATGAGCAACACATCTTTAAAAACTCTTTCAATGAACTATTTCATAGATCTGTAAACATCAAAATTGCATAGTGTTTCCTCTGCTGAGGAGCACGGTGCCGGAATGATAAACAGAAAGTATTATTTCCTCGATTTCACTTTCCTTAAGGGCTTATGTAATAAAGGAAATTAAGCTGGAAAACTATGTTGGGCTCCTTTAAGAAAAAAACTTTCAGAAGAATTATAGACCAATAATAGAACCTATACCAGCTGAATTTGTATTGCTTCCAGATTAAATGCATTCTAGCAACACAACGTTCATGAGGTTATCATCGGAGATATACAAATGTGCACATGTCAACTTTTCATGAACCAGGCTGTCGAGCTATTCAAGGGAAACAGTGGGTAGCGTACATCATCCCGAGGAACAACAAGGCTCATTTATTAGAGGGACAGAATTTCTGCGAGCCAGAACTGGTGAGGCAACGCATGATAAGCTGTAACACAGTGAAATTAATGGATGTATGGAATGTCTTAAGAGTCTAATAAATTAGGTGAAATGTGTAAAAGGCACAAAGAAACGTTGTGGAAAAGTCTAGCATGGAGTCCCTTCCATGGATCCTTTGCCGCTTCAAGCTTTGAAGCAATATTTTGCAAAGAGGGCTTTGTTCTTCATCCGTCTATTTTGAGGAACACTAATGTCATGGAAGAGGTCTGGGGTGGTCAGAGGTACCTTGAGAACTGTGTGGAGGAAGATGTGGCTCGGCTGACATATCTACCTCTTCGTCCTTTTCCCACATTTTAGGCCATCATTATAACACCCTCTGGGTTCGGAGTATCACCAAAATGAAAGTTACCAATTGAATTGGGATTACCAATTTTGAAGGAACATTTTGTTTTTTCACCCGTCTCCATTTTGCCAGGAAATGGGAGGAAAACAAACAACTCTCACAGCATAAACATAACACAATTTCTAATGGTTCTGTAATGCCACACCCTGGAATTACTGCAACTCTAGGGGATAAGGAATCCCCAAGCATAATATCACCACTTTAGAATTCGAAAAACCCCATGAGACTCAGTCGGATGCAAACGGAAGGTTTTTTTAGTGTGTTATTAGGATATCTGGTTTGCATTTAAAACAGATTATAACCCATAAAACAACATCAAAGAGAATATTTATTATTTAGTAGGAACAGGAGAACATCAGATTTTTCGGCACTTTTACTACTTTGGTGCCCCCTGGTGTCAAAGCAGTAAAAGTGCATCCTTAACGCAAAGTACTATTCTGGGATGGATGTTCCTGCCAACAAAAACAGAGAGTCTACAGGGACTCAGAACCCATTTCCAATCCCGTGTTGGGAGCAAGTCTCACCTCATATTGCTTCAGCTCACTGTTCACTACACATAGCTGTGAAGTGTCTATCAGGGTTGCAGCTACATTCTGAACTGAATAAGGACAGGGTAAAGAGCACCATCATGTCACCCTTTCACACAGAGAGCAGGAAAAAGCATTGCTGTGTGAGAACCTCCGGTATCAGGATTGTGGCAAGCAAAAATCTATGTAAACAGATGCCTCCAAAATCAATGCCTTTCTGTTAAGCACTGAACCCAGTACTCAGTTTCTTAGTTTGACATCATTATAATCATTTATACACTAGCCACGGCACATAAAAAAAACAAAACAGGGGCCATATCATGAACACATCCAGTGCTCAGGCAAAGGCCAAGAAAGGATCAAGGCCGCCATTATCAAAAATGGGGTAGCCCCAGAACGACAAACTCTTTAAACAAGGCAGATTGATTCTGCTGTGCCAATTCCCTAACAACCAGGAACTAATGGTCTTAGCTGTTTACTTTTTTGGACACTCAACATTGAAAGTTGGGGACCACTTGTAAATACCATGGACAATTGAACATGCAGAGACATAAGCCTGTGATATTGTGAAAATGACTTACTCCATCCACGTCCCGTGGACAAGGAATTGATACTAATCTTGGGACACAGGGTGAAGACATCTCACTTGGTTCATCCTCTTTTTAGGGGCCAACACTACTCTTTGGGTTGCCCGTTTTATTAGTCCTGATGAAGACTCGCATGGCCACGGTCTAACTTACCTGCAGGCCATAAGACGAGTCGAAACGTCGACGCTCCCTCCCACCCTTCTTAATACCTGGATTGTGAAACACATTTTCAAGTGCAATTAATTCTGGGGAAGCTATGTCTCCATTTAATGAAAAATGTGTATAATAATTAGGTCATAGGCCAGGTTATTATCAGACGGTGTACAGAGCAACCGATTTATGGTGTATATAATAATGTGAATATATCTATGTCTTTATCTATTTTCCCACTGAGCACTTGACAACCTTTTATTTCTTGCACGCCCCCCTTGGGCAACCTGAGAAATTTCTGATATAAAGATAGTGGCAAGCGCAATGAATCAAATTGCCCCTGATTTTGTAAATTACTGCTGTTGCTTGTTTCTTGTAGAAATTGATACATTGAATGTGTAGGGTTGATCTGACAGACGTATCCCGCGACTATGTGATAACATTGACCACTTATTGATTTATTCAGTAGAAGGAAAAGTATTGGTTTAAGACCATTGTATTTCTAAAGCAGCAAGAAAGGATCAAGGCACTTGTTTTGCTGAAACTGTGCTGCATATGTTGCAACTACTACTCGGTTTCCTAGTAGGTGTTTCAATAAAAACAGGTGCAGGGTCCCGACTGACCAAGAGAGCTGACGAAGAACGCGTTCATGATCCAGCACTAGGATTACCAAGTTCAACATTCATTCCAACTGCCTCCATGTCAAAATGAAGCTTGAATGTCTGGAGCTGAAACAAAGCTTGACGTTTAGCAGCAAGTCAAACTACAGTGACTGCTTTCAGTGGAAATATTGGGCTGCGCTTCTTTCCCCAAAGATGGAAAATGCACTAGATCTGTGCATGTGCCACGTCAATATAAAATCACAAAGACACAGATCATAAATATAAAATAAACTTAACTTCTGGTATGAACTCTACAAGTAATGGATTCAAAGGATGCTGCAGACGGCAGCACAGTTTGCTGTCACCAAAGGATCAGTAAGAATACATTTATTTATTAGTCCAGTTTCTTGGTATCCAGAAACAAAAACAGGGCGGTGTTATACTGGCTTGCACTAACAGATCACTAAGCACCCACACAATATATATTTTACGCCCGAAGTAGACAATCTTAATTCATCCGATCTTTGACATTTTTCTGAATCCCAGAGAAGCAGAAAGGTTCATTAAATGCCCACCAGTAACATTTTATCAGCTGCAATCAAATATTAATGGTGCAACCATATCTCCAGCCATGCCTGACCCTCACAGGTGGAGGAGGGGGGGGTGGAGGGGGGGCTTCTGAAAAGAGGTGTTTTGACTTGAGTACTGGGAAATGAGACAGGCATGAAGGAGAGCGAAATAAAGAAACACTACTTAAAAAGGCACATACATGGATACATGGATAGCACGATTGAAGGATTTCAGAACTGACAAAAGGAATGAACAGGGGAAGGAAGGAAATAAAATCAAAATAATTTAAGCACTAGAAAAGCACAAGCACTGTGCCGTTTTACAGAGCACAAAAAAAATGGAGTACAACTGTTTTTTTAAAATTTTTGAAAGCACCTCAGACTTCGCAACAAATAGAAACTGAAAATAGGAAAACCTATGTATTATTTTGTAGGACTAGAAACGTTTGCTATGTTCATTACTGGCCGCCACAAACAAGACATTGCAATAGTCAAATTTCGAGTTAATAATTGCCCCATCATTGTGGCCCAATCATGACGTATACAATGCAAGCTTTTTTTGGAGCATGAGGAGCTTATGAAAGTATTCTAATGTGAATACACGGCAATAGTAGCATAAAAGAGTAACATCCTTGTGATGTTACCTTTTACGTGCATTGGCACACCTGTCCTGGCTAATCATATGGGCTTATATGAATCTGTTTTTCTTTTTTTATTAAATAACAGAGGCATCCAGTAGGAATTTTGTTTTAATTATACTTAAAGCTTAGCTAACTCACGCACCCGATTCAGAATCGAAGCACGTACTTCATGGGTGTGTTTTCACCTTGACCCTAGTCGAGGTCTTGAATAGTAACTGTGTCTCTTTAGAGTAGTTATGAAAACTACACACCATGATAACACGACTGGTGCATATTTGTCAGCTTGCATTAGCCTACATGAACTCTACGAAATTATTTAAATATCATAGCAGTACCCTACATCCCCATCATCTAGAGGACGGTTCAGGAGTCCAAGGTTTCGAAAAATATAGCAGCATGAATATAACTGGGTAGCTTTTGTGAAGTGTGTTATACATGGGACATCCAATGAGGCGTTTTTCAAACAGCCTAGTAAAAACTGGCCTCTGACTAGTAACAGCATATGAAACTGAAAAGTGGCACTTTTTTTCTCGCATCTGCATCAACAGTAATTGACTCAGGAGAGTCGCTGTAACGCAACAAAAAGATCACAGATGGCTTGTATCTAGTGACCCATAACTGGCACAAAATATTACCTTTACTAAATTTGCAATTAATGCATCTGTTAATAATAATAGAATACTTTATTCGGTTAAAAACCATCAAAGTATACACACACAATAAAAAGACACCATAAAAATGAGACATTAAAAACATCAAATGTACAATAGCAATTCATACTTCCTGCATCCTAACCCAAAGGCAGTATATGTAAAAATAATAATGATATCCTTATCTATTATAACATTTATACAAGACACACCTCCAATTCATAGCGATATATTACATCAATAGCGGTATCCTAGAACATTTTGGAGCTGCACTTTGGAAGATACAGTACAAGGAAGATCAGTGCAGATACCTTCATGCAGGAGACAGTGCAAAACACAACCAACAGTCGTGCGCAAGGGACAAGAAAACTTACATTGACAATTATCCAATAAAATCTCAGAGTGTTAAGACGTACATGTATACTAAAATCTTTTAAAAAGTTAATAAAAATTACAAAGAAATTACTGACAATATAGACACGAGCATTAAATGACTGCTTTTAGAATTGTGTTCCTTTTGTGCCAAATTGCCCGTAAAAACCTACTTACTGCAAATAACATTTTTGGAGAAGTATCGCTTATTAAGATCCTAAAAGCTACTAGGTGTCTATTTGTTCCTATATCACGCCAATTTGGACGAATCCGTTTGTGGCGAGAAATGTGGTATTCAGGGCAAAAAACATGATGTGTATTTCATTCTCATCACTATAGCCGCATGGTGGACAAGCAATGGAGACGTGTTCCAGACGCCATTTATGGGGAAACATTCTTAGTGGTAGGGTTCCATAGCAAAAACATATGTACAGACTCGTGGCAAGAGGAGAAGATATCAAATAAAAAATTGCTCAGGAAAGGGCTTAAAATCGTAAAACAGATTGGTCAGGTAACCTTTTGAGCTATTTGTTATGTTGCCATTGTTGATGTAAACCCAATAGTGTGCTTTCAAAATATTGAGGTCTGCTTTACGAAGTGCAGTTGGTTCAGCCCAATAACTTTGTAAACCCAATTTCCCCAACCATACGCAAACTAATTTAAGGGACCTGGCTCCTGGAACTTTTAATAAGTCTAAGTGAATCCTTATGATCTCCTAGCTCAGAGTAATCCAAAATTTGACCCAATACACTCGAATTTTTAATACAGCCAAGTCAATCAATCAATCAAGAGCATTTATAGAGCGCGCTAATCACCCGTGAGGGTCTCAAGGCGGGGGGGAGGGGGGGACGGAGGAGGGGGGGGAAGAGGGGGGGTTCTGCTACTGCTCGAATAGCCAGGTCTTGAGTCAGCCATTCTTTTCAATCCCACATCAAAGTATAGTGGGGTAAGGGGTTAGATAGTTGGACCTGAAAGCAACTTCCTAATAAAATAGTTTTCAGCTATAGAGGTCAGCTCAACCTCAAATCTCAGCGCCATAAAGCGCAGCATCTTTGGCACAATAAATTTCCAGCACTGGTGAAACTGCATGTGATGATGTATGCTTGTTGAAATCTAATAATAGCATTGGATCTATGCTCAATTACAAGAGTACTCATTGCATCTGTTCTTAATCACATTCCTTTATCACTAGAGGCGAACACAGATCACCCTCAGTTTGTTTAATTGGAAGATTTGATAATAGCAATTAACTTTTCATGAGACATTGCAAGAAACTGAAATAAGTCAATACTTGTCTCTATTTAATACTTTTCTGAAAAAAAATGCTTCAGCTTGTTACACCATTCCACAGGCACAATGGATATGCTGTTCAGGGTTCCAGACTTCTCTAGGAGTTTCAACAAGGTTGCAATGCTTTTCAAGTTAGACTTCATGAATGAAATTTGTGACAATCTGCCTCACTTTTTGAATTGTATTTGTGTCGATTTTTTTCTGGACTAAACCGGTTTGATTTCTGTGCTATGCTTTTGCCACCTTTTGGGGCATTTTTACTTATATTCACATTTGCAGTTCCTATTTTTCTGTGAAAAACGAACAAAAAAAAGATTTTTTGACTTACTTTTACTTGCTCTTTCAAGTGGCAAAATAGGTAACATCAGTTATTGTGTTAATTTGACATGTATCAAAATATTCCCTCATGTGTAGCAAAACAACGTCACGCTTCGTTTAACTCTTCTACTGTAGATGTGCGATTGCCATATCTCAATGATTTTGGGAAAGCACATCAAATGTAACCCCCAACTTATCTGACCAGTTGATTTTCCCGAATCCTTCATCAGGAGAACAGCAGTATTATGAGGAGCTGTCAGATGGAGTAGATTCCTTCATTGTGTGGAGACTGGAATTCTTTAGTGATTTTTGGTCCACACTTTCTTTTGCCTCTTTACCATTTGTATTATTGAACCACAGTTTAGCCTTAGGGTGGTCCTCCACGAAACCTTCTGCTTACTGCTATGTTTTTGTTGATCTCATTTTTGCCAGCCTTAGGACTCTGCGCACTCTCCAACTACTAACAAGTGCTAAAGTGCCTGTGCTCTCTACTATAAATACTTGTACGTCCCTAGTACAGGGTTACTACATGTCCAGGGTCTTTAAATTAAATGCTAAATGTAGGCCTGAAGCACTGACTGTGCCTCAGACATAAGCAGCCCTTTAAAAAAGTCTCAGGCCTGCCATTGCAGCATATGTATGTCATTTTTACACTGCCATTTCGACCTGACAAAATCATTATTTTGCCAGGCTTAAACCTTAATTTTTAATACATATAAGTTACACTTAGGGTAGGCACTTAATAGCACATAGGGTGGGATGCAGTGTATTTAAAAACTTGGACATGTACTTTTAACTTGTGCATGTCCTGGTAGTGATAAATTAATAAATTCGTTTTTCACAACTGCAATGCCTGCCTCTCCCGTAGGATAACATTTGGTTAACTTATTAAATTGATTAAGCTGCAATTTCCAATTGGGAGCGGTTTGCTGTCTAAAGAATCTTACGTAAAAATCCTCTTAAATGGTAAAGTCGGATTTTAAGTCACAATTCTAAAAATGCCACTTCTAGTAAGATTACATTTTCTTCTCCTACCCAGTTGGTGCCTCCAGCCTGTTCCTGGGTCACATGACTAGGTATAGCTAGCAGTTGTGCTTTGTGTATTGCTTCCAGATAGTGAGACAGAGGGGAAAAGGTGTTAGTAGGTGGGGCCATCTCTGACTCTGAGATGAAGACGCTGTCACCTACCTAACTTGCACATCACAAAGGCTCTGCTTTAGCACACTCTCAAATTGTTCAACACTAGTCTTTTGTTGCCCCAGACAAGCCGGGACCAGGGCAGGGAGGTAGGAAACTACAAATACCTCTTTGGGGTGGAACCCTCCAAAATCTTCACCTACTTCAAAGTGGGAGCCAGGTATAAATAATGGACCCTCAGACCCAACTCTCTAGTACAGTTCTGGGCCTCTGGAAGACTCAAAAACACTGCTGTACTACTCTGCAATAAGGATTGCTACTCTGTTGCCCTGCTGAGTCTGAGTGAAAAGACACGACCAGCATCTTGATCTCAGGAACAGCAGAGCGACTCGAGTTGGCTGGCCTCTTGATCAGAGCCTCATTCCATATAGTATCAGAATGTTTTACAGTGAAACACCGTTTTAATATTGCTAATAGTTACCTCACAAAATCATCCTTTTCAGTAAACCTTTAACATTTCTACATTTTTCCTCAGTTACTTGGTGTACATACTATATATTGCACAGAGCTCTCTAAGGTCTGAGTTGTATTATTGCCTTTAATGGCTTGGTTTATTTATAATTACAGCAAATGTGCTTTATTTCCACTGGGAGGCAAAAGAGGAGTCCGACATGTATGTGGTGGCAGACATTAATTTTGGAGAAAGCAACATGACGTAACCAGATACTCCACTGGTCTGTCTTTAGGAAAGCAATATATTTCTGGTAAAACATTTTAGATTGACATTCTTACACTTCGGCTTACGTACATTAAACAGATGGAGGAAGAGAAGCTGGTCATTCTTTTTTACTTAGACCTGCTAGACCAAGTAGTTTTTGAGCTGCATACTGATAGTAACACAAAGTTTCAAATGCTTTAGAAATAGGTCCTAGGGTATCCTACATAGAGATATAGACTAATCCATACAATTTGTAAATATATTACCAATGCGAGGTAACCCAGCAAATAGGTTACTATAATTAGGGATAACTGAGTGATATATGGAGCAAGGAAATCTAAAGTTTGCATATCTGTTGACTACAGAATAAAATATATCTGTAGGATACAAGAGATTACTTACGATGTTAATCGGTGTCCTCTTCTACCTTTGCTGTCTTTGGTGTCGAAGGAGACTATTGCTCACAAAAGGCTAACTGTGGATCAGTATCTGGCAAGGGTTCACCTTCAGGATCTGGAACAGGCTCTGACCTAGGCAAAGAAATTGTATCCTTGATGCAGAGAGGTCATTTAGAAACCACCCTGACATAGCAGAGTACATTACTGGCTCAAGGATATTTTCTACAGCTATATAGCGAGCAAGGAAACTTCACAAAGGTTCACTTCTCTAGAAAATACTGGAAAAAGTAGTACTCTAATGGTGAATGATACTGGTGTCAAAGATCAAAAAGAGAAACCATTCTTTGTCGAGTTATGGGTACCTTGACTGTAAAAGAATGGATGCCCTGACCAGGGTTCAGCAAGAAAGAGCTTGATTACATAGAAACTATCACTCACACACAAATTAAACAATAAACAAAAGTCATCCAATAAGAATGGAGGATCTAGTGCCAAAACTTTGCAATTTGTAACTTTTGAACTAAAACGCTGGCCAAGTGGCACAAGAAAAACATTTACATTCCCACTGAGATCCAGAAATGCTGATGAGCTGTGAAGGAAGAAGCACTGAAGGTTACAGTACAATCAACAGTAACAGAGTAAACATACACAGAAGGTTTGGTTAAGCAGTATCCAAGGCCATAGTGCCCACAACACATTGAAATACTGCTTTACTTCTCCGTCTCAGGATAACAATTTGAAGGTTGGACTACCAAAGCATATGCAACAGTTTAATTTTCAAAAAATGTCTTCCCCCCCTGTGTGGGTAAAGAACTATTGATCATGTTCGGTGCAGGTGTAACAGTCTAGTTAAGACTAGTAACAAGTGACAGTGGGACTCGAAGGGACACTGCCTCTAAAAGGTGGGGTTTGGAAATGGCCCATTAACTGCCTTGTGGATAGGACTATATGAGCCTAATCTCTCAGAGAATACTCTGATCCAGGCGGTGTGACTCTGAAGGTGCCCCTCTGTGGTATCTTTTGAACTGCAACGAGTTAGAAGGATGTACGCATCAAAGGATGTGAAGTATTGTTTATCCCAAGCGGTACTCAAAAGTGTAGGTACATTGAGATTTTCCAGTCCTCTTAGGGGCAAGAAGGCTCTTGGACCATACAGATAAGCAATGCAGCCCTATCACCAAGGCCAGAACCAAACACGTCTTACCTAAAGAGCTTACATCTCGTTTCAAGCTTTAGGATCGTACCTGCCAAGAGCCCCAATTTGGGAAATAGACAGTACACTGTTTGTCAATGGCTTCAGATCAATTAGAGCACAAAAAGTATGCGCTTTTCAAAATGGTAATTTCTCCAAACACAGGCTTTGTGATTATCAGCCCCGCCAGAAAACCGCTTAATTCAACCAATGTGTACTGCTAGAAGTCCTTCATGAATGGCACAGGGAATCAATGTTTGTTGTTGTCAACTTTCTTTATATTCAGTGTTACAGGATTACAACAAACATTCATGCAGCAAATAAAGTCCTTCCTTTTCCTAATGATCACGTAATCCCAATCCCTCTCCCTCACCCCAGCACATTAGCATCATTTACAAACCGTCACTGGAAAAATTGAGGACATGCAGCCAAACTGTCCATCTATCGTATGAAAGGTCACTATTTGTGTCTGAATGTTCTTTTTTTTTATAAATCTTTTTATCAAACAGACTCGACAGCAGGTACAGTGCCACAAAGGTCAATAAGTAGGGTACAGCGAAATCAAGTATATGTATACATACAACAGGACAATACATTGGAAATCAGGAGGAGGGGGTGGGGGGGGGGGGGGGGGGGGGATCATCATTGTCCAGGTCGCAGGGAGGAGTACAGATGTCACCACGGTATGCATTTCAGGGGGCCCATATCTTGGACCATTTCCGGGGACAGCCCCGGGCCGCATACACAGTTTTTTCCCTTAGCATACACCAATCAAGATCTTTTTCCCAATCAGTAACCTTGGGTGCTTGTGAGGCTGTCAGCCCACCCATGTTTACCAGTTGGGGACCGGTCATGTAAATTCTGTGCAGGATCTTTAATTGCACTAGGCAAAGCTGTGCCGAGATCGCAACTGTTTTGGGGGAGGAGACCGTCGTCTGCCTGCTTTCGTCATCTAATTCAATGCCATCTCCAGTCCATATCTCCCGTAGTGGCAGTAGGGGGTCATCCATATTGTTAATGAGTTTTCGAAAGGTAAGGGAAATTGCCTTTTCGGGTAGGTGCCCATCTAATAGTCTGTCCTCTAGTGGGGAGCTATCTGGTGGAGAGGAGTTATCTTGCAACACTGTCTGTAGTGAGACCCGGACCTGGAAGTATCGGAAACGCTCTGTATCCGAGAGGGAATTGTGGTTTTTGAGCGCCTCAAAGGACTTAACGCCCTCTGTGTTCCACAGGTCCCCGATGTGAGAGATGCCAATCAGGTCCCACCTGTCGAAGCCCTTGGAGTTTCCCAAGTCTCCTAGCTTTTGCGAGTCCCATAGGGGAGTGGCGAGGGTCAACCTATTGCTCCAGCCAAGTGATTTTGTTGCGGAGTGCCATATTTTAACTGTGTGGTTGTTAGGACCAATAAGTAGTTATCTATCAGGTTTGGAATATAATGCACAGGTGTAGGTCCCTTTCGGAAGGAGCCAACAGTCCATATTGAATCCCGGATCGTCAGGGCGGCCATAGGTTTATTGCCGTAAGGTGCGCCGTCCAGTAATATTTTTTAATGTCGGGTAGCCAGACATTAAAAAATAAAGGGGAGAGGGGACATCCTTGGCGGGTCCCTCGGTTAAGCACAAATGTATCAGATTTTTTATTGTTTACAACTACTTGGGCCATAGGGGCGCTGTACAGTAGGCACACCCATCGACTGAAAGCCGGGCCGAATCCCAATTTTGCAAGTACTGCAAAAAGATAGGGCCATTCGAGTGTATCAAATGCTATTGTGGTATCTAGTGAGACTATGACTGCATCTTCACGTATGGTCGGTGACCTGCCCAGTATCCCGTGCACTCTGCGCAGATTTAGCGCAGTGTTCCTCCTCGGCATAAACCCTGATTGATCAGGATGTACAAGTCCCTTATTACCTTGATTAGTCTATTGGCAAGTACTTTAGCTAGTATTTTGGGTTCTGCGTTCAGTAACGAAATGGGGCGGTAGGAGGCGCAGTCTGTCTTGGGCTTTCCTTCTTTGAAAATTGTGACAATGGTCGCGATCCTCTGATTGAGGGGCAGTGATTCCTTTTCAAGGCTGTCTTCATACATGGATTTCAAATATGGGGCTAATTTATCAGGGCGGAGCTGGTACAGCTCAATTGGAATACCGTTTGGGCCTAGGGCCTTACCCGGGTGCAGCGCTTCTATCGCGAGTGCTATTTCATCAGTGGTAAGGGCACTATCCATAAATGTGCGGTCAGCGTCCAAAAGTGTAGGAAGGGAGATATCTCTGATAAAGTCTGAGGAAAATTTTATCTTGTCCCAAAATTTTTGCACGATCAGTGACCAGGGCTCGACATTCGTCCTGGTGTAGGCTGAGTGAGTGGAGGGCTTCAGGAGTGGGATTAGAGTACAAGTCTTGTTCAAGACGGTAAATCTCCTGTTCCACATCAGAGATGTCTTTCATTTTGTCCTTTTTGGATCTTGCTATGAGGTAGAGAGCTTGACCCCGGACCACAGTCTTAAAGGCTTCCCATAACACTTGAGGGGACTCAACAGTGTGTTTGTTTTCCAGGAAATAGTCGTCAATAGATTTGTTAAAGACTTTACGTGTGTTGGGATTTTTGAGGCACCAGGGATTTATAGAGGCGATACGCCCTACTGGTGTATGATCAAGGACCATGTGGACCCACAGTGGGGAGTGGTCGGAAATACATCTGGCTAGATGTTGGATCTCGTGGATGTCCGAGACCTGTGTAGCCGGGACAATTATATAATCAAGTCGGGAGCGGCTATTGTGCGCTCCAGAGTGGAAAGTGTGCTGAATCTTATCTGGATTGCAAGTCCTCCAACCGTCCAACAAACCCATTGCTTCTAAAAAACTGGAAAAAGAGTGAGCGGCTTGGGCAGTGTGCTGGGGGGTGCCTATCTAGCGAGCCCGACAAAACTGAGTTAAAGTCGCCGCCGAGCACTAAGTGCCAATCTTACAGTGTTAGGAGCATGGCGCTGAGGTCAGTAAATGTCTCGGATTGTAACCCTGGGGGTGCATAAATTGACATGAAAATGATGGTTCGGCCCTTCCATGAGCCCATAATTCCAGCATACATCTCTCGGTCATCTTCGTAGGTGGACGTAATAGATTAGGGGAATGATTAATTTTATACCCGCCCCTCTTGAGTTTGACGCAAAGCCTTTGCATACATTGCCTTCGAGGTGAGTTTCCTGGAGCAATAAGATATCCGGAGAAAGTCTCTTAATATATTGCAACACCGCACTTCTCTTGATTTTGTCCCCCAGCCCGTTAACATTCCAACTTAAGTATTTTGACTTTTTTATTCAGCTGAATACCCATTGACATGCATGTGAAGCGTGGCAATTCTCTTTGCAAACAGGGACTGTACCATCGAGATAACGCAAAAATAAGAAACATGAAAAAACAACGCCTCCCAACAACCCCCCGCCCTGCTTCCCTGCAGTCTGGGCTCAGAACTGCCCATAGTTTAAAAAAAAAAATGCAGAGTGCCTGTCGCCCAACAACATGACTAAAAGAAAAACGAGGGGGGATGCCTTAGTGCCCAATCAACCCCCTTTCCTACCATTATAGATTATAGGTGTATTATAAAGTAGAGAGCCAAATCAAAGGATAATAGATACTTCAGTACTTCAGTGCACAGTCAGGCGTCTTCAGGTGCAGGGAACTGCCAGTGAAGTCCAGCCCACAGGGAAAAAAGGTGATCTGGGACCACGAACAGTCATCCAAATAGAGTAGACCTTCCATTTACTGGTCGCTGGTTTTTTTTTTCCGGTGATGGTTTCCAGCTGTCCAGCCAGTCAGACGCCACCTCTGGCATGACAAAGAATCTGGTTTTTCCATCAACTTCGACATGTAAACGCGCAGGGAAGAGCATGGCGTATTTAAGACCTTTATCCCGCAACCGTCATTTCACATCTAGGAATGAGCGTCGTCGCATTTGCACTGCTCGAGTGAAGTCTGGGAAGATGGTAAGTTCGAAGTTGTCGAGCTGGATCGGAGAAGCGACCCTGGCGGCTTGGAGAATAGTGTCCCTGTCTCTATAGTTTAACAACCGGGCCAGGCTCAGGCGGGGTGGGGCACCTGGCCTCGGACAGCCTCCAGGTACTCTATGCGCACTTTCAACCACAAACCGCTTGGACAGTCCCTTCGGTTGTAGTTTTGTCGTAATCAGGTTTTCAATATTCAGGTCCACGGCAGGACCCTCCGATTTCTACGGCACAGCAAGGACGCAGATGTTGTTGCGTCGTAAGCGCCCCTCATAGTCGTCCAGCTTTTCTTCTGCGAACCTACGGAAGGTTTGGAGCTCTTTAAACATCGGTCTGCAGTTGCGAAGTGTCTTCCACAAGGCTGGCGGTGGCGAGTTCCAGCTATTTGACCGTTTCCCTGTTCTTGGCTAGGTCAGCTCTGATCAGTGTCACTTCAATAGATAGGGCGTCAATGGATGTGCGAACCCTGGTTATCGCCGCCAATAAGTCTTTCATTGTGGGTTTGGGGGGGGGGAGGGTCCTGCTCTGCACCGCTGAGTTGTTTGTCACCTGCTCCCTTACGTTCGGGTAAGTCCGCCTTCGGACAGGTGTAGCGATCCAGCCTGCTCTGTTGGGACGTTTTTGCGCCTTTTGCGTTGGACATGGTGAGGGCTGTGGTCGTGCGTCACGCCCACGATGTGCTGGATAAGGAGTACACTGGGTCAGAATCCCAGGCTCATAGAAAAGTTTGGCACAGCACCATGAACAAATAGTCTTTTGAGGAAAGGCACCCAGCATGCAGCCCACAAATTAAGCCCTCTAAGCAGGCTCTCGCGGCGATTGGCTCCCCCTCCGCGAATCGTGAAGGACTGCCAGGCACAGCGTAGCAAGCCACTGGAAGTGGCCTCACCAAGTGCGAAGAAAGAGCACAAGAGCGAGTGTCACTCCCCTCGGTGTAGATCGGTTGCTGCAGCTCCGATTGAGGAGCTAGAGTGGTGCCAGGAGAGGAGCGAAGGGGGGTGTCGGTGAAGGGGGCCCCCAGCGGTCAACACCAGCGAAGAGTGAGGGGCGCCCGACCTGGCAGCACGAGTGCAGGCCCCACTAGGAGTCCCTCATGGCACTCCTAGTGGGGAGCATCGCCGCAGGCCCCGATGCTCCAACGAAGATTACTTAGGCTCCCGGCGTCAGATTTGTCAGGGATGCAGCGTCGGGCACCGCTCCTCTTCCGAAGCCCAGTTTAGCACCTGGAGAATGGATTAGTGCGGCGGATGGATGTGGTAGGCGAGGAGGGCTCCGGAGAAGCCCTAGCAAGCAGCCATGCTGGTTTGCCGCGTAGCCACGCCCCGTGTCTGAATGTTCTTGGTGTTTTCTTCAGATTGTATGCTACTGTTCCAAATGACAGTTTAGTCTGTAACCTGTTGAACCACATGCATTCCTTGGGTTGCTGCCACTGTCCATAACTGTTAAGTTTCCAAATTGCCTTGGCTGGAGCATTTCCCCACTCTCATGCACCCTCTCTCAGCAGCCCACCTTTGAATCATCAGGTAAAACGGTCAGTTATCACCAGAGCCTCTCCTATAATTCTTCTCAATAGTCAATAAGCTTTCAGCATGACAGCCAGATGGGAAACAATTACTTTTGTACCACACCTTCTCCATCAGAGGCTGATCGTGTGGGGTAGAATAATTTCTTTTTCACAGGTGTGAAGTACCGTTTGTACGACACATTTAGATCCACCTCTTTATGTTGGACTGCCACATTGTATATGTAGATCCAGTTATGCCCAGCCTCTCATATTCTTTGTCAGGAATGTTCCTCCCTATGTCTCGTTTCCACTTCATCTTATATTACCGTTCTGTGCACTCGGGATTTGAAGCTCCAGTGGATGGTATACATTTGATATAAGACTTTTGAACTAGGAAGGTGGCACACACCCCTCTCATATTCTGCGAGTCCCCTAATTGCTTCTTTTGTAATGCCTGGTTGTAAGACCTTGTGCCTAAGCTGAAAGTACTGATGTCTATCAATTGTCGAATATTTTCTTATCCTGTGCCAGAGAACACTGCGGGTTCATGTGAATTGTCAGAAAGGGCAACGGGTAATAATTACTTTCCTGCCCAAACGCCACCTCCTATACCTCCGTAAGATTTAAAGTATGGGAGTCATGACAGCAGAGTATGGTCTATGCGGTTTTTGCATGCAAGGGGTGTTGTTTGCCATTCCTAAATGGATCTTTAGTCGCTCAGCAGCCACTCTCTGCTACCTGTCAAATGTTCTCAACCAAGGTCACAGTGATCTCTGGGTTCACGTGAAACTTTCCAAGTATAGGATTTACAAACGCTGAACATAGTCTTTGCTGTTTTTGCATCAAAGAGTTGCCACTTAATGGTTTGTCAACAATAGGTTAATCTATAAATACCCATATTTTTTAAATTCCTCCGACAGTCCGCCACAATTATTAAGTGGGAAGCATAATAGTACTGCATTACATCCAGACATGTCATTCCCTCATGATCCATAGGGACGAGGAGTTCCTCTCAAGCCGCTGGCTTTTTCTTCACTGTACAACCACCGTATAACTGTCTTTAAGCCTGATTGTAGCCGGTAAGTATTCTAGATGACATGCATGCTGAGAAGGTCAAGGGTAATAATAGTAGGCACTTTAGCACGGTCATCCTTCCCAGCAACAATTCGCATGGTACCTTCCATTGGTTCAAATCCATTTGAATTTCCTTCACCAAGGAGAAATAGTTAGCATCTAGATTCCCTTTGTTAAGTTAATCCCCATGTATCACAGGCTCTCCCTTCTACCTGTATTATTTATTTGAATGACAAATTTTAATCCAACAATTCATGCTTGATGGAGTTCATTTTAAATCACAATACATCTTTTCGAAAGCCTTGAATTCTTCCACTAAACTGACATGGATTGGGATGGTTTCCTCCATGTCAAGAGAATGTCATCCATGAACAAATGTAATATTTTTCTCTCACAGATTAAATACCTTCAATTGTCGTGTTATCTCTCATTTAGGCCACAAGGGGCGTCACCGTCCGGCCAAAACAAGTGCGGATAGAGGACTTCCCTGCTTTGAACGGCATTTCAGCTGGAAGGGTACAGTAAGGTTTTAATTTACAAGGATCTTGGCTGCTGGGTTGTACACAGTTGGGCATGATCCATCTAGACATACATCCTCAGACCCTCTTTCTATAAGTAGACCCAGACCATACAATTAAATGCTTTTTCAGCAGCTCTGGTCCTCCTGGCACTACATCTGGTAATTTCAAGTGGGAAATTTTCCTTGTGATATCGTAGGCTTGCCGCCCTTCACTCTCAAATGCCTCATTAGAGGTAAAAGTTAAGCTCTGAACATTAAAGTTCATTTAAAAATTCTGCCTGTAACAGTCTTTGAAGTCATTGGTCTCTACCTTTTGACATTTAGACCCGGATTACATACAAATGACCAGTTTGTCAGGGTTAATTCCCAGCTGAGATATCCACCAGATTGTACAGTAAATAATCACTGATAAGATGGTTTAAAATATTAGTACCAAGGAGGGCAGGATTATGAGCAGTTACATTACGCTGCCAGTAAAACATTTTCATTCATTTAGTAGCTTAGTTAATGCCACTAAGGGTAATCTTAAAACGGAACTAAAAATACTGCGCTAAGGGGGATATGGACTGGGCGGCCAAGATGGTGGACATCCTTGTCTGAGCTACGGCACCCATCGTCCAAATCACTTTTGTTACTGGCCCCACATACCAAAAGTATGGAGAAAGTATGGAGTAGTGTGGCTCACTGGTTAGAGGCGGCAGACCCAGAAGCAGAGGTCGGCCCGGGACCAGGGTTCAATTCCCGACGCGGCAGGGTGTTGGGCCAATGTCAGCGGGCTCGATAAATCTCGCTTTCGGTGCCACTCTAACTATGGGTCCCACTCAGCAACTCTGGGCAATAGCTTGCTTAATCTCCACTAACGGCCCCATCAACGCCGGGGATGCCTGGCTTCACCTTGGGGATGCCCAATAGGGACCATCTCACAGGAAAAGCCAGAACGGGTTCCCCAGCGTTATACAGCGCCAGGAAACCTACGGGTAGCAGTGCGCTTTACAAGCTCAAATACATACATACATACATACCAGACAAAATCACAGACACCAAGAAGGGGTGCTGACAGAAAGGTGCACCCTGTAAAGTTGTCTCATTGGGAGCAGAGATTGATAGAACCGCCGAAGACATTACCTGTGGCCGAGGATCGGCATAAACACAGAATGGTGGCAGCACAAGTGGGGAGTAGATTGTGGCTCACTTTGGGCCCTGCATCCCCCATGACAGAGGCTTGCCAGGGTGATGTTACGGCTGGAGATCCGGTGCAGGCTCTGCAAGTGGACACGAGACTGATGGAAGGGCCGCATCGAGAAGCAGGAGGGGCGACAACCCACCCAAAAACAACCATCCCCACTGAAGGGAAAATCTGATAGGAGCACTGGCTGCCCAAGACCTGGGCGTGAGCTTTTCCCCCTAGCCTGCAAATGGCCTGCGGCTGAAGGGTTGTCTGTGAGGCCCAGGCTATCTTGGGTTGAATTTGGCCACCTAGTCCAGGCTGGTGCGGTTGATACCAAGGCGGCAGCGGCCCTCGGCAGAGACCCAGAGGCTACATCAACAGAGACAGTCAGACACAAACCAGTTATTCCACCCAAGCTACAGCGGCATCCTTCCAAAAACACTTCTGCTGTGCAGAGGATCACTGACGTGGCTGAGTAGCTTGGCATGTCAATGCAGAAGGGGCAGAGACCTTGGCCGGGGTCTGCATGTGGGCCCGGTAGGAGGAAGGGAAAGTCTGCAGGTGCTGGGGAACCTAATAGACGGGCGCTCCCCAACCTCTGAACTTTAAGTACCAGACTTACGTGGCCTGAGCTGGACTAAGGGCATGCCTCTGATCGATCACTTAGGAGGTAGTCCTACCATGTCCAAACTGTCTCTGGAGACATACAACAGGCAACAATGACACCCCTCTTGGGCCTGGGGAAACTCCTTGCACCTGCTTGCTGTTCTCCCCTGGCCACCCAGGTCTGATCCGCAGCTCCTCTGGAGGTGAGGAAGCAGCAATGCACAGGTTTAAAGGACACGCACTGCGTGACCATGCAAAAATGGGGAGAGGCAAACTACCCGGTCTTTCACAGCCAAACTAACATTGACAGATTCACGGCTCCTAGGCACGAGGCGTTGGAAGTGCAGTGGTAGCAGGGGTCCAGCCAAGTGCCGTCTGGACTCCATGGATGAAAATGTGACCATGTGGGCAATCTAAGCCCAGAGATCAGCTTTGGACACCAAGATTGGCAAAGTGGGTAGTCCATGTTGCAATTCTTTGTCAAGGTCTTTGTAATGTGATGGATTGGATATCCGGGGCAGAAGAGTAAATGTCAGACCAAGAAGATATGATACATGAGCTCGAGACTAAGGTGACATGTCTGCTATCTACAACGAGGGTCCTGGAGGAACCTCTGGAGGATGCAGAAAAACAGCCCATGGTGGAGCAACCTCTGATTTGTGGCTTTTCAGAGGACCAGGAGGGCACTCCTGAGAGATTTCTAGAGCAGTGACATGCTACATGGGTGCACCAGTCAGACTTATCCGCCTGTTCATTGTAGACTGTGCCCACTGATTGCTGGTGATGCATCCACCCCTGGGTATCCGTACCCACCCTATAATTGCCAAAGGTTTTAATTATAAGGACAGACGCTATACTCTGCAAAGCCCAAAGCCTAGACTCAATCAAGTATGACTCAGCAAATATATCATGATTTTCACAGACTACACTAAGTGACTGCCGGTGCAAAGTTAAACCTTTGAGGCCGTCAAACAAAAACTGTGGGCCATAATGGTTCAGTATATGTTGCTTTTTCCTGCTAAACTAATGCAGAAACTTAACTCTAAATCCTTTTTTGAGACACCCATAGCTGTCTGGGAATCGCTAAACGGAGCAGCATCTACTCAGGAGTAAACCAGTCCCTCCACTGAGGTTGCACAGGCGAGAAACAGGAGCCCACGCAAACTCTATCCCTACGATAGGGAAAGTATAACAGTTCTTGAAAGTAACAGAACCAGACTGGGAGAGCAACAGACTCTTTCGAATCGGACGTGGAAGCCATAACACCCCCATGGGAAGGAGAGCCCACCAGGTCGGACCCAGCTTTTGCGCCACATCCCAACGCCCCAGCCATGGGACGGACTCACACCTGACACAGTCTGGATGATCTGAGGATCTAGAGGCTGAGCTGCAATCTCCTATTTCATCATAACTTTAAGTCATGAGAGGTGCCCAGTCTCACCTTTAAGATAGCCAGTAGCAATACGTTGTTTAAATGCATGATAATTCTTGGGTGACGTGGCGCTGCTGGCCCTGATCCAGTACCATCTTCTCATTTTTGGGACTGCTTGAGGGTCTCTCTCTTCCTTTTGTTTTCTTTCTGGGACAACAGATGCTCCTGGGGTGAAAGTGTAGTGTGGGGCCAGAGTTTGGGGGGGGGGGGGCGGGGTGAGGTGCGTGATTCTAGGGGGATTGGTTTTGGCTCTGTTGGCCTGCTCTGTTTTTGACAGGCAAGCTTTTCAGCATAGCACCGCCCACCTAGGCCATACATGGATCTGTCATTTGGGAAGAGGCGACTACGATCCAGGTCCATGGGCCTCACACCCAGACCAACAGCTTCTCTGTGCCTGCTGCATCATATACACATATGGGATGCCAATGGGATGAATGACTATTAAAAGAGGGGCAATGCTTAGGTTTGATAAAATACACTCTCCTGTAATTGCAGGAAACACACCTACTAGGCACACAATGTCTGTTCTTGGTTCGATGCAGCTATGGTAGGATATTTCATGTGGCCCACACACAAGGCTCCAGGGGGGTAACCATCTTTCTTCAAAAACCCTTTCCATTAGTGACATCCAGTGTAGTTACAGTTCCCAAGAGGAGATATGGGGCAACTGAGGGCACACTGGAAGGTCATGGGTATAACTTGCTTTGTTTGCATGCCCTCCCCACACCTTTGTGCCGCGACCCTGGAGGCGCTCAAGACCTGCCTACTGGATCACCAACAAGATGTAACACTTCTAGGGAGAGACTAACAGGGTCTTGCAATCCTGTTTTATTTTTCGGATAGAAGTCGGAGATGAAATGAGAAAAAGACAGGATTTGTTAAATGAGTCAGGGATCTGGGTTTATGGGTTGCCTGGCATATATGGAACCCCTCTGCCAGGGAGTACACACGTCTGCAGCCCACAAATCAAGATCATGCATACAAGCTCTTTTTACCAGCCACACATTTGCCCCACACATCAGGGGCACACATTCTTCCACGGATCATCTCCGACCACTCCCCAGTGATGCTTTATCTTGGACCCCAGGGGTGTTGGGAAACACCCACTCTAGTGATTTAATGACTGGCATCTGGTAGATACAAATATACTTTGAATTAAATGTGGAACCTGTGGACTCCCCAGGCACTTTGTCGGCAGCAGGGAAGGCTTACGTTAGAGGGGTCGTGAAATCCTTCATCAGAGGCTGAGAATGGGAGAAGATTAAAGCGATAATCGCTCTTGAGATCCAGGTCCTCCACTACAAACAAAAAGGGTGGCAGGCCTTGGCCCCAATGGCTTGGATGGAGAAAAAAAAGTGCTGGAGGGCCCCAACAAAGCGAGTCGACAAAGAGTGCGACAAATCTGGCAAGCTGATTTACCAGGGCAACAAATCTGGCAAGCTGTTTACCGGATGGCGACCCATGAATCGATGACCTGAATGATCTCGAAAGTGATCGCTCTGTAGGGCATGCTCGTCATGGAGGCCACTTCCAGAGCCAATGCTTTTTGCAGAATACAAGAACATGTACATTAAATGCGCCTGTAGGAAATATCCCAGCTTCTTATGGCGGATAATCCTCTGCTGGCTTTCTTAAGGTCTGACAGGTGCAGTTCTTGACTGTCTCACAGAACTTAAGGAGCTGGAGGAAGTCTTCAAGGCATTGACTCCAGACAGGACTCTGGGCCTGAATGGCTTCCCATGGAGTATTACCAGAAACTACGTAAACACATACTGGGCTCCTACTTTCAGTTTTCGATTAAGCAGTTCACAGAAGGAGCTTTGTTCCCAAATTCGATCTGGCCACTAATATAGGTCTATATAAGGAGGGGAAACTACCCGAAAACTGCTCCTCCTCCCACCCTCTCTCTGATCAACTCTGAGTTGAACCTGTATGCCAAAATCTTAGCAAATAGGCATCTCACAGTTCTCACAATGATTATCCATCTTGACCAATATGTAATCATCCCCAATCGCAGTACAAATCACTGAATTTGAGGAGTGCAGGTAGCATGTGCAGACACCTTAAAGCAGACCCGGAGGCACTTTTGCTTATTGACGTTTAGTAAGCTTTTGTTTCCCTGGACTAGGACTTTCTCATGGGGATACTTGAATGCTTTGGATTTGGACCCTGCTTTCTTGATTATGTCCGGGTACTTTATGCTTACGCATAGGGCGTAGGTCATGGTCAAAGAGGTGTTGTCGGATCTCTTCCAGATTCAGAGATGTACCCAGCAGGGGTGTTCCCCATCAACTTTGCTATCGTTCTGACGATAGAGCAGCTGGCAGCCTGTATCTAGTGCGACAATCAGGTCCAGGGCTTCGACTGGGGGGGAATAATAGTAAGGATGACTGCATCACCCTTTAAGTGGACAATATCCTAATATTTCTCTCAAGATCAGCAGAAACAGGCCCACAATTCTTGTATATCCTACACCAGTATGGGCAGGCATCAGGCCTTCGGGTGAACTGGGACGAGAACCTTCTACTGCCTTTGTCCGGTGATAGGGGTGTGTTTAACTGACAAGATAGATTGTCAAACCACAAACATAGCTTCTAGTACCTTGGCATCCACATTTCCCTCCTCCTGGGCCTCACATAGAACCTCAATATGAAACCGCTAGTCTCCCAGATGACCCGCGATCTCTTGCGATGGACAGGCCTCCCCCTTAAAATCATGGGCATAGTTGCCCTGTTAAAGATTATGATACTACAGTGACTTATATGTATTCCAGAACTTCCCGCTACTGATACCTCCGACCTGGTTTTGCAGAGTGGACGCTAAAATAAGGGCATTTCTATGGGCGAACTTACCCCCACGTATCGCATCCTGCAATGCATACAGTATACCTGTGATGGAGGTGGCCGTTCTCTCTGTAGACACCATTGTACCTCACAGCTGCTTGTCCTGAAAGACTGGTTACATGGGGTGGGGGGGGGGGGGTGGGGGGGGGGGGGGAGGGAGGATGGTCAGACCCCGCCACAGTTTGGTGGTCACCTCCCTGGGATGTGATAACATAGCGATGATATATGGATCGCCAGTCCCCACAACACTACCACCCATAACAAGGGTGGTATTCCTTGTGTGGAGGACGCCCCAACGATGGATGGGTTGAGAATGCAGGCTCACGCTGGAGCGCCCCAATCGGTGGAGGGGCCAAGCCTTTGAACAGGTGGTGGGGTTGAAAGGCTTTGGGGGCTAGGATCGTAAAGGCATTTCTACACAGAGTGTGTGGAGGGGGAACTTCCATGAAATCCTTTGCAGAACTGCAGATGGAATTCCAACTTTCCAAGTCCCAGTCCGTCTTGTTTTAATAGCTCCGTCATGCTCTCTACTCATACTGGGACATATCGGAATAGGTGCCAGGGTTCAATCCATTAAAGGCTAAGATCCTAATGGCTCCACTGGGGACGAGAGGTATCTTGCTTATTTACAAATCCTTATTGAGCCCGATCTCTTCCTGCCAGTAAAAGAGAGGTAGGTGGGGTGGGTAGGCCCACTGGATGAGACGCCAGAATGGCCCCCACACACCTGCCTTGCATATCCTTTCCTCTCTGAGTCATACAGCTAAAATATCTACATACACGACGACCTTGAGGCTGTGGAAGGCGCAGAGACGACCATTCCCCACTTTTTTTAAATACTCAGAGGGGAATTTCTTCTACCCAGAATACTCATGTGAAAAAGACAGCGAGGTATTGGCCAACCATCTTTACAACTTTTTCCCATGTATTAGGAACTTGGTTCACCCCTACATCCCCTATTGCTCTTTTGGGAATATTGGAAGACATTAGGGGACCCCTTGGTGACAGCACCTTGCTGGCCAAAACTGACATTGCCCATAACTGGAACTTCCGTGAACCCTGCCCCGTAGTGGTCACCCCATGGACAGGTGTGCAAAGTTGGAGGAGTCCGTTTACGAAGCAACAGGTTTCCCAAGAAAGAACAATAAGGTTTGGGGCAAATGGTGAAGCTATTGTGGACTCACAGGGTAATGATCTTCTGCGGACTGCCTAAATGCCAGAGTGGTAATGCTGCTGTATATTTGTTTGCACCCACTGCTTGCATGAGTTTGTTTTCTACAAAAGCTGAAAAACGAATAAAGATGTGGTCATCAGGTTTAATATGGTGGAGTTGTATTTACTAATTGTTAAATTCCTCTTCCATTAGGCAGCGCACGTAGTTGTAACAGGATGAGTCTTTCTCAAGGCCAGTGAGGATTATTTGACAGCGTACATTTTCGAGGGTAAGAACGACAGGTGTAGGATTTTGGCAAGGTTGACTCACTCATGCAGAGGAGCCGGATCTAAAGATCCAGCAGTGAGGAATGCATGGAGGTATACATGGTTTATTGTTTCCTTCATTCTCCTACGCAGATTGCCATTACTGGCTCTGTCTGTTATCAAAACCATCTAGGATTTCAGGTAAATCTTGTAGTCAACATGCCCAGTAAAACAGTATTCATATTCATCTACAACAGCCCTAATGGAAAGCTGCCATCACACTGCTATGTATGTTCTCTTGCCAAGCACCGAACGCAGAGGCCCAGAAAAAAGAAAAATATATGTGACTTATTTGAGCGAGATGTTGTGAAACGTCATACTCCCAGATTTTTTAAACACCCTAAACTGCACTCCTATTGACAACATCTCACAAAGAAACAGGCTTTTCTTGATTTGTTTTTTTTAGTTTTAAAAATAGAAGTAGGCAAATCCGGTAAATCTAGTATACATTTTATTCTACAATATACTACTGAATCCAACTTTTATAGAGTAGAATATAATATAGAATAATCAGATGTTAAATTAAAACGTACCTTTGTGTAGGCATCTGAAACAGCTCTGTCTTACATATTCATTACATAAACCAAATCACAAAATAAATTAACTACATTTAATAAACAGCTAAAAGGTTCGTTGGTTAGAGCTGCAAATTTTACAAGTTTCAGTGTAACAGCAGTTTCACTAGGAAAAGTCTCCAAAGACTTACCTCAAGTTGGCCGCCCCATGCAGGTGTGCTCTCTATGTCATCACAATATTTTTCAAATGCCTCTACGAAAACAAAAGTAAACATTTAAACATGTCAGTCATATTTTCACTAACCTATTTCTGTAGGTGTGCAGACCTTAATTTTATTGTGATTTTTAATAAACACTATATGATTCAGCAGTGATCCACTCAGAAACAGACTTTCATATTGCACTAGTCTTGTGCCAGTAAAATAGGTTCACTACTGGTAAGAGTTCAGTAGAATCAATAAATGGAACTCTTGAGTTCTTTAAAAATCTACTGAAGTTCAATACACAGTTTCGCCTGCAAAGGAGTTCATCGAGGTTTTCATCCTCAGTGAAACAATTATAAATACTATTTTGCTCCACTAACAGACAAACGTATGCTTATATATTTTGATAAAGTAACTAAGCAGACATGTTTAAGTAATGTCAAACTTTGCTGTTTTAGTTGTTGGCTCAGCTTACTTGTCTTGAAAGTAGATCCAACATGTAAGTACCTTCAGATAAAAAGGGATCATCATGAATACCATCAATAACTGTGGTGGCCAAAAAGGATGTGTCTGGCAGGCTGATTATATGGTGTAATCTTTGGAAAAGCATGGTAACTGGAGCCAGAAACCACAGGAACCAGGCTGTACTGTGTCCCCCCAATAAGTCCTATTTCTAGGCACTCGCATATGTTCTAATGACTTTGTTAGCATATGTGAGAGCATGTTAAAAAATATAAGCCAAGGGTGATCTCAAAGTCTCCCCTGAAGATGAGGCAAATGCTGTAAACAGATACTCTGCGAGATTCATCTCTTTACAGAATGCAAAATGAATTATATTCTATTGGCTAAACCAAAAAAAGAACTTTGGAAAGATGGCAAACTCTTCCACTTTTGATAATAGGTAGGTTAGCCCTAATTAAAATGTGATTTCTGCCTCTTTTCATATTTATAGATAATAATAATAATAATTATAGTTTTTAATGTTCCTTGTAAAGTACAAGCTAGATAATGTTCACAGGATAAATTACTTGAATGACTAAAACCACAAATAAACCTAACCAAGTTGTGAATAGATTGGGGACAAGGAAAACTAGACATGCCTACCAAAGTAATCTTAACTTTACCTTTCTACATATGCAAATTTGACAATTGTGGAAGAGTGCTTTGCTCTCTTGCTATGATAACTCAAGTGTCTGATGAGTTTGCAGTTGATTTGCAATACTTTTTAAGACTTTCAAAGAGCCTGAAAGGAGTGAGGTATAAAGTTGTTCAAACGGCGACTTGGAGAAAAGAAATATCAATTTTAAAAATTCTATGATACATATTTGCAACACAGAGATTGGACTAAATTAGGTATCAACTTAAAATTAAGGGCTATTAAGTAACAGGACAAAAAAGTCTTTGAATTTACTAACAATTATTTTCGGAGGCATTTGCTATACATAGAAACAAATATATGGTAGTTGTGAAGAGAACAAATCATGGATTTTATATACATATTAACAAATTAACTGTTTTTTTTATTTCTGTACACACCCCAGAAAGATCTATCCACAAGATATATTTAATGCTTTATTTGAAGGAGTGAAAGGTATCCGTTTTGGGTATAGGAAACAAGATGCACATATTGTAGAAAAAATAAGTTGCAGTAGATATCACACATGGTACGTAAACAAACATTTTCCAGTTTTCTCTCAAAACGACTTTGCTGTGCTATCTTTAGAAACATGAAATTTTATTCTAAGTAGATGTTTTAAAATACGTAGAACGTACTAATAAGATCAACTCCAGAATCTCGCCAAATTGGTTTTGGTGTCTGACAGATGGCAGGGTCCTGGCAGGGTTCTGGGCAAGACTTGCACTTTTCATGGACTGAGATTTGTAAAATTCTCAAGTTAACTGCCATATTAATTTGGATCCACAAATAATGTTATTAGGCTCAGCAATGTAAGTGCATAGTTTGTACTTATTGTGATGTTTATTGCATGTTCGTTGAATATGCAGGAATGCAAATTAGTACAAATTCCAACTTCTCAGTAATGAATAGATAAATCGCAGATTGATAATCAAGTTGAATCATTGGATGCTACAAAAACGAACTGTTACAAAAAATATAACGATTTGTAAAAATGTGCCAATTTATATTAAGTGAATGAAATAATGTATTTGTAATGGATTTATTTAAATTAAAAAAAACTGCTTACGGGGAGGAGCCAAGATGGCGACCTGACCGGACGCTCGATTCCTGGCTCCGCTGGCTAGTGCGCTCTGCACCCACATCCTGCTCGCTTATCCGAGATTCAACAGCCGCGGACAGTAGCCACGATCGCGCTGATGCTCTGGGTGTTTTTCCGGTGTCCCTGCCTGCCGGATTCCCGTAGATAGCGCCGTGCCGGGCGCTGGGCTCCATGGCCGCGCTCTGAGTCCGGCACCACTCCCGGCCATCGCGGACCCTCAGGACGGCTGCCGCCTGCTGCGACCCTGGGAATGCGATCATCCCTGTTTATTGGAGCCGGTGCTGGGGACTTGGGACGTATTTTAGAGCGACACTCAACAGCCCCGTCTCGGTGGGTCGAAGTGTTGAGGAGCGGTGTTCGCTTCAGTTCTCGCTCCATTGGCCGACGCTGCAACTGGCCCGCGGCGGCCATTGGGCGGGTCGCCTCACGACTTGTCCGCTCGGCTCCTGCGACTAGCCCCGAGTTCCCTGGGTCCACTGTGGTTTCCTCCCGGTGTGCAGCCCCCTTCTTCCTGGATGTCCGGAATGGCGGCTGCCTCTTCTACAGCGCCGATGGCTGACTCGCCCGCTGGCATTACTTCGCCGCTCGACGGTGAACTGGGGGCTCCATTACAACACCCGCCGAGTACGGAGAGGCAGCCCAATGCTCAGAGGGAGCTGACATGCCGGGATATTGTAGATGCACTCGTTGAACTCAGGGTGGAAATGCGGACACTTTCTGTGCGGTTTGGGGACCGGATGGACGGAGCGGTGCAACGGCTGCAACGGAACTGTTTGGCTGACCCCTGGCACGGTGCGAAATCGACCTTCCCAGCTGACACGGGCACGGTGGATACTGTGGCGCCGGCCGCTGCCGGTGAGGTGACGATTGCTTCCCGGAGCTGCGATTCCGGCGCAGGACGGCTTGGTGACTTTGACGGGGATACAATGTTGCCGTTCCCGGCGGAACTTGGAACTTTGTTTCTAGGATTGATGCTGAGCTCCCGACCCTCACTGCCGCTACATCCCCCTGCGTTTACTGCCTCCCGAGTGCCCTTTCTCCAGCTTTGGCCCGAATCTCGACTCTGGTATTCGGGGTTACTTTTTCTGATTGTTTGCTGCACGGCAGCTGCTGCTGGACGTCCATTTTGCCTCTTCTTCCCTCCTCCTCATCGGCGGCGGCCATTTTGCTTTCAGGTACTTTGTGGAGCTGGCCCCCCTCGGTTGCCGAGTCTGAAGGGACGCTCACGCTCTGGCCAGGGCTGATATGCTGAACTTTGGGACCGGGCCTGAAAGGTTGGCGGGGACTCGGAACGGAAAATTGTGATTCTATGCTGCAATGTGCGACTTAATGGGCCTCGCCCCATCTTATATTATACCACGATTGTAACTGCTTACTAGAATTTCCGGGGCGGTGGTTGATTGTAGGGCGGGACTGTTCAGTAATATTGGTGACTGGGCTTTACTACATGTGTTAGATACAGTGACGGGCGGTGATGGGTTGGGACTGTTTCGGTTCCCCTTGCCTGCTTCCTTAGAATCGCTCCTCCTCTCCCGCATGACGCTGGTTGTTTATTCCGCAGGGCACTAGGGTTGCAGGTGACTGGGAGTCCGGGAGGTCGGTTACTGGGTGGGCTCCTCCCCGCCATCCCCCCCTATTTGGGAGTGGTAGATTAGCTTGTTCTTTTCTCCCTCCCTATAGTCAAAAGTGACATTTTCCTTCTTTTCACCTTTCTTCCTTCTTTTGGCGTTTCTTGCTGCCTCCTTCTCTCTCTTCCGACTTTTCTTCTTCCTAAATTTCGGGTTTATAGGGCGACAGGCACGCTGCTAGAGGGGGGTAGGCCATAGCCTCTGCATGTGTGTAGGGTGGGGGGTTATATTTCCTTTTTGTTAGTTTCTATGGGACCGGTTTTATTCTTCTATGATTTCACCTTTTTGCCCATGGTAGGGAGTGCTGGGTGTTGGGTGGCAGTGGTAGTGTTACTGGGTTATAGACGCTACTTTGTAATGTGGATATTGTGTTACCATCCTGCCTGGCGGGGACTTGCTTGTTGTTACGCGAATTGCTTGCTGTAGTTGCTAATGTCGTGTCCCACCTACATGGACCTTGTTCTTCTTTCTTATTTTGCTAGTACGGATCACTACGGCCTGTGTGACAGCTGCATAACAAAAAACTTTAAAATTTAACCTTCATTCATCCTGCGCCACGGTGCTGCGTTATCCTCCAGTTTTTCTTCCCCTCAATGTAAACGGTTCTGATGCAGTACTGGGTCGCCATAATGTATGCTTTAGTGCTCGACTGAGTGTTCGAGGCCGGCTGGATGGTTGTAGGCCCGTATTTGTTACTTTTCCATGTGCACAATAAAGGTTTTCAAAAATTTAAAAAAAAAAAAAAAAACTGCTTACATTGTAAAGTAGCAGGCCACTGAAAATACATGTTTCTAATTGCACTGGCACTTTACTATATTACCCCTCGGCTGGCAACAAGGATTAACTTTCTGCACATCTTATCATGATAAACAGGCTGCCTAACTGAATTCATACTTCATTTTAACTTTGTTGCTGCTGTCTGTTTGTTTTTTACTGAAGGATTTATTGTCTTAATATGTGTGAATTTGACCTTCATTTTATTAACTGAACTTATTTCTACATTGTAAAGGTTTTAAATAACCATGTACAATAAAGCATTACTTACTTACATGTTAATAATACCCTTAAAATAAGAGCTAACGACTATTAATGTTGTACCAAAATCAATTCAAATTTTATAAATTTATATTTAGAATATTTAAATAACACACTAGGGACCAAATGCATCTTATCCATAGCACAGGTAAGTAACATTGTACCATAATGAGCATATGCTCACATAAAAGGGTTACGTTTGTATAAGAATCCATGGTTTATGCTGGATAAACACACACAATCAATCAAATATTGATCGGCAACTGAATTTGACCTTCTCTTTACCCAAGAAGGTAAGTCAGCATGTTCACACTGATGTCTACTATGCAAGACGGTTAAATTCCTTCTTCATGCATATTCTAGCAATTGATGACATGCTGGTCAGCTTGCAGCTCACAAATATATGGACGTGTTACCCGAACATTCAAGTCACCCAAAAGACAGACAATGTTTTGTGGAAGTTGCACATAAAGATCTTGAATAGTTTTTATTGTTTGCAGAAAAAGCCCCAGATTATTTGTGCATGCGAAATATAATCATTTAACAATAATAAATCCACATTTATTATATTGTGTGATAGTAGAGAGTCCTCGAGAGCAAGTGATTGTAAGTGCGTGAGAAAGATGTTGAAATAGTTCGGAGTCGCACTGCAGCCCTAAATATGTTATTTAGTTGAAATTACTTATACTTGAAAATGTTGTGCAACACAAGAACAGCAAACTGAAACTTGGCTTGAAAGATATTGAAATATACTTTCAGCCTATGGAGGGTTGGTAATATATGATTTGGAGGTTGATATATACACTTTTCTTTTAAACTGTGTGCAAATCCATAATGACAAAATGTTTATGGATATCGTTCCTATATTCTTAAGTAAAGTTATATTTAAACACATTACTTAGAACGAAAGTGTGCAATTTTCATGGAAGATTAAAGACAACTTTAGATATGTTACATCCAGTCCAGATTTCGACTCATTTGTTTACGGCCACATCTCTAAAGCACTTTAAAGATCAGCATATGTTAACCAGATCATGCAAACCAAAACTGGAGACACCAGTACTTTGGGGTGGTTCACAGAAGCGACCACAAGAGTGACTATGCAGTATTATGACCATGTGTTTCCGCAATGGCTCAGAATTAGCAGTTCCTGGTGCAGATTGTTAAGCAGACCGGGTTAGGTGTGGTTTTGTTCCCCGGGTTTGTTCCTGGACAGGCCAGACTGGACTAATTCCTTGCCACAAGGAGTTCCAAAGTCAAGCCCGTGCCAACTTATGCTCCACCTCCTATTCCTGAGCTGCACCATTCTTTTGCTACATCTACAGACGGTACCAGCAGTCAAGTTGTCAAATAGTAAACGTATATCCCAACCCCAACTGCACCCAAACAACTCCCATACACACAGTGACCTAAGTAGCTCAAACCTCTGGAGGGGTGAGAGCAGCGGTCTAGGCAGGCACAGAGCTATAGAGTGTTGTCCTGCTCTTTTCAAGGCAATCGATCTACCCATGACACTCGATTAGCATTCTTGGTATTTTGGGAGTTCAAAAAGTTAGCCTATTGCATGGGTACTCGCAAACATTTCCCCGGGGTTGTGTGTGTGTTGGGTGGGGGGGCAAGGGGGGGCACAAAGTACTGTCTAGGACATGCCCAAGGGCCGCACCTATGCCAGCAGTGGGAGGGTTGAGGTGATGAAAGGTGGGCGTAGGGGGAACGTAAAGCAGATGCATGGTGTGGACAACAAAACGAGGTTTCACATGATGTCTGTCTGCCACCAAAGCTCTATTCTCATGCTCCAGGAATTAAAGTCAAAGCATTAACTTCTAATGTAAAACATCAGAGGGAAAGAAATACTCATCTGGTGGCTGAATTGCGAAATGTGAAACCAGAAAACCTGTTATGAGTCCTGGCTTCCCCACTTGACCAAATTGTGTGATCCTAGGCAATTGGTTAACTTCACTTTGCCTCCTTTTTCATTACCACGAATAAGAGCACTTTGAAATACAGGAGTTCAGGACGTGTGCTGTACAAAACCGCCTCTTGTGTTTTATATAATAAACAATAATGTTACATTTATTTAACAACTAAGGCTACACACAAAGTGCAAATGACTGGACTATTGTTTTCAAAATGGGGGTGGCATGAATGTTTCCGAGTGATAGTTTGAAAACTATCACTGCTAATAAAGGCCTAAAAAAATGCAGCGATATAATCTGACCTATGAAAGTAAAACGCTCATGCATGTTAATAAAATACCCTTTTTTGAAGCTTGCAGAGTTTTTAATTTTTTTACATGTTTAGTGCAAGATGTCTTCAAAACTAAAGGTGTTCCTGAAGATAAGTGGTCTATGAGACTTTCGTTGCTTCTTTACTTTTACTTTCATTTATGTGTAAATAATGTATGCCAGTTTCACAGCTTTCTGAATGTTCGTGCTCTGACAAGTGAACAGCAGCCCAGCACTGCTGTTCACCAGAGAGACGCAATTAAAGGTCAGGCGGGCCGAACTTGGAGTATTCCTGGCCCATTGCTTGTATTCTACCCTAGGATAGACCACTGACAACTTCCTTGCCTGAGATCCTGCTCAGCTCCAGCCAACATATGTAACTCACCTGTGTTCCTGCAACTTTCTGCGCATGTCCTGCTAGATTCAATCAATCAATGACACTTGTAAAGCGCGCTACATACCCGTAGGGTCTCAAGGCGCTGGGGGGGGGGGGGGGGGGGGGGGGGTGCCGCTACTGCTCGAACAGCCAGGTCTTCAGCTTCTTCCTGAAGGAGAGGTGGTCTTGGGTCAGGCGCAGGTCGGTCGGCAGGGAGTTCCAGGTCTTGGCAGCCAGGTAGGAGAAGGACCTTCCTCCTGTAGTCGCTCTTCGGATGCGGGGGACGGCGGCGAGGGCGTGGTTGGCTGATCGGAGGTGGCGTTTGGGAGCGTAGAAGTTGACTCGGCTGTTGAGGTAGCTCGGGCCTTGGTCGTGTAGGGCTTTGTGTGCGTGGGTGAGGAGGCGGAAGGTGATTCTTTTGTTGACTGGGAGCCAGTGAAGGTCTCTCAGATGTCCGGAGATGTGACTGGTTCGTGGGATGTCGAGGATGAGTCTGGCTGAGGCGTTCTGGATCCGCTGGAGTCTCTTCTGGAGCTTGGCGGTGGTACCGGCGTAGAGGGCGTTGCCGTAGTCCAGTCGGCTGGTGACGAGGGCCTGGGTGACGATCTTCCTGGTCTCGGTGGGGATCCACCAGAAGATCTTCCGTAGCATGCGTAGGATGTTGAAGCACGCCGAGGAGACGTTGTTGACTTGCCTGGTCATGGAGAGGGAGGAGTCCAGGATGAAGCCCAGGTTGCGTGCATGGTCTGTCGGTTTGGGTGCGGTGCCCAGGGCGGGAGCATACATTCATAAGAGACTATGATAAAGCTGTGATACTCTCTTCAACTACCATGAAGAATGCCTCAGATATGAGCTCTGGTATCCTGAAAGATCACTTCATATGAGCCCAAGCTTCTTGACGCAATGCATTTACAATGCCAAATGGATGGTCCATGAGGCCAAGGTCTACCTAGATTAGCTGCCTCACATTCATTGACCATTTCCCAAGGTCAAATTATGACATTCCTCTAACACTACTCGAAAATGTAGTGCAAAGTTTACCAATCAGGTCATCAGCTCTTCTTGAGAACCACTAAAAATAAGAAATTATTAAGCGAGGTGAGACAGGATTTCAAATGGTGCGACAGATTTAATTCTATAGCAGGACCAAGGGCTTCAGATTAGGCTGAACTCTTCGTGTATTTCTTTCCAGCACCTTTAAAAAAGTCCAAATAATACATAAAACTACATTTCCCATGAAACAGAGGGAAAATGAAAACTGAAGCAGTCCAAACAGAGGCAGCCAATCCGGTGCGAGGACGTCCCCATAACTTCCCCCAAGGACGCTCTATACTGTTCTGGTGCTCCAGCAGCGTTCAGATGAGTGTTTTTTCTGTTTCTCATATGGATTGCTTGTATTGTGAGGATTGCTTGTTATAATGCAGGTCTTTAACTTTTATTGAGGGATTATTATTGTTTGCAATGAGTTTTCAACGCTTCTATTCCCTCTAGGTACCAACCGCAGGAGTGCTTTTCGCCCCTTCGCAGCCGTAATTGCTTAGTAAGGCTCTCTGTGCGGTGTGGCCTCCCGCTGCTAGGGGACCGCGCGCCCTTCAACGCTCGGGCGTTTCATCATACGCGTCTACCCCCGCGCAGCAACGATTCGTTCTCTTCTGCTTACTCGCTTCAAATTGTGGAGAGACAGACTCTATTTGCGCGCCTTCTGTCAACACGGGGGAAGTTTGCTAAATAGCGCTTGGGCTAATTTTGTGATTGTGCTCTTTTTGCTTACGGAGAGAGCCCCTGCCTAGAGCCTGAACACCCGACGCTCAGGTAAGGCAAGAATTTTAACAAGGAACAGGCCCAGGTAGACAAGTTGCCCTCAGTATAAGAAGGGAGATTTAGTCCCAGGGCTCCGCCCACTAACTTTAAAGGCACACTATGTGTGAGTGGAGAAGTGTGGCTCAATGATTAGAGCGGCAGACCCTGATGCAGAGGCCTAGTCCGAGACCAGGGTTCAATTCCCCGCCTCGGCGGGTCTTGGGCTCAAAATTCCACAGACCTGATAATTCTCACCTCGGTGCCTATTCCAATCATGGAGTCCCACTCTGCAACTCTGGGCAATAGCTTGCTTAATCTACACAACGGTCCCCACAACGCTAAGGATGCCTGGCCTCCGCCTTGGGGGTGCCCAGGAGTGGACGTCTCACAGGGAAAGCCAGGATGGGTTCCACAGCGGTATTCGTACAAGCGCCTTGAGACCCTTGCGGGTGAGTAGTGCGCTATACTAGTATCAATTTACAATTTATATTTACTATGCTTCACCATATTAAGAGTTTCCCCCTGTATGGATTCCCCTTCTGCCTTGACGTGCTTGTGTTGGGTGCCTAATTAACATGGCTGAATATGAAGATTATTAGGAGGAGCAGGAGGAGGAGATCACGTACTTACCCGTGGATGACCACTTGTGTCAGTTCATGGACTCCTCCATCCTCAAGGCAGTATCCCATGGCACCACTGGAGAGGAAAATTGACATGCTACAGGCACAATGCCAGCAACTCCTTGCTCGGAGGGAAGATCTAACGGGGCCTCAGAATCCCTTACCTCCAGTACAGCCCTCCACTAGCGCGAATGACCATAAACGGAAGTGCGCAGACGATGCATGAGTAGACACAAACGCATTTAAGCACCTAAAAAAGGCATTTTTGGATGACCAGCCCCCGCACCACTCAGTAATCCAGTGGAGGCTCTGGAGGATCCTTCTGGTGTCCCGGATGACCTCACTTCAGTGGACCCAGACTTCCGATGGGGATGGGGATTCAGGACAGCCATGGCGCCCATCTAAATTAGACCAATCGACACCTGAAATGGACAACAACATGCTTAATCCGGATGACCTTTTGCACCAGAGGTCTGCAGAGCGGGTCCCCGCCCCTAGGGTGGCAGCCTACATGGTGGCCAGACTGCGCAAGCCACTGGATAAAGAGGTCAGGAGTTGCCTTCGAGAGGAATGTCAGAGACAGTCCCTAGAGGGAAAAGTCGCAGTCACTAAAGAGGTGGACCCAAAAATGGCCACCTTTCTGAGTAAATTCATTCGTGACCTGAAGACTGGCAGCGACCGCTCCTGGTGGGCACGCCAGGATAAACTCTTAGACAAGGCAGGCCCCTTAGTAAAAATTCTTGACATGGCCAAAGATGCTAAGGCCTCGGGCACCCGAACATCCCCTGACCCCTTCTCTAGTTGGGCCAAGAGGGCAATCATATTCTTAGGGAATGCAAACGTGGCAATCTCCACCAAAACAGAACGTAAAATAAAGACACGCATGGTCGAACACAAAAGTAACATTAGAACTAAGAACGCAAAATCCCCTTTGGCATCGCACTTTAACAACTTTAATCATTCTCCAAGCCAAGTACGTTTCCTTGTGTTGGAATCAGTTCCAGTGTTACCAGGCAGAGACAATACACAATACTTACTAAGAAGAGAAAGTTTCTGGATCTCCGATTTAAACATGGCACAACCGAAAGGTCTTAACGAACGCGTGGATTTAAACTGTTTCTTGTAAATAAGATACACCACCTTGAACTTTATTGAACAGTGTGTGAACACAGAAAAACAGTAAAAAAAAAATTCCTTCACCATTTTGTATATAGTAATCTTTCACATGCTGTTTTTTAATATATGCACCAGAATCTGGTAATGTATTTGACCATCATTTAAGGCTTCTTACACGCTCTGAACAATATGTATTGTCCTTTGATTGATTAGGACTACTTGACATGTAATATTTTGACATTCTGATATATGTTCACGTACTTTGTATCTACTTTATCGTGGCAATGAGATTTACCTTTGCACACTTTTTTCCACAACGTGTTTTGTTAAAAATACGAACAATCTTCACTTTTTCGTTTTAAAACCACACAAACTACACACCGTCCGTTTTCTAAGTCTTATCAACCTTCTCGTGTACCACTTCCGGGTCGGGAGGGTTATACATCCGACAATGGCAAAAACTTCGTTAAACACTTTTTTTCGAACACACGACAGGACCACACAACCGTTTAACGAAACGCCAGACAGTAGGTGAGTGTTTCTAGTATCACAGTATTTTAACTCACATAGTTAGTTAATCTCGTAATTTATCGGTATTTTGTACTGAGTCAATTGGGTTCCTTTTTACAGAACGCGGTTCACAAAACCCGTATGACACCGCTCACGCTTCTAGTCTGTTTGTGGCTTTCTACTTTCTCAGGTACGATCGCTGATACACTATTGACTTTTTGTTTGACACTCACCATTTCTGATACGCATAAAATTAAGCGCATGAAAAATCCTGTCATTTGTTACAGGTTTACTGTCCTGGGTTTACGTATTGAATTGACCAATTTAAACATATGTCAAAAATCTTCAGTCAGTTTGGAAGGTACGTGCTCGTTTGATATCCGTCTATTTTCGTTTTCCCACTTTTGTTTATTCACTTTTTGGTTCACTGATTGCAGGATGCATGTTCTTGTCAAACAATCACATTGATCATTATGTGTACGAGCTCGTGTTACTTTATGTATTTTGATGATTTTGATGCCACATATCACATTCAACCGACAATGTTTGAGCATGTTTATGGAAGTTGCTTATACATGTCCAAGTACAGAGTTATCTAGAAGTGAACAGTGTTAAGGTATTATGAAATTTACCTGTACTTGAAAACAAATTTATGACAGTTGTGTTTCATCTTTAATAGAAAATCAATGCCCCTGATGAAGGGCAGCATGGCCCGAAATGCATTGGGCCATATATAATTTTGATTTATGAACTATGTGAAGAACCAAGAATTACAATAAGAGAAATTTAAAAAGCTTCAATAAAATGTTATTTTGAAAGTACCAAGTCTTGAAAGGAATTTTTCGATTCAGTGTGCTTCTGGGGACGCCATCCCCGACTGGAATGGCGCCATCATAAACATTAATTCATCCTCCAAGACTCAGAAGTAGGAACCCAGGTAGCACCTAACCACTTTTTTTGTGCACTATCTTACCCTAAACTTAGAACTTTGAGTGCGAGAAGCTTCAGCTTTCACTGATAATCTCCACCAAGCGTCACAGGTCCCTGCTTATAAAAATTGACCCCAAGCTTGGTGAACTGGTCACCTCAGAAGCTGGTCTGATTGCAGAGGGCAATCTCTTCGGAGACCCCTTTGTAAAGGAATTGGGGAATTTTGTTAATACAGTTAATTCATTGGACAAAGTCCAAACGTCCATTAAACGCATCTTCACCCTGCGTGTTTTTGGCACAGCCAGTCACGGCCGTCCCTATAATAGAGCCTCCTTTAAGTCATCAGAACCACAGAGGGGACAATGGCAGGATCCGGAGAAATCAGGGAACTTCTATCCAACAAGAAATTATTCCCGCCGCAGGGGCGGTAGAGGTCGTGGGAATGCTCCCTACAATAATCAGCAAGATAAGAGTTCAACCCTTAGGGGAGGTCAAACTGGGAGGCAGGCTACAACTCTTTTTTCACAATTGGTTCTTACTAACCTCTGACTCTTGGGTTTTACAAACCGTCAGAGGTTTCCAAATAGAGTTTTTCGACTTATCTACCAAACATCAACGTCCAAGACCCATTGTATTCACACAAGAAAACAACGCCCTTATAGACAGGGAGGTTCAGAGTTGTTCGAAAAGGAGCTATCGTTCCCTTGACCTTACATTCTGAGGTTTCCCCAGCAACCTCTTTTTAGTTGAAAAACAAGACAGGGGTTATCGACCTGTGATCAAGCTCAAGGACTTCAATGGTTGGCTCAATTATCGCCATTTCAAAATTCACCTTCTCAGGGATCTGCTGCAGGAGCAGGACTGGATGGTCCGCCTGCACCTCGAGGATGCGTATCTGACAATCCCAGTGTTTCCACCACACAGGAGTTTCCTGCAGTTCCAATGGGATACCCAGATCTTCGGATTCGCCTCCCTTCCTTTTGGACTGTCTTCCGCTCGGTGGTGTTTTACCAAGGTGATGAAGCTTGCGGTGGAGCGCCTCAGATCGGAGGGTGTCCGGCTGATAATATATCTGGACAACATTCTCATTATGAGCCAATGTCCCCAACACTTTCTCGCTCAACTGCAGCAGACAATATCCCAGTTAGAGTCTCTGGGGTTTGTGATCAACTAACCCAAATCGAATCTGATCCCATCCCAGAGAAGGCAATTCCTGGGCTTCATGATAGATTCAGTCGCCGCAACCTTATCCCTCCCATCTCGGAAGTTATCAAAGATCCGACATCAACTGAAACACACCTTGGAAAGGCCCACCATATACTTACGCCACTTAGCCAGAGTAGTTGGCCTTCTCTCGTCGTCGACCCAGGCCATTTTCCCGGGTCCTCTGCATTACAGGGCCCTGCAACGCCTCAAAGCTTATCACCTATGCAAAGGCCTCACTTACTCTCAGTTTGTGCTCCTCTCCGAGGAGGCCAAGACAGAACTCCAGTGGTGGATAGCCAACATGGAGGCCAGGAAAGGCCGGGCTATTTTCAGCTCTCAACTCGACCTGGTGATAGAGACGGACGCCAGTGGCTCCGGCTGTGTGCCCTTTGGGGAGAAGTATCTACCGGCGGAAAATGGTCCTCCTCCGAACGAGCCCTGCACATCAAGTGCTTGGAGTTGATGGCAGGCTCGTTCGCGGTGAAGTGCTGGACAAAGAACAGGGTTAGAGTTGTGTCTTGCTCAAGATGGACAATGTAGCAGCAGTGCGCCACATAAAACATCGGGGGAGGGGGGTGACACGTTCCAAGGCACTCTAGCTCGCGACCTTTGGGAATATGGTCTGTCCAACCAGATATTGCTGTCAGCAGAACACCTGCCAGGCTCATCGAATCAAGAAGTGGACTGGTGCTCCCGCCATTGGAAGGACACCAGCCTGTGGCAGCTACATCCCAGAGTTTTCCGGGAAATCATATCTCTTTGAGGTCCCTTCTCGTGGACCTTTTTGCCTCCCGGCTGGACGCCCAACTGGAACCTTACTACAGTTGGTGCCCAGATCAGGAAGCTCTAGCAGTGGATGCCTTCCTCCAGGATTGGAGTAAAGAACAGGGTTATGCGTTTCCCCCTTCGCAATGATAATGCAGTTACCCACCCAGGTGAGGAGACAACGGGCGGACATAGTGGTAATCACACCGATATGGAGGTTGCAAGCCTTGGTTCCAGTTCTGATGGAACTTTCCTGGTATTTTCCAATCCATCTACCCCCGGTCAAGGTCTCCTCAAAGATCCTCAGGGAAATCTCAATCACCCCATGACTATGGGCAATCTGCAACTGATGGCCTGGCAGTTTACAGGCAACGCTTCAAAGTCCCAGGCCTTTCGACAGAGGCTGCCATGTTGCTCGCTAAGTCCTGGGCGGACAGTACCAATAAGAGATATCGGTCCGCATGGTCCCGCTGAGGGAGTTGGTGTGTTCGACAACAAGTGGTTCCGATGGGGTCAGATATTGTCTACGTCCTTAATTTCTTAGCCTCTTTGGCTAAAGAAGGTCTGGCCTATTGGTCAATTAATACATTTTGTTCGTAAATTTCAGCAGGGCATGCGCCTTTGGATAATCACCCTATTGGCAAACAACCCTTGGTTTGTAATCTACTGAGAGGGATCAGGCTGTCTGTTCCTCCAGAACTGCTATACTCTGTTTTATGGAATGTGAACAAAGATCTCAATCTGTTTCGGTCATGGCCATCCAACAAATATTTGTTGAGCAAACACATTTCAGCTTAGCTAGCGATGCTTCTGTGTTTGATATCCTGTCGCAGGGTTTCGGATGTGAGGGCCCTGGATCTCAGGGGCCGGTTTTTTACTCCAGAAGGTGTTACATTTCACATTTCTGACAGCTGGTAGCATCATCAACTGCTAAAGGAGGGCAGGACCCGCGCCCCCTCCGCCCCCCGTCGGTAATTGGCAACAGTGAGAGTGTGTGTGTGTGTGTGTGTGAAAAGAAAGCCGCGTGGTGCCAGCCAGGCAAATTTGTTACTTTGTAGCGGTCTCCGCCACACCAGAGCTGAGAGCAGAGGGATCTTTAACTGTTTCTTGAACTCAGCCCAGCACGTCTCTCGGAGCAGTAGAGCCGGTGCACAGGCAACGCTGGTGGTGCGCTGGCGAGTGGCAAAATGCGTGACAATGCATTTCAGTGCGGTGATGTGGAACACCGCACTGAAATGCGTGAGCGTCACACCTGATGCATGATGCTTGGCAAAACTGTAGAATTCGGAGGAATAAAAATTGGTTATAACTAGAAATTTAGAATTTATAAGAATATATGCAAGAGAAGGATGGCAGAGCTCCCAGAGCAGCTATAAACAAGTGTAAACATGTAAATCAACAAGAAACATTAATTACGGAAATGCCTGTTGCAATTGTTTAAAATGATAATGTATATTTTCCAGCTACAAGAAAATAACGATGGGTTTAAATAAAAAGGAAGGGCCAATAAGGGTTTTGTACAGTTACTAAAGTAATGAGCTGAAGTGAATTTAGGATATCTTATTAAATTTGAGATGAACATTGAAATACTAATTCTGGGTCATTAGAAAAACTAACACTAAACAGCAAAAATGTAATTTTAATTAAGTACTTATAAAAAGGAATTTAGGTTAACTTGCTCAATGAATTAAACCAATTTAATAAAATAGCATGTATTTTTAATTTGAAAAATGGAAAGTCTCCAAAAGATATGAATTCTCGCAAGTGCTTGGCATTTGTGCCCGAAGGGCCACCAGTTTAGCAAACAGTTGTTTGTTAGATTATATCATTCAGGACAACAGGATGCGGTAGACAAGCTAAACGAACAGGTTACTGGAAGGCGGGGCCCACTGAGAGTGGGCTCAGCAGTCACCCAGAAGGAGAAAAAAGAACAACTCACAGAACCATATTACTGAATAGGATGCCCAGTCAGACTGTGCCAGTGTGCAGTGTCAGTGGGTGTGAATGGCATGGACTACATCCATGTAAGATAGTGCACATGCTGCAGTTATCAGAGAACAGAGTGGTGTCATGTTCCACCGTTTTGAGTACGTTACTACCCTCTGCTTAGGCTCAATAGTCACCGAAAGAATAAATACAATTGGGTTTCATTAGGTGGATTTCCTATTGTTATGACTGTAAAAAATCTCGGGATTACCATGGTGCTTGCTAACCTCGCATGCACCCTAGATTTAATTCTGCTGTTAAGTCATGTGGCCTGCAGAATTAAATTACTTATAAGGAAAACTGGTTCCTCTCGCTCCTTCACCACCACACAACTGGGAACTCCTGCCTTCGATAGGAACCAAAAATGTCCTTCGGTTAATTGACATTGTTCCCGTTTCTCCGCACTAAATCACTGAAGGCCAAACTCCGCAAACACAGTTTAGGTAAATCAGCTGATGAAAAATGAGTTCAAAACTGGTACTCCTCGAAGTAGTTTACCATTGACATACAAAAAAAATTGATCTGGGAGCTTTGCACAGAAGACGGAGTTAACACTGACCAAAATTGACTAAGGTGTCTTTTTGTCAGTATGACCTCATTAACGTGAAAGGGGAACTGGAAGTAGGATACTTAAGTGTCCACGACGTAAATTCTATTGAAAAAAAACATGTAGGGGCCCAATTTATTTTCTTACGATCACAAAGCCAGTGTTGATCATTGCTGTGCTTACTGACTACCATGCTGACTAGTCTGGATTCCACCCTATGTCGTTTTCTTCCATAATCCTACACTCCTGTCCCTTAACCTCACTCATCTGGGTTATTTTTCATTCCTGTATTCTCACTTTCCTACATTGGTCTTCCTCCTCCTTTTTACGGCTTTTCTCTTGCTGAGCCAAAGTTTAATGATGAAAATAAGTCATGGTCTGCAAAACGAGTGCCCACCACCTGCAACCACATGCACAATTTAACCACTGCTTTTATGAAACAACCAAAAAGAATTTGTAAAGAAAGAAGTGTGTACACTGGTAAGAGTTCAAAGTAATGTGACAGGAGATTAACTGAGTAAATGAGAACTTTGTGTCTAAAAATGAACACTACCAAAAATAACTGTAGAAAATTGCAGGGTTTTGTAAGACATGCCACTAACCTGGTGTATACATATCTCCAGTATTAGGATTTGTTGAAAACGGCAAAAAATCGGAAGTGTGTTTTCGCATGTACTCTGCAGTTTGACGTCTTAGATTGGAAACCGTCCAACCGCTGTCATGCTCCTTTACCTGGTCCTCAACTGCTCTGTACATGCAGTGGCCATCTGAAGCAATCTGTTTAATACACAGTTTTCTGGCTGCCAGAATGAGAGAAAGTTGTTGGTTTTCAATGTGCCTGGCTCCAGATAAATTTTCAATTTCAGCCTCTGCGATCCGTTCGTCCCTTTCCTTTTCAAAGGCAGCTTTCTTCTCCTAGGAATTATACAATTCATTGCGAAAGTAAATATTAATTTCCAACATGTTTCACAATGTACATTGAAAATATAGGATAGACACATGGAATTCTGATCAATTTTCTTAGTAGAAAGACAGTAGAGGAGTAAAATTTGCCCATACGGATTGAAATTTTTCAATAAGGCACCTTCCTTTTCAATAATGTGTCCATTTATATGAACGCGACAGTAAACAAAATTATATTGGAATTATTGGTTAGGAAAAACTTCTTTGCCACTTTCATTTTAGGAGTGTGTTAAGATGAATGTTTGGCAAACATAGTTTTCAAATGTTTTTCCAGTCTATGTGACTGAAAGGAAGGTAAGATACTTACTTGTAACTATTGGTCTTTAGAACTGGGATTTTAAATATATTTACATTTCTACCATTCATTTTAGTTGGCTGGAATGCTTAAGTAATTCCGGACAGAAGAGAGCTATATTAAAAAGCCTTCAGGAAAAGAACAGAGATTTTAGTGTCACATTCAACTCATGCTTAAACTTCAGCCAATTATATCAATGTACAGAGTACCCCTCTCAACCGAGAGACCAATATAGTTCAGATTTGGTAGTACAAGCATTTAAGACATGAAGAGGTCAACTTAAGGAAAACATGAATAAGGATGTTTGTGTGTAAATCTGACACAAACCAATGATTGAGAACTGTAGTTACACACAGGTAACTAATTTGTTCTCCAAAAATGGGCTAAATCTTTCTCAGATGATTCAAATTGTTTATTATGAATAGTGAGCAGTACAAAGCTTAACACTTAACAGAAAAGGTAGGCGGGTAAGCAGTCTCATAAAGAACAACCACAAATTCTTCATCTACATATGTCCAGGCAGTATATTTTGTGAATGTAACTCTACTTCTCCATGTGGCTTTTCTGTAGATGTCGGACAATGGCTTCTTACCAGGTACAGTATAACTAGTCAAGAAAGGGTGCAATTGGGGGTGTGACTAACTGCAGAGGAAGATGGCCGCTTCTTAGAGGGGCGCCACAACTCTACTTCCCGATCCCCCGTGGATCCTGCTTGTAATTCGCCCAAGCAATCCACAAACAGTCGACTGATGAGTCAGATGTTCTGCAGTCGGCCCTGGGGACAGAGCGTCATGCCGCCAGACGGGCAACTGAATACAAGCCCTGGCGTCCGGAGCAGACAGAGCAAAGGCAGCAACTAGGGCGAGGCTCCAACCACTGCCGGCTGACGTGCGTGATCAGGACAGAAGGAGTGCCCACTTACAATTGTAACTGGAGAAAGGGGCAAACTTAGAGGAACATCCAGAGGGCAGTAAACTAAACTGAGGAAGAACAGAAGAGCAATAGTTCATAAGATTCATAGACAAGATCAGGCCAACCCACCACACCAATATGAGCACGGAGTAAGACTGCCACAGAGGCATCAAGACAACCAGGGCAACAACAGAAGAGACCAACTAAAATACAGTGAGAAGCCTGGTGCTGGTGGGGCCACACAGACTGTAAAATTAGTAGAGAAGGTCAGGTAAACTCTAGATGGGGAGGGAGGGGAGAGTGGCACACGAGGGGGAACCGGACAGGCCACAGAGAGGGCCTGAGGTACCTACTGGCAGGCGGCAGTAACTGTCCCAGTGGCCTCATAATGACAGGAGGGAAGAGCATGAAGGGAACCCATCAATTTAAGCTGTCAAACTTGCACTTCCTAAGGGAGCAGAAGCCAAGGAGGGACAGCGGGAGCACATATCCACCAACCCCCCCTGCCAAGCCGCTATAGGGACACCTTATCCTTCCATGATATTATGGCAGCCATACAGGGGGTTTGCACAGCCCTGTAAGGCAGCATGGACTCTGTTACAGCAGAGGTCTCACTGATTCGGGCAGACCTACGTAATATTGGGGCAAAAAGAAGGAAGTGAAAGACATAACGAAGACCCTGCTCCAAGACACTAAAATCATTAAGACCCAGGTGATTGAACTACAGATGGCCAATTTCACTCTAGAGGCGAGACTGGAAGACTACAAAGGGAGGTCTAGACATAATAACACCTGCATCCTGGGGGTCCCGGAGAGGCCTGAGGGACCGGCAACAGACTTGAAGAGAACTCACCCTCAAGCACCTCCAGCTTAAGGACCTCTGTAAGTTTTTTTCGGTGGAAAGGGCTCACCGAGTGCCAGGGGACCGGGTCAGACCGGGTGCCCCGCCAAGACCTATCCTCGCCAGCCTCTTCAATTTCCGAGACGGAGACATGATTCTGCAGAGCTTCACCAGTCCTCTATGAGAACACACAGATCTTCTTGTGAGGCATATAAAACAGTTGTTAGGGGACAGGCCCTCTCTTTCATAACAGGACATAGATGAGACAAGAGAGCAAAAGCAGCGGGACTCGACCTGAAAACCCAAGTAGAGAAAAAAGACAATGGGAATACTAGGTATACATTAGCTATGAAACAAAGGGAATGTAAGGACTTAAAGAGAAAGGCGGCCAAGACTACTGCTACAGCCGCAATACATAGGGTGTATGAGCTCTGCGAAAAAAATGGGAAAACTTCTTGCATGGCTCGACTAACATGAGAGAGCAAAACATTGGGTCGCAAATATATGTTCGAAAGAGGGGGAGCTACTCCAAGATCCCCACACAATAGCAGAGGTTTTGGCAGATTACTATGCGCAGATCTACTCCTCAGAGTCAATATATTCGAAACAGGACTCTATGGAATTTTTTGTGGATATCGCACTCCTGTCCATGACCCCAGAGGATACAAAACTTCTGGATGAAGATGAAGTGACCCAGGCAGTCAGAGCCCTTAACTCTGGTAAAGCATGGAGACCCAACAGTATCCCAGTAGAACTATACAAGCTCACAGGTTCCTCAACGGTACCGCACCTGTTGAAAATGTTTGAAGAAAGTAAAGACCAGGGCAAGCTCCCGGCCAATCAGAGTCTTGCAACCATAGTCGTCATCCATAATGAAGGGAAGCCAGTAGAATAATGTACTTCTTACCGACCCATCTCATTGCTTAATGCAGGAAGCAAAAACTTCAAGCTAAGCTTTTAGTTCTATGTCTTCTCCAGATTCTTTAGGCATAGTCCACCCAGACCAATCCGGCTTTATGCCAAGGCGTAACACAGCACTGAATGTAAGATGCCTTCCTGTCATGCTAGGGCGAACTCTCAGGATCCAAGAAGACAGAATAGTATTATCCCTAGACGGGTGCATGACTTACCATCGAGTGGCCATATCTTTGCAGTACTGAAGCGCATGGGTTGTGGACCTCGTTTTTTGGCTTGGCTTTGCCTCTTATATATAGAGACTTTAGAGAAAGTGGTGGTAAATGGAGAAACATCTCGAGTCATCCTTCCTGCAGCGATTGACGAGGCAGGGACTATCTCCCCTCACATTTGTCTTGACGTTTGAGCCGCTGGAAACTTGGATTTGGGGAGATCGATTTATATGAGGCCTCCGATGATAAAATGATTGGGAAGACAAATATCACTATAAGCAGACGATATCCTTCTCTATGTGGCATCTCCCCGATGCTCTGTTGTCAGTGTTCTGAATATCTTTGCGACCTTCCGCCGGTAGTCTGGGTTCACAATAAATTTGTCCAAATCGGTCATATTTGTCCTTTATGGTCCAAGGCCCCATCAACCGGTAGGGTGTGGGGGGCAGGTAGTAGTTGATGAGTTTTAATACCTAGGTATATTTATCACCAGTGATCTGGTTCTATTTAATACCCCTAATTTAGCCCCTCCCTTGACCCGACTCAAGACTGACGTACAACACTGGCGATCGCTTCCCCTCTACCTGTTGTGAAGAGCGGCATTATTTAAAATGATGGTACCGCCCAGATTCCTCTACATAAAGCAAAATATGGCATTCCCAATGCCGGATGCATATTTTAAATCAATAGAGAGTGTGGTCTGAACCCTCCTATGAGATGGGGGTTCCCTGCGGATCGCGCTCAGTAAATTGACACACGTTGGTTTGATGGGGAGACATCCAAACGTACAGTAGAGTGGCACAATTGGCAACTGTAAATCAATGGGTTCACCAACCAATGTCTGAACCAGCCAATCGGATGGATCAACTGGCTCTCTAACCGAGAGGAAACCTCAGAGCACTATATACCGATCTCAGATGCCTCCCTCTGGAGGGTTCCACAGCTTTAACAATTAGTCTATGACAATTGACCCTCTCTAAGTTAGGGTGGAAGAACAAAATCACTAGGGCCATGTCCTTATGGGAGTCGGAGCAGCCAGGCGCTATGGGCGTAAGAAAAGGGTTTGATGTGGGAAGTGATTGGGATCTCACAGACATTGTGCCATTCACAGAGTTACAGGAAACCTACGACCTGGCCCCCGCAGAAACCTTCCGATACATACAGATTTGTCATGCCAGACAGTGATACCCAATGGGACAATTCTACCAGAGTCATCATCGTTAGAATGTCGATTCCTAGAGGAACACTTAACCTGTAAAGGCATTCTCGCTTACATATTACAAACTCATCAATAACGCTCCTGACACCTTAACTCTCATAAAGAAATTCAGAGAAAGCGATATATTAGATCTACATGAAGAGGACTGGCCGGAAGCATTGGCATCCCCTAAAGAGGTGACCATCAGTGCTCGTTTTTGATTGGTCCAACTAAAAATTCTACATAAAGTCTACATCTTGTGTAATACATTGGCCAAAAGGAACAGGAAGATAGATATAATTTGTAATAGGAGGTGTGGGGAGGAAGGGTCATTTTATCACATTCTCTGTTCCTGCCTGAAAAGTCAATCATATTGGGAGGAGGGGTTATCCTGCATTTCAGAAGTATGCAAAGAGAAACTCTATTGCAGCCAAATGGTGCCTCCTCAATGTCTGGGAGACTACAGACCGTTTCACCAGGACTGATGCTAGCAAAGGGCAACATAGAGCGCAATTGGGGAGCGGAGGCCCCACCAGCCCATCGGGACTCTAAGAATGACATGGATTAGTGTATGGTGGTGGAAAAAACTATTTATGTATACAGAGTGTGCCCCAAGAAATGGGAAAAGGTGTGGGACATGACGAATGCTAGAAGGGCGAATACTTGTAGTGTACGCATGGGAAGGACGTTACATTCCTTGATACACGAAGAAGAAGATTATCTGGGACCACAGAGGAGGTGAGGGTGGGAGAGTATCCTGCTTGAACTTGAACGATCTGACAATATATACTGCCATGCTCTATGTCATAATATTTACAACAATGGTGTATTGCTTGAATACATTTGTTGACAAGTCAATAAAAAGATGTTTCAAAAACGAAAGCGTGCAATTGATGGGAAACTGTGCATGCAGAGATCCATGTGATAATGCTCTGCTTTGAAAGAGGCAGCCCTTTTCCTATAGTCTGAATAATCGAAAATATCTGGCTTGCAAGAACCTAAGAATGTCTTGCTTCTATTGTTGCAAAATTTGAAAAAGCACTGAAAATCCTAAGACTAATACCCTCAGCAGGAAGGGATGGTGCCTGAAAGTGCCTTGGAATGTCTAGAAGTACTTAAAAGCAGAGTAATTTAATGGGAACAATCATGGTGCATTAGTGAGGCCAATAAAGAGTTGATCGCCACTTTTGAGAACAAAGCAGCATATTAGAGCTGAAATTATGGAAAGCAGTGCTTGCTATTGTATGGATTGTAGGAACAGATAAGATTTACGGAGAGGAAGCTAGTAGGACGCACAGATGAGGATTAATGACTGATAAACAGCTCATAAATAGAGCTGCCAGGGTTCAATTAGTACTGAAGTCTTCACAAAGCACAATCTAGAAGAAAACATTTCACAATCAAAATATGTAGAATCACGCATAGAGTACACTGCCTGGTAAAGGGGAATGTTTTCCTAGCCCTTCTGACTTTTGAGACGCAAAGAGAAGGCACATTACAAAACTGAGTGTGCAACGGTCAAGAAATGTTCAAGACAATGTGATGTTCTGGGAGAAGTACAGCCAGACTTAGTTTTTGTTATTTAGTGTGCGTTAACATATGTTATGTTACGTGGGTATTTGTATAGTGCATGTACACCGACAGGTCTCTTGGTGCTGGGGAATCTGAGTGGGGAAGAGTTAAGCAGAGTAGCATCTAATTGTAAGCCAATGTGAACTATCAAGTCTTGAGTTGTTTCCTGAACCCTAGGTAATCGACCTCAAGCCTGAGGGAGGTAGGAATTGCGTTCCAGAGCTTTGGACCCAGAAAAGAGAACTGGGTCCCACCAATGAGTTTACGTATGATTCTGGCCACCGTCAGAAGGTTCTGGTGCATAGATCTCAGAGTGCGCTTGGGTGAGTGCTTACTGAATAGCGAGACAATGAATCTAGGGCCAGTTTCTTGAATAGCTTTAAAAAGAATATAGCCAGTTTTAAACAAAGCTCGCTGCTCCACTGGGAGCCAGTGGAGATCTTTAAGCAAGGGGGTGATGTGGCAGCGTTTATCCTTAAAGTAGATGATTCTAGTTGTTTGATTCTGGATCATCTTAAGACAATGTCTCGGGTATTGTGGGAGGCCTAGGTAAAGGGCATTACAATAGTCAATTTGGATAGAATAAGAGCTATTGCAATTTGGGTAATGGCCTCTTTACTAAAGAAACGTCTGATCTTACGCAATTTGCGAAGTTGGACAAAGCAAGCAGATGTAACTGAGCCAATTTGGGCACTCAAAGAGATCCGCGTCAATATGAAGGCCCAGACTCTTTATCACTGGTTTAGGAGTAGGTGCCACACCTAATTCAGGGGGCCAGTAGGAAGGAGTCCAATGAGCTAGTTTACTACTAGGAACAATTATCTCAGTCTTTACAAACTTTAACTTTAATTGGCTGTTGTTCATCCAGGTTTTTACAAGCATCATAGAACTCCTGACGAAGTCTTTAGATTAGTGGAGTTCTCCAGGGCAAAGATTAGCTGCAGGTCATCGACATAATTGAAGATCTTTACCCCCATCTGCCGAAGACTAGAAATCAAGTTTGCGGTCCTCTAAAAATGATCTGAACTAGGCAAGTGCGGAACCTCCGAGACCTGCTGCGGCAATGCGGTCCAGCAAAATGTTGTGGTTCACGGTGTCAAATGCCACAGATAGGTCAAGGAGGATCAAAGCCTGAGTGCAATCAAGGTCAGCCTGTCCTTTAAGGTCATCCATATTTGAAAGAATCACAGATTCAGTGGAGTGCGCTGGACGAAAGCCTGCCTAATGGGTGTCAAAGAACTTGTTGGCTACCAAGAAGGAACTGAGACAGGTGGCTACATGAGTCTCCAGCAATTTAGCTGGGAACGGCAGAAGTGACATGGGTCTATAATTGACCATTTTTTTGGGGTCCAAGCCTTGTTGTTTTTAAAGTGGGATAACCACGGCCTCTTTGAAAGCTGGAGGTTCAGTGCTGTGGGACAGTGAGAGCTTAAGAAACTTAAGAAAAGTGTCAGGGAAGGACCAACAGATTGCTTTTAGAATGTTAATGGGGCAATCCTGCTTGGGGGAGCCTGATTTTACCTTTGCTACAAGATCCAGAAAGCGTTTTGTATCTAACATAGGGAAGATGTTGCAGGAGAATGAATTGGAATAGACCATACTGACTACAGTTCTATTGTTAGTCGATGGAGTTTTGAATTATTATTTTTTCCACGAAGAAGGAGTTCAGGTCATTACAGAGTTCCTGGATGAGCGTGAAAGGCGGGGTCATGAAATTCGGATTAGATAGTTTTCACAATCCTAAAGATTTCTTTAGAGCTATTGTCAGAGTAGAGTACCCTATTAGTGAAGAAGACTCTCTTAGCCTCCAAAATGCCTGCTTTATACGTGTGCAAATTTGCGTAATAATTCATTTTACCTTCCGCTATATAGGCTTTTTGCCATATGGCCATACTTGTCTACCATTGATCTACTGGTATTGTTGCTCTTGGTCGTGGGCAGGTCTAGCTTAGGTTACCCATAGATGGCAAAAGCTCTAGAGCGGTGTTGAGTCTTACTTTTAGTCTTGAACCATTTGACCTGCTGAGGGAATAGGAGAGTCCCATATTAAATTCTGGCAGATCCTTAACCAACAATTTGATGTTCTGAGCAATTGCACAGCACCAGAGTATCTCTGCTTTTTCTAAGAGCACTTAGGACCTCGAGCCCTCCGTTTGTGGATATAAAGACACCTCTGATAGTTTAGATAAAATATGGTGTTAATTTTCTTGATCAGCAGTAAAGAATCATGAAATCATTGGATAAATGTCTAAAGTCCCAAGCGTTGGCTAGCAACTCAAACATATGCAAAAGCTTGTTATGTGCAAACATTTTTGCTTTTTCTGACCTAAGGGCTGGGGAGGCTAACTACAGGAGATGCCATCTCCATTCTTCCTGGAACTTGCTGGTTTAAATGAATTTTGGGGCATATTCTTAAAATAGGGACAGGAGTTGCCTTCATGTGTTGCACCAACTACAGAACTACTGCAGTGCCTCCTTCAACTTTGGTATTAATTGTAGAGAGTTTTTAAAGCAGACTTTGATCTGAAACAATTCAAGAGGCGGCTAGAGTAGATGGTGGCAGCTCCTACTTGACCCAGTTTGCACTTCAGTGGTAGTCGGCGTTTTTATCGTTTTTATTTTTAACTCTGTCCTCATTACTGTTGCATTTTAAACTGTGCTCGAGTCTCGCACTAAGGCGCTCACGCTCATTTTTAAATAATTTTTTCTTGATTGCCAACATCATCTGCAACATTGTTTACCTGTGCTCCCCATATTGTGGTGTAAAAAGTGTGCCTCCCCTGCCCCGTTCCACAGCGGCTTGCTGTGCCGATTGTGAGGAGGGCAGGCAGCCATCTTGGGAGAAGTCCCAGACCCCGGCTCGACTGGTGGCAGCGCTCTCGCTGGGGGAGGGAGGGTCTCGCATAAATTGCACATGCCATCCCGGACGCGCAGCGGGCACGCCACCGGCGCGCCAAAGGCAAGCCCGTCTGCGCCCCTTGCGCGCCTAGCGCCGGCCATGCTGCCTGTTTTTCCTCCGAGCTGTCGGGAGGTAAGAGGGTGTATAATCGTGTGGAGATTATGGCTCTTAACGACGTAGAATGCAGGGGTGTTATGCGGTGGGAAGTACTGGATAGTTCTTCCAGAGTGTGCTCCTGTAAATTCTGTATCAGCAAACGATTACGCATGTTCCCACCTCCCAAGTTAGCAACAAGATCATGATCTCAGCGGCACTTCTAAATGCCCGGTCCATGGTCAAACATGCTGCCGATATTTTTGAGCTTCTGTCGGATGGCAGACTTGATATTTTATTCATCCCTGAAACATGGTTAAATAACTTGTGTGCCCCGGTGGTTGAGCTTGCCATTCATAGAGGCTTTAAAATCATCCGGGCTGATCGTCTAACTGGGAGAGGAGGTGGATCAGCAGTGGTGTTCAGGGACATCTGGTCCTTCTCTAGTGAGGTGTCTGAAGAACTGGGGGAGGGTGAGGTTTTACATATTTCTCTTATTCTCTCCCCCCACTTCACGCTGGGAGGCACGCTGGTGTATCGTCCACCTGGGGCCGTCCTCAATGTTTTCGAGGATGTTATTATGCCGCGTGCCCTGCGCTTTCCTAAGTTTTTAATACTGGGGGACTTTAATGTTCACCTGGACGCTTATGAAGCACCTGATTCAAGAAATCTGCTGGACTCTTAACTTAGCTCAGCTAACTCAGTGGGTTAAGATGCCTACACATTCAGAGGGCCACCTACTGGACTTGGCCTGCTCTAATTTTGACTTATCCCTAGCGGATCCAGAATATGTTACCTGGTCCGATCACCATCTGATTAGGTTTTCCTGGTCTTTAAAGAAGCCTTCCTGTTCCTCTGCTCCTTCTCCTGGCATCCGTCCCCAGAAGATTAGTCTCCCAGCACTCTCCGACGCCTTACTTCAGGGCCGTCCAACATTGGGCTCGGATCTGACTGAGGCAGTGCATAGCTTTAATTCCTGGATTAGTCGTGGGGTTAGCTCTTCCGTTAAGCCTGTTTGCCAGTACCAAAAAGCACTCTTCCCCCTCAAAGCCCTGGTTTTCGAACACTCTGAAAGAACTGAAACTGGGTTGTAAAAAACTGGAGCGCTGCTGGAGGCTGAATACTGGCTAAGGTGGCTCTTCGTGCTGCACAGAGGGAATATTATTCTGCTATCAGGATGGCTAAAAGTAGCTATTATGCTGGTAGGATAACTAAAGCCAATAACAACAGCAAGGACATTTTTGCCATTGTTAAGAGCTTTCTCTCCCCCTGTTCCCAGCAATCGACGCTACATTCCTCGGAGCAGTGGTGTGAGGACCCGTCTTCCTTTTTTGTTGACAAAATAGCTGGGATTCAGGATAGCCTGCACACTGCTTTTTCCAACCAAAGGAAAGCTTCCTCTGCATCCCCACTGCCCCTTAGCCCCCCTGCCAACTTGTTTAGGGAATTTTCGTCGCCAGCTGAGTCCGACATCCTAGCTGTTCTGAAATCCCTGAAGTCCGGGTCCCCCACTGACCCCTGCCCAGCTCGTGTTCTAGCAGGGGTGGCAGAGGTGGTCAGTCCAGAGGTTACTGAGATCATCAATCTCTCCCTTCAGACGGCCACCGTCCCTATGTGCTGGAAGCAGGCCAAACTTTTACCACTTCTCAAAAAATCAGGGCTAGAGCCATTGGTTCCATCTAACTACCGACCCATTTCTCTCTTGCCAGTGTTGGCAAAAGTTTGTGAGAAGGTGGTATTTCGCCAGCTGGAGGCCTTTATGGAGGCATCAAATGCTTTGCACTCTGCTCAATCTGGGTTTCCTGCTTCATACAGCACTGAAACAGCTCTGGTCGAAATGTCGGAGGCTATCAGGGAGTGCCTAGACGGAGGCGGCAGGGCGGCCCTGATTTTGTTAGACCTCTCTGCCGCCATCGATACGGTGTCCAATCAACTTCTTCTCACCCGGCTGTCATCCATCGGTATTATCGGCCCTGCTTAACATCGTTCCTGGACAACCGGACTCAGCAGGTCTGGGTGCCCCCCTATTCGTCCTCGGCCAGGACACTCTCCACTGGGGTGCATCAGGGGTCCACTTTAAGTCCTTTGCTGTTTAATGTTTACCTGACCCCCTGATCACTCTAGCTGAGGAACTGGGTGCAAAATTTATAGCCTACGCGTATGGCACCCAGTTATTATTTACTTGGCCGGGCTCGGATCTGGATACTACTATTGCTCAGACCTGTCTTTCATCGGTGTTCCGCTGGCTCGCACTTGCCCAACTTAAGTGCAATGAAGAAAAATCGGAAATACTCCTCTATGGACAGTTCCCTGGCAACTTTAGAGAATCGCTGTGGCCTCCCAATGTGCCTCGCCCCAACTCTGTGGGAAATCCGCCCAAAAATTTGGGGGAGTGGTTTGGGGAAAATTTCTAATTTGATTAACACATCAAGAAATTAACCGGTGTATGCTTTGGCACTCTCAAGGCTCTCCGAAGGTTCTTTACCCTGCTTCCGAGGGAGGCTAAAGAAATGGTAGTGCGTGCCCTCATCCTCTCTCGCCTCGATTACGCCAATGCTCTGTTCATTGGTATCCCGGCTTATCTGGTCAAGTGTCTCCAGATCATACAGAATGCTGTGGCTAGACTTCTATTTAACATATCGCGGAGGTCTAGTGTCCGGAAGCATCTGCGTAATCTGCACTGGCTCCCAGTGGCCCAGCAGGTGCTGTTTAAGACAGTCATTTTATCTCACAGGGCCATCCATGGTCAAGGGCTAGTGTACTTGAGGAGTCGTTTCACCCTGTATATGCCAAACCGCCCCTCCGCTCTGCTACTCAGTACCGGCTGGCCATCCCACGGTTTCGAAGGGTGCGCTTAGGTGGACAATCTATCTCTGTGAAAGCTGCAGCTGCCTGGAATGCCCTCCCGTGGAGCTTCGGGTCATTCAGGACTTCAAGCTTTTTAAAAAATCACTCAAAACTCACCTTTTTAAAATGATTGAGTAGCTCTCTTCTTTCTCTGCCCACTTTCTCATTGCTTATGCTTGCGCCAGGACACTCTTGAGTATTTGAGCGCGCTACAAAACCCTCTATAACATAACATATTTAACACATGTTGAATAAGACACATGAGCATAGACACAACAGGATGAGACGGGAGCAGGAACACATGATCTAGAGGACAGGCTTGTACCTGCAAGCCAAACAGGCTAGAAGTCTAGAAAACCTGGGGAATAAGTGGATGGCTCTATTCAGTAATGTGAAAAGTATTTTTTACAGTAGTCATAAAAGGTACTGATGTTTCTCTGTCTCTACTGGGACATGTGGCTGCATTTTGATAAACTCTAGGGCAATGCGAAATGGGATAATCTACAGGACAGACACATCCATGGTAATAGCTCGCCATATTTGTTTGAAGTGTGAGATCTTCCTGCCTATTTGGCCCTGATAGCTGGAAGTAAAGGAAGGGATTATGGCAGTTCTGAGGAAAAAGTCATGCTCTTTTAGAAGTCTCCTTTACATGAGAGTTTCACCCCCCCCCCCTTCCTTCATTTTAAAGGGTGTCTGACACATGATAAACATTGTTGGGGCCTGCAGTATACATGTGGAGGGCTGGCTGTCAATAGTGCTGCCAGGGTTAATAACAGTGTTAATCTCCTTTAGAGATTTGCTTACTTCTACCCCAGAACTGTTGGAGGTCTTCAAAATTGAAGAGTTCCGAGTGACATAGCAGTTTCAACTTTTATGTTGTGGGGGGCCTAAGTCACATGTGTGCCCTTTTCCCCTTGAAAGTGGATATGCACAACTGTATTCTGAAATTCAAGATGAAAGGGCATACTCTGAACCATCCTTGGTGTCGCAAGACTGCTGCTTCTGTTTTGCCCTAAAACGCTTGTTGTGTCATCCACTGAGGAGTCTATTCAAACAGAAGTGTGTTCCCCTTCATGGAGTATTGCATTGGATTTATTCCGTGCGAGCTCAAACCTTTTCCTTTTGTTACCTAGGGCAGGTGAAACCTCTTCGTGCATTTTCCACCAAGCTAGGAAACTGGGTTATGACATTGGGGTAAAATCCTAAGGGGCTGGCATCTTCAGCCCCTCTCAAGGGGGTTACATAATCCTGCCAAATCATCATCCTGTGCATCAGGTACTTCTTCCTATTTCTGTTCTTTATCTCCTTCCATTTTATCTCCTTCATCCTCTGTGGCATCAGCCTCTGCATCTTGTGGTAAATGTGCAGCCTGCATTGCATGAGCCATGTAGAAGGGGGAAAATCGACGACCGCTGACTGAAGTTGCTGTTACTACGAGACTCTACAATAAAAGTTAAGTATCTTACCTTCCTGTGGATAAATTAGGTCTGCAGGAACTATTTCCATTGCTGGTTCAGGGCTTTAAAAGTAGTGACAATCCTCACATCCATGCTGAAGGGATTTTCACTGAGACTCTGCCTCTTCTTGTATGTAAGAAAGGTAGGTGCCTCCATGTCTTCTTGAAAGTGCTATTGGGCATCTACATAGTGATCTCGATCCTGGTGGTCTTCATTTTCATTCAAGCAGAGGTGTACTTGGAGCTGTGCAGAGCTGTAAAAGGTGTCCGCGGCCTCTGAGCCACCACTAACTCGGGTTTCATTTCCAGAATCTGAGACTGGGATTCCAAAGGCATCTTATTGGGTGAGGAGCCCATCTGTCGAGACACATAAGGACTCCGGTAATGGTTATTTCTTGAGGTGAAGCTGCGGGTATTTGCAGCAATTATTTCAAGTTGCTGCAGACAAAACGGTCTATGGTGAGGTAGTCGGTGAAGGTGGTGGCAGCATTCCCACAGTTGACAAGGTGGCTGTTGAGGAGGCTTCTACTGGCAAAATAAGCGTTGATGGGACAGTTACTGAGGCAGCCATCAATGAAGTCTTTGATGACCATAAGGTGCAGGTATCAGGGTCTTCATGGATGTACCTGTTGACAATGCTGTTGCCAAGACTGTCATTTGGATGGATTTTTAAACTTTAACCTTAGAAGCAGAGGAGAGGGTCAGCTAAACTTCTGTTGGCAAATGACCAACCTTATCACAGTATCCCTTAGACTAAATAGGTTTTAGCCATCTTTTTAGCAGATTTGTTGTTAAGAAGAGGAAGCAAGTCTCAGAGTAGAAATCCCATTCTCTAGCACTGCCTATTCATGAAAAGCAAAATCATACTTCCTCTTCTGTGCCTTCATTGGGGTGCAGGTGCAGCACTTCCTGCCGAATCTTCCTCTCAGAATGGGGCATTCTTTAAGGTGGTTTTCCATTGGACATAAGATAGCCATCTTTCTCTGCTCTGGAGCGTTTGAGTAGAATTGACATTTATAGATTTAAAAACGGCCTTTGACACTGTAAACCGTGACCTATTGTGGCAGACATTGTCCCAGGGCCGTCCAGAAATGTTAATTTCAACAATTAAGCTTTTATACAGTAATAACACTCATGCAGTTAGATATAGCCCAAGAGGAGAAATTAACAAAAGTTTCAACATCAGTATTAGAGTCAGACAGGGATGCACCTTGGCCCCAGGTTTGTTTAATGTATTTTGTATCAAGTGTTCTATTATGTGAAGGCCTTAAATCTCAATGTACCGATGGCAAAAAAATTTCAATGTTGCTATTCGCTGACGTTGTTTTCTGGAGCGCGCAGAATTAGCCCTGCACTAGGTTCTGAAGGCATATGAAAGCAATTGCAATATAAAGAAATTACTGATCAATATCACGAAAAGAAAATATATGATCCTAAAGGGCAGTTCCGCACTGTGGAGCTCCTTCAAAATGTATGGAATCCCCCTGGATCGCATTGAACAATATGAATACCTAGGAGTAAGGTTTGACTCCAATACAGAATCTGCACAACTACTAAAAGGAGAAGCGCTAAGAGTCAATATGCTGTGGTGTTCTTAGTTTTTTCTAAAAGCAGATTGATTGGTCCTTCCCTTGAGCGTGAGCTCTTGCGGCAGGCCTACATGAAGCAGAGTTGTGGGATTATAAAAAGTAACTGCTTTCTACGCCGCCTACTCCTTCTGGGCCCAGGAACTCCATTGGATGCATGAAGGCATGAGCTCGGTGTTAAATCTTCTCAGCAGTATGCAGAACATCCATCCCATATTATATTGACTAAGAATATGGACAGAGCCTAAGCGGAGATCTTACCTGGACATTATACAAGAGGTCTGGCTGTATGCTAAGCGAGTAAAACTACCTTTGTTTAATCATGTGGCCAGTACGTTGCAAACCATAGGATGCGTGGATTGCTGGCATGAACCAGAAACAATACCTTTGGACACCAGAACTTTTATAGGAAATGTTTTGTTAATATATTTCCAACGATTAGTCAGGGAAGAAGATATACCTGCTTCGGAATTTCAAGCCCATCTCTACCTTTGAACCATACTATGATATACTCTATCCACTCTTAAAAGATCACTGTGCATTTATTTCACGCTGTGCTCTCTGCGGTAAAAGGTATATAGAGGAAACAATATCCCAACTGGTATAATTAAAGGACAAATGATAAGGATATGAAAACATTATCCAAGAGGGCACAAGGACACTCTATTCACTCATTGCATGTGCTAAAAGCATCAATTTTAATCAATCGGTATGCCCGAATGAATCGCGGTGCCGGCGCTGCCCCAGCAACGCCGGCACCGCGATTCATTTGTTCTACCAGATATTTACTCCTGGGCATACCGATCAATCCTTGACCAGCTCCCGGACCTGCCGACCCTTCCCCAGCGGCTTGATCCTAAGGTCTTACGAGACCGCAACCCTCCTGATACTCCTTACGGACGTACCAATGATTCCACGCCTAAGTTGATACCCCTCTTCCACAATCCAGGATTGCCCCGTGTGGCTTTGAGCGGACTCCAGCGCACACGCAGGAGCCCGACCATCACTACCAGTGGATTTGTAACCCGGCACTGCACTTCACCCAGCTAGTCCTGAAGAGGATCTAATCTGTACGGATCGAAACGCCGTCTACTTCTCAGCCAAAATTTAGGAGCCTCCTACATAGTGGTTCTCTGTATAAATAACAAACAAAGTTAATTGTGGAAAGTGCTTTGAAACATCTATGTTTGTAGTCACTGTAACACTTTGTGCCGTTCACGCTGTTCTTTCTGTCACTTGCGTCGCTGTAGAGTCACTCACTTGTTACTCGTGCACCTTGTACACACTTGGGTCTCAATGAATTTCGTGTATTTACAATTGCAGTGCTGATATTAATTGTGAATCATTTCTCTACTATTTATATGTTGATTAAAATTGATGCTTTTAGCACATGTAATGAGTGAATAGAGTCTCCTTGTGCGCTCTTGAATAATGTTTTCATATCCTTATCATTTGTCCTTTAATTATACCAATTGGGATATTGTTTCCTTTATATAGCTTATTACCCCAATCCCAACCAGGTTGACGGGTTTCTACTCCTGTTGGTTTCACAACTCTGCGGTAAAAGAGCACACTAGTTCATGGTAAAAGGACAGAAGTTGCACACCCATTTGAAGGTGTGAATTTTGGGTGGGGGGGGGGCTCGGAATCGGTAATACACTTTATGTGTTGCTCTTTTACTCTGAAAGCTAGAAGAGACTATCTCGGACCTACTTTTTAATGCTCATGCAATAAATAATTGCAAGGACGTAATGGCTTTGTGTATACATACTAATTTGTAGCACATTTTTTACCAGGTGTCCTCCTACATATGTGGCTTGGAAAGCACGCAGACAAATGCATTAACTAGATTATTCAAGGTCTCTTAATATAGTTTTTAACTTACTCATTTTAACTATATACACCTACTGTATGCATTGTAGTTGCCAGTGCCTCCCTAGGGAAAGTTGTAGGGACATTTTGAAATGCACTTTATTTGTGGCTAAATTTGTCTTAGATTTATAATTTATTACTCCCGTCATTTAATTAAATTTCATTCCGGCTGACTGCAAGCAATGCTTTTTCTTATGTGGCTAAACACTTGCACTTTCGTGGTTGTTTATTATCTAGAATGGTTTTAGCAGTAATGTAGACTGTTCTTGTATTTTTAGGAATGTTGTTATTTTGTAATCATTAGGTAATCAAATATTAAATTATGTAGATTTTGTTTTGTATATTGTATGGCCTGACTTAGACAGAGTAAAATGTGCAAGATATTCCTTAACTCCAGGACATACATGTAAGCAGAATAAGTACAACTTATTTAGATTGTCTGAGTATCTGTTTTAGGCTACTGGTAAACACATAGTCCAGAGCGAGGCTCTTCCGATAATACAATCGGCCATTAAAGTTGAAATTCCATGGAGAAATGACCCTGAAACAAAAATATCTAAACACAAGAAGACTGCAACATTGTGCAAGGGGCGTTTACTTGCAACAGGACAGGCAAGCATAACTCAAGAGCAGTCCCACCAGAGGTAGGAAAGCAGAGTTCCGAGGGGGCTCCCTCACACAACTTGTATTACAAATCTGAACGAGGTCTCTAGAGGGAAGGCGTGTGCTCAGTGCACTTCCCTCGAGGCAAAATATTTTTAGCATTTTTCAATAAGGTGAATATTCTGTTCCGGATTGGCATTTTAAACTTCCGTATGATTTTACTTTTCAAAACAGAAGTTCCTTTTAAACAATATAACTGACATATGCAAAACAACGCATACTAATAGACCTACATCGGTAGAAACGGTTTAAAGTAACTGATAAATGAAACCGAATAGACAACCAAGGACGTGGCTGAGATGATGACATTTTACTCTTTGTTTGACATGAAAAGACAATGCAGAAGAAGCTTTATGTAAGAATAACATTTTTAATTTTGTCAATTCGATTTTTGATATTGTTTTTCTAAAAATCAATACAATAAATTGGGTGACTTTGTATCCCTTAAGTTGCACTTAGACTTCACTTTTTAGTCCTTCCATTAGAAAAGGCCTTTTGATTTTACACAAATTATTTTATAATACACTTACTTAAGGGGTCTTTCACCCACCTGTCTTTATCCACAGGTCTGCTGTTGTGTCATTCACATTTTGCTTCCACCTACTACAACATACAGCATTTAGAATGGGGCAACGAGTCAACCTACTTCAGCCACTGGTTAAATTCACTTGGAGTGACTGCATTTTGCTCTCTCACATTGTGCACATTAGCACACAAGTTATCGCCTTTCTTTGCCAGGGGTTTTGTTGCTTTACTTTAGGATTATTTGTGTTGCCTATGTGTTTATAGTCTGAGGTAAAAGCATGGCTCTTTATACCAGGTGTGAGCAATCCAGCCTTTATCAGTTCCTGCCAATGTTGTTGCGAATTCCTTTATGAGTGCCCTATGTTTATCAGATTGCTGGTATTTAACAACATAACAGATTGCATCCATTGAAACTATTCTGTATTAAGTTCTGTTTTTCTATTCATGCAGTACACAAAATGAAGGTTTCAATACTAGGCGTGTGAATTTATGAGCAAAAACTTCTTCAGAAAACGTTTATTCAGTATTCAATTTCATCAATGGCTCTTAAATAAACTTTGCCCAGGAAGAAAACCTACCTTTATCAGGTTTAATTTGTAGCACTTGTAACACTTTTTTTTTATTGTTATCTTTCCTTCTGCCTTCTTTGTTTATTTCCTTCTTTCTTGTGTGCTTTTTTTCCTCTTGCTTCTTTCCACCTTCTTTGCGTTCTCTCTTTTCCTTCTTTTCGTATTTATTTCCAGCTTTGTTTTTTCCCTTCTTTCCTTACTTTTTCTTAATTTTTGCTTTTTATCCTTTTAGTGCCTTCTGTCTTTCTAGCCTTTCTTTTTTTCTTGCGGTTTCCTTCTCTTACCATGTGTATTACTTTCCTTTGTTTCTGCCTCGTTTCCTTCTGACAGAACAATTGTTTTTTTTGTTCTGTGTTAGCCAAGACCTTTTGATTTTACTACAATGAGGTGTATGACAGTTAATTATAGGAGGTTTTAGCCACACTTCTTTCACATTTTTGTCCAACCCACTTAAGCATGCGTCAAAGAGCAGTGTGTCCACCCTCTTCAGCCATTGGCTCACTTCTTTATCAGTTACGGCATACTGCCCTTTCACAAGGAGCACATCCACAGAGAGATCTAGTTTAATATGTGCTTTTTTGAGACCACATTTTTTTTTCTCTTTAGTCATTTAAAAAAAAAAAAAAAAAAAAAACATGTTTTAGATTAAAAACAAAACCGACCAAAAGGATGCCATACAACGCCGCACCGCTTGGCTTTGCAAATGATTTTTCATCATGGCACAACTCACTGCTGCAGACCAGGTCTTTCCTTTGAGTGTACTACTTTACATTCAATTTCCTGGAACACTGATCAAACAGAAAATATGTATTACAGAATTTCAATGTTGATAGATGGTCTGGGGGAGGATTAGTGTTTGAAACGTTTACTGGACTAACAATTTACATGTCCTAGAAAGGAAATAAAGCCTGAATGTATTCATTGAAAATGTTACATGCTGAGAAAAAGGGACGGGGGGCAAGATGGCCGCCGAGGCGCTGTGGGAGTAAGTCGCACTCAGACCCCTCTCCTGAAGCTAAGCAGAAATTCAGGCACTAATGGGGATTTGAAAGCAGCATGCAATCCGCCGCTATATTCCAATACAGAGGAACTATTAATCTCGCAAACTTACTGGAAAAAGCAAAATTGTGGTATCTAAGGCTCCGTAGAGTATTGTTGGCAGAAATGGGTACCCGAGGGAAGGAGAAATCACAGCAACAAGTACCCATACCAGGCGCCACAAACAAAGATCTTATACAAAAGGAATCGGGTAAATTGGGCGCTATTCCAAAAACAAAAGTGCCACCCAACAACAAGAAGATAACCCCCACGGTCTCTACCCTCACGAAAACACAGCTACGTAAACTGGAGAGAGCCGGAGAAAAGGAAAAAGCGCTGATTCAAACAAAAGACATGAGAAGCACCGGCACCATAACAACGACGCGGGTGATTTGTTTATCAGTAAGGTTAAAAATGGAAAACAATGACGTTTTGTTGATTAAACGCCAAGGCACATAGCCTGAACGAAGATTTTGCAGCGTCCAGCCTAATTGTACAATAGAACGTAATTGTGACTGGCCATGCTGTAACATTAGCAAGTCTCTGTCTATTATATCAAAGGCAGAGGATACAATATTGTCAAACGAATATATTCTGGAGGACGGAGTCATTAACCCATTGTCCACTACAGAAAGTGTTTTTTCCAAATTAATACGATCAATTTCTCGTATTTTTTCTGCTGTTTCAATTTGTGTGACTTTCCAAGCCTCGTACGCAGCATAGATGCTGGCCGCTATGAAACGCTTTTGACGCTGTTTGCGTGGACCCATAATAAAATCGCGCAAATCAGCACTATCTTTAAGTAAAGACAAGTGTTGCTTAATTTCAGCCAGTGTGGATGATACTAGCCATTCGAGGCAGAGTTTCCCTACACTGTATGTTGTTACTATCCCTGGATGTTGTCTCTGGGAGTATCTAGGATCTTGTCTGGTCATTTTTCACCCCTGTGTTTTGTTCAGGAATCTATCTTGACAGTTGTTTGTGTCAGTAGGCCAGATTAACCACTTTTTCCAATCAGGATGTGTTCTGTTAAAATGTAAAATTTTAGTTACGTCTATCTCAATATCTGTTGTTGCATTATCAGGTATTGGCTTCGGAATACACAGTTTGTTTAGGTCTTTGATCTTAGCTAGGCCAAGACAGGATGTTTGGTGAATTGTGTCATTTAAAAACATCATTTGTTCTGGTATCATGCAGGTTCTGAATAGTGCTTCTAGACCTTGTCTATGAATGCTGAGAGGGCCTTTTCACAGAAGTTTACATGGGAAGGAAAGAGCGAACGCACATTACCCAAAGACACACTGAAGAAGTATTGTATGGTGTACTACATTAAGATTAATTTGCAAAAATCTATTTGGACCTCATATGCACTATAAGTACACTGTCTATATACCACGTTCTTTCAGTGCAGAAAGCAATCAATAATACAAGTAAAATGTTCCATAAACACCGGAAAAACACTTTTTCTGTTTTTAGTGGCGCGAAAATGTGTAACCGCTGATAACAACTGTTTTTTAAGATATTGAAAACACTGAAAAAACCCCACCAGAATTGACCAAAAATAGAAACTGAAAACAGGAAAGCCTACCGATACTGTATATCGGCAACCTTCTGTATCCGAGTTCTTCGGAGCCAAAATCCACGTGGAGGCAGCGGGGGCTTCAGGAACATCGGGAACCCAGCAGAGCACAACAACCGGGCCGCCCGCAGGAGCTGCTCAGAGCGTCCTCGAGGACGCAAGCGGAGGCGTTGCTATGCAACCGGAGGTTACGGTGATCACGCTTCCCGCGGAGCTCCAAGTGGCGAGTCAAGCAGCAGCTCAGCGAGACGCTGTACCAGTGCAGGAACAGTCGCAGTATCAGGAGGAGCAGAACGAAAACCAAGACTTGGACACAAACAAAGAGGTGAGAGAGGCCAATTGTGGGGGTGAGACGCTGAACACGGGGCTAATGCTTGAGGCCCTCATTGAGGTAGAAGCCGAAATTCGCGAGGAGCAAAAACAAGCCATTCTGGCAGAAACGGTTCGTGCTGATGGGGCTGATGGAGAGTTCTTCTCCGTCCCTGAGGGATCAGACTCAACATTGGCAAGCAGCGAGGAAGAAAGAGGCTCTTCTGACTCACTATCGAGTTCAGAAGCTAGCGACAGCGACAGCTCTAGGGGGAGAGGTACTCAAAAAAAGCGCAAAATATCATCTAGAAGAGCAGGCTCCCCCCAGAACTTCCACAAGGGAGCATATAAAAAGCTAGCATGGGATTATTCTGCCACCTCCAGCATATATAAGGAAGACGAGAATGAGACACAAAATGATGGAGGGAAATTGGACTTAATGTTTGCTATGCTGAAACAGATGCAAACGGAAGCAAGGGCTGAAAGCCGGAGGGCCAGGCATGATACGAAAAAAATCCAAGCCTCAATCAGGAAGATAAACAAAAAGTTTGAGGAAGTCGAGGAAAGAATCATTGGTGTTGAGGAAAGAACTGGACGCCTAGAAGATGATGCAACTGAGTGGCAATCAGCTAGAGAGGGGCAGACTAAGGTCATGGAAGATTTGCAGTGGAAGGTGGAGGACTTGGAGAATCGCCAGAGGCGAAACAATGCCAGGCTCCTCGGAATAGAGGAAGGGATTGAAGGCCAAGATCCGAGAGGCTTTGTCGTCAAGTTATTAAAGGGTGCGTTCCCAGAGGCACCATGGAACTGGGACCAAGAAGTGCAGAGAGCCCATAGATATCCACTTTTTGTAAAAAAAACACATAAGGAAGGCTCAGGTATACTCCCCAGGGCTATGTTAGTCTTTTTTGGAAACTTTCTCGCAAGGCAGGAGCTAATGGAGAGAGCTAGACCTGATGCCAAAAAAACGGTGGAAGGGATAACTTTTTTTGCAAGACCTGACTTTTGCCATATAACAGTTGAGAGGAGATGGCGGCTAAGACAATTGATCAACGCATTTCAGGCCCAAGGAGCAGAGGCATATTTACTGTTCCCAGCAAAACTGAAGGTCGTCGTAGCGGGCCGCACCAGAATGTTTTTCTCTGAAATAAAAGCGGGGGAGTTTTTGACAGAGTTAAAAGAAAAAGGGGGGGCACGAAGGAAATAGGCAAGGAAGGGAGTAGAAGAAATTCAACATCAAGAAGACATATATGGCGATTAAATGTATTATGCCTGATAGTTCAATGTAGTAGTTGATAAGAGGGGAGGAGAGGGGGAGCGACTCTACAACGCCAAGCGGACACACATAGGTCAGGGATGACCTATTTGCCTGTCACGGGGGGGAGGGGCAGCAGCCGGGGTGGGGGGGGCTTAAAGGGGGGGGGGGGGAGGGAAGAGTCACGGGGAAAAGGTGTTGGGGTAAGTTAATGCAGATTTGTAAAGAGTGTAGAGATGCAGTAAAAGAACACATAGAAAAAGACAAAAAAATATCTGAGGCGCTGGTAAAAGTTAAACTAGAAATATGGCAGTTAGGATAATGTCAATTAATATCTGTGGATTAAACAATTTGGAGAAAAGACAGAAGTTCTCCGCGCTGCTGCGATATTGGAAAATTGATATAACCTGTATACAGGAAACGCACGTAGCAGCTGATGACAAACTTTTGCTTGGTCAGATGGGGTTTGAGATCCTTGCTAATACAGGACAAGAAGAGAGAAACAAGGGGGTGGCAGTCCTGGCCAGAAAAGGGGTGGTTAAAATTAAAAAGAAAAAAGAGGATTCTGAAGGGAGATGGGTGATGCTAGACTTAGAAACAACAGCGGGAAGATGTACTTTGGTCTCACTATACGGTTCAAATGAAGACGAATCAGATTTATTAGAATTCTTGGATAGCGAGCTAGCTTTGTGGCCAGAGCCTGTGATTTGCTGTGGGGATTTTAATATTAATGGGCTGTATGGAGTAATAGGCGCAAGTGGAGGCGGTTATCAAGGAAGAAAAAAAAAGGTGCATAAAGCAATACAAAATCTCGCTAGACATAACGCGCTGGTGGATATATGGCTGGAGCTTAATCCGTTAGGATCAGGTAGTACTTATTATTCAGCACCACATCAAACAGTTGCCCGCTTGGACTATTTCCTTATCTCTAGCTCATTAGTTAGTAGGGCTAAAATAGATTGTCTCCCAAGGATAATGTCGGATCATAATCCGTTGGTGTTAAGCCTAGCAACATTACAAAAAGTGGAAAAAATAAACCCGACATGGACATTTGAGAGAGGCCTGCTGAAGGAGGAGGACTACATCATAAGGATGCAAGAATGGATGGTACAATTCTGGGACATAAATAGATACTCAACTTCAGCAGATATGGTGTGGGACAGTTTCAAAGCAGGAGTAAGGGGAGAGACATAAAGTTTTTCTTTCACAAGAAGTAAAAAGGAAAAGGACAAGATGGATGAGGATATTAGAAAGCTGTTGGAGTCGGAAAAAATGCTAGTGGAAGCAATAGAAAAACAAGAACCTATTGAACAGATTTTAGTGGCCATAGAGATGCAGAGATCAGAAACAGGGATAACTCTGGCACAAAAAACAGCAAGAAAATACTTAGCACACAAAGAGAAATGTTATGAATGCAACGAGAGGGTGGGACATCTGCTTGCAATTAGAACTAGGCAAACCCTAGCTGCAGGAGAAATCAAAGAAATTAAGGACGGTAATGGGATAATTGTTAACAAAGTGGAGGAGGTGCAGGAGGAGTTCAGGAGGTTTTACGAGAGACTATATGAGCAGGATAAAAATGATGAGGAGGTAGAGGCAAAGAGCTTGGAATACCTAAGGCAAGGTTTACAGGAGGGGTTGAGCATAGAGGATAGGGATAAACTAGATACACAATTAACATTACAGGAGATAAGAGACGCAACATTTAGTTTACCATCCGGCAAAGCAACGGGACAAGATCAGATTCCAGTAGAATTTTACAAAACTTTCTGGGATGTACTAGCCAAAGATATCTGGATAATCTGCTGCTTGGCACAAGGAGGCAGAACGGTTCCTCACTCTTGGGCGGGGGCCGATATAATCGTATTATTGAAAAAAGATAAACCCCCCACTGAACCGGGTTCTTACAGGGCTATCACATTGCTTAATGCTGATGCAAAGATATTCTCCAAGGCACTGGCCAACAGATTGAGCAAGGTGATAGAGAAGGTGGTCTCCCCTATACAACATGGATTTATACCAGGGAAAGGAACCACCGAACATACTAGACAGCTGATAACCATATTGGACGCTGCAGCGGACGCAGGCGATCCTGTCGCGGCTATCTTTTTGGATGCCGAGAAGGCTTTTGACAGGGTCTCTTGGGTTTACCTTTGGAAGGCTATGGAGTGGGCTGGTATAGGTCGAGGATACATAAAGGCAGTTCAGGCATTATATAAACATCCTAGTGCAAGGATCCGTATTAATAGATCATACTCTAATGCAGTGCAGATTAGACGGGGGACCAGGCAGGGTTGTCCAGTCTCACCATTACTATTTGCAATATATCTAGACCCCTATCTGAGAAGACTCTCAATAAATAGGAGGATTACCCCTGTTATATTACACGGGAAAGAATATAAATTATTTGCCTACGCGGATGATGTGGCTGTCATAACACCGACACCAGAGGAGTCACTGGTTGAAATTGAACGGGAGGCTAGGAAATTCGGAGAGGTGTCTGGATATTCAATAAACAGGGGGAAAACACAGGTTGTCCAGAATACATACACTACATTTGTAGACGCAAGAGTTGTCTCAGACACAAAGTATTTGGGTGTTAGGGTGACGGCAGACCTAGAAAAACTAGTAGAGATAAATTTGGAACCACTGTTAGCCAAAGTTAAAAGCAACTTGGAGAGAGTACACAACCTACATCTGACTCTCATGGGTAGAATCAACTTTATCAAAATGGTTACTTTTCCGAAATTTTTATATTTGTTCAGGGCAATCCCACTTTTTTTCGAAGGGATCTGGTTTAATAAAATAGAATCGGCTGTAAATAAGTTAATTTGGGCACAGGGGAAGACACGCAGAGCATATCGGTTTTTAACACTACCACGTGAGAGAGGAGGCTGGGGAGCACCTGATTTTAGATTTTATTACTGGGCGGCAGCCCTACAATACTCCAAAGGATTATTAGGCGGAAGCGATCAGGAGGAGGAGATGGGGAGGAAAGGGCCGGCGAATGTATATAAAGCACTCCTAGGGAAAGCGGCAGAAAACGCTTTGGTAGCAACGGTGGACTTTGCATATTTTAAGCACACAAGATTTAAGACACTGAGTGCGATATATAAAGTTTGGAAAGCGATAAGGAAAAAATTGGGACTGGGAAGGTATAATCGATATTTAAGGCTCTATAGAAATGATAGTCTTCCGATAGAAATTTTTTGGGATACAGTTATGAAAGAATGGGACGAGAAAGGGATTAAGAAATTGGGGGATTTAATGGATGAAGGGGGAGCAATCTTAACGTTCCAAAACGTACAGCATAGGTATAAAATAGCTGGACATAGCTTCTTCAAATATCTACAAGCGAGGAGCTACTTCTATACCAAAACGGGGGGTGCAGGAGGGATGGCGAGATGTAAGATAATGGATTATTTGGGAAGTAATCTCTCATGCTCAATAAGACAGCTGTATGCAGAATTACAAGCTTACAAAACTGATGACAGAGAGAAATACAGCAATAAATGGAGAGAGCAGGTAAATGCACGACCTGAAGACTTACAGATCTCCTTAGATTTTGGTAGAACTATTTTATGCTCTGCTACACTCCAAACCCAACACTACAAAACAGTTTATTCGCTATATTATACACCAGCCAGAATAGCTAGTTGGGGAGGCTCCACGGGAATAACGTGCCCAAGGTGTAATTCAGCACAAGCTAATATAACACATATGTTCGTACAATGTCCACAATTATACACTTTAAAACTGGCAATAGAAGAGTTTCTAGAGAATTCACTGGATATAAAAATTAAATTATCTGAGGAGTTAATAATCCTGGGGGTAAGCTCAGAGGAGAATATAACCTACCCAGAATTTTTATTCATGGCCACAGCAGTATATAGGATAATTGTCGCAAAAGCATGGAAGGACAAAACTGCACCGTCATTCCAGACCTGGGTTGCAAGATTATTATCTACGTATAATCTGGAGAGGGCTATTTATGACAGAAAAGGAAGGAAGGCAAAAGCTATGGGGTGTAAGATATGGCTTCCCATTGAACAGTGGAAGAATAGGAAAAATGATCTGCGGCAATAATTGAGAAATGTGTTGAATATATAAGGTTAATAGACATGTCGTATTATGTGCCATATTTATGTCTTTGTATTCAAGTACTCTAAATCTGCATATTATTATTATTACTCAGCATTACAAATCTGTATTTGTTATAAAAGAATATGTAAATGCATAAAAACACACTGGTTGTAACAGAAAAATGGGGGGGGGGGGGGAAAAACTTCTTGAATAAAGATATTTAAAAAAAAAAAAAAAAAAAAAAAGGAAAATGTTACATGCTCTTTGTGTCCAATGCATTATAGGCTTCTCCAGAACAACATTTTGTAAGTGCCACTTCAACAGCAATCGATTCTCCACCTAATCTGAAATATATTTTCTGTACAAAAAAAAGGCCACCTCTATGTCTACAGTAACCAAGACTATGCCTGGGATAATGGCAAATGAATGGTTTGTTACCAGAGTTGGGACAAAGAAAAGCAGAGTTAGAAGATGAAAATTGCAGAAGATTTTTTTTTAACTTTTGTACTCATTTGTGTTTCAAAACAGCAATCATTGACAAAACGGACCTTGCATTGGTTGGAATCTAAAATGGAATCAAAACATATTTTCCTACCCGCCTCTTCTGTGCTTTTGTTACTCGTGGCTGTGTATTTGTTAATCCTGTAGCATCAAGATCCAAATTTTCAATACCATTGGCTGCAGACTCCACCTAAGGAATGAAAATAAAATAAAATTAAATGAAAATAAAATTAGGAAATTATTATGGAACACACCGCTTTTGTTAATCCAAATATCTAGTTACTGAGTGAAAAATGCGTGAATAAAATTATTCCTTGACAACATCAATTGAGTACATGATTTTATGTTGGAAAAACAAAAAAAAAATTATATATATATATATATATATATATATATATATATATATATTACCGTTCCACAAGTGTCCAAAGACGGAGCTCACTCGCACCAGAAATAATGATTTGCAGCGCACCAAAAACCAGCGTGTCAAATTCCTTTTAATATTAGTGCCCAACGCGTTTCAAATCTTACATCCTTGTTCACGGGCCTGAAGCATTTGAAAACAAGTTCATATCCAGGGACTGTCCATAAATAACCCCACTATAAATTCATTCTCTGCAGGTGAGTAAAGTACGTTGCCATGCATTGTGGGATGGATAGTCATACCGCAGTAGTTCCATCAAATGCCGCTGATTTACCAAATACAATGTCAATAGCCATGATAAGTTTGGAAAAGCACGAGGTTAAGATGCGCCAAGTAAAGCAATCCGGTGCTCTGTCAGGCTCCAGGGTTATAGAGACTCAGAACCGCCTTTTAACAATTCTCAGCAGCGGTGCGCCCCCACGGCTGGACTGCCGTGCATATTTTACCGTTCCACAAGTGTCCAAAGACGGAGCTCACTCGCACCAGAAATAATGATTTGCAGCGCACCAAAAACCAGTGTGTCAAATTCCTTTTAATATTAGTGCCCAACGCGTTTCAAATCTTACATCCTTGTTCACGGGCCTGAAGCATTTGAAAACAAGTTCATATCCAGGGACGGTCCATAAATAACCCCACTAGAAATTCATTCTCTGCAGGTGAGTAAAGTACGTTGCCATGCATTGTGGGATGGATAGTCATACCGCAGTAGTTCATCAAATGCCGCTGATTTACCAAATACAATGTCAATAGCCATGATAAGTTTGGAAAAGCACGAGGTTAAGATGCGCCAAGTAAAGCAATCCGGTGCTCTGTCAGGCTCCAGGGTTATAGAGCCTCAGAACCGCCTTTTACCAATTCTCAGCAGCGGTGCGCTATTGACATTGTATTTGGTAAATCAGCGGCATTTGATGAACTACTGCGGTATGACTATCCATCCCACAATGCATGGCAACGTACTTTACTCACCTGCAGAGAATGAATTTCTAGTGGGGTTATTTATGGACAGTCCTTGGATATGAACTTGTTTTCAAATGCTTCAGGCCCGTGAACAAGGATGTAAGATTTGAAACGCGTTGGGCACTAATATTAAAAGGAATTTGACACGCTGGTTTTTGGTGCGCTGCAATTCATTATTTCTGGTGCGAGTGAGCTCCGTCTTTGGACACTTGTGGAACGGTAAAATATGCACGGCAGTCCAGCCGTGGGGGCGCACCGCTGCTGAGAATTGTTAAAAGGCGGTTCTGAGGCTCTATAACCCTGGAGCCTGACAGAGCACCGGATTGCTTTACTTGGTGCATCTTAACTTCGTGCTTTTCCAAACTGATCATGGCTATTGACATTGTATTTGGTAAATCAGCGGCATTTGATGAACTACTGCGGTATGACTATCCATCCCACAATGCATGGCAACGTACTTTACTCACCTGCAGAGAATAAATTTCTAGTGGGGTTATTTATGGACAGTCCCTGGATATGAACTGGTTTTCAAATGCTTCAGGCCCGTGAACAAGGATGTAAGATTTGAAACGCGTTGGGCACTAATATTAAAAGGAATTTGACACGGTGGTTTTTAGGTTTAAAGTATTTTTATTATTAAGGTACAAAAAACATGGGGGAAGGGAATAGGAGGTCAAGCGAACATACAATACAAGACGCGAAACGTTGCAGTGATTCAGAGGGAAAGTAGGGAGGCAGGAAGCCCCGGAGGGCAACAAAGCGTAAGTCATAAGGCAATAAGGCAGTGCAAATGACCCTCCAGTAGACCCCCATTCCCCGAGCAAGGCCGAGCTAGAGTAGCGTCCCGCAACACAGGAAAAAAACACGCACCATCCCTCCAACCCCCCGTCCCCGGAAAAATAGAGGAAAGAAAAGCAAAAGAGAAAAGGAAAGAAAACAATACGCCAACATCCTCGTCCGAAAGTCAGCATTAGAAGCATGTAACCCTGCCCCCCACCCCCAGCCCCAAACCTCTGATCCCGCCACATTCACTCCGCTGGAGCCGCCGGCGGCGTCAGCCTAAGGAGTCGCAGGTACCGTGGACACGTGAGCTCGCGAAATTCCGTGGACAGCAGTGCCAAAAAGGGGTGCCAGAGCTCTTCAAATTGGTCCACATTCCCAGCCACCGTTAGCGACATCTTCTCCATACCCAGTACCTGCCAGAGCCTGTGTAGCCAGCCAGTGATAGAGGGGGCAGTGGGGGTACGCCAGAGTACAAGGATGTTTTGAACCGCTGAGCCTAGCGCAATCGCAATCTGTCTACCCCTGCGGGACTTCAGCGGGTACATCAGGTCATTGGGGAGGCCTAGCAAGACATACGCAGGGAAGCGCGGGAGTTCTATCTCAAAATGCCTGTCTACCTCATCCAAGACCTCCTTCCAATAGGCCGACAGCACCGGGCACTCCCAGAGAATGTGCGTGAGGGTACCTTCCTGTCCGCAGCCGCGCCAGCAACCTTTATCGCCGATTTTGTGCATCTCGTAGAGCCTCTCCGGGGTGTAGTACCAATAGGTGGACACCTTAGTAAAGGTCTCCGTCAGCCCAGTGTGGTACGCAGAGTGCCTCGCCCGGTACGCGATCCTGTCCCACTCCTTGTGGCTCAAGGTCCTGCCCAATTCCCTGTGCCAGCGCTCTCTCCCTGGGTTCTGGTAATGAAACGGCGGGGGTTGGAGAAACTTATACAAGTCGGTGATAAGCTTGGCATCCGCGGTCCGGGTTACCAGCCATCGCTCATAGGGCGTAATCGAACGGGCAGCGATGTCGCGCACTGGGGGTTGAAGAGCCCAGTGGCGAACTTGCAAGTAACGCAGTCTGTCCCCCTCCGTCAGGCCAAACTCCTGTCGGAGCTGCTGGAAGGGGAGCACACCCTCCGGCCCGTAGATCTGGAAAAGTGCCCTACAGCCCGCGCTCACCCAGTGGGAAAAGGTTCCCGGCTCCAGACCCGGAGTGAAGTCTGGATTGCCCGCGATGGGAGTGAACGGTGATGGAAAAGTGGTGAGCTCACGAAGCTCACACACCGCGTCCCACACTCGCAGCGGAACTCGGGTGATAAAGGAGGCGTAGAGATTAGGCGGGCGGTCAGTGCGCCGCAGGAACGGGACTTCCTGGAGAGTACGGCCAGCAACTGCCTGGTCCTGAAAGAGCCAGTGCTTGTCCGATTCCCACCGGCTCCACTCCACCAAATATCGGAGTTGCGCCGCCTGAAAATACTTCCGGAGGTCCGGGACACCGAGACCCCCCGCCTCCGGGGCAAGCATGGAGAGGACCCGTTTCATTCGAGGCTTACGGCCCTGCCACACAAAGCGGGAGATGTCAGCCTGCGCCTGCCGTATCCAACCTACAGGGGGCTGGAGAGGTAGAGCGCGAAAAAGATACAGGATCTGAGGCAGTATCGTCATCTTCACCGCTGCGATACGGCCCAGCCACGAGAGCAAGCCTTTGTTCCATCGGCCGAGCTCCTCCTTGATCTTTTTGCCCAGGGAGGAATAGTTAGCTGCGACCATTGCAGGTAGGGAGGGTGCGAGCAAAATCCCCAGGTAAGGCACCGTGGAGGAGGACCATTGCAGAGGAAAAAGACGCTGGAGGTCCCGCCTGGTGTCGACAGAAAGCGACACATCCAGGGCAGCCGATTTAGACATTCATTTTAAAGCCCGCCACGCGGGCAAAGGAGTTCAGTTCCTGGACGCAGGCAGGGAGCGACCGCTTGTGGTCGTCCAGGGTCAGCAAGACATCGTCCGCATATAAGCTGACAGTATGTGTGTATTGCCCCATCTTCACCCCAATCGCGTCCGGGTTATCGCGAATCCTCTGGGCAAACGGCTCCATATAGAGGGCAAACAGGAGCGGCGAAAGGGGGCAGCCCTGTCTCGTGCCGCGCTCAATGGCAAAGCTGCCGGAGCTGTGTCCATTGACACGCACCGATGCTGACGGCCTCCTATAACAGTTAAAAACCATGGTGCGGAACTTCTCGCCGATCCCCAGTTTCCCGAGAACCAGCTCGAGGTACGGCCAATGAACCCTATCAAAGGCCTTTTCCGCGTCGACCGACAGCAGCATCCGCTCCCCCGGGACGCGTGAGGCCTTTTCTAGCACGTGCGTCACCCTCTTAGTGTTGTCGATCGTCTGCCTACCGGGTACAAAACCGGCCTAGTCCGCCTCCACCAGACCTGGTAGGTGCAGACCAAGCCTGGCCGCCAAGATCCCCGTATAAAGCTTGAGGTCCACATTTAGAAGTGAGATGGGCCGATATGAGCCGCACAGGGTCCGGTCCTTCCCCGGTTTCGGAATAACCGACACAGTCGCCGAGAGAAGGTCCGGTGGTATGGCTCCCGGTTTAGAAAAGGAATTGAACAAGCGAGCCAGGAGAGGCGCGACAGTGGGACAGAAGGTCTTGTAAAACAAGGCCGTATAGCCATCCGGGCCCGGGGCCTTGCCGTGCTTTAACCGTGCAATAGCGGAGATGACTTCCTCCACATGAATGTCCCTCTCTAGGTGGTCCGCCTGGGCGGGATCCAGGGCAGGGAGGGTTACTGATTCCAAATAGGCCTCAGCCTCTCCCGGTGGGGAGGGCTCTGCAGCGTACAGCGCCTCATAGAAGGCACGGAAGGAATCCGCCACCTCCGCGTCACCGGAAACTGGGACCCCATCCGCTCCCATCAGCTCCTTTACTACGTTGCGTTGCTGCGCAGCTCTGAGCCGGTGGGCCAGGAGCTTACCGCATCTGTCTCCGCCGGTGTAAAAGGCATGCTTCAAGCGCAACGCCGCATACTCCGCCCGGTCCAGGTCCAACGCAGAGAGGAGTTTCCGCGCCGCCTTCAGCTGCCGCCAAACTCGAGGAGCCCCCGTCCGGCGGTGAACCTGTTCGAGTTCCCTGACCTGCGCCGTTAGTTCCTCCCTCTTACGTTGCCGCTCCCTGTTCTCCGCCGAGGAAATGGAGATAAACTCCCCTCTGACGACCGCTTTCAAAGCTGCCCACTGCGTTGCCAGGGACGTGTCGGAGTTGTCATTGTGGGTCAAGTACTCCTGAATGACCTCCTCCACTCGCTTCACCACCGATTTCTTATGGAGAAGCGTGTCCCGAAGCCGCCACATCCCTCTGGAGGGTGGGGCCGCCGGCCAAGCAAATACTCCGGAAACCGGCGCATGGTCGGATAGGGACAAGACCCCGATGTCCGCCGCCGTGGCGGGCGAGCGAAGCGGTCCGCTCACCAAGAGGTAGTCCAACCGCGAGTAAGTGCGGTGTGCGTGGGAGAAATATGAGTAGTCCCTATCGGCGGGGTGCATGGTGCGCCAGAGGTCATGCAGATCCATCTCTGCAATCTGGTCCCGTACCGCTCTAGAAAGCTCCCCCGTCTGCGGAAAGCGCTGGGCAGACCTATCCAAGGTGGAGTCGAAGACCATGTTCAGGTCTCCCCCCAAAATGACGTGGCGATCGGGCGAGGCAGTAACGTCTACCAACACAGATTCCAGGAAGCGATCCTGGTGGTCATTTGGGCTGTACACGGAGCCAACCGTGAAGGCAACACCCCCCAGACGCATGCGATATACTAGAAGCCTCCCCTTCTGCTCGGCATGTTTATACAACACCTCACCTCTGAAGGAGCTGGCTAGAAGAATGGCTACCCCCGCAGTCTTAGTCGCAGCCGAGGAAAAGAGTTGCGTGGGGAACTTGGCAGAGCGCAACCTATGGCAGTCTTTAGAGAGTAAATGGGTTTCCTGCAGGAGGCAGATATCCGCCTGTGACCCTTCCAGCAGGGAAAGGATCGCCCTACGCTTCACAGGATTATTCAGACCCTTAACGTTAAGGCTCAGCACTTTCAGGGACGGCATCGCTCCCAGGGACGCAAGGCGCTATGCAGCAAGTGGGGGATCAGCGGAAGGGGCGCGCGGGGCAGGGGTGCAGGGAAGGCCAGAGTCGGCTTTGCATGTGTTCGGACAATATCGGACGGGACCACCCCAACACCAAACCAGCTCTCGAACCCCCCCCAGAACCAACCCATGGCAACCAGCCAACACCAAAAACAAAAAAGAAAAAAAACACCCCATTGTCTCAGTCTAGCCCAAGTGGGCGAGTCTGTAGAAACCAGTCAGGTGGACGTCCAGCCACACACCTCCAACCTCTTCCCCCCCAACCCCCAGCCCCAACCCAGCATCGCAGACGCTAAGAGTCTCTCCCCCCGGAGAAAAGTTAGGCCGTCTGGGCCACGCCATTAGAGTCAGGCAAGTTCCTGGCCGCAGTCCTCAGGGCCTCCGCCATGTCCGCTCTGATGGTAGGGGAGTCAGGGCGACTCGCTGTCGCTGACGATTGGCGCCTCCTCGATCTTAGTCGGCCCCGTCGCTCAGGGCGCCTCCATGCGGGTGTCGCCCCCTCTTCCTCTGTAGCTGTGAGTCCCAGCACCCCACAGACATCTTGTAAGGAGCGCAGCTGATGTAGCGCCCCATTCCATCGGAAAATAAGACGGAAGGGGTGACCCCAGGAGTAGGCCTTCTCATGCTCTCGCAGAAAGTCCGTAGCGATGCGGAAAGACCTGCGCTTCTGCAGTGTGATGGCGGACAGGTCTTGATAGAGCGCCACGGGTCGTTCTCGAAAGGACAGCGGCTGCTTCCTGCGGGCCTCTGTCATAATGCGCTCCTTTAGGGGGAAATCCGGCAGGAATGCCAGGATATCAGGTGGGGGTGCCGATGACTGGCGCTGGCGGCCCACCCTGTGTGCTCTGTCGATGCGGATCGGGAAGTCCGCTTCTTCTCCCAAGATGTCGCGGAACAGGTCCTGCAGATAGGTCACCAGGTCCGCACCCTCATCCGCGGACGGAACGCCTCGCACCCGGATGTTATTCCGCCTGGACCGGTTCTCGAGGTCCTCAGAGTGGGCCTGGAGCTCGACACATTGCTCACGAAGGCGGAGAACGTCCTGCTGGAGATGAACTATCTCTTCATCACGACGCTGGGCCGCCGTTTCCACAGTGTCGACCCGCTCGCCCAGGCCCTCGATTTCTCTGCGCACTTCACGGACCTCTCCGGCCACCTCGGTCTTGAGAGTCTGGAATTCCTCCTTGAGGGAGCTGAATAAGTCCTCCATGAAGGACCTCGTGACTGGTGGTTCGCCTCCGGTGGCGTCCGTTGAGGCCCGGGAGGACCCCGGGGACGGCTGCGTCTTGTCTCGCAGTTGCTGGGCCCTGCCGAGCATGTCCGGCAGAGTGCGATCTCCCCGTGCCGCACCTCGTCTCCCAGCCATCTTGGCCTCCGCGGTGGGTGAAGCCGAGAGCCGGTCGCTGTAGATGCGCCCAGTCGCTCGCGGGTACCAGATGTGAAGACCTCGCCGAGGACAAGGGTAGTGCGTCACAGGCGGCAAAATGGCGGCACGGGCCAGGGCGAGACAACCATCGAGCCAGTCAGGGCGATAATCCAGGTTCAGGTCGGAGGCTTGCAGCCGCGTGCTCCCAGGGAGGACGGCAGATGCGTAGGCACCAGGATGAACCAAGGCGCCCGTATGGCAAGGGCGTGGGCGAGGGTCACCAGTACCAGCTCCTCGACGACAAGATGGCGGGAGGGCGGAACCTAGGAGGGCAGCCCAGGCCAGCAAGTCTATGGGCGACCCTCAACAGCAATGGGTCGGGAAGATGCGAAACCAGTGTCCCCCAGTTGCACCGGCCAGGACTCCCGGTTCGGTCATCGCTCAAACTCCACCGTCCCCCGCTTCCAGGCCCGTAGTCCGCAAGGCGTCACACACCAACACCCATGGCAGGGGGATAAATCGCCGGCGCAGGGCTGGGGTCTGTCGTCCAGCGATGACTCTGGCCACAGGGGCGACGGCCAGGAAGCCGCCGCACTCCGAGGAGTCCGTCGAGTCCGCTCCCTCGGGATCCGCAGCATTCAGCACTCGGCCCAGCCGAGGCGTGCGGACAGCGCCGCAATACGCTCCGCCTCCAGGTCCTTCTCCTCGGGGCGATCCCGGCTCCACTCCTCGCCTCGGTCTTTGGACAAACTTTCCGGGGACTTCCCCCGGGGCCACAGAAGTCAAAGTGGCATCAAAATGTGCCCCAAGAGTTCCGGCACAGTCCTCTCGCCCGCAGTGTAGCCGCGGGGGGAGAGAAGCGCAGAAATCGGGGCTCGAGCTGAGCTGGGCCGGAGGAGCTACGGGAGGAAGCGTCCGCTCACCCCGCCATCTTGGCCACGCCCCGACACGGTGGTTTTTGGTGCGCTGCAAATCATTATTTCTGGTGCGAGTGAGCTCAGTCTTTGGACACTTGTGGAACGGTAAAATATGCACAGCAGTCCAGCCGTGGGGGCGCACCGCTGCTGAGAATTGTTAAAAGGCGGTTCTGAGGCTCTATAACCCTGGAGCCTGACAGAGCACCGGATTGCTTTACTTGGCGCATCTTAACCTCGTGCTTTTCCAAACTTATCATGGCTATTGACATTGTATTTGGTAAATCAGCGGCATTTGATGAACTACTGCGGTATGACTATCCATCCCACAATGCATGGCAACGTACTTTACTCACCTGCAGAGAATGAATTTCTAGTGGGGTTATTTATGGACAGTCCCTGGATATGAACTTGTTTTCAAATGCTTCAGGCCCGTGAACAAGGATGTAGGATTTGAAACGCGTTGGGCACTAATATTAAAAGGAATTTGACACGCTGGTTTTTGGTGCGCTGCAAATCATTATTTCTGGTGCGAGTGAGCTCCGTCTTTGGACACTTGTGGAACGGTAAAATATGCACGGCAGTCCAGCCGTGGGGGCGCACCGCTGCTGAGAATTGTTAAAAGGCGGTTCTGAGGCTCTATAACCCTGGATCCTGACAGAGCACCGGATTGCTTTACTTGGCGCATCTTAACCTCGTGCTTTTCCAAACTTATCATGGCTATTGACATTGTATTTGGTAAATCAGCGGCATTTGATGAACTACTGCGGTATGACTATCCATCCCACAATGCATGGCAACGTACTTTACTCACCTGCAGAGAAAGAATTTCTAGTGGGGTTATTTATGGACAGTCCCTGGATATGAACTTGTTTTCAAATGCTTCAGGTCCGTGAACAAGGATGTAAGATTTGAAACGCGTTGGGCACTAATATTAAAAGGAATTTGACACGCTGGTTTTTGGTGCGCTGCAAATCATTATTTCTGGTGCGAGTGAGCTCCGTCTTTGGACACTTGTGGAACGGTTATATATATATATATATATATATATATATAGGTAGAAAGACGCTTCAACAAACGGGCAAATAACTCCATCCTTACTGACTATGTATGAAGAGGCCCTAGCCACAGGTTCCCAAGCCTAGGACCTACGAGGTGCAATAATTCCAGTAATCCGTAAACCTCAGAAGCTTCTGACTGACTGCTTGTCATATAGACCTATCTCATTAATCAATATTGAAAGAACTCTACTGGTTAAAATACTCAACCGCACTCTCACACACAGAGACCAAAATGGCTTCACACCGGAGCAGAATGCACATTGCTATCGCTTTTGCCAGCATACTTGCTAGCTGGTTTGGAGTACTTGGAGAAACCCAGGGCTTTGGCTCTTGTGGTATCTGAAAAAGCCTTTGAATCAATTAATTGACCATTCAAATTTCATGTACTTGCCTGGAAGAACTCTGTCCCTCCCCCCTCTTTAAGAAGTATATAATTGGGGTAACCACCACATGGACAGAATACCACTATATTCCCAGAACACTGTAAACTCCAATTAAAGACAGATGTACATGTTTTAGATTTAGGGCGATGTCTCTGGCCTGAAGGTCAGCTGTGAAAAATCAACCTATGTGCTGCTCACAGGTTTCAAGCTAAAGTCCTACCCACTGTCAATTGTCCACGGGCATTTGACCACTTTTGAGTATCTGAGCATGTTCATAGTACGAAATGGACAGATTGATTGGGACGGAAATATTGCTTTATCATTTCAGCTAATTTCCACTTATAATAGCAGGCACAAGAGCACTATACAAGATGATTTCTAACCCTCACCTCTTCTATATGCTCCATCCAGCCTCTATTGGTACTCTTCAGGGGTATTTATGTGGGCTGGCCAGAATATCATTCTAAAAATGTGTATCATCATCATATAAAGAGTGGGTAAGCATGGTGGAAGCCAGACGTTATCACTGGGCACCCAAATTATATCAATAATTGACTGGCTCTTTGCAGACCGAGATAACCTCTTCATCAGATTTGAGCTGGACTGCCTTGGTAAGTATGTGGTGCTGAATTTGCTAGCATGCGGTCACCAAGCACTAAAATGGATAAGGTGAGGGTACCCTTACAGCTGAGATCCCGCTCTAGGCCAGTACTTGGTTATGAAACACTGCATCATCTCTAAAATAGGAGAAGTCTGGGATAGGAGGCAACAGTAAGCAAAAATAACACTCCCACCTTAACCTATCTTCATTTATTAATTGACTCATTGAAATGCGGAAAAGACCCCAAATAAATTAATTTACAGGTTTGTTTAATGTTACATAGTTTATTTTTTCACAATGTTTCTTATTTTCACATAGACTTTCTAATAAACATGTGCTTAAAACGGATAGATAAATAGTACTTCAAAAACAAAAATCACAATGCATTATGCATCAATGTAACATAGAATCAGCCCACTCACCAATCACTATATATCCCTCATTCCATGCACTCCATAAATTACAAAATACAAACCCAGAGAACAAAAAACGAAAAAATCTTGAACCAACAGCAAAGGAGACCATTCTTCTTACTCCTTCCATTGGTGCAACATGAACTGGGTATGTTCGGAAAATTGGTCAAAACACATTTTGATGAAACATATTTTAAGCCACCTTTTTCAGGACCCGATTCTTTTTGAATATTTCTAATTCACCCAATTCGACAAGCGGATGAATCTGATCACCTAGGTCATGTGTGCTCACATAAATGTTGCCGGGCCAAAAAGTTGGGTGATGGGGAAGTAAAGCTTATACACCTAACAGCTTAACTGCACTATGAGAAACCAGTTCATCAGGGATTACTCATGGCTTCCTCGCTTTACCAAATTGCAATTGTTTTATTTCACTTTTTGTCATTATCAATTCTAAGAGGACATTGAAACTCATGATTGCGGGATGGTTGCTGTACAAATCAATTCCTGAGTTTGATTTAATAAAATAAAGTGCTGTTCATGTATAGTAAGAGCTCAGAACACTCAGAGCGTGCATAGCAACAGACTAGCCACTTATTTCACTATTGGCATCGTTGTCAGGGAAAGGGGAAAAGGAAATGTTTCTAAATACATGTTTGAAAAACTATCACTTTAAAAAAATCCAATTCAATGCATTGATATAATCGAATGTATTAAGGTAAAAAAACGGTTCTGTGTGTTAAGCACACTTTATGAATTCTGTAGAGACTATCATATTTACACCATTTTGCCAACCGATTATTTAAAAAACTGAAGGTGTGCAGGGCTCCCCAGTTAATTTCTTTTTTTAACATTAATTAGCCTTTCAATAAAAGTTTTTCTGTTTATTTAACATATTTTTCATGTTAGTATTGAGTCAAGTAAATGGCAGTCCAGTTCTGCTGTTGACCAGGGGGCCGCATGCCAATGTCAGGTGGACAGCATGAGGCCACCAGGCCGTAATTGGAGTATCAGTGATCTATGTCATGTATAATATAGACTGTAGCTGCATTGCCGGGATTTCCAAATAACTCCTACACTCATACGAAATTCGTTGTGGCCCATTAAAGGCAAAAAATGCATCCCCAATGGTCCAATGTTCAGGTCCATAGGTGCTAGAATCTATATAGATGGTAGGGTGCACAAGCAGTGATCCATTGGGGTCAGTTTCACACTCAACCTAAGGGGTTCCTCCTCTCCTCATATAAAGTCTCCGACTGGCAGCCTCAAGGTCAATAAGGTACAGCTGGGATGGGAGTCAAAACAGGCATAAGTCACAAATGATCTACAACTTCACTGTGTGCTCGCAGGTGATGGGGTAGGTTGGAGGGGCTGCCCAAGTTTACCCATCCTTCAGCCAAAATTCACTGTGCTCCAGTTGGGGAAGAAGGCAATATATAGGACCTTATTTAAACACAGTCCAGACCAACTAACACAACTACGCAAAAGATGGGAGCAAGAAGTAGACCACTTGGAGGACGTCAACTAGAATGAGGTTATGATGGCTTCCAGAGAACTTTCAATATGTATGGTGCTTCGTCTCATTTAACCAAAATACTTTCAGTTAACATACTACTGTCCTTCAAGGAAAACTAACATAAGCACCAGTCCCAACTGCCTTAGATATAAAGAAGAGCTTGGCACCCTTTTCTACACTGCATGGGCTTATCTGATTATACATGCTATTGTCCCTGAATGCACAATACACTGACCCAAATAGTCGGGCGACCAGTGAGAAAGTAGTACTACATGGAATGATTAAATCATTTGGCAAATACTGTTTGAGAGGTTGCATCCTCACACTATACCAGATACGGAAAAATCTATTTTTATATTTTGTAACTCTTAATTAGATTAGCTTTCATCTTTAACTTTTGGTCAACGGATTATAGAATGCGATTTGAGGTTAATTAAACATTAATAGAGTCCTCCCGCCGAGGAGAGATAGTAGTGCAACCTCATGGTACCAGGGTTCATGAATTTTTTATGAGGTGATTTGAATCCCCTGTGACATAGATCACATATTAATTTTTTAACAGAAGAATTGTCATTTATTTTACAGGATGCTTTGAGATTAATAGGATTGTGTGAATACATCTCATCTAAGGTTTGAACAATTTTAATGGGGTAGGGTCAGGTCTTCTTCAATTTGAATAGAAATAACTTTTTTTGAACTTGATGGAAGCCCTAATTGACTCACGATGATGGCAGTATGTTAACATACATAAACTGAAGTTAACTCTGGGTGTTTATGCTTTATATGGGGAAAAGAGATTGAATCGTGATGCGAGTTGGACACACCTGATCAGTAAGCTGCATCTGTGAACTTCTCTCGTTTCCCACGAAATATGAAATCGTGATTATTCTGGATGATTTGCAGAAATCGTGATTATTCTGGATGATTTGCAGGAGAGAAAGCTTAAGGTAGTCAGACCACGCCAGTTCTCTATAATTGGAATGATGAGAGTGATACACGTGTTTCTATCGGTATCCAGAAGCCTGAGATTCTGGTAGATACGAGTTAAAGAAAGCTTAAAGAAGTCAACCTGCACAATTTGTTCTCCATCTTTGGAATGAATGAGAGCGATATAGGTGTTCCTCTAAATGCATGGGGGAAGACTACAAAGTTTATATAATGTTGTTTTCCATTAATTTGAATGAACACACAGGGGAAATTCAAGATCAAATTCAGTTCAAAAGATTTCCTTAGCTTGGTCTCCTAACCGGATAATCTTCACAGTATACAAAATGTACAGTAAGTTCTCTTTATTGGAGCATCTGATGGACACCTAAAATTTAATTAAGTCAGACACCAGTGTCCAGTCTTCAGAATCATCACTTAATATAAGCAAGAAGTCCTCACTTTGTTGTCATTTATGTAATGGTTGCATCTGGCTTTAGATTTATGATTGGAGATAGCTCTGTTATGAAGTATTTCATAGTTTCCATTGACAGACTATGCTGGAGATTAGAATAAATATGTAGCACATATCTATTGAATATATAAGTATGCTGCGACTCCCCCCTCAAGGTTACAGAGAATGTTAGTTGGTGATTTTATCTTATGTACTTTTTACATTACCACAGTAAATCCAACTTTAGGCGATTATGGATAACAATTACGATGATATCTGTTCTAACCCAGGACGTTTATGCTAGTGTGAAAACATTGTGCACAAAGTGTTAGTTGTGGCTGTAATGCTTATTTGGTGTGGTTATCTTCCAGTCTGTTGGACAGCAGAGGATTGACCCTAAAAACAATAGCCTACAATAAGGCCGTATTTTAGTCCCGTTATGATTCAGGAAATAAATTTCAGATCTTGCAGCAGTGTTGCAGCACAATAAGGGAATCCCCCGAAACTATCTAATACTAAAATCAAATTCTTGGCATATTCTGATGACTTAGTCATACTTTCAACCATAAAGAAGGCCTCCAAGAACAACTGACTAGAGTACAAACCCACCTACAACTTGGACAATAATTTGCAGATCAACATTAAAAAAATAACAAAACGTAGGTCATTTGGTTGTCAAACTCCCTGATACACCTCGTCAATAGGTTTGGTTAAATTGAGCATGTGTCCACTTAAGCATATTTAGGGGTTACATATGACGATAAACTCCACTGGAGCACCCATTTGGAACATCAGTGTTAGAAATTATGCGGCAATCACAAGAATGACAAAAAGCTTTTCACTAAAATACAGTGGGGGTGCAGTGGATCCAACCATACTAAATTGGTACCGGTCTGTACATACGGATCAGTTTGTTGGCCTCCGGAAACCATAAGGAAAGTAGAAACACAGTGAATTGAATAAGCAAGATATTCAACCAAAGGAAAGCAACACGGCCAAGTATTAGAAGATTAGAACTTGGATATGTTGCTCAAAGCCCGGATTACCATTAATATTATCAACTTTTACATAGATAGTAGAGGGTCAGATAATAATACTATAAGGTTTAACGTAAATAAAGAACTGTCAAAACTGAACAGTGTAACATGGGTGGCAGAACATCACATTAAGGATATCTTGGCCAAGTACAATTTACAACTATAAATGATTTGTATAAAGTGACCAAAGTAACACAGAAGCCACTGTTATGACAGGAAACCAGAATGGCAGCTGCCTCTCAGATATTGAGAGTGTGACACAATACAAGAGCCCCAAATATACCTTAGAGTCATACCAAAACAATAGCAGTTATATCTAGACTTTAGTATTAACAGAAAGGCAAAAATATCTTTCTTGCATTTCAGACTCCTACCTTTTTATCAGTTTGATGGATGATAGAGAAAACCCACCAGATCTAACAACATTTGTCAACTCTGCAATTTGGATAGGGGAAACTTTGGAACACATTATTTGCCGATTTCCTGAGTTAATGCATATTCGTAAGAAATATTTGAAACAGTTTTTTAAAACAGAAGGGATAAGAACCAGATCAGAGGCAATTTTATTCAGTTTTAGGAAGACCACTCCAACATATGTGGGACAGAAAACATTTTTTTAAATCTTAGCAAATAAAACTATGACACAAAAAAGGTGGTAATGCAAATCTTTGAGGACACAATAGCGGGTAAGTTACATCAAGTGGAATGATTTCTTGAATGCTTTCTAAAAGTCTTTTAAAATCTGCTCCGGGGGCGTGGCCAAGATGGCGGGCTGAGAGGTCTCACTTGCCGAGAGCTCCCGGACCCCTGAATCCCTGCACCGCTTGTAACCGCTGATTCCCCCCCGGATCACGCGGCGACTGAGCCTGGTGCCCACGGTGGAGGTGTGGAGCGACTGCTGAGCCCGGTTTGCGCCGTCGGGGGTGAGATCCTGGCCGGTGAAGCCCGGGTCGGGGCCCGCTGCATGGCCCGTGTGCGAGCCCGAAGCCGCGAGTCTCCCGACCCTTGGAGCGTGACGGAGCGCCCAGCCGCCTGTGTGTGAAGCCCGCAGCGGTGCATGAACTGTCGGAGTGGGAGTCAGCAGCGGCTTCGCGAACGGCTCGGAGTTGTCCGACGGCGGTTGTACGGAGCGGAGCAGAGCGGAGGTGAAGAGCGGAGGCGGAGTCGACATCGCCTCACTACGCCAGCCCGTGGACTGAAGAGGCCCGCTGGGAGAGGCCGCTCCGGCCGGTTGTCTGAGCGGAGCGGAGGAACGGGGCTCCCGGGGCAGATCTCCCCCTGAGGCTACGGGCCCCGGCGACCTTCGCACCGTGACTTTGCCCACTGGCCGGATTTTTGGGTCCCGGATCAGAGACGGAGAGGGGTTCTCCATCTTGGGCGTTGGCCCCTCGACATCACAGAGCGGCCATTTTGTGGTCTCCGGCCGGGCAGCTCGGCCTTCCTGGTGCTCTTTGTGTGGCGCTGCCCCCGGCTGGCATATAGCTGCTTTCTTTGCCCTCAACGTCCTCTACTCAGCTGCGATGTCGAACGCTAGAGGACAGCGACAGGGCGACCGAACCTTGCCGGACATGCTGGGTCGCAGCGCCCTACGCAGCGGTGGAACCCAACCCGCCATGACCTCCCCGGCCCCGACCAGGGGAGCAGATGGCGGAGAACCCCCGGTGACGAGATCATTTCTCGAATCGCTCTTTAGCTCCCTTCGGGAGGACTTTCAAACGCTCAAGCGTGAGGTGGCCGGGGAGGTCCGCGAAGTAAGGAGAGAGATGGACTCCCTGGGGGAACGTGTGAACACAGTGGAGGAAGCGGGTCACTCCAGGGATGAAGAGATCACCCATCTGCAGCAGGAGGTCCTGCGGCTGCGGGAGCAGCAGATTTAGCTACAGGCCCACGCCGAGGACCTTGAAAATCGGTCCAGGCGGAACAACATACGGGTCCGCGGTGTGCCGTCCGGTGAGGAGGGTGAAGACGTGACTGCATATCTGGTGGCCCTCTTTCGTGCGATCCTGGGAGAGTCGGAGGACTTTCGGATCCGCATAGACCGAGCACATCGGGTGGGCCGCCCCCGCAGAGCTACGGCGCCCGCCCCGGACATTCTGGCCTTCCTCCCGGACTTTCCCTTGAAGGAGCGGATCCTCCGAGAAGCACGAGGGCAGCAATCTTTCCGATTCCGGGACCACCCTGTGACCCTGTTTCAGGACTTATCTACAGTCACGCTGCAGAAGAGGAAATCATTCAAGATCGCCACTGACTTCCTCCGTGAGCAAGGGACACAGTACTCTTGGGGGCACCCCTTCCATCTGATATTTCGATGGAACGGTGTTTTGCATCAGCTTCGGTCCCTCCAGGATGTCTGCGCGGTGTTGGGCCTCACAGCATCGGATACAGATACCCCGGCTCCGCGGCGGAGGCGAAGCACTCGTGACGGATGGCAGCAAGCTGGAGGGGGGACCTCTCCTCCGTCGGAGCGTCCGGGCTCGCCCGTGATCAGGGCGGACATGGCGGCCGCCATCCAGGAGGCCTCCAGAGTGGCGGCGAACGGCGAAGTGGCCCTGACGGCCTGAACTCACTCCGGGGGGAGTCTACTCTAGCTTATTCCTCTTGCAGGTGCAGGGATCCGGGGGGTGGGCTGGGAGGAATGGCGAGTGCTGGAGGAGGTGGCTGGACGTCCACTAGACTGATTTACCACGGCCCTGCCCGTTACGGGCCGGACTGGGACAATGTATTTTTTGAAAAGTTTGAGTAGCAGGGAATGGGGTTGGGACTGGCGGGCAGATGTTTTGATTCTGGGGCCTAGAGGGGGGGCCAGCTGCGGGGGATGGTGTAGATTTGGTTGTGTGGGGACAAGGGGGGGTTTTCTAGTTGTGGGGTGTTGGGGTTCAGGGACTGTACTGTGCCAGTGGTCGGTTCAAAGTTGCTCTGTTTTGAGGCCTCGAGTGGTGCCTTCTGTGTTTGCCTGCGGGGCTTTGCCTCTTGACATGTGCTCCATTGATCCCCCTCCTTGATGGCTCTTAAGGTGCTTACTCTCAATGTGAAAGGGCTGAATAATCCGGTTAAAAGGCGGGCAGTGTTATCCTTGTTAGAAAACTCACAAGCGGATATCTGTCTGTTGCAGGAGACCCATTTGCTGGCTAAGGACTGCTCGAGGATGCGTACCCCTAAGTTCCCCACGCAGCTGTTCTCCTCTAGCGCCTCCAAGACGGCAGGGGTGGCGATCTTGTTTTCTAGGGGGTTCAGGGGAGAGGTTGTGTGCAAGGTAGCAGAACAGAAAGGGAGACTTCTAGTGTACAGGATCAGGATGGGGGGTTTAGCCATGACTGTTGGCACCGTCTACTGCCCCAATGATCACCAGGACCAATTCTTACACAGGGCTTTGGAGGACGTTGCATCCACCTCTGATAGGCACATAGTGTTGGGGGGTGATTTGAACCTGGTTTTCGACGCGGCGATGGACAGGTCTGTGCAGCGGCGCCACCAGTTGGGTGAGCTTTCGGGCTCGATTCGAACTCGACTTGAGGAGCTGGATCTGCATGACATGTGGCGCCACCTCCACCCCACCACCCGTGCATACTCTTACTTCTCACATGCCCATAGATCTTATGCGCGATTAGATCATCTCCTTGTGTCGGGCCCAATGCTCCCTTTGGCTTCGAGTGCAGACATGGGGGTCCTCTCTCTTTCTGACCACGCCCCGGTGGAGGGCGCTTTCACTCTGCCCCCGGTGGTTCGGCCGAGAGGAGTCTGGCGGCTCCGGGACACGCTTTTGCACAGGCGGTCGGTGGTGGATCAGATCCGGGCGGCCATTTTGGATTTTCAGACCATAAATGATACTGGGGATACTTCTCGTGCAACACAGTGGGCAGCCCTGAAGGCGGTGCTCCGAGGCGAATTTATAGCGATTTCCTCGGCCGAGAATAGGGACCGACAGCTCAAGAGAGATGAGCTCACCCAGCAGGTGAGGGAGCTGGAGCAGGTTCATCACAGGACAGGGGCCCCCAGGGTGTGGAGGCAGCTGAAGGCGGCACGGAAACTCCTGGCGGCCCTCGACACGGACCGGGCGGAGTATGCGATGCTTCGCCTGAGACACAAATATTATACAGGGGGCGATCGGTGTGGGCGGCTCCTGGCTAATAAACTTAGGGTGCAACACCAGCAGCACCGAGTGAAGGAACTGGTGGACCCGACCGGTGGTAGGGTCACGGCTGATGAGCAAATAGCAGACGTCTTTCGCAGCTTTTATGCTGACCTCTACACCGGGGAGGCCCCTTCGGCCCGGGCTGAGATGGCCTATCTGGACTCGGTCCCGCTCCCGTCGTTGTCTCAGGAGCAGGCTCTGTATCTGGAGCGTGACATCCGTCTCGAGGAGGTGATCACGGCGATATCCCGGCTTAAATTGGGCAAGGCCCCGGATGGCTTTATCCCGCTGTTCTATAAAACCTTCTGTCAGGAACTGTCGCCTCTACTGACCCGCCTTTTTAACTCCTTCGCAGAGCCGGGAGCCATCCCCTCCGAATTTCTCCAGGCCACAGTTTCCGTGATTCCGAAGCTGGGTAAGGACAGGACCGCCTGTGGGTCCTACCGTCCCATTTCGCTACTGAACACAGATTTGAAAGTGTTCACCAGTATATTAGCTGCACGCCTGGCGTTGCACCTCCCGGGCATGGTTGACTCGGACCAAGCGGGCTTCGTGCCCGGTAGGCAAACAGTAGATAACACGAAGAGGGTGACGCACATCCTCGAGAAGGCTTCCAGGGTCCCTGGGGAGAGGATGCTCCTGTCCATAGACGCGGAGAAGGCTTTCGACAGGGTGCACTGGCCCTACCTAGAGAAGGTCCTGGGCAAATTCGGAATTGGGGAGAAGTTCCGTCATCTGATCTTCAATTGTTACCGGTTCCCCTCTGCGGTAGTCCGGGTGAACGGCGGCAGCTCTCGACCCTTCCCCATTGAGCGGGGTACGAGACAGGGGTGCCCTCTCTCCCCTCTGCTCTTTGCCCTGTACATGGAGCCTTTTGCTCAGAGGGTTAGGCAGAACCCCGACATTGTCGGTGTCAAGATGGGTGAATTCCATCATGCGATCAGCCTGTACGCGGATGATGTCATTCTGACGCTGGATGACCCGCGGAGATCGCTGCCGGCCTGTGTAGAGGAACTGAACTTATTCACCGACGTGGCGGGCTTCAAGGTGAACTTGGGGAAGTCGGCCGCCCTTGACATTTCGCTTACTAACGCCACTAGAGCGGAACTACAGAGGCTTTACCCTCTGAGCTGGTCCAGGGACCGGATCCCGTACTTGGGGATCCTATTGGCGCCCTCCCTCCCGGAGATGGTCACGGCCAATTACGCGGCTCTGGGCGCGAAAATCAGGGAGGAATTGGGCCGGTGGGACAAGGGCACGCTGTCGTTACTGGGTAGGGTGGCCGCGGTGAAGATGACCCTCCTGCCTCAGGTGCTTTACCTCTTCAGAGCGTTGCCGCTCCAGCCCCCCGCGGGGTGGCTTGCGGAGACACAGACTGCCATCGCGCGGTTCGTGTGGCAGGGTCGCAGGCCGAGGATTAAGAGAAGCATCGCTATGCTGTCACCGGAATCCGGGGGGCTGGGGATACCGGACTTGCGGAAATATTTCCAGGCCGCTCAGCTCCGCTATCTAGTGGAATGGAGCCGGTGGGAGTCTGATAAGCACTGGCTGTTCCAGGACCAGGCGGTGGCGGGTAGGACGCTGCAGGAAGTACCATTCTTGAAGCGGGCCCATCGACCCCCCAATCTCTATGCGTCTCTGGTAACGCGGGTCCCGCTCCGGACGTGGGACTCGGTGGCTGCCAGGTGCGAGCTTACCACCTTCCCCTCTCCCTTTACGCCGCTCATTGGCAACCCGGACTTCGACAGCGGGATGGAGCAGGGCGCTTACGAGCGCTGGCGGGTGGCCCGCTGCTGCACTCTGTATCACTTGTACTGCCCTGAGGGGGTTGTCCCCTTCCCGGACCTGAGGAGGGATTATGGCCTCCCGGAAACGGAGCGCATGCGATACATGCAGGCGCGCCACTGGGCATTACAACCCCAAGTGCGCGACGCGGCACACCGGGAAATCACGGCGTATGAGCGTTGGTTAATTACTCGCACGTCGGACGCTAAACTGATCTCGGACCTGTATAAAATGCTGCAGCCCCCCTCCTTTCATATTCACAACCCCGGTCGGGAACGTTGGGAGCGTGAGCTCGGGCGCGTGTTGAGCCATAAAGAATGGGAACACATCTCCTTCCGCGCACGTCACTCGGCCTACCACACGGGTCTTACGGAGACATTCACTAAAATCTCGACCTACTGGTACCATACTCCGGAGAAACTGCACGAGATGGACAGGGCAATACCAGGGACGTGCTGGCGCAACTGTGGCGATACTGGTACTCTAACACACATACTATGGGACTGTCCCCTGCTGGCTCCTTACTGGGAAGAGGTTTTGGGCGAGGTAGACAAATGCTTTGGGATAGAACTGCCTAGATTCCCGGCCTATGTTCTGCTAGGGTTGCCGAATGGGCTGATGTATCCCCTTAGATCTAAGAGAGGTAGACAGATCGCAATTGCGCTGGGGTCAGCGGTGCAGAATATTCTCATACACTGGCGCACTACCACACTTCCCTCTGTAGTTGGTTGGCTGCACAGATTATGGCATGTCCTTGGAATGGAGAAGATGTCCTTAGTGGCCTTGGGGGATACTGATACCTTTGAGGAACTGTGGGAGCCCTTTCACAGCCTGTTATGTTCCGAGTTTCGGGAGATCACCTGCCCTAGATACCTTAGGTTGTTAAGGCTGACACCGCCACCGGACCCGCCTGCTTGATTGGGTGGGGTCGGTACTGTATAGCGGGGATTTTCGGAGAGTTGCATGTAGCGGAGACTGTAGATATTGGCACAGTACAGGGGGTGGGTTAGGGTTAGGTAGTTAGGGGTTCTGTTTGGTTAGGTAGGTTCTTGGAGCGGGGTTGCTTCCCCTCCCTTCACCCCTCCCTTTTTTCCCTTCCCCTCTTCCCCTCCCCCCCCCCCTTTTTTTCCTTTTCCTTTTTTTTTCTTCCGTTCTCTCTTGGTCCCCCCCCTGATTTTCTTTCCTCCCCCCCATCCCGTCCCTCCCTTTCTCCCCCCCCCCCCTCTCGTTGTTTGTATGTGACCACAGGTGCGAAAGCTTTGCTCCCGAGTCGGATGGGGCCTCTTGCAAACTTGTAACTGCATTACTGTACTTGCTGTACAATGCGCATTGCTGTGCGGTTCCTGTGGTTTACTTGTTCCTTGCCCCCTTGTGTCCTACCCCACCCTGCTTCAATAAAATACTTTAAACATAAAATCTGCTCCGGATAATTTAAATTCTTTTACTAGTTTTATTGAGTATCGATTTCCGATTGCATATGATTTTAGGTAACTGAAACAATAAGGTATACTGACGGAAAAACGTCCGGACTGACATCTCAATCTAAGATGGTAAGTGACTTATGTCCATGCTGCTAACAACTTTATCCATGCCCTTTAGTATTTTGCTTCTGGTTTTGTATCAAGATTGATGCTATAATTCATATTTTATTTATTCTGATTGTGAAGTATTTAGATTTCTATTGATGCATTCATATATTTGGAATAGGTAACTGTGAGGCTCCTTATAAGCTTGCAATGAATTAAGCTCAACCCCTAAGAAAAGATTCTATTTAAATGTTTGACATCCTTTGATGGTATAGTTTTTTTATTTTGTATTGGATATCATTGAATAAAGTTTATTATAGATCTATTTAAAAATCTTGATATATCTCAACTATTGCTCTAAAGCCTAAGAATGAACTGAGCGAGCGACTGTTGAGCTGTTGTATATGCTATTAGAATAAAAGGACATCTAATCCTTTAATTAGGAGATATTTGAAAGAAGGGTAGAACCAAAGAACACAGCTATTCGCCTAATGGTATGATTTTTTTGCGTATAACGAAAGTGCCTCTTTCTTGAAAAGGTGCTAATGGTTTCAAGGTAATCATTGTTATTATTGAATTGTAGTGATGTGTCTAGCTAGTGTAGGAAAGAATGCCCTTTTGTTTTTTGTTTTTTAACATGGGTCCCCCCACTTTTTGCCTGGTATCGGATGCAATGTTGACAGAAAGTGCACTGCGTTCCTGCTAACCAGGTCTCCAGTGCCAGATCTCTTTCCGTAAACACTGTACAATTGTTCCCCAAATGGCAATACATTTAGCACCCCTGTAAGACCCTAGTAAGTGGTACCCCTGGTACATGGGGGCATGAAGTACTAAACAGTTTCTCTAAGGATAGCAACATGTATTATTTCACCCAAAGAGACCCCTCAGCACCAACACACAAACCTCTATTGCAGGCTGCATGCCATGGTGCAGAGAAAATTGAAGACATAACATGTCACACCCTCTATGTGCCATGCCTGCAGACACTGAATGCAGTATAGGTAAGTCATCCCTGAGGCAGGCATTACAGCTCTATGACTGGATGACTGGTGAAGACCAGCCTGCCACCACAGACAGGTTTCTGAGCCCCCTGCAGAGGAGAGCTGTGCTCTTTGAGAGCAGAAACCAGGCCTGCTTCGGCTGCAGGTGTTGTCATCTCCTCTAAGCAGGTTGGCTAAGTGATCCACATATCAAGGCAGGAGGCTTTCAAGCTCTGCTGCCTTTGATATGCGACCCAAGACTTCCCCAAACTGTGGAAATGCCACCCCCTCACCCGAGCCCACATGGCACCAGGACAGGTGGGGAAATCAGCTAGTCACAAGGTGTGTACCACCATCACAGGCTAGTACCACCCCTAAGGTGGGTTACCGCCATCTTAGTTTAGGAGGAATTAAGCTTTCTGGGTCAGGGTTATGCCCACTTCCCACATAAGTGGTCATATATGTGACGTGTAGACGCCCTAAAGATAAGTAGCCCATTGGCTACTACCTGTCACTCCCTGTTACACCCCTAAAATGAGAATGTAGGGGGCACTCTTGACACCAGGAAGTCAGATTCGACAGATCAAGAAGAGAAGGAAACAGAGAGCTGCAAGAAGGAGCTGCAAGAAGAAGCTGTGGACCTTTTGTGCCAAACCCTGCTTGCTGCACCAAGTCTCGACAATCTTCACCCAGCGACTCGCCTACCAAGTACTCCCCGTTGGGTTGCAGGCACTTTGCGTTTCGGTGCCTGTTGAATGAAGGGGAGTAGCTCCTCTACTTCAAGGGAGATTGCTAGCAATTTGCAAAGTCTGGTCTACAGAGTTGACGCTCCTTGACCAGCCAGACGCAGAAGCTCAACAGGAAGAGGACCGGATGCTCCTGAAGGTCAGATCTGTCCACCCACAAAGTGAGGGGACACCAGGACCAGACAGAGCTGCACAGGACCAATGCTCACGGTACAGCAAATCTGGCAACAAGCAAAGACAGGGAGAGTCCAGTCAGGAGTCTAATGACTTCAAGTCAAAGCAGCCATCGAGGGACGTCAGCACTGCAGAGACCCACTTCCAGGGTGACCAAGATGTCCTGATTTTTGCACCCTCAACCGGTTAGACAGACGACCCTTGTGACCCATTGGAAGGTGGCCCCTTCGCTTTACCAGAGTAGCGCACAAAGCTACCAACGTGACCTCCCCCTTTCCACCAAATGCCCCAGGGCAGGAAACGAGAATCTGCCGGTAGTAATTTGGACCTTGTCCCCCTATGATCCTAAATCCCACGGGAGACCCCCAAAAACTGAACACAAATAACTGTATGCTATTTCTCCCATAGAAAAGCATTGTGCGTAAAGATGCATCTAATTGAACATTTTACTTATCTGCTAAAATCAATATTTTAAAAGTACCTACTTGCTATTGAAGTTCTTGGAATCAACGTTCATATAAACTAGGACTTATTTTTCTGAATTGTTCGGATTTATTTTTGTGTGCTTCTCATTTATTGCCTGTGCGTTTGTCAAAAAATGCTTAGCACTACTTCTGATGCACTACCGACGCTACTTCTAATTGCTCACATTGCTCCTGAGGCGGAAGCCGGGAGTCTTTTAATCAGATCGCGAATTGTAACTTTTTTATCCTGCTCTTGGTTGTTGCTCCTTTGTGTCCGCCCCCCACCCCCCCCCCCTCCCTGTCACGTAGAGCTCACGGATTTATCGTGACGCTCTATTTACTTTTTATCATCTCCTGTTGTGGCATGGACCTCCCAGCACCTTGCACTTTGTCCCGTTGATAACTTATCATTCTCCTTACTTCGCACCTCGGGCAGTTATCTGCCGATTGAAGGTCTGAGGCTCCGGGGTTGTGTAAATCGGCGGCGGCCATCTTACATTGGGCACTCTTCGATCGGGGCTCTAGTCGCCAGTACCTAAACAACTAGTTATGGCTCCGCTCAGCAGACACGATCAGCGGTCGCGCCGCACTCGCGCCAGAGTCGAGCTAGAGTCCAGCCCGTCTGCGCTCGTCAGCGACAAGGAGGCGCCAGGGGCCAGGTATGCTGCCCCCTTGCCTCCCTATACCTTAGGTGAGCCCCTTTACTCCTTTACTGCTCTGCGAGCGCTTAAACCACCTAAACGGCCTTGCCATTACACCTTTGCCCCTGAATCTTTTGCAACCACTTCAGTTTGCGATTGCCATGACACCATCTCCCAGCGTAAAGTCTCTGGCACAGCATTTTGCTGCCCCTCCACTATAACTCCTCCTTTGTCCACCGCTGAACATTCGGGTTTCTTGATCAACTCCCGCTCGCTGGTCAAAAATAACATCTCTTTTAGGGATTTCATTTCTCTGAGAAAGCCCTCCTGGGCCTTTATTACTGAAACTTGGGCTACGGATTTCTCTGAACCTGACCTGCTAAATGCTATCCCTGAAGGTTATTCATTGGCCAGAATGGACAGAGTGGGTCGAGTGGGAGGAGGCTTGGCGATATTGTATCATAACTCTATTAAATGTCAAACGGTCCATCTGCCCTCCTCGCTCGAATATCTTCAGGCGATGCATTTCATTCAGAATCCTTCCCCTACGATCTCCTTCACTGGGATATTGATCTACAGACCTCCTGGCCCTAGGTCTGCTTTTAGCTTAGAGCTTCTCAAGATAATTGAACCCTATATTGACAGACCTAGTCTAACTATTCTAGGGGATATTAACTTCCATCTGGAAAATATGAATTCCCCTGACACAATCCATTTGTTGGACTCCCTAGCGTCGTGTGGTCTGTGACAATTGGTGACCAGTCCCACCCACTTAGCGGGGCATACTCTGGATGGGGTATTTAGTAATGATTACTGTCTCCAGACTGGCATCCCCCTACCTTTAGCATGGTCAGACCACTTTGCCGTTCCCCTTGATTTCTCTTTCTCCTCTCCTGCCGGCACTCTGCCTGACTACACCAAGTGGGTACTGAGGAGGAACTTTAGGGAAATTAACAACTATTCCCTCACCCCCTTTCTATCCACTCCTAAATCCTGGTCTTATGAAGATGCTCATACTGCGGCTCTTCATCTTTCCAACACTATAGCGGAGGCTGTTGATTCACTCGTGCCAGCCCAGCAACGCTATTCTGCCAGGAAACGACCTTCTCAGACAAGGATGCAGGAGGCAGGAAAGGCTTTGGAGGGCTCATCTGGACCCCTTAGAGAAGAATAAACACAAACTTCTTCTCAAAGGCTATAAAGCCTCAGTTCTGACTGTAAAACAGGCGTATTATTGCACACTAACGTCCTCTCTTAAATCATCCAGGGATCCGTTTAAGATAGTTGATAATCTTTCCCTTATTCAGACACCTGATCCTATTACAGCCTCCCAGGATCTTTGTGATCAGATCTCCACTTTCTTCCATGTGAAGATCTTGGATATCTACACAGACCAGGAAGCCCTCAACTCTGGTTCCCCTCCTCCCATTCCCTCAATCCCTATATCGGAAATCCAATCCCATGTCCCTCCCCATTCCCTCCTTCAGTTTCCCCCTATCACTCTCGAACATCTTAGCACCCTGCTGGATAAGCTTAAGTCTGGGTCGCCGCTTGATCCCTGCCCTTTAAAAATTCTTAAAGATTGTAGACAGACCATTCTGCCCCCATTGATGGATATAATGAATCTTGCCATTTCAGCGGGGGAGTACCCCCAGTCTTGGAAACTGGCGATTGTCAAGCCCTTATTAAAAAAATCCACTCTTGATCCTGGGATATTAAAGTACTTTCGTCCGATCTCCCTTCTTTCCGCTCCTGCTAAACTCCTGGAGACCTATCTTAAGTCTCATCTCAGTGCTTTTCTTGACAGCACCAATGCTTTAGATCCCTCTCAACATGGCTTTCGTAGGATTCACAGCACTGAGTCGGCGCTCACAGTGGTTGTCGACAGTATTCGGTCTAAGGTCGACACCGGCCAAACTACTCTGCTGGTGTTATTAGACCTTACGGCGGCCTTTGACACCCTGTCCCCTACCATTCTGGCCAACCGACTCAGTGAGCTGGGAGTCATGGGCCCTGCTCTTAGCCTTTTATCATCTTTCCTTGACCAACGGAAACAGAGGGTTAAGCTGGGCGAGTTTCTGTCACCCATTAAGCCTGTGAAGTGTGGGGTATCTCAGGGCTCCTCTTTGAGCCCGACGCTTTTTAACGTCTATGTGGCCCCACTCGCCAGGCTCATAAGATCTTTTGGGTTGGAGGCTCTTTCCTATGCCGACGACACGCAGATTATGGTCTTTATCTCTCAATCTGTGACCATAACTGTCCATAATTTTAAAAACTGTATGGAGGCGGTCGCCGGATGGATGATCAAGAACTTCCTTAAGCTGAATGGAGAGAAGACGGAGGTCCTTATCTTTGGGGGCAAGAGTGAGATCTGGTCAACGGACTGGTGGCCTGATGTCCTTGGTACCTGCCCCGTGCCGTCCCTTTTTGCTCGCAACTTGGGGTCATGCTGGATACTAATCTCTCGCTTGACAAGCAGGTCAGTAGGACCATGTCCACTTGCTGTAATGCCTTGAGGATCCTCAGGAAAATTACTCATTACCTCTCCCCCGATGCACGCAAGCAAGTTGCAGTTGCGCTTATTGCATCTAGGCTAGACTATTGCAATGCGCTGTACTTGGGCATTAGCAATAGTCTGGTCCAGCGCCTTCAGACGGTGCAGAATGCGGCTGCCCGGTTTGTGGTGGGGGCTCCTAAACGCTCCTCTGGCACGGCCATCAGAATGAACCTGCATTGGCTTCCCATGCAGGCGAGGATTAACTTTAAGGCTCTTTGCCTTACTCATTGTGCCCTTAATGAGTCTGGGCCTGAAGCCATTCGTGCTCTCGTGGCCTATTACACCCCCGGCAGAGCACTTCGTTCTTCCAGTAAAAATTTGCTGGCTGTTCCCCGCATATTTAAAGCCAGATGGGGGGGAAGGGCCTTTCATTTTCTTGCACCCAGACTCTGGAATACACTCCCTAGTGAGCTTAAGGGGGTCTCTTCCCATATCCTGTTTCGCAAGGTCCTTAAGACTTGGCTATTTCAGAAAGCATATTTGTAACTCCCCCTCTTAAGACTCTTGAGTTTTGAGCCTTCTTTTTACCATCCTTCAGCGCCTTGATGCCTACGGGTTAAGTCGCGCTTTAAAAGTCTATGTTAATAATAATAATAATAACCTCACTGCTCGCCTACCCTAACACAAAAGAGAGCATTTGCAATATTATTTGTGCCTCGGTCAACGAATCTGGGTTTGCCTTGACTCTTTACACAGTGTACCTCTTTTTGGTCCACTATATAAAGAGCCAGTTTCCTACAGTTAGCTAAAATGATTTGTCTCTATTTACTGTATCAAGTACTGTCTTACTTATTTAGAACATTTTTTTTTGTGGTTTAAAAAGTTGGTTTAGTAGAAGTAAGCAAAGTACAGCATTCAAACCAATAACAAAAGATACAGTCGAGGGAGAAAAGGGGGATAATATAGCAAGATAAACATGCATGGTCAATTTAAAAACAATTTTAGGATAAAATAGAATATTACTATGCAATAATATTAGAAAAGAAAGGAACATCAAGGAGGTTTTTGAACACCCTCCGTATTAAGGTGGCGTTGAGAAGAGGATTGTGCTCATTTGTCCAAAAAGTTGCGATTGGAGACCAAAAAACAGAATATTTAAGAACCAGCGAGAGGGGATGACAGTATGATGTCTCAAGTCTATGGTTATGACAAACTGCATACCAACAAGCTTGAAAGGATAATTTGGAGAAATCTTTCCAATTCTTCGTTATTTGTTAGAATACCACTCCTAGCAATAAACAGCCGTCCAACAGTCAGCCAGACTTCCCAAGAAAACAATTATGGAAAAGGATATTGTGGAGTTAAACATGGAGTTAATTTGCTTCCAGAATTGCATCCAAAACGTATGTACTAAGGGGCAAGTGAATAAGAAATGTTTGATGTCTGTATGGGGTAAATGCTTCATCATTGGGGTCTTCGCACCCCTCTACGGGATGAGGCGTGCTTCGACCAGCGACTACGCGGGAGCACTCTATAGACTATGTGTGGTGTGTGTGAAGGTATTTATGTGAGTGAGTGGTGAGGTTATACAGCGAGTGATGTTTAAAAAGAGCCTGGCTCGTGGGGTAAAAAGCAATTTTAATCTGCCCCATGACTGGCGCTATTAAAAACGTGCAGAAAATGGAGGACTAACTGTAACAGTCGCAATGTAGTGTACATGATCACTTGTCTCTGCGGCCTAGAATATATAGGCATGACCACGAGAGCAGTGAAAACACGGCTAAGTGAACATAAAAGTAACATACGGTGCAAGAAGAGCACAACCAAAATGGCTACACACTTTCTGGAAGCACAACATTGTGTTAACGATATCTGTTGGACAGTCATAGAACAATTACAATCTGAATCTGGTCTACTCAAAAAGGAACAACAATGGGTGTCCATTTGGGGACCCACGTTAGGGGCCTGAATGATGAGATCCCATGGGGACAACTGACAAACTCGAGAGACCACAGCCCTTTTCCCATGATCATCCGTCACAGGTAGGATGATTTACACTGTGTCCTGCACTACTGAAACGATTCATGTTGATCGTCTAGGGAACATGCTCTGCAAGGCTCAATGTACTGATGGCCTTTTCAATAGGCGTCTTTTTGATTATGAGCTCCGCCAAACGAACTGATTTTGGACACTCATTGTTAATAACTTGAAGGAGTCCTTCGAGTACACACATTATGTAAACTTATGTTGTGAGCAGACATACGCACTATTTTACTGTGAACGCCCCTTTCGAGGTAACCATGTTTCTCCACTAAACAACTGTATCAAGAACTCTAAATCCAAACAGTATTGTACACCCGAAAGGAATCGCAAAACCCTTCGAAAGTTAGCATGAACGTACAAATGTGTCCGGACAGCAACCATGCGCAGTAAGTAGTTCCAAAACTGTAGTTATTCCTTGCCTGTGTGCAGGCATATCAGTGCAAGTTAGTGCTTCGAGTTAATGTACACAGAACGTGCAGGTTGAGATTTCATTATAGCACGTATGTTAGTAAATAAATACTAACACCCCAAAGCTAAAGCATTGCATCTGTAATATACCAGAAGATTTCAAACAGAACCTAGTACATAGTCAAGTAAATGTATTACTGAAGCAAATTCAGTATAATGGGATGGGCAAATAGGATTAGGTTTTTGGGATGTTTGAAAATATACAACGCCCCTCCCTCCCCTAAATCAAGTCTGAATATATAGTAATCTACTGTTTTGTCATTAATGAGGCTAAATAGAGCATATTACCTGTGGTTGATCGTGGTCTTTTGCACTCAGTTGTTCCAATTCTTCTTTGTGCCTTTCATCCAATTCTGCTTCCAGTTTGGCAATATCTTCAGCAAGCTGCTTCCTTCTCTTTTTATCATTCTTAGCTACCGCATTTTTCATACTCTGAATTTTGGCTGAGAAAACATTACCTACAGTTAGTTGTGATACCATTTTTTTATTAACCAATAAAAATGCATTAAATATAAGGAAGGATCCGGTGACAATGCAAACGGAGATGCCATCAACTTGGAAGTAAAACGACTACCTAAGTAACTTACTTCAGTAACAGAAATATCCCAGCTACTTGGAGTAGACCATCATATTATCAACTCGATCTTAGCTTTCGCAAATCTACACCACCAACCTCCTAAACTGACCAGACTTTGGAAAACACTATATGTGGGCATATTTAAGGCAAAACTGTCAACTTAACGACTTATAATTACTATTAATAATTTCCATAAACAGCCTAAATTCTTTGATTAACTGGTTCCGTAAAGGTCTCACAAAAACAGAATGAGCTAGCCCAATATAAATCCATAAAGACAGAAGGAAAACTCAGCATAAAACAACAATTGCAGTGACAGTACAAAATAAACAAAGCAGCCATCATGAAAGTCAAGAGATCACACTACTCACAGTACATATAAGAGGCTACTACCCAAACTTAGACCCTCCTAAAAATCATCTTGAAGTTACTTATCACCATCGATGCTAGTGCTATTTTCCTCCTGTGCTGAGTTATGTTGATTCCCATTGTTCATGGCGAGCTCAGCTCGTCATGAGTGTATGGAGGTGTACACCATGACGAGCTGAGCTCGTCATGAGCGTCGAAGGAGTTATTGAAGATAACTATTCAAACCGTCGGATCTACATGAAAGACATTTGCAACATGATGGCTTACCACTTTTATGAAATAGCAAAAAGACTTTTAAAAAAATCACTTTCAATGAAGAAATCAAGAACTATCAGTAATCGCCTTTTGCACATTATCCAATCCTCAGAACTAGCCATTCAAAATGCCACATGATAAACGTATTTTCCATGAAAAGACACAAATTATATAGTAAAAACTATGTGAAAGGCTGGATCTCCAACTGACCCAAGCCCCTAAAATGTTTATAAAACAAATCCTCCTGGTGTTGCCAGCTCTAAACCTAGCCAAAGCACTCAACTCAAGAGTTCCTCATTGAGTTGAAAACAAATCCTACATTAAGTCAATACTCAAAACCAAGACCAGACGAATCTAACCCAGCAAACTACAGGCATTTGGAAGCTCATTGAAAAAGGAGTTTCGCCAAAATCTGAGAAGGCCTCGAACAAAACAACGTACACTAACAAAAAGCCTCACATCTACGTCAGAAAAGCCTATAAATGAGCATAACGTACAACCAAGGATTACCTCAAAAATATAGTTGTTGCTGCTCTGTGACGGACCTCTTCAGTCACTGACACCACTTACCATCAGCATTGCCCCAAAGGCTGCGCTATACAGAGTCCAAAGCACCAGCCTCAACTGAATCAAGACCTATCTTGCACCAAGAAGTGGACAAGAATTGTTTATTTAGCATTTGTTTGCTTAAATTGCATTGTTGAAGTGACGAAAATTGTATGTACAAAAGAAATTACTAGAGAGAAGGAACTGCTGCAGGGAGTGGGATCATAAGTCATAGTATGTCTGTCTAAGATAGGTTGTTTAGTGTACTGCCCTGCTGTGATTGAGGACACTGTACTGAACTGTGATAGGTAATTTGTTGTGTGAATATCGCACTGACATTGTTAAGTAAGTACGTAAACATTTATAGAGTGCAACGAATGCTGGAGGTAGCGTGTGCATCATCTCAAAAAGGCAGGGGAGATATTTTCTGTAATTTGGGCAGAAAGAGCAGTCTTCAACAACTTCCTGAATGAGGATCTGTTTGATTGTAGTCTTATTGCAACTGGCAGCATATTCCAAAGTTTCACTACCCGATAGTAAAGACTCTCCCACCCACCTCTCCCCCCGCACCCCCATCCAACTGGTAATTTGGATCTTAGAAACATGAACCAGTTCAGCATTTGCTGATTATAGGTCCCGCCGTGGTTTCTGTAAGTCACAGGGCGCTCCCTCAAATAGTGCTTTATGTACCAGACTGAGTGCCTTAAATGTAATCCTTTGCTGGATCGATAGCCAGTGGAGGTCCCTGATACTGTTCGATATCTGATGGAATGTAGGGATGTTAAGTAAGACCCGAGCTGCGGCATTCTGCAGAGACTGGAGTTTTGATAGTAGGCGTTTATCAATGCCTAAGAAAAGGGCATTGCAGTAGTCTATTCTGGAAAGAATCAGGGCAGCAATCACATTTTTGTCAGTACTCGTGAAATAAAGGGAGGATCTTTCACAGGATTTTTAAAAAGAAGAAACAGAAGGAAGTGACAAGATTAATCTGTTCCGAAAAAACTGAGCTGATCGTCAAACAGAACTCCTAAATTTCTAGCTTTGATGATCAGATCCGGATGAGGCACTGCCTCTACTGGCCACCAAAGGTTATTCCAGAGTGTGGGTCCCTTTCCGAATTCTACCACCTCAGTTGTATCTGTGTTAAGCCAGACGAAGTTTTGATGCATCGGTCTAACGGCCTTCCCTGCAATCTCGCTATTTTTGGATTTTCGCAGTGGCCATAAGTAAAGCTGATTCGGTTGAGTGATTTGGTCTAATGCCATGTTGGGCGGAATTAAGAAGATCATTAGACTCCAGGTTTTCGCAGGTAGTGATAGACAAGATTATGGGCTGGTAGGTTTTCACCTCTCGTACCAGATGCAACACAGAGGGAGGACATGGATCAGTCGGGGAACAGGACTTCGTGGATAGTAGTATTTAATTTACTCTCTTAGGAGATAGAAAAGAAAAGCTTGATAGTTCACTAGTTGTCGCATTCCCAGAGGCAGTGTACTCAATTGACACGTCTTTGGTCGAGGTGAGTACATGCCCAGAGAGCTCCTTGTAGACTATTTGCACTTTATCCTGAAAAAGTTAGCGACTTTGTAGCAAAAGGTTTGATCAGGTGAAAATGGATTCTCATGTTGGAACTTGTAGTTTTAACAGTTTTGAAAAACTCTCTGGTTTAGTTTTTTATCTTTATTTTTCATTTTAAGAAAAAACAAGCAGCTCCATACATATCAATAGTCAATGGGCACTTTTCTATTATACATTGCATAACATTCATAGGGATTACCGACAGGCTGGCGTGCGTATAGAAATAACACATTACAGTTTTTAAGTAATGCAACAAATCGTGGCAAGACACATTGCAAGTGCACAAAATCTAGAAACCTCTCTACGTAATCTTCCCCACTCTCATTTGTTACCCCACTGTCCGACAGGCCTTCTCCGGACACTTCAAGACATGTCAACTCTCCCTAGGCAACTTTACCCTCTCGAGGTATCGTCTGAAGTCCTTCTTTCTGCTTCCTCATCCCCAATAGCAGCATTGGGGTCTTCCATAGAGGTTCTATATACAGCGAACAGAGCCCTACATTTTTTAGCCCTATTAACGGGGGAGAAGTTCGGAGAAGAGCTCCATCTGGGTGCTGCAATAGTGTTCGTAGAATAGACTATGTATTGGTTAGCCTAGCACTCTGGCATGCTGTCAGGGATATGAGGGTTCACAAGCGATTAGAAAGTGATCATAATCCGTTATGGGTAGACTTGGACGAAATACGGCCCAAGGTTCCCCATGATATACAGGACACATTTTCCACCACGGATGTTGTTCCATCGAATGACCGGAGGCGACTTAAATGGGCTAAGATAACTGAGCTACCCGAAGTACCAACCAGTATTAAAAAGCATATAGATAATGCCATAAATGAGCTCCAGGCCAGTGCAGCAAATCCGACGGCCCTAAACCAACCCACTTGCATACACAATAAATTCTTTGGTCAGCGCTGCACGTATTTTATAAAAAAAAGGGTAGACCTAAAAAAGGTAGCTATCACTAAAACGCAGAAATGGTTCAGCAAAGGTTGCAAAAAGGCTTGAGCACTATTAGGGGTGGCTATTAAAGAAGGAATCTCTACAGTGGTATGTGCAGTAAGGGCTACCTATCTGGGGGCCAAAGCAAAGGCAAAGAAAAAATGGGACAACAAAAGGTGGGAGGACCTTAGGGAGGCTTGTGTAAGGAGAAACCCCAAACAGTTTTGGAACGTGTATAAATGGGAAAGAGGAGGACAGGCATGCCAGCCCCTAAACCATGTCTCCCAGTCGGAGTGGGTAAACTATTTTAGACCACAATATGCCACAAATGAGCATGAAGCAGAGCTTGACATTGTCAAACTCACTTTTCAGGAGGCAGCTTTTAGCAAAGCAGATGTTGAGGTGGCACTGAAATACATTTTGGCAGAGAAGGCGCCTGGCCCAGATGGAATACCAGGGGAATTATTCCTCCAAGATAAAGAGAGATGGTGTATGTATATCCACGTATTGACAAACGCTGTAGGCCAGGGTGCGCCGGTCCCAGACTCATGGAAAGGAGCAGAAATCATACCAGTTTTTAAGAAAGGGTACACAACGCGCCCAGGGAATTATAGGAATGGATTGATGAATTCAGCATCCTATCTCCATTACAAGCAGGGTTTCGAGCTTTCACTAGCACAATTGACCAAGTGTTCAGGTTGATCTTGCTTGTTTGGAAAACGGTAACCCTGGGGAAGGGTAGTTTGTACGCCATCTTTGTTGACCTTCGGTCGGTATTTGACCTTGTACCACGAGCCAAACTTTGGCGGACATTACAAGAAATGGGGTTACCACATGACCTGTTGACACTTATTATTAGGATGCATAAGGACAACATGGCTAAGATTCGCTGGGGCATGCAGGGTAAAGTTACTGAACCTTTCCCTGTGGAGACGGGTGTCCGTCAAGGTTGTGTGACGGCCCACTCAATTTTCCCTATACGTCAACGGTATAGTGGACTGCTTGAGGTTAACCCCCACGGATGCCCCGACACTAGCAGGTGAAAAAATCCCAATATTAATGATCACGGATGACACATTGATCATTTCCAAGACACCAAGTGGGCTCCAGAGAGCTCTATCAATCTTTGAGGAGTTTTGCTTGAGGCGAGGTTTGGAGGTCAATGTGTCAAAAACTAAACAGATTACCTTTAACCCGCATAGGGCCTTCAATGGGGGGTATTAAAATGAACAAACTCCTGCTAGAGCAAGTCAAGAAGTTCACATACCTAGGGGTAAATATCCAGGAGGGGCTAAATTGGGTACACCAGGTTCGATATAGCATCCCTAAAAGATGGACAACTAGCAGGGGTGTTGCAAAAAGAATATAACACCTCATTCTCTAGAATAATCAGCCCAGCAATCGAGATTTATAACATGAAAGTCATCAGCTCTGCATTATATGGTACTGAGCTCTGGGGCATGAGAACTTAGCTAAGCTTACACTTTCTGAAAATAAGTTCTTTACAAATATTACTAACATGCCCCAGAGTACCCAGACACGTCAATTACTGAATGATCTTGGGAGAAAGTCAATTGCAGACACTGCCAAACCGCAACCCCTTTTATACTAGCGTAGACTTTGATCTACCCCAGAGCTCACAGATTATGCAGCTGGTTTCCTAGATATAATAAGGGTAGATGCATTGCACCAAATAAAATGGTTGAGGGAGCTTAGAGCTACCCTAACGAATATTGGTATGAATTCCCTGTGGGTTAATCCCAAAAACACCACTTTTCCACCCAAAAAGATTTTGAAGGCTTAATACTGGGAATCAGTACAGATTAATATAGTGAGAAGCTGTTAGTCCTCCTCTTTAACAGGGCTGTTTCTGGACTGTAAACCTTTCCCTAGGCTGGAACAATTTTGGGATTTTATTACAAAGCCTCATGAGCGGAAATTATATTTCCAGTTTAGGACCAATCTGTAGGCTCTTGGGAACAAGAAGGTCCAGTAAAGCCGAAAGAATAATAAGAACTGACACAACAGAAGCGATTGTAATAGCAATGGCGAAATACCTGGGGTGGGCGTGAGCAATAAGAGCACGTTTCCAAGATTAAGAAGTAGATCATATGCAATTAGTACAAGCTCCTGCCCTATTATCGCAGCCAGTTCTGAAAATACACTTTGGCAAAGCCAAGCCAGATGAAGAAAGTCAGCCACTTGTGCTGCACATAACTCACACTACGAATCTTCTGTCAAACCATACCTTCTAAGTCTCTCCGGGGTGTATAAACTCTATTAAGGAATTTGAAGTGCATCAATCTGTGTCTACCGTTAAGGGAAACTAGTTTCGTGCTAGAGCAACAGTACCTCCACAAAACATAATCAATCTCCTGGGTCAGGTATTTTTGCCATGCCAATCGGGCTTTAGTAAAATGGTGTTCCCTATAGGCCATAGTGCATTGATAGATTTTAGAAATCAGTCTCGTCGGGGCTTCCTTTTTAATAACCAAGGGCTGTAAGCTCAGGTGATTCTTCCAGGTTAGTGCCCAACATTTGCAATAGTGCTTGTCTAGTCCTGTGAAATTAGAACTTGGTAAGGAGAGTGGGGGAGTTCTCACCGGAAGTTATGTCTTCCCAAGTCTTTGCAACGCCTCCCACAAATAAGTCCCCTACCGTATTAACCGGAATGGAAGCAAGCGCACGTACGACTCACCTGGCCCTGCACAGCGGGAGCCAGTGACACCACTCCAACTGGGCAAGAGAGGAATACAGTAGGACGCCCGATTGCAGCATCAAAAGATGGTGCCAGGCATGATTGGTTGCGCCGATTGAGTCCAGGATGCCAGTCCTACGATCGGGTGGCAAAAATAGCCGTGAGGGTAGCAGTGTGGGGAAGCAACCGCTCTCTCAATGGGGAGATGTGGAATATCTGGGATGCCATGTATCCACAAGGAGGCGTGGGAGCACTGCGTCGCCCTATAGTAAAGTTCCAAATCTGGCGCACCAAGAACTCCCATACTATATGGCAAAGTAAGAATCTGCCACTTTACCCTTGGTTGTTTCCCCGCCCAGGCCAGTTTTAACAGAATAGAGTTGAGCCTCTAAAAAAATACCCCCAGAAGTACCATGGGAATGTTCGTAAATAAGAAAAGAAGCCTAGGGAGAACGACCATTTTCATATTAGAAATTCTGCCTAAGAGAGAGAGCGGTAAGCAGATCCAATTGTTCACGTCATCTTCAAATTTGCTCACCAAAACGCCTTAGTTTCCCAGAAAAATAACCTCCAAGTCAGAGTGCACCTGAACCCAGAGGTAGCGCACCGAATCCGTAGCCCACTGCAGGGGGAAGTCAGTGTCAAATTGTATGGTAGAAGGGGTAAGCAGGAAGATCATAGACTTTGACTAGTTAACCCGTAATCCAGAGACCCCACCAAAGCGAACTATTTCTCGCAACACAGAGGAGAGAAACCGTTCTGGCTCTCGGACGTATAGGAGTTTATCATCTGCAAAGGTCGAAAAAATAAGCTCGTAGCCTGGGATCTGTATCCCATTAAATCTATGATATTCACGGAGCGCACAGGCCAAGGGCTCGGCCACAAGAGCATATAGAATCGGGGGAAAGGGGGCAGCCCTGTTGGGTACCTTTAGGGATATTTATTGGAGCAGTCACTAAGTCCCCAATTTTTATCCTGGCCTTCGGAGCATTATACAAGACGCCCAGCAACTGAAGGAAAACCTCCCCCAATCCCATCTAGAGTAGAACCAGTTTCATGAAGGAATATTCTACAGAGTCAAAGGGCTTCTCCATATCAAGAAAGACTGCCACAGCGGCCGTTTTGGGTTTAGAATGCTGTATAGAGCCAAATACCGTGTACAGAGTATAAGTAAGATTGCGGCCCGGAACAAATCCTGCCTGCTCTGGGGCCACCAGAATTGGGACCAGAGGGGTCAGTCTGTTTGCTAAGAGTTTCGCGAAAAGTTTTGTATCTACATTAAGTAACGAGAGGAGGCGGCAGGACGAACACCCCACGGGAGGTTTACCCAGCTTAAGGATAGCTATTATTATTGCCTCCCTGATCGAGGGTGGCATCGTACCAGAAACGCATATATCTTCAAACAGTGTCTGCAAATGCGGCAGTAACACATCTTGAAAGGCCTTGTAGAACGCAACGGTCAGTCCATCTATCCCTGGAGCACTTCCAGACTTCATTGAGGACAGAGCTAAACTGATCTCCTCTTTTTTATTAGGGTGCATCAGAAATTCTCAATGTGTATTGGTCAGCCAAGGCAGCTTAATAAATGCTAAGTAATCTAGAATTGCCTCCTCAATACCCGAATTGCGCGAGGAGTAAAGATTAGAGTAATACTGTCATAATATTTCAGCCACGTCAGAGGCTTCGATAAGTATCACACTCTCTGCCGATGAAAGTTCCGACACAGCAGTCTGCTCACATCTTTTCTTCAAGAGTTGAGCAAGCACTCTCCCAGGACGCTCCCCCTCGCCAAACGTACGAGCAACGGCATATTTACCAATTTGCTTAATTTCTGCATCCGCCGTCTCTTGAAATTCCTGCAATTGGGACTTGAATTCGGTCAAGACATCATCGCCTGCTCCCTGTCTCAGCCTCCCTTCTAAGTCGGACAACAAGGCTCCCAGGGCAGCCAGTCTCCTGCGAAGTGATCGCAAAACCCAGAGTGCTTAGACATGGTGACCCCTCGGATATACACCCTAAATGCCTTGTCCAGCAAAGAGTAAGGGGAAAACCTCCAAGTGAAGCAGGGGATCGTTTTCTGGGGTACCTCCAATACCATCAGGACCGGGGAGTGATCAGAAAGGGTGCATGGGAGCTCATCGCACACTCTCACATGCTCAAACAGTTTTTCAGAGGCTAACCAATAATCAATACGCGTGTAAAGGTCATGAAATGCTGAGTAGCGAGTATATCCCACTCTGTCTGGGTACCTACGCCTCCACACATCGCACAAATCTAGTCTCACCATAGCATTCGATATAGCCTTAGCTGCCGCACTGACATGCCTAAACAGTTGATGGACAGAATGCAGAACAATGTCACACATTCCCCCCAGTACAGAGATCTGTAGACTGAAGACGGCTGATAGCCAGAAACCGGTCCTAGGATGCTTGACTGCGGTCCAGGGAAGACATGGCTTGGCAGTTCGGGCTGGACTGTTCTCATGAGGCACAGGGTCAAGACTGATTTGCCTATGGCCATGTCTGAACTGGGGTGGCTTGGTGAGCAAAATAACAATGGATTAAACCCAGATCTGTGACTGGGAGTGAATGTTTTGCCATTGTGCAACATTCCGTCCATCATCTTGTGTGTTTTGCTGCACTGACATGCCTAGCAGGGCCACCCGAATGGTCATGGTCAAGGTTTAGTACAACATTTAGATCTCCACCCTAGAGTTGCTGCGAAATCCTAAATCCTCTCACCTTTTCGGAAAGGTCAGAGAAGAACCCAGGATTGTCATAATTGGGACCATATACATTAATATGTAAAATATCCAGACCTCTCCCTCTGCATCTCGAAATTACGTATCTTCCGTCACTATCCATGATTAGCGGATCCAGCTTCAGTGACGCCTTAGGGCTGACCCAAGTCAAAACTCCACGGGCATGTGTAGTGAAACCTGCAGCATGTACAGAATCCTTAAGCCCTCTACAGATGAGCATGGGACTATTAATGGGCAGGTGCGTTTCGTGCAAGAGGGCAACATCATTTGTATCTCGCCAGATAGGCTAATACCGTGGCAGTTTTCTGTGGTCATTGAGAGCCCGCACATTCCATGTGAGGGCCCGCAACCCACCTCGTGCTGCCTCTAAGCCAAGATGCCTTACAGAAGTCGCTTCAGCCTCGAGCGGCTGTCCGTCGGTGCTGCCCATAGTAATCTATAACCAAGGCTCCCAGTTTTCCTTTTTTACGGATTTTTACACATAATTACAGACAGAAAACAAACTGTTTCCTGTCTGTATTTATTTTTTAAAGCGGAAAAATGCAGAAAAGTGTGCTTTCGGTGGGTGACTCCATGCTGTTTTTCGTGATTTCAAGGACAACAGCTGAGTAGATAGGCAGCATGGAAAGTTAAAAATAGGTTGAGGTTTCCCTAAATGCAGATTTATGGAAATATATATTTGTATTTGCATTAGAAGGCCCAAATTTACCTGAAGGTGTAGTGTTTTGCTATATTTTGCTGCTTAATTTCCTAAAAAACGACAAGCAGCAAAGTATGAGTGCATGTTTATCAGTTAAATGAATGTGGAAATATACCATTTTATGACTCCATATATTCGCAAAACACAAAATAAATACGGATAAATACCAATAAGATGAGTAAAATATAAATATGGATAAATACATACGGAAATGTTAAAAAAAATAGATACCCTAAAACCGGGAGCCCCATCTATAACACACAATCCTGAACAGTTGAATAAACAGTGTCCATAATCCACATTCAGCCCACAAAAACCCCTCCCATCCAGCCTACCCCCACCCACAGCTGACATCCCCCAACTATACCTAGACGAAGCTATAGAAATCGGACCCTCTGAACTCTCATGATGACGCCACAACAAGAAGCGAGTGTCAATTGTTACAAAACAAAGGCAGGGTCTCAATTTCCCACCACCCTGTAGTGTAGTTCCTATATTCCCAATAGGCTCTGTGCATTGGAATAATATATCCTATAGATGTGACGTAGGACTTATGTCTACTAGGTCTCTATTGAATATATTAAACTTAATTGTGAGTGCCAGCTAGCTCAGAGGTCACTAGAAACTCTCGAATTCAGAAGAAGGGATTAGTTTGTGACAACCGCATAAACATGACATCTTTTTTCCCCCCCAAGATAAAACTGATCTTCAGAGTCGTGGAAACAATAGATAAAGCATTTACGAATGACTGAGTTAAATATCTGTTTAATCAGCGGTGCAGAGAAAATAGAGAGGCGGGCGTTTCCAATAAAAGTATTTATTGAACTGTCTTCTTTCTCATGCAGAAGAAATGAACTGCTACAATCGTAATACTGGCTGTAAAGTATAATGCATACAGCAAGAAGAGTATTATAAAATAATACTGTAAAAGCATGGTATGGTTTCTAAGCCATAAAATACATACATAAATAAAGACTAAAAGTACTCAACTGGTGCTTCTAAAATACGCCTACCCCGATGTACCTAACCTAAGTCTATTACGAGGGAAGAAGTAAGTGTGGTGTAGCATAAGTTTAGTATTCTTTTGCCAAGAATCTATCCAAGATTTCTCTTAGGGTCTAATCAGCTCCGTACCTTGGTTTAGAATGAAGGAGGTCAGTCTCTGGACTCGATTTTCCAACAACCCGCAAGAGTAGCTTGGAAACACTGGAGCTGGATTTCTCAGCAAGAGAAAAGACAGCGTCTCTCTCAGTGAGTCTGCTGGAGGGTCGGCTTCCTTCGGCACTTGCTGTAGCGAGATGCGTTGGGCAAGTAGATAGTCGAACTGCTCCAAACCATTGTGTGTTTGCTTGGGCAAGTGTGGGCATATTTATACCTTGAAGGTGCAGAGTTTGACGTAAAGGTAGACATAATAACGTCAAAGAGTCTCAGTTCTTTGAAAACTCCATGAGTTCTTGGACAAATCAATAATCAAGCAAGGGGAAGTCCCTAACTGCTGAAGCCAAGTTTTCCAAGAAATCGGTGTGGATTTTGGGAACTAGTGGAAGTAGCCATGCCGTATTTGGACTGCATGAGCTATGTCTAAATATGGTTATGATTTCTATGCCTATATAAGGACAAGGTGATTTATACCTATATAAGGGCATGAATCGGGATAATTACACTAGGGTCCTAAAATGCTATACAACACCCACTCCACTTTATTATGTTCAACATTACTAAAATGTAAGCACTGAAACATATCTAAAGCATGTGTTTACAATCCCACCCAAAAATACATAAAAATGCATTTTAAATGGTTACACACGACAATGAGCATTAATACTGTACGCATATAAAAGCAATGATTTCATTGTAAGCATTAAGTATGATATTGGCAATGCTAACTGAATGAATCATAAAAAAATTACATTTATGAAATGGCTCTAAATACAGAAGAAAACGGTCGAGACCATCCCATAGCAGAATATGTAAGCTGTTTTAGTTTGCGCATAAGGTAAATATTGTTTCTAGGAAGTATTCAAAGAAATCTTGTTCTCTAAGAATAGTTCTACTTTAAGCAGATTACTTTGTGCCAAAGTTCATTTTTGGAAAAAAGTCTAATCAAATCGTAGAAAATTAAAGTTCCAAAGTTAGAAGTTTTTTTTTTTTTTTTTTTTTTTTAAACGAAGGTCGAATTCAAAGTTGATAGAACGCTCTGTGCTAATTTCAAAAGTTATTCTCAGAGTCAGGAGAAAACATTAAATGTTCTAAGCTAGCAAAGAAATAGTCTACCACAGTACGTGGAAATTGAACCACTTCATTATGTAGATCAATCTTACACAGATGAGAAGCATCGCCGTCCGCGTCAGTTGCATTAGCAATGTTCACAGTACATGGTAACGGTGTGCCGATTGGTCCACATATCTCACCCTCAGCTGGAATTGCCGGAGAGACCTCAATGAAAGACGTCATTAGGATTGGTAGCCGTTGGGGGCAACACAATGCATGAGCTGTTACCGAACCAAGCAAAGCGTCAACATCCGTTGGCAGCGCTGATGTAAGTGTTACAGATATCAAACACGCATTCCTCTAAACAAAGCAGGCATCGTAGAACAGGTAAGATGCAATCTTTCCAGATTGGTCTGAACAATAGGAAACACGTGGTATTCAGATCTCTCAAAACGAGCCAAGCCAAGAATCTGTGTTATGCGCTAACGATACTGCATTGCCAGAAGAGTGCTCTCCATGGTAATCTGGGTATCGCTGGTTACTGGACTTGCCATACGGAGCAGGAGGAATAAAAATAGTATCCCTGCTACGAGTCCCAAAACGAGAGGCAGGCCGCCAAACACAGAGTGCACGAAGTTTGGAAAAATGCCTAGGACTGCTTCAAAGGGTGCGAACCGTCCCGAAAAAATCGACTCAAATACATGTACAATACCACTGGTATCAGACATGTTTAAGATACGACCTAACACTTCTGCGAAATGTATGGGGCAGTTTGTTGATAATAAGGCATGTATCTCTGCAGAGGACCTTGCAACTTGCAGATCATACTTCTCTCTGGACGAGGTCAGTGGCACAGTTTTTTGTAAAAGAATGGCTTTCATTCTGCTTAAAGTATCAATTCGTATAGAAGAGATGTTCAGTAAAGGCCATGGTGTCGACTCCCAGTCTGTCTTGGTTTTTAGAAACAGTACTTGCATACAGCAAGTGATCCTGACTGACACACTAACGAGATAGGCTATTCCTGGCATCATTCCACAACAGCTGGAATCATTCAACATTATGTAGCTCCCATTGGAAAGCTGCCTAAAAATTGGATCTATCACGGCTGCCGGGGAACCCTGCAGGTAGCACGATAAGTTGGTTGAAGAACCATCACAGGCTCCATGTAAATTAATACCCTGACACAGAAGAGTACCACTCAATGTGGTTTTGCAATTTTTACCACTAAGAAATACCTCCTTTTCCCCACTCCAACATTTGTGTGTGTATGGTAAATCCCAGGTCGACTTTATGCATTCTTTACCCAACCTTTCATACAGGCCTGCTAGTATGTGTGTTAAGCAATACTGAAACTGGAAAATCATCACTGGTATCGTGATGGTGCCATGTATTATCCATTCAACGGCTGGTTTCTCAGAAACGGTTAATGGTAATCTTTCCAGTTTTTCTATGCTCAGCACCGTATAGTCTTCTCCCCTCTGTGCCAAAGAGATTTGTTTATCTGTAAGGTTAAATCCAGTAAACAATGACGTGGTGTTGATTAGACGCCAAGGCACATAGCCTGAACACAGGTTTTGTAACGTCCAGCCTAGCAGCATTATAGAACGCAATTGAGACTGTCCATGTTGTAACATGAGCAAGTCCTGTTCCATTATGTCTATGGCAGAGGATTCAATGCTGCCCAAAGAATAAATTCTGGAAGACAGAGTTGTTAACCCATTGTCAACTACAGAGAGACCTTTCTCTAAATTAATACAATCAATTTCTCGTATTCGTTCTGCAGTTTCCATTTGCGTGACTTTCCATGCTTCTTTATAAGCAGCGTAAATACTGGCGTATATGAAACGTTTAGGACGTTGTTTGCGAGGTCCTAGTAAGAATTCTCTCAAATCAATGCCATCTTTAAGTAAAGCCAAGTGTTGTTTTATATCTGGGAGTGCCGATTTTTGTAGCCACTCAAGGCACAGTTTTCCTACACTGTAAGTTGTTATTATCCCTGGATGTTGTCTCTGGATATATCTTGGATCTGGCCTAGTTACTGTAAACCCTTGTGTCTTGTTCAGGAATCTATCTTGACAGTTATTCTTGTCTGTGGGCCAGATTAACCATTTTTTCCAAACAGGATCAGTTCTATTTTGTTGTAAAATATAATTTACGTCTATCTCATCTGTAGTTCTATTACGATCATGTGTGGGCTTAGGTATGGACAGATTGTTTAAGTCTTTTATCTTAGCCAGGCCAAGACAAGATGTCTGTTGAACAGTTTCATTTAAAAACAGAATTTGTTCTGGGATGATGCAGGTTCTAAACAAGGCTTTTAAACCTTGCACCTGCCAGTCTTTTGTGCCCCAAACAGTTTTTGTCTTAATGTTGTCTGTCCAAAAGTCAAAACCTAATGTGGACAACTGAGCATAAAAGGCCGCAGAATAAATTTGCTTAGTATTAGTCAACATACTTTTCATGCCTGTCTTATTAACATTTTTAAAGTAACATGTTTCTGGATTTGTGACATTAAAGCCTGAGAAGTATGGACATTTTTGATTAAATGTTTTAGAGCTACCCTTTGGTGACGTTGGACAATGTTCCCATTGATTAAAAGTTAAAACATTTCTAGGGTTTGCAGATTTGTGCACCTAATGGTGACTATAATGGTTAAAACAATATATTTGTTCATAATTAGATGAACCTTCCAAGTATTCATGTTTTGTAAATTTTGCTGACATTTCTAAGTCTGCCATCATGTTATTAACAGTCTCAAAGTCCAATCATCAGAAAATGTACAGGGTGAAACAAAATCACTCAAGGAAACCTTAAATTCGTTGGGAATCTTCAGCAGCTCGACAAGACCATAAATGTCATAATCAGTTCTGGCCCATGCTATACCACCTGGTAGTGGAGCGGCTGTGATGTTTACTGATGACAGGTCTCTTGGTTAACAATGGGATGATTTGTGTGGCTTCAGGAGCAAGTTGAAGTTCTTACTTGCTGTGTCCATTTTACTATATTTTACATCTATCAGCTTTCCCAAACTTACAACAAGAATGAGCCACAGTAGAGAAAAAGTACACCTAACACAATACAAATTTCAACCCATGGTGATACCAGATATGTATTTGCAAGCTGGTGAAAAAGTTCTGTTACTTGTTCCTTGAAAGTTTTATTTGCTGGCGTTTCGGGCTCACTGGGATCCTCAGAAAAGGTATCAAAGTTGATGAAGTAGCCAGAGGCAGTTCTGTCAATTGGTATCGCATCTGGATTATTTGAAATCGCTGGGGCGGCTTGTTCCTTTGACATATTTGTATAGTCAGATGCTACATCATTGTAGATGGGAGTTTCTTGACGAACTGTTATTTGGGTCTCAAGGAGGCACAAGTTCCATGGCTTTCTTTTCTCACTGCAGATTCTTCAAAGATGATGAGTCTTTCAGTTGGAACATCTTGGATAGTAGCAAGATTTGGTCATCTGCTACACCTTTGGAGTCCACTGGGCCTACTACTTATTATCGGCCACATGGTGTGGTTTTACCAGGTCAATTGATACGGACTGGTTCTACTTTCTTCCAGCAAGGGGCGGCAGTAACGCTGTTCTTGATCCGTGGATTGCTAGCACAGGTACTGGTTTTCTATAAGAAGGCCCAAATTCCTTCTTATCCGATATTTTCTCTCTGACCAGATCCCCAATCTTTGGAATCCAGACAGGTCTTGCTGGGACAGGTGGCTTTTCTTCAGTGGTCGTTGGCTTTTGTATGATGTTGCTCAGACTTCTTCTGGTTTCATTTAAGTCCTGTAAAACAGCCAAACGGTCTTTGATATCAAAGGGTTTTTGTTCTACCGCTGAAGTATGACGATCAAGGTCTTCGAACATCATTCTAGTACCAAAAAGGATTTCATATGGAGGGATTTCGCCCAGAGAATTTCTTGGCAGGTTATTAAGACTATGTTGGACACTTATTAGATGTTTGACCCACCCGTCACCCGAGCCGAATACCCCAGCTGTTATAGATTGCTTTATGTCCCGTTTTTTTCTTTCCACAACCGCATTTCCCTCAGGATGGAATGGACTAGAGTACCGCAATTCAACGCTCAAGCTGGCCATGGCCTCATTGTATGCTCGAGAGCTAAACGCAGGACCCTGGTCAGAATGTAGCGTGCCGATTGCGTATGTGCCTATAAAGACTCGCAAATCTTTTATAACAGTTTGGGCGTCAGCCAAGCACTGAGGCCACTTTATAGTTGCCATCCATCTGTAAGGGACCACAGTGGTCCAGGTAAACACATGCTAGTGGTTTATCTGAAATAAAAAGGGGCGTCTGCGCCGGGCGTGTCACTGTAGAAACTTTCATTTTCTGGCACATTTCAAAACATAGTTTTGGGTCGGTTTCCTCATGCGAGGCCACCAGTATCTTTGCTTTAATAATGACACTGTGGCGGAAACACCTGTGTGTGCAGAGGCGAGCTCTCCATGTGCTGCGAAGATTAGTCCTAATCTATGTTCCATGTTTGGACTTACTCTATCCCCCACTACAGGGATTCGAGCAAAAGGAACATTATTTGTATCAGTTATATATATATATATATATATTATGTGATCAAGGGCAGTCGCCTGCCCGAAACGCGTCATGCCTACCTGAACTGCTGAAAAAATGGATAATAAAAGTTTGCTGTGACACTCCGTAAGCCGTGTGGTGGTCCGTTACTTCTGTGGTTTCAACTGGAAACAGAAATTGATCCATTATATATATATATATATATATATATATATATATATATATATATATATATATATATATATATATATATATATATATATATATATATATATATATATATATATATATATGAGTACTTGAGTGGAAAGCCTTTTGGTAATGTTTTCCCGCTGTCTTTGTTGGAAGCGGCGACAGCCTGCATGTTTTCGCTGTCTATTTTTTTTTTGAACGAGTGATTGCAGCTACGGAAGCAGTTTGCACAGTTGCCTTCGCCGCTTCATCAGCCAATGAATTCCCTGCAACGTGAACGCCATCACGCTGAGGACTCAGTGTATGGATCATGTGAGTCTTTTGTAGTTCTTTCTGTAACTGAACTACTTGTTCCTAAAGCAACTTATGCTTGATTGTGCCACCTGTTGAGTCTTTGAAACCGTTTTGAAACCAATTCTGCAAATATTCATTGAAAGATTGGACGCAGTAATACGAATCGCACACTAGGAGTGTGGGGAATTAGCGATCGGTATTTTCAAGTGCCATCTAGAAAGCCTGTAGTTCAGCTCGCTGAGCTGTACAGTCTCTGAGAGATTGACTTTTTGTGACCATAGGTCTGAATTTACCATCGCGCCAGCGGCCTTTGACAATCGAACACGCTGGACTATAAGCTTGTTGACCCCGAATTGCGAGCTGTGCTGATCCGTCTGTATAAATTATGCATCCGTAATGTTCTATAGGAAGAATCTCAGTGTGAAGAGGACATTCTTGTTCGCATTATAGAAATTCTTGAGTTTTCAAGTAGGGGTCAAAAACGAATTCAACGTCTGTTGCAGCAAGAGAATTAACCCATTGTATCTATCTTGGATGTAAAGCTTTTGTATTTTGAATGCTGGCTTTTGTCACTGCCTCTAAGGCAGGTACAGGAGTAACGTGTTTTATGCGTTTTCCCTGCGCGAGGGCTCTCTCTTTTGCTACTGCAGTTTGAACTGCTGTCAGAATTTTTTCTGTTGAAGTGAATTTCATTTCAGCTTGTGTGTTCAAGTGTTATTTGTAAGATATTGGTACCCTTTCACCTTCATTAAAGGTTAGGTACATGAATCCGCATCTCCCTGGGATGATTCGGTTACAAGGTTGCGTTAGTTTACGTGTATCTGTAAATGGGTTGTTGCTAACATGTCTGTTTGCACTGAAAACAACATTTCTGTGTGTTTTTGAGTCCAATTAGTAGGTTTGAAATCAGGTTTGATTAATTCGTAGAGAGGTTTAAGCCTTTCTGCGTAGTTCAGAATGTAAGTTGTTCCGAAATTCAGGAATCCTAGAACGGACTACGTTTTTCAGCGTTTTTGGAGGTTGGAGTCGCACACATTTCTCTAAAAAGTTTGCTGCCAGGCTTTTGCCTTCACTTAAAAGTTCGTATCCTAAGAATAGGACGTTGAGGTGGGCAATCCTTGATTTTTTTAAATTGAATTTGTACCCTTCAGAAGCGAACCCAAGTATTATGGTGTTCACCCTGTTCAAGTGCCTGTCCAAATCATCATCTGTTAGATAGATGTCATCGACATAAGATAAACAGCCATTTCGCGCCAATCCGTCTCACAGCATTATCGTGCCTCCTCTGACAATTCATCTAACAAATATACACCTGCTTATTGTTTTTGTCTGTAGTGACCCCTGAAGAAGTGCAAAGATGCACGAAATGCATTGGGTTTTTAATAATAAACACTGCCCTGAACGAAGAATGCTTTAGTCGTGTTTTCACTAAGAAGTCCGGACGGTCACGGTGGGAACATTAGAAACCTGGATAATGGCATGAACACTCCGCTTGAGGAATATGCATAATATGTGAAAAATTCATAATGAATTATGGGAAAATAGTAACCAAATGGATTAAATGAAGGTGTATATTTGTTAGATGAATTGCCAGAGGAGGCACAATAATGCTGCTCGACGGATTGGCGTGAAATGGCGCTCCAAAATGGTGTTGTATCGACATAAGATAATGCCTCATCATCATACGTTTGTAGTAACTCTGTTAATCTGGCTAATAATAACCCCAGACTATTCTTGAATCCCTGGGGGAGATGACAGAAGTGACGCTGTGTCCCCATAATTGAGAAAACGGTCAAGTACCTGCTTTCTGGTGCGATATGTTGACAGAAGAAACCGTTTGAAATATCTAATGTAGTTTTATATTTTTTGCGCACGATGTTGTTCGTCAGTACTGCACTGTGCATTTTGCACTGCAAAAGTTTTGCAACAAGAATTTAAATGCCTGTAGTCCAAAACTAGGCGATATGTATTGTATGGTTTGGAAATAGGAAACAAAGGATTGTTCATGGACGAGGTGCATGTTTCAATCACCCCTTGGTATTCAAGTTAATCTAGGATCTCCCTGACCTGTCTTTTAGCTTCTTGCTTAACTGGATACTACCTCTGAGCAGTAGGTTGATTTTTTAACTGGTTCTTATGGGGAGGAGAGTCCTAATCCCATCTCACACGATTTTTATATAATGCTGGAGCCTGGGCCACTGCCCATTTTCTGGCATAAGTGTATTTTTTATGAATAGGAATATGATTGGAGAAGGCTGGCATAATGATCTCTTCGCCATGTGGGCACTCCCTGACAAATTCAGGTGGCCAGGCTTTTTCAGCCAGAAGGATGTCATAACCCTTAGATAGTTTTTCCCAAAAGAGTGCTTTTATTTTTCTATGTATGTCCCCCTCTATCCGGAGTGTTACTTCATACAACTTATGTGGTACACTAACCCTGGTATCGGCAGTTTCACCCTGAATGTATTCATTCAGGTCCACTGTCTCCAGATGATCCTTCAAGATCTTGCGAGCTATGGTAACTTCTGCTGCGCTGTCCAGCATTGTCTGGGCCCACTCCCCGTTCTTGAGTTGTGTACTCAAGATCCTCGGCATGTCTGATTTTTAGACTTGCTACCTTCTTCTTGGTGAATGGAGTTTTCTTATTTTTTGGAACGGGTTGATAGTCTTTGGACTTCACGCGTTCTTCCTTGTGTTCTGATCGTCCTCTTCTTTCGGATTTCTGCAAGGAAGTCTGAAAGGTACGAGAGGAACGTGTATCAGTATCTTGATATCTATCAGGTTTTCTCAAATTATCCCCATTTCTGAGGTTATATCTCTGTTCAGAGTGCTCCTTTTGAGAACGCTTCCCTTTAGGAAGGGTCTGTCTAGTATTTTCCCACTTCTTTTTAGGAGTAGCGAGTGTTTTTTAATAAAAACTTTTTCAGGATTTTCTGTTAATTCGGGCTTTACTGGTTTCGCACCCAAACTATCTCTACCCAGTTCTTCATAGGATGTTTCTATTATTCTGGCCAGTTCATATGGTTGCTCAGTTACATCAAGTTCTTTTAGTTTTTGGCGGATTGCCACGGAAGCATATTAGCTAATATTATAGCTGAGACATGTTTGAAAATCCTTCAGTAACTTCATACCGAGATTTAAAGCAGGCTCTGCCCAGTATTCATTTTTAAGCTGTTTCAGGACGTCTGGTATCACCGCCATAGACGGTACACCATGAGTTTTTGTGTAGATTGCAGCAAAGACTGTACCCCAAATGTCACAGTCCTCCAGGTGTGGTGCGATCCCCATTGGTAAACAGATTGTTAACATTCTGTGTTTCCCTGTTTCCCATGAGGTGCACTATCAGGGAATACTGCCTCAATTGGAGTAATTTTTTTAGCTAACCAGAACGGAATTTGTTCCTTTTTTGCTGGCAATTTACCAATGACTGATTGTATAGTCTGTGGTGTAATTGTGTTTGTGTTCCTTTGATGAAGGGTTTGCTGTGGAATTCTCATAGCAGGTTGGACTGTTCGAGTCCGCATAAAAATATTGTACCAATTGTCTATATATTTTAATTATTTGTTTTAGCTGAGCTAACAGTTCTACATCTGTCATTCTTTCCAGGTCAGGATGTGTTGTATAGCTGGCTAGTACCTGCTGTGTCGCTCCTGGTCTACCTAGTGGACAGAGCCTGGTAATGTGATTTTTATGTTGTAGGGTGCCTTTAAACCAGAGCTGATGCTCTTGGTAAGTTAGTTTCAATGTTCTCAAAGGGAACGTACTCTGATGGAGGGTCCTCTGTCTTCTAGAAGTGGAACACATGTGGTGTTGCCTTTGCTTCTGGGAAAATAACCCATGAATAGAATACCTCTGTCTGCCGATATTCATGTGCCTCTATGACAAATATAACCCTACCACCACTTTGTGATAGGCCATTTTCTAGAAGCTTTATAGCTATAGTTTTCCGGGATGATTATAGCATCAGCGTCATTTTGTTGGAAACCTGTAACGTCTAAACCCGGTTGGGCTGTAGACGCTGCAGTTCCACTGGAACACTGTATCCTTCAACGTTGAACAAAACCAAAAACTAATACATAGGATTTTTCGTCCTACTCAGTTATGTCAGATATTTTATCCTTTTACCCACTCCAGACGTCTACTGGAGTATTTTACGGGAAAAAAGGGGTCTCTGTGAAAAGCACGACCGAGTTACTCTAGTATCTAGTGTTAAATTAGTGCCTTACCAAACGTTGGACACCATGTAGTGTAGTTCCTATATTCCCAATAGGCTCTGCGCATTGGAATAATATATCCTATAGATGGACATGTGTACTAGGTCTCTATCGAATATATTAAACTTAATTGCGAGTGCCAGCTAGCTAAGAGGTCACTAGAAACTACTTTCTCGAATTCTCAAGAAGTGATTAGTTTCTGACAACTGCATAAACATGACAACTTTGTTTCGCCAAGATAAAACTGATCTTCAGAGTCGTGGAAACAATAGATAGATATTTTACTCAGTCATTCGTGCATGCTTAGTTTCATCAGAGGTGCAGAGAAAATAGAGAGATGGGCGTTTTCAATAAAGGTATTTATTGAACAGTCTTCTTTCTCATGCAGAAGAAATTAACTGCTACAATCGTAACACTGGCTGTAAAGTATATTGCATACAGCAAGAAGAGTATTATACAATAATACTGTAAAAGCATGGTATGGTTTCTAAGCCATAAAATACATACATAAAGACTAAAAGTACTCAACTAGTGCTTCTAAAATACGCCTGCCCTGATGTACCTAACCTAAGTCTAGTACGAGGGAAGAAGTAAGTGTGGTGTAGCAGAAGTTTAGTATTCTTTTGCCAAGAATCTATCCAAGATTTCTCTTAGGGTCTAATCAGCTCCGTACCTTGGTTTAGAATGAAGGAGGTCAGTCTCAGGACTCGGTTTTTCAACAACCCGCAAGGGTAGCTTGGAAACACTGGAGCTGGATTTCTCGGCAAGAGAAAAGACAGCCTCTCTCTCAGTGAGTCTGCTGGAGGGTTGGCTTCCTTCTACACTTGCTGTAGCGAGATGCGTCGCAAAAGTAGATAGTCGAACTGCTCTAAACCACCGTGTGTTTGCTTGGGCAAGTGTGGACATATTTATACCTTGAAGGTGCAGAGTTTGATGTAAAGGTGGACAAAATAACGTCAAAGAGTCTCAGTTCTTTGAAAACTCCATGAGTTCTTGGACAAATCAATATTCAAGCAAGGAAAAGTCTCTAACTGCTGAAGCAGAGTTTTCCAAGAAATCGTTGTGGATTTTCGGAACTACTGGAAGTAGCCATGCTGTATTTGGACTGCATGAGATATGTCTAAATATGGTTATGATTTCTATGCCTATATAAGGACAAGGTAATTTATACCTATATATGGGCATGAATCGGGAACATTACACTACGGTCCTAAAATGCTACACAACACCCCGCCCCCACAAACAACAATACCCCAGCTGTGTGACACATCCGCGGGCAGAGCTAACATGCTCAAAGCAGAAAACCTTGAAAAGAATACCAAACAGGCCTCTGCCCCGCAAGCTATCAAAGCAAACCATTACACATCTAAAACCAATATATATTTTATCAAGTACCCTCCAGTGACCTTGTTCAGAACCTCACAAAATAGCTAACCCGGCTTCCGCCAGTATCAGACTACTACTCTCACAGTCGAGTGGGAGTGGCTGTACCAGCCCAGCAAGCACATTTAAACACACATTAATCAGTTATTCAAAGAAGGGCCCCGTACCTCAATCACCCTCAGTGAGGACGTCCACACAGCAACAGCAGAGGTAGGAGTTGAAACTTATCTGCACATTAGAAAAAGCTAAGGTCAATCCTACTCCTCCAGATCGCCACCTACTGCACCCTCCAACGAGGAACGGTCTGGGCTGCGGCGTTTGTCTTTAGCCCATTCTTTCATGGCCTTCTGCAAAACCTTCGGGTCCGTGAAAATGTGCGAATGTCCTTGTCGGTTAACCCAGAGTCTGGCAGGATACAGCATGGCATAGTCAATATTGTCCTCTCACAGCTTTTTATTCAGTGAGGCAAACTGTTGTCGCGCTTCCTGCACTTTTAGTGTGAAATCAGGAACCAGAGATATGGTAGAACCTTCGTACTGCAGGGGTTGTTCATCTCTGGCAGCTTTCAATGCAGAGTCTATGTCCCGATAGTTGAGCAGCTTTGCTATAATGGGAAGCGGCGTAGCCCCAGGTGCCGGAAATGGGCCCAATGAACAGTGAGCTCTCTCGATAACAAACATAGGCGAAAAAGTCTTGCTACCAAGCATAGTAACCAGCATCTTTTCTATGAATAGTTCCATGTTGCCGGTCAGTGTGGACTCCGGAAGGCCAGTAATTCTGAGATTGCAGCGCCGAAAAAGTCCTTCCAGGTCCTCCGTTTTGTCCTGCAGCACCTGCATAACCCTGCCCAACTGCTTGTGGCCCTGTCCAGCGTGGTCTGCACTTCCTCCACTTCAACCACTCGCCTCTACGCCATATCCAAACGCTGCATGTGCTTATCCAGCCGCTCTGACATCCTGTTCATGCGGTAGAAAAGCGAGTCATTCTTAGAGCCAAGGACAGACATACTGTTCTGAAGACCCTTGTCCATCGCATTAATCATGGTGCAGATGTCCCCTTCAGCATCCTCCAGGTGCGGGTCAGTTGAGGGTTCACTGTCTTCAGGGGTGGCTACGCGGCTTTTGGATTTCTTGGGGTCAAATGTGAGCTTAGGTTGGGTACGGTCTACTTCACCCATCTTTGATGTAGTTCACTGTCGTGACAGACCAAGTATATCGCAGACCAGCTCTCGCCTCCGGACGTAGGTCACTCCCCTCTGGCAGCAGCAGCCCAGGACGCCTGAACCACGTGGGCTGGCAGTCCGCCGCAGCAGTATTATGAAAGGCTAGGCCCTCCCCAGCACACACAGGACCAATGCCAAGCCAGCAGACCAGCCACACGTATCTGCTGCACACTACTCCATGGGGCACAACCACCCCGCAAGGGCCCAACACAACCACTGGAGCTGCAGCGTCACGATCATCCACCCACCGAGGGCTCTCTGGGGCAGCCAGCAAACACCTCTGAACTAATATGTAGCGAAGTCACCAGCGTGCCTCACATAATGCAGCATTTCCACAGAAAAGAGGTGTCCCCATCAGAAGTTGTCTTCCTCTCAGGCCACACAGAGCATAGAGCCAACACTGCACTCAACCAGATTTTACTGCCTCACTGGTGAAGTACTCAGCGCTGTAGTAGCTTCATCACACCAGGCAGCCCTCGTCCCAGGAGCAGCAAAGAATGGCCCAGAAGAAGGCTCCAGCTGCACTAATTCAAATACGGCGGTCTTGTCGGATCCACACTCTTCTTCCCTGGTGCGCTGTGCAGGTAGGACCCACCGCTCCGGCAATCCAAACCCAAGTCTCAAGGGATCTCTCAGCGACAAGCCCACGAATCCAAGAAAAGGCACTCCAGTCGTCCCAGGCGAGTCACAGTGATCATGGCACCCGCACAGGGGCTGCTCCGCCAGCAGTACCACAACTCACCGCGTTCCCTCCAGCCAGCAGGGGTGTCAGTGCAGGCGCAGCAAACAGACTCCAGAGGCGCCGCACTGGGCAAAATGAGGGTCCGTTCTCCAGCTCTCCCAGTTACCTCACGTAGGTCGACGTTCCGCCCAGTGCAGCAGCCCGCCTCAGTACCGTACCTCGGATCGGGATCCAGGGCCTCGCCAACCTCAGCAGACAGAAAAGGTCCCCGAGCTCCAGGCGAGTTCAGCTGCCAGCTTCGGCTTGTTCTGTGTGGTAGCTCTGGGCACAACAGCGATGGTCCTGGAGGCGCCAAAATATTGCTATAGACATCGGATAATTGACGGATAGATAGATAGATGGACTTGCGGAGCTTCAGGCTCAAGCGGCCATCTTAGTCGCGAGCATGCTCTGCCCCCCTCTAGTAGAGTTTTTTTGCTGCCTCCATTTTCATTGAGAAGTGGCTGGTCTTGGCTGCTTTAATTGCTGCTTTGTATTTTTCTAGTGCTAATCTGTAATTGTGTTTGCTCTGTTCGCTGTAGTCTTGCCTCCAGGTTCGTTCTAAGCGTCTATACTTGGCCTTTTTTGCTTCCAAGTTCAGTGGAATACCAAAGGGCTGACGGTTGACCTAACCCAGCAATCAAAGTTGTATGTGGCATTATTATTATCTTGATCTAGTGTAGAGGGATGTTTGTGTGTTTGTGTAGGGCTCTTCTAAATCAGTTTTGTTGATTTTTCGCCATATTTGGTCTTAGTGGCAGGCAATCTGTTCTATGAGGGCAGTAGGAGATTGAAAGGGATAGCATTGTGGTCCATCCAAGTAAGCGGAGGTACTTTCTCCAGAGCAATATTGGAGTTGGTAGTAAAAATCCCATCTAACGTGTAGCTGGCCTTAGGGGAGGGCTCTGTGATCATTTGTTTCAGTCCAAAACAGGCCATGCTGTCCACCAGGTGGCAGGGATGTGGAATTCATATAGCCCGATGCCTAGGAAGTATTGTTTGGGGTGAAGGGCAACAAGTTTTCATGTGCATCTGGGACACGTAGGCCCATCCCCCTGCAGTACAAACCCTTTGGCTGCCAGTTTACAGTACCCCATTATGGATCAGGGAATGGCACTGTCTGCAGTTAAGGTAATATTTGTGTCCATATGTTAATGCTGTTCAAACGTGTATCTATGGTTCAATAACTGAAAGCCTTTACTATTAGGGTGAATGTTCTAGGTAATGTTGTAAGCTCTGACTGCACTACTGACAGTGGTTCCAGTATAAAAATGTGTGCACACGTTTTCAAAGTTCAGCAATATGAGGCTATGTATATTGCTCCCAGGAATGCTCTAATTTGATGCAAATATTTGCAAAAGCTTGAAAGCAAGATTGATGATTCTTTGCTTTCAAAATTAACCCCTTCGCTGCGGCGGCTATTCCGCCGCAGCGCTAAAGGGGCGGGGCGGCCGCATGCTGGTGACAGAACCGCTCCGTCACCAGCCGCGGTTGAGCTATGCTGGTGACGGAGCGGTTCCGTCATGACCCGACCCGCCCCGCTCATTAGAACGCCCGCGCAGGCGTGAAATCAGTGCCGCGCAGGCGCGGCGGCTGGGCCATGACGGAACCGCTCCGTCATCAGCACAGCTCAACTGTAGCTGATGACGGAGGGGTTCCGTCATCAGCAGGGGAGGGGTTAAATGTTCATAAATAAAAGAAATCAGGAAAAAAACATTTTGCTAAACTACTGTAATCTTTCAGGTACCATTTCTTTGCAGCATCATTTAGTAACATGTATTGATGTATGCTAGTTTTCCCCAAAAATATTCATAATGGAAAAATCAGTGTACCAGTTTTAATAAGAGTATGGTAAACACAAATAAACAAGCATTGGCAAAGCCAGTAGGTCTGAAATTGGTGGTCAGCTTTTCAGTGTTGTCAATGTGTGAATTGTTTTGGCAAGGTTTTTGTAAAACCATATTGGTTTGGGACCTACCAGGCCCTCACATCATAACAAACATTGTCAAAAGCAAAAATTGCTTTTGGTTTCAAAAAGCACACTGCCAGTTACTGGTACTCAACAAAACTACTTTCTGGGCCGATAGGCTCCTTGTGAAAGAGCAGAAGGCTGTCACTCACAGTGAAACCAGCCGATCCAGAACTGGAGAGACAGAATTTTATTAAACGCAAAAGGTCATGGTCAACGACAGACCAAATATGGGGCGCAATTATTAAAGGTCAAAAGTGCACCCATGGTATATGTCTTTGCATTAAGTGGCGCTATACAGGTTTCATGAATGCCCAAGAATTTACAGAAGTAGAACAAGAAATAGTACTCCTAGAAAATATTTGTGAACTGCATTTTAGCATGAGCAAATATGCATGTGTAGATTTGTTCATCCGAAAATATGAGTGTTTGAAAGTGCACTTTCCCTTCAACCACTTTTTTCCCAACTCTGGAAAAAGGTTTAAGTCTGCCATTATCGGGAGTAAATTTTCAACATTTCTCAGTATGGGAAAAGATTAGAGAAAAGTTGTTAAAAACCATTAAAACATGCAAGTTAGTAGGTTTGCACAGACTCAAAAGGGGATTCTAACCCTGGGACTTTTGCTTACCACGACCTTCAGCCCCAGTATGTAGATCTGCAGAAATGTGGGAACATAATAAGGGGATGGCAAGCATTTAAACACTGCTATGGTATAAGCACTGTCATAACCAGAGAGGTTATATCAGAGCTCTTTTATAATGAGATTGCTGCCATAATGTGTTGCTGCACTAAATGGCACCAAAGGGACAAGTGGATTTTGTTACAGGACAAGTAGATTTATGAAGTAATCTGCCCCACGGACAAGTGGATATTTTATTAAATTTCACACCCCTGAGATGGGTGGTGTCCGCATTGTTTTTTTTGCATGCTAGATGAAAATTAAAATCTCCAAGTAGGGTAAAAGTAGGAGAGTCTACACACAATTCCAAGATGGTTTGCAAAGATTGTGTAAATACGGTGGATAGTAGATTAGAATACCCGGGAAGGTGTTTGTGTTGCTGAATTTAAGATTGAACATCAGTGCTTCTACTCCGAAATGCCGAGTAGAATCAAAAGTCGCTTTGAAGTTAGTGCGATAAATAATCGCAATACTGCCTCCCCATTTTCTTTCCTTGTCTACAGATGCGAACTCAAATGGCTGCAATCCAGTCAGGATTGGATGTTTTATTAGCCTAAGTTTCTGTTAGAAATGCCAGATACGGGTTAAATGTTTGCATGAAATTCTCAAACTCATATTTGTGGATCTGGTGTTAAGTATTATACAGGACAGAGTCTTAGGGGAATTGTTTGCCCGCTGCAAAGTTCTCAAGAGAGAGGCTTTTGCAGGGTTTGTCATAGGGGAGAATTGACATTCAGTACTGTTGTACAGGGTATTACTCTTGTGACCACTGCTCCCAGTTGGGGATTCGGGCGCTGTTTGGGGCTCGGATTCAATACCATATATTTGGTTTTTGTGGCGTTGATTTCCAACCCTCTATCCTGGCAGAAGGCCACAAAGGCATCGAGTATCCTTTGGATGCCCATGGGTGTTTTAGATATTAACAATGTGTCGTCCGCGAACATTATTGCGGGCACACTGTTGCCGTTAATTTGGGGGCATCTGTGTAGTCGGTGGCGTTAAGATGGGCGATTACCCCGTTGACAAAGAGGCAAAACAGGGTCGGCGCCAGCACACAGCCCTGTCTTACCCCTCTGCCAACGGGGAATCTATCAGTCAGTTCCCCCGACCTCCCACACCTCACCTAGGCATAATTGTTATGATGCAACCTCTGCAAGGTCAATAAAATATCTGGTGGTACGCCCATCCCTGCCAAGATGATCCAAAGTTTTCCCCTGGGCACGAGGTCGAAGGCGGCCCGTAGGTCCACGAAAATCATGTACAAACTACCGCCCTCGAACCTCACTGTCGTCCAATAGACCAGATTCAATCTAAAGACCTGGTCCACAGTCGATACCCCTTTCCTAAATCCTGCCTGATAGGGACTGAGGGCGCCCACCTCCTCTATCCATTCCTGAAGCCTATTCAGGAGAACCCTGCCGAACAGCTTCTGCGCTACGTCTATCAGACTAATCGGTCTGTAGTTGGCTGGGAGGAGGGGGGATCCCTTTTTGAAAAATCGGGACCACCTCAGCCCCCAGCCAAGTACTAGGGATTTCCATCCCACCGAGGATACCGTTAAAAAGAGCAGCGAGGCAAGGCGCCCAGACGGTGGGCTCCTGCTTGAACAGGTCTCCCGGTAGCCCATCCAGTCCAGGCGCCTTCCCCGAAGCCAGGCCTGAAATAGCAGCAGTGACCTCACTCAGTGTTATTAGATCCGCCTGAGGGCCCAGCCTCTCCGGTTCGATTGGCGCAGGAAGTTCTCCGGACTCAGCGCTATATAGGGACTGAAAGTGGGCCTGCCACACTCCAGGAGCTATGTTAGGCTCCACTGCCGAGTGTAGACTCCCTGATCCCCCATTCACAATTCTCCAGAACAGGCGTTGATCTTGAATTGCTAGGGCCTTTGTGAGTTCTTCCCACTGATTTTCCTCCCATTCTATTTTGGCCTGAGCAAGAAGCTTCTTGTAGGCTTGCCTGCGTTGCTTAAGGCGTTCCCCTCCTGTGCCCTCCTTAATTGCTCCAAGGAGTTCTGTTTTGGCCCGTCTACAGGCTACATTATACCATTGTGTTTTACCTTGGCACCTCTCCCTTGGCTTTCGTAAGTTACGAGTAAAGTGGGGTGCCGCAACTTTTATGAGTTCCTCGTGGGCAACAAACAGTTTACTCCTTATATCTATTTTATTTGCCACACTGTCAAGATCCCCAACAGTTTCCAGGATGGGAGTAATCTCTGCATAAAGCAGTGGGAGTTTATCCTTGCTTGTGACCATATGCTCCCACCTAATTCTTCTCCTACTGTTATCTAGGAGGAGCGTGGGGCGATTCCCTTCCTCATGGGTCACTGGGGCCTGAGGTGCTGGATGGGCAAGGTCTAACTCGAGGGCATTGTGGTCACTGTCCAACCTGTCTATTACCCTGAAGTCCTGTATTGTTGACCATCTCGCCAATTGGACCAGGACATAGTCCAAATGAGACTCTCTTCCCCGCCGATTGTAAGTGTTTTTGCCTGGTATATCGGATTTAATTCGCCCATTACACGCTCTGAGTCCAAACCTTAACGTAAGGGCAGTGATTTGCAGTGCCAGTGGGGTCCAAGCTTTCGGAGATGGCACATCAACCCATGGTACTGCCCACCTAACTTCTTCTTCTGATAAGAACCCTTCCTGGAGGCCGGGGAGTGGCTCAAAGTGAGAGTTAAAGTCCCCACCCACCACATAATATGAATCAGTCGACAGTTCAGATAAGAAGTTCGAGAGTTCATCAAAGGTCGATGATTCTTTTGCCATTCCCATCGGCCTGGAATAGATGTTGACCAGCAGGAGGTTAGCTTTGTTTGGCCATGTTAATAAGACCGCAAGGATGTCATCAGAGTTGAATGGGAGCCGTGTGGCCACACAGCCCAGGTGCGCAGCAACCCACGTCGTAAGGCCCCCTGATGGGCGGCCTTTGCCTTCCCACCTTGCTGGGATGAAAAATGACGAATAGCCTTGATGTCCATAGTCCTCTCTGGCCCAGGTTTCCTGGAACATGCATATGTCACCAGTTTCTATGTACTTTGCCCAAGCCGGCTCTTCCAGTTTGTTAGCTAATCCCGCGATGTTCCAGGAAATTATCTTCAAATGTTCGGAGGTGGCAGATGCCATACCATGAGGGTTGGAGGAGGTGAGTCCAGGCCCCACTTCAGTTGCGGGACCTGTAGTGGGGGCAGCAAAAGATGCATGTGGCACCGGTGGTCTTGGCGCACCATTGCCCACAAGGAAAGGAACCGTAGTTATCCCCTCAGCAACAACTACCCCATCAGTGGCTTGGTGAGAAGATTCGGTTCTGCCATGGTCTGAAGCAGCTGGATCATTCAGGGGGCCAGAAATTGAACCGGAGGACACAGTGGGGGGTTCCAGGAAATTATCTTCAAATGTTCGGAGGTGGCAGATGCCATACCATGAGGGTTGGAGGAGGTGAGTCCAGGCCCCACTTCAGTTGCGGGACCTGTAGTGGGGGCAGCAAAAGATGCATGTGGCACCGGTGGTCTTGGCGCACCATTGCCCACAAGGAAAGGAACCGTAGTTATCCCCTCAGCAACAACTACCCCATCAGTGGCTTGGTGAGAAGATTTGGTTCTGCCATGGTCTGAAGCAGCTGGATCATTCAGGGGGCCAGAAATTGAACCGGAGGACACAGTGGGGGGTTCCAGGGGGCCACATCCCTGTGTGCCATGCCTACAACCCACTGCCCTGGCATAGGTCAAGTACCCCTCTAGCTAGGTGTACAATACAAGGGTTGAGGGTACAGAAGCATGAGGAAAAGGACACTTTACTCCGCATGTGTTTATAACACGTGCCATTACCCCGTATTTTTTACTCCGCAACAAATTTTACAACGCATGGCTTTACACCGCAGGTAATTTACTATTCTAACTCCACTGGGGCATTGTAAAGGGGAATGCGTTGGAATGACTTGCGGTGTAAAGTCCTGCATTGTCAAAGTTGCTGCGGAGTAACAAATGTGGGGTATTGACATGCGTTGTAACGCAGTCGTTGTAAAGGATGTTTAGCGATCATGCGCTCTGTACCCCTACAGTGTCTAGACCACTTCTTAGACAATGTAAGTGCAGTAATGCGATTAAGAGTATATGGTGCCAGGAGTTTATCATTACAAACTCCACAGCATCATAATGGCTTTACTGAAAACTGGGAAGTTTGTTATCAAACTTCTCAGCACATTAAACCCACACTGATGCCAGTGTGGGATTTAATAAAAAATGCACTCAGAGGGCATCTTACAGATGCCCCCTGAAAACCAACCAGCCTCTGGTGGGTTCCCTGACTGGTACACACCAGCCTGCCACCACAAGACATGTTTCTGGCCCCCTGGGGTGGGAGCCTTTGCTCCCTGAAACCAGAAACAAAGCCTTTCCTGGTAAGAGGTGATTACACCTCCCCCAGGCCAGGAAGAGCCATCGGTAGCAAGGGAGCTTCAAAGGCCTTGCCGCCTTTGTAATGCAACCCCCAGACTCTCCTGCTAACAGGAGCAGGCTCTCTTCCCTCCTTTTCGGCTGGAAAAATTAGATCAGCCCAGAAGGTGTGGCCACCTCTGCCAACCCCACCCCTCAGGTGGGGGAAGCGAAGTGAAGTCCACTCTTCAGTGCCCACCATCCTCCAACCAGGATTAGGGATTGTCCCCACTCCCACACATGGAGGTGAGCACACCAAGGGTGTAGTCACCCTAAGGTCAGTAGCCCATTGGCTACTGACCTCGAAACCCCTAAAAGGCACCCAAAATACAGTATTTAGGGGGCAGCCCTGAACCAAGAAGGCAGATTCGCGCAACCTATGAAGAAGAAGGATGAAAGAAAACGCCCAGCAGAGGAGACTGCAGAGAAGAACTGACATTGCCCCAGCCCTACCGGCCCGTCTGCAGTTTCCATAGATCCTGCACCAAAAATCGCCTTGGCCTGCAGCCAGTTAACTCCAGAACCCCTGTGAGGACTGACTGCCTTCAACATAGACCAGATATCCTGTGAACAGCAGCTCTGTTCAAAAGAATCTCCCAAGACAGACTCTGAGCCTGCTGAGGACAAAGAAACCAGACACCTGGAACCACCACTACACCAGATGCCTACGGCATTAATCCGGGTGGCCCGTTGGTCCCTGCGAGGTCCCCCAGCGCTTCAGAGTAAGAGTCCAAAATGGGTTGACCACTCCAGGACTACACAACATCACCTGCAGCCTCTGCAACCAAGAGTGACCCGGTAAGGTGAAATCCGTCCACAAAAGACACCCCTGCATCCTGCTGCCCTGTGCCCTGTAGAAGAGAACCTGAGGTGCACCCAAGTCCCCCAAGCCCTCCAACTTACCTACCAGCTGCTGGTTCCTCCCAGAAGTCTCCCTGGACCAAGCCTGCAGTCAAAATCCAAAACCAGCAACTCCCATTGAAAACAACAGGGCACCCAACACCAAAACAGCACCCTGCGCCCAGCCTACACTGTGTGGCTGCGTGTTTTACTTTGGGTGCTAGCTCGGACCCCCCTTTACCCTGAGTCTAACACCAGGAACCTTTGCTCCCACAACCTTGTGGCCTGCTCGTGAGCAGCAACCAACCACAGGCCTCCTATCCCTAATTGGATAATATTGGGCCTCAGCACTCTGCACCCGGCCGCCCTAGTGTCACTGAGGGTGTTTCAAGAGTGCATCGTTGACCCTGGGGGAATACTGGCGCTAACCCCAGAATACCAACTCCCACAAACAAGTACTTACCTGCAAACCGTTAACTTCGTTTTTCTCCATAGTAATACATGGACTATTTTTCCTTGAAATCGTTTTAGGTGTGGAATTGGTTTGTATGGGACTTTGAAAAACTGCATATGTACAAAAAGTGAATTACTTACATATTGTCTAGGAGATGTCTCAGTGTGATATCTAGGCATATCACACTGATTAACAAAAGTAATCTGAAAAGTAACTTGCATAGTAATCTGTAAAGTAACTAAAGTAATTCTGAACTGTTGACTTACTTGTAATTCAACCAACTGCATTTGAACCTGCATTCAACTATAAAACACTGCATAAGATATTATAATGCATTTATTTCACTTACGTGCACCAGGCTTGGCACTAAAATAAAATAACCAAATAATAGTTTTGATACAAACAAATTGGTCTGAGTTCAGTCTTTGAGTGTGCGACATCATTTGCTGCCCGAATGTGTACAACAAATGCTTAACAGTACCTTCTGATAAAACCTTACTGCTCGCCCACACAACCATAAATAGAGAGTAAGGCGCTATCTACTTTTACCTCTGCCTACCTTTGGGGTTCCACTGGACTCTGTGCACACTATACCCCATATTGGTATAATATATACAGAGCCAGCTCCCTACACCCAATGCATGACAAATACTTGACTCACCAGATATGAGCAGCAAAGGTTATCAAAAGAAAATGTATTAAAAAGTCAGATTCTTAATCCTTCCACCCCGATGTCAATAAATGAATATGTTAAACATGATTATCTATATTTCACGAATTTGTGCACCAAGCAGAGACCCAAAATAAAAGAAAACTAACTGAGCCGGATTATGTAATGTTGGATGATGGCTAATCTTTGAGAAACAATGATGGTATCCTGAGAGCAGCTTACTCGGTCTATACAATTCTAGTAATATAGTGGAAACTTCATGGCTTCAAAATGTCACCTCTGCACAAGTTGCAGAATGGATTGCCTTTTCAAGAACCTGCAGTATAATGGCCCGATTGAGGGGTGGGGACTATATTTATAGATAGTCAGTATAGCTTTGGAATCATCCATTACTTTCAGTAATTATAGTCCCAGAGAGGTTTCATGACCTCTTTGGGAAGTCCGATTAGGAACGAGGCATATAAGACCTGTTAGATGCAAGTCAGTTGCCCGTAGAAGCAGCTGTAGTAAAATGTGCAGCTCACAGGAGTGGCAATTGATACGTCACAGTGGAAAACAAACATGTTGACAAAGTTGCATGGTATTGTGTGCTTATGACCAGAACATTTAATGGGACTTACACAAATGATTCGGAAGAAGACACTGCTTTGTCAATGTTATGGTCATAAGCTGATACTTGGATAGAGTTAAAAGAATTGCAGAAAAATGTTTCAGAGGAAGAGCAGCAGTGCGGGATCCGGGCAGAATGTGAGAAAAATGCATATGACAAATGGCTCTCTGCGAATGGAAGATTAGGATTACTAGACAGTTTATTATATTCCATGGCACAACACTACCATGGTGCAACACACATAGAGAGATGCAATGTTAAGGGTATTCAGACAGAGTTGGTTCAATCAAAAGTGTACGGTGTTTGCAGAACAACTGTGCCAAAGATGCGTAACATGTCAGCAAATGAAAATGAGGAAAAAGACACCAGTAACACTAAGTTTCATTGGGAGATCAAGTGTACCATATAACAAGCTGTAAATGTATTTTATAGAAATGCCTGTTTGCAACAGGTTGAGATATATCCTGAATATAGTGTGAATTTTCTTTCGATGAGTGTAATGCTACCCAACAAGGAGAAATGACAGCCTCACTGAAGCCAAACTGTGGTTGTGTGATACAGACTACCAGTTTTTCTGTAATCAGATTGAGGAACTAATTTCAATAATGAAATCCTGAGAATGATTTGCGCAGCATTACATTGAGCAGATATCAATCACTGTAGCTATTAACAAGAGGCTTCAGGAATAGTGGAGCTGCTCAACTGGACCATAAAATCCGATAAGCAAAACGCCTGTGCATCTACTTCAAATAAATAGCCTGATGCTTTGCCTTTGGTGTTGACGAGTCTCCAAAATATCCCCGAAAGTATGATCTCTACATGAGATTCTCAATGGGCATGTGATTAGGCTGACTGCTGTGCCTGCAACTGCACTCTTGAACATTACAGATGACATGATACTTCCCTACTGTAAAGATTGGCTGATGTGGTGTGTTCCGTCTCTCAGCAGGTTGAAGCTGCCACTTTAAATCCGCATCAGAAACTGAGCTATAACCTCAGTACCAGCAAATGTGCAGTGGTGAAGAAACACGTCAGGAAGTCTTGCATGGAACTGAGATGGAAAAGCCCCTACAAGATCATCCTAATAACGAACACTTCTGTTAAGTGTGGTGGATTGGGTGCATGCTTCGCACCCCAGGAGAGTAAGAAATCCCTATAAAAAAGTGGTGTTCTATAAGCCAGAGATAGTGGCATTCTATGAGCCAGAATGGATAATACCAGTGACACAAGCTGTAACCACTTGAGAAAAAAGACAGCAAAAAGAGGGAATGGGGAGAAAAACGACAAGCAGTTGTACCAATTCAGGTTCCTGCGATCACACGAAGAGGCATCAAGATCTCCAGAGACGAGATAGATGTTTCTCCTGAAGAGGCAGTTCAGGCAGCACCAGGACAGCAAGAAGATCTGTGTGATGGAACAAGTGCTGAAACAAGGAGGGACATCCGAAATGCTGAATGGTCAAGAAACTATTGGATGCAGAAAACTGAAATCAAGTGTGCCAAGCTGACCACATACTGAAAACAATTACTGAAGAAACCAAATCAAGTGGTGTGACACTGAAGAACAACTACGACCAAAAGGAGATCAAAAAGAGCACGAGAGGCTTGTTGAAGGTATTCGGCACCTGGATGGACTTACTACATAAAACAAGTGTTAAATATGCTCAAATCAGATTAGGGTGATCCAAGTTCAGAGCTGTTTGTGCCCCCATGATATCATAACAGAGGAAAGATGGGAAAAGATGTTTGAAAAGTCTTCTCAAAAGAAACAAAAAGTTTTAGAGACATTGTTACAGTGAAAAGGAGGAGCAAAGAATTTTTTTTTTTTAAAGAAGATTTTCCTTGGCTGCAGCAGAAGAAGTGTACGGACAACATTTATAGGAAGAGGGAGAGAGGGAGTACGGCTAAGGATGACTATACATGGGCGTAGGAAGTGTGGGGGATGCGGGGGATATATCCCCCCAGATTTTGGAGTGGGGGGACATGGGTGGGAGGCGGGGGGACGAACGGACAAAAGAATTTACCCTCTCTCTCCTGCCTGTGGCAAGGCCATTAGCGCGTGAAAGCGCTACCTAATGGCCCTGCACTTGACCTGCCTGGAGTCAAAGAGGCCACCCGCCCTCTGCCCTTTGTTATGCTGCAGGAAGGCTCGCCGTTCTGGGAAGGGCAGAGAAGGAGGGGGGGAAACTGTCTCTTTTCCTTCATACCCATTTCTGTCTCCGTCTCGCTCCTGCTCAAGTTCTGATTTCAAGAGGTCTTATGTACTCTCTCTTGCATCTCCTTTTCTTTATTTGTTTCTCTGTGAAATGGATCCAAAATAGGCGGACACTTTGGCTGGATATTTCCTCATTTACTGACCGTTTTATAATTCCAAAGAAAAACCTCGGGACGGAGAGAAAAAAAATGAAATACCTAAATTAAGCAATACAGAGTGGTCAGCAGACAGGCCAGATTGTTATTTACATCCACACATATTAGAACCACTTTACAGAGTTTGCCAGTGAAAGCGCTTTCTTTTTTTCTTTGAACAACATTGTTTTCCCATGGTGGGGAAGTGAACCATTCCTAAAGGGACTTCAATACCTGGTTGATGGGTGAAGTGGAAATGCTTAATACCATCGTTTTCAACTGTTTTAATTATTTTAGCTTATAACATGTGTACTGGGCTCTGTGTTCGGGGATGTGATTTTTTTTTTAACCAAACTGCTTACATTTTGAAAGGATATAAGCAATGGACATTGAAACGGGTCCCTTCCTGGTACTGTAGCCATGTCCTGAATTTTTCAGGAAAAATCACTTAAATTTCTGGATAATGAGTTTAAAACTGTTAAGGTAACCATGTTGTTCCTGAATACATTTCACATGATTTGCTTATTCTTGCATTCCTTATGAGTGTTTGCTTTTTTCAGGGTGTTCTTCATTTTTTTTCAGGCAGCATTTTACTGTTGTCTAGTGCATAATTTGAATTTAGTTGCAGCACAATTGACTTGTAGCTGAAGGCAGTGCAAGTTTCTCTCAGTGGGGCACTATGGTGTTCAGTGTGGGAGAGGATGTGGCACTGGCCAGAGCTGCTGAATTTGGAACTGGCGCACCATTTTCAGCCTTCATGACCAGTCCACCAGACCGCACTCCTGACCGAGCTCATTCTGATGCTACACCTTAGAAGGACAGATAGACCTTAGAAGCCCTGGTGTCTTAGCCCCCACAGGTGGACCCTAACAGTGGCAAGTGGGAGTTAACCTTGAAGGCCTGTCCACCACAATCCATACTGCAGTTCACCTCCAGTCTTGCGAGCAGGCATACAAAGAAGCACACCCTAGATTAACAGTGACTGTCACCGAGGTCACAAGATCCTTGAAGCCAGTCCACTGCATCCATTGGTACCTCCATTGGCCTTTTTCAGCAGTAGTGGTGCAACTTACCAGGAGTTGGCAATGTAGGATTTGCATGCACACCAAACTTAGGGGGTGATTATAATGGAGGTGGAACCGCCACATCACCCAGTCAGTGGCGGTCCCACTGCCATCGGTGACTGCATTTACGCCAACCATATTACAATGGCGGTGGTTCCCTGGTGGTCGGAAAAGACCAACCGCCACACACCCGACTGGCTCCTTGAGCCCACCAGTGCGGCATAGGGGCTTGTGGTTCCTACAATGCTGGTGGTACCTACCACAGTAAGGATTACGATACCCCTTACCCACCAGCCTATCCATGGCAGTTCACTCACCATGAAATTTTGGTGGAAAGGGACATTGGAGGCCCATAGCGGGCCCCTTTCCCCCAGACATGGGACCTGGGGAGCATCTAAGAAGCCCCCTACATATCACTGCACCATGTGGCAGGCACCACATTGTGCCTGCCATGTAGTGCAGTGATATATAACATGTCAGTTTTTACATTGCGGCAGATGATGCAGCCAGCAGCACCTGCTGCAATGTAAAAGATAGGCACGGCGAACGCCATAGTGGCGGTCGCATTGTACTGCCTATCGTGGGGCCGCCACCTTGAAGGCCAGCGGTCCCATTCCCCGATTCGATGGCGGACGGACTGAAGTCCGCCTGCCTTCGTAATCAGCCCCTAAGTTTGCAAACTTCATGGTCTCTGCTTCATGCCCAAACACTTTTAAGATGTGCAGCCTTCTTTCGGGCCACTGGAGTTATGCAGCAATGGAGGCCAAAATTGTGTTCCAGTGTTGACTAAATGATGCAACAATAAAAAGGCTGCAGTGTGATGCGGTGCATTTTATGATACTTTATTATTTTAACATATTTATACATCCTAACAGCCTCTGCAAAGCTTTTGCCTCATTAGTACCTGTGTAACATACAAATGCAGCAGAGGGAAAGGTGACCAGTCAACCTTTGCAAAGGGCTCTGCACTTCACAGAACATAAGACACATTTCTTTTAGTAATTGTTGATCCGTTAGAGCTACAAAATTGTTTTGGGTCAAATTGTTAGATTATGCAGCAGATGATGTATTATGTGACAAATATGATACAGGCATAGTTAAATTGAAAACATTTTTCCACTCAACTTAATTTTGCCCCAGCATTGTAGTTGATCAATTTATAAGTTCCCCAAACCCAAAAGTCGAGTTTGGGCACAATTTACATTTTAAAAGCAGTCCTACAACAGAGGGCTACTTTTGAACTGACCTCAGGCTTCAGCAGTGCACACATGCAAACACAGAAAGGGCTGCTGGCCTCTAAACTGCCATGCCCTATTATATTCTAGGGACTTAAAGGTAGTTCTAATCTCCCTGCCCTATTATGAACTAGGGCCTTATAGGAGAGGTCATGCCAATCATAGGGATACCCTAATCCATAGTACACCCTAGTGTATGTAGGTGTTTCACAGTATCTTTTAGTGTCTCTTTCAGAATAGCACTGGCCCTGTGCCTGTTCAGGCAGAGGCCAGGGTCAGTCAGAGTCAGGTACCACCAGTACCAGTCAGCAAAACGTTGGGGAGGGCACAGGATGGCTTTGCAATACTAAAGAAGCCCAAATTCAGAATTTAAAGTATAACACCATGGTTGGGGGCGTTCTCTTTAATAATCAGAATTGATTGGACCCATTTTCCAACTTTAGGATAAGGAAAGATTGGGGAAAAAATCATAATGTACTAATCTATAACTTGAAGTTTTCTTGCAGCTCTTTGATGACGGTTAATAGCTCACTGTTCAATGTTAGGATTTAAACTTATAAACTGCAAATACCAAAATAATCTCTCAGACAAAAGCAGTAACTCACTGACCAATTTAAATGATGTGCATTTTGTGAATTGCGTGCTACACATTCTTTGCAGCAGGCATATTAACCCACTGTGTCTACCTTACCAAGAGTCAAAACTTCCACTAGACAAACCTATCTCTCTCAATAAAGAACATTGATCACCAAAGTGATCTTCACATTTTTATTGTTGCCTGAAAATTGCTGGAGACCAGGAATGCAGCAGCAGGTACTTTTTAAATCATAATGCACTTGCAAACACGACGCCCCCACCCAAAGTCAGCGAGCTATGTTTGCTTGGTGCAGCAAGATTCATGTACATGGTTCTTTAACATTTGGTCTGATTACTATATGAATGTAAATAACAATTAAGCATACATGAAAACTGTGACAACATGCCTGCTTTTCTCAATATTTCACTTCGAAAGTATGCGATTGTATTTGTTTAACGGGCAGTGATTTGTATAGGGTCACTGGAAAGTGAACAAGGTTGTCCCTGTCCCCCCCAGAATTTTAGTGTCTCCTACGCCCCTGTGACTATACATAGATTGTTGTAAACATAGAACTAACAAACTAATTGCCTTTTAACATTGAAAATACTACAAAAGAAACTGCTGTAAATAATCTGAATAGAAATGCTAAATTATTGCTTCTATGTTTTGCTTATCGATCTGACTGCCAATAGAAACAGATGCAAGAGAGCAACAGGGCAATTAAAATCAAACAGTTTGCTTACGCTGACTGGTAGGCTAGACTTAAAATTTACGACTTCTCTGTCCCTAATATGGCTGCCAACTAAGACATACATGAAGACATATCCGCTCTAGTTTTTTAGTTGGAATATACAGGCACACTGATAGCTGCATTCATCGTTCTCACCCTGTAGCTCCTTCTTCTCCTTACGCTGTCGGCGTTGCAAAGCCTCTTCGGGAGAATCTGACTCTTCCATGGTGGAGACACCCCTGAAAGGGGAAAGCTATTCCTCGCTGCACAGCGGGGTTGATTGTTATAAAAAAAAGTCGAAGGGACTATGTGACGTCTCACGTCGCGCGTTATTAGAGTCATCCGTGTAACTGCTGCCCCCTTTCGGTAATCCTTTTGATTTTTTAACAGAATTTGAGTGACACTTGTTGGAGGATTCGGGATCAAACTGGAATTACTGATAGCCATCTTGAAATGGTTTCCAAATGAAAGGGCTCCGTCGATGTCTTAATGCAAAATGTTATTCATAGGAGTCCAACTAATCCCTTAAATAATAAAGCAACACTTGATAATAAGACACGAAAGTGAGCAGTGAAACTTGCTTAAGTTTTAGCGAATGTCGAGAGAGAAAGGACTATATTTGATATAGACTTAATATTCGTCTTAATTGTTTTTTTAATAAAATACAATATTTTCACCAACATACCGCAGTGAGGGAGTCGTGTCGTTGCTTTAATACGCAGTCTTTAGACTGTAAGACCTTTAGTCTTTTCTCTCTCTTTACCTCTGCAAAAGCATTTTTGTCTCCATGGAGACAAATGTTGTTTCCAATGGCAGACTCTCTGCTACTACGGGCCCTTCAGGGCAAAGCTAAGACACTGAATCTGAATGGGAAGCATCTACAACGGGTGCCAAGAGTGCTGGGTCAGCTGGTGCAGCTGGAAGTCCTGCATCTTAAGAACAACCGAATCACCGAGCTACCAGAAGAAATCGCGGAGCTTTGCAGGGCAAGTATCCGTGTCCTGACAAAGATGCGGGTGGGCGTGTTCTGCATAATACCGCGCATGACGTATGTGACGGCGACAGTTGGAGAGCAAGTTGAAGGTGGGCGGGGGTGTTTGGCCGCGTTGAGCTGCAATGTTAGCATCATCATGAGGAACATTAATGGCCGTATGAACTGTGAAGTGTGAAGTATTAGATCCGGGTGGAACATACATGGCGAGTGTCAGTGTGGTGAAAGCGGGTGTATTGAGTACCCCCCCCCCCCCTATTTTTTTAGAAGCTAGACTTCGTTACCCTGATTCGGAGTCCAAGGAAGAGTTGCTTGCGTGGTCTCCTTGTTCCACACATGCATCTCCTCCAGGGCTTTAAGTGGGATGAAAAAACTGGGGGGTCTCTCAAAGGGGCGTGGCCAGTGTAATTAGGGGCGTGGCTTTAAATCACTTACGCAAAAAATCTATGCTTACCATAGTGTGCCGCCCGACTTGTATTTTGCTGTTTCCGTCATTGCATCCAGATATTTGATACAAGTAACATCATACCTACAACAAGTAAGGAATATTGGCTTTGTCAATGGTTATTACTTGCAAAAGATAAATAAGCTGCAACTATTACTTGTATATAATATTGACAACGCTTCCAATTAAATCCCTGCTGACCCTACCACAATGTTGCTGCTCCGGAGTTTCAGAAAGAGAAGGGAAATCCAGAAAGAAAATGACTCTTAAAGGATTTCCCTTCCCTCACAACGCTCCCCTGCCATGACGTCATGCTGTAACTTCTCTACTACTGAGAAGTGAGCAGCGCACATCCATGTGCCTGGTGCTGTCTCGAAACGGGTCTCTATCAGGCTTTGTTTTGCGCCCTGGCACTTTTTTCCGGACTGCAGTGACTGCAAACAGCGGTCATTGTAGTCCGGGAAAAAACACGGTCTGCCTGTGTTAGGGCTCAAAACAGAGCCCGATAGAGACCCGTTTAGAGGCCCCCTGAAAAAAACTGCCGGTGCTCAGACCCCTTGAGACCCGGCCCACTTAAAGCCCTGATCTCCTCTCATTTTCTTTTAGTGTATGCCCAGTGCTACTTCCTGTTGATCTGCGCTAGCATGCAAGTATTAAACGTGGGGAGCACCTAATCGCATATACAATAATTACTATTCAGTAGTTTAGTACCGGCGTATTTTTGCCGATTTATATAGCGCGAGCTCGAACCGAAGGTATTGAAGCGCTTTACATTTATTTATTTAATGCGATTTTATATAGCTTGAACATTACACGAAGGTGTCAGAGCGCTTAACAAAAGAACCAGTTGCGATACATAAGGATTTAGGATTACATGAGTTACATAAAAGATACAAACAGATAAAAGGGACTCACGTCTGAGCATACCCTGCCAACTTATGGCGAACAAAGCGGTACAAAAGGGGGTGGTGATGGACGGAGCATCTGAACTAATCAAACACTCACACCCAGTCAACAGATCTGGGTTTAATCCATCACCGTTCTTTAGCCCACTCTGCCACCCCAGTTCAGACATGGCCATATGCAAATCAGTCTGACCCTGTGCCTCATGGGAACAGTCCAGCCCGAACTACCAAGCCATGCCTACCCTGGACCGGAAAAAAGCTTCCTAGGACCGGTTTCTGGCATTACAGCCGTCTTCAGCCAGGCTTGCTTGAATGCAGTGGCAGAGTGAGCAAGGGACTCACGTCTGAGCATACCCTGCCAACTTATGGCGAACAAAGCCAGATCTGTTGACTGGGTGTGAGTGTTTGATTGGTTCAGATGCTCCGTCCATCACCACCCCCTTTTGTACCGCTTTGTTCGCCATAAGTTAAAGAAGCAAAGCTCTCGCAACCACAAATCAGTATGATCAGGGATAGAAAAACGTTTCAACAAAGTAATTGACAGTTCAGTAAATAAGCAACAGCAGATCCTTGTGTCTTTATCCTTAGGAAGGTTGTTTATTTGATCCACATTCAGCCGACACGTGTTTCGTCGTGTTTAAAGTTGAGTCAACACGACTCTTCAGGGCTGATAAAACAGAAAACAACGTAGATATAGCATATCTCACATGTTTAACATGTTAAAATTTGTGCGATACGTGACAAAGATAGGTCTTGAAGTGCATGAATGTGAAGCCTCATTTGCCCACGAATCGTTTTAGTGTCTAGCGTCAATTCTCCAGAAGGTTGAAACATGCTTCTTCAAAACTCTTATTAAAACAATTACGGCGCATAGTGGATTGGTGAGGACACATTCAAGGATGTGAATAGAAACTGTAGTGCTCTCTAACTTGCCGTGCTCTCGACGATCCTACATTTGGAAATACTCAGGGCGGACAAGTGTTACTATTGATTGCTGGACGGTGTGAGTGAGTCCGTGACGATCAATAGATCAAGGTGCATTGATTACTAGTGAAAATTGTGCTTAAAATTCCTATGCCTTATAAAATCCGAAAATGCATACCTAGTGGTGTGACCCACTGGTCAGTAGGTCGGACTTAATGTACACTTTGACTTCGGGTGGATATTTCTGTGTGTTGAGAAAGGGGGGAGGCATAAGAGTGAGGCAAGCAATTGCATATGGTAGGGTGCTTAAAGAATTTATCAGTGGTCCTGCTTACCAGTACGTGAAGTTAATAAACACCAGAATATAAACAATGATTCTCCGCTCTGAGTTTAGAGCAATCGTTTTTTCATCCGTTTATAAGTTCTCCAAACCAAGTATGGTGGATGAAAGCAAAGGTATACTGTGTAACAAAGGAGATTGTGATAGATTTTAAAATATATCGTGTAAAGCTAAATGGATTCAGTTGTGATGTGGTCACAAATAAGCAAAAGGGAACGTACCTGGATACGTGTGTGTACCAAGCCGTACCGGGAGGGGATCCAATTAAGGTTTCATGAAAGTGGATAAGGTTCGATCCCTCTGTGGATTGCAAACTATAAGGACAATGAGACAGTGTGAGACGGTAAGCGATAAGAGCGAATAAAATATCGCTCAGTCAGGTCTTGAATTTGCCCGTGTGTGGGCAGATCAAATTGTATCCAGACTCACCAAAGTTGTGGTATCCCTCCTCTGTGTGTTCCAGGTCGCTGTGTTTCGAAAGACGGACATGTGACCGGAAGCAGGAAGTACCTTTATACAATATTAGCATGAAAGACTAGAGCGTGTATGACGACTCCTAGTCCTCCATGTTGGAAGAATGGTATCATTGGAATAATACGAAAAATCCGGTTGGTTATAAGGTAGTAAAGTGGCGAGTGCACACCAAAAGTGAAAACGGTGCCTAATAAGTGTTCTTATTGGTGACATAACAATTATATATACAATACAAACTGTTATTGCAGTACATGAAAAGCCACATAATAATATCTGTTTAACAAATGATAGTGTAAACATCCTTAACTCATACGGTGAATGCATGTTGTAGGTGATAAATGTTAATCTGGTATTCAAAAGGCATTGTCCAAAAAGTTCTACACCCCAGTTCGAAATGGTTTGTATATAACCTATTGGGTATAATTATACGGAACATTCATGATTGCTATACTGTTTCAGATCTTACAACATATTGGGTGTTTAGTTACCCAGAAAAAATTGAAGTTCTTGGTCATAGTTAAGTCCGTGTTCCACGCATTGCAAACGCATGATCCACGTAGCTTCCCTACGCCTCAGTATGAGTTCTCGATTGCCCCCTCTAATATTCAGAGGGATTGTGTCTATTCCGAAGAAATGCACATTGACTTCATCCTCTCGTGGTTGACATTCTGCAATGTGTAATGCCACTGGGTATTTCGGATCTCTTTTCTGAATGGCTCTCATGTGTTCAGCCATTCTCTCTTTCAGGGGCCTGATGGTGCTGCCTACATAGATTTTACCACATTGACATTCAATGATATAGACTACGAATCTAGTTAGACATGTAATGTTATGCTTGATGTCGTATTTAGTTCCATCGAAGCCATTGAATGTCTTCGTCCCATGTTTGCCCCATATGCACATGGAACAAAAGCCACATTTGTAAAAGCCAATACCTTTTGTGGTCAGCCAGTCAAGCGAAGCGGTGTTATGCGGAACAGTAGGACTGAGTTTGTTTTTAAGTGTGAAGCCCTTTCTGTATGTGATAGCTGGCCTCTCAGAAATACATTCTTTGAGAGCAGTATCACCTGTTAGTAAGTTCCAATGTTTGTTGAAACTTTTCTTGACAAAATGATTCAAAGCATTAAATTCAGTGATTAGTCTTATCTTTTGGGTGGAGGAAACAGGCTCTGTGCGTTTCTTCAAGCAATCTGATCTTGTGGTGCGTCTAGCCCTTTTCTCTGCAGTTTTCAGTGATTTCAGGGAATAACCTCTCTTAAGGAATCTATTTCTCATGTTAGTTATACAGTTCTCGAACTCAATTGGTTCACTACAGTTGCGTCTCGCCCTGAGATATTCCCCATAAGGAATTGCCTGAATCTGGTGTATAGGGTGAGAGCTGCAAGCATGGAGGATGGAATTACACGAGGTCGGTTTCCTGTAGAGCTTGCTTTGTAAGACATTGTCTTTTACATAAAATTCAAGATCTAAGAATTCCATCTTATCTTTGCTGTGTTGCATGGTAAATTTGATATCCCATGTGTTGTTATTTAGATATTCAAAAAAGGATGAAAGTAGGTCCTCGGTGCCGGACCACAAAAGAAAACAGTCATCGATATAATGACCCCAGAAAACAATGGAGTCGATATATCTGGCTCCTTTGGTTCCCCAAATTAGATCAGTTTCGAGTGCTCCCATAAATAGATTAGCAAATGAGGGCGAAAACTTGGAGCCCATGGCTACCCCCCTCTTTTGGCGAAACCATTTTCGGTCAAAGATGAAGTAATTGTTCTCTAGGATCAGTTCCATCATTTGTAACAGCATTTTCGTGTGAGCCCAAAACAAAGCTGATCTGTTCGAAAGTATTTTCTCCATAGCTTGCATCCCTAGTTTAGGATTGATACTGGTGTAAAGAGACACCACATCCATCGTCACTAGTAACGTGCCTGGTTGCCACTCAATATCAGCCATTATGCTCAATATGTGCTTGGAGTCCTGGATATGTGACGGTAGGTTCTTGACTAAAGGTCCTAAAAAAGGTCCACATATTCAGATAATTTCTCAGTGGGACCCCCTATTCCCGAGACTATTGGTCTGCCCGGGGGAAAGGGAAGGTTTTTGTGTATTGTCTGAACTGAGGTGGCACTGTGGGCTAAAGAACGGTGATGGATTAAACCCAGATCTGTTGACTGGGTGTGAGTGTTTGATTGGTTCAGATGCTCCGTCCATCACCACCCCCTTTAGTACTGCTTAGTTCGCCATAAGTTGGCAGGGTATGCTCAGACGTGAGTCCCTTGCTCACTTTGCCACTGGATTCAAGCAAGCCTGGCTGAAGACGGCTGTAATGCCAGAAAACGGTCTTAGGAAGCTTGTTTCCGGTCCAAGGAAGGCATGGCTTAGCAGTTCGGGCTGGACTGTTCCCATGAGGCACAGGTTCAGACTGATTTGCATATGGCCATGTCTGAACTGGGGTGGCAGAGTGGGCTAAAGAACGGTGATGGATTAATCCCAGATCTGTTGACTGGGTGTGAGTGTTTGATTGGTTCAGATGCTCCGTCCATCACCACCCCCTTTTTCACCACTCCCTTTTGTACCGCCATTTTAAAGCCAGGCATATTCAAGAGATAATGTAGCAACTTGGCACATGTAGGTTTTACGTTATGCATGGGCACATTCATTTTTTTGGTAGGCACAGGGAGGTTAAGTGATTTTCCCAGAATCACAGGATGCTGCGCCAATGCCAGGACTTGAACCAGGTTCCCACGCTCCAAGGTCGACAGCTCTAGCCGTTGGGCTACATGTTGTCTCCCATGTCCTGTAGAACTGTTTTTTCCTCCACTTATGTGCAATTGTTATTCTATTTATATAGCACTTACTACCCCTGACAAGGCGAGATAGCGCTTTTCGTCGAGTAGCACGCTTCTGTGGAACCCAAAAAGGATAAGTGGTGAATTAGTATAGGGAAATAGGAAATTAATTTGAGTGGTGGACATTGTAGAAAGCCATACTGACTCTCTCATACAATGTAACACCCGTAAATGCATGGATGCAACCCGAGGGGCGGGCTCTATCCGAGGGGATAAATAAACGGCAGGAGACTGCTCGGGGTCTTCCGGCCAAGTATACCAGTGTGGCCTTCCTGTTATTATCCAGCGCTGCAGCGGCCTTAGGTGTTCAGGCACCGCCACACTACATTGGCGACGAGGCCGATCGTGACCAAAGCGTGCACCGCCTCCTCCGTGTCACCCTGCAGGAAGTGCGCAGAGCCCACCACGATGCTCGGCCATCATCAGCGTGAGGATCTTGCCAGCGCTCACGTGTGCCGCCGACTACAGCCGAGGCCAGCCCCCTCCCCCGAGTGCCGCCCTGCTGCCGCTGCTGGGTCCACACGCCGCTCAGCACCGCGGCTCCTGTTGGCGCCCTGCACCTGCCGTACACCTCCACAAAGCAGCAGGAGCGCGCTCAAGCCAGCGGTGTGCCTGTGGAGGACGAAACACCGGTGATTGCCTGGCCTGCCAAATTTAGCCCCGCTGTGGCGCATGGTGGCACTGCAGGACTCCTGCACCGCCTGAGGCCGACGCCATCATCGCACCCCAACTCCGGAACATCATTAACAACTCCTTCGCATCCACCACCTTTCCGGAGAGCTGGAAACATGCGGAGATCAGCACCCACCTGAAGAAACCCACCGCAGACCCCACGGACCTCAAGAACTTCCACCCCATCTCGCTCCTCCAGTTCCCCGCTAAAGTCATTGAGAAGACGTCAACAAACAGCTAACCTCCTTCCTCGAGACTAACGGATCCCTCGACCCTTCTCAGTCCGGATTCCTAGCAAACCACAGCACCGAGACCGCCCTCATCGCAGCCACCGACGACATCAGGGCCCTGCTCGACAACGGGGAAACTGCTGCCCTCATCCTCCTCGACCTATTGGCCGCATTCGACACAGTCTGCCACCACACCCTAACAAGCCGCCTCCACCACGCCGGGATCCAAGGAATGGCCCTGGAATGGATCACCTCCTTCCTCTCCGACAGAACTCAACGAGTCCGCCTCCCTCCCTTCCACTCAGAAGCCACCAAGATCATCTGCGACATACCTCAAGGCTCCTCGCTCAGCCCCACCCTCTACAACATCTGCCTGACCCCCCTCGCAGCCTGCGCACGCCAACACAACCTAAACATCATCTCCTACACCGACAACACCCTGCTGATCCTCTCCCTCACCAACGATCCCACCACCGCCAGAGCCAGCCTCCAGGAAGGAATGAAAGAGGTCGCAGAATGGATGAAGCTCAGCCGCTGAAACTGAACTCAGACAAGACGGAAGTCCTCATCCTGGGACCATCCCCCTCTGCCTGGGACGACTCCCGGTGGCCCCCTGCACTGGGCACCGCCCCCAAGCCCAAGGACCATGCACGCAACCTAGGCTTCATCCTGGACTCCTCCCTCACGATGACCAAGCAAGTCAACGCTGTCTCATCATCATGTTTCAACACCCTCTGCTTTCTCCGAAAGATCTTCCAGTGGATCCCCACCAACACCAGAAAGACGGTCACCCAGGCCCTCGTCACCAGCCGACTGGACTACGGGAACGCCCTCTACGCCGGAACCACAGCCAAACTACAGAAAAGACTCCAACGCATACAGAACGCTTCTGCACGACTCATCCTGGACATACCCCGACACAGCCACATCTCTGCCCACCTGAGAGACCTGCACTGGCTCCCCGTCAGCAAAAGGATCACGTTCAGGCTCCTCACCCACGCTCACAAAGCTCTCCACGACAATGGCCCCGAATACCTCAACAACCGCCTCACGTTCTACACACCCACCCGTACACTCCGCTCCGCCAGCCTCGCTGTCGCCACCATCCCACGGATTCGCAGAACCACCACCGGAGGAAGATCCTTCTCCTACCTGGCTGCCAAGACGTGGAACTCCCTCCCCACCCACCTATGACTGACCCAAGACCATCTTTCCTTCAGGAAGCAACTCAAGACCTGGCTCTTCGAGCAGTAGCAGTAGCAGCACCCCCCTCCCCCAGCGCCTTGAGACCCTTGCGGGTGAGTAGCGCGCTCTATAAATGTCCTGATTGAATGATTGATTGAGAAGCGCGAGAGGGCCCCCATGTGACTGGGACATTGTCCATCTGCCAAATTCTGCATAGTGCTGTGGCCCACCACAACGAGAGGGCCCAGGAACAAGGTCCAGCCCGCCGGCTCCAGGCAGCCAGCACAGCCCTGCAAAATCTGCTCGCACGTTGGGGAGGGGGATCAGCTGAGCCCTGCTCCATTCACAAAGACTACTCCACACCTGTTGTGCTCCCCAAGCTGGCAAGCAGGGTACCTTCTGCCCCAGAGCACGTTGGGGAATTAGAGCCACCGTCCCAGGAGATCGGGCCAGAAGATCTGCCATTCCCATGTGGCCACCCACCAACACTCAGCTTGGCTCACAGGACCCCTAGTGCCAGGACCGCGCCACCGCACCCATGCAGGAATGCACCTGTGTCATGAATAGTCCAAGCCAAGCAGGCGCTGCAGGCCAGTAGGCCTCAGTGGACAATCCAAATGTGGGTGCCAACGCACCGCCCCAGGACACAGCCCTACGGCTGTCGCCCCACTGCTGCCATTCAGTGAAACAGCAGACCCCGCCACGTCGGGCCCACGGTGGAAGGCATGGGTCGGACGGCTGAACCACTACATCAAGGGCACCAGGGAGACCGATGGCACCCTGAAAAGGTCGCTACTCATCTATTACAGAGGCTCAGAGATCTACGATCTTTTTAAAACCATCCCCAACACAGGCAATGATGACAACTATGAGGCGGCGGTCGCCGCGCTCAACAGGCATTTTGACCCTCAACTTAACCAGGATTTCAAGAGGTTCAAGTTTAGACAGGCGTCTCAGTCGGACACTGAGTCCATGGACATGTTTTACTTGTGACTGCGCAGGCTGGCCGGCACGTGCGCCTTCCCAGATCAGAGAGAGGAGATACACGGCCAAGTCATCCAGGGGTGCCTCTCAAAACTGCTGCGGAAGCGGATCCTTCGACAGCCCCTGAGCTCTCTGGATGAGATCCTCATCTTGACGCGGTCTCACGAGTTGTCGAACATCACGGCTGGAGAAATGGAGGCTACTCTGCACAAGCCTGTTGCAGCGCCACACGCATCCAGACATGCGCCCGTCAAAGAAGAGAGGGTTGAGGTAATCCAACGGCTCACCACCATGGCTCGCCAGGCACCAAGGACGACGACCGGATGGCCATGTGGCTACTGCAGAGAGGACCACTCGGCACCGGCCGTGTGTGGAGCGTGAGGGAAGACGTGCTCCCGCTGCGGGAAGATAAACAACTTCGCCAAAGTGTGTCGCAGCGGTCGGTCCAGACAGGCTCCTCCAAGGTCGCGGGGTATGTCGCAACATGTGCGCCAGGTCTCACTCGATGACCCACTGTCGCCAGGGGATGACCCGCTACAGGAATGCTGCCTTACCCTCGAAGATGATGACGATGAAGTGTTCGTCGTGTCTTTTGTCAGCAGGTCCGACAACCACCGGAGGCCACCACCAATGTGCTCTGTCCTGGTAGAAGGAACGGCTGTCCGTGCGCTCACCGACACAGGCGCATTCGTCAACGTGATGGACTTGGAGCAGTATGACCGTCTGTCGCCACAGCCCCGCTCGCACCCACCAAGGCCGGAATATACACTTACGAAGGGACAGACCCACTCACCCTCCGAGGGGCCATAAAGGCCAAAATCTCCAGCGGGAAGCATGTCACGGTGGCTCGATTCCACATCACGGAAGTGAGAAAAGGCCCGCTGCTCAGCTGCCATACGGCAGAAGACCTGGTTCTGGTCTTCTTTTCCCACTAGATCCATGACTCCCACGCCAAAACCATTCTGAGGGAGTTCCCAGCACTGTTCACTGGACTGGGCAAGCTAAAAGGAAAATGTTCCAAGCTCCACATTGACCTACTGTGAGGCCCGTCGCCCTGAGGCACAGGAGGGTGCCGTTCAATATCTGCCTGCAAGTGGAAGAAGAGCTGAAGAAGCTGGAGGACCTTGACGTGATCGAGAAGTTGTCCTGCCCAACCCCATGGGTGTCCCTGCTGGTCGTGGCTCCCAAACCAAAGCAGCCTGGGACCACCTGGCTCTGCGTGGACATGAGGCTACCGAACATGGCGGTCAAGAGGGAACGCCACATCACGCCCACCATGGACGACATAGTGGCGGATCTGAACGGATCCAAGTGGTTCTTAAAACTGGATTTGAACGCAGGGTACCACCAGCTGGAGCTCGAGCCTGAGAGCAGGTACATCACCACATCTCAACAAACGTTTGCCTCAGGAGGTGCAAGAGACTGAGTTTCGGAGTGTCATCGATAGCCAAAGTCTTCCAGAACGCCATCAGGGAAGCACTGTTGGGTCTGCAGGGTGTGATCAACATGAGCGATGACATCCTGGTGTTCTTGAACACCCTAGAAGAACACCACACTCACCTCCGGGCCACCCTCCAAAGACTCGAAGACTGCAAACTGACTCTGCACAAGAAAAAGTGTTCGTCTTACCAGGAATCTGTTGATTTCTTCAGTTACACTTTCACCAGGGACGGACTTCAGGTAGACCCCAAGAAGGCCGTGGCCATACCAGCAGCCAACACCCCAAAGACCCCCACGGAGGGACCTAGTTTTCTTGGCATGGCCACGTACTGTGGCAGATTAATTCCAAATCTGGCCGCCCTGGCAGAGTCGCTCCGCACTCTCACACGCAATGACCACAAGCGGGAATGGACTGTAGCTGCCAACACAGCATTCAACAGCATCAAGGCAGCGCTCCTGGACAAGATAGTGATGGCCTATTTCACCCGGAGCGGCGCACTGAATTGATCGTCGATGCCAGCCCAGTAGGTCTTGGAGCGGTCCTCCTTCAGGAACATGGTCAGGAAACCTGGAGATCTGTGGCGTACGCCAGCAAGACACTCACGGACACAGAAACAAGGTATGCCCAAATTGAGAGGGAGGCCCTGGCAATAAAATGGGCATGCCAGCACTTTCAGTTGTACCTAAATGGCCAGGAATTCCAGGTGGTCACCAACCATAAACCACTACTCCCGCAGGGTTGTCTAGACTGGCACCCTCGAGAATAGAGAGATGGGCCGTGCAGCTGAAGGCATATCATTTCAAAGTCATCTTCCGCCCTGGGGCACACAACCCGGCAGAATACCTCTTGCGACACCCGAAAGCCATGCCACCTCAAAGCTCACCGACGGGTGTGTCATACTCTGAGTCGTTTGTGATAATGATCTCGCAAGAAGTGTGCCCCACAGCCATGACGCTTGAGGAAATTTGCCATGCAACTGATGAAGATGAGAAACTGTCCAGGGTGAAAGACACCCTGCTGAGCAATGGTTGGGCGCACTTCATGGACGGGACTGGTTAACTCCTAGCCGGAGACAGCCACGCTCGGCTCAGATCTGGCAGGTATGCCATAAAGTAAGTGTGGGAGAGCATGGAGTCGTTCTGAGGGGACATGTGATCATAATCCCGAAGAGGCTACAGCGGTGTATCCTTCCGCTGACACATGTCGGACACCAAGGGATGGCAAAGACAAAAGCCAGGCTAAGGAACAAGGTCTGGTTCCTAGCTATGGATTCCATGGTTGAGGAAAGGGTGAGGCAGTGTCATTCCTGCACCATCACTCCGGGAAACCCGGCGCTGGTGATCACTGAAGAGCCCAGCGAAACTCCATGGGCCAAGATTCCCGGATGGGCGCACCATGTTGGTGATGGTCGACTCCTTCTCAAAGTTCCCTATCGTGGAGGTGGTGGCGTCAACATCGTTCACGCATGTCCAAAGAGACCTGAACAAGACATTTGCACTTATGGGCCTGCCAGAGGAAATTCGGTCAGATAACGGGCCCCGCTCCAAGGCCGGGAGTTCCAAGAGTACCTGGAGCGAAAATCGATTCACCACCGGAAGATCACCCTTCTGTGGCCCCAAGCCAATGGGGAGGTGGAGCGTCTCATGGGATCACTCAACTGGGCCCTGCACATTGCTGTAGGCCAAGGGGAAGATGCAGAAGCGGCAATTGACCAATTCCTTCATGCCTACCGGCAGACGCCACATGGCACAACCAAGTGTGCCCCCTCGCATTTACTCTTCAAGAGACCCCCACGGGGCAATATCGGGACGGATCCAACGTGGAAACCCACAGAATGGGACAGCGCAGCCATCCAAGCGAGAAGGGCAATGACTAACCAGAAGGCGAGCAAAGCCAGCAGAGCAAGAGTGTTAGGGTTTGTGCATAGCAAAGAGCATGTCCCCTCTCATTGCACTAGTGGTCTCTGTAATAGCTCTCTTTAAACATACTACTGAAAGCCTTTCTTGTTATCTCAGCCCCTCCCTAAGACTTCTGTGTATGTTGCTCAATGTATTCACAAGTTTGGACATTGCTGTCTAGTTTGCACATTGGACCTTGCTTTTACCAAGGCTTATTTAGAAAACGTTGGACCTTGCTTTTACCAAGGCTTATTCAGAACGCTCCTCCCTAGGCCATGTGTTACTTCAACTCATTAGCATAATAACTGAAGCTCTGCACACCTGCTTGTGAGAACCACACCAAGTTCTTCGAACCACACCCAGCTCTTCGAACCACACCCAGCCCTGTCTATAAAAGGCAGCCCCTGAGCCTCACCCAGTGCTTGTGCTCGTCTACTTTCCACTTACCTGAGAACAGATCCTTCGGCGCTGGCACTCCTGCTCTCTCCAGACCTTCATTGACTTCAACGGGCGCGGCTTCTGCCTCTTCCTTCTTCTGTTTTCTGGCTACTTCTTGTCTCAGCCCCTCTTCTGTCCACTGCAATCGACCTGCAAAAGAGAAAGAGGTCAAGGTTAGACTGATCTGTACCCCGTTTCAGCAACAAGTAAGTGCAAAACCTTTTATTACCTTACATTATCGGCGATTTCTGGATTCATGTAAAGACAATTTGGAACAAGATATCTCCCACGAACTTTGTGGTTCAAACCCTTTGTTACAAGAATACTTTGTGGAACTTTGTGAAATAAACATTGTTTTACATGGAACTTTTTTCAGAATCGAACAGAGGAAACCATTGACAGCAAGGCAAACAGTAAATCAAGGACTTGCACAAACTACCTGCTGTATTTTGATGTAAAAGTACAGTATTTGTTTTATAAAAAGTCTGGAAATGTGTGAAAAGTGAGTTTGATATTAAGAATTTAGGCTTTAGTTATATTAACCGCATGCGCGCTAGCGCAATTCCGCTCCTGTGCTGAGTTTTTTAAAACCGCACTTTACGTGACGAGCTGGGCTCGTCATCAGCGTGCGAGGAGGCTACGCCATGACGAGCCCAGCTCGTCATGAGCGTGGAAGGGGTTAAGGTGAATGTTAGAGGTTGGTAATTCTGATAATGATATTCGTTTGATTTTACAGAAGTTTTACAGTAATAGAATGCACATCCCAGAACAGTAACACATTCCAAACCTGGAAGCTTGAGACCAGGATCCAAGAGGTACTTTTAGAAGAGAATTTCTAATAAGATTAAGGTTTAGTCAGGAACACATTTAGGGATAGGTTGCACTTATCTGTTCTTTGTTTATGTTTCATTAGGCACCAGTTTCTACCGAAGTTAGAGAGGGCCGCAGATTTTAGCAGCTCTTCTACAGTGGAAACGCAAGAACGGTGTTTTCTCTCTTTTTTTATTTTATCCACTTCCCCCCTTCCCTTGAGCTTCTGGTTCTTAGTGCACTGTTTTAAAACTAGTGTGCTGGAACAAGCAGTTTCAGGGTGGGGTCGGACTGTCTTCAACCTCCATCAGAACTGAACAGAAACTCAGGTGAACTGGGCTTTGACAAAGAGAGCCACAGCTGAAGGTAGGGGACCGCGTTATGGTCAAGGGCAGACACACTGGCTGGAAGGTCAGGACACACTATGAGCCGGAAGGGTGGACTGTGGTGGTTGTACAAGGACCCATGGTCACCGCCCAGCGAGGGCAGCAAGTTGTTAATAGGAATGTTTCCAGTTTTAAGAAGATTTATGATCAGAACTCTGGCGAAGACGAGTGGGAAAGTCCCAACAATACCCCAAGTTTCACTCCACCTGGTTCGCCAGGGCTGATGGTTTCTTCACCGAGGGGCTCACAAGTGCAGAGGGAAGAGTCTGTCCCGAGGCTATCCGGTCTAGTCAGGGTGTGGGGACTACATCACCCCCGAATACGTCGGATGTAGTGGTCAGTTCCAGCTCCCGGAGACAGAAGTATGGTCTCCGGCCAAACCATGTGCCAAGTCAGACTATAAGACTTTGTGTGCACCTCCCCGTGAACCTGAAGAACTTTCTGGTCGTTCACTAAAAGAAAGGAAGGATGTAGAGAGCCGTCCGGGCTCTCTCATACATTGTAACACCCGTACACGCATGCATACAATGGCAAGAGACCGCTCGGGTCTTCTGGCCAAGTACAGTATACCAGTGTGGCCTACCTGTTATAATCCAGCGCTGTAGCGGCCTTCGGTGTTCTGGCCCGCCGCGCTACAGACATGTGAGTCTGTTAGTTTGAAGCAATAAAATGTATTTCATAAATAGCCTTAGATGGGATCCAACAATCTTTCAAACGTCTAGCTATTCTCCCCAACTCTTCTGTCTGATCTCTTCTCAAGGTTCCAATGTGACGACAGGCTCCTCCACACACAATTCTTCACATTCTACACTTTCCAGCTAAGCCCTAACTAAGACACATCAACACACCTTCCCTACGACCCTTCTGTGTCTTGTTCTCCCGCTGGGCCTTTGTACCAATTCTTAATCTCTGTCGTCCCCCAGAATCTCCATGCCTCTTCTGTGACTCCATCTCCATGCCATATGCTCCTTATGTTTTTCTGATCTCCCATTTGTGTCTATGCGTCCATTCCTTGTGCCTGTTCTCTGGCTAGGCTCAATCTTGGTCCTCTTCAGCTTTGCTGTACCTCCTCCATAGTCTCGATGTGTCCCTCTGCACCCCTTCTTTCTCTGTGTAGTCCTTCTTAGGCTTCCATAGGACTTTATCTGTAGCTACTACAGAGTTGACATCCAAGCTGTCAGAGTACCCTTGTATGCAAGAAGGCAACTGATGCTCATTCTCTTTTCCCCACATGGCAGATGCGCCTCTTTTTAGGTCTGTGCTACTGAAAACTTCAGCTGTCTTGTCAGACCCTTTTGTTTCCAATAAGACCTTGCTTTGGGTTGGCCCCTTGCTCATGACTGGATGATTTTCTTGTCTATCTTCACTGTGTGCTCCTGATTTGATGACTTTATGCCCTATTCCTGTTTTCATGCAGCCCAGGAGCATTACCGAGTCACAGTAATCTGACTGCATGGGTTTTATCTTTTCATTGCTTGCTTGAGGGGACTCTTCTTTTATTATATATTCAGCAATGTATTGTATTGCACTGTATTTGAGCGCATAGGGTGTCTCCGACATGTCCATGTTAACTGGAAGAAACATCCAGACCAATAAAATAAGGGTGATAGTGCAAGAAAAAAACTGAGAAATAAGCATGATAAATTTGAAAAAGTTAATCCAAGAGCATTTACCTCGAAGATGAATAGAAAGTGAGATAAGCAGTTACAACAAAAGATATAGAGTGATTTAACGAATAGTTGGTCACCAAGAAGAAAGAAGGAAGAAATTGTCTTAGGTAAATGAGACTGACCTAAGTTGGTAATGTAGTCAAGATCCTGTAGATCAACAAGCGTATGTCAAGACAATATCTATAACTGTAAGGAGAGAAAAGTATCATGGCGTTTTAGCCAGCCAACCGTTAAATAGCCAAAAAGGCGAAACTAATAAGTCAAGTGTAACCCTAACATCAAACTTACAATCAGAGCCTAAGTTAGGTATGTAATCCAACATGTCGTCAAAGGTATCCAACTGTTCCAAGCCGTAGACTTATCAAAAATGTTTTTCAACCAGTCAATACTCAAAGAACGCTGTCCTAGAAAGATGCATTAATGTTAAAAAATATATACTAATATTTAATTCAGATCTAATTCGAGACCATGATTACTAGGATGCTCTCTTATTTTTTGCAGTAAGGGCTCTAGATACAGGACAAAACGCATCCGAGAGAGAGAGAGGGCACCCTTGTTGTATGCCCCTTTGTATCGTTATAGGTAATGTCACCTTGCCATTCACTCGCTAATATTAGGGTTAGAGAGGTTCAAATTGTTTTCAAAATGCTGGTATATATTCAGCTGGGTTGGTGGCTTACCCACATTGACCTTTTTAATGACTGTAAGGAGTTTTGGTACTGCTATCTGTTCATCGAGGTGTTCACTCTCCTGAGGGGACACTGTAGAGAGGGAGGCTTAATGTAGATATGTGTTAACTGCCAGTCAAATGCTGTGTAGATCCTTTTGTAGAAGACATGGAGAGCTTGTAGTTTGCAGTCGTCCTGCTCCGGGGTCTCCCCTTTTTAATTCCTGACTCTTGAATATAATTCTGTGCTCTTTTAGCTCAAAGTTTGCTTGCAAGTATGATTCCTGCCATATTGCCTCCCTCATACAAGCATTGGTCTATCCTGACCAGAAGGTAATTAATGTTCTTATATTCTGCGGTGCAGATTTGGCTACATATTGAAGTCAATTGACTACTAACCTTCATAAATGGGTTGCTTTTATGGTTGTGCGCTGATGTTTCCAGCTCTTATTGGAGGTGTGAAGTTCAGCCTCTCTCAAGTGGCGCAAGCGGCCTGCTTGTTGAATGAGTTCTGCCTCATAAGATTTTCCCACTACACTCTTGGATTGAGTCCCATGGTGTGGTTTAGTGTGAGATACTCTTGTATCGTTTCAAGAATTTTGTGGAGAACCACCGGATCTTTCTGGAGATAGTCATTTAAGTGCCCTATGCCGACCATCTTCGTCCACAAAAGCTCCCGCCGACTCACAACCACCAACTCAGATGACACCTCGCTTTCATGGAATACATCCACTTCCAGATCCAGCCCAACCCCAGAACAACGCTCTGCGGAACACTCACCTAGAGATCTCCCGGACCCGCACCCTCTTCACCAACATCATCGCAGACCACATTGCACCCCACGCCCTCGCCATGACAGACTGCGTACTTCTCGGACACCTGAAAACCCGAAAACCACAGCATTCCGAACACCACCACCCTCCTGGAGAAACTCACCAACATAGGATTGAAGCAACTTGTCTCCATCCCCACTCAGACAGCAGGACACACACTCGACCCCATCTTTGCAGGAGGAAACAACATTCATTTCAGCCACACCACAGAACTGCTCTGGGCAGACCACCATTGCATCCACTTCTCCTTCATGAAACCCACCGCTCATAAGCTGAAACAAAGTCTCAGAAGAAAACCTTACCTCAGCCCTCACCTGCACTCCCCCCCCTACTACGACAGACACCAACACAGCGACAAGCAACCTCCATCAATGGATCGCCAACTTCACCAACACCCGACCCCCTCCAGAACACCACAAGACGACAGAACAAGAAAGCCAACTGGTTCACCACGGATCTCCGCGAATCCAAACGCTCCTGCCGACGACTGGAGAAGAAGTGGAGAAACAGCCAAACCCCAGAAGCATACAATGACTACAAAGCGGCCATCACATCACCAACTCATCAAATCAACAAAGAAATTTTTTATCTAAGACAATATCCTCTCCCTCCACAACACCGGACCTCAATACCTCAACAACCGAATCTCCTTCCACGCCCCCAAAAGAGACCTCTGCTGAGCCGACCTAGCTTTAGCCACCATCCCTCATTTCTACAGGACCAGAACAGGTGGATGATTCTTCTCCTAACTCCCAGCCAAGACCTGGAACAAACTCCCCCTTTACCTCCGACGAAGCTAGACACTGCATCAAATCAGAAAGGAACTCAAGTCCTGGCTCTTCGGATGACCCCAACGGAGCTGCTCACAACTCCCTCCTTCAGCGCCTTGAGACCCTCACTGGTGAGGAGTGCATTCTACAAAATCCTGATTAATTGATGCCTACCAACTTAATGCCTTTCACCTCAGACCAATCAAGCACTAGTTGTATCGCACCATGGTCAGATATAGTTTGGGTCCTTGAGCTACTTCTTAGAAGAGGCGCGCGGTCTTTGGTTAATGAAGATATGGTCAGTGTGTGCATATGTTTGATGTGCAGTCTGTGACTCCATCAATTAGGCCTGGCTCTCGGAATGTAATTTTTAAAACTGCAGAGAGAACTGGTGTCCCGCCCCTGCACTCTTGGGACTTTACTTGCGTTGGGTGCATCACGCAATTAAAGTCTCTTTCAATTATGACAGGGCAGTCTGATGTTTGTACTACAATATCGATATTTGGTACTGAGAATTTTTCTTGCACTGCACTGGTCATAAAGGGTTAAAATCCTCATCAACCAGTTTCCCTTTGCCCCATGATTATCAGCCATGTATCTTCCTTAACGATTTTCACCTCCCTTTTCATTAATTTGTTCATTCTGAAAGTCACAGTTGAAAATAGTAGCATTCATTCTGAAAACAATCAGCGTAACTGTAACCATCAAGAACATGGCTCACAACCTCCAACCAGGCTCCTGGACAGAGATTCAGAAAATAGAAAAATCATCCTTTGGTCTGCTTTTGCTGCATTTAAGGGAGATGGGGGGGGGGGGGGCAAGCTACACATGCACCCAGGACCACCTTTTGCCCTTTGAGAGACAGCTGAATCTGGTGCCTGCATAGGACGTTGTGGACAGGATGATCTAAAGGGCACTGGCTGGGCCTTTCTGCTCTGCAATGCCCGAGGGAGCAGCAGGCCAAGACTGAATTGTTGTGTAGTTCCTACAAATATATATAGGATCTGCACATTTAGACCACATGAACTATTGGATTGGTGTCCAGACTGATTCCAGACACCCCCAAAGGATATATTAGCCTGTTAGTCCAGCTAGCTCACTGTGCAACTATTAGCCCCTCCTACCAAGGAGCAAATAGCTTCTGCCAACTATCGAACATGACAACCCTGACGCCTCAGGGGTCCTGGAAACAGTACAGTACTTTTTGCTCAGTCACGTGTGCTCACTTTGTCTCCGAGAGATACACAGAATAAACAATGGGGACGTTTTCAATAAGAATTTATTTAACCAGCATCATTCTAGTATGAAAAACGTTTGCTGCAACAACCATGAGACAGAAACATATATATATATATACGGTAATACACACTACAGAATAAAAAAAACGTAGAGTTCTTCCATAGTACTAAAATAATGAATATATGCAGGCATATAGATACTTGACAGTAATAATGTGTACTCCTACAATGCAACCCTAATTAGATGTATCTAAGTGTACCAGCATGTATGTAGGTGTAGAGCCAAGAATCCCCTTAGGTTAGAGCCAACCCCATTACCTGATGTGGGAGAGCGAGGGAACCTGTCTTGGTCTCGAGATGGACACCTCAGGAGGGATGTCAGACCACTGCGTGGTGGAGTGTCTGAGTGCAGGAACCTCAGCGTCTCACGTCAGCATGTCAGCATGGAAGTCTTTTTATCCTCTGGTTTGCCCAGTGAAGATGTAGTGTGTCAATACCCCGAAAGGTACCGTTAGGGATTCTACCTAGAAGTGTACTATGGGCATGTTGGGCAAGGATGACAATAGAGATGACCCTTATACAGAGTTATTATGCAGAATATGATAATCCTGCTGTGATTCTGAGAATCATCCTGCATGACGCATGAGTCTAGTTTTTCAGAGAAAACCACACAACAGTCATGTAGCACCTCACTAGGTAAAAAGTCAGTGCCAAACCTGTTATGTAGAACAATGGTAGGACAGATACAGGTTAAAGGCTGTGTAACTACCTAGGCCTATATTGGGGTATATTGGGGTTCATAACACAATAACCTTCCCCAAGAGGGAGACACCCGAGCAGAATCTCTTTTTAAAAGTAAAGAAACTCGGTGAAACTGATCATAATTAGAATTTGCCTAGCATAGGAATACAGATAAATATGGCAGTAGGAAATATTGGCAATATGCTGAGAACCTTCAACTTTTTTCTTTTATCATCATTATTTGTATTCACTTGAGAAAACCCTGAAACACTTTGTGATGGAGCAGACCTTAAGGCAGTCGCGTAAACGTTACAGGACTTAGATTCATATCCTTCAGGTTGAGAGTCTGAGGCCATAACCACGAGCCCATTGTAATGTTACAAACAGTACCATAGAGATAGTGTTACTTAACACCTGATCTTCAATTTCAAGACAGACAAGCTGTCCTCCAACACCCACACACAGCTCCTGCAATAGGTCCCTCCAGCACCCAAAACAGCACCCTCCACAGTAGATATCTGGGACAAGTTTGCCCTAAGGGCAATGTCAGTTGCCAAATGAGTTATAATTCATGTTCAGCAGGCACTGTGCCACTCAATCCCAAATAGAGTGTTTTTTTGCATCTAGTAGATAGGAAGGCTCTTCATCTGTGTGCAGCTGAATCTATGGTTTCCTGCCAGACCACTTAAGCTCGCACACCTCCAGCAGATGAAGGTAGGCCATGACGTCAGTTCATACTGGAAAGATAGAAAAAGAAATAAGCAACTCTCTGTGTCATTATTTCACCACAGCTGCCACTCTGACAAGACAAAGAATAATAAAAGACTGCAAAGATGAATTGTTGCATGTCTCACCATAAGTAACAAACACCCCATATAACTAGGGCAGCCCAAACTGCTTAACTGTTCCCAAGCATGTAAATGAATTCATTGCCAGCATCCCCAAAAGCAGGTGAATGGAACACGACCTCACATGGGTACTGGCTGTTGAAACCGGGTACAATTTAAGTAAGACTAACATGTAGTACAATATTCCGACACAGGGAATATTTTTTTTAGTGAATAATTAGTGGAACGTTTCTGCACAAATTTGCCTAAAGATATAATTGAAAACTCGAGAGGGTTTGAAGGCAGTTTAAAAGTCACAGGCATAACCCCGTACATTTACAGCCAGACTGTGTTGTAGGGTCTGCATGTGGCTCCAGTGATGATGTTTATTAATCGAAGAGAAGGGACCCAGGGAGACACTTCGAGCGCAAGCGGACGCGTTCTCTTGATCAATGATTTATAACAATACAAGGAAATATGGTCTGTATGGTTACGTGCATGTTTATTATAATTTAATTGAACAGCAAATAGCTAAAACAGTTGCCAAAAGCAAGGTGACAATGAGGTCCTGAAGAAAGCCGATTGACCCTTCACTGGCTACTCAAAGGCTGAAACAAGTTGACCGGTCAGATGCCTGAACACATTAATTCCTAAAGGCATCATACAGTTCTTCTTTTTAACCTAGCCCAAAATCCTTGAATAATAAATCTACCACACTGAAGTAAAGGCTATTTGAACTCACTCATTCAACCTTGCTTTCACTTACTTCTACCATCCAAACAGCTCCACTTACAAACGCCTCAAGCCCACCCATTCACGTTCAGTGTCTGGGTGAGGGTCAAGTGATGAAGCAAGCCACAGTGGTACCTTTGGGTGAGGACCCTATATATGTGTGTATGTATGATGTATGTGTAGTTCAAGTTGGAGCGCGCACCAGCAGGTGCAGGCGTTGGGCCGAACCAATGGCCAATTCTAATTTTCAACACATTAGACGCCGCACACTGTAATCTTGCAAATGTAATCTTTATTGTTGATACAGAGCCAGTCTGTCACACCGACGCGTTTCGGCCAACTCAGCCTTTCTCGCTGTAGGGGGCACTACTCTCATCTCTGCATTTATGTCATTTCCTGTGAATGCCCATCCCATAGCCTTCTGGGATTTGTAGTTTAATTAAAAACAATGCTAGATCCCTCTTTGACAGATTTAATTTACGCAATCATCGATTTGTAGTGTATACCTTAATTACATTTGTTTGGTAATAATCTCAATCTATACTACTATTAAAAGAGAGAACAGAAATCTTTTGGCAAGGTAAACTCGGGAACCAAAGCGCCAATCCACACACCCAATACATTGTTGTAATCCTCAGAGTGTGTAGATGGACATAGGCTGCATAAAATAAAAATAAAAAAACGTAAATTAAAAAATTAAACTTTAAAAACAAAGTAGTCCCCTAAAAGTAGCGCCGGCCACGACGTAGTGCTGGCCGCGACCTAGGGATGTCTGCAACGTGCGTGATGACGACAGGCGAGGAGGAGCGGTGACGAGCAGCGAGGAGTGGTGGTGAAGTCCGGAGCAAGGGGAAGAGCGGCGGCTCAGGTAAGGCAAAGGCAAGGTAAAGGCGAGGTGGGAGGCGGCCGGGAGGCGGGAGGCGGTCTGGGCAATGTCGGGGCGGGCGGGGTCAGGCAAAGGCGAGGCGGGAGGCAGGCGGGAGGGAGGCGGGAGATGATCTGGGCAATGTCAGGGCGGGCGGGGGCCGGGGCGGGAGTGCACTCAAGCCTGAAATGTTGCCCCCAGCCCCCTTCTGCCCTGGGCAACGCTGCCGCAATCCGGAAATGCTGCCCCCGTCCCCCTTCTGCCCCAGGCAACGCTGGGGCGGGCTGCTAGTTTATGTATATAATGGAAAATTGTGACTATAGTAGCAAAATATTTTTATTTTAGTTGTCCCTAGATACTCCTTTATGTAAAGGGTTATCAGTTTCACTCTGTGTTGTGTTTAGTACCCCATATTCTGATAATTTTATCGCTAAATTCCACCGATATTTCTTGTGGTTTGTTGTAGTTAGTCTCGCAACACTTTTTGATAAGTCCAGTTCTTTTATTGTTCATTTTGATTACTCGACCTTCTGGATCTCTTATTTCACTGTTGTTTGTTGCTATTTTACAAGCTTTACAGCTATTGCATCTTTTGAAGCCAATCTTTTGTTTTTCAAACCCATTTGCATTTTTGGGTTTTGTTTGAAAATGGCTTTTGATTATTGTATCCTTGAGTGATAGAGCTTTCCTGAAGGTGATTGATGGTTGTTTGCCAATTGTTTTTGCAATGTCTTTTGTCTTGTAAGAGTAGTGGCCAGTATTTTTGAATGATCTGTCGGATTTTGTGTGCCTCCTTGCTGAATGTTAGTATAAGTCTTCAGGCTGTCTGTTCTGATTGATTTAGTTAGTCCTTTTTGTGCTCATTGTTTTTGGTCTTTTTGACTAGAATTTCTGTGCGTGTTATGGTCTCAATTTTCTTTAAATTTGCATTGAGATATCTTTATCTGTATTCTTGTCTTTTTAGTCTTCCTGCACATTTTGCTATGTCTTTTTTGGCTTCATTGTCTTTGGAACAATTGCGGCGCATTCGGATAAATTCTCCGAATGGAATACTTCTCAAGAGAGCCTTTGGATGAAAACTCTCCGCATGTAGAATGCTGTTGGTTGCTGTAGTGTGTATCTGTGTGTCCTCAATATAGATCGTGATGTCTAGAAAGTCTATTTTATGCTAATTAACAGAGCACGTGAATGATAAACCAATGTCATTATTATTAAGACGATTGAAGTATTCCATGAATTCCTCCTTTTTCTCGGATCAAATGAGAAAAAGATCATCTATGTAGCGTGTTCATAGTATGATCTTGTCTAGGGCTTTATGATTCTCGAGACCCCAGGCTATTTCCTTCTCCCACCAACCCATAGTGATGTTAGCATAGTTCGGGGAGAAGGAAATGCCCATGGCACTGCCACATAACTGGTGATAGAGTTCATGATCAAAAAAGAAGATGTTATTTGTTAAACAGGTTTCAATCATGGATAGCAGCATTGCCGAGTGTTCCAACTCACTGATATTGCGTTGTTTAAGAAATTATGCACAAACCTGAAGTCCTATTTTATGGTCTATTGAAGTATAGAGCGATACTACGTCAATTGTTGCCATTATGTATGATGAGTTCCATGTTGCATCAGACAGTATGCGTAAAAAGTCTCCTGTATCCTGAATGTATGAATTTAAATTTTGAACAATTGGAGCCGGATAATGATCTATGTAGGATGAGATATTTTCGTATAGTGAATCACATGATGACACTATTGGTCTGCCTGGAGGATTTATTAATGTTTTATGAATCTTTGATAAAAAAATAAACAGTTGGAATTGTGGGATTTCCTTTTAATAGGAATGAATGTTCCTCATCATTGATTAGTTTGTGCTTATGCAAATTGTCGAGATCATGTTTTATGTTGTTGATCATTTTGTTGATGGGATTATGTAAAAGTTTCTGGTATTTTTCTGGGTCTTGAAGCTGGCGGTATGCTTCTGTCTTGTAATCATTTGTATTCTGGATTACCATGTTGCCGCCCTTATCTGCAGGTTTTATGTTTATTTTTGAGTTGTTCGGCAAGTTTTTGATTGCATTATTTTCATTTGTTGTCATATTTTATCTATGTTTATTATTTCTGATTCTGTCCATCTCATTCATTACTGCTTCAGAAAATGTATAAATTTTGTTCCCCGGTGATAGTTGAGGACAATAGCAAGATTTATTTTTTAACCACTTTTTGTATGTTTCTTGGTTTCCATTTCCAATTCTTGAAGCATTTCAAGCTCTGTAGTTTCATTTTCTTGTGTTTCCTTTGCTAAGTCATATAGGATTTTGAGATATGGAATTTCCTCTATGGTTAGCTCATCATGTGTATTTTAATTTTGTTCACTGTCATTCTCTTGTGCTATCCCATTTTCATAATCATTATTTCGAGATATCTTGGTAGCATGAACTTTAGTAAGTTTTAACTTGCGTACATATTTGTATACCTCAATTTTTGTATCAGTATAGTTAAAATGCCTTTCTGGGCTGAATGAAAGGCCCTTATTTAATACCTTATGCTCCATTGGTGTTAGGGTATAGTCTGTTAGGTTGATGATAAGATTGTCCTCTGTTAGTTTCTCTTCGTTCGGTTCCTCAGGGGATATTGCCTTTTTGTGCTTAGATCTTCAGGTTTTCTTTGTGCTTCTGAAGACTTTAAATTGCCTTTTCCAAACCCTCTGCCTCTGACTCCGCCTTGGCCCTGGCTTTGATTCCGTTACAGGTTCTGATCCAAGTTGACGAGGCGCATTTCCTCTAAAAAAGAAATGGTATTTGGTGTGGTTTTATGAGCCGCCGCCTCACTTTCACTTATGTCTGACTCACTGCCTGTGTCATAGCCTGGCATAGATGTTTTGTTGGCATAATTTGTTTTTAGTGCGTCAAAATGCTTCGCAAATGTTAAGATTTGACCTGATTTATAATTAGGGCTCCCGGTTTTCAGTTTTTACGGATTTTTACATATAAATACAGACGAAAATCTATATTTCCTTTGTCTGTATTTATATGTAGAAATGGTAAAATACTAGAAAATGATCCCGCGCTGGAATCCAGAGTTCTCGCCATGCCCCCTTCCTGCTGCTTGAAATTCCTTCCCGGGCACACACACACACAGCCGCTCCCGAGTACTTCACAGGTCTTTTCAAAGACCATTTACTTGTTAATGAGGCTTCATTGTTCTGTTACCCAATGCCGTAGCCCAGTGGTTCCCAAACTTTTTTGACCTGTGGCTCCCCTGACCTAATCGGCAGTTGGCCGTGGCTTCCCACCATTTTTTTACTGGTGGGTGGGTGGGTGGTGTGTACCTCCTGTTATCTTCCTTAAAGTATTTGGGACGCAATGAAGGTATTACATTGGTTGGAATGCTTGAATTATTAATCTCATCCACTGGCTGCATCCCAATCAATCGTTTTTTTCCCCAACAGAGTACCTGGTCCCAAACCCTTATTTATGCCAGCTGCTGCTTTCAGTACCTTTTGGTACTGAGACCCGCTCTGAGAAAATGGAACATTGAGTTTGGTCTGTCGTAATCAGTATCCCCAGCCTTATTTTTACACTAAAAAGGTCTGTCCTTCTGTCTGTGTGCCCATCTATATCCAAACATATTCAACCATTTGCACACCTATCCACCATATATCCTTCCGTCCATCATTTCACTCATCCATCCCTCCATCCACCCTTTCACTCATCCATCCATTATTCATCTACCCACCCTTTCACCCCATCCATCTGTACAATCATCCATGCATCCACTCTTCCACCCAGCCATCCATTCACTTACTCATCCATCCACCCATTCACTTACTCATCCATTCACCCAGTCATTTATCCTTCCACCCATTCACCCTTTCAGTCATTCATCCTCCCTTTCTCTCTCCACCCCCCTTTCACTTATCCATCCATCTACCCACCCATTTACTCATCCATTCATGAATCCATCCATTGATCCTATTACTCATCCATTCTTTCACTCATCCAACCATCCGTTCACTCATCCAGCCATCCGTTCTCTCATCCATCCACCCTTTCACTTCACTCATCTATCCATCCTTTTGTCCATCTACCCCCTTTCACTAACTCATCAATCCTTACATCCACCCTTTCACTCATCCATCCATTCACCATTTCGCTTATCAATTCATCCATCCACCCATTCACTTGCCCATCATCTACCCTTTCATTCATCCACCCATCCATCCTTTCACACACCCATCCACCAATTCACTCGTCCATCAGCTGCCCTTTCACTCATCCATCCATCCTTTCACACACCCATCCACACTTTTACCCATCCATCTACCCTTCCACCCATAGATCTACCCTTCCACCCATACATCCATCTATTTACATTTTCTCTCATCCATAGTTCCATTCATTCACTCATCCGTCCATCCTTTCTTTCATTATCTATCCATTCCCCCTTTCATTCATGCATTCATCCTTTCAGTAATCCATCCAGCCATTTAGACATTCCTTCACTTATTTACTCACCCACCTTTTTATATTATGAGCTGAGCCTTTGTTTGCAGAGTGGCAGGCAGAAGAGTCCCATCAAGAATGAACTAAAGCAAGGGGTGGGCTGGTGGAGAGTTCACTATGCCCCTGCACATAGGCAGACTGAAAACGTAGAAGTCATGCATGATGCACAGTGCCAGGATGTGAGGTTACTGTAACATGGTGTTGTTTCCAGGGCTTTAGGCGATGTAAAAAAACTGGGGGGTCTCTTCAAAGGGGGTGTTTGATGTAATTAAGAGCGCAGCTTAAAAAACCTAGGCTAAAAATATGCGCTTAGCATAGTGTTCTGCCTCACTGGTATTATGTTGTCTCTGTCATTGCATCCAGATATATAATACAGCAAGTATCATTACACCCCAACAAGCCAGGACTATTGGCTTTGTCAATGGTTGCTAGTTCCTTAAAAAAAAAAAGGAGCAACCATGGCTTTGTTGAATACAATATTGAAAATACTTCAGTTCTAAAATGACAGGACAGTGTTCTTTTAAACTTATTTTACAGGCTTCTTTGAATGAAGTGTTTTCTAACGTTGCAGCATGGGCGTTTTACTTTTTATCGTACAGAATGCCCTTCTGTACTCTGAGGCAGGAGGAGGCCGCCACATGGTGTCACACCCCCAGACTGCCCCATTGTCATTCAGTAAGTGGCAATCAGCGGCATACTGAATGACAATGGGCGGGAGGGGCTGCTCTTGTGCTCCTGGAGGAGTGCGAGGCGCCTCCAGCAGCAGGGGTGAGGCCTCTCACAGGGGAGCAGCGCTGCTCCCTGTGATGGCCAAAATTACAGATAGTGTGCGCGGCGCCCCTGGCACCTCATTACGGCGCACCGGGGCGCCGCGGCGCACAGTTTGGGAACCACAGCCGTAGCCTCTCCCAACGCCCCTGACTCCCAGTCCCAGGCTCCACACAGTGCACATTTTAAGCACTTAATATTACAGTGCTGCAGCAGCGCATCCTAGCACACGGCTTAAAACTAATTTAATGCTAGTTTTCTTTCATGGTGATGCGAGTGGGCATAGTAGTGGCGGAAGACACTACCAGAAAATTATTTCTAAATGGTTTATTAAAGGTGCAGGACCTTTGCAGCGTGCAATTGCACTATTTTGTAAGTTTAAATACTATTAAACAGATCAACCCAAGGAATCATAGTGAAGATGAGATGGAAGGATTTTGAGGCTGGCCTTCTTACTCTTTAAAATCTTTGCTGAGTGGAGAGTTTTTTTTGGACCCAGCTTGTTAAGGATGTTGATAATTCTGCCCATGCAGTTGCTTTTTGCCTCGTTCAATAAGTGAATATCAAAAGGAGCGTTCTTTCCATTATAGCTGAACCTCTGCCTAGTCAGCATGCATGTACAACCATCTTTGGCCAGTCCTACTATTATGTACATTGGTTTGTCTGTGTGTCGGAACAAACGTCATCTGCCAAGCTTTTATAAAGCTGGGGCATCCATCCTTCTGATGTTTTAGGGCAGCACTGTGGGTGTCCCATGAGCCCAATGCAAGATTTCACTTAAAATTGTGTTTGTCATCAGTGGAGGACTGAGATGTCTGAAGGGATGTATAACGTTACAACGCATGCTTTTACCACGCATGCCTTTACAACGCGGTTTTAACATCGCAAACCTTTACAACGCATAGCGCTTAGAGGTGCTGGATAGTGAAAAGTTTAATTTACTATTCCAACACCAGTCCCCGTGGACACTAGGGAAGGTGTTGGATAGTAAATTAAATTTATTCCCTATCCTAGAGCGCCCCCCAGCGCAATGCGTTGTAATGGTTTGCGTTGTAAACACCGCGTTGTAAAGGCACTGCGTCGTAAAAGTTTCGTTGTAAAGGTTGTTCACCGTGTCAACCAGTTTTTTGAGTGTGGTTACTTCTGTCTTTAGCACCTAATGTGACTGCACACTTTGTCAACCCTTTGGGACCTCAAGCCTTTTGGTCTTTGTCCCGTGGTGTGAGGAGCTGTCCTAGTGGGTGGAGATTGCCATTCTATTTCCAGAACAATTTGAGCCATAATTCAAGCCCCTTTGGTTAAAGAGATCTAGCCTGTTATGTTTGCTGTCCCCTCCTCCAACTGCTGCAATGGTGCTTAACAAACATCTATTACACTGTTTTAGTGCTTAGATATGTATACATTTAGGGCGAAAAAGGTTCGCATATTTTGCAAAATACTGGCTTTTTGGTTGATACAGTGGTTTAACCCAATACAACGTTTCAGGAGCACTGTAAAAGGAGAACAACTAAACGGGGAAGGGGACAGCCTTTGCATTTTATGACATTACACCAAATTCCCCCTTCAGAAAAGGCAGCACTATGCGTCCAGCACCTGGCTTCAAAGCACACGTGGGTGATGCCTCCGATTCCCTGCACCTCAGCCAGGCTTCACTAAGAAGATGCAACCAGAATAAAATGCTTGCAACTTGACAACATGAGTTTCCATGCTGCAAATAGTGAGTGGAAGTAAATTGCAAGCAGCTGGGGGAGGCACTTTAATAAGAGTACCTGAGAAAGGCGGTGGGGCGGACACGCACCTAGCTGTCAGGATGGTTCAGCGAACTGAAGACTCACCGCTCACAAATGTGGTGCCTTAGGAGTCAAGAGTTTGAATTTGCCCTAAAAGCCAGATTCGTCCTTCCGATTATGTTAAATTGAAGTACAACAAAACTCTTTACAGCGCTTAAAAACGGCGCTATATCTAACCGAATTGTTGCTGTATCACACTTTTAATCCGTGTTTGTTTTAGGGTGGCATCCTTCCAAGAGGAGGGGGCGCGGTTCCTCTGAAGGGGGTAGAGTTAAGTGCCTGTGACAGGTGACTTTAGATGGAAATACATAAGCGCTGGCACATGTTTGCTCCTGATAAGTGCTTGTACTCTATCCTAAAGTGTTTTTATAGCAGAACTGAGAAGCACATGTACTCTCCTTTTCAAATTATTCAGAACTGGACCATTTAAAGCACTGCTAAAACCCCAACAAATCGCTAGTTTAAGTGAGCGCATGTGTGCATTGTCAATTTAAATACATGTGGAAAAATACTAGCTATAGCATCGCCTTTTACTTGTGGCAAAAATAAATGTTGATAAATACAGAAAAAATGCCGAAAAAATAAATATGGATAAATACAGACGCAAATGGCAAAAAGATAAATACCACAAAACCGGGAGCCCTATTTATAATCTGTTTCATCCCTGATGTATTTTCTTTGCTTTCGTTGTTAGATTTCCTCCTCATATTTTTCTAGTTGGTCCTCCATTTCTTTGCTGAGTTTGACCGTTTCCTCTTTGTCACAAAGACTGATTTTAGCCTCGAGATCTCTAATGGCTGAATGTATATCCAGTAGGCCAATTCTCCGCATATTTAATGAGAATTCTCATCATTTTTTGCTTCATTCCAAGTTGTTGTTTTTTTTTAAACTTTATTTTTGTTGCAGAGTCATCTCATATACAAACAAATGTGTTGAAAGTACCATTTGTAATTACCATAATCTTCAGGTCTAAAGTTGAGCATCACACAGCCCATCAGCCCACATCCCGAAGGCCGGGCGGCGGTAGGTGGTAACGTGTCAGAGCAGATGGGGAACATAGCAATGCATCTGTACAGCAGGATAATCTGATCCGCTTTTGTTTTTCTTTTATTTAGGTTACCCCCCCAACTCCCCGCTAGAACCCCCCCCCAAAAAAACTGGCATCAATTAGGAAAAGCAATGTGTATACAGTTCGTTCACCTCAGTATGGCACTCCCAGGGGCAGATGAGACAGCAACGATTGACAAGATTAAGAAGGAAAACCTTCTGGGATTGAAACACAACATCACCATGATTGAACATATACGTGCGTGGCCGGCCAGGCTCTACACCAATTCAGTACCCTCCCTCCCCCTCCCCTCCACCCTCACTTTCGGACCCTGTATCCTCAGGGGTGAAAAACTCCACACTCGTGCCTTCCGAATCCTCAGCAGTCGCTCCCACCACACGCATCATTCTCCACGCAAGTAGGTCTTCTTGTAGCTTCTCATCCCTACGCACGTGCTGCATGAAAGTTTCCTCAGCTAGGGACCATTCCCCCACATCTCTAAGCCACTGCGACACCTCTGGGGCCCTCTGTCCCATCCATGTAATCGCTACCCTTCTCCTCGCCAACACCAATAGCAGTTGTAACATCTTATATGACAGATTACGCTTCTTGGGTTTGGGGACCAAGGCTAAAAAACAATGAAGGGGAGTCAGCTCTATCTGGAGATCGGTAACCGTACGAATGTGCTCCACTACCGACCGCCAGAATGCTTTGACCAACGGGCAGTCCCAGGCCAGATGGAGCAAGGCCGCTCCCGCCGCACCACATCTAGGACAATCGTCCCTTTTTTCCGGGGAAATACGTCTCAGGGTGACCGGTGTCACATATGTGCATTGCATAAAATTAAAATGAATTAATTTAAACCTTACGTTACACGACACCGTTCGGGTAAGGGTGCCTATGCGTTTGCGCTGCCCCGGTTCCTAAGCAAGCCCCAGGTCAGATTCCCATGCCGTCCAGGCCGGGGGGATCGGCGGGGTGGAGTCCTGCCGCATAGCCGAATACAATAAGGTTATCAGTCTCCTACCCCTACCACAGGAGAGGATAATATTGAGGGTATGGGACATCGGGGGTGCCTCAGGGAATTGTGGCCAGGTGTCCCGCGCCATGTCGTGAAGGCCCCTATAGTGTAGGTATTGGCCCCCTCTGAGTCCGAAGGTCTCCGTTGCCCGCTCGATGGACAAAAACGTATCATCCGGGTAAAGGTCTGCCAGTAGCTCGCAACCACCTGCTCTCCACTCTTGGAAGGGCATATGTTCTTCCATGGCCACCACTGGGGCCAGGATCCATACCGGCAGCTCCCTGTGAAATGGGGCTCTCCGTAAGATTATTTCCACGAAGCGCTGCCAGATTGCCGCCGTGTGTCGCACTATGTATGGCAGTGCCCCATCCGCACCTCTCCCGTGCATCAGAGCCATTTGTACCGTCCTCTCATCCGCTCTACCCGCCAGGAGCTGCAGTTCCCAGTTGTCCGAGTCTGCGAACCACCTGGCAGCTGGCAATAGTTGGGCCGCATAGTAATATAGGTCAAATCTCGGCGCCTCCAGCCCCCCTTCCTCCCAGCTCCGGACAATCGTGTGCAGGGCAACTCTACTACGCCTGCCCGCCCAGAGTAAGGACGTGAGGAGTGTGTTAAGGGTGCGAAATATCTGCTGAGGGAGCGGGCACAGAGAGTTTTGCAAGGTATATAGCACTCTCGGTAGCATCACCATTTTGGCCACCGCCAGGCGTCCCATCAGGGAGAGAGGCAGTGTGTTCCAAAAGGACACAGACTGTTGCAGGGATTTAATCACCCGATCCGCATTCCGGGCCAGTAACTGCTCATCTGACGGTGCCACCTGGATCCCTAAATAGCGGAAGGCCTCCAGTTCCCACCGCAGTCCCAGGTTTGGTAAGTCCCCATGCATGTCCACATCATATCCCGCTAGGGGGAAGATCAGGGACTTTCCTGCGTTAATGTGCAGACCCGAGGCTGACCCAAAACGGTCCAGCAGCTGTAGCAAGACTGGCTGCGATTCCCGCGGAGAAGTTAAATAAAACAGGGCATCGTCTGCATACAAGGAAACCGTGTGCACAGTGTTCCCCACTTTGATCCCCAATTGGGACATCGTGGTACGGACCTCAACAGCTAATGGCTCAATCGCCAGGGCAAACATTCATTCCATGTTGTTGGCTCCCCACTACTCCAGCATGTCAGTACGTGTATCGGGATGTGTGGGCATGGTAAAAATTCTGAGCCACCGTGGGACTCTATCCACTTCAAGATATTTTTGGAGTGCCAGAATTTCCCAGCTTTTGCTTATTTCTTTCCTATGTTGTTTTTCTTCTTGAAAAATTAACTGTTTTGAAGTCAGATTTGATTTGTTTGGAGCCGTGGTTTGAGTTGTGCCTGATGCCGCTGTTTGACTGCCAGATTGAAACATTGTAGCTATTTTCTGAGTGCGTTTGGGTTTCCGTGCTTCCATCCTGCCTGCTGCACGAAAAACACAAGGTTCTTAGCCAGAGCAATGGTATTTCGTTTAAAGGGTCACTTTAGCAAGGCTCCGTTTACTCGTGATTTTTACAAGATTCAATTAAATAGTTTTCTTGTGACTCCCTTTGACAGTGTACCTTTGAACGTGGTTTCGGCAATAATCTCCTTTTGATAGTTTGGAGAGTGGCGCAATGCTTCTGGTCTTTTTAACAATGCTGATACCGATATTTGGTTGTTTGCATGTTTGATTTACTTGCGTAATACTTTAGCAAATTTCTTTTGGTCGTTATTTCGCCGGATTTTTCAGTGGCGATCTGGATAACGACTCGACGCTTGTTGAATTTGCAGCGATGCCAGTATTTAATTAATTGTTTGTGTGTTGTGATTTAAACTGTATATCCTCTACCCACAATGCAGGAAATTGCGTGCCGTTTTATGTTTGTACGTTTAGGTGAAGTAAAAGTTCATGGGTTTTGGAAAAATAACCCCTTCAAGCAATTAAAGAGCGACGATTCGCTGTTCGATTAACAGCGTTGATTGAGTGTTTGCATATTGGGATTTTTTTTAATTTCCTTCGATCGTCGTTTCGCTGTTTTTTTCGTAGCGGTTTGGATGAGGAAATGACGCTTTTTGAGGTTTAAGCAATGCCGATATTTGATTGATTATTTTTAAAATGCGGTTTGAAACAGTTACTTCTTTTTCCACAATGAAAAAAGTGAGTGTAACTTTTGTATTTTAGTGAAGCTGCTGATGATTTTTCCTTGTTAGTGAAGTTGCCTTGCACTCAGAACAACATTGGCGATTCTACAGTAAGGTTTTTTTGACACAGCGTATTGATGTTATTTATCTTGCGCTTTGCTCTGGAAAAGTTCATTCAATTTAAGCAAGATTCCCCCTTTGAACGGTTAGAGAGCGGCGTTTCGCTGGGTTGTTTTCAGCATTGCCGGTCTCAGTTTTCTACCGCTAACAAGTCGCTTTGAGAGAGAGTATAGTGCACAACATATTTGCCCAAGGGCAGTTACTCACGATTGGGGCGATTCCTGTACAGCCGGGCTCTCTGCTCTGTCCTCCAGCACCCTGCAAGTCTTGTAATTATACAGCGTAATTACCCAACAATCGCCCAAAAGCATTGAAGATTCACACAACAGGTGATGTTAACCTCACGGTTTTAATTCTTTTCAAATGGCAACCAGCATCCTCATTGCAGTGTTAAAATCCATCGTGCCTGGGGGCGTGGCTTGGATAGCAATGAGGACGGGCGCCTGAGTCCGTTACCTCTATCAGCCCGAGGGAAATAACTGCGATTTATTGAGCGAAACTAAATCAGCGTAACAGCCAAACTACAAGCATGGACATCAGAACAACATGAGCACAGACTGAGGTACCCCACCACAGCCAAAGAAAATCGCAAAGCCAAGAAACGTTCTTCAACACAAGACCAAGACAGACGCGACGAGGGGTAAAAATGGCGCCGCACCGGTGCTAGCCCTGGTAGGAGAAGATCGGGCCCCGAGAAGAGGAGGGTGAGAAGGACCGACAACAGAGCACCCACCTGTGCTACCAAGCCAGGTTAGTGCTAAGAGTGTGGCGAAAAGAGAGCACTAAACCGCTAAAAAGGACTAATAAGCAATCGGGGCAAAACGAAACTGAAGGTGCACACTGGCAGTGGCCATCTTGGCCAGCACACACCCGCCAGAAGCAACAAGGTAGGTGGAAAAGCACAGAAGTACATAGGTGTGCCTGCAACACCGGGGAAAAAACGGAGGGGAAACATCTGAAAGCACAGCCCTGTGAGCCGACGAGCATGCGACCCTGAGAGTGCGAACAAGTAATAAGTATCGAACGTCAACAAGACAACGGGGAATACGAAACTGAAGGTGCACACTGAGAGCGGGCATCTTAGACAGCAGACACCCACCAAATATATGAACAACCCTGGGAGATGGCATGCTGATGAGCGGTGAGTGCGAACAAGTACAACGGATCAAACAACAACAAGACAACAGTGAATACGAAACTGTAGGTGCACACTGGAAGCAGCCATCATAGCCAGCATCAAGTCAACCGGTCCACACGAAACTGAAGGTGTCCACAGGAAGTAGGCTCCCGGGCCCACACGGACCCACCCAGTGCAACAAAGTAAGCGAACAAGAGCAGAAGGCAAAATGAGTCCGGTCCGATGGGCGCAAGTAAGGAACGTAAGAAACAGCAAAAAACTACGGCAAGTACAGCAATAGACCCACGGCGAATACGAAACTGAAGGTGCACACTGGCAGCAGCCACTTTGGCCACCACACACGCCCAGGGGGCGCAAAGTAAGAAAGGTAAGAAACTGCAACAAAAAGACAGCGATTACAGCAACAGCCCCACGGGGAATACGAAACTGAAGGTGCACACTGGCAGCAGCCATCTTGGCCAGCACAAACGCACCCAATGCGACAAGCTCGATGAACAAAAGCAGATCAGCCCGGTGGGCGTAAACGATAACAGAACCACAGCGGTAACGGCAACGTAACCACGGCGAATACGAAACTGAAGGCGCACACTGGCAGCAGCCATTTTGGCCACCACACACGCTATCAACGCGTCAAGCTTGCTGAACCGAAGCAGATCGACCCAGTGGGTGCAAACGTTAGGAAAGACAACAGAACCACGGCGATTATAGCAACTAGGAAAAAAGAATTGTGAGGAGGGTCTAAGGGGTTTTGTTTACCGACCCTGACACCTCAAAACCCCTATTCAAATGTAACAACAAAAGAAGAGATTTCCGGTCAAATAGATGTGTGTGCTGTACTAGAAACTAAAGAAAAAGTGGGATCATATGGCAACCACAAGAAATAACACTGGGCTGAGAAACTCCCATCAGCCCACCCTTATGGCGGAATATCATCATGTGGAATACAGATAGTAAATCCAAACCTCGCCCAACCCATCAGTCGATGGTGCAGAGATGGATATCTGAGGTGTAACTCTAGCCACAGTGTTGTTCAAGTGGTGCTGATGATGTGCAGTGCTGTGAGGATGTGTGTGAAATTCTAAAATTGGCTACTAGGGCAACAAATCAAGTTTAATAAGGATTGTCCAAGTGTCAAAATTAAAATACGCCTAATAGTCTGAAAATATAACTATATTCTGGCGCTGTGGAGGGAGGTCAACATGTTTCAGCCGAGCGGAACATACTGTCCAGGTTTCTTCAGGACCCAGAATGAATAGCTACTGCAAATAGTGATAAATAAGAAAAAAGGAAAAGTGTTACTGTGCATAAAATGTTCAATTACTCCTACCAGGAACTTGGGTCCCCAATGTAATCTGGTGGGAATGAATCAGTTGTCCTTTCCCAGCATTATGTGGGAGATAACCTCACCTCACCTGGCAACCGCTCAGGAATATGAGGCCCCGCTCTATCCGTCAGTACCCCTCTCGGACGTCCGAGAGGAAGTGGAGGGATTATAGCAACTAACCACGGTAAATACGAAACTGAAGGTGCACACTGGAAGCAGCCATCGTAGCTAGCATCAAGTCAATCGGCCCACACGAAACTGAAGGTGTCTACAGGAAGTAGGCTCCCGGGCCCACACGGACCCATTCAGTGCGACAAAATAGGCGAACAAGAGCAGAAGGCAAAACGAGCCCCTGCACAAAGTGGGAAAGCAGCTAACAGTCCGGCCCAGGGGGCGCAAAGTAAGAAACTGCAACAAAAAGACGGCGATTACAGCAACAGCCCCACGGGGAATACTAAACTGAAGGCGCACACTGGCAGCAGCCATCTTGGCCAGCACAAACTCACTTAACGCGACAGGCTCGGCGAACAAAAGCAGATCAGTCCGGTGGGCGCAACCGACAACAGAACCACGGCGATTACGGTAACGTAACCACGGTGAATACAAAACTGAAGGCACACACAGGCAGCAACCACCCCGCACAGCAGACACCAATCCCAGGCCACTAAATCGGTGAACAAAGCACAGCAGACACAAACAAGGGCTAGCTCTGGCACCAGCGCAGGAACTCTTTAACACACCAGCCCAGCAGCAGCAAGAAGAGCGAACCAAGGGGTAAGCAAACCCGGAAGTGCGGAGAAGAAGAGGCCACCTTGGCCAATAAACAGCAAGGGAGCACGCATAGAACGGAAATACCTCAGCTAACACCCTCAAGCGGAACTAGAGGGAGCAAAAACAAGGACAAGGGCCATCCGAGAGCCTTGCAGGTACAGACTAGACTGACAGCACACGAGCAAAGCCACACCGCGTCTAAGAGGAGAACACTCGAGCTCGGCCACACAACGTAAGGGCGGCAGATTGGACAGCTACCTAGCCAGAAGGCGCCTTAGCATGATGTCTAACCAAGAAGGCAAAGTAGCCAACGAAGTAAAGAAATACAAAAACAATCCTGACTCGCCCTTGAAGATCAAAAATGACACAACGCTGGACACAATCCTCAGGAAAGTCAATGAAGGCAAGAGGTTGCTAGATCCACCAAACAAACAATAAACAACATGCAACTAGAGCTAGCAGCCATTAGAGCAGACCAACACAATACAAACACCAGGATTGACACAGCGAAAGTGAAAATCAGCGAGAACGAGGACGCCAACACGCAATCTAGTAGAGCCCTGCAGTCAGTCTCCAAAGCCACCTACAGCCTACAGAAACAGCTGGCTGAGCAAGACAACCGCACAAGAAGAGGCAACATAAGACTTCTCGGCTTACCATCCCGCATATCACTGGTCTCAGCTTTGACAAACACTTCGAACTAGACAAGGCCTATCGAGTACCAGCGGTGAAGCTCCAAAGCGCACATGGCCCCCACCCGATTATTTGCAGACCCCTTAGATCGCAGCACACCAGGCAATATTTGCAGTGGCCAGGAAGAACCAAACACTAAAGTGGAAAGATACCAAACTAATAATCACCCAAGACTTCTCGCGCCAAACTGTCGAAACAAGGAAAGGCTTCCTAGCTCTGAGAGACAGAATGAGGAAGGACAATATCACCTTCAGCTTTGCAGGCCCGGCAAGGCTGAGAATCGTGGACAAGGGGCATCCACTGATCTTCGACGACCCGGGAGAACTGAGAAGACACTTACACGGCCCCCAGTGGAGGACATGGAGTCGCAACGCACAGAGACTGCGAAGAGAAGGGCATCATCGGACAACACGAGTGCAACGGACCAGGTCTGCAATGGAAAATAACCAAGCACACAAAAGAACTCAAGCACATGATCAACGTTTCTACCTCAAATAACACTCTACCTCACGGTATAGCCTGTACCTATAACATGAACTCACAAAGAAGATGTTCCCCTGTCTCGGGGTGGACCCTGTCACTGACTCTGCAAACTGTCAGCCACCCTGGGACGATTAGGAGCCCAACACGGCTTCATCTTCGGCACGGACCAAAGTATATCCTTTACTGGTGATCCCGGGCTTAGCACGGGGCAAATATCGTAGACAACTGGTAACCCTCGGGGGAGGAGTGGGGGGAGGGAACTTTGCTGTTGCACGCCCAATTATCGAAATGCAGGGGGAGAGAGGCCAGTACAGACGATGTATTCCTTTTTCTTTCTTTCTCTACTTCTTACATTCTCAACGGACACATATTCCCAGCCATCACGCATTGCAGACAGTCCAGACGGGGCATGCAGGGAGGCACCAGGAGAGGGGTGGATGGACCAAAATGCAGAGGAGCCAACCCCTTACAGACAGCACCAAACAAGAGCGATAATACACACTTACCATGACAACGCACAGTGACCCCCAACTACTATCAGACCTGAAAATAACCTCACTTAACGTCAAAGGGCTCGACCACCCGATAAAGAGGAGGAAGATAATGAATTATCTAACCAAACTAAAAAGCGATGTATATGTCCTGCAGGAAACAAAACTTTCCGAAGAGGACGCACAGCGCCTAAAGGCGAACTGGGTTGGACTAACCCTGTGCTCGCCAGCCATTCACAAAAAAAGAGGAGTAGTAATGCTAATAAACAAGAAAGCCAGACTGACCCTACTCGAGCACGAGGCGGACGAGGATGGTCGCCTGCTAATAACCAACCTGAAGCGGGGGAGGAAACGATACACATCGCCAACATCTACGGACGCAACACGGAGAACGAGTCCTTCTGGGGAGAAGTGGGAGACAAACTCGTCAGACTCCCACCAAGAAAAACTACTGATAGTAGCAGGGGACCTTAACCAGGTATTGGACCAAACTCTAGACAGACACCCACAAAGGACCAGTCACCAAACACAGCCCCAACACACACTTAGGAACCTTTGCGCCAAACTCCACCTCAGAGATCCATGGAGGCTCCAGAACCCAGACGCCAGAGACTACACCTTTTACTACCACCCCCATAACTCGTACAGCAGGATTGACTACATCCTAATATCTGCCACTCACACTCACCTCATAGAACACACAGAGATTGCGCCATGAACAGGGTCTGACCACTCCCTCATTAGCCTAACACTCAGCGGGCGCCACAACGAACAAACTAGCTGTAGATGGAGATTCAATAGCGATGTCATTAAGGATCCAACCAATGCAGCAGCCATAGAGGAAGCCATCAAAGAATATTTAGAAATTAATGACAAGCCAAACATCGACAAGGGAGTACTCTGGGATGTTATGAAGGCCACAATAAGAGGGAAAATAATAAGCTTCAAGGCCTAAAATGAACAGGGAGAGGAACAAAACAATAGCAGAACTAGAGAGACAAATCAAAGACCTGGAGATGCACCACAGTGTCAACCTTGCCGACAGGAACACACTAACTACCCTGACAAGGAAAAAATACAAACTAAAAAAGATTCTAAGCGAAAGAGCAGGCACATGGATCAACAGGTACAAAGCCATAAATCTCTGTTCAGCAAACAAAGCAAGCAAGGCCCTGGCCTCCTACCTTAAAAGCAAGCAAAGACAACATGCCATAGAAGCCATGACCGACGCCAACAAGAAATCTCAAACAACCAACAAAGAGATCCTCAGAGTTTTCAAAGAATTCTATGAGGAATTGTACAAAGAGGACAAAGACCTCAACCCCGATGGGTGGGGCAATCCTCCTGGGCAAGCTTAACCTACCCAAACTAACACAATGTGCATCACTAGAGTCAGAAATAACAGGGGCAGAAATAGATATGGCCCTAGCGGCCCTAAAAGATAATAATGCACCGGGGCCGGACGGCTACACAGCCAAATTTTACAAACACTTCCTCCCCCAAATTAGAAACACACTGAAAGAGGTTTTCGCACACTGCATCAAAGTAGGGAAAATGACAAACTCAATGGCAGAGGCCAATATCATAGTTATCCCCAAAGACACGCAATTTCCGCAGAACTATAGACCCATCTCTCTAATTAACGTAGACTGCAAAATATACGCAAAAATACTAGCGGGTAGACTCAACGCACAACTTCCAAACCTCATACACAAAACGCAAGTGGGCTACCTTAAAAACAGACTATCCCAAGACTACACAAGACTCCTCTGCCACATAATTAACTGTGCCTCCTCCAACACTAAACCAGCAGTGATGATCGCGCTAGACGCAGAAAAGGCCTTCAACAGAGTTTCATGGCCCTTCCTTGACCAGTGTATGCAGAAGTTCGGCCTAGGCGAGAAGTATAGGTCAATGGTCATGGCACTGTACAAGGCACCCAAAGCCCGAGTTGTGGTGAATGGGGGCACTTTAGAGGCCCTATCTCTGGAAAGAAGAACCAGACAAGGCTGCCCACTATCCCCGGCTCTGTTCCTACTGACCCTAGAACCCCTACTGACCATGATCAGGAACAATGCCGAGATCAAGGGGGTGGAGGTCAACGGGAACACGGTCAAACTAGCAGCATATGCCGATGACATGCTCATCATGACTGAGAACCCGAGCCCTCAATAGAAGCACTAATGAACACCATCGAAGTGTATGCCAAGGTAGCAGGGTACAAGCTTAACAGAAGCAAGTCCGAATGCAAGCCACTCAACGTCCATACCACCAGGGAAGTGATAGGAAACTCCGGCCTACTCTGGCAGAAGGGGGCACTAAAATACCTAGGTATCTACTTTGACAGGGACCTCAAGTCAACACTTGAGCATAACGAAAAATCCATACTAAACAAAATAAAAGACAGACTAGACATGTGGTCCCCTAAGTACGTCAGTTGGTGGGGCAGACTAGAAACTATTAAAATGATGTTAAACCCCATGGCCAACTACCTGCTGAGTATGCTGCCACTGATAGTTACGGAAGAATTCCACAAAAAACTGAACACAATGATAAACTCGTTCCTCTGGAGAGGTAAAAAAGCCAGGATTAGCCTCCAGAAACGCAGGCTCAGCAAGGACCTAGGGGGGCTCAACGTCACAAACTTTAAGACTTTCCAAACAGCCTGCCTCGCCAGGCAAGGCATATACTGGCTCACGCAGGAACAGGGTTACACACCAGCTTGGCTGGAACTAGAGAAAGCTCTGCTGGAAGGCATAAACCCGGCTTCCCTCCTCACGGCTAACAAACACCCGGAAGCCAACAACACAATCCTAAGAAACACCAAAAATGCCCTCCTGCAAGTAGACAAAAGAATGGGAAAGAGTATAAAAAACACAAAACACGAATCCATTTGGTTCAACACAAAAATTAAATACAAGAACAACGTACTTAATATAACCCCCTGGCTCCAGCGAGTTATCCACACCCCATCCCAACTAGAAGAACGAGGGTCCCCTTCCACCTTCTCCAACCTACAAAAAGCGCATGACCCCCCAGACATAGAATTATATAACTTCCTCAAAATCAAAGCGGCTATCACTAGAGCAAAATTAAGCAAAGAGGTGCCAACAATACACCAATACAAGTCAAATCTCAACAAACTTGGGCACCAAACATCTTACCTATACAAATTACTCGGGGCCAAAACAACCAATTTAAACAGGAAAGTCATAGATCACTGGGAAACACTAAACGCAGGACGGTTTAGCAAAAAAGAAAAAGCCCTCCTCTGGGCCTCGGCAAGCAGGAACAAAGTCACCTCCACACTAGCACAAACAAAATTCTGGCTCCTGCACAGAGCGTACTGGACCCCGGCACGCCTAGCAGCGGTCGGGCTCACTGACAACGACATATGCTGGAACTGTCAGAAACAGAGAGGTGATCTAGAACACATGATAGTCCAATGCCCTAAAGTTGAAAATTTCTGGGGGAAAGTAACAGATTTCATCCACAATGTAACTGAGTACACTCCAAAACTGGACCTCCTCAGCATAGCAAACGCATTCACGGCGCCGGAGATTCAATCTGCCAACGATAGGAGCCTCATTGACCTGCTCCTCACAACGGCAACCAAGACAATCCTGTCTAACTGGAAAGATACAGGGAATGCCACTTTCAAAGTATGGTTCAACTGGGTCACCTTCCCAAGGGGAGCAGACAACATAACGAAAAATCGAACACCACAAGTGGGACGCAGCAACGAGATTTGGCTCTCCCTGGACAAATACCTTGCCTCGCAAAAATCGCAGTGAATGCACCATTTGGCCCTACACAGACCCACCCCCCTCCATGGCGTAACCCGTCTGCAAACTCTCTCTGGCCATGCAAACCTCTACTCACCGCACCTGTGTCCGTCCTTTCTCTCACTTCTTCTCATCTCCGTCCTACTTACCTCTACACACGATCTCTTCCGACCGCAGGGGGCATTGTATATGACCGGTATGTAATAATAAGAACTCAAGCAACCTATGTATAACCAGCACACAAGCGCCGTAACAAACCCGTATGCATTATTACCGATACGTATGTTTACATTTACCAGTGTTGCCTTCGATCGGCTTACTCTGTACTGTTTTGTAAAAACTTCTTCTAATAAAATCTTTTGAAATATGGAAAATCCATCATGCCTGACGCGTTTCGAGGCAGAAAGCCTCTTATTCATAGGCAGCTGGTAATGTGCGTCGGAAGCTCTAATTGGTTAATTTAGTCCATTTCTTTCACCCTCAGTGGGCCGCACTTAGTGTGTACATCATTGCATGTTGGGACATATAGTTCATGTATTAGAACAAAGTATTACCCTCAGTGGGTTCCGCCGCATTACATCTTTGAAGCACATATTATAAACCCTTGTGAGCCTCTTAAATGAGTCACTAGCAAAATTAGCCACATCTCCTGTGCTACACAAAGGGGGCGAAGATGCAGTTCCTCACCACACAGCCTCGCTGATTTTCACGATGGTGCAGTCTTCCACGACAGGGCTGCCATGAAAATAGATTATCCAACAATCGCACAAAAGCATTGAAGACGCACACAACAGGTGATGTTAACCTGATGGAAGACTGCACCATCATGAAAATCAGTGAGGCTGTGTGGTGAGGAACTGCATCTTCGTCCCCTTTGTGCAGCACAGGAGATGTGGCTAATTTTGCCTTTTGTGTGCGTCTTCAATGTTTTTGGGCGATTGTTGGATAAGAGTGGCACTAACATGATCTCTATCTCTAGTCACAGGACCTGCAACCGATACCAGAGTATCATCACTCTCGATATAGAGCTCAGGCCCCTGACACTCTGGCAGTGAATGCGCAACGAGTACACTCTCACTATTTGTTTTGCTTTTCTCTCTCATCAGTCCTTCGAATTGGTTAGGTGGTTGTTGTATAATGTTGTTCAAATTATGAACAGGCCCCAACTGTCTCCTTCTCTACTAGTCTTGCAACATGTTCCAATAGGCACTCTATGTAGGAGCCTGCAATCCTCGCAAATTCAAGAGCCCACACCCATTCAAATTGTCCATTGCACATATTGAAGTATGTATACTTTTGTAATGTTTCAAGCTTCTAGATCAGGGTCAATGTACGGGGTTCATGCACATTCAGAGGAAAGGAAAAGAAAAAAAGAAAAAAAAAGAAATCTGCTCTGTGAGCGAGCCGATGCTCCACCATACGTAAGCCTGCCTCTTAACGAATATCGCTCAATGTTGATTTTACCGGATGTGCAAGGCAAGTGGCATGTGAAGACCTGGTAAGGCTTCAACTTACTGTCCTGGCCAGGGTCACGAGGCTACTTACAGCACTGTAACCTCGCTGAACTGCAGGAGAAGTTAATTAACCCCTTCCTGGGCATTACCCAAAGGTTGGGGAGGGATGAACACCACCATTATCTTCCCACCTCACGGGCTGGAGTGCAATTTACCCAATACCCCCTTTGCCTTGGCACAAGGATGGTAAGTCTACACAAACCCTCCTTGCCTGGCCAAAGGGAAAGGAAAATACCATCCAAGCCTCTCGCCTTGCCCACGGGTACGGTGAAAAGTACCCAACTTCCCTGCATTTCTCAAGTGAGTGGAAGGCCTTTTTCTTCTCACCTCGCCCACACAACATTTTATGCTAACAAAGCCACCACAACACATCCACCATCATACAGCCACACAAACCATATCGTATGCCATCACATCCATCTCATAGACCAATGCAACCGTCTTCATACACTACATATACTTTGGTGTACAAGTATCATCGTACACTAAACCATAGAGTTTAACATATTCCAGCACAGCCAAAATCATACTTTCACACAACTAATATAATATGCCAGCACAAGCAGCATCATACAGCCATACACCCGCCATCATTAGCCAAAAAACATAGATCTACACAGCCAATACCATTCATCAACCCAGCAACCATCAAATGTCAGCAATAGGAACATTATACCTTTATGCACCCAGCATCATACATCCCCACAACCACATTCATACACCAAGACACCCACCAGCATATGTCCACACAGCCCATTTCATATATGCCAACAGGTCGACTATCATACATACACACAACTAACATCATATATCACACACAAAAAAAGAAAAGACGTTTGCAAAAACAAAATGTTGAAAAGGGGTTAAAATGGACAAATATGTGAACAGTGGCTTCAACGAAAAAACTAAACAGTTATGAACTTCACAAATTAAGGTGCTATCATCACTTTGTGTCGGAACCTCGCCGTACTAAGTTGACATTAAATTCTATGTCAGGACCGGAGGCAAGGATTAGGCTTCCACTTGCTTCAATTTATTATATCCAGCTGTCATTAGAAGCTTAAACTAAACAAGCTACATTTCCCATGATGCTTAGGGAAATAGAAAAGTCCAACAACAGCCAATCAGCGAATGTCCACCCATCCAACTTGCCTGGATGATGCTCTATCCTCCTCTTTCTTTGCTGCTCCAGCAGCATTGAGATAAGTGTTTTGCTCTTCTACCATTTATTTGGATTAAAATTATCTTTGCAAGCTTGTATGGTGACAAAATTCAGTGAATATTGTGCCTGTGTTTGTATTTGTAAATGCGCTGTACCTAATTAACTTTTTCCCTTTCGGCGTGGCTCCAGGAACGTTGTCGTCCCTTCGTGGCCCGTTCCGTGTCTGTCAGGCTCTAGGAACTGTGCAGGCCTTCAAACAACAGGGGAACCGCGTATTGAAATCTACGCGCTCAGCACGTCTTGAGCTCCCACGCGTTCGGCGTTTCATTCACCGATCACGGAGGCTTAGTAAAGCGCGTTCGTCCGCGATTGTTGGCTGAAGATGCATTCTTCCAGGATTGGAGCATGAGGAAGTGTATGCTTTCTATCCGTTTGAGATGATCATAAGAGTATCCACCCAAGTACGGCAACAACAAGCGGATCTTGTGGTGATCACCCCGATTTGGAGGTCGCATGTCTGGTTTCCAGTTCTGATGGAACTATACTGGGATTTTCCAATCCCTCTACCCCTGTTCCCAGATCCCCATCATCTGCTGCTCACGAGTTCACTTCGTCTCATGGTGTGGTGGATTACAGGCAACACTGGACGATCCTAGGGCTTTCAGTTGAGGCTGTCTCTTTACTCACAAAGGGCTGGGCAGATGGCAAGAGATACCTCTCCACCTGGTCGAGATGGTAGGGTTGGTTTCATGAATGAAAGGTGGATCCAGTAACGACAGAAGTATTCCACATTTGGAATTTGTTTGACGCATTAGCATCAGAGGGCTTAGCTCATAGGTCAGTCAACATGTTTAGATCAGCTATCTCAGCCCTGCATGTACCGGTGGATGGTCATCCTGTGGAAGAACATCCCCTTGTATTCAAACTCCTTAGACTCTCTCCCCACCCCGGAACCTCAATACTCTACTTTGTGGGACATGAATACAGTCTTAAACTTGTTTAAATCATGGCAGTCTAAGAAGTACATCTCTAGGAAACAGATGTTGTCCAAACTGGCTACCTTATTGTGTTTGATTTCCTGCAGGAGAGTGTTAGATGTGAGAGTTCTAAATCTGACGGGTATTTACTCCAGAGGGAGTTACTTTTCACAGTTCTAGAAGAACGAAGTATAAATCAAAATCAGTGTTGTATCTCTCCTTCCCAGATGTTCCAAAATTGTGTATGGTAAGAGTCTATGACTGAGGATATTTGTCCACAGGGCGAAAGGCCATTATTCATTGCTCTCACGAAGCCACTCAAGGCGGTTTCATCCACTGCTATTATCCGTTAGGTCCACTGGGGCATGCAGGAGACAGGGATTGATTTTTCACATTTTGGAGCTCATTTAGTACAAGCTAAAGCCTTTACATTGGGTGCTCATTTGGAGAACATACCAAACGCTGCGGATTGATTATCAGACTCTACCTTTTAGAGGTTTTACTTCAAGCTGGTTATAAATCTGCCTACCTTGGTGTTGGATAAGCTTTAAACTAGCCTAATCCTCACCTCCAGTCCTGACATTGAATGAAACATTTCTTAGTTATCGTAAAGGAAAGTTTCAATTCTATTAAGGATTCGGAGGTAAGGATTAGCCCACCCTGGTATTGGGCTATTCCTCCCAATGTATATACGTTGAGAATGTAAGTAATCTATTTTCAAAGTAGAATTATCAGCATGTGGTCTGTGGCAAGTTACATTTGTATCTGTAATATAAATATAAATGTTTGAAGAAATACCTTTAGAGATAGGTTGTTCTTTCGAGTGGTTAAAACGCTCCCTTTATTTCACTGGAATGGAAGCAGATAAACAGGACTGAAAAGGGTACCTACCAGCTATATTCGCACGAAGAAAGATGAGGAAAGAGCGTCCTCGGGGGAAGTTGGATGGGTGGACACTCGCTGATTGGCTGTTGTTGAACATTTTCTATTTGCCTAAGCATCATGGGAAATGTAGTTTGTTAGGTTTAAGCTTCTGATTGCTGAACATAATAAAGTGAAGAAAATTGGAGTCTAATCCTCGCCTCGGAGTCCTTAATAAAATTGAAGCTTTCCTTTACGATAGCCAGGACATTTTTCATTTAAACTCTTTTATCATTACTTCTGAAGTAAAGATGTGTTGGAGATAATCAGTGATAACATTTATATTTATAAATGAATGTATGATTAGCGTCTGGGAGTGACATTGTAGAGTGTTGGTAAATAGTGGCTCTGTGGGTGCATGCTGGTCATATGTTGACATTTGATGGGGAGTATGTGTGTGTATGATGGATGTGTGCGTGCAATGGTAGGTGCATTGGCATGTGATGATGGCTGTGGGTGTATGAAGGTTACTGTGTCATATTTTTTGGTGGTGTGTGGATGTATATTGTGGGTATGGGTGTGTTAACGTAACTTGTGGTCTGTTGGAGTGTGTGGGCATCAAGTGGTGGTTGTACAAATATATAATGAGCTTGTGATCATATCTGATGTTTGGCAGTTGGCAGTATGATGATGTATGATGATGGATGGATGTGTTGCCATATTTTGGTGGGTGGACATAAGCATAAACGGTGGTGTAAGATGTAATTAATGATCATTTATATTGTGTAGTGTGTTAATGTGTATTTGTAAAGGTGCTTGACAATTAAAGATTCTATGCTAGAGGTAGGAGTAGGAGTCGGGTGTGACTTAGTACCTAAGGGTTGTTAACCCCTTCTATGCTCATGACGAGCTCAGCTCGTCATGAGTTACGCCTCTCGTACACTCATGACGAGCTGAGCTCGTCATGTAACGCGGGTTTTTCAAAAACCCAGCGCATAGCGGGAAAACCGCTAGCGCGCAGGGTGTTAAACAAGGTGAATGTAGCAACTTAACTCATGCATTTCAAGACTTGTTCTCTTTCTAGTTTTAATGGACTTTTTATTATATATATATATAACTTATGTATGTACATGTAAATCAATTGATCATTTGCAATGTAGAGTCTTTTGTCTACCTTTATGATCACGTGACCGGAGTGTAAAATGGCGGGGAGGCGGGCTTGCACTGCATTATAAAATTGAAAAAAAGTCTTTGAATCGATGCATGTGAACAAGGGCTTTGGAAGCCCGAAACGCGTCTTGCCCTCGCAGTTTTCAACCCTTGCAATAAACATCTGTGTATCCTGACTGTGGTCCGTCTCCTATTTGCCTGGTGGGTTCTGAGTGGCACTAGAACCTGAAGCGGCTGTTTTGGGAGTTTGCGCAGATATATATATATATATATATATATCGAAACAAAAGTCCTGTAATGCGTCTTCCCGCACCACCACGGAACAGATCTCACAAAACACCAAGAGTGGATTTCAAAATTGTGGCTTTATTTTTCCCTCGCCATCGGCATGACGCGTTTCGGCCGTCAATATATATATTCTATATTCCAAGTAAACTAAATGTTTACACTAATGCTATGCATGATAATTGGAGTAATGTCTCTGCTTATCGCGAGACTGAACTCACTACCATATTCTTCACCCTTGAAAAGGAATGTTACTCATCTTGCTACTCTCCATATTAATTCACGTGTCCATAACATAACGAAAAAATATATAATAATACTTTTTTTTAAACGATACAAATAAGAATCTCCATATCACTATTTCATTTAAAAGAATTGCGTCAGCTCTACTACCCAGTGTTATACAGTGCCTGTACTTATATAAAAAGGAAAAATAAACTAAAAGATTAAAAGCACAGTATTGGATGGGGGGAGGGAGGGGCAGGGAAAAAAGCTCCTCCATCTGCTATGTATCTCCTAATAGCAGTCATCATTCATTGTATTCAGAATAGATGTCTTGGACACTGATAGTCCAACTCTAAAATCTTATATTCATGGTAACAATATATCCATGCCAGGCGTACTGCTAATTCTTCACTAGAATTCAATCTTGTAGGTGTTAGAGTTTCAAAGTCAATGATATATCTGGATTCTAAGATCCTCAATTTCTGTTCACTGTCACCGCCTCTCTGTTGAATTCCTATAGAGTCTAACACCACAAATGACTAGTTTTTCGTTCTGAGATTGTTTCTCTTTAAAATGAGGTGCCACTTGGTAATGTTCATAATTTCTTCTTATCACTCTCTTGTGTTCCAACACCCTTTTTTTGGCCATGTAGATTGTGCTACCAATGTAGTACTTTCCACATGGACAAACAAGACAGTTAGCACAGAAAACTGTGTTGCAATCAAAATTCCCTCTAATTTAAAATTCCCTATTACTATTTAGGACCCTGATTGTGGTGCAATTAGAACACTTACATAAGCCTTCCACCTCATACATCATGAGAAGCCTGTTCTATTGATCTTTGTTTGTTGGCGGGCTGCATTAGATGTAGTTACATTTTGGTTTGGATCATCTTTCAACGATCTATTTGTTCTGAATGTTAAATGTGGTATCTCAATCAATCAGGAAATTGGAAGTGCGCTACTCACCCGTGAGGGTCTCAAGGCGCTGGAAGGTGGGGGGGGGAGGGTTAAGCAGCTCCATTCAGTTGAAGAGCCAGGTCTTGAGTGTCTTCCTGAAGATGTTCAGAAAGGGGAACATCTGATGTCGACAGGGAGATTATTCCAGGTCTTTACCGCGATGAAGGAGAAGGCCCTTTTGCCCGTTCTGGCTCTGCAGATGCGCTGGGTTTCCGAGAGGGCAAGGTCGGTGGATCGGAGGTCTCTCTTTGGTACGTGGAAGGAGATTCTCTGGATGAGGTATTGGGGTCCAGTGCTGTGGAGGCATTTGAAGGCATGGGTAAGTATCCTGAAGATTATTGTCTTCTCGACGGGGAGCCAGTGGAGGTCTCGCAGGTGTTGGGTGATGTGCTCTTGTCGAAGGCTGCCAAGGACGAGTCTGGCTGCGGTGTTCTGTATGGTCCGCAGTTTGTGGAGCAGGGACTTGTTGATTTCGGTGTACAGGGTATTTCTGTAGTCTAGTCTGCTGGTTATGAGTGCCTGGGTGACGGTTTTTCTTGGTTCAGGGGGGGGATCCATTTGAAGGTCTTGCTGAGGGTGTTGGAGCAGGTAGAGGTGACTGCGTTGACATGTCAGGTCATGGAGTGGGAGGGGTAGAGTACGATGCCAAGGTTCCTGACGTGGTTGGTGGGGCTGGGTGGGCTGCAGAGGGCGGTGGGCTACCAGGAGCAGTCCCAGGCAGTGGGGGAGGGTTCGAGGACGAGGACCTCTGTCTTCACTGAGTTGAGCTTCAGGCAGTTGCTGCACATCCAGGATGCGACGTCCTTAATACCTTCTTGAAAGCTGAGTCTGGTGGTGATGGGGTCTTTGGTGAGGGAGAAGATGAGTTTGGTGTCGCTGGCATAGGAGACTATGTTGAGTCTGTGCTGTCTGACAATAGCGACGAGGGGGCCATGCAGATGTTGAAAAGTGTTGGGCTGAGTGATGCTCCTTGGGGCACTCCGAAGTTGATCTCTTTGGGTTCTGAGTGGATGGGTGGCAGTCTGATTCTTTGGTCCTGCTGTGGTGGAAGGAGTGGAGCCATTCAAAGATTGCTTTGCCATCTTGAGGTGGCTCCGGAATATATTATGGATGCTGCCAAGTTCGACTCAGAAAACAGTAATCCAAGCACTGATAGTGTCTAGATTGGATTACAGCAACATCCTTTATCTAGGAGCCAACAAAGAGGTAATTCGTAGATTACAGGTTGTACAGAACTCTGCGGCGAGGCTGCTCTGTCATGTTCCAAAATATCATCCATTTCTGGCACCCTTCGAGACCTTCACTGGCTGAGAATTGAGAACCGGACTAAATTTAAAGCCTTGTGCTTTATGAAGAAAATTAAACTTGGTATAGCTCCTCACTACTTAGTTTCCTTAGTCCAGTCCTATCACCCTACACGCCCGCTTAGATCATCTTCCCAGGCCAAATTCTCAGTCCCTAGATTTAAATCTGTCCGCATGGGGGGGCGCTCTTTTTCTCATCTGGCACGTGTACTGTGGAATACCCTCCCTATCTCTCTTTGTCATGAACATAATCACTCTAGTGTCCGTAAAAGCCTTAAGACCTGGCTATTTAACCAGTAATTTTGACTTCTGATGCCTGTGTCTCTGGCGCTAAGAAACCTCAGAGTAGCTGTGCGCCTTGCACATTTAATTTAATAATTTAATAATAATAATAATTCAAGGACAGTTCCTCGTATGCTGTCGTAAAGTGTGTGGTGGGAGACGATGTTGAAGGCTGCGGAGAGGTCGAGTAGGATCAGGGCAGCGGTGTGGCTGTGGTTGATGAGGGTGCGGATGTCATCTGTGGCGGGGAGTAGGGCGGTCTCGGTGCTATGGTTGCTGCGAATCCGGATTGGGAGGGGTCAAGGATGGAGTTCTCTTCAATAAATTTGGTAAGTTGAGCGTTGACAGTCTTCTTGGTGACTTTGGCTGTGAAAGGAAGGAGGGATTGGGTCGGTAGTTCTTGAAGTGCGAAGGGTCTGCCGCAGGCTTCTTTAGCAGGGGCTTGACTTATGCACGTTTCCAGTCCTCGGGGAAGGTGCCGGTTTCGAAGGTGGTGTTGATGGTGCGTCGTAGTTCCGGTGCAATTACAACAGCAGTTCTGTGGAAGACGTGCGGAGGGCAAGGGTCTGTGGGTGCTCCTGAGTGGATGCTTCCATAGTTGATTCGGTGTCTTCGGTGGTGGTTGGGGTCTGGGCGGAGATGGTTGTTTGGCTGGTGTTGTTGGAGGGGGGCTGGTTTCAGAGTCCGGGGTTTGTTGTTGAAGTTATCATAGAGGGACTTGATTCTCAGATGGAAGTAGGAGCTGAGCTTGTTGCAGAGGTCCCGGGAAAGGGTGATGTCAGTGGCCTCACTGGGGGGTTTGGTGAATTCTTGGATGATGCTGAAGAGTTCTTTCTAGTTGCCAGCATTGGCGGTGATCTTGTTCTGGATGAGAGTTCGTCTGGTTGATCTGATGAGATGGTGGTATTTTGTCATGGCTTTCCTACATGTGGTGCGGTCTTCCTGCGTTTTGCTTTTTTGCCAAACTTTCTCTAGACATCTGCATGTTCGCCTGGATTCTCGGAGATCGGCGGTGAACCAGGAAGCCTTCCTAGGGCGTTGTCTATCAGGGTTGTGGAGAGGGAGAGCTTGTATGCGCAGATGGAGATCCATTTGTGTAGTTCTTTGGCAGCGAGGTTGTCGTCGGATGAAGTGGAGGGGGCATCCTGGTTGAGGGTAGAGTTGAGTTGATCCTCGCTGACTTTGCTCCAGTTTCCTCGCGGTGGGCGGGGTGCAGGTTTGTGGGAGGTGGGGTTGTCAACGTGGAAGTGTACGCAGTGGTGGCCTGTCCAGAGGGGTTGCATGGTATGGCTGAAGTGGATGTTGTTACCTCCGGCGAAGATGGGGTCAAGGGTGTGTCCTGCCATGTGGGTTGGGGTGGTGATGAGCTGTTTCAGTCCGAGGTTTGCGAGCTTGTCCAGGAGGGTGGAGGAGTTGGGTCCTTGAGGTTGCCAAGGTGGAAGATGAGGTCTCCGATGAGTATGTAGTCGGTGGAGGCGAAGGCATGGGACAAGGTCGGCGATGGTAGTGGCAAACACAGTTCAGGATCCGGAGAGCCTGTAGGTGAGCGTGCCAAGTAGTGTGGATCTGGGCTGGTCTGTATGTAGAAGTGGAGGTGCTCGGTGGTGGACAGGGAGATGCTTGTAGCGGAGGTGGTGAGTTGGAGAGAGCTTTTGTGCACCATGGCGAGTCCTCCTGCGGGGCAGTTGGGGAGGTCTTTCCTCTGGACCTTGTATCCATAAGGGATGGCGGTGGCGATGTCAGGGGCGGAGGCGGCGTTGGTCCAGGTTTCTGTGAAGAAGACGACGTCTAGTAAGAGGGTGTCGAGGAGGTCCCAGATCTCTACGGCGTGTTTTTGCAGGGAGCGCACACTGAGGAGGATGTTTTTCAGGGCTTCTGTGGTGTTGACGTACGACGTGGGGGTGGTTCCCATAGGATTGTGGAGGGTGGTGGAGGTCTGGCGGCAGTGACAGCAGGAGAAATGGCTTTGGGTGGTGTTCGGCATGGACAGCTCACAGTTGTTGTTTGTTCTGGGGTTAAGTGCGATGAGGGCAGCTGTGCCGTAGAAGTGAATGCTCAAAAAATCCAGGGTCTCTGGCATTGGTCGCGCTCAAATCGCAGATAAGTGCAGATGGGCTTGCCTTTAGCGTGCCTTTAGCGTGACAGTGGTGTGCCCGCTTTGCGCGGCTGCCATTAAATAGGGAAAGGGGAGGGAAGCTGAGCTAGGAGGCGGGAGCGGGGATGACTGGTGGAGGGGCCGTGGGGAGCAGCGTCTGGAAAAGGGCGATGAGAGAACTGGCACGAAAACAAGGTCACAGGCACAGATAACAGCACAGTAATTAAAATGACAAATAATTACAAAAGACAGCCAAAGTAACAAGGACAAAACAGGTACAATGAACACAACGAGGCAGACGGCCAACAGTGGAACAGCAGAGGCCAAAGCTCAAACACCTACCAGCCACCTCGCAGCAGCACAAGAGCGGAGCTGCTGGGGGAGAGCAGGTCCCTGACCAGAGGTCAGAGGTTATGCTTGCTCACCCTCGCAGCGGCAACCATTAAATGGGAAGGGGGAGGGAAGTTCATCTGGGAGGCGGGAGCGGGATGGTAGGGCAAGGGGCAAGCTGCAGTGGGAAAAGGGTGGGTGACGAGAGAACTGACACGGAAAAGAAGGGTACGGGCACAGATAATTGCACCGCAATTACAATTACAAATAGTTACAAAAGACAGCCAAAGTCACAAGAACAAAACAGGCACAACAAGGCTGACAGGCAACAGTGGGACAGCAGAGGCAAGACTCGAACACCTACCTGCAGCAGCAGCGGCACAACAGCGGAGCTGCTGGGCGAGAGAGCAGGTCCCTGGCCAGAGGTGTCTCATGCAAATATGCCAGTTCTTATTAAAAATCTTTCTGATTTTGAATGATTGGTTCAAATATGTAGTAATGAATCTGACCTGGTCTTGCTTGTCCTCTGTGATTACCTTTTTTGAATGCAATAAGTTGGATCTGGGAAGGGGTTCAGCTCTAGTACTTGCTTGCTGAAAGATTTTATCATTATAGCCTCTTTCCCTGAATCTTTTGGTCATCACTTCCTTTTCCTGCTCATATTCTTCCTTAGTGCAACAATTCCTTTTTGCTCTTAATAGTTCTCCATAGGGGATCCTATAGATGAGACTCTGGTTTGCACTGGTTGCACACAAGAGAGTATTCCCCTCAGTTTCTTTGCGGTGCAATTTTGTAACAAGTAAGCTGTTTTGAACTGTAATCCCAACACCTAAAAATACTATCCTCTTTTTACTCATATCTGCTGTAAGATGGAGGTTGAAATCATTCACATTTACCTTCTTCACAAACAATACAGCTGAATTTTCATCTCCCTTCCAAATCATGAAAATGCCATCTATAAACCTGGTCAACATTACAATATGGTTGTCCAACCCTTCCATTTGGCTGGACACCTGCTCCTCCCACCAGCCCATGAAAAGATTTGTGTAAATGGGGGCAAAGCAGGTCCCCTTTTCTGTACCCTGGATCTGTTTATATAACCGTTGGTCAAAATAAAAAAAAAACATTTGTTAAACAATACCAGATCATATCAGTAAGCATTTCTGTATGTAATAGTAAAGGTATGGGCCTGGCTCGCAAGAAATGTCGAACTGCCTGGTTCCCCAGGTCGTGTCTGATACATGTGTATAAACTCGTCACATTCAACGTCACTAGTAAATAGTCTTCTTCCCGGGCCACCTCCTCGATTAACGTAAAAAAAGTGGGTGGTGTATTTAAAGTAAGGCTGTCACGAAAGATCTGAGATAGTGGTCAATATATTTTGAAGTTCCTTCTAGGAGAGAGCCAATTGAGGACACAATGGGTCTTCCAGGGGGTTTCTGGGCATTCTTATGCAGTTTAGGCAACAGGTATAGAACAGGAATTATAGGATGCTCACATATTAGGAATTGAAATTCTTCCCATTCTATCAATCCCTTGTCCCTCAAGTCCTCAACATTTCTGTGTATTTCAGGTTGGATGACGTTAAGTCCATCTTGCGTGATACCTTGTATCACAATGGATCATTGAGTTGTTTTCCCCCTTCTGCCAACTTATATTTTTACGACCAGACAACCACATTGTCCCCGTGTCTGACTGTCTAATTACTATAGACAAGTTGCACTTGAGAATTTCTAGAGCTGCTGTTTGCTCACTTGAGAGATTCCTTCTGGTTCTACCTCTAGTCTCATATCTAAAACCTTTCAGTTCCTTCACAATACTTTTCTCAAAAACCTCCAAGGCATCACAATGCGCAACTGGTATAAAAGTAGATTTATGTTTAAATTTGCTTGGACAAGCCGAGTCCACTCCCACACCAATAGCATGCAAATCTAAAAAGGGTTCTTCTTGACTCTCAACCTCCTCATCCATTTGAGCTAATGAATGTAATAATCCTATATCCTTAATACATACTCCATTAGATTTATCTTCCCCAATCTGAGCACTTGGTTTAGGTTGTTCTAGATTAAACCACGTCTTCAGTTTCAATTTCCTGAGAAAACAGAGTAAATCAATCCTAGTCTGTAGATAATCAAGATTTTTTAGAAGGACAAAATATAAGCCTAAGTATAAAAGCTTAATGTCAAGTGCTAATAACTCACGATCTGATAGATTAACTACAGTCATTTTGTTGTTTTTCTCGCACTTGTTGTCACTCCCATGGGCTTGGCCTGTTCTTCTATTGTTCCTCTTGTTTTTCCTCGCACTCTACGCCCCTTCCTCTCCAAAACTCTTGATCCATATGTGTTTGCTTTGACTTTTCTTCATTCAATAGTTGCAATTGTTTCAGGAAATTCTTCCTGCTCGTATTGCCTTATTGTATACTTTGCGACAGAGGGTCTGCTGTTGTATCAGATGCATAACTATCTGACACATCACTTTCCTCTGTGGTTTGCTCCTCATGACTAGCAGTAATCATTGTATTGCTTGGGTTGCTATGTTCCTCTCCCTAATATATCCTATCGCCATGGTGTATAGTATTTGGTCTCCAGGCCGTCCCCCGGCTCTCACAGATGTAGAACACTTCCTACACACAGCGTTTGGCTGTGTGCAGCAAGAGTTTACTTGCAGAGCTAAGCCTTTTTGACACTTCCCTTTAAATTTGCCCCACCCTTTCTAAACTGCATGAAACTTGATTTTCCTGCTTTGGGCTTAATTTGCTGTTTGCCAACTGTTATTCATGTTCAACCAACTGTTTCAAATGTATTAGTTATCATTTATTGGTCTCCATTTAACGTTGGCCCCGATGGATCTGCTAATGAATCGGCTAAAAAAAATGGGCATACCAATAAAAAGCTAAAGTGGCAAAATATGGAGGAAATTTCATGCAACTTTGTCAAACAGAGCTGAATTTATTAGCAAAATTATCATTTCTTTGACCCCTTTGTAAATATGGCCCTCTAAATGAACTTATTTGAAATTGATTATTGAAATGAGAACACCTCACCTAAACTTGGTGTTGATACATCTAATTGTGCCGTCGTTATTAACAAACCAAAAATGGTTAACCCCTCCCCACTAATAGTCAGCTCTCCTGTAATTATGTACCATGCAGATTTTGGTACCTTAAACGACAACATCCGAATGTTACTCCTTGGAAACTTGCAATAGGTGCTGCTTATTGCACCCAATAAATAAAGACTCTGGGATATTGTTATTTATGGGGTGCGATAACTAGAATTCTCACTCGCAATCAGGCCTTGGGTATCTGATAAATTTATTGCACATTTGTCAAACGGTGCTTAAGTTGTAAGAAAAATAAAAAAAATGCCTTTTCAAGATATATAAAAGTGTTGATAACGAAGTGAATGTGGATATATGAGCTCCTGTGGTCATGTGTACGTAGACTATGTACCTTGGACTATGGCCCTATATGGACACTGTATTACGCTGTAATGAATGTTAAAATATTGGACAGGATTATTTTGAAATATTTAATTGTATGCTTCTCATCGTACGAGATTCATCTGAAATACTTTGCAAGGGCAGAGGGTGGGGGGTATATGAATGGTGGTTGGGAGTTATATCACTGTGACACTGTTGTACATGACCTATTTTTTGACAATGTATGGAAAATTTAGAAAATACAATTGATAAAAAAAAAAGATATATAAAAGTGTTAACGTTTACAAGTTCACCTGATACCCTTTCCAAATGCTAATATCTCAAAAACTACTGAACAGATATGCACCAACTACAAAAAGGCAAGAACAAAGCAAGCTTTCTCACAAAAAATCTGCCTTAATGAAAACTTTTATGTAAATCTTTTCACTGGTTTTTCCGTAGTTGTGAGCATAATTTATGATGGAAGCTAAAATGTGAAAACTTATTTTAAAAATGTTTTGACCACTTCACGGAATTGCATGAAAATTGTAAAGCTACACCTTATTTGCATATGATAAGGCAGTGCCATATTTGGTGCAGATGCGTCCATGGGGACGAATGTTCTAGGCCAATCAAAATATGTAATTTAAATTTAAATTGCAGCTTAACCATAACTACACAGTGGCGACTCCACTGTGTAAAATATGTGTAAAGATACACCTTTATCCAAATGCAGACGTAGTACAGTGTTGCCACTGCCACCACACCTTCCTTCTCTGATTCATTAATTTGCAACATATGTAGAACACCTGGATGGCTTGTAGAGAGAGGATCTTATGGTTAGAAAACCGCTCTTGATTAGCTAGAACACCTGAACTGATACACTAGTTATTTAACTCAATTCAATTATTATACCAAGGATTATTTAAATAATTCTTAACTGTAATGTAAAAGATAGTTAAATTATGTTTGCTGTCTTAGTGATGTGATATTTTTGCCCCATTAGTTGACAGTACTAAATTTGGGAAATAATGTCCTGGAAAAAGTTCCAGAGCAACTTCAACACCTTATATCACTCCGGAAGCTTCACTTGTTTGGAAACATGATTGCCACAGTGTCCCCTGATGTATTTGGTAAGTATTATTTTGAAAAATAAATTGTGAACTAAATTAGCTTAGAATTTGTGCGGAACTTTGATAAATAATGTGATTTAAACAAACAAATTAAAATAATTTGTTGTTTTGGTAAATACTCAATATTTAGATTCCTCAGTTATGTCCACTCCAATCGGCATTTGAACCCGGTTTCCATCTGCACTCTTGTGTGTTTGTGTGCTCTGCCTCCTTTGGCAGGCTGTGAGAGACAGCATCATTTAAATTGATCACGTGGTACTGGTCTTCAAAGTATGTGCTGTTTAACGCAAGGACCTTATGGACCATTTGTGAACCACTGATACTGGATGGGCATTAAAACCCATCGAATGCATTCATAATTATCATTTAGGGGACTATTCACACTTAGCAGGACATCAATTATCCTAATATTTCTATTTGTAAAAAAAATCACGCGTTTTGCCAAAAGATTTAGTAGATCCTATGTCTTCAAAGCTAAGGTGACATATACTAGAACCGGAAAAGGGCTTTTTTGTGAATACTGTGCGAGTAATTCAGAATGACACCCACCACTACTATTGTTCATAGAATTATGTTGCGTAGTGCCAAACATCTAAGTCCTTGCCCAGATTATGACAAGCATTAGCAATGCTAAATAGGTCTGACTTTAAAGGAATGTTCATGGTAATGCGAAGCATTACAAGTAAATAGCATGAAAATAGATCTATATTTGTGTGGAAGCACAGAACTGTAGAATAACATGGTGTAGGTTAAAAGGTCATGCATGCGACAGTTGCACTGTCACGGCAGACCTAAAAATCCATGTAAATTAATGACTGCCCTCCTCTCACCTGTGCTGCTGCCAAAGAAAAAGACCACCCATCAACTAGTTATCTAAGACACTTTAATAGCATTTCAATTACATGTGTGTTCCCTTCAAAGTTCAACCTCAGGCAGCTATATAAATACACAAAATGTTCACAACTAGCACTTTTTTTTGTGGAAGCACACAACTTCTGCACCATAAAACACATACTCCAGGCACAAAACATGTGGGCGGAGCCAAAGCCCCTCTCTAGTGATGCTCGCGTAATTGTCTGGCGACGGCTGGGCTGCCTAGATAGACTATAAAAAACAGGTGAGTGCTCGCAGAGGTAGTCTTACTTCAATCTTTGGACTGAGTGCTGATTTTATATATTTAGCACATGTTCTCATTTTATCATCAAGTTACCATGTATACTTTAAAATGTAATTTGTCATTCTGATCGCAAACGTCAGTTTGACCCATGTATGGCACACCGTGTTTTTGTTACTATAAATATGTTTTTGAAATTACACTAGGAATAGAAAAAACTCTGCATTTCTATTGGAGTGCAGCTCAAGCAAGAAACTAACAGAAAATAATGTCAGTGAAAATATTATCATTCAGAAATACATTCTTATTGATTGTTAATTACTTGTGTGTATTGTGGTGAACAATAACAATGGTTAATAAAAGCGCACACTAAGCAGTATGGATAAAACCTATGGCTTTTGCAGTTCTTGAAAACTAGAAAAAAGGACGTGTCGCGTGCCATGTGGATTTGCCTTTTTTAATGTTACTTCTGGATAATTGTATAAAGCAGAGGTCTTCAAACTTTTGGGTGCCGAGACCCCCCTGTCAACATTTTCAGTCGTAAGGACCCCCTCCTGACAAACATTTCTAAACCTGTAGGCAGGGCTTCTGGAATTACGAGGCAGGTGAGGACCAAATTACACGAAAGGCTTGACTAAATTGTGTGAGAGGAAAATGTAAATAATGTTATGTGATGCCACGTTCTTTTGGGATAGAATTGCTTCATTATTTTGACATTTTTTGCACACAATAACACAGAGGAAAGATTTCACCCCATCAGTACCAGTTTATAACCAAAATACAGCAATTAACATCAGAAAGATGTCTAATCAACCTTTGTGATGGGCCTTCCGCTCCGCAGGAATACGTGCTGCCACATTAGAAGCTCACCTGGCCCTGGCCAGGAGCAACAGGGGTCCCTAAAACCCTGGTGGTCTTGTGCAGAGTTGAGCAATTTACCCATGCTGCTTTCCTCTCACCCCCTCCCTTCCATCCCTCTCTCCTCTCCCATCCCCGTATCCCTCTCTCATATTGCCGGCATTTTATTTCACCCCTTTTTACAACTTCTGAACTCTCCCTATTCAACTTCTCACTTCACCCTTAATCACCTCTTGCCATTCTGTATTTTCACTGCCCTCATCTCTAACAGTTTCTCGCATTTATCTCATGGCCTCTCTGACCCCGTCATCTATCGTGCCCATCTGCACTTCTCATTCACCTCAAATCTCTCCATTCAAATTGTTGTCTATTTGTATCTTACACCTCTCCAGTCCCCCTATTCATCTTTCACATCTCTACTTTGTTCTTTCACACCTTCTTGAACAAATGTCCCTCTCCCCTGTTACCTCAGCACCAGTGCTTAATTGCAGCAGGTGCTTTCCGGTGATCCGCACTGGCACTTAATTGTGCACACAGGCACTATGACCGTCTGCCACATGGTGGCTCTGTCTGTGTAATTTAGAGATGAGTAGAACAGCTGTTTATTAATTCCATATACATTAAATACGATAAACTCATGACATCCATGCCATTCTTATAGTTTTGGGGGCTTGAAATAGTCACACTTGTACAGTGTTATGGTTGGTAGTTGCATAGGTATTGTCATTGGCCTCACAGGCAAGGCAATGGGTGGGTGGTTAAAGTTGCAGTGGCACCAACAATGCACCTCATCTCTCTGTAGCACCTTTCTGACAAACATTTTTTTTTTATAGCGCTACACATAGTTTACTCACACTCAGTTCTGTGATCTGCATAGTACATATTCTTTGTAGCAGGCACATTAACCCTCTGCACTCAGTGGATGAGAAGAGTGCCCATGAGAGTGCACGGTGAGCGATGCAACAGTATGAGAGTAGGGAAAGAGGAGTGACTGCAGGGTGAGTAAGGGGGCCATATGAATTTGGATGTGGATATAAGTGCAGAGTGGGATGAATGAATGCATGGTTAATGATGGGCTTGTTTGAGCGAGTTGCAAATGGAGCAGTGAGGGGGCAGGTGAATGAGGTGTCACATGACTGCAGGATGAGTGCAGATGAGTAGTGTGACTGCAGGCTGAGGTACAGGGTGAACAACGCAAGTGCATTGTGATTGCAGAGTGATCAATGTGAGTGCAGGGTGAGAGGGTGAATGATGTGAGTGCATGGTGATCAGTGTGAGTGCATTGTGATCGCTGTGAGTGCAGGGTGAGCATGAAAGTGAAGTGCGAGAATGAGAAGTGAGTTCTCTGAATGCAGGGTGCATTTCCAGACACTTGAAGTAACTCAAAATATTATTGACTGCGGCGTAGGGTTTACGATATAAGTTAAACTATTGCTACTACGGCATTAATCAGGGATCGAGGGTGGAGGAAATAAATAATATGCTGATCTTGCAACTTACTTCCAGTCCTATGGTTAGGGTTGCCTGCTCATTATTTTGATGTCCCAGACGGTGCAAAAATACGCAGTCACCTAAAGCTGTATATTTCAGCACTCATCTGTGAACACTTGGAACAGCAAATCTAAATAGAAAGCACATTTAGTTGTGTTCTAGGGCTGCCTCAATGATCAATGACTGATAATTAAAGGGAACAAAGACAGAAAAGTCACATTACGAATGTATTTATTTATGCGTTTGTATATAGCGCGGACTTTACCCGAAGGTGTCAGAGCGCTTCACAATAGGAACAGTAATGTTACATGAGGAGAAAATTACAAGTGAACAAATTACAAAAGCAAACGTTAAGTTACATGAGGCAAAAGTAACAATAGTGAGCAACCAAAATACAAGAGGTAGCAAATGGTACATTACAGGAGGAAAAAGTGATATGTGTGCAGGTTACAAAAGTGTACAAAGTACAAGTATAGGTATAATACTGCAATAAATGGCAGACACTCAAGCACAAGAACAAACGTTACGTAGGCAATGGTGGCACGTGTGCAAGTATATAAAGCAAACAAAATGCGAGAGGTAGATAACAGTGTGTTACAAGAGAAATGGTTGGTATTATTTTCTTCTGGCAATCCTACTTTTTATTTCTTTTCATGAAATGCATTCTCACACTATTGCAGTAAATGTAAATTACAAATGTAAGGAAAAGGCTGAGTTGGGACCCAGGGGGTACTGAAACTATAAAAAAAAAACTAAGCCTCAGTAACCAGTTTTCAAAAGGTATGTAAATATGCAAATGGTCGTTAACGACCTGTGAAAAACTCAGGGGTGCCGGGCTGTGCTGGAGATAAGACTGCAGACACAGCCCAGCGGAGCTCACAGCAGCTCGAGCTGAGACACACTACGGGGAAGGAGGGGGGCTGAATACCCTGAATGCGCAACCCCCTTTCCATCACTCCACGGCCCGCCTGGGAGTCGCGCCCCACACTTTGAAGACCCCTGGTATAAAGTAACAGATTAATTAGCATGACAGAGTGCAAAAAAAAGGGCAGTTGTGGAAATCTTGACAGTTTACAGTGTGTAGTAAAATGTGATGTGAAGGAATCATTGAAGGTATTTAATGATGGCTCTTACAAAGAGATAACGATCTCTGAGAAGTGTGGTGACAAACTGTTTTTCAGCGTTAAATCAATGAAAATGAGTGAAAGTCTTCGTAAGTGATCATTACATATTTGGAAACTATTAGCAGAACTTCATTTATTTTTCTGCAAAAAACAAAAAAATTATAGAACTCATGATCAGTAATGTTTCCAAAGCAGACCGCCTTTCAAGCATGGATCAAATGTGGCCGCAACATGAAAGAAAATGCTGCGACGGCCTTTACAGGATTCAAGGTACTTAGTTTCCTGTCCTGAAAATATATGAAAAAAATTTAAGGGACAGTGTAGGGATACCCTGCCCCCTTACGTTTTGGGGCATGTGACCCCTTCCTCCCCCCAAGCATGTAAAGGCTCCAGGGATGCCTTCCTCCAGGGACAGCTCACTTCTATAACTAGAATTAGAACTTTTTTATCTATAACTCGTTTCCTAAAATAACTATAATTTGCGCCATCGCCATGCTCTGTTACATCATTCATGACATGATCTATGACAACTGATAACTATAACTGGTGAATTTCACTGGTTTTGCTAGATGAAAATGTCAGTTAAAACATATCATTATAAACGAATATAATGTCCCTTTAACCTTTGGGGTTTTTTTCCAGTCAATTTCAGTTTTTTTCAAAAATCGAAAGTAAGTTATTATGACTTTTCCAAACTATCACTACACTTTAACCTTAGTTTTTTCAGTAAATATATATATATATTTATAGATATATATATATATATATATATATAGATATAGCTATATCACCTACTGGCGGTCGCCAGAAGGAAGTTATAGTTCTGATGTAGTTTCCATAGGAAAGAACTTTGGCGTCGTCTGACGAATCCTCACGTAATATTCAAAACTAGTTCAACTGTCACTTTAGTTGCTGTCTTTCAAATTTCAGGGTGATCCATCAAGCAGGGGGCGAGAAAAAGGGGGGTAAAAAAATGTTTTTTTCCCATGTTAATTTTCTTAGGAACTTTAGACATGGCTACAGCTCGAACTGATAAAGTGAATTACTATAAATTTGGCTGATAAGTAGCTGTTGGTCGAAAAAACGACCTTTTGTACTTCAAACTAGGAAGTGTTGGCAGCCATCTTGTGACTCGGTTGAACCAAGTCACCGGAAGCAAGTTTATTTTTAAAAAGAGAAAAGTGGACAGGGTAGAAACACCCTGACCCCCTAGGGCTCTTGGGGACCCCTCAGGGCCACCAAAAGCATTAAAAAAAACTCCTGCAGCAAGAAAAAAAACAAGCTGGGGCTTCCACGCTTTGTTATTGGTAGGCCCCTGGGTGTTTTTGTAATTAATTAATTATAGGAGGGGAGCACACCCCCCCTCTTGGAGCTTAATAGTGCCCTGCGGATCGCCACCTCCACGAGACTTCTTTTTGAAAAAAAAGCAGGCGAGACCTGTACAGCCTCCCCCTCTGCCCCAGAGACCCCCACCTCTTTCTTTAGGAAATGGGGGGCAGCCTGCCCCCCCACCCCCCACAGCCCAGGGGCCACAACCCTTTAAATAAAGCGGGGGCCCGCAGAACCCCCTCTTATCCCCGGGGACCACCACCTCCTCGGGGCTTTTGTAAATTTAGATTTGGGAGCCGCGTGCCCCCTGCAGCCCTGGGGACCACCACCTCCCCAGGGTTAAATTAATAGTGGAGGAGGCTGCGCTGCCCCCCTCCTGGAGCCATAGATTTTGTTTAAAGTGGTCGACAACCTAGCCAATCCACCTTGTACTGCTCCGGCTATCCCTGTCTCCCAGGAATTGTGTGATTCTGTGGCCTCTGCGTTTGAGGAGAAGATTAGGAAAATTCTGAGCGGACTTCAGATCTCTGGCCAGTTTACATCTTCCTTGTCTTCCCTTGCAGAACCCCCCTCGCGGCGGCCCAGTTGTCCTGCTTTCCTAGTCCTTCTCTGGAGGAATTCTGCCTTCTGGCGAATGGTGTGTCTTCAGGATCACCACTTGATCCTATGCCTCATAAGATCTGGAAGGCATTTCAGAATGAGCTGTTCCCTCCGCTTCACGCAATTTGCTGCCAGTCACTGAGTACAGCAATAGTTCCAGATAGCTGGAAGATGGCAGTTGTTACACCGTTGCTGAAGAAGGCTTCCTTGGACCCTTCAAGCCCGGCCAACTATAGGCCCATTTTGCTTCTGCCTTTTATAATAAAGGTTGTGGAGAAGTGGGTCACGAGAACACTATCCAACTTTCTGGAAAGCAACTCCTGTCTGGACATATCGCAGTTCGGCTTTAGGCCGGCTCACGGGACGGAGGCTGCGTTTGTCACCGTGTTGGACGATCTACGAGCGCGGGTCGACATGGGCAAGTCAGCATTTTTAGTGCTACTTGACATGTCGGCCGCGTTCGACAGGGTGGACCATGCAGTACTATTGGACCGTCTTCAGAGTACAGGAGTAACTGGCTTGGCTTTGAGATGGATAACATCTTATCTCAGCAACAGACAGCAGGCAGTGGCACTACCACCTTTCCGATCTGCCATACAACAAGTGGATCAGGGCGTTCCCCAGGGGTCGGCGATCCGTCCGATTTTGTTCAACCTGTATCTTCGACCTCTGGTTGCCCTGATAAAGTCATTCGGCATATCCGTCATCAATTATGCCGATGACACTCAATTGATTTTTTCATTTGAGGGCACTAAGGCAATATCGAGAGACACTTTCCACTGCTGTATGTCGGCTGTAGCTGAGTGGTTGCGAGCCAACTCGCTTCAATTCAACGGATCTAAAACGGAGGTTCTTCATTGCTCCCTAGACCGTACCCCTCGTCCGCTTCCAGACGATTTTTGGCCTACATCTATTCCAGGTACGGTAGAGGCTGCTGAGTCGGCCCGTAATTTGGGAGTTCTGTTTGAACCCAACCTGCAGCTTGATGCCTCTGTGAATAGAACTGTAGCGGGTTGCATGGGCTTACTTCGCGCCCTACGTAAGATCCTACCGCTTCTCCCCAAGGAGGCAAGGGCAGAGGTAGTGCGCAGCTCTATTCTTAGTCGATTAGATTACTGCAACGCACTACTTCTGGGAGCCCCAAAAACTTTGATTTTAAAGCTGCAGAGGATCCAAAATATGGCGGCTAAATTGGCTCTTTCCCGTCCTCGTTCTGCCTCTTCCTCTGGCGCATTGGCTGATCTTCATTGGTTACCTGTCCAACAGAGAATTTCCTTCAAGGCGTTATGCCTTGTCTTTAAGGCTTTGCATGGACATGGGCCGATACCGCTCCAAAATCTCTTTTCCTGGTACTGCGCTGCCAGGCCTTTAAGATCCTCCTCTGCGTTTCTAGTGATGGTCCCTAGGATCAATAGAGTGAGGATGGGTGGCCGTGCTTTTAGTTTCACGGCCACTACTCTTTGGAACACCCTCCCGTTGACGCTGAGGTGTAGACAAGAATTCACCTCATTTAAAAAGGACCTCAAGACCTTTTTGTTCCCCAGAGCAATGTAATGGTAGTCTGCCTGCAGGATAGACACAGTCTCAGCGCCAGGATACCCTTTGGGTGGCAGTCGCGCTTAAGAAGTAAATAAATAAATTAAATAAATAGATGGCCCTGGAGAATGCAACCCCCTGTTCCATGAATTCAGAACGTACAACCTTTGTCTGGATAAATCCCGAGTCAGCCTGCAATTGCAAGACTCCAATCCTCATCAGGCGGTGCACCGTGCCGATAGACGTGGTGACGCATTTCTGATGGCAGGGCGGGAATTTAGGGAAGCCGGGAGAAGAACCTGGGCCAGTTAATCTTCCTATATCCTGGGAGTAGACGGACGCCTTTCTCCTTATCCCGGTCCTAGATGGTGTGGTAAGGGTACTTCAGCATCACTGTTCAGTATATTTCTGGTGGATTCTGGTGTTTTGAGACTTACTTTCTGCCACTGTATTTTGGGCATTTGGTTACGGGTGCAGGTCTCGCAGCCGTGAGGGAAACTGCTTGAGCTCCAGCACTTGGTATTTATAGATTGCCAAGCCGTGATGGAAATGGCGTTTTTGGCAATGTGTCTACTTCTCGCTCAGCTGTGAATCTAACAGCATGTGAGGTGCCTTGTTTTGGGAATATTCATTACCACGCCGAAGCTGTGTTTAGAAACGGCACTTGTGGGGCCATACTGTGGAATATAAAGTGACAAAGCCATGTTTAGAAATGGCAGGATAAGTGTTGGAAATTGTTCTGCTGTTGGATCATTGTCGAGGAACGGCAGCTAATTGTCATACCTGCTCTTCGCCGCATTCACGTTATTACCACTTTGCATACATTAATATTAAAGGTGGCAATATGATTTATGCTGCAACAAAGGCCATGGGCATTCTGTTTAGTGGAACATGCCTTCATTGATTCTCCATTCTTTTCATTGTCTTAGAGTAACAGGGGGCATATGGAAGTGTTGAGTTTTACCCCTGTGAAGCTGATGATAGTATATGAAAGGGTGGGCATTTAGAACAGTGTTAGTCTAGATTATTGCACTGAGTATTGGCTCGTGTCTGTACTGATATTTCTCTTTGTTTTATTTTAAAACGCGCATGGCGTATGTTTAATTGGACTTGAGGAAAGAAAGTCATTGCCTTTCTAGAGTTTCTAGGAAGACGCAGCTTTGTTATTTTCCTTTGCAGGTACTAGATGGTGTAGAAAGATATGTAGATCGTCTCCCTGCTTAATGTGTTCAGTTTGTACTAATTGTATGTTCTCTCCATAGGTCTCCCTTCCCGCTGTCCCCATCCTTTCTTTTCCTCGCTTGATCCGATCAATGTTCTGTGCAGTAATAGCGTTCGGAATTGAGACGATCAAGAGGTGGACCCCTTGTTTGCATCAAACCACCTCTGAGGTACCATCTGATCTCCATGTGAAGCTATCAGAGCTGACAGAATACCCGGCCTCATATAATATTACTTTCCAGTTGGTTTTGGGGCACAGAATGGCCACCCTAAACGACGTACTTGCTGCTTTGCAGTTAGTCCAGACAGAACTAGCAGCTCCATGAGCAGAGACAGCAGCTTTACAATAATAGGTAGAGAGAATGCAGAAAAAAACATTTAACATAACCGGTAATAGAGCTGAAGGAGGGTTTTCATGGGCTGGAGGCTTGTCGCCTTTTCACACCTTGCCCATGAGTGTAGAAATACCAACACCCATTCCGTTAGCTGCCCCAGAATGTTTTCATGGAGATGGGAATAAGGTGCAAGTATTCCTTACTAGGTTCTGCTTCACTTCACTTGTCGCCCTAAAGCATTCAGCACAAATCAGGCAAGAGTAACCTTTCTAATCTCTTATTTGGCAGGGGATGCAGCCCAATAAGCAGTACCTTTTGTGAGGAGAGACATCCCAATGTTGTACGAGTGTAACCAATTCATTTTCCGTGGATAGAGAGCTGATAGACCTCATACAAGGGAATAGAGAATTATTGGTTTATGTGAATACGTTTCAGAGACTGGTGCGGGACCTAATTAGCCAGAAGAAAAACAGGCCACCATCTTTCATCACGGACTCAAAGATGAGTTCAAAGACGTTATAGCCCAGATTGATCCCCAACCTAAGACTTGTTCGGATTTGCTTAACTTAGCCATGCAATTAGATTACAGAATGACCGAGATAAGAGGGGATAGGAAGAAGTATGATCGCCCTCTTAAATACGAGAAGTCGCGCTATGCAGTGGTGTCATCTGGTTCGGCATCGGAACCAATGGAAATAGGGTCAGTACGGGCTTCTCCTACACAAGAGGAAAGGGAGCAGAGAAGGAGACAGGGTCTTTGCATGTATTGCATTTAATGCGGGTAAAAAAGGGCATTCTGTGAAAGACCGCTTAGCCAAGCCCAAGAAAAAGGAAGGCTGTTATGTAAGAGCAGCTACCATTGCAGGACCTAAATCGAAAAACTGAAAGGCCCAGGGATTAGGGAGGGGAATGCCGAGGGCCATGAAGAAATTCCTTCTGTTATAGTGGAAAAAGATCACTTCTATGTTGAGATTCAGTTAATAGTTAATTCTGTGCCTCAAGTGGTACATGCGCTCCTAGACTCAGGGGCTACTGGGATATTTATTGATTATGACCTAGTGCACAGATTGTGCATACTGCAGGTTGCTAAGGACCAATCAGAAACATTCTTGATGGCGGAGATTTGGTTTCAGGTCCCATTTGTTTTCAAACCTCTGAAATTTAGGTTATCTGTGAGAAGACTCATAAAGAAGTCATGTCTTTTAATATCATCAAGGCACCATTGTATGGGTTGATTTTGGGACTGCCTTGGTTAACAAAACATAACCCAGACATTGCTTGGATGGCCAGAAGGATTATATTCAACTCTCCTTTCTGTGACATAAATTGCCGGTCTTGTTCGGAAAGACCTGTTGCATACCTGTCATGCCATTACTACAGCTGCAGAAAAAGAGATTGAGTTTCCGGATATATACCATGAATATATGGATGTGTTCAGTGAAACAAGCGGAAATGCTCCCTCCTCATCGTCAGTGCGATTGTCAGATCAACTTGGTCCCTGGGACTATCGCTCCTTGTGGTAGGATTTATGCTTTATCGGAAATAGAAAACGAACATCAGCAGGAATATTTGGATAGGTATAAAGCTAACAGGTTCATACGCTCATCCAAGTCTCGAGCAGCTTACCCACTCTTCTTAATTTCTGAGGCAAATGGCGAGTTATGAACCTGTATCGATTTTCGTGCATTAAATAAAGTCGCTGTGAAGAACAGGTATCCTCTTCCTTTGATTTCGATGCTCTTAGACCAGGTAAAAAAGGCAGTGATCTTCACCAAACTAGATTTTAGAGGAGCTTATCATCTCATCCATATGAGACAAGGGGATGAGTGGAAGACCGCTTTTCGCACCAGATACGGATTGTTCGAGTATCAAGTGATGCCTTTTGGGCTATGTAATGCCCCTGCTGCATTTCAATATTTCCTCAACGAGCTATTGAGGGAATTCTTGGACTTATTTGCCATAGTCTACATTGATGACATTTTGATTTATTCGTCAAGTCCTGAAGTTCACAGTCAGCATGTAGGAAGGGTGTTAACAGCATTATGGATCAACCACCTTTTTTGTAAACTTAGCAACTGCGAGTTTCATGTGGCTCAAGTCAAGTTCTTGGTGGTTTTGCTGTCAGCACAAGGACAAACAATAGTTGAAAGAAAGATCATGTCAGTACAGAACTGGCCTATGCCTGCGACTGTGCGTGATGTCCAATCCTTTCTGGGCTTCGCAAATTTCTATCACAGATTTATCAATCAGTTTTATGATGTGGTTGCCCTGATAACCAAGCTGCTCAGAAAGAAGGTACAATTTGACTTGACCCCCGAAGCTAATCAAGCCTTCGATCACTTGAAAAGGGCGTTTACTCAGATCCCAAACTAGCTCACCCTGATCCAGAAAGAACTTACTTGGTGGGAGCAGACGCATCAGAAGTAGCTATCGGAGCGGCCCTCTCCCAAAGAGATACAGATAATGGCCTATTGCATCCCATAGCGTTCATGTCCAGAAAGTTGAGTGAGGGTGAAATCAATTACACCATCGCAGAAAAAGAGCACCTAGCTATAACAAACGCTTTCAAGAAATGGAGGCATTATCTTATGGGAGCAAAACACAAGACCGGCATTATCTTATGGGAGCAAAACACAAGACCACACTCTACACAGATGATAGGAACTTACAGTTCATGACATTTGCTCTTCTCTTATCACCACGTCAATTGAGATGGATGTTGTTCTTTGAAGATTTCCAGTTTATACTCACCTATCGGCCAGGGAGTGAAAATCGTAAGGCTAACACCCTCACAAGACCGGAAACTTCACAATCCCACAAGAACAAATCACTCATTCCATTATCCAGCCCCAGAAGGCCTTGTGTGTGATACAAACAGATCAGTTCTTAGAAAGAGTAGCTAAGGCCATAAAGGCTCCAAGGTGAAGAAAGTGGTTGGTAGACATCAAAGAAAGGAAGATAAAGGAAGGACTGCCTGTAAAAGGGAGACAACTATTTGTCCCTACCAGAGAACTCCAGAGTGAAGTTATGAAATGGTGCCATTCGGCACCGACTGCAGGACATAACGGAGTAGAAAAAACAAAAGAAAGAATCCTAAGGCAATGTTGGTGGCCTCTGTTCAGAAAGACAAGCTACAAATGATATGCCAGTGTAATGTTTGTGTGCAGATGAAACCTGAAAGAGGAAAACCATACGGAATGCATCATCCATTACCCACTCCCGGAATACCTTGGGAGCAGATCTTGTTAGATTTCATTGTAGGTTTACCTAAAGATAAGGGTTGCACGACCATCCTGGTGGTTATTGATAGCTTAACAAAAATGGTCCGTTTTATTTCTTGTTCCAACATTCCGACATTGGGACAAGTAGCACAGCTCACACATGCATTAAGGTTACATGGCCTTCCCAGAATCATAGTTTCGGACAGAGGAGCACAATTGACTGCGCAGTTTTGGAAGGTTTGGTACTCCACCTTACAAATTTTTTTTGAACACGTCTACGAGTTTCCATCCTCAGACAGATGGACAGACTGAGAGACTTAATCAGACCCTGAAGCTGTATCTAAAATTCCACGTTTAAAGCAATACAGAAGCTTGGGTAGATTGGCGATGGATAACAGAAGTAGCTTATAATAGCGCCCAACACTGCACCACTAAGTTAGCTCCTTTTTTGTCACCTATGGTTTCCATCCGGATTTTTACCTTTTTACATCAAGGAGAAGAGCAGAAAATACCAGAAGTACAGACAAGGGTGAAACACATACAAAGAGTATTAAAGATCACACAAAATAACATCAAGGAAGCTAAAGACAGGTATAAGAAGCAGGCTAATAAAAATTGAAGACCGGAACCTCAGTATAAGGTAGGAGATGGGGTTTGGATGTCGACAAGGAATATACACTTCCGGAGATATCGTATGTTTAATCCACAAAATATCGGACCTTACAAGATTATTAAGGTGGTAAACCCAGTTGCTGTAAAACTTGCTTTCCCTAAACATATGAGGATACATCCAGTGTTTCATGTTTCTTTGGTTAAGCCTGCATATACTCGGGTGCGGAATCTCATCGCTCCGGTATGGGTAAATCAAGAACAAGAATATGAGGTTCAGGCTATCATAGACTCTAAGAGAAGGGGGAACAGAGTGTGGTATTTAGTCTCATGGAAGGATTATGGACCTGACGAAAACTCTTGGGAACCAGCTACAGGGGTGCATGCGCCAAGACTGGTGAAAAGGTTCCACACACTGTATCCCACGAAACCAAAACCCTGACAATGTTCCTCCCGGGAGGGATGTACTGTTAACCTCATGCGCTAGCGGAATTCCGCTTGTACGCTAAGATTTTTAAAAGCGCATGTTACGTGACGAGCTGGGCTCGTCATCAGCGTGCGAGGAGGCTACGCCATGACGAGCCCAGCTCGTCATCAGCGCGGAAGGGGTTAAGTGGATTCAGAACGTATGAACATTGTGAGGATCAATCCTGAGTCAGCCCGCTATTGTAGGACTCCAATCCCCATCAGGCTGTGCGCCTCGCCGGGAGACGTGGTGATGCATTTCTGAAAGCAGGGCGGGAATTTAGGGAAGCCGGGAGAAGAACCTGGGCCAGTTATTCTTCCCGTATCCTGTGAGAAGACAGGCGCTCCTCTCCTAATCCCGGTCCTAGGGGGGGTGGTTAGGGTGCTTCACACCACTGTTCAGTATATTTCAGGTGGATTCTGGTGTTTTGAGACTTATTTTCTGAAACTGTATTTTGGCTATTTTGGGCATTTGGTTACGGGTGCAGCTCACGCAGCCGTGAGGGAAACTTCTTGAGCTCCAACACTTGGTATTTATAGATTGCCAAGCCGTGTTGGACACTTAGTCTTTTTACAATGTGTCTACTTCTCGCTCAGCTGTTTATCTAACAGCGTGTGAGGGGCCTTCTTTTGAGAATATTCATTACCACGCCGAAGCCGTGTTTAGAAACAGCACTTGTGGGGTCATACTGTGGAATATAAAGCGACATAGCAGTGTTTACAAATGGTAGCATAAGTGTTGGAAATTGTTCTGCTGTTGGGTCATTGTGGAGGAACGGCAGCTAATTGTCATAGCTGCTCTTCGCTTCATTCACGTTATTAACACTTCGTATAGATTAATATTAAAGCTGGCACTATGATTTATGCGGCAACAAAGGCCATGGGTATTCTGTTTAGTGGAACATGCCTTATCCATTCTTTTCATTGTCTTAGAGTAACAGGGGGCATATGGAAGTGTTGAGGTTTACCTCTATGAAGCTGATGACAGCATATGAAAGGGTGGGTGTTTAGAACAGTCTTAGTCTAGGTTATTGCACTGAGTACTGATATTTCTCTTTGTTTTATTAGAAACGGTGCATGGCGCATGTTTAATTGGACTAGAGGAAAGAGAGTCATTGCCAGTTTCTAGGAAGATGCAGCCTTGTTATTTTTCTTTGCAGCTACTAGACTGTATAGATGGTACAAAAAGATGTGTGGAGATGGTATAAAAAGATATGTAGATCGTCTAATTGTTGAAAGTGCTAAGTTTAGCTTGTACTAATTGTATGTTCTCTCCATAGGTCTCCCTCCCCTCTGTCCCCATCCTTTCCTTACCTCGCTTGATCCAATCCATATTCTGTGCTGTAATAGAATTCGGAATTGAGACGATCAATAGGTGGACCCCTTGTTTGCATCGAATCAACTCTGAGGTACCATCCAGACTCCGTGTGAAGCTATCAGAGCTGACACCCCCTAGGGCAAGCTCCTGGATTGTCCTGGGTTGCCCACCCCAGTACATTGCAGTTTGCTATGGTTTGGAGGGAGCACCTTGCCTGTCAACCCTAGCAAACAGTGCTCCGCTTTAAGCAAGCAGGAGCCTCAAAGCAGAGCACAATTGGCTATTACACACAGGATGCTGCATGTTAGCAGCTCCCTATGTGTAAAAGCAATGCTGGCTCCCGCAGGATGCAGGGAGCCAGCATGGGGTGTGGGGGCCTTCATGCTTCCTCTCTGGTCTCGAACAGTGACTGTGGGTACCCTGGGTTGGGCCAGGTTACCCACACAGGCCTGGCCCCGCGGGATGCAGCCCGGTAGGGGGGACAACCCCTTCCCATTACTTATAAAAATGGGTTTTGTAAAGCGTAGATAGGTGCCCGGAGGCGTCCAAGCGCTGTGACTAATAGGTGTTCTTACAGATGAGCGGATAACACAAGGGATGGGGAGGGCCTATTTATTGAACAAAAAGGTTTTCAGTTCAGTTCAGTCTGTGAAAGCTAACCTAAGTGGTTAGTGGGGAGGTACTTTGACCCATGTTTGAGAAATGGGGGTGTTAGTGACACAAGTTATTTGTCCAAAATAGATTATTGAATTGCATGCAATATTTGCGACATCTACGTTATCACCAGCGTGGCTCCCCATTTACAGTTGTGGAGTCCACGCAACTATCGTTGCGTCTTCATGACTATTGGTGGAAATATAAAACACAAAGTATCTATTTCTATATACTTACCCTCGCCGGTCACAGTCACAGACTCATGTACCTACTCACATATTCACAGACACTCATACACCCACTAACATACCCTATACTCACATAGGCATTTAGAGGCTCATGCACCCATTCACAGATGCACTCAGAGACCCATGCACCCACACACATACATAGTCAGAGACTTATACAACCAGTCACTGACCCATTCAGAGGCTCAAATACCCACTGAAAAAGACCCATTCAGGCCCTCACGCATCCACTCACAGACCCACTGAGAGAACTATGCTTCCATTCACACACCCACTCAAAGACTTATGCTCTCGCTCATAATCCAGTCACAGACTCATGTACCCATTCACATATCCACTCAGACACTCATGAACCCATTCACCTACACACTCAGACACTCACATACCCAGTCAGAGACTTATACACCTACCCACTCACAAACCCACTCAAAGACTCATTAACCCATTCATTTACCCACTCAGAAACCTATGCACCCACTTAAAGACCTACTGAAAGACTCACGCAGCCAGTCACAGACCCACTTAGAAACGTATGTACCCACTCACATATCTACTCAAAGACTCATGCACCGACTCACTAACCCACACACAAAAAACATGTGCAATCAGTCGTATACCCAGAGAAATTCAGCAGTTATAGTTACCTGAGCTAACCATAACTGACGCCCCACAATGGACTGCTTATGACCTCACATATTACATCACTAATGACATGGGCGGTGACCTCACTGATGACATCACTGATACCATCATCCAGGAATGTGAGTGTTTTCTTAAAGTTACTTAGTTTTAGACATATATACTAAGGTAACTCGCTGTGGAAGTGCCTGTATGGGTAAGTGAGTGGGTGTGTAAGTGGTGTTTAGAAGAGTGACTGGGTATATAAAAGACTGTATACATGTTATAGTGTGTGTGTGAGTTTTTGTATAGGTGAGTGAATGGATGTGTCAGTGCGTGTATGAGTAAGTAGGTGGCTGTGTGAGTATCTGTATAATTGGCTGAGTTGGTGTATCAGTGGTTGTAAATGGTGAATCATAGGGTACATGAGTGGCTGGATGGGTGTTTAAGCAGATACATAAGTGTATGGGCGAGTGACAGGGCACATGAGTGGCTGTCTCGGTGCATAAATGGGTGTGTAAGTGGGTGTATGGGTGAGTGAGTGGGTATATGAGTGGCTGTATGTGTGAGAGAATTGAGTTTGAATGGTTGTATGAGTGAGTGTGAGAAAGGTTGTATGACAGAATATGTGGTTCACTGAGTACTGTATAGGTGAGTGAATATATGTATTAGTATATGTATAAGTAACTGAGCGGCTGTGTGAGTAATTGTATTGGTAAGGTAGTGGCTATGTGAGTGACTGTATGGGTGAATAAGTAGATGTGTGAGTAGGTGTATGGTTAACGCATTTACTGTGTCTGTAGCTGTATGGGTGTATGAGTAGGTGTGTAACTGGGTTTATATCTTTATGACTTGTTCTGTGAGTGGCTGTATTGGTAAGTGAGTAGGTGCATAAGTGCCTGTATATGTGCGTATTGTTTTAAATTCTATTATTCTGTTTCCGAACTATAAAGTCCCTGTAACCTTTGTTTTTTTCACTGTAAATATAATATACATATATATGTGTCTTTACGTTTGCTCCCGCTAAGACCCTGGAAAGCAGTAAGTGGCACACCCAAGCTGAAACTGTGTTCTTTAATCATTGCAGCTGCACTCCCTTCATCTACCCAACGCGTTTCGACAGTTCGTGTTGATCACGGGATTGACAAATATAGGAACTTCTCACTCCCACAGGTGGTCTAAATATGTGCAAATAAATTGTGCGTCATCGCTGCAATGCATCCTGGGCAGGGTAGTTTCAATTATGTCACAATCATAGGGCTCAATATGCTGCAATCACATTTTCAAGCGTTCAGCTTGTTCCACCACGGACCCACAATCATAATGGCCCTGGTAGACCCTCGTCGTTTTGGAGGTGACGCCCACTTCTACCGGCACTGGGCTGTACCGCGAAATATGTCTTTATGTTTGCTCCCACGAAGACACTGGAAAAGCAGTAAGTGGCACACCCAAGCTGAAACTGTGTCCTTTAATCATTGCAGCAGCACTCCCTTCATCTTCCCAACGCGTTTCGACAGTTCGTCTTGATCACAGGATTGACAAATATAGGAACTTCTCACTCCCACAGGTGGTCTAAATATATGCAAGAAAATTGTGCGTCATCGCTGCAATGCATCCTGGGCAGGATAGTTTCAATTATGTCACAATCATAGGTGTCAATATGCTGCAATCACATTTTCGAGCGTTCAGCTTGTTCCACCACGGACCCATAATGATAATGGCCCTGGTAGACCCTCGTCGTTTTGGAGGTGACGCCCACTTCTACCGGCAATGGGCTGTACTGCGAAATATGTCTTTACGTTTGCTCCCACGAAGACCATGGAAAGCAGTAAGGGGCACACCCAAGCTGAAACTGTGTCCTTTAATCATTGCAGCAGCACTCCCTCCATCTTCCCAACGCGTTTCGACAGTTCGTCTTGATCACGGGATTTACAAATATAGGAACTTCTCACTCCCACAGGTGGTCTAAATATATGCAAGAAAATTGTGCGTCATCGCTGCAATGCATCCTGGGCAGGGTAGTTTCAATTATGTCACAATCATAGGGGTCAATATGCTGCAATCACATTTTCGAGGGTTCAGCTTGTTCCACCACGGACCCACAATCATAATGACCCTGGTAGACCCTCGTCGTTTTGGAGGTGATGCCCATTTCTACCGGCACTGGGCTGTACCGCGAAATATGTCTTATATATATGTATGTATGTGTGTGTATATATATATATATATATATATATATATATATATATATATATATATATATATATATATATTACCTACTGGCGGTCGCCAGTAGGTATATATAGTTAGGATTTTTTCCTATGGGATTTTTGAAAATTCTATGTCGAATAACTTTGGCGTTTGTGGACGGAATTGGCTGAAATTTTCAGGAAAATGGCACATTTTGTTTCTGAGCAGCCCTCGAACGGCTGAATGGATTTACACGAAACTTGGCAAAATTGTAGATATGGTTTGCCCGACGTGCCTTTGCTATGTCTCAATATATGTGCTCCAGTGGATTTTGAGAAATTAACGTTTTAAAAAACAGATATATCTGTGACAGCGCTCTGGTTAGCGCTCCGGTTCGCGTACCTGACGCGTAACGGATCTGATTGGCTCTCCGGTGTCTGTAAACATTCTAAACAGTCCGGAGCGGCCGCCATCTTGTGTCTCGGTAGGATCGAGACACAAGAGGTGGCAAAAACAAAGGGGGAAATTAGCATAAGGGGGCAGAGTACATCCTCCCTGACTCCCTAGGTTTGATGAGGGGGCTTTAAAAGGGCCTCGCGGGGTTAAAAAATAATAATTTTTATATCGTTTTTTTTGCGGGGGGAGCGCTCGGTACGCGCACCGGGAAGCGGTCCGGGAAGCGTAATATTGGGAAAATAGGATGAAAGAATGTTCAAATATTGTATGTTTATTGATTGTTATTTTTTTTTTTTTTATTTATTTTATTTAAGTACCAACATGTAGGTACCAATGCAGAGTCTAAAAATAAAAATACATTGTTTCCTTTGTAGATATCTTGCAGGTTTTTTCAAAAGTTATTGAGGTATATGGAATTCATAGCGTAGTATGTCAGGAAAGCAGAAACACAATGGAGGCAGGACATGATAAAGAGATGTTAAATACATATTGGAGATGATATAGTGGAAGAAAGGAAGTAACTATGAGCAAACTTAAAGTTGCACAGTATATTTAAAGTCTGATTTTACATTAAAATCAATTTGCTACTAGTTTAAAAAATACATATAAAAATGAACAATGTCTCAAACAATTTTTGAATTATTATATATAAATTTATTTTTCTGATTTATTTTCAAAATTAAAAAGAACTTCTTATAATTCTTGGTCAGATTTTGTCTCATTTTCAATTAAGAAATCCACAGCTTCAACACACTGCAGAAGTTCTATGTCCATTGATTCATCAAAGAATTCTGAATCATTTTCTGTGTCTTGGTTGCATTCTGCAACAATTTCCACGTTATTTTTCTGCTCTCCTTCCATTTCTCTGCTGTAAAATGAATTTTAAAAAAATATATCAGTACAGATAGGGCACTGTTGGGTTTAAGTACAGACAGGTAGTTTGGTTTTTCAAACAGTGATTTTTTCGTTGGGCAGAGTATGGTATCAAACTGGAAGTAGAAATATCAAAAAATGTATGTGATAAAGTCTAAGTCCATTCTTAATTATACAAGACAAGTCTAACTCCATCCATAACTAAAACAGAGAAGTCTATTTTATTCTATAAGTATTACAGAGGGATAGTATATATCAGAAAATGTTTTCCTAATTAACTTACAGTACAGAACATACTTCAGTTTTTAAAATAACATCTTACCTTTCAAATAGAAGTTTAAGTTATCAGTTGAAATGTACTTGATATGTACTTCAAGAAGTAGTAGTCAAAATGGCTGTGTTTCTCTCTCTTTCTTTATATATATTCAGGTACATAACCAATCAAATGTCATGAAATAATAGAAGATATTGAAAGTAGCATTTTGATTGGTTAGGTAATTTACCTCAGGATATTTAATCAGGCTTACAGCATGATTTTCACAATGAAATTCCATCAAATTTGGGGAAATGGTAGGGACTGCTATGTAGTAGGGGCTATTCTATATTTGATGAAAGTGTCTGTAGTGGTTTTTCTGTAAATTACTTTCCCACCTTTTTTTATCAAGCGCTTACCGGTGCGCTCCCCGGTACGCGAACCGGCAGCGTTACGGGAGTCCTCCATTTTGAGTATTGGTAGAATTGAGACACAAAATGGAGGACAAACAATGTTCGGAATGGGTAGAAGGGGGCACGGTAGACACTTTGTGACCCTCTAGGATTTCGGAGGGGGGATTAGGATGCTGATACATGCAAAAATAAATTTAAAAAAAATTAAAAAATTTTGCGGGGGGAGCGCCCGGTACGCGCACCAGTAAGCGAACCGGGGAGCGTACTTTGGAGAAAAAAAAAAAAGAATACATTTTACAGCTTTTGATATTTGCTATTAAAAAACCATTGAAATTCACTGAAAAAACCATAGGTTATAGACCATATATAGTCAGGAATTAGCATTTACAAAACCTTGAAAATTCACTGAAAAAAACATAGGTTATAGACCATATATCGTTGGGGATTAGCATTTTCAAAACCTTATTTTACTCGCACAAAACCATTGAAATTCGCATATATAGTTAGATGCACTAACTATATATCGCGCACCCGCAATCCACTGCTGATGATGTCACATATTACATCATTCATGACATGGTCAGTGACATCACTGATGACATCACTGATGACAACTCAAATGACATCACTGACAACATCACTAATGACAAATAAAATGACATCACTGATGACATCATCCAGTGACTGTATGTTTCTGTAAAGTTAAAATATGTCTTACATATTGAAGAATGAGTGGATGTATAAGTGTCTGGATGAAGGATTTAGTAGATGCATGACAGACTGTATGAGAGAGTGTTTAAATGTGTCTCACTGAGTGCATAGGTTAGTGACTAAACTGTCTTAATGTGTGCATCATTATGTCTGTTGTTCTGTAAACTGCTGCATTTGTTGATCAGTAGCTATATGAGTAACTATATGGGTAATTGATTGGTTGCCCAAGTATTTGTATGGGAGAGTGAGTGTGTGTGTGTGGGTGGCTGGGAGGTGTGTGACTCTGTGCATAGATGTGTGAACAGTTGATTCACTAAATGTATGGGTTCAAAACTGCATGTGGAAACAGCTGTATGGGTGGTTGACTGTGTGCATGAGTGTATTGGTGAGTAAATGGATATCTCAGTGCTATATGTCAAAGTAAGTACATATGTAAAACACAGTGCATGTGAGAGTTGAGATATATAAATTACTGTGTATAATAGCTAGTGAATGTGTGAGTGGCTGCATGGATCATTGAAAACTTGTATCAGTGATTGTATAAGAGAGTAAATATGTGTTAGAATAAGTTTCAATAAGTAAGATGTGTATAACTGTATAGTTGAGGAAATGGAGGTGTGATTGATTCTTTGCATGACTGACTAGGTGTATGAGTAACTCTATGGATAAGTGACAATCTGTGAGTGTCTGTTTACACTGGGTGTACCTAAGGTTATATTAGAGTCTGAACAGATTCATCGTATTATCACATGCATGACGTCATCAGTGATGTCACTGACCATGTCATGAATGATGTAATATGTGACATCATCAGCAGTGGATTGCGGGTGCGCGATATATAGTTAGTGCATCTAACTATATATGCGAATTTCAATGGTTTTGTGCGAGTAAAATAAGGTTTTGAAAATGCTAATCCCTAACTATATATGGTCTATAACCTATGGTTTTTTCAGTGAATATATATATATATATATATATGCAGTTCTTTGCCGCATGTATTGCATTCTTAAACAAATATTTATTAACTTTGTTATATTTATTTGTATAGACAAAATCAAATGTGATATTATGAAGCATTTATGCAGATATTACATATGTATAGCTCATTGGAATAGGTTTAGCGTCCTCGAGGAGGTGGACTGACTCACTCAGTCATGTACGCCCCCACGAGAACATAATGAGGGTAACTCAGAGGATGGTGTTGCAATACAGGAAAAGTCACTATCCTCTGCTAGTTACGAGGTCCCCTGCCCTCATGCCTCAAAGAGGGAGGAGACAAGGGCAGAACAGAGCCTGGACCAGGTATTACCAAGAGAACAAGGGGGTGAGAAGGATAAAGTTAAGTCTATGGAAGGTAGTATAAAAATACTCTCGTAGAACGTCGCAGGCCTAAAGAGCAAGCTACTCGTACCAGACTGGTCCTCCTTTATGACCACTCATGACATTTGCTTGATGCAAGAAACCTGGTCCCTCGAGGCGAGTGACAGTCTCGGTTTTGCTACCTATGACATTCCTGCAGTCTCCGGTGGGAAAGGCCGCCCTTCGGGTGGCCTGGCCGTATGGGTAGGTTTACACTTGGGCATGCTGACTGTACAAGTGGATACAAACTCGCCAGATATCCAATGTGTTTTGCTAACATCTGTTAGTAGATCTACATTGGCTATTATTAATATCTACTCTAGGCCTACCGTGAACGGGAAAGAATCGAGTACTATTCAAGCACTAGACCATTTCCTTCAGACACTTGACCTCGCAACTCCGATCATTCTTGGTGGCGATCTGAATTGTCAGTTCGAACCATTGGGTGGATCCGAGTTGTGTGAGGAGGATGAGGTCGATTTGCTCTGGCACATTCCAGCCCCAAGAATTGCCCCGGTTAAGGCCTAGACCCCGTTAGTATTACAAATCAAGGCCTTGACCCTTGCAATGTCTCTGCGAGCATGCAATGGAAGGGGCAACAACGAAAGTTCCGGCCTGCCCACATATAATAGGACAAATCGTACTTCCACCATTGATTACCTCATGTTGGAAGCCAAACATTGGGGCAAGTTTAAAGACTTTGGGGTTGTCCTAAGGCACGATAGTGACCACAATGCGCTGGTCCTAACGCTTAAACCCGGTGCATTTGGACTAACTAACCCTGACTCTAATTCCACTCCGATAGTCCCACCACACATTATATCTAACAACAGGAGAAGAGTCAAATGGCCTTCTTGCCTAGACTCTCCTACTCGTCTCGCAAAAATCTATCAGATAGCTGTTCCACTGATAAGCGATATGGGTAATTCCACCTCCCATGGGCAGACTATAGAGACCCACAGAAAGTTAGTTGAGAGTCTAGGGGATGTATTCTATCCGGTTAGTGGGACTAAGTTGCGCCGGAACAAAACACATCCCTGGCACAACCACGCATGTAAAAACTCCAAGAAAGACCTACTCAAGGCAATTAAATCTAGGGATATCCTTAAAATTAGAACAACTAGACTGCTGTACAAGAAGGTGCTTATTAGAGCAAAGAGCGAGTGGGAGGAATCTAGGTGGGAAGAGTTGAGACAGGCACTACTCCTAAAAGATTCTAAGACCTTTTGGCTAATTGTTACTTCTTCAGTGACAGGTGAGAGAGATACTGGGGTCTCGAATATTGCCCCTATAGTGTGGAAGGCACACTTTAAGTCACTCTATACAAGCCCTGAGTTGGAGGAAATTGGGTGTCAGGCCCAGGATGGGCTGCCAGAACTGGTTTTGGAACCTTGGGCCTGTGCGCCACGGGACTTCCGGCACGAGAGCCGACTGCCGGGGGCCCCGGGGTCCGGGAGTTTGGTTCCACGTGCCCGCACGGCCCGGGACCTCCCGCATGAGTGTCGACTGCTGGGGGCCCCGGCACTGGGACTTCTCCCTGTCAAAATCTTAGTTTTAATCAAGCTTCCGCGATTCCCGTCACCCCAGACCCCCTGCATGAGAGCCGTCTGCCGGGGGCCTTGGGCCCCGGGATCTCGGTTTCTTGCACCCGCACAGCCTGGGACCTCCCGCACGAGTGTCGACTGCTGGGGGCCCCGGGTCCAGGGATTTCCCCCAGTCAAAACCACAGCTCCAGCCAAGCCTCCGAGACTCCCATGGCCCCAGATCCCCCGCACGAGTGTAGACTGTCGGAGGTCTTGGGCCCTGGACCTGGATCCTGTCTCACAATAGTGAGACAGGATGCCCCTACTGGGACTCCCACTTATAGTTCAGACAATATCACACTCAGGGAAGTTGAACTGGCAATTGAGAAACTGCTCCAGAATAAGGCCCCGGGTCTGGATAAGCTCCCTGGAGATCTCTTTCGCTCTCAGCCATAAATCTGGGCCCCATATTTGATGGTCCTGTTCAATGCTGTCTTACAGGGCTCCCCAGTACCTGAGACCTGGCTGGGAGCCGAGATTGTTCCAATTTTTAAAAAGGGCTGTCCGCTCACCCCATCAAATTATAGACCAATTAGTTTACTCGACACGACCCAGAAGCTGATGGGCCGAATCCTGCTGGAGAGATTATTGGGCTGGATGGAGGAAAACAAAATTTTGACCACCCTCCAAGCCGGTTTTAGATCAGGGGTCTCGACTCTGGACCAGATCTTCCGACTCCAGGTCCTATACTAGAAAACTGCAAGAGTAGAGGGTGGCAGCCTCTACCTTGTTTTTGTGGACCTGCGGACCGCATTCGATCTGGTCCCTAGGGAGAGGCTCTGGACGGTGTTGGAGGAACTTGGTCTCCCTTCTTATTTACTAGATGCCCTAACCCGACTTCATACCGGGAACTACGCCCAGGTGAGGTGAGGGAAAAACGGGGAATTATCCGATCGCTTCCCTGTTACCCGGGGAGTACGCCAGGGTTGCGTACTGGCCCCTACTCTCTTTAGCTTGTATGTCAATGGCCTGATAGGACTTAATTGTGTCAGGGATAACGATGCTCCACGCCTGGCTACTGGTAGGGTGCCTGCTCTTATGTTCGCGGACGACACCTTGTTGTTGTCGCGGACATCATCGGGCATCCAGCAGGTTCTGCACCGGTTTGTTTCCTTCTGCGCCTCGCGGGGTATGGAGATCAACTTGGAGAAAACCAAGTTTATGATCTTCAACCCCCCGAGGCACACCCGCCCAAACCCCACATTGAATGGAACCCCACTTGAGCGAGTTAAGACCTTTATATATCTGGGAGTGACCTTGACTGAACACTTTACATAGGACCACCAAGTCTCTAAATCCTCCTTGAGACTTGCACAGATTATGGGTGGCGTACGCAGACTCCATAGTGCCTCAACCTTTAAACCGGCTACCCCTGCCCTAGAGATATACAAAACACAGGTCAGGTCTGCAGCCTTGTACTCTGCTGAACTCTGGGGACACACTAATGCATGTAATTCAATGAAAGTCGAGCAGTCTTTCATGCAACATTTGTTTGGTCTTCCACAAAGCACGCCCCTGCTACCATTACGCTTGGACCTGGGTCTGAAATCTATTACTGACCTGGTGGCAGTTCGACCTCTGCTCTATTGGAGAAGGCTCTGGTCTGTGCCGGAGCTTGAACCGTTTAGAGCAGAATTCAATACTATCTGGGGGCAGCTAAAGAACAAGAATATACTTTGGTTGGTACATGTTAAGACTCTCCTTTACCAAATTGGTCTTCCCCAACTTTGGGATACACCGGAGGACAGCTGCATGAGAATGCAAAGGACTGTACTGGTGGCAGCTGTAAAATCGCATAACCTCAAACTGCTACACTGTTCTACTTCCCTGGGCAGATTGTCCACTGAGTTCCTCAAAACAAAAGTTGAATACAGGATGGAGGTGTTTTTGGACCTGGTGCAGCCTCCACTGGCAAGAAAACTATATATTCAATTGAGGCACGGCTCCTTACCGGTTGGGTCATTTACATCCAGATGGGCAAAAACGACGAAGGCTAACTGCCCTGCCTGTAATCACGCCAGGGAAGACATTATACATATCCTCTTTTTTTGTCCAGCATACAGTGAAATTCGGAAGTGCTGGATTATCCCATTATGCAAGAACTTGGGTTTTAGACACTGTGTACATGCTTGTAGAGTCCTAACTTATGACACTACCCCTCTCATTGTTTTTGCCGTCTCCCGGTTTTTATTCGGCATGTGGCGGAGAAGAACTGTATTTATCCACAGGAAATAATGGACTACTGCTTTTATGCTTCATTATTCCTTTGATAACCAAAGTTTAATAACTTTTTAATTCTGAAGTATTTATGTTTTATTATTGTGCTTGTACATATTTTATTGCACTTTTGTGGTCTTTGACCGAAATAAAGTTATCAAAGTGAAGTGAAGTGAATATGTATAGTCTTTTTTCCATTACAAATTTTGGCATGGCACCGCTGATTGTAATTGAAGTAGCACTAGCACTTTAAAAGGGCTCTCAATTGTACGTAACGCATCATGTGATCAAGGTCCAGGTGGGATCGAAACGCGTCATGGCGGCTTTGATGCAGGGTGTTTTGAAATAAACGGCACAAAGAACTTTGGGTCCACGTGTTCATCCTTTTTCTGCTTGCACGAGAAAGGTTTGGGCGAAGTACGAGAATATATATATATATATTTGGCCCTGAAGAAGGCAGAAGGCTGCCGAAATGCATTCGCATCTGTGCGGGTCTGGAAGGAGGTTTGGTGCATCAAATATAGCGTCACCCAGGGACGCTTCACAGAGACCCCCGCCGCGCTTTGGGCAACCGGCTTCACTGGGACCTGGACTCTTGCAGTTCGTCTTTGCGCACCAGCGTTGGCTGGAAAGGCCGGCAGCCCGCCATCAAAACCGGGGAGAAAGGAAAGCAGTTTTGGGATTACTAATCCCATGCCGGGTAGAGCACATTGTGGTTCATCCCCTGCTCAATTGTCTCTCTGGTCGAGGTGGCTGCGGCGGTATTGGGGGACCGGAGGTGACACTGAACTGTTGGCACACCAAAGCGGGACTTACATCACAGTTGCCTTGGGGCTCACGCTGTTCCCTGCCCCCCCGGAATGACATTATCACTATTTGTGGTTTACTCCTGCACCGATGGTCCCGGACTTCACTATGCTGCATTCTGGGTCTTGCAGTCCTGCGCCACACTCGGGACTGCTCACAGGTGCGTGGAGTTGATTACTGGGGGTGGAGCTGGCTTGCATCAGCAAGCGTTCTAATGAGGGACTGACCTGCAGCATGAGACTTTACTCACGGATCGTTTTGGGCGCTGAAGAAGGCAGAAGGCTGCCGAAATGCATTCGCATCTGTGCTAATTAAATAGTGTTACCTACCGTTTCCCCCTGAGTCACTGTCTTTCTTTCTGGAAGGAGGTTTGGTGCATCAAATATAGCGTCACCCAGGGACGCTTCACAGAGACCCCCGCCGCGCTTTGGGCAACCGGCTTCACTGGGACCTGGACTCTTGCAGTTCGTCTTTGCGCACCAGCGTTGGCTGGAAAGGCCGGCAGCCCGCCATCAAAACCGGGGAGAAAGGAAAGCAGTTTTGGGATTACTAATCCCATGCCGGGTAGAGCACATTGTGGTTCATCCCCTGCTCAATTGACTCTCTGGTCGAGGTGGCTGCGGCGGTATTGGGGGACCGGAGGTGACACTGAACTGTTGGCACACCAAAGCGGGACTTACATCACAGTTGCCTTGGGGCTCACGCTGTTCCCTGCCCCCGCGGAATGACATTATCACTATTTGTGGTTTACTCCTGCACCGATGGTCCCGGACTTCACTATGCTGCATTCTGGGTCTTGCAGTCCTGCGCCACACTCGGGACTGCTCACAGGTGCGTGGAGTTGATTACTGGGGGTGGAGCTGGCTTGCATCAGCAAGCGTTCTAATGAGGGACTGACCTGCAGCATGAGACTTTACTCACGGATCGTTTTGGGCGCTGAAGAAGGCAGAAGGCTGCCGAAATGCATTCGCATCTGTGCTAATTAAATAGTGTTACCTACCGTTTCCCCCTGGGTCACTGTCTTTCTTTCTGGAAGGAGGTTTGGTGCATCAATATATATATATATATGTATATGTATATATATGTATATGTATATGTATATATATATATATATATATATATATATATATATATATTACCTACTGGCAGTCGCCAGTAGGTAATTATAGTTAGGATTGTTTTCCATAGGAAATCCGCAACATTCTATTGGAATAACTTTGGCGCCGGTTGAGGAATCTGCCTGTAATTTTCCTTAAATTTGCCTCTCTGCGCTTCGCTCCTTCCCTGAAAGTTTGGGGGGGATTCGTCAAGCGGGGGCTGAGAAAAAAGGGGGGTCCCAAAACGCATTTTCCCCATGTTAATTTGCATAGGAAATTTTGAGACGGGCTACAACCCCAACTGCTGAACGGAATGACCCCAAATTTGGCAAAAAGGTAGTGGTTGGATCAGAAAGCGACATTTAAAAAAAAAAAAAGATTCGATATCTAGGGACGAGGTGAAGTCGCGTCCGCTCCCGACCACGAGCTTCATTCTAATTGGCTACCAACACTCCAAACCAGGAAGTGTTAGTAGCCATCATGTGACTCGGTAGAAGCGAGTCACCAGAAAACAGAGAAACAAAGATATAAAACAAGAGAAGGGGGCCGGGTAGAAACACCCTGACCCCCTAGGCCTCCTCCAGGGGTCCCAGAAGGACACCCATGGACACAAAAAGCACTTTCTTTTATTTTGGCGCAATTCGCGCTGGGGTTGCAAATTCCGCCAAAATTGTTTAAAAACAATGAAGCGCGGGTTCCCACATTTTATTTTAATGAGGCCCCCGAGTGGGCTAGGACCCGGGGGAAGTCCTTAAAAAAGAATAGCGGGCCCCCACAGCCCTGGGGAGCACCACCTCCCCAGGGCTTCACTCATGTTGGGGGGGGCACGCAGTCCCCCTCCTGGAGCTCGTGATGGCCCTGGGGACAGCCACCCCCCAGGGCCGGCTCCTGCAGTGTCCTGGGGTGCCCACCTCCAGGACACTGCTGTTTGCTATGACAGGGCGGGAGCAACGCGGATCCTGCCCTGTCTTAGCAAACTTGCTTTGGATTTTGGAAGTAAGAGCTGGGAAACCTGCTCTCGCTTCCAAAATCCAAAGCACATTGCTTTACCACACAGGGAGCTGAGGTTCCGTGACAATCGTAAGTGGTGTTTTTACCTCGCACGAATATGGTCGAGTCTGGTATCTATGAACCGCAAATGACGAGTTTAGTAAGTGTGCGCAGTTCCGCTGTGCTAACTTAAACCGTTCGTTTGTTATGTGGGTTTTTCATCTGTACCCACGGGTTCCATCTTAGATACGGCATCCATTTTGTCTCTTGCCCTCAAGTAGCCAGCGAACGGACGTTGTCCGCTTCGCGACCCTGGGACTCCCAAGATATTTGCGGAAGACACATGTTCTTTGTGAGTGTCTTTATGACGAGGGGGTTGCTACTGTAAGGCAGATGGCGCCGCTCGAGGCTCATCTTGCCGCACGGACTTATTGTCTCAGCCGTGCATCTCATTAGGCACGTCCCTTTGATGCCTGTATCTCGTGTTTCCTGATACCTCCCCTTTTACACCCTTTCCGATCTCCCCACTGTCTCCGTCTTCCTCTACACCTGTCCTTGTTCCTATTTCGATCTATTTTACTGCTGATTGGAATTTGCTAATGGTGGGAAGATGGGTTTTTACAGTTGGGAACCGCCAAATGTTTCCGCACTTATGTTCCGGACCTCATGTGTTTCAAAGTGACCAAAGCGACCCCTCTGGGGGATAATGATGGGAACCGGGTTGTAAACTTTTGTGTGCCATGTTATCCTATGGGTAAAAACTGTATAAAAGGAGCGATCCACAGAACCAATTTGAAGCAGTCTCCCCAAGTTGCACGTGGTGTACTTGTCGTGATCTCTGTGTTCCCTGCAGCAAATAAACCTTGAATCTTTGACGTCGAAGGAAGTGTCCCGTGTCTCTGTGATTCGTACGCCGGAGCAGGTTACCCACGAAGGTTTCAGGTGTTGTGCCCTGGCACCGCTGGGTCTTAAAGAACCCAGTCCTTCAGTTGGCGCCCAACGTGGGGCTGCATCAGTGGTACCGGTCCAAGCCCGACGATCGTGAGGAACTTCGTGTGAAATCTCCGAGGGAAGGTGCACTCCGCTTCATCGATCCTGTTGTCGAAATAAGTGGCCCGAAGACTTTTCCCGCGAAGATTCCCGCCTCCGGACGGCTGCGACGGACTGCTGCCCTGACTGTAGACCTGTTTTGGCGCCTGGCGTAGACCTTGGTATAGCGAGACGATTGACGGGCCTTCCTGGTGACGCCATCGATCTTTGAGTTAAGTATTTGTGGGTCGCTCCCAGAGTTCTTGGTTGTTGACACTTTAGCGAGTGTTTTTGTTGTTAACGCTGTGTGAGTGTTTTTGTCGGTGACACTTTGCTAGCGTACTTTGTTGTGTTGTTTGACGACTGCAGCCGCCAAAAACCGAGGGTTTTGTTCTTTGCTGGGACTTGGTAAATCCCGTAACCCTTGAAGTTTGTGAAACTCGGCTAGTGTGCAAGATGCCTGGTCGTAGTACTTTGTTTAGTTGTTTCAGACCTTGTGGTACGGATTCCCGACTGGAGGACTCGTGTCCGATACCTCCGGTTGGAACTCCCACTTATGAGCTCTATAGTAAGCATGGGCTAGGCCCAATTACCTTTAACGATTACTGGATTAAATACACGAAAAAGGACGGTGACCTTCGTTGGCCACCTCATGGTAGCTTCGAGGCCCCGATCTTAGATAATCTAGAGATTAAATTGTTCGAAAGAAAGTCAAGGCCGGCCATGTTTGATGCCTTTCGATTGAGGCGCAAAGAAGCCCGACAGAAAGAAATCAGACAGACTAAACGTAATCAGCGAGATAATGTTGCTACCATAGTGAAGAAAGCAGAGCAATTTCAGCGTGATAAGGAGGTTAAGGATAAGGAAGTGTTTGACCGATTACAGCGTATGACTGTAGATAAATGTTAACCTGCTTTGCCTACGGAGTCGGAAACGAAGGATGAGTCAGTTGAGGATCCTTTAATGTCTTATCTTATGAAGTCGCCACCTCCGTACGTACAGGGTACCGCAGTTCCTGTGGTCCCTGCCGTACCTATTCTTCTGCCTATTCCTCCTCCGCCTGTTCCTCAACCTGCACCCGTTCTTCCGACTGTTCCTGCTCCTTTGCCTGTTTCTATTCCTACTGCTCCTCCGCTTCCACATACTCCTGTTCCCGCTACTGCTCCTGCTACTGCTCCTGTTTTGTTAACCCCTGCTGTTGCTACTGTTTCTACTCCTTCTCTTGTTAGTCCTGTATCGTATGCTTCTCCCTCTGTTCGTAGTCGCAATTCTCCTCTTGCGGCTAGCTTCTTTCATTCGCTCGGACCTGTTCATGGGTCCGCTGGTTCTGATGGTCCTCAGAGACGTAGTCAGCTTCCTGGAAACAGAGAACGCGTTGCGTTATATAATATGGCGATGGGTTGGATGGTAAACCCTCTTAGGTGTCCACCCCGTGTTGTTCTTGATACATTTTGTCAATTCAATATACCAACCCAGAGATATGTGTTTAATGAAATGTGCAAGTTCCTTTATGATCAAATAGCGACCGATGCGCCTGACGAGGTGCTCGCCGCTCTGTCTGATCTCCAGCTTCAGTTCGCAAATGGACTGATAGTGGATACCAACGTTCGACGTGCTGTTGAGCGGTTGCTATCTTTTCGTCCCGCTCCCATCCCTCATGCATTGTTCGTTGAGGATATTGAAAAACAACCAGACGAGTCTGGCCAATATCCTATGCGTGAAGTTCCGCCGGTTTGGATACCAGCTGATCCTAATGCTCAACCCCCGGTATTGGCGCATTTCCAGAAAGTGTGGATACATCTCCCATGGAAACGCTCGGAAGTGCTGCAGGTGAAGCAATCTTTGCCTGATCCACGCAAAAATCCTACAGGGTATTATAAGGAATTATCGCAGCTCGTAGATGCTACGGTAATGAATCTTGCCGATATCGATATGTTGTTCGGCAATGTCGTGCCGCAACCGGTATGGGCTAAGATTCGGCAGGAAAATCATCCGACTGAATTAGGCGGTGATTGGGCTGCCATTGTAGCGGCAGATGCCGGACAAGTGGTTGCTACTAAACCCGACCAGTTGATTACTGCTCTTCCTCAACGAATAATAACATTAATGAAAACGCTTATGCCAGCTATGAGGGTAAACTGGGACAAATTGTCAGCCTGTAAGCAGAAAAAAGATGAGAGTGTTTCCGACTTCTTTACGAGGTTCAAGGAAGCATTCATCGATCACAGTGGACAGGATATGGGCACCGAGGGTGGTCAGAGATTGTTTGTGGATAAATTTGTTTCGAATTTATTGCCCGATTTGAGCAATAAGTTAAAGAATTCGGAAAGTGCATGGGCCGTTTCTACTTTGGCCCAGATATTGGCTACGGCACAATATTATGAGAATAGAGAGAAAGAAGAGAATGACCGTGCTGATAAAAAGACGAAAGAGCTCAAAACTAAAGTGTTGTTGCAACAAGCGTATCCTCCGCGTTCAAATCAGAATGCGTCCCAACAGAATAGATCGCAGTCGCAATCGAATCGATCGCAGCCGCGTAATGACTCCTCTTCCCAGAGATCCTCGTTAGGGTACAATCAATGTGCCTATTGTAGACAGGAGGGACACATTAAATTCAATTGCCCTGTTTTGAATGAACGTAACAATGGTAACTCATCTAGAGGAGGTCGTGGTGGTTCGCAGCAGGCATCACGTGGTAGAGGTCGTGGTGCTCAGAATGATCGCTCAGATAACTCGTCTAATTCTAATAATTGTTTCGATCAACGTGGATCATCGCAAGGACGATCTGCGCAGTACAATGTAGACGATTATTACGTCGATCAGGGAGCTGACGACAGTAATTACTAGGACAGCCAAAGACAAGGAGAGGGAGTGGTATCAGTTCCGGTTGATCAGAGAGGGCCTTACGTCGCAGTTGCTACATCGGGCGTCGTTGAGCCTTTTCTGTTGGACACTGGTGCAGCGAAAAGTTCTATCATGCATTCGAAACTCCCTGGCGCACCTTTGTCTGGCTTAACAAATGTTTCCGTTGGATTCTCTGGCGCCCCCGTTAGCAATCCAGTTTCGCGCTCTTTGCCCCTTAAAATTGGGCCACGTGAGCTAGAAGCGCCGTTGATTTTGACTACGGGTTGTGGTGAAAATCTTTTGGGCCTGGATTTGCTTAAACGTTTGTACGCAACTTTGTATTGTTCTCCTGCGGGTGTAAAGCTTACGTTAGGAGAGAGGGTTGTCTCTCCTATGTATTTGTCCCTCGATAAGCTCCCACCGGAATTGAGTTCTCTTCCTGCGTCTTTGTGGGCAACGGGTCCAAATGACGTGGGCCTACTTGATATCTCCCCTTATGTTGTTCAGTTGAAATCTAATGTGCGACTGCCACGTATTCCCCAATATCGTATCTCCCTTGATGGTGAACGAGCACTGTTAGCGATCATTTATGATCTGATCGAGAAAGATGTTATCGAAGAGACTCGGGGAAACGTGTGCAACAGCCCTGTGCTGCCCATTCTTAAACGTACAGATCCTTCAAAACCGCCTGTTTATCGTTTTGTTATCGATTTACGGGAGGTGAATAAAATTGTGGTTCCTCAATTTCCCGTTGTGCCTGACATCACGGCGCTACTGACTCTGATTCCAGCTTCTGCATCGTGGTTTTCGGTGATTGACTTGAAAAATGCGTTTTTCAGCATCCCGATTGCCGAGGAGAGCAGGGACCTTTTCGGTTTCTCTCTCGGTGGACGCAGCTTCCGGTTCAAACGCGCTCCTCAGGGCTACTGTGAAAGTCCATCTATTTACAGTCAAGCCTTGAAGGGTCAACTGGATGCGTTTAGGTTGCCGGTCGGTGCGGCCTTGATCCAATACGTCGACGACTTATTGGTGGCTGCTGATACTCGGGACATTTGCAAAATTGCTACGGTGTCGTTGCTGCAACATCTCTGTGAGTTAAATCACAAGGTGTCACCTTCTAAACTCCAATATTGTTGTCAAGAAGTAACCTATCTAGGTCACTTATTGTCAAAGGAGGGAAGGAGATTGACCCCAGAGAGAATTGCAGCAATTGCGCGAATGGCTGTGCCAAAAACCCAAAGAGATGTGCGTGCCTTTCTAGGTATCACGTCGTACTGCAGGCAATGGATTCCTAATTTTTCATTGCTAGCGAAACCATTGGTGGCTCTTACGTGCAAGGATGTTTCAACTCCTTTACCATGGACGGAAGAATGTCAGAAAAGTTTTTCTGAACTGCGTGATTCATTGTGTTCGGCTCCTGTGTTAGGTACTCCTGACTACAGTAAGCCGTTTACGTTATATGTTCACGAGAGGGAAGGTTGTGCTTTGAGTGTCTTAACGCAACCTTTTGGTGGTAAGCAACGTCCATGTGCATATTTTTCCTCGACCTTGGACCCAGTAGCTAGAGCATTGCCGAGTTGTTTACGAGCAACAGCGGCAGCTGCGGTCTCCATCCGACAATCAGCAGGATTGGTCATGGACAATATGCTTACGGTGATGGTTCCGCATGCAGTTGATACTCTTTTGAATCGAACGAAAACTCAGCACTTGACGAGTGCGAGGTTGTCTGGGTATGAGTTGACGCTCTTGGCAAGCCACATTCAGATAAAACGTTGTAACGTTCTGAACCCGGCAACTTTGTTACCAATTAGCACAGAGTCAGATGAAGTAGCAGAACATGATTGCTACTTGAGGACCGAAGAAGAAACAAAAGGTCGAGTGGACCTTAAAAACACCCCATTGGAAGATCCGGATGGTACTTTGTATGTGGATGGGTCATGTTTTAAGTTGCCGAATGGCGATGTGACTACTGCTTATGCTGTTGTGACATTGAATACTGTTGTTGAGACTGCAAGGTTAAATCAGAATTCTGCCCAAGCTGCAGAATTGATTGCTCTCACTAGAGCATGTGTATTAGCGAAAGGGAAACGTGTGAATGTGTTTACCGACAGCCAATACGCGTTTGGCGTCGCTCACAGTTTTGGACGATTGTGGAGAGAGAGAGGTTTTTTGACGTCGCACGGTACGAAGATTCAGCATGGCCAGCTTGTGAATGACCTTTTGGATGCATTGACTTTGCCTACGCAAGTTGCGATTGTTAAATGTAGTGCGCATCGGAAGGTGACGGATGATGTTGGTCGTGGTAATGCGTTTGCGGATGAGATTGCTAAGGAGACTGCCCGGAACCTTAGCACTCGAATGTATGTGACGAGTTCGGTTAGGTGGCCTACAGAATCGAGTATGTGTGAGGACACTATCGAAAGTGTGAAAGCAATTCAGAATGAGGCTACCGACACTGAAAAGACGAAGTGGAAAGAAAGTACGGGAAAGTTGGATGCGAATGGTTGTTGGATTGATTTGTCTGATCAGAAAAGATGGATGTTGCCTGATGCGTATGTGCTGGCTGTTGTGACAATGGCACATGGGTTAGCACATATTAGCGCGAAAGGTATTTGCAAGTTGCTATCCCCTGTATGGAAGAATGATGGCATTACGAAATGTGCTGAACGTCTGGTGAAGAATTGTATGGTGTGTATGATGTACAATCCTGGCAAAGGAACCCCAACTCCTCCTGGCAGTTTTGCTCCCCCTTCGTATCCCTTTGAGGTAATTCAATTGGACTTCATCCATATGGAGCGATGCAATAACCTGAAATACGTTTTAGTTGTGGTTTGCGCATTCTCCCGATGGATCGAGGCCTATCCCCTCAAAGACAATACTGCTTTGTCTACTGCGAAAATCCTACTGAAGGAATATTTTCCTCGGTATGGAATGCCTAGAGTCGTGTGGTCAGATAACGGAAGTGAGTTTGTTGGAAGTGTGATGAAGAGTGTGTGTAAGGGCCTTGGAATTAATCAGAAATTCCACAGCGCCAATCATCCCCAGTCAGCTGGATTAGTTGAAGGGTACAACGGCACCCTTAAACTAAAGTTAGCGAAGATTCAGGCTACGACTGGTCTTTCGTGGCCTGACGCTTTACCTTTAGCATTACTGTCAACTAGGGCGACTGTACACTCCCGAGTAGGGCTTAGTCCCTATGAAATAGTGTTCGGCCGTCCTGCGAATGTGTGGGGGGTTCCTAGGCCAGGAATGTTTTCTGATCTTGAGTACCCAATGTTGATCGATTATCTACATGACTTGACTGCTAAACTGAGGTTAATTCACCAACAGGTTTACGACGCATTGCCGACGCGGACGGAGGGTCCAGGCCACCAGCTCCAGCCCGGAGACTGGGTGGTGACGAGAAACTTTTCACGCAAGAATAACCTGGACCCGAGGTTTACCGGACCCTATCAGGTGCTCCTGGCCACGAGGACTGCTGTTCGTCTCGAGGGACGTAAGAATTGGGTGCATGCCACCCATACCAAAAGAGTCCCCATCCCTTTGCCAGCAGACCCGTGGGTAAGGAGAGGCATTGCGTCATCTGAAACAGAAACATTGCCGGCGTTTGTGCCTTTTAGCGACGCACAGCTTGTTGGAGAACCCTCAGCGCAGCAGAAAGACACTGTTGAACAATTAGCATCGAAAGACTCAAGACCAGAACACTCAACTGATCAGCAGGACGCTGTCTCTTCAACGGATCCTTTGTTTGACGAGCAGACACGTCCTGGGAGAACCCGATACTTTTTGCGATCTCGCACTAAGGACAAATAAAAGATCCTGCTCTGTTGTATTGACAACTGCATTATCCCGTTTTCCATGATCAGTTTTGAACCTTCGTATTACTGTAATTATTCATTGTACGTATATTGAGCTTCATTCCTTATACTTTTGCTTTTACAGCTGAGAGACTTTGTTTTTGCATACATACATATTGTGCATTGAAGGCCGTAGGGCCGCGCGCGTACTTCCTTCTGGATAGTAGGTCTTGACGCTAGGTTAAAGGCCGTCGGTTCCTGGGAACTCCTAGGGATTGACTATTACTGCACAGAACGAAGTGCGTCAAGAAACGTTGCGGACGGTCATAGGGAATGGCATTCTCGAAGCTGAATGATTTGGAGGGAGCTCAAGTCCACAGATTCAAGCTGCAGCAACTCAGTCGTACCAAATGTTTTATATTCCAACTGTTTGTATTGTTCTTGACTGCTTCTGCATTATTGGCGGGTGGGGTGTATTACACGATGTCTTACTTCTTGCCTTTTGCTACACCTACTCCTACTCCTGACTCTAAACTTACCTCTACTGTTTCTCCCCATTCCTTTCATATGTTACCGGAACACGAGCAGGCTAGACGTGTAGAATTCCGCAACAATTCCTTTATTCAGCTCCTTCATCAGCATCAGTTAGTGGTTAACACTACTAATTGTTGGGTGTGTGGGTTGATGCCACATACTACGGATAAGGGAATTCCATATCTGGTGTTACCGTATAGTTCCCAAGGGTCTGCTCGAGCATTCCAAACAATGTTTCGAAGCGCACTGGGTTTCCACCCCATTCGAGAACCACGTTCCCCCTACTCTGGTCCTACCTCGTATCAAAAACCTTTGTCGATAGCAATAGAGGATTTAGATAGTGATATCTATGATCCCTCGCTTATTCCCGAAGAAGAGATACAGGCCTATAGGGTCCTAAGTAGAGGTGAATATAGTGCGTTCACTAGCGAAAAGCAGCTTAAAAGCTCGCCTCCGATATGGGTCGTACCCCACACTGGTAATTTTTGTCTCATGGGTCGTGGCCGAAGATCGCAAGCCCGACTTGGAGCAAGTGCTTGCACTGAAAATTACATTCTGCCGATGTTCTCGTCCCCTGTGTTTCTGGCTGCCAAGGGTACATACTTTATCTGCTACGATCGTGCATACACATGGTTGCCCGCTGACTTCATGGGCTCATGCTTCATTGCAAATTTGTTGCCTCCGACGTTCACTGTAGATGCCGATTATCATAAGACTAGAGTTGTGCGAGGCGTAATTAGCGAAGAGGATACTGCCGGTCAAGAGGCAGGAGACTTTTTCAAGGGTTTCCTCCCGTTTTGGGGACCTATGGTCAATAGTAGGAACCTGAGACAGTTGACTCGAGTGGTAGAATCGACAGCTAATATTACTGCCAGTGCCCTTGGTAATATCACCACAGAACTTCAGGCGGAGAGACTTATGACGTTACAAAACCGTATGGTTTTAGATGTCATCTTAGCAGATCGAGGTGGGGTATGTAAGGTGATCCATTCGAGCTGCTGCATTTTCATTCCAGATAATGCTCCTACTGTCTATCAAGCCATCTCGAGGTTGCATAAGATCTCCGAATCCATACACGTGGATGTAGGGGATTGGACGCTACTTGGATGGTTTTGGGGCCTGATGTCGACTTGGGGTTGGAAGATTCTGATGATCATCGGAGTCGTTGTAGTGTTCCTGTTCACGTGTTGCCTTTGTGTGCAGTGTGGTCCTGCCTTATGTGGCCTCTGTGCTACAACGTGTATGAGACAACCATCTGTTACCAAGGGGACTCGGTTGGACAGAGCTATGCTACAGCAACATCTCGATGGTCTGATGAATATCGAATATGATTCCGACTAGTGCTTGCCTACATGAGGGCAAAAGGAGCGTCTGAGGTTCCGTGACAATCGTAAGTGGTGTTTTTACCTCGCACGAATATGGTCGAGTCTGGTATCTATGAACCGCAAATGACGAGTTTAGTAAGTGTGCGCAGTTCCGCTGTGCTAACTTAAACCGTTCGTTTGTTATGTGGGTTTTTCATCTGTACCCACGGGTTCCATCTTAGATACGGCATCCATTTTGTCTCTTGCCCTCAAGTAGCCAGCGAACGGACGTTGTCCGCTTCGCGACCCTGGGACTCCCAAGATATTTGCGGAAGACACATGTTCTTTGTGAGTGTCTTTATGACGAGGGGGTTGCTACTGTAAGGCAGATGGCGCCGCTCGAGGCTCATCTTGCCGCACGGACTTATTGTCTCAGCCGTGCATCTCATTAGGCACGTCCCTTTGATGCCTGTATCTCGTGTTTCCTGATACCTCCCCTTTTACACCCTTTCCGATCTCCCCACTGTCTCCGTCTTCCTCTACACCTGTCCTTGTTCCTATTTCGATCTATTTTACTGCTGATTGGAATTTGCTAATGGTGGGAAGATGGGTTTTTACAGTTGGGAACCGCCAAATGTTTCCGCACTTATGTTCCGGACCTCATGTGTTTCAAAGTGACCAAAGCGACCCCTCTGGGGGATAATGATGGGAACCGGGTTGTAAACTTTTGTGTGCCATGTTATCCTATGGGTAAAAACTGTATAAAAGGAGCGATCCACAGAACCAATTTGAAGCAGTCTCCCCAAGTTGCACGTGGTGTACTTGTCGTGATCTCTGTGTTCCCTGCAGCAAATAAACCTTGAATCTTTGACGTCGAAGGAAGTGTCCCGTGTCTCTGTGATTCGTACGCCGGAGCAGGTTACCCACGAAGGTTTCAGGTGTTGTGCCCTGGCACCGCTGGGTCTTAAAGAACCCAGTCCTTCAGAGCTGCATATCAGCAGCTCCCCTGTGTGGAAAAACAATACCTGCTCCCGCAGGACGTGAGGAGCTGGAGGGACTGTGGGGGCTTTGGGTCTCTCCCCACGGTCCCCAATAGTGAAGCCAGGCCTCGGGGGATGGGGTCCTCGGGCCAGAATTGGCCACAAGAGGGGGGCCGATGCGACCCTCTTCATTATTTTTTAAAAAAAAACAAGAACATGTCGGCATGCTTCGGGGATGGGGTCCCGAGGCAAATATAAATTAGTGAAAGTGGACGTTTAAAAATTCGTTTTTTCAAATGGAGTCGAGACTCTAGCACGGCTCTCAGCAAAGCCCTCGTATGAAAGCGATGGGTGCGCGGCTCTCAGTGCAGCACTCGAGTACAGCTTAAGTCTTTCAAACACCGAGGGTTATATTCTCAAGGACACATCGGCGATTTAACGGCACTTATTGCATCCAAAATGGAGATAAAGTTAACGCACCATTTACAAGCTGGAGCAAACAGCCCATATCACCAGTTTACTGGCGATAGCAGCCTCAAAAAGCATCGTCACGAATGACCCTGGCAAATATTGCTAATGAGATGTAGAGTAGGCATTCCTGTGCAAAAAGCAGCAAACGCATCACTACGCAGGTTTCTCAACCACTAGCAAGGTCATCGAAGAGAGTACAAATTAGGCGATAAGGTGCGTTAGTAGCAGGAAGTTTACACATGCTCTGAGCTGGTGTAAAGTCAGACTACAGCCTGCAACATGAAAGGGAGCCCAGCCCAGAGCGACAACTGAACGACAGCAGATGCAATGGAGCTAACTATCATGCAGCTTGGACACCCGACACTGCTCCGCCACCCCCGCCATCCACCCCTCCCCCCCCCCCCCCCCCCCCCCTCCCCCACAAACAAATGTGTCAGCAAACATAGGAAATCTGGAAGGTAACAAATTGGCTGTTGTCACACAATTATAATTAAGAAGATGCATGTGAGGTTGGACAAATAAGAATCTCAGTCATCTATGGATTTACATATAAAACATTTTATTTAAATAAAACAACTAAATAAAAGTAGGTACAGGCATGGCATGTCATCCCTCGACAATTTGTGAATCACAGCCTGCAAGACAAAAAGAAAGATAAAATTGTGCGTCATGCGTCCATCAAAGGATAGAGAGAGAGAGAGAGATAGAGAGAGAGAGAAAATGAAAGAGTGAGAGAGAGGAAGACAGAGAAAGAGTGAGAGAGACAGGAGGAGAGAGAGAAAGAGTGAGATACAAGGAAGAGAGAGAGAAAAAGAAACAGCGTGAGAGAGAGGAGGAGAGAGAGAGAAAGAGTGAGACAGGGAGGAAGAGAGAGGGAAAGAGAAAGAATAAGAGAGAGAGGAAGAGACAGAGAAAGAGTGTGAGAGAGAGAAAGGAAGAGATCGAGAGTGCGAGAGAGAGAAAGACTGTGAGTGACAGAAAGGAAGAGATTGAGAGGGAGAATGAGTGTTGCCACTGTGGAGAAAATCCTCACAGCTTACCTTTCTGCCACCGTTGTGTCTCCAACCATGTGCCGGGACATAGTGCAGCCCTCAAGTTTAGTTATCTGAAACATAGTATAGAATCAGTAATGGTAGAGTACATACAACTGCACACACCTAATTCTCTGTTTCGCCCCTGCGCACCCAGGCTGCTGCACCCCATCCACTATCGCAGCCCAGAGTTATCTGCCCGTTCCTGCGCACCCAGACTGCTGCACCCCATCCACTCCCACTGCCTAGAGGTGTCTGACCATTGTTGTGCACCCAGACTGCTGTACACTATCCACTCCCACCGCCCAGAGGTGACTTCCCGCTGCTGCAGAAACAAGCATCTCTGCTCACCTTCCGCCACTGGCGTGTGTCTAAGAGGGTCCACCAAGTGCCAAAGCAACCTCTTAAGCTGTTGCGTACATGCGGTCAAGCTGAGCTCACAATTCAAAGTGGGTGTTGATTGCCAGGATGGCCACGCATAATCGCATGCTGCTCACGCTCTCGGCTCTGTTGGCACTAACTCAGTGGAACTGAAGTCATCGCCTCATGGTGGGAGGTCCGTGTTGGGGGGAGGGTCGTCAATCTGTGAATCACAGCCTGCTAGACAAAAAGCAAGATAAGATTGTGCGTCATGCGTCCATCAAAGGAGAGAGCGAGAGAGAGAGAGAGAGAGAAAGAGTGAGAGAGAGGAAGAGAGAGAGAGAAAGAAAGAAAGAGTGAGAGAGAGAGAGAAAGAAAGAGTGAGAGGAAGAGAGCGAGAAAGAGAGAAACTGTGTGAGAGAGAGAGAAGGAGAGAAACAGTGTGAGAGAGAGGAAGAGATATAGTGAGAGAGAGAGAAAGAGTGTGAGGGAGAGAAAGGAAGAGATAGAGAGGGACAGTGAGTGCCCACACCACCTGTGTGTCTCCAACCAAGTGCCCGGGACATAGTGGAGCCCTCAAGCTTACTCATCTGAAACGTAGTATGGAATCAGAAATGGCAGAGTACATACAACTGCACACGCCTAAATCGCTGGCCCACCTTTGTGCATCCAGGCTGCTGCACCCCATCCACTTCCACTTCCCAGAGGTGTCTGCCCGCCGCTATGCACCCAGGCTGCTGCACCCCATCCACTTCCACTGCCCAGAGGTGTCTGCCCGCTGCTGCGCACCCAGGCTGCTGCACCCCATCCACTCCCACTGCCCGGAGGTGACTGCCCGCCGTTGGGCACCCAGGCTGCTGCATCCCATTCACTCCCACTGCCCAGAGGTGACTGCCGGGCTCTGTGCAAACAAGCCTCTCTGCTCACCTTTCGCAACCTGCGTGTAGAAAAGAGGGCCTACCACTTGCTGCTGCAAGCCCCAAGCCCGGGGCCTGTGGACAGGGCACCTTGCATATCTTGCAGCCCCGCACTGCAGGCCATCAGGTCTCACATTTGGTGCTGGGTCTTGATTTCGCTGTGGCAGAGGACATACCAGTGCACCCGGCTTTTCATTTCAGACTGCACCCCGCTTAGCCCTTGAGGTGCCACTAACTCTGTGACCAGCGAGGCGACGCCATGTGGCGGTAGGCCTGCACTGTCTGATGGCTCAGGCCTACACTGCCGTCCAGCAGGGCACACAGAACCTGAGCTGTCCAGACCACCGGGACGGGCCATCACCGCAGGCTCCACACCCGCTCAGCAGTTAAGGTAACCTTACCTCAGTGGACTGAAAGTCACCGTCCCGTGCCGGTGTGCCTGTGCCGGCCGCAGTGCATCCGGTGCCAGCAACTCTGAAATGGCATAGAGCACGTGCTCCCGGTCTTTGTTATTGGCAGGGTCACGTGCCTTGTGATGCCTGTGCTGGATGGATGTGGTGTGGGTGTATACCATCCGTGAGGGAGTGGCTCTGGCGTACTGACAACTAATCTGTGACCAGCAGATCACTGCAATGAAAACCTGGCCTATGTAGCGTTGTTGTCCTTCCCTGTAAGCGTAAGCAGAGTGGGCTGGCCTGGCCTGGCGTATGCCGGTCCTGCGTGAGGCTGTGAGGAATAACTCCTGAGCTATGTGCGTGGCTCCGTCCTGGGCTGTACGAGGAATCAAATGATGTGGGTATACCTGTTGTAGTGCTGCCGTCACCCGGGTCGCAAGCGCCGATGTGGCACTCTGTGAGCCAAGTCCCACAATATGGCCAACATGGAAGATACAGGGAATCGCTGACCCTAAATTCATCCATAGTTCCACACATGAAAGATGGTGGACATAACACATCTGTGTGGATATTAATGTTTATTGCACATTCAGTGGAGTGTTGCCGCTGTAGCAATTCAGGGCCATGTAAAGGTCAAGTTTCCGTTTTTGGTTCATGGAGGGCAGCCAATTAGAGCCAAGCTCGTGTTCGGGGTTAGGCTGCGCCAACATATGTACTTATACAATCACTCCACCAATCCCCAACCACTTATAAATTCACTATACACTCTCCTTGCAGTACTCTAATGATCCAGTCTCTACGTACGTACTTGTGCAATGACCGAGACAAAGTTACCTAACCAAAGTTTTTCCCTACTGCCAGAGGTAACATGGTTGCATACGCTGGTAACAGCACACTGTAATGTGGTAGGGCCCAGGGCCAGCATCTTGCATACATAATGAACACACGGACACAGATAGATAGTGGAACTGGGTACGGGCACGTGCGCTCGACTCCTTTTTTATTACCAGGGTCACATGTCCAGTGACGTCTGTGCTGGAGACGTGTGGGGTGAGTGTAAGCCAGCCCTCCAGGAATGGTTGGTGCTGGCAACTGTAATTATTGGATTGTTGTATAGCATTTTAGGACCCTAGTGTAAATTCATGCCCTTATATAGGTATAAATCACCTTGTCCTTATATAAGCATTGAAATAATAACCATATTTAGACATAGCCCATACAGTCCAAATGCAGGCATGGATACTTCCACTAGTTCCGAAAAGCCACAACGATTTCTTGGAAAACTCGGCTTCAGCAGTTAGGGACTTCCCCTTGCTTGAATATTGATTTGTCCAAGAACTCATGGAGTTTTCAAAGAACTGCGACTCATTGATGACGTTATTATGTCCACCTTTACGTCAAATTCAGCACCTTCAAGGTATAAATATGCCCACACTTGCCCTAGCAAACACACAGTGGTTTGGAGCAGTTCGACTATCTACTTGCCCGACGCATCTCACTACAGCAAGTGCCGAAGGAAGCCCACCCTCCTCTGAGGCACTGAGAGAGACACTGTCTTTTCTCTTGCCGAGAAATCCAGCTCCAGTGTTTCCAAGCTCCCCTTGCGGGGTGTTGGGAAATCGAGTCCTGAGACCGAGAGATACCAGACCTCCTTTATTCTAAACCAAGGAACTGAGCTGATTAGACCCTAGGAGAAATCTTGGATAGATTCTTGGCAAAAGAATACTTAACTAATGCTACACCACACTTACTCCTTCCCTCGTACTAGACTTAGGTTAGGTACATCGGGGTAGGCATATATTTTAGAATCACCAGTTGAGTACTTTTTAGTCTTTATTTATGTATGTGTTTTATGGGTTAGAAACCATACCATGCTTTTACAGTATTATTTTATAATACTCTTCTTGCTGTATGCATTATACTTTACAGCCAGTATTATGATTGTAGCAGTTCATTTCTTCTGCATGAGAAAGAAGACTGTTCAATAAATACTTTTATTGAAAACGCCCGTCTCTCTATTTCTCTGCACCTCCGGTGAAACGAAGCATGCACGAATAACAGAGTGAAATATCTATCTATTATTTCCACGACTCTGAAAATAGGTTTTATCTTGGGGAAACAAAGTTCTCGAGTTTATGCAGCTGTCAGAAACTAAACCCTTCTTGTTTATTTGAGAAAGTTTCTAGTGACTTCTGAGCTAGCTGGCACTCACAATTAAGGGCCATATGTAGGTGGCAAAATACCGGTCGGTAACGGCCGATTTCGGCCGTTACCGACCGGTATTTGTACTTCCAGATGTAGGGGGCCTGAAAATTACCGATTCTGTATATTTACCGAATCGGTAATTTTACCGAATCGGTAAATGTACAGAATCAGAAATTTGGGATGTAGGTGGCACTGGAAACAGTGCCACAGGCCCTTAGAAATTTGTTATTTACCATGAAATACAATGGCATGGTAAATAATGAATTTCTGTGTACATGCACATCTGTGCATGTACACCTGTGCCATGTGGCACACATACATGCCCTAAGGGCATGTATGTGTGCCACATTGCACACAAGCCAGAATCAGGGGTGCAACAGGGTGTCAAAGTGACACCCTGTCCCCCTTGACAAATCGGTAAAATTTCCGAATCGGTATTTACCGATTCGGTAATTACCGAATATTCCCGATTTGGTAATGTTTAAAGAATTATTACCTACATGGCATTTACCGAATTGTAAATACAGAATCGGTAAAATTCAGTATTTACGATTCGGTAAATGCCATTTACCTACATATGGCCCCAAGTCTAATATATTTGATAGTCCTAGTCGACCTAAGTCCTACGTCACATCTATATGATATATTATTCCAATGCGCAGAGCCTATTGGGAATCTAGTAACTACACTACACGATCAGACACAGAGATTCAGTCATAAAGGGTCAATGATTCGTGCTGCACTAAGGTAAGGGCAGCAGATGTGAAATAATACACTTAAGATTCTATGGTAAAGGGTCCATGAGTTGTGCTGCACTGAGATAGGGGAATCTGAAGCATTTAGTGTGTGTGCAGCCAGCGATGATGCGTGTTGCTGTCGAGCCACACTGGAAGCAATGTCTGTTGCCTACTGGACTGCATCATCTGCAATTGCGACTCGATGTGAATTGTGAACCCTGCTGTCCGCAGTGTAGATCAAAGGCAGTAGTTAGCACAGACATCAAGGAATCCTTTTTGTCACTTCCTCTTGACAAAGTCCGAGGACATGGGGTACAATTCTGTTCGCAAGTAATAAATCAAGACTGAATTCAAATTGTGAGCTCTGCTGTCCGCAGTGTAGACTGTCATTCAGTGTTCCTTTGGACTTTAAAGATAAATTTGGTCATTGTTGTAAAGCTATAACGAATATAAAACAAGTTCTTGAAGCAAGGATACTAAAAGGATAATATTTAGGTTTTAGGCATGTTATACTTAGTTGCCTACTGGACTCTGCAATTAATGAATCAAGACTCAATTTTAAATGAGAGCCCTGAGGCAGCAGTCAGCAAGGGCCCACAGCCATGTGGTGCTGAGTTGAGCTGCACAGTTAGTGTCACATGAAGCAACCAGTGTGTGTGGAGCCTGCGATGATGCTTGGTCCGGGCGGGCCACACTGGTAGCAATGTCTTTTGCCTAATGAATTCTGCCTTAATAAGTCCACGTGGCATTGACTTGTGATGCACCTGAAGCTCTCAGTGTGTTCGCATTCTGCGATGATGAGTGGTCCGGGCGGGCCGCACTGGGAGCAATGTCTTTTGCCTACTGGACTGCGTAATCTGCAATCGCAACTCTATCTGAATGGTGGCCCTGCTGTCTGCAGTGTAGATCGAAGGCAGTAGTCTATACAGACATAGGTCTGTGGGGCTGTGCTCCTGGGTTCGCAGGGGGCATGTGTTCTAGGAGGCCGGCGGTCATGGCGGAGGCCTCATGGCAGGGTGAGGGCTGCCGCCCTGGCAAACGCTTTGGCCTTCCCACAAGTGAACCACGCCCAGAGCCCAAGCCTATTTATTCATACTCCTGCGCTTTAGTGGCATACGTTGGACCAGCCCACTCCGCATCCGCTTCCAGGGGGGACAACATAGCTACATGACGGAGATCTTCCCCATTGCCTGAGGTAACATGGTTGCATCTATTGTCCACAACACTACAAGTTCCAGCAGTATATGCTCACATGGAGAGGATTGTGCTCTGCAAAGTGAGGTCTTGTTAAAAGGGGTTCAAAGACAACCAGTAACCAAAGACCCCTTTATGTTGCCCGGCGGTGTCGCCTCTATGACCCACCAATATTAATCAATGAAGAAGCAGGCGCTGGAGACTGGAAGGCAGGAAACGAGGATTTTATTCTCTCCGGAGGAGAACACATCAATTCAGACAGCAAGTATCGTCACGAGGTGCTCTAACCACATCTCTGAGGCCTGGCCTCTTATACTAGGGTTTATGACCTTTATTGCACGTAACACATTCTCGCAACACTTTGATATTTGAAAGAACATCCTCGGAATCTCCCCTTCAGGCCCGTTCCCACATACATTTACAGTTGAATTCCCCACCCCGGTCACAACAGGTGATGATTGTCGCGCAGCAGGGCATTCCGCCGATTCACGGAATGCGTGGAGTTTGATCGGATCTCATAGGGTGGGGGCTTTGATCGGCTCGAGGGTCTTTTGATGGGGAGGGGAAGCTTCTTACTGTACGGGGTAATAAACAGTATCCGCAGGGCCAGGTGGCGGCCTGGGAACAAGGAAGACAAACGGGGACACAGGGAAAGGGGGTTTGCATCAAAAGGATCTGAGACCATGAAAGGGATGAGGGGAGGTGTCGCGCTGGGAACAGGATGGGATTCTGTGGTGAAGCTGCGCTGAAGAGGGGTTTATGACCCAAGGCATGAGAGAGCGGGGGTTGTCAGCGTGCGGGGGATGCTTGCGAGGTTAGGAGAGAGAGAGAGAGACGCGCTGGCTATCAGCGAGGGGCAGGGAGGCCATGGTGCTCAAAATGGCTGCCGCTTATGCGCAAGGCATGTGAGAGTGGGAATGACCGGTGCGTGGGGGTCTTTCGTGAGGGTGATTCTGATCGTAACAGCCAAAATATGGCAGATGTGCATGACGAAAAAGTGTGGCATCGGGAAAAAGGCAAGATGGCGTAGATAATGTTCACCAAACTGTATTAATTTTCCACAGTCCTCCCTTTAACATTTCCAAGACATCTTGCTGGCCTATTTCCTATCTATACCTATTGCAGCGGTCATAAGTAAGGGAGAGGGGACTTAGGCAAAGGAACTGTATATAAACATCACATTATAAACATCACATTGAAAAATCTCATCATCTAGTAGGCGGGTTCATCGTTAAGTTGGTTGCAGAAAAAGTCATAGTAATGCAATATCAGACTAGAATTATGTAGCGAGGGCGCTGGGTACAGATCATAGATACTTATAGTCATTTGGAATAGGAACTGGTAAGTTATCATATAAATAAGTCCTTTTTGTACTCGGCAGGAGCATAGTCAGTCCAATGGTGGTTGGGAGAGAAATGAGATATAATAAAAATAAATACCAGAGTTCTCAATGTCTTTGTCGTCTTCTGTTGGCACTGTTAAGCACCTGGATTACAATTTGTTCTGTCAACAGGAATGTTCATGTGGATTGAGTCGTTGGAGGTCTGCGGGCAGGGGTACATCTTTCTGTCGTTTTCGCCAGACCTCATGGGAGAAATGCGTTATGGTTTCGGGCACGTACATTTTCTTCCATAACTCAGAGCATAGTTATTAGGAGGCAGAAAGGATGGTGATAAAAAGTGCAATTGTCTTTGAGTGGTGGGGTCTGTTTGTTTCTCGAGTCTCTGTGGTGGGTATTTCCTGTCGCTTCCATCATCATCGAGGCGTTCAGCAGCGGGTAGAACCACATACTTCGTTCATCTTCTCTTCGGGGGCGACCCTTGGTGGAGTTCTAGGTCACCGTTCTGATATTAACATAGTTCGTGGTCTACTTAGTCGGAGCTCCCTCCCTTTTGACGCAGGAAATACCCTTCTCTGGATGGTTCAGTAGCATTTAGAGGATTTTGAAAGTTCAGGTGGAAGGGGGTGTGTGTGAGGGGTCCTTATGGTAGGTCGGAGGAGGAGGGGATGGAGCAGGGCCAAGTCGGGAACAGATCCGGAGGACGGAACGTTTTTGACGGGCGGGTCCGTAACCGGGTTCAGAGAGCGGGGACTTTTCGGCACACATCAATCATAGAGCAGGGGCCTCAGGTCAGCCCTTTCCTTTAGGTTTGTCGGAAACAGTGCCTCGTCCTGCGACTCCTTACTGTTGTGCTCTCGCCTTGGCCTCTGTCGCTGATGTTCCACGACCTGCAGTCGGGCCGCGTGCTCCCACATCCGGTCTCTTTCTCCTCCGACAGTGGTACCCTTAAATGAGTTTGAAAAGACAGTCTTTAGAGATTTTGCAGAGGAAGGTAATTACATAAATCTATTTCTCTCCCAACACCAAGCAACTGGGGTAAACATCCGCTACATCGAGATTTGCAGCCAACGTATAAACAATTGATGATGGGTTTGCTGGATTTCCTACAACTTCCCTTTGTGGCTAATTCTTTGGCGTTTTGTTGGTTATTACATTCATTTGTCGTGGTACGAGGTCTGATACCCATTCATTGCATTCGCCTATTACAGTAGATGTCAGTTCTTCTGGTAGAGACCCATCTCCCTAGTACGAGTCTTGCAAGGCTAGGCCGGTCTTCAGGGCTTTGTATCTTACGGAAAAGTGCAACGTGCTATTCACCATAGTCTGATAGGCATCCTTCTGAGGGATGAACATAGGCTAAACGACTCTCCATTACATCAATGCGTCCTATCTTTTAGCTAAACATCCTATTTTCAACAAGGTTTACTGCAACAAGTTCCTTCAGTTTCGATCTACTTTTAACTTTGCAAGCATCTTTCTAACTTTCTACATAGTTTCTCACAACCTGGCTACTACAAAAACACGGGGGGGCTTGCGATAATTATTAAACTTATCCTTGGGGTGGGTGGGGTCTTATGGGAAACAACTAGGAACACAGCGAATTGGAGCAAGGGCGTTTTTCAGATTCTCGTTCTGGGCAGCTGATACTAAACTGGGGGCATTCTGGGAAGACGGGGGTGTCTCGATCATTTTTTACTTCTTGGGGTACGGAGACAACTTGGAATGGGGAAGGTCGCATTACCACAGACATTTTTTTATCATAGAAGCCACTGACAAATAGTTCCCTGACTGTGGGTCAAATTTAGGGAACCTTAGTCGTCTTACCTGTCCCTTTCCTTTTGGACAATTTAATTTTCATCCATATTTAGCAGAAAAGGAGAGGTAGTAACGTGGTATCGATACAATTTTATTTAGGACGAATTTGTGCAAATACTTGTGGTATTTGGGGCCAATCAGGAGGTGCACCAGGTTCGCCAATTAGGTGCCAGTCGCTAGGAAGAGGGAAAGTGTGGAGGGGTGAAAGAGAGAGAGAGAGAGAGAGAGAGAGAGAGAGAGAGAGAGAGAGAGAGAGAGAGAGAGAGAGAGAGAGAGAGTAACAATAGGCCAAATAGTACACGTGTGACATGGAGAATGACCGTGTATTGTTTGGACTATTCAGTGCATTACCCAACGTTAGACGTTTCGGGTCTGTGTTAGGATGTAGAAAGCATGCAGTTTTGGGACGGAAGAGCATTAGGTCAGGTACAAAAAGGTTGCGCATTGAGTAGGGCGTCTTTTTGTGTCGTCTTGCAGCGTTAGTCCGTTTTCATGCATCGGGCGTGACGTGGCTCCAGATCCTTTACGGTACCCTAATCGGGACTCCAATGTAACCTGCAGAGGGAAAAAGGAGGAAAAGGGAGGGGGAACAACATCCGAGCACATCAAATGTACGGGCACGAAAGTCCTTTACTTACCACATACTCGTACTTATCTCCTCGGGATATAATCTCTAGGGTCTTGGTTTCTGAAGTCAAGGGGGCGGGCAGTGTGATAGGTGGTTCGTGGGGGGGTTCGAGGTTGGCATTATGGATCGTGTGTAGGGAAACGCTAAAAAGAGGAATCAGAGGTGCCTAGCGCGAGGTACCTGGTTTTGTAGATGTATCTGGCCATCGGGATCCTTAAATCATTCCCGAAGCTGTGATGTTCTAAGGCATATCAGTTCTTCGGTCAACCCTGTCCCTTAGTACCTTCGACCACCATACCTTTATAACATTCTATCAATCACACCGCTTTACTTTACCCATTCTCAGAAGTCGAGGTCCTTCTTCATACGTTAGTTCCTGAGCTTAGTCGCATATTTTGGAGGCAGCGTATCATACCTTTGATTCGATCATCACTCCAGGGCCGAACAACCATTTTTCAGATAACCTTAAAAAAAGAGCAGAACGGTTGCGCACAGAAAAAGCCCTCCCACCAATTCCCACATTTACAAAAGCATGTGATGCCTATTCATAGTTTGGAAAACCTTTATTTGCATAATCGTTCAGTACGTAAAATGTGAGAGTGCAATCATATTTTGGCCGGACATGTCGACGATGGAAGCACATACAGTAGGGGGGTTATTTTGCGGCACAAGAACATGTTAAAAAGGCCTAATTAATTATTTGCAAGTAACTAAAAACGTTTCATTGCGTGATGAGGGATCAGGGGCATTTCAGTTCATAAATGGAAACACAGTCAAGCTCATTGTAATCACATTTCCTAGATGTATACCGTGGGTGTGCATCATAGGCGACGTTATGTACCAGTTACAATAAATATCAAAATAAATCGTTCATTGAAATCAACATTTTTACGGGACCCCTTTCAAATGTTCGCCAAGTGAACCCTCCTCCCTTTTTCATCAAGTGCGCAATGGTTCGTATATATATCTTAGTACATCAAGTCTCATTAGCTAAGGAACACCACGAGGCATCCGTTAGTTCCTATTGATACTGGCGCCATTTTGGGCGAGGCCGGTTTAGTCCGGAAGTAGCATCAGGGGCAAAAATGTCTCCGACGATTGGCGGTTGGACCAGGGTCCCTTTCGGCAGTTCAAAAAACCTGTGCCAACAGAGGGGCTGGTGGTGTGGACCGTCAATCAAGAGAGGGAGGGAGGTAGAGTCTTTCTTACCGGGTCATGTTGATGTTCAGCCGGAACTTACTCGAGTTTGTTAGCCCATAATGTTCCTGGGTGGTTCAGACTGAAGCTGGTGCAGACACGAGAGCACCACCATCTTGTAGCTGTGCCGTGGTTATTTCATTAGTGATCAATGCAGCTGTTCCCCACCGGAAGCCTGAAGGGGCCGAGGGCTCTTGGGACTTTGGTAGAATCTTCAAAGTCGAGGGGATGTTTGTCGATGGTGGGGGCTTGCGCCCAGGTGGGCAAGCGCCCGAGTTGCAATTTCGGACAAAGTTACTCCAGCGGCCTAGACCCGCCTTCCAGAGGGCCCAGGCGCCATTTTGAGACCCTGCAGCTGCCGCCCTTCGTCGTATCTATCAGGAGTGGAAGAAACTTCTTGTGGTGATGAAAGCGGAACATCATGCTGTTGGAGCAGGACATTTTGGTTCGGGGCGCCAGGGTGCAGCTGTGGAGCCTTCATCTGGGGAGGTGAGGGAGGCTCGTCCGTGCCGCCTCCCTCTCCCGGCGCCTCCCACGTCGCCCCTTTGAATCAGGGGTGCACATGATGACCACCCTACACCCCTGATTCCGACTCTTGGGGGACCATTGTACGTCCGGTGCTGCGCAAGTATGCCCGTCGGACATTGTATGTCCTGTGCTGCGGAAATATATGTGCGTCGGACATTGTAAGTTCTGTGCTGCGCAGGTATATGGCCGTCGCCCGGCTGGAGGACATCGGCGCCGGGCCAGGGCAGGGAAGCATCCTACCTGTGGAGGTGGGAGAGGCTCGTCCGCGTCGCCTCTCCCTCCCTGCCCACCCTGCATCAGCTCGATGGAAGAATTCGCGATGGCCGGACCAGGAGATACGAGGGAGGGGGTCATTTGCATCCGCCCCCTCCCTACTCGTGGCCCGGGGGACGCCATCCCTGGAAGGGTAGTATGGGAAGACCATTTCATTGCCTGCTTTGAGGAGCCTCCTGTACCTTCTCGCCGGTGATCTCTTTTGGTCTATGGCTGTTGGCAGGCCCCGCCCCACACGTGCTATGTGTTTCAGGTGGGCGGGACCGTCGAACTGTTACATTTCGAGGACTTCCGGAGTGAGTGTAATATGTTTTGTATTTCTCCTATTAGTACAGTTTGCTTTAGAGAGTGTTTTACTAGTTATTCTATTTACCGTTGGTTGTGTGTTATCTTTACCGTAATTAAATCCTAAATTATATAACAGATGCTTGGCTTCCTTGAGTCCTTTCTCTAACGGGGGTTGTTTACACTGGCCTGTAATTGTTTTTGTTTTTCAGAGTGGGGGAGCAACAGAGAGCAATCAGTCCCAGAACTCTAACATGTCGTTAAGATTGGTCTGACGAAATCTGTGCCATCGAGCATAATCAAACGTGGTGGTTCTATCCGTCCTGTCCGTGCTAGTCTGATTGGTTTTTATCTCGCGCCTTTTCCCTTTCTGTCGGCCAGTTCTTTCTGTCGACCCTCCGCTCTTACCTATGCTCTGTAGAGTCGGGCATTGGGCTTTCCAGTGCCCGAGGCATCTACAGAAAGCACATTGGTTTTGTTTTAAATCTGTTCGTCCTGTGCATAGTGTCGGGGGATTACTTTCGGGTCGTTGTGTCCCGGGGTTGTCCTGTCGGCACATCCCTTTACACCGTTCCCTTTTCATGTCTACTCCTCGGAACTGTGCCATCACTGGCCCTTCCCTTTGCCTACTAGACGTTTGGAGGGTTGTCTGTCGTGTCTCTTCACCCTTTCTGACTTCATCTCTTTCCTTTCGTCGTGTGGCTTCTTTGCGCCACATACCGAGACTATCGAGCATAATAGGTGTTGTTTCATTCCTATGAAGGGCTATTTCTACCGTTTCTATTTTGTCAAGATCGAAGGATCCTATCAGTGGCCACTGACTTTCTCGATCCCTTTTCGTATATTTATGCCATAGCTCGCTATAGGCTATAGCGATCAATCCATGCTTCATGAACATGTCCTTATTAGGGGTGCCTTCCAGCGGAGCCGGATGGTTCATCTCTAATAAGCGGTCCGGGCTAAACAGGCTACTAACCAGTGGGGAGAAGACAGGCATGACGGATCACAATGGGGATAATAGTCAGCACTACCTATCTTATCACTGCGTGCAAAGACTAGACAGAATATTTCTATTCTACGTTGTTTGCAGGCAGTGAATACCTCATGAACCAATCTCGAGCAATCAATGTTAGGTCAAAAATAAAAAATCAATATGGTCAATGGGGAGAATAAGTAGGCTCGCAAAGGTCCGCGTCACCTACCCTTTCACTATCTGCAAAGAGGGGACCTATTCTTCCCTGTTTGCAGACAGAGAATCTCCAGAAAACAATCTATAACAGTTAATCAATGGGGGAGGGGCAATTGTTCAGTGGGGGAGAAAGATAGGTCCGACGGATGCGTACCTATCCTTCACTGTTTATAAAGGGAGAGCCTGTTGTTTCTCCGTTTGCAGACAGTGAATCTCCAAATAAATTAACAAAAAGTAATACTAGTATTTTCTCATCAATTATCAATCACTTTCGCAATTCGTCGTGTTTACACGACCTTACCCGGACCGCATGGACAGTTTCTTGTCTTCCGAATCCAGCGCCCGATCGTCCTCTTCTCTTCGTACTCCTTGTGGCACTCCTGATGGTTCCCAGTCAGGACCGCAGATCACTCGAGAGAGGTCTGTTCGGAACCAGTGAAGTTCGGATGATCGGCTGTCAGACGAGGGTCTATCGGACAGGGTACCTTCCGATCGTTGCAGTCGTTCACTCTGTCGTCAGGACCTCTCCCACTGGATCCACGAGTCGCTGATGGGCCCCACGTTGGGTGCCAATTGTTAAAAGGGGTTCAAAGACAACCAGTAACCAAAGACCCCTTTATGTTGCCCGGCGGTGTCGCCTCTATGACCCACCAATATTAATCAATGAAGAAGCAGGCGCTGGAGACTGGAAGGCAGGAAACGAGGATTTTATTCTCTCCGGAGGAGAACACATCAATTCAGACAGCAAGTATCGTCACGAGGTGCTCTAACCACATCTCTGAGGCCTGGCCTCTTATACTAGGGTTTATGACCTTTATTGCACGTAACACATTCTCGCAACACTTTGATATTTGAAAGAACATCCTCGGAATCTCCCCTTCAGGCCCGTTCCCACATACATTTACAGTTGAATTCCCCACCCCGGTCACAACAGGTGATGATTGTCGCGCAGCAGGGCATTCCGCCGATTCACGGAATGCGTGGAGTTTGATCGGATCTCATAGGGTGGGGGCTTTGATCGGCTCGAGGGTCTTTTGATGGGGAGGGGAAGCTTCCTACTGTACGGGGTAATAAACAGTATCCGCAGGGCCAGGTGGCGGCCTGGGAACAAGGAAGACAAACGGGGACACAGGGAAAGGGGGTTTGCATCAAAAGGATCTGAGACCATGAAAGGGATGAGGGGAGGTGTCGCGCTGGGAACAGGATGGGATTCTGTGGTGAAGCTGCGCTGAAGAGGGGTTTATGACCCAAGGCATGAGAGAGCGGGGGTTGTCAGCGTGCGGGGGATGCTTGCGAGGTTAGGAGAGAGAGAGAGAGACGCGCTGGCTATCAGCGAGGGGCAGGGAGGCCATGGTGCTCAAAATGGCTGCCGCTTATGCGCAAGGCATGTGAGAGTGGGAATGACCGGTGCGTGGGGGTCTTTCGTGAGGGTGATTCTGATCGTAACAGCCAAAATATGGCAGATGTGCATGACGAAAAAGTGTGGCATCGGGAAAAAGGCAAGATGGCGTAGATAATGTTCACCAAACTGTATTAATTTTCCACAGTCTGTCCAGCACATTACCGCTACACTTGATATTGTGTGCATTTTTATTGATGGGTGACTTGCGTCCTTCACACATACTTGGTTGCCACATCTCCCAACATTCAGCTATTGTGTGGCTGAGCGACCATACCATTTTTGGAAGATTAGCTGTCCTGCTCTGCGCTGACTTGCTGGTAGTAGGGAGGGGGTGGTCCGGAGGGATATCCTGAGGGTGGTGGCAGTGGGTGTTGTGGCCTTCTTGGGTGTCGGACCTGCATGATCAGTAACTCTATGACATGTGTTGGTCTTCAGATCTGATTCTGGGCTGGGCTCCCTTTCACACTGTAGGTAGACGTCCTGATTCACACCTATAAAAGGCAGATGTTAAATTCCTACTGCTAACACAATTTATCTCCTGTTTTTGGATTACACTCCAGATTTAGCTGCTCGTTGAAAATATTGGAAAGTGGTGTTTTTACGTGTTATTTTTGCACGGGAACGCCTACTCTGCATATTATTAGCGTTTGTTGTTTACTCTCATTTGTGGCAAATTTTTTAGCGGAAGCTATTGCTGGAAAACTGGCGATATCGGCTGTTTTCACTAGGTTGAGAATGGAATGATAATTTAAAATCACTGAAAAAAACATAGGTTTTAATGAACATTATAATTAGAAATTAGCATTTAGAAAACATTTGAAATTCACGGAAAAAACCTTAGGTTTCAGGCACGGTATAGTTAGAAATTAGCATTTGAAAAACCTTAGAAATTCACAGAAAAAAACATAGGTTTCAGGGAAGTTATAGTTAGTTGGACACTTCACTCGTATAAAACCATACAAATTTCTCCGTTATAGTTAGTTGAGCTAACTATAACTCGCTCCCAGCAATGCACTGCTGATGATGTCATATATTACATTATTCATGACCTGGTCAGTGACATCACTGATGACATCACTGATGACATCATCCGCGTGAAAATCTGATGCACCTCCTCACACCTTAATAAAACCTTTGAAATACCCACTCTAAAATACAGACTACCATTTTCGAAACAATAGAGACACCAATACCAGTGACTACGTATGCAATCACTGATTCTTAGGTCTACACACACATCCACTCATTCACCCATACAGTCACTCAAACATGCAGTGACTCACCAATACAACACTATTATAGGCACTCATACACCTATACAAATACTCACACCACCACTCATCCAGAGTTACTCATACATCTAGTCAGTCATGCAAAGAATCAATCACACTTCTATTTAATCACATATACAGTTATACACATACAACCTCACTTACTCATACAGATACTAACATATACTTACTCTCATACAATCACTGATACAAGTACATACTCATCTATACAGCCACTCTCACAATCACTGACTCTCACGTATAGTCATTTATATACTCCAACTCTCACATACACTGCCTTTTACATATGTAGTTACATGGACATGTAGCACAGAGATATCCATTCACTCACCAACACACCTATACACACACTTACCCACCCATACAGCTGTTTCCTCATGCACTCTTAAACCCATACACCCAGTGAATGAAGCACTCACACATCTATGGACAGGGTCACACATCTCCCACCCACACACACACTCAGGCACCCATACAAATACTCAGGCAACCTATCAATAACCCATATAGACACTCATTTAGCTACTCACCAACCGATGCAGCACCTTAAACAGCAATAGACAGACTGATACAGACATTCACACAGTTTAGTCACTAACCCATGCATTCAGACACATTTAATCACTGACTTATACAGTCAGTCACGCACCCACTAAATCCTCCATCCAGACACTTATACACCAAATCATTCTTCAATACACCTTGGCAAATATATATATAAAACATATTTAAAATTTACAGAAACACACAGTCACTGGATGATGTCATCGGTGATGTCATTTGAGATGTCATCAGTGATGTCATCAGTGATGTCACTGACCATGTCATGATTGATGTAATATGTGACGTCATCAGCAGTGCATTGCGGGGGTGCGAGTTATAGTTAGCTCAACTATCGGAATTTCGATGGTTTTGTTCGAGTGAAATGTCCAACTAACTAGAAGTCCCTAAAACCCGTGTTTTTTTCAGGATATGTATATATATACATATATTACCTACTGGCAGTCACCAGCAGGTAGTTATAGTTAGGACCTATTTTCCATAGGAAATCCGCAACATTCTATGTGCAATACCTTTGGCGCCGGTTAACGAATCTTGGAGAAATGTTCAACAACTCATGGGGCGCTCCGGTCCGCTCCTATCCTGAAAGTTTGGGGGTGATTCGTCAAGTGGGGGCCAAGAAAAAAGGGGGGTTTCAAAACGTGTTTTCCCCATGCAATTTCCCATAGGAACCTTAAGTTGCAGCTACAGCCCGAATTGCTGAACGGAATTACACCAAATTTGGCAGAGAGGTAGTCCTTGGTTCAGACTTGTGCCTTTTTGTTAAATGGTGTAAATCTGTTCAGTAGTTTTTTAGATATTAAAGGAAAAAAAAAATATATATATATATCTGGGCGGAGCCTAATGACACATCTCATTGTCTCATTGTGAGATCTGATTGGCTGTCAGCACTTCATCCAAGAAGTGTTGGCAGCCATAATAGGACCAATATACATGATAGAACCTCATTAAAAAGCATTGCAATTAATGGAAGGATTTAAGACTTTAGTTACATTATACATCATTTGTTGATGGTACCATACTCATTTTAGGAATTGTGGTGTGTTCAAAGGTGATTATACCATGTGAAAAAGCCTTCTGCTGGGATATCATGAATCATGTTTGAGAGAAAACTATTTAATCATACTTTTCCTACAGAGGTTTGGAAGGTGATCTATAAGCTAAAATGAGAGCATATTTTCTGTAAATTCACATTATCTTTCTCAGTCATGTGAGAATGAAGTCTGACATTCTCAGTAAAACATGTACATCCAACAAGGGCAGATGCTGTCAGTTGATTCCTTTGTGTTGTACTGCAGTTTCCCAGAGTATTCTAAAGAACAACTAGAGTGCTAACAGCCTTACTTATGACAAAAGTATAGCACACCTGAAGCCATCTTGATTGGAATAAAGTGATAACTCTTAAAACATTTAATTTAAAATGGAACACAACGACGGGGTTCATTTTGCCATGGAAAGTGTGATTAGTGCTGCAAAAAGAACAAGCACCAGGGAGCAGCCCACCAATCAGGGGTCAGGCATAGGTGGACAGTCGGAGACAGCTGGCAATATGGCAGCCAGGGCACGCACTGGGTGGAGCCATGGGGTGGGGGTGAACAATTTAGAAGAGCGGTGGTTGCAAGCGTGCAAGTAAAGGCAAGAGTTGAGGAGAATGTGTGGAGAGCAAGAGTGAGGATGCCAAGGGAAAGGGAAGTTTCAAGGAAAGAAGGAAAGAAAAAAAGAAATGGGAAGAGAAAAGAGAAAAGAGGATTAGCATAAAGAGAACAGATAAAGGAGCGATATGAGGAGGGAGGCTGCAATAGGGCGGAGTGCACTCTTTGTGCTCGTGTTGAATTCCTTACCGCTCCAGGGCACAAACACTCCCAACCGTAGGTCGCTATGAAAGCCCAATGGTCTCTGCAAACTGAACTGCGCTTCCCAGTGGACTGGACTAGATAGTGCTTGCCTTAACTCAGAGGTTGAAACGACAGTCTTAATAAGATGCTGCTTATTTGTTTCAATTTAATAATAATATAAAAAAACATTAATGTTTGATGACTAGTTCTTTGAATAGAGCTGTTCCGTAAGTAAAATTTTCTTTCTAAAGAATGCTGTGTATTTAATGTTGCACTGTGATCTATTTTAAGGCCTGGCCTAGAGAGAACTTTAGATGTCTCACTAGTCCCATATCAAAGAAAGATATACATCAACAAGGAAGAGAGGGGAGGGGGAGGAGAAATGCGACACGGCGGGAGGGGGCGGGCAGGGGAGGGGGCGGTAACCTAGTGAACTTAAAGTTTAGAACCACATCCCGATCAAGTTGAGACTGATCCCCTGTCTAAAAAAAAAAACCGTTTTACTACACCATTTGAATTTTTTTTAAATGCTACCATACTGTCATTAGAAAAAATGCTGATCACATATTAACCAGGAAGTGCTGTCTTTTGAGATTATAGACAGGCACATGTAAGTCATTTTGGAAAGTTCTCGTTCTAGTCTCCGGCGCTTTCCCAGTGTTTAGCGCATTTTTCGGATTAGCAAGCAAGTTAAAAGACGGGCTACGAATGCTCACAATACGTTCCTGAGAGCCACAAGAAGGTAATACCCGGTTGCGAGTGCAGCCTCCAGCATGTAAGTAAGATGACGGCAAGTCTTAAAAACAGCCGCCCATTGATAACAAAAGTTTAGCTAACCTACTAAGAGACGGGAAACTTTCAACCCATGATTTTTACCCCGCAGTGTCTGATCGGGCTACGAATGCTCACAATACGTTCCTGAGAGCCACAAGAAGGTAATACCCGGTTGCGAGTGCAGCCTCCAGCATGTAAGTAAGATGACGGCAAGTCTTAAAAACAGCCGCCCATTGATAACAAAAGTTTAGCTAACCTACTAAGAGACGGGAAACTTTCAACCCATGATTTTTACCCCGCAGTGTCTGATCACAGGCGCCCTCACCTTCCGTGCCAGCTCATGGGGGTATTTCTTCATTGAGCCTATGTTTGCATACAGAATCACCGGAAGACGCAAGGAAGAGAGGGGAGGGGGAGGAGAAATGCGACACGGCGGGAGGGGGCGGGCAGGGGAGGGGGCGGAGAGGGGAGAGGTGCGACACGGCAGGAAGACGAAAGGAAGAGAGGGGAGGGGGAGGAGAAATGCGACACGGCGGGAGGGGGCGGAGGGGTAAACAAAGACGGACGTGCACGCGCCCGTGACTTTTAAGGTCAATGCGCATGCGCATAAGCTCAATGCGCATGCGCATTGACCTTAAATTTATCGTGCACTGCAAGGAATCGCCACGATTCCTTGCAGTGTGGATAAAGAGTGGATAACTCGCAATAGTCTCGCTTTGCTCGATGCGCATGCGCATCGACAACAGGCGAGACCTAAAAATTATGGCACATTTTGAGTGACCTCTCAAATTCTCTCTATTTCATTAAAAAACATTCTGACATGCAGACTGAAACATGTACTTTCAATACCAGCAGCAGACTTCCCTGGTGAGCAGTAGCTTTACTACAGTAATCTAATGAGCAACTAGAGTGCTAATATTCAGAATTTATGGCAAATGTGTGACACATCTGAATGCCTTCTTGATGGAACCAAAGTAAAAAACATAAAGTATTTCCTACTGAGGAGACTGTAGTAAATGAGGAAATTAGGAAACTTCATAACAAATAAGTCTCCCAAAATGACCACCAGAGACAAAAGAGCCCAAATGTGGCACAAATATCACCCAGATGTAGCCCAAGTATCGCCCAATGACAGAATGTCCCAGTGTGTTCTAAAGAACAACTAGAGCGCTAACAGTCTTACTTATGACACAAATATGGAACACCTGAAGCCATCTTGATTGGAATAAAGTGGTAACACTTAAAACATTTAATTTGCAAAGGAACAAAATGAGGGGGTTTTATTTTGCCATAGAAATTATGATTAGTGCTGCCGAAAGAAAAATTAGGGCACATTTTGACTTCTCAAATCCTCATCTATTTCACTGACCATGTCATGAATGATGTAATATGTGACATCATCAGCAGTGCATTGCGGGTGCGCGAGTTATAGTTAGCAGAACTAACTATAACGGAGGAATTTCAATGGTTTTGTACAAGTGAAATGTCCAGCTAACTAGAACAGCCCTGAAACCTATGTTTTGTTTGGTGAAAAAAAAATATATATATATATATATAGTTGCTACATTTAGCTATAGTAGGTTATATAATATATGGCGGTGGTGTCGGGCTTGAAACGATAAAATTTGCACCATCTACATGGGTTTGCCTCGTCTTCATTCAGAGCAGGATTGTGGCTGGAGGACGATTCCTTTATATATATAGTTGCTACATTTCGCTATAGTTGGTTATATTATGATATTATGTTATTGTCTTTTTTTGTGCCCTGAGCCTACTTGCCCCTTGGGTATTCTTACTGTACATTATTACCTGGGGTATCAACACACTTAGGCTCTATTATGGGGCAACAGCCAATGTGGTGCAGACTATGATATTCCCATAACAGGAACTATTTTTCATTTCCCAGGTTACAATTGAACATGTGTTTGATTTTGATTTCCATTAAAGTCTGCAATTCTCAGCGACACATATACAGTTCATGGAATATGCTGAATGCATGCTTTATAAAATATTGTTTAGTTAGATGGTTTTCTCATTGAAGTCTGTTATAGGAATGTACCAAATACCATTTAACCATGTGTTATAATTTATGTACAGACTTTGTCTAGTGTGTTTGCATGCACTTTGACCCAATATGATTATGTATTTTATCAACTGATATTTCGTTATCTTGACTACACTCCAAGATGGTGCCCACAGTCATATTACATTTTGTGTCCTTTGTCTGTGTCTATGTACTATGGTTGTTAGTTATGTTTGTTGTCACTTTAGACCCTTTACTCATGATCAAGACACTACTGGTGTTGAAATGTATTGAGTGTGTTGCTGAATAAACCTCACTCGGAGATCTAACTTGTTGGGAGTGCACATGACTTTTTTTTATTCATTCAGGCCCCACGCTCGGTCAGGCTCAGGCTTAGCACTACGAGGTCAACAGCCTGATGGGACTTATATATATATATATCCGGCTCAAAACTCCATTCCACAGTGCAAATGAAGGGACTGCACGCAACAAGGTACTCTGTTATTTTTATTCACCGAGGATTCCACAGGACGCGTTTCGGCTTGCACGCCTTTTTGGACCGGTTTACAAAGTGCATTGCAAAAACCATCATTATTATATCCGGTGTAGACTGAGGGTTTCCGGGTCAAACACAATAGGCATAGTAGACAGACTTAAAACATAAATATACATAGAGGTGTCATGAGCCCAAAAATGAGAAATTAATTTCTTCTTTTCGCCTGTTTGTTTAAACCAAATTGTAAACAATATCTTTCAAAAAAACAGGAAAATATTCATGTTCTCTTTCTCAATTACATTTCAACTCAGTCAGTCAGTAATTCTTTATTCGATAGTTAAAAAACATCATAAAAGTACACATATATACAGGTTTAAAAAAGAATTACATTACAATAAATAAGACTATCGCAGATTTAAATATGCAATCATGTGAACAGTATACACTACAAGGGTCCCTTCAAGAGCCCTCCCCTCTTGAGTTTCTTAACTTTACAGCAGTTCTAATGAAATTCATGATACAACAAAGTTACCATGGGTCCGGTGCTCTTTGTAAAAACAATAAGGCCATTTTAGAGTGACGGAACTTCTATTTTTTTAGAACGTCTACCAGGAATCTACGTCTAGGGTCTTTGAAAAAAGGACACAAAAGTACAAAATGAAGGGTGTCCTTCGAATTGTCGCAGCCGCAGGCGCCCTTCTGCTCAATCGTCCATGTAAAACCTGGTGGATCTGCCAGGATTTTAGGTAAAAGATTGAGCCTCAGACGGGCCATTAAAAACCTATCCTGGGCACTATACATCACATAAAGATATGGCTCTATACCCTCTGTATTCTTGATGGAACTATATTCAACTACAGTGTGTTTTAGCATCTCCCGATTTGTTCTAAATGTGGAGAATTGGTCCATCAACAATGATTTGAATTTCCGTTTATCCGAAGGTACAATAGAGCTAGTATTAGTAAAAAGATCCCTCAGGTCAATGCCCTCCAGGGTTACCTTAACATAATTAAGCCAAGGTATTTGTAGTCCCTTGTCCCTAGACAGGCAATCTGTCAGAATTTGCCTAGTTAAATCTGCCTCTTGTAAATCTGCCTCTTGGTTGGCCCAGATTTTTAGCCAGGCCATACTCGGTCTTAACTTGAGTTCATCCTCTAGAAAGGGTCTCCCTAATTCCATGTGTGCAATTACAGCTGGGGAACTCTGGGGGACCTTTAAGATCCTGCGCATAAATTTATTTTCCACCAGCTGCAATTGCTCTGTGTTGACATAACCCCAAACTTCTGAGCCATACGTGGCTTTAGACCAGCAGATCGAACCATACAGGTTCATGACCTGTTCTGGGGACCACCGGCCCAGCCTTCGGCCATAATTCAATATGGCCCCATTTGTGGAGATTAGTTTTGTGCATCGTTCCTCCACTAAGGTTCTAAAATTGAGTGCCCCATCTAAAAGCAACCCCAGGTAAGTAAAAGAGGGAGTTGTTTCCAGTTGGTGGCTCCCAATTTTATACACAAACCTCTTCCAGGGTTTGGGACCTGCCAACATCACAAAGGACTTGTTAAAGTTCACTGCCAATCCAAAGGTGTCCATGAATTTCACAAATCCATCTAGCAGACTTTGCAGGCCCCTCGGGGTACGGGCAAGCAGCACCGCGTCATCCGCGTATAAGAGCACCGGTATTTGGCACGTTCCTATTCTCGGGCAGTCAATATTTAAATCTAGCAGAGCCTGTTCTAAGTTGTTACTATATAACGAGAACAGGAAGGGGGTAAAAATGCACCCCTGCCTCACACCGCTCGTACAAGGGAATGAGTTGGTGTTCCCCCCCTCTAGATTATAACAGACTTTAGCTGTCGTGTCCCGGTGTAGCTCCCTAAGAATCTTAATCAAGCCCAAATCAATACCCATGTCCCTCATCAGGCACCATAACTTATTTCTATTAACGTTATCAAAAGCAGCTGCGAGGTCCATGAACCCCAGATAGATGGCTTCATTACTGGCTTTAGTGTACTTTGTGACCAGCATATAAAGATTAAGACATTGGTCGCTAGTGGACCTTCCGGCTCTAAAGCCGTATTGGATATCCGTGATTATATGATTATCCTCTGTCCATTCCATCAATCACTGCAAAATTACCCAGCCCAAGATTTTGGCAGGTACATCTATCAGGGAGATTGGTCTAAAACATTGTGGATTATCCCTATTACCTTTCTTGAAAATGGGGATAATAACTGCTGTTGACCAGGAACGTGGTAGACCCGTCTGGACTGCCGCATTTAGCACTCTGGTGAGAATAGGAGCCCAGAGGTCAACATTACTCAGATATAAGTCTGGTGGAGTGCAATCTGGGCCTGGAGCTTTGTTCCGAGGGAGTCCCTCGATCCCCTGCGTGATTTCCGCTAAGGAGAACTCAATAGCTGGCCCCAGTGGGTTTTCCCACCCCCATTCGGGCACTAACTCTTGGTCGTGATTGTATAAACCCTGGAAGTGAGATACCCACTGTTCCGCTAGAATATTTGTTCCAATCTCTGGAGTGTTACTATCCTGAAAGGAAGGATTGTTGATAATCCTCCAAAATTGGCTCATGTCCCTTCTTTCTCCTGCCTCCCTTAGGTCAGCCCATGCTTCATTTTGGAGAGTAGTCTTCCTTTGTTTTAATAACTGTTTATAGGTCCATCTACACTGGGTTATTCTACAATTGTCCCTAGGTTTGATTTTTAAACTAGCTTTAAGGTCTCTCAGGGCTCGGGAGCACTTGGTGTCAAACCACCTTGGTTGCGCTGTTTGCCTCAAGGGGGCTTTAGTCTTTAACAGCCCATCAACTATTTTGGTCACTGAGCTAAACGCCCTAACCAGGGTGCCCCCCACTATCTTAAGGTCGAGGCACTCATCGATCTGTGTTTCCCTTTTGCCATTAAATCTTTATAAAAGACTCCCCCATCGATCTTAGACCATCTAATCCGTCTTCCCTGGTCGATAATCTCCATCACACTGTCCACCTGAGGGCGCATCCTAGGGCGGCATGGGTTTACTAGGCTTAGCGTTAGGGGATTATGGTCGCTAAAAGCGCTCCAGTGGATCCCCTCAGTGCTAATCCAATTTTTCGCCTGTCTGGATACTAACATGTAATCTATATAGGACTGACAACCTCTTCCCTTAAAGTTCGGGGGGAGTGACCCATCACACTCCAGGCGGGCCAGATCGATAGTGTGTACCAGATCATGGTTCCTTAGGAGGTTGCTCAGGACTATTCCCTCTGCGAAATGTTCAAAGTGGGGGCCTTTCTCAATCGGGCACCGGGACCAATCTGCAGTGAGGGGGAACAAAGTTGGGCACAGGTGAGAGTTAAAATCACCCATTATCAAATTGGTAACTTCTAGCGCCCCTTTCCTATGAGCTAATTCCTGGCTCAATCTATATTCTAACTCCTCAAATGTTTGGTTGTTACCTTTTGTGGGCTCTGCATTATATAAATTATACAAAGTCCACCTACGGCCAGGACTACTATGGCCTATTGCTTAAATATTGTATGAGGACCATGAGGCGCTACTCCAAACCCCTTCCAGATTTAGGTCGACATATATTGACAGACCGCCCCTCGCTCTTCCTGAGCTAGATTTTTGAGCCGGCACAAAAAAACATTTGTACCCTGCCATGTGAAGGGGATTACCATCCACTGCCCAAGTCTCTTGTAAACTAATTACTTGAAACCCTCCAATATACTGTCTCCATTCGTTATTGGTCAGTTTTCCTATCAAACCCGCAACATTCTATGAGATGAACTTTAACTCTCCCATCGCATGCGTTGCCCTTTTGGGATGTCCACTACACTGGCTTTGGGCCCTTCTCCCTTCTTCTGGCCTTGAGGGGCTGCTTTGAGGCCCAGGATACTGTGTTAGTAATACGGGTTCAGGGACCCTCAACGCTCCTCCCATAACATGTGATGTAAGGGAACTAGATGGAGGTTCCTCCATTTGTAGTGATTTCCTGCTTTGACTTACTAGTGCGGGACATGCGTAACTTATATGGGATTGCATCTCCACAGACGGTTTTGTTACCCTCCTCACTCTCTCTACCTCACTTGGGCAACCTGTGTTAACGGACTCCCTCATGATGGTCACCACAACTTCATCTGCCATAGTTCGTGGTCAATCGTTGTCTTCTAGGGTCATGAGGGGGCGAAATCTATTTGCCCAAGGGGGATCATCTTGGCGTATTGCCATAGGTGCATTTAAACACCAACTTAGTGCCCCATGTGAAGTGAGACCCGTCCTAAGGCTCCCCTGAAACGACCTAGTGTTGTGAGTGGCACTTTGCATGGGATAGAAATAACCCAGCGGTAGTGTTCTGATTTTACTTTCCGGTTGCATCCACCCCCTGGATAATATATCCTCCACCGAGTTTGTGTCCTTAAAGTTTATAATTACACAGTTCCCCTTCAGATTTTTCTTTAAACTACCAATCCAATTCACCCTTCTAACGAGAAAGATTTTGCCACAATTATTCCCTGATAATGGTCTATGCTTATTAAGCCAGGCTATTGTTTTGTTTTTAAGTTCAGGGTATGACTCTGTCTGGTCTGGCTTCAACGCTGGCACTCCCCCCAATACCACTGCATAGGGGCATGCCTCCGGCGGTAGATTGATACTTGGTAACGGGTTAGGTATTAGTGGATTATTTACGTGAGTGGTTTGTTTTGTCTCGTTTAGTTTACTATTCAGGGGATTCTTATTTTGTGTTTGTGCAATGCACGTACTGGTCCCTTTGGCTATAGTCGATGTACCCCCCACCTTATCAGATCCCGTGCTAGTATGTGTCATCGGAGCTGGCCCTGCTTTGCCCCCAGTGGAGTTCTAATAATGCAACTAGAGAGTATGTCTTCCTGGGGAGCTACAATGGTATGTGCATCCGGACTTGTGGCTGTGGGGATAGAAAATCCAGTACTGCCCGGTGCCCTTCCCCTCTTGTATAATTCATTTATAATTTTGTCCAATCTACTGACTAGCTGTTTGATCTGACTAGCTATGAAAGTTTCTAGGGAGGATTTTAGCTCTTGAACCATCTCTTCCATCCAACTTGGGGGTACTAGCTGTTGATCCACTTGAGCTTCAGGACCTTCAGCTTCCGACTGACCTATCTGTGGAAATCTCTCTCTTGGTTTATATTTCCTGGAACCTGGGACCTTTTTAGGAGCACTTCTTTTCTTCCTAATATAGACTTCCTTGTTTAACAAGGGTATTACCTGTGCATCACCACTCGACAACTGTGCACAAGGAATATCCTGAGTCGAAAGATCGGTGCTGGTGGAAAGGGTAACCACTATGTTCTCTATATTGTTTTCCTGGGGTGGGGAGGGGGGGCAATCCCTGGTGTTATTGACAGCCTTCTCTCTGTGTGCTCTATTTCGTCAGAAACTGCACCTAATGCTTTCCTCAACATACGATCGATTGCAGAAGGTTGCGGAGTGGGGAATGACTGCGATTTAGGGTCCCCAACTACAATCCTTGGTGACAAAGGGATGTTTGATTTAGCTTTGGCGGCGCAGGTATTTACTTTAGTTGCCATAGTGGGTATCATATAGGAATTAACTATCCCAGACACTAGCACTCGTAAGGGGGTGAACCCAACCCCGCACCAATGACCAGTAGCCCTAGATCCTCACAATCCCTCCTGTACTCCCTTGAAGTAAGTCTTTGAAAGTCCAGATTTCTGTTCTGTCGGTCTTCCCCTAGTCACAGGTCATCGGCTGGACCGCCTACAGTTATCCAACAGGTATTCCAGAACCAAATGCCAAGGGGGTGTCCCAGCCCAGCCTTGTTCGGCCCCGGATGGCCACAGACGCCTGGCACGTTCTGTGGGGCGGGAGGTGCTCCTCGCACTTTGTAGCGCCTCCTGGCGCGAAGCTGACTTCACTGGTGGAGCGCCGGGCCCCGGGGCTGCTGGGAGGTGTAGTTTCCCACTGTCGCCCGGTCCGGCGTGGAAGGAGCTGCCGCCGTTGCCCTCACGGCACAGAGGGGGAGTAGATGGTGATCTGCTTGCCAAGAACAGGTAGATGGGACTGGCCGTTGCCCTCACAGCGTGTGTCCCAGAGTCAGTGTCCCCCAGGCCCTCTCGGCGCTCCTTGCACTTTGTAGCGCCTCCAGGCGCGAAGCTGACATCACTGGTGGAGCGCCGGGCCCCGGGGCTGCTGGGAGGTGTAGTTTCCCGCTGTCGCCCGGTCCGGCGTGGAAGGAGCTGCCGCCGTTGCCCTCACGGCACAGAGGGGGAGTAGATGGTGATCTGCTTGCCAAGGACAGGTAGGTGAGACTGGCTGTTGCCATCACGGCGTCTGTCCCAGAGTCCGCGTCCCCCAGGCACTCTCGGCGCTTCTCGCACTTTGTAGCGCCTCCGGGCGCGAAGCTGACATCACTGGTGGAGCGCCGGGCCCAGGGGCAGCTGGGAGGTGTAGTTTCCCGCTGTCGCCCGGTCCGGTGTGGAAGGAGCTGCCGCCGTTGCCCTCACGGCACAGAGGGGGAGTAGATAGTGATCTGCTTGCCAAGGACAGGTAGGTGGGACTGGCCGTTGCCCTCACGGCGTGTGACCCAGAGTCCGCGTTTCAACTCAATTTCCAACAGTTCATTATATATAATGCAATGAGGTATATTCGTTGTCATGGCAACCTGCTAGGGGACAGCAGTCCACATAAACCAACAACATTGAGCCCTATAACTTTACAATAAATGGCTTCATCTACAAATAATCAAAATTAATACTCAAAAATAAAAATAGTAAATATATAATAAAGGTAATGCTCCTGCCCCCATACTGAAGTGTCTAAGGGAGGTGAGACAGAAATTACTATCATCGACTATTTAACTTCCTCCAGCATTGTAAGTTTCAAACACCAACAGCCATCAAATTTACCCTAGGTGGCTTGCTAGTTCTTCTCCTGTGTGCAGGCCATCAGCGAAGGTGGTTTGTAAATCAATAATGAACCTAGATTCAAGACGCCTTAATCGTAATTCACGATTGCCACCCCGGTCACTGATTGGTACATGATCTAAGCAAAAAAATGTCAACAGATTCCTATTGCTATCGTGGAATTTGGCAAAATGCCTGGCTACAGGATAAGTAAAATCTAGATTCTCAATAGCTTGTGCATGCTCTAAGATATGGCACTTTGTAGGGTGGATCGTACTCCCAATGTACTGCTTGTCACAAGGACAAAGCAAGCAGTACACACAAAATGGCGTATTACAAGTCAAAAACGTGTTAATGGCCCTGTTTTGGGCCACAGTCAAAGAAGGCATGTTAGGCATGTTAGGGATTCTATACGAGAGAACCTTTTAAGTTCCTTTGCACGCCTTACATTTGAGGCATGGAAAAAAGCCTGCGAGAGTGCTGATGCGTGGAACAAATGGGATTGGTTCGTAATGGCTTCTCACTAGTGTGTCTTTTAGGGATTTACTCCTTTTGTAGGTCACTTGTGGATAAGCAGGAAGAGAATTTCCTATTATCCCATCAGCTCTCAGAATGCGGCACAACATTTTTCTCAAGGGACCTGTTTCATTAGAAAAGATTGTAATGAATCTAGAGATTTCACTATTTTCCTTATTGGGTTTCCCTTTCTTCTGTAGCAGGCCTTGTCTAGGGATCCTGTTTACCTTGATTAAGGTTTTGGCCAACGGTTCCGGGCAGTAGCCTCGTGACTTGAACCTTTTAATTGATAAGGACGCCTCATTCTGAAAATCAATGTCTAGAGAACAATTCCGTTTTAAACGTAGTAGTTCACCATATGGTATACTGTTTTTCAGCGATTTCTGATGATTACTATGTGCTTGAAGTACAGAATTCCCCGCTGTGTCTTTCCTATTTAGGGTAGTGCAAATTTTATTGTCCGTCACAAATACTCTCAAACCTAGGAAAGACACTTCTGTTGAGCTGATGTGTCCACTGAAATGCAGATTCAAAGTATTGGTATTTAATTCTGCAATATACTTCTCGGCTTCTTGTTAGGGCCCCTTCTGTGAGAAGTTAGCCTGGCATATGATGTCCACTATTCTAGTGGGCACCTTACACCAGTCTAAACGACCCTTATTGATGGTGGTTGTAATGTCAACCTTGTAGACAAGCTATCCTAGTGGTAGCATGGACCAGCAGTCTTAGGCTAAACTCCAAAAAGCATGTGAAGCTGTTTGCTTTACCAATTATAATCCCTTGAATACCAAATGAAAGGACACCACACAAGGTATATATCAAATATATATGTATTTATTTCTAACGCAACCCCTCTGACTTCTTTATGAGGTCAGAGATCGAAGTACATCACAAGTTACTTAAATAGCATACGATAAGTTGCACAAATACAGTTTTACCCTAGGGGCCTCACAAACCGTATACTAAGTAAGTGGCATAAGAACCACTTCAGAAATAGGGAATAGACCTAGGGCCTAGTGAATCGCTGGGGCTACACTAGACAACCAAAGGTTAGGAAGTAGGAGACCCACGGGAGTCGCGTGCAGTGTCTAAACACAGTCGCGAGTTACCATTGACTTAGAATGGAGAACGTAAAAGTTACAAAGTTAAAGATTTAGGGCACTTCCGGGTGGACTACGAAAAAACCACTGTAGACTAGGACTCTTGGATAGTCAATACCCACAGGAGCACCGGACTACTCGTGTTACCTCACACAGGGAAGTCGGGTGCATAGGTGTCCTTAGGTGTCGGGTTTCGTCGATGTTTCCTATGGAGATCTGCGAAGAAGTGCTGCAGGCGACCAGGGGAAAAGTGTCTGGGTGGATCCAAGGGTGGATCGAGGAACTGAAGAACCTGAAAGCAGAGGGGACAGAGTCTGGGTCACTAACCAGTGACCAGGAAGGAGCCAGGAAGGAACCAGGCGATGTCGAGGAGATTTCAGGTGAAGAGGTGAGCTTGTCTCTGCAGCCACGAGGACCAGAAGGCGTCGACGATGACCAGGAGCTGGATTCGAGCTGTCCCACAAAGGATCTAGTTGACTGCGGCGTCGGTATTGGGATTGAACCCAAAAAGCCTTGGCAACCGCAACCCACGCAGGAAGTGAAGATTGGCTTCGAGTCAGACCAGCAAGGTCTGGGGAGCTTCTCCTTTGCAGGGAAGCTGGAGCAAGCCTGGAGCAACCAGGCCAGCGGTGTAAATTCAAAAAGAAGTCGTCAGAGGGCTAACTTGCCAGCGGGCTAGCAACCGGGAAAACGTGTCGAGCTGAAATGCAGGAGCAGGCCACACACGGCACTCGTGGAGTGTGGAGGGCTGAGCTTTGGTGCAAATGGCACTCGGGTCTGGGGCTTCTCATACCCCAATGCACAACTGCGAGGGTACTTCAGGAGTTGAGCAGTTAGCAAAATGCAGGAAGTCCAGGGTGTTCAGTCCCACGTCTCTCGTGTCCGCCACTGGTCTCAGCTTTGCTGTGGATGTGGATTGGAGTCAGAGAAGTCTAGAAGTCCAGTTCCTGAGTCGCTGAGTCTTCAGGTTCCGGCAGGAGCGTGACAAAGCAAACCGGAACGTTACTGGTGGTGCCTGTTTGCACAGGGTGGTTACTCCTTGACCACAAGGGAGATGTCTTAAGTCTTCTAGTAGATCTAGAAAGTCGAAGATCCAAGAGTTTCGTTCCAGAGTTTCAGTCCAGGATAATCTAATGTCTCTAGACACAGTTCCTATCTTTATACTGATTTTAGGGGCAGATTACCTGCTAGGTCCCTCCTATGGGTGGACATGGGAAGGGGGTGGTTACACCCCTTTCCCTTTGTCCAGTTTTGTGCCAGAGGGGGCTGGAGTGTCCCAGCAACTGGTTTGAACCTGGCTATGCATGGAGCACCTTGTGTGCCCCAGGCAGTGTCTGGAAAAGCATCCTTCCATTCAACCCACCCTTCCCCAATACACTACAGGCTGTCTGGGAGCACCTCCCTCGACAGGAAACTGTTTGTCCAGGCCTCCCTTCCTGGAGTTTCGTCCAGCAGCAGAAGGTCAGACTCGTGTCTGTGGCAGCAGCATCCATTTTGTGATGCCGAGGCTCTGTTTAACTTTAACCAGGTAAAGCAGTAACTACATGTCTTCTCCCTCTAGAAGGGTGGAATGCTACCCCCGCTGCCAGAACTGGCGTGGGGGGTAGTATTCCAAAATGTTTAACACCTTACACAACATGTTTTGATAAAGCCAAACCAAAGTTAGCATTAACCGCGAGGATTATAATGCACTTAAGAGTATATGGTATGGCTATATCATAGAACAGCTATAAGGAGATGGTTCCGAAAGCTGCAGAGGGGCTCAGCTCATGCTAGGGCACCCTCTCACATAAAACCAAGCACTCTGCCTCCAGGATTGTTAAGGCCTGCCATAGGAGTGACTTATAGGTTACTTTGTGTCTATATATAAGGTAGATATAGATATACTATATCTAATTAAGGGGTGATTACACCACCTTACCCAAGCTGAATGATCAGCTTGTGGTGTCAGTTTAAATGGCCAGCCAGGGGTGGCATAATACATGTTGCAGCCCCTGGTAGGCCTTGGATGCACCTATGCCCTGGGTACCTATGGTACACTATACAGGGGCTCGCAAAGGTGACCCAATACCCAATCAGGTATGTACCTAAAATACATGGTATCAATTTAGAGAGAGAACAGCTGGGCTGTGGGTCTGATTAGCAGGCCCACAGCCACACTAAAGTAAAAAAAACAGAGAATCACAGCAAAAAGTGGGGGTGACCATAGGAAGCAGACCCTACTCTCCTACACCTTCCACAAAATAAACAAATCATCAATGTATCTATCCCATGTGGTGATACAGTTGACCCAATGATTGTACTGATCGGCCCAGGCCACCTGCTTCTCCCACCAGCCAACTAACAAGTTAGCATAGCTGGGGGCGAAGCAGGTGCCCATCGCCGTCCCCTGTATCTGCCGGAAATGCTGCTTTTGAAACAAAAAGAGGTTATTTGTTAGGCAGAATAGGATAAATTAGACCAGCATCACATTGTGTTCAGAAAAGTGTAAAGATCTGCTCTTCAGAAAATACTTCACAGCATTAACTCCCTGGTTGCAAGTATATACATTTGTTATGTCCAGGACAATCATCCGCATGTCTGGCTCCCATGGTATATTCATGATATCCTTCATATATGAGGGCAACATACGAACAAACTCTGCCTAGAAGAAATCAATGTAATGGCACATGCTTTCAGTCAAACAGCCCCTCGAGGACACAATTTGACGCCCTGATGGTCGGACCGCGTCTTTATATACTTTTGGCAAGTGGTAGAATGTGCCTATGATTGGGTGCGGGCACGTTAAGAATTTAAATTCATTAATGTCAAGCATTCCTTTGTCTATATATTTATATATATAACGAGCTGGAGGGCACCTAGGGTTGCTGTATTGTCTAAAGAGGGATTTGTAGAACCTGTTTTGATTATTATCCTTTTTATGTCATTTATTCTATTTTTTCCTGTACCAAAATTGCGGGCTGATTCTACTTTGGCGAGGGGAGGAGTGGGCTACTTGGCTGAAACTCATGTTTTCAATTTAATTAGAATTCTTATCTAGAACAGGAGGGTTGTGCCATACTATTTATATTCTTTGCATGGTGAATTGATTTTCAAGGCCTCAATCATTTTTCCCTCATGAGTCTTTTGCTAAGTGGCTAATATGTAAACTGATTCGGCAATTTGGTGTTGTAAGCTACCATTAAAGGTTGGGTGCCATTACTTTTGCAAAAATGCTTTTGCGGTATTGATTTGACATTTATTATTATTGATTGGAATTGTATTATATTAATGAATTAATGATGCAGAATCATGTTATTTCATCTCTCACGAAAGACAACTGGTGAAAGGGCTAATTTTTTAAAATTTGTGTTTGGGCACAATGTGGAAATGTGGCTGTGACAAATACCTGTTTAGGTTGAAACGTGTTGCCAAATAAACTGCATCCTTATGTGAAGCGCTGAGTGCCAACTTTCCTTGCCTCTCTGATGTGCGAGATGGTAACAATTGTTGATATATATTCTCTGAAGGAACCAAAGATTGTAGGGACATTATAGTTAGGAAACAGAATTTAAATAAACGTAGAAATTCACAGAGAAAAACCAAAGGTTACAGGGACGTTATATTTAGGCTGACATTTCACTTGTACAAAAACTGAGAAATTTAGCACTCATGGATACCTGAGCTAACTACAACTTACACCCCCGTAATGCACTGGTTTTAGGACCTCACATATTACATCACTCAAGACTCACCCCCCAACACCCACGGACCATGCGTGAAACCTCAGCAACATCCTGGACTCCCCCCTCTCCATGAAACACCAAATCAACGCAGTATCATTCTCCTGCTTTCACAAGCTCCGCTTGCTTCGAAATATCTTCAAGTGAGTCCCCACTGAGTCCAGGAATATGGTCACGCATGCGCTCGTCAGCAGCAGACTTAACTACGGCAACGCACTCTACACGGGCATAGTACAAAAACACCTGAAGAAACTGCAGAACATTCATAATGCGTCCGATGGATTCCTCCCAAACATCCTCTGCTGCAACCACATCACCGGTCACCTGAGAGACCTCCAAGTGGCTCCCTGTCCACAAAAGAATCACCTTCAAGTTCCTCACACACGCCTACATAGCCCTCAATGACACCAGACCTGGATACCTCAACCACCTCCTCTCCTTCTACACACCCACCAGATACCTTCACTCAGCCCAACTGGCCCGTGCCACCATTCCACAGATCTTCAAGACCTCATCTGGAGGAAGATCCTTCTCCTACCTCAGTGCAAAGTCCTGCAACCCCTGCCTCTACACCAGTGGCGGCTCCTCCATGGGGGCAAATGGGCGCCGCCCCCCTGCTTTCTCGCCGTGCGAGAAGGCAGAAACAAATGGTAGTTAATAACTACCATTTGTTTCTGCTTTCTCGCACGGCGAGAAATGAATTTCCTGGTTTAAAGTCAAGTGGGCGGTGTGTTACTCGAGGGCAGGGGGGAGTGGCTTGGGGGAGTGGTTTGCTCACTGTTGTTAATACTGACTGTTTGGGCGGCCTGAGGCCGACCAAACAGACAGTATTACCAACAGTGGGAAAGCCACTCCCCCATGCCACTCCCCCCTGCCCTCGATAACACCACCCACTCACTCTCCCTGTATGCTGCAGCAGCAGCATACAGAGAAAATGACGTAGGTGGGGGCAGCCGGCCGCACCTATCAAGAACGCAGCGGTGGAGGGGAGGGAGGCTGCCTGCTCCACCGCCTTCCTGATCCTGATGACGTGCTGGGACTTGAATGCCAGGACGGCGGGAGTTGTCTCCGGAGATTGAGAACAGACTGTAAGTGTTCTTTATTTTATATGTATTCTATGTAGGCCTCTGTGAAATTCTAAATATGTATATTTTTGTCGAAGTAATACAGAGCGCAGGGAATAGGATAGCTGGGCTGGGAGGTTTACAGTAATTAGCAGCACACCAAATTAAGCTGACTTCAGGCCTGGTTTCTCCCCCGGTGCTCAAACTTCAGGCACCTGTTGCACTGAAAATGCGAGCCCGCGTGGGGGAGGCCGGGGCATGAGCTGCGACCCTGCTTTGCCTCAGTTTCTTTAGTCTTCCGTTCCGGGTTAACAAAATTTGAATTTCGGATTCATGTATCCCTTGAGTATTGTGGTCTTTTGTGTGACGTGCACTTGTGATTGTTAATGACAGCAACAGATGTTCACATCTCCAGGGTGAAACCGCAATAAATATGCGTCTTTGTGATGAAACGCGCTGTTTTATAAAACTGCAGCAACTGACGCTAAATGAGAGTTATTTTAGGAGAGGAATAAAAAAAAAATAAGCGATCCTGAAACAGCCTGCAAAACACGACAAATCAGTAGATGAGCCCGCTGTTAACCCACTGAGCTGGCTTAGAGTATCCCCAAGCAAGCGTGTCATTTGGTGTGGATTGAGTTTTTGAGCTAATTTATTAAACACCTTGGGCCGCTGTTTGCCTTGTAACAATGAGCTGCACGCCCAGGACAGGACCTCTTCTTAGCGCCTTGAAGCACTGCAGGAAGGAGACTGTGTGCGAGTTCAATGCAGATCAAAGTGGCAAAGTCGCTCGTCACATCAGAAATCTGTGAGTCTGCCTCTTTAAATGATTTCCTTGTTCACTAGGTCTGTTCCCAAGAGACTGCGGGGGCGTTTCACAAGAGAGGTTTTCACACAATCTGATCCCGATCACAAAGGAAGGATCAGTGTTTTTGCGTGGGGGGTTTAAGAGTGTGTTCGTCATGAAAATAGATCAGTCGGCAGCCAAAAGTGACACCACTGATTCAGATTTTCAATGACTTCACGTTCTCCACACAGTACACCCTACCCCACCCATCCACACCCCAGGTTTTATTCTCCAAGCAAAAAAATGAATGAGACTCGAAAACAAGACTCCAACAAGGCTGTTGTGAAGGTGCCGAGCAGCTGAGAAGGGGGTGGCCCGGGGGCAGCTTTGGGGTTCTTTTCTGAACAAGAGTCTTGTCACTCCTCATGGGACGAGATGAAAACCAGAGCAGAATATTCTTACCACACGGATTACGTCCGAAGGAAGGGACACGTTGGTTCCGCGAAGAGATGTTCTCACAAAACTCACTCACCACTACCTTCCTTTCCCTCCTCTTTTTCGCCCGTCCTTCCTTCCACTCCCTCTCTACATTTCGTCCCAAAACCTCTACCTTCATTCCTGTCTCTCAACTTTCCTTCTTCACCTCTCTGCCTCTCACCCAACACATCTGCCTTTCTCCCTTTTCCTTTCTCTCCCCCCTCTCTCTCCCCACACCCACAACTCCTTCTGTCTCTCTCCTCACTGCCTCACTCACCACTGCGCCTTTCCTTTTTGTCCTCCCTCTGACACTCACTCCACTTCTCTCCATTCCTCTTTCCCACCAAGTTTCCTCCTTTCATCCTCTTTCCCTTCTATGCTTGTCACCAACTCCTTCCCCTGCCTTCAGTTATTCTACCACTTTCCTCCTTATTTCTCTCCCTTTTACTCCTTTTCTCGACAACCTTCTCCTTTTCTCTCACTCACCACTCCCTCTACCTTTCGATCTCTAGTCTCTGCCTCAACTTCCCCTTTCCTTTCTCTACCCTCTCCTCTCTACTCTCACCCAGCACTCACTCTACCTTTCTCTCTGTCCACCCAGCTCCCCATTCCTTTCTCTGCACACTCTCTCCTTTCACTCACATCCCTCTACATTTCGAGGTCTCTGTCCACCCAGCTCCCCTTTCCTGGATCTACATTCTCTCTCCTCTCACCCACCACTCTCTACTAGACTGATGCCATCTATATTCTATGAGTGAGAAAGAAGCACCCATTCCTTGCACACAAGGGAACGCGAGGGCATCTTGAAAGTAAAACAGGCTTGTTTAAGTGGAAAAACATGATGTGCATATGGCTGGAATCAAAGGTGCATGCTTTTTAAGCTACCTACACCATTATCATATGAAATGTCTTTATTTCATAACTACACTTTCACAATTGTTTTATCAACTCTCTTGCTTCCTTAAATGCACCATTTGCCTGCTCTTTTTTTCCCCCCGAATTTCCCTGAGCCCCACCATATGGTGGCTGGACTCGCTCGCTACACTCACTCGCCTTTGGGCACTCAGAAAAAACGTTTACGCCCTACCACTTTCAAATGTCACCAGCCGCCACTGCTCTACACCTCAGGCAATCGCCGTTACTGCTCAAGTCAGGAAGGGCTTCAAGACCTGGCTCTTCGACTCAACTTTAATTCCCCTCCCACACAGTACCTTGAGACTCTTACGGGTGAGTAGTCATGCTACACAAGTACCTAATGGATAATTGATTGAGCGGCTGTATTGTAAAGTATGTGTCTGTGTGAATGATGTGTGGGTGAGTGAGCAGATATGTGAGTGCTTATATTGATGTGTGATGGGGTATGTAAGTGGTTGTGTGGGAGTGTGTGAGTGCTTGTATGAGTGAGTAAGAGACTGTGTTGAGAAGCTATATGGGTGAGTGAGTGGGTGTGTGAGTAGATATATAGGTGAATAAGTAGCTGTGTGAGTAGCTGTATGGGTACGTGGCTGGTTGTATGAATATTTTATGGGTGAGTGAATGGCTGTATGAGTACCTGTATCATTGCTTGGTTGTGTGAGTACTTGTATGGGTCTTTGGGTATGTAAGTGATTTTGTGGGTACATCAGTGGGTGTATGAGCGTTTGTATAGAGGTATGAGTGGTTCTGTGGACGAGGTAACAGGAATGTTATAGTTAGGTTCAGATTTTACACACACAAAACCATAGCAATTAAACAGTTATAGTTATGGTCATCTCAATTAACTATAACTCCTGCCCTAAGTTAACTATAACATGCACTCCTGCCATGTACATTTTTCTCATCATTTATTCCATTGTAAATGTTGCAGTGATATTATCAATGATGTCATAGAAGATGTTCTGAGTGATGTAATATGTGGGGTAATTAGCAGTGCAGGGCGAGGGCATGTGTTATAGTTACCTTAAGGCAACAGTAGATAGTTAGAGTTAGGACCATGTTTCGATAGGAAAAGCTGTTTTTGACTTGCCACATCTTTGGTGCAGTTTGAAGAATCTTCACAACAATATCCCCAAAAAGTGCCTGAATGATTCTTGTGCATGGAAAGGTATATATATTAATTACTGGCGGTCACCAGTAGGTAGTTATAGTTAGTACCATGTTTCCATAAGAAAAGTATTTTTTGACTTGGCTATATCTTTGGTGCTGGCTACCAACTCTTCACAAAATGTTCCCAAGAAATTTGACACTCACTTCAGCTTGCATCTGGAAATTTTCGGGGTGACCCATCAAGTGGGGGCTAAGAAAAAGGGGGGTCCCAAAATGCGTTTTCCCCATGTTAAGTCCCATTAGAGTTTGGAAAACAACTACAGCCCAAACCTGTGGACGGAATCACCTGCAGTGGGTTGGGCGCAGGAGTATGTGGCAGGAGGTTGGCTGTCCACAGGGATGTAGGTGCAGGTCCTGGCTGCAGGCCCAACCCCCACCAACGGCAATACCTGGCACTGGGTTGAACCAGAACCTTTGTATAGGGCCTGTGTCCAAATGCCTACTGCCTGCAGTCATAAGGTATGGTTATTGAGGAGTTTGGTAAATATGATTAAAAAAAACAGAAATTCACGAAAAAACTAGAAGTTAAAGTCATGTATGGTAATAACTTCTTACTTTACTTTTTTTTTAAAGTCAGAAATCCACTGAAAAAAACAAAGGTTAAAGTGGCGTTATAGATAGGTAAGGTACTAGGACATTATAATTAGGCCTTTTAATAGTGTAAAAACTATAATTTAAAAGCAAAGCACTGAAAATCACCAGTTATAGTTACTGACCTAAATATAACTTGCACCTCGCCATACTCTGTTTATGACCTCAAATATTACATCACTCATGATATGTTCAGTGACATAATTGATGACATCTCGAATGAAATCACAGATGAAATCACTAATGACCTATTCAAATGTTTGACGTTTCAAATTACTGTATTAACCAGTACAGCATTTGAGAAATGTAATTAAGTACTAAATGGGGCAGAATCACGTAAAGCATAAATTTTCAGGCCCACAGTCTTGATTAGATAAACAAAGCTCTTCACATGCACAGCCTTTGCCCTGAAGCAAACACTTTCTGGATGGCCGATCTCATGTGGTCAGTCAACAAGATAAAGGAGGGCACGTCCCTGCTGCACATCGTCTTTTCCCTGTAAACAAATCTTCATAGAGAGCCCACTTCCCCCAGACACTGAAGCCCCATTAGCTGGCCAAGTCAGACCTCAACATGGCTGAGGGACAATACGAGAGGGCTCCCAGGAGTCCAGAGACACATCTGAGCAATGCAGCACAAGCACACATCTTGAGGGACTTCGGCACACTTCGTAATACACATCTTACTCTGTAAGGCGTGCTGCAAGCATTGGGAGGACCTTCATCAATGGGCCAGGAAAGGGGCCTCAAATGTTCTTGGTTTGTCCTCCCAACTACCTCACTGCATGGCACCACCACACAGGAGGGTCCCCAGAAGAGCCTGGCCAACTCTTTATGCTCAGTGTGAAGCGTTTGAGCAGCAGAGAAGTTGTAAGTGAACTATTTATTAACCTAAGAGGAAATGACTATTGTCCGATCTGAAATTTGTTCTGGCATTACATGTTGACTTTATCCATGTGTTCATTTTGTTTATGACTGGAATTAATGTTTTCAAATATTAATATACATTTTAAAAGTTGAATTTTCATTTGAATAACACCATTTAAAGGTCACATAATAGTCTTTTCAAACTTCTAAATTTGTGTTAGTATTACATTTCTGACACAAGTTTAACATATCCATATTGTAAAAGTATATTTCTATAAGGCTGACATTCAATATATTTTACTTTCGAACACACTATTTAAAAAAACTAAACCAATACAGCAATATAAATACAATTTTGGAATGGAATTAGTTACATTTTTTAATATAGTTTTAGCAATGGTTTTGTTTTTTCAAACACTTAATTTAAAAGATAGGTAACATGGTAAATATGTTTCAAATAATGTTACTATATTTTAGACATGATGTAATGAAATGATGTCTCTCTGTACCAACATTATTAATATTCTTCACGGTGCATTGATTTCTTTTTAAGATTCTGTATAACCATTAGCATTCTAGCACATATTGTGCCACCATTAAAGTGACAATGCAAAGCATTTCTCCAGGTCTGCCCCTTCTTCCTGGGTTGACTGCTAATTCAACAGGACAAAATAAACCTTTTACCAGGTATAAACCTTCCTTTTTAATACTCATAAATCACCTCTAAGTTAGGTCTTACATGCCCATAGGGAAGGGTGCAAAGTATTTAAAAAGAAGGGCATGTTCAACATGTCCTGGCAATTAAAAAAATCCAAAGGCATCTTTCACTGTGATAAGGCTCTCCCATAGGGAGATATTGAATTACATTATGATACCTTATAATGCTTAATGTCTGTTTGGGTATTGCAAGAAAAATGAACCAAGGACTCTTTTGAATGGTAATTTAAAAGCCAACTTAGTGGTTAAGTCAGATTTTTGATACTATTTTGAAAATTACAATTAGAAAGTTGTCATTTTCCTGCCTAATCCATATGTCCTTTTCTGCCAGTGCTTAGCTTCACTCAGCTGTTAATGGCTCCCCAGCGGTGAAATGTTTATTGCTATAAGTCATGGACAAAAGACTTGGGTGTGGGAAGAAGTTTTTCTTCCTGACAGGATGGACATCTGGTCTGCGCCGAGGAACTTCATTAACTTCAAAGGATTCCCATCCTGTCACAGGAAGATGTATCTCACACTTGGGCCTGCCCCAGCTTTTGACCTACTGGTCAGCCAGACACCAATCCCAGTGGGACATAGGCTGCCCCCTGAACCTGTTTTGTGTTGACCACAATATAGAGTTTGCCATTATCATAGCCACCCCTCAGTAAGCACAGAGGGCTCTGTACAGGGAAACAAAGGTTCTGCCATTTTAGGTTTTGGTAGATAGGTCCAGTATAACAAATAGAAAGTGCTGTAAATTCAGGTAGGATCAAAAAGTGGCACACCCTGTATACCCTTAAGAACATCTCTGGACCTGTAGAAGACAGAAGAGGGACAACAGCTACTGTTGTGACCTGTGAGGAGACCACCAAGGACTGGACCTGCTCCCACTGGTACCCTGGGCGGAAAAGTAGACTATGGTCAATTGGCCGATCTCCTGTTAAGCTACATGGACTCAAAGCTGCAGGAAGCCTACTTTCCTGAATATCCCAGCTTACTAGTTCCAACTGGACCATCCCAAGATCCTGCTTGTGGCTGCTCCTAGAGTGAGTTCTGACATATAGGTGGTGTCCCTAAGGTTCCAGGACCCTTAGATAAGTGTCACAGTGTATTCCGCATGTCTGACCGTAAAGCCTGGGACTTGAAAATGTTTTTAAAAGTTCCTGGCTAGAGACCAGACAGAAGACCGGTACCTACCATTCACTGATTCACCGAGGGTGCATTGCAGATGGCCCTGACTTTGCAGCAGCTTCTGCTACAATCTTCTGTGCAGCAGCAAATCTGATTTTGTGGGCCCAACACCGAGCGACATCGAATGACACCCTCTCTGACTATACCCTCAGCCTCATTCTGCTGAAGGAATCCGACTTTCAGAAAACAGACTAAGGGCCTGATTTAGATGTTGGAGGACAGGTTACTCCATCACAACAGCAACTGATATCCCATCTGCTAAAATATAAATCCGATAGGATATAATGGGATTTATATTACAGAGTAACCTGTCCGCCAAGATCTAAATTAGCCCTAAGTCCAAAGGTAGAACCCTTCACTGGACCCTATGCTGAGCAGCATCCGACGGAAATTGACAGGTTTGTAGGCACAAACTCTAGACGTTTCCTGCTTGGAGCTTTTCCCACCTTCATTGACAGCTTCACTGAGACTTCGTCCTTCCACAATTTGTCGTCACTTAACTTACCTTTGTATCCAGGCTACTGCCTTGCCCCGCTGAGGACCCTACCCTCTCAGAATATTTCTAGGTCCGAAGGCAACTCTTTGAACGGGACCTGTCTGGGCCTCTTGTAGCTGACCCAAGCTCCATTGTGGTTGGCCTTGACCCTTCCCTTTGTAAGTTGTCCGCGGTTGGCGCTACACTCTCTTTGGTGTTAAATTGAATTAAAATATTTAGAATTCATATCTCAAGTTCCCTTTATTGGATATTTGTATATAAAATGTTATCTTGTTTTATGAATTGGAGTGCGATTTTTGTGTTTCTAAATGCTTTACGCATAGGTTGAGCTCAAGTTTAAATTACTGAAAACTTTACTAGACCTAACAAGAATAGTGTCATCATTACCTGTGGTGGACGAGCAAACATCCCAACTAATAATCCATTTTCTCCTAATAAATATATATTTTTTAAGCAAAAATGCATTCAACACAGTATAATAAATACATTGCACCTTAGAAAAACATTGTATACTTGGTTTTGTTAAAAATTTCCACAGCCTATAGAACTTGTGTGCTGCTCTCACATGACCTGCAAACATCTTTTCTTGCTTTCTAATTTTATGCATTTTAGCCAACCACTCCTGAAATGTCACAATTATTTTAGTTTTTCATCTCTGGAGAATTAATGATTGAACTATGAGCATCGAGATGAATGATAGTTTATTATCCTTATCTGTAAGACCCATTAAAGACGAATAACCAATTAACACTATTGTAGGATCATTTGCAGTTTGAAATTTTAATTTAATCAAGCAATACTCCAATACTCATTCCCTTTAATAATCTAGACTGGAGCATCCAAATACAATATTAGACAAGCTTTTCTTTTCTCCTTAAAAACATCCAAAGCAAGTGGATGTAAGTTTGGGTTGAGCTAATTTAAAAATAAGGGAGTACCGTAAATTACCCACCTTGCATAAGATTGACCCCTCTTAAGACTGAAAAATGTATTTTAATAAATTTAACTTCACAACTCCAATGCCATTGTGATATTTGTATCCTTCCTCCATGTATTTGAAATTCTCAAAAAAATATTTCTCTTTTGTATTAACTAAATAACTAAGCCAACTGATCTTACATTCACCTTGTCAATTAGCTCTGAATTCAAATCCATGCTACTAAAAAGGTCTTTTCAAAGCAAAAGACACATTAATCATCAGGTGATTCTCAGCACAATAATTTGCAAAAGCCTCCAATGGTCTCTGCGTACCAACCGGTGTAAGATCCATAATGATAGTTTCATCTGCATAAATAGAAATGGTATTTCAACTTGCTCCAACCTTGGCAGAGAAGACCTGACTTTCATCAAGGTACTGGGGATGTGTGCTATGTAAGTAGATAACAGAAAAGCGGCAAGTATACAGCCTTGCCTCAAGCTATTTGAGGTTTAGATTGTTTTGGAAAGGGCTCCATTACTCCCGAGCTCTATTTGGGTTCATATATTTGCAGCCCTTTGAATCAGCAGAATGTTACGCCATTTCAAGGACTGTTAGCAGATATCAGCAACAACCAAAATATTTCTACTAAGATAATTACATGCATGCATTACAAAAATTACAGCTGACTTATTCCTTATGTTCCAATTCAGGAAAACTGAACCAAGAGCAACTTAGGGAGCTAAAAAGGAATTGCTGGTTGTATCTACTGTAGAAATACTTCCTTAACATCAGATGAGAAACGCCAACTCCATTACATCCACGTCGTCCTAGCAAAAATACCTGATGCTCTATCTAACCGAGCACATTGATCAGGAGGCAGGACCAATAGCTGCAGTAAAAAAATCAGAGTGCATAGATGAGACATTCTTTTTAATTTTAAAGGGCATTCTGGGTAAGATTAAGCAGATGAAGCAGTATTGGACAGAAACCACCAATCAGGTAAAGAAGTGATCTGATAACATGGATGACAAAACGACACAGATTCTGGATAAAATCATGCAAAGGGAGCAACCAATTCTCAACGGTGAAGATAAAATGTCTACAGGTGTAGATCAGAAAGGGCATTTTGAGAAAGAGTTATCATACCCGAAGAATAAGCTGGAAGAGTTGAAAATTATTCCAGACATTTAAATCTGAGGTATTCCATTATGTAAAGATGAAGTTGCCGGTGCCAAAGCATATATTGAGGATTTAATAAGGATCTCTGCCATCCTAGAGTAAGCTCAAGATCAAACTATACAGTCGACACATAGGGTTCCATCACACATTACCCCTTAATGCAAAGTATCCTAGAACAGCGCTGATCAACTTTTCAGGTTATGGGGTCAAGTAACTGATACTCAATAGAGCAATTCAAGAAAGGCTATTTGAAGTTCAACAATAGGTTTTGTTTCTAACTTTTTCCAATATGACTGCAGATATGGGTGTCAGGTGTGTGGGTATGTGTGATTTCTGTCAGGTGTATAGTATCCTAATCCTGCTCAGGCGGAGGTCTCCACAAAGTAGGTGCAACTTCAAATAAAGTTGTAAAGTTACTAATAGTAACTTTTCAGTCATAAAGTATGGTGTAGAAGACCCCACCACCTGAACTGAGGGGCTGGAGACATACAAGTCTACAGTGAGGAGTAACACACACATTGGGAATACCAAAAAGTAGTAATGGTACTCCTGGTGTTGTTGTAAATGTACAAATGACTACATTTACACATGAGCATTTACCTTTGTGAATAGTGGCCAGTGACTTGTTTAAATTACATTATACTCCTACACCTAGAAAACAAAATGTAATAACGAACGAACGGGTTGTAACATTGTTAAGCTACTGATCCTACACGTCAGTATTAATTTGTTAAGTCTGCTATTCAGTTAGCCTAAATGTATTTGAAATGTTGAAAAGGGGTTTAAACCAAAGATAATTTATCTTTGACTATTGATTAATATATGGCTAAAATTTGTCAAAAGCAAATTATAAACTTCAATCACACTAACAAAAGTGTGAATCACTCTAAAGTAAATAAATAAAAATGCAAGGTTCCAAACAATTAAGAAACTTAAATTATTACACTAAATGTGATGTCAAGCATGGTATGTTTTAATGACTAATGCTTTTATTTTTTTACAGCTGGATTGGAAAACTTGAATTTTCTCAATCTGAATAACAACATGCTTCAATCCATTCCTCCAGAAATATACAGGTACTTAGTGAAAAAATGCAATTCTTGTGTATGGTAACTTACCTTTTCCAGTCACAAAGCATTAATATTGTGCTTTAGTAATCCAATGCTTAAATTGATTGCTACTCCCAACAGCAAATCAAAGATATAATTGTGTTTTTATAAGTCATGTTATGGTGAATATGGCTTCTTTTGATTTTTGGCAAGTTTAATAGTCCAAAGTAGCTTAAAAAGGTTTCAAGTACCGGTAGATATATTTCAAATGGGCTACCATACAAGTTTGAAAAGATTGTGTGCTTAATGTCACTTTGGTGCAAATCACCTCTCTCTTGAGTTAAATTATGTTAATTTTGACATTTTGAAGGAGCAGGCGTACTCCAGCTCAATCAAATTTAAAAGCATGTATCCTCAGGTCGTTCTCCATGATGTAGGAGATATCTGGAATTCTCGATTTTGAGAGTTTATATAAGTTTTTAAAAATAAGGCATTCTTTGTCAGCATTTTGTTGTCTAAGACAACACCCAATTTTAGGTCAAACTCTTTTGATGACCATTTAAGGAAGGAACTATTTCAGATCTTTATCAAGACTCCAAACTCCATTAATGAATTAAAGGATCTGGTCATAATTGAGATCTGGGCAAGAAAGATGGGTAAAATATTCACAAAGGAGGTATTTTAGCTGGTCCCTCTGAGACATGCACAGGCTCGCCATCTCATCCAATCTGCAATAAATGCATACTTCTTAAACTCCTTTTATACTGTACACAAGAAAGGCTGCATTGGATGAGTGGAACATCTCTTTGCTATGTACTCAGTGAAGTGGGACTTTAGGCACCTTGAACATGTGATCTGGTGGTACACATGGTAGATAGGTATTTATTCATTTGTGTATGGTTTCCGATATTGGTATAGAGTCAAAAAAGGGTGGTGTTAATGTGAGATGTAATTAAACTTGCAAAGAAATTACAGGGTTTAATATTTTTATGGATTACTAGTGACCAGATTGATTAATACCCAGTTATAGGGATCAGAGGTGCCCACAGGTAAAGAAAACATGAGGACAAATCTGAAATATGTATTGCTCACAATTGAATGTTTTTCAAACAATTGGTCAAATTGTTAATTTCAGAAACATATGTGGTATTTATATGAGAAATCTGAATCAAAATAAGGGTGGTTTAAATTACCCAGTAACCCAATACTGTTTTTTAGCCCTTCCTTAAAGACAGCTTTTAACTCTCCTGCAGCATAGTGTTTTTACCATCCTTTTGATTTGATGCCTTGCATCCTTCCACTGTTCCCATCTGAGATGAGATGGATTACTCTTTTTCTTTCAGCACGCCATTGGAGTACATGTGTGTTTTTACTCTGTCCAACGTGGGCTGCTTTTCCCTTTTCACCCCCACTCCCTGATTTGCTTTGCCAGTATTGACTACAGAGCAGGCTTTATCTGTCTTCCACATGTTAAATGAAAGCCCGAACCCTGGCAAACAACAACAACATTTATGGTACTCATTTATGGCACGGGGGCTGCTCCATTCAAATATGCATGTGTAAGAGGTGTTTCAGTTGTTTGTCATGTTGAAGGCAAACTGCAAGCAGCACTTTCTCAGACTTATGTTTGGTTCTTTTAAGGACCTGCAACTACTCCTATGTGTTATTGTTAAGATGGAGAACGTGCACTAGGCTTTATGAATTCTGTTCTGTTTTATGTGTGAAATTTGAAAAATAAACCACAGTTTATTGTTTGGTTTTGGTTTTGAGATAATATAAGTTATATTTGCTTTACCTCTGATTGACAAAATATCAAGCACAACGGATCATATAACAAAAGTATTGTGGTCCAAACATCGACCACACAAATATCAACTTTTCGTACCTATAATGTAGAGTGCAAACATTTTGACTACAAAAATATCGGCATTCAAAATATCAACATTATAATGATAAGTGCATGTTTTTAATTATAATTAGGCTATCCGGTTTTAGGTTTAAACCTATAATAACTGACAAACCCACCTTAAGGGAAATAGCCCTCACCAGAGTAAACATATAAACACTGAAAAAACACCCGCACAACCACAAACTAAATGTCAGTCAAAGATAGGAAAAGGAGTGTGAAAGAGTCATTTTTATTTCTTACTGAAGGTTCCAATACACTGTAAATTTGTTATACAAGGTAGCAGCAAGAAAGAGTGGGCTAACATTATTCTGCTTGAGTTTTGTTGTTTAGGGATGTCACTAAAATATTGTTTCTTCTTCCTTTTGCTTTTTTCAGTTTTGTGGTCTTTGGTCTAAAGATGCAGGGTTTAGAAGCATCTTTTAGGTCTTGTTTAATTATTCTATACACTGTAGAGAATCAGGAAATATCAAAATCATATTTGATATTTTGGCTACGTTTGATTTTTTCACTGATAGGTAAAATGGCTGGTTTCATAAGAATCTTTTCCAATATGTACCATCACATTTAGCCACAGAGAATGGGTAAAACCCCTTGATACATCAGCCCCCTTTTCTAGTGAGTCAATATTAACAATAGGTGAATTGCCAAACACTCTAGGCTTCAAATAGTCAATGCAAGGTGTAGTGACAGGTATATGTGAAAGGACTGCTGTCACCAAGCATCTGAGATAGTGGTGAAAACATGACACCAGACTTTTGGAAAACATGGAATGCAGTTTCACTTGGAATGCTGCTGCTACATGTTTTTACCAAGTTCAACAAAGATTGGAGTGATATTGTTTGCATTTGATTCAGCTACGTATATGACAAAGTTGTGTGATGACCCGTCAAAATCGATACTGAAGTTGAAGTGCTTTTCTTTAAGAGATCTTTGCCATTTGCTAGATTGTTTGCTGAAAGCATCTTAACAATCTCCAGATTTACTGAAAAATGCTAATGACCTTTTTGTCTATTCGGGCGCACTGTTTAGATATGCACAGGAACCAAAACGTAAATATTTCTAATTTTGTGCTTTGTGTAGCATCAAAGCAAGAGTCATTCCAACTTTGCCATTTAGCTGGTGGTTCTCAGACCTAGAGGTCGTGAATGCTGTATTATTCATTGGACAACCTTTTACATACTCTTTGCTGAGTGATGATGCCAAAGGCAATAAATGTGAGGCTCTTCCATCTCATATTGATAGTGATGTGAAAAAAGTACACTCTACAGCATTCTTAGATTTTTACTTGAAAACATGACTGCTGTAGTGGAGATAATGAACAAGAATTTGCATAGCCAATAGGTATCCCATCTGGGACCTTTTAAGTGTTTAGTCAGAGCTTGGTTTTTGCAAGCTGTTTAAGCTATTCTGTGGGGCATTGTGGCTGCTGTACAGCATGTTAAAAACATATAGTAAACAAGCATTTGCAATGCAATAGGTCTCGCATTAGTTTGAGCTTTTGGCGTAGCAAATTATAATGCAACACCAATAGCTCTAATTTTTAGTAATGCATGGCCTATTGCCAACATACAGCTACTCAAACATAACAATCAACACAAAAATCACTCTCAATAGAATGCAACCAAAACAAATATAGTGCAACGTAAAAGTAAAGACGCTCTTAGAGCACTATAAAAACTACCAGACTTCAATAAGTAACAAGAACAGACCCACACAAGGAGCAACAAATAAAAACTAAAACCAACAGAGCAACACAAAATATACCACACAGCGTAAATGGATGCAAAAAATAACTACCCATGCCTTCCTAGGCCTCAGAAGTTCGCACTGGATGTTTCTAGTGAAACAGGACCAAGTCTGATTCACATACAGGTACCATCCATAGTGGTATAGCCGATGAAAAAAATGATAGTGTGGAGAGCAGCCCTGAGCGATCCAAATGGCTGAATTAATTCAAGCCCTCCATCAATCACCTTTTTGTTTGTTGCAACAGCAAAACTGTTGTTGGAAGGTGGAGTTACCTCTAAAGTAAAAGGACTACCTTTAAGGAAGCATCCCCACAAATTAAAATGTCAGAATGTACTTACTGCATGAGATTACTACAGATAAAGGAAGCAGTTTCCAATTAAGCAGGGACTGGTTGGAGGAGGAATTTACCGTATTGCTAATTTGGGGTTGGGAGTTTGCTTTTTTTCGTGCGAGTTGCCTGTGAGACGTTGTTTAATTAAGCTCAAACGCAGTTTCACTAAATATACCTACAAATAACAGGACATGCATGGACATTCACACTGTCTTTAAGGTACCTTAAATTAAAACAGCTACTTTTAAGGAAGCATCCCGCAAATTAAAATATGAGAGTCTTCTTACTGCAAGAGATTACTGCAGATAAAGGAAGCGGTTTCCAATTAAGCACAGTCCGAGTTGTTTATGCAAACGTAGCTGCCTGAAAGTGTTAATGTTTCTGCACAGCTTGAGTTAGAGCCCGCAAAGGACGCAGCTGAACCTTAAGAGGGGGAGGAGAAGGAGGAGCCCCGGAGGGCTGGTGTTGAAACAAGGGCCAGAATGCACTAGGCTTTTAAACTCACAACTGGAGTAACGTGGCCTTGGCATGATTAATATATAACCGGAATTCGCTAAGCATATTCGCATATTTATCTTGCCTCCAGTTCCCGGTATAGACAATAACATGTGACGAACGTGACCCTACCTTATCAGAACCCCGAGCACTCATCTCCCGCCAGCGCCTCCGACCTGCTAAGGGAGAGAGGAGCCGAGATCCTACGGGGGTCGGGTCAGTCAGCGCCACAGACCACTTCTTCCGCTCTGAGCAAACAAGAGAGTGGATGGGGGTTGGGCAAAACGAGGAGACCTCCAGACTCGTGAATGAGACTGGGGGCAGCGTTTTTTTTTTTCCCGGCAGTAAACGCACAGAGCTGAGAGGAGCCAGAGGTACAAACCGTAATGAGGGCACAGCAACTCCTGCGAGTGCCCCCCCCGATTTGCAGAGCTGGCACACGTGCTTCCTTTTGCTACTCATGACCTGCGTGCTTTGCAACGCTGCTGGTTAGGATCTGCTATGGAAGTGAAAGCGTGCCATGCACTTTGTGAAAAACAGATTAAACTACATGGAAACAGAAGAGATGGGTGTTAAAAACAAGCGGCCATGCGGAACGAGGGAGAGGTGGGGGGACCACACCCCCAACCAGATGGCACACTGCACGTAATTAAGTGCGAGTGGAGCGAAACTGTAGTTAGGCGCTGCTGCCTCGGGACTACACGGAAGTGACCATAGGGCCAGCAGCCAACAGAAATCAAGAAAACAACAGCAATGCCAAACTTAAACCAATCAGGAGGGGCAGGAGAAAATTCCATGGAGGTGAAGCCAATATAGAGATTACTTTAAGTCTCGCTGAGACAGCGCATGCAGCGCATGCAGTGCATGCGCTGCCAAACACAAGACCTAAAAAGTGCTAATCATTTTTGTTACCTTAGATCTAACCAAGAAGACAATAGAAGGGTGGAGATTGGGAAATAGTACCTGAAGTACAAAACATGCAGTGGAAATACAATAGGGGAGAATCAACAGATGCCAGATTCCGGCGGCAGACTGAGGCAGTGCTGAATGATGCTGAGGTGGTGGTGTGCTAGTGCGGAGGTGATTCTCAGGTGACACTGAATGATACTCAAGTGATGCGGAGGTGATGTTGAGGTAGTGCTAAGTGATACTGCGGTGTTACACTGGTGCGCAGCTGGTGCGTATTGATGCTGAGTTGGTGCTATGCTGAGGTGATGCTACACGTATGTCTAAGTGCTGCTGCATTGGTACTACATTACCTGAGTTGAGGCTGTGCTGTTGCTGAGGTGGTGCAGTGCTGGCGCACTGATGTGGAGGTGGTGCTGCGCTGTTGTTGAGGTGGTGCTGTGCTGTTGATGTGGTGCTGCGCTGATGCAGTGGTGGTGCTGCGCTGATGTTGATGTGGTGTTGCGCTGATGCTGAGGTGGTGCTGGGAATATGCTGAGGTGGTGCTGTCCTGGTGGTAACACACTGATGATGAGGTGGTGCTGTGGTGGTGCTCAGGTGATACTGAGTGATATTGAGATAGTGGTGAGTGATGCTGAGGTGGTGCTGATTAATGCTGAGGTGGTTGTGCTGCGCTGGTTCTCAGGTGGTGCTAAGTTGGTGCTGTGATGAGGTGACGCTGCGCTGATGCTGGAATAGAGCAGTGTGAGGCACAAGGAAGGAGATTGAGGAAAAGAGCAGCATGAGGCACAAAGACAGTAAGAAGAAGAGCAGCATGATGCAGAAGGACATGGAAGGAGAAGAAGAGCAGCATGCGGCACAAGGAAGGAGAGTGAGGAAAAGAGCAGCATGAGACACAAGGACACAGAGTGAGGAGAAAAGCAGTGTGAGGCATAATGACAGAGAGTAAGGAGAAGAGCAGCATGATGCACAAGGAAGGAGAGTGAGGAGAAGAGCAGCGTGAGGAACAAGGATGGAGAGTGCGGTGAAGAGCAGTGTGAGGAACAAGGAAGGAGAATGAGGAGAAGAGCAGCGTGAGGCACAAGGAAGGAGTGAGGAAAAGAGCAGCATGAGGCACAAGGACACAGAGTGAGGAGTAGAGCAGCATGAGTCACAAGGACACAGAGTGAGGAGAAGTGCAGTGTTAAGCACAGGGACAGAGTGAGGAGAAGAGCAGCCAGAGGCACACGGAACGAGAGTGAGGAGAAGAGCAGCTTGAGGTACAAGGATGGAGAGTGAGGAGAAGAGCAGCATGAGTCACAAGGAAGGAGAATGAGGAGAAGAGCAGCATGAGGCACAAGGACACAGAGTAAGGAGAAGAGCAGCTTGAGGCACAAGGAAGGAGTGCCCAGCATTTGTATTTCATGTTGAAGACATAAACATAATTGCCATTGCTCTTGCCAAATGGAATTCTACTGCCACCAAACACCACAAGATTATGGCCATGTATCACAACTAGGAGAAGAATGATGTGGCACAATTTTGGCAGAAAGTCAACATCAAAGCTGAACAGGGTGTGGCTCTAATTTTAAATGGTGGTGTTTTACTAATTCCAACAGGTCAGAAATCCTCATTTTTAATTATTAAAGTAAGTCTCTTTATCTGTACCACTGATTCTCCATTAATGTTTATAAACTATTTAATACTATCTAGCTAGGACCCCAGTGGCTCTGTGAGAGCAAGAGATTGCATAACACGCCCTACCTACAACTTTGATTAAGAATAGACCCCCATATATTGTTTAAAAAAACATAATCATGCGCAGGCACTTGTCTGAAATGCAGCGCATTCAAATAAAAAATAAAAAAACTTAATATTGAAGTCTACATTATAGCGCATTTTATTCAAATACATAAAAAATGTATATTTGTAATTTATATTAAAGATTAAAATGCAACATGAACATAGTATTATTATTATTTTGTATATAGAGCATAGTTTGTATTCAGCCATCACAAATAATATTTGAAGCTGTTGCAAAAATCATAATTTTTAAAATGCTAAAAACATAAAGATAGTAACGCAAAAGAGAAATAATAAAACATTTTTTTTAGAAATATAGAATTTTAAGTTAACTATGTTCAAAAAATCTTTCAAAAGTATCCAGGATAACGAAACATATAATTACCTAACTCTAATCTAACCGTATTAAACAATAAATAAAAACCAACTGAAATGCCCTATTCAGGCTATAAGCATACAATCTTAATGATGATATAATTGTTTTTTGTGTGCACTTTAAATGAGCTTCACTTCTTGTGGCAGCTTTCTTTCAAGATGAAACGTTGCACTTTCTTCTTCGCCCTCAAATAATCTCCCAAGGGTGTTTAAATACAGCCAAAAATAAAGCCTCTGTGAGACACCTGCCTGAAGAACGACGACAAATGTTTTTGCTATTTAAAAGTTATTGAATGTGACAAGCCTTCCCCCAATACTCAGGGACACAGAGCATTTACCACTGAAGAGACCCGATAGTCATAAAGCCAGATTGAAGGCTACAGACAGAGAAGAGGGATGGAGGTTAGGTAAATAAAATGACCACAATCTAATGGGATCGCGTTGAACAAATAAAAAGGTAAATGTTTTTTTCAGGAAAAAAAGAAATACCAGTGGATTTATACTCCCAATGTTTAATCCGATGCTTACAAATAAAAATATATTGATTGCGTTAAAAACCAGAGAAAAAAGAACGCACACATTTAAAAATATGACTGAACAAAGAAATAATTAATAGCATCTTTCAGCTGAAATACAGCACAGTCCAATAATAATATCATGGACAAAAAGCAGGGGAGCATCCACCATTGAAGAGACCCGATAGTCACTAAGCCAGATTGAAGGCTATAGACAGAGACAAGGGACTAGTGACGGGATGGGTAAATAAAGGGCCCACAATGTAATAGTGCTGTGCCGAACAAATAGAAAGGTCAATTCTATTTCAGAAGAAAGAAAAACAAACAAATACCAGTGGCATTATCCTACTCTGGTGCAGTACCTGGTTTTCTGCATTTGAACAGGGACTTATGTGAGAGAACAATGTTGAGCATTGTTGCAATACCCTGTGTGCACTTGGACCACAAAAGCCCATGAAAGCTTGGGCTTCTCTGATTATTGTCCCAAGTTGGGGTAGATAGCACCTCGGTCTCTGACAACACATGGGCAGTGAGGATACAGGGGTAGCTGATTGCATATGGCCACCAGGTAAGTAACAGCAAAACACAGAAGATGATGGACGGAATGTTGCACAATGGCAAAACATTCACCCCCAGTCACAGATCTGGGTTTAATCCATCGTTATTTTGCTCACCAAGCCACCCCAGTTCAGACATGGCGATATGTAAATCAGTCTTCACCCTGTGCCTCATGGGAAGAGTCCAGCCCGAACTGCCGAGCCATGTCTTCCCTGGACCGGAATCAAGCATCCTAGGACCGGTTTCTGGCGATCAGCTGTCTTCAGCCAGGATAGCTTGACTCCAGTGGCTTAGTGAGCACGGGACCCATGTCTGGGCATACCCTTCCCACATAGGGTGAACAGCAAAACACAAAAGAAGATGGACGGAATGTTGCACAATGGCAAAACATTCACCCCCAGTCACAGATCTGGGTTTAATCCATCGTTATTTTGCTCACCAAGCCACCCCAGTTCAGACATGGCGATATGTAAATCAGTCTTGACCCTGTGCCTCATGGGAAGAGTCCAGCCCGAACTGCCAAGCCATGTCTTCCCTGGACCGGAATCAAGCATCCTAGGACCGGTTTCTGGCGATCAGCCGTCTTCAGCCAGGATAGCTTGACTCCAGTGGCTTAGTGAGCACGGGACCCACGTCTGGGCATACCCTTCCCACATAGGGTGAACAGCAAAACACACAAGAAGATGGACGGAATGTTGCACAATGGCAAAACATTCACCCCCAGTCATAGATCTGGGTTTAATCCATTGTTATTTTGCTCACCAAGCCACCCCAGTTCAGACATGGCCATATGCAAATCAGTCTTGACCCTATGCCTCCTGGGAACAGTCCAGCCCGAACTGCCAAGCCACGACTTCCCTGGACCGGAATCAAGCATCCTAGGACCGGCTTCTGGCTATCAGCCGTCTTCAGCCAGGATAGCTTGACTCCAGTGGCTTAGTGCGCAGGAGACCCACGTCTGGGCATACCCTTCCCACATAGGGTGAACAGCAAAACACACAATATGATGGACGGAATGTTGCACAATGGCAAAACATTCACCCCCAGTCACAGATCTGGGTTTAATCCATCGTTATTTTGCTCAGCAAGCCACCCCAGTTCAGACATGGCCATATGTAAATCAGTCTTGACCCTGTGCCTCATGCGAACAGTCTAGCCCGAACTGCCAAGCCATTTCTTCCCTGGACCGGAATCAAGCATCCTAGGACCGGTTTCTGGCTATCAGCCTTCATCAGCCAGGATAGCTTGACTCCAGTGGCTTAATGAGCACGGGACCCACGTCTGGGCATACCATTCCCACATAGGGTGAACAGCAAAACACACAAGATGATGGACGGAAGGTTGCACAATGGCAAAACATTCACCCCTAATCACATATCTGGGTTTAATCCATTGGTATTTTGCTCACCAAGCCACCCCAGTTCAGACATGGCCATATGTAAATCAGTCTTGACCCTGTGCCTCATGCGAACAGTCTAGCCCGAACTGCCAAGCCATTTCTTCCCTGGACCGGAATCAAGCATCCTAGGACCGGTTTCTGGCGATCAGCCGTCTTCAGCCAGGATAGCTTGACTCCAGTGGCTTATTGAGCACGGGACCCACGTCTGGGCATACCCTTCCCACATAGGGTGAACAGCAAAACACACAAGATGATGGACGGAATTTTGCACAAAGGCAAAACATTCACCCCAGTCACAGATCTGGGTTGAATCCATCGTTATTTTGCTCACCAATCCACCCCAGTTCAGACATGGCCATATGCAAATCAGTCTTAACCCTGTGCCTCATGGGAAGAGTCCAGCCTGAACTGCCAAGCCATGTCTTCCCTTGACCGGAATTAAGCATCCTCGGATCGGTTTCTGGCTATCAGCCGTCTTCAGCCAGGATAGCTTGACTCCAGTGGCTTAGTGAGCACGGGACCCACATCTGGGCATACCCTTCCCACATAGGGTGAACAGCAAAACACACAAGAAGATGGACGGAATGTTGCACAATGGCAAAACATTCACCCCCAGTCATAGATCTAGGTTTAATCCATTGTTATTTTGCTCACCAAGCCACCCCAGTTCAGACATGGCCATATGCAAATCAGTCTTGACCCTATGCCTCCTGGGAACAGTCCAGCCCGAACTGCCAAGCCACGACTTCCCTGGACCGGAATCAAGCATCCTAGGACCGGCTTCTGGCTATCAGCCGTCTTCAGCCAGGATAGCTTGACTCCAGTGGCTTAGTGAGCAGGAGACCCATGTCTGGGCATACCCTTCCCACATAGGGTGAACAGCAAAACACACAATATGATGTACGGAATGTTGCACAATGGCAAAACATTCACCCCCAGTCACAGATCTGGGTTTAATCCATTGGTATTTTGCTCAGCAAGCCACCCCAGTTCAGACATGGCCATATGTAAATCAGTCTTGACCCTGTGCCTCATGCGAACAGTCTAGCCCGAACTGCCAAGCCATTTCTTCCCTGGACCGGAATCAAGCAGCCTAGGACCGGTTTCTGGCAATCAGCCGTCTTCAGCCAGGATAGCTCGACTCCAGTGGCTTAGTGAGCACGGGACCCACGTCTGGGAATACCATTCCCACATAGGGTGAACAGCAAAACACACAAGATGGACGGAATGTTGCACAATGGCAAAACATTCACCCCCAGTCACATATCTGGGTTTAATCCATTGGTATTTTGCTCACCAAGCCACCCCAGTTCAGACATGGCCATATGTAAATCAGTATTGACCCTGTGCCTCATGCGAACAGTCTAGCCCGAACTGCCAAGCCATTTCTTCCCTGGACCGGAATCAAGCATCCTAGGGCCGGTTTCTGGCGATCAACCGTCTTCAGCCAGGATAGCTTGACTCCAGTGGCTTATTGAGCACGGGACCCACGTCTGGGCATACCCTTCCCACATAGGGTGAACAGCAAAACACACAAGATGATGGACGGAATTTTGCACAATGGCAAAACATTCACCCCAGTCACAGATCTGGGTTGAATCCATCGTTATTTTGCTCACCAAGCCACCCCAGTTCAGACATGGCCATATGCAAATCAGTCTTAACCCTGTGCCTCATGGGAAGAGTCCAGCCTGAACTGCCAAGCCATGTCTTCCCTGGACCGGAATTAAGCATCCTCGGATCGGTTTCTGGCTATCAGTCGTCTTCAGCCAGGATAGCTTGACTCCAGTGGCTTAGTGAGCACGGGACCCACGTCTGGGCATACCCTTCCCACATAGGGTGAACAGCAAAACACACAAGAAGATGGACGGAATGTTGCACAATGGCAAAACATTCACCACCAGTCATAGATCTGGGTTTAATCCATTGTTATTTTGCTCACCAAGCCACCCCAGTTCAGACATGGCCATATGCAAATCAGTCTTGACCCTATGCCTCCTGGGAACAGTCCAGCCCGAACTGCCAAGCCACGACTTCTCTGGACCGGAATCAAGCATCCTTGGACCGGCTTCTGGCTATCAGCCGTCTTCAGCCAGGATAGCTTGACTCCAGTGGCTTAGTGAGCAGTAGACCCACGTCTGGGCATACCCTTCCCACATAGGGTGAACAGCAAAACACACAATATGATGGACGGAATGTTGCACAATGGCAAAACATTCACCCCCATTCACAAATCTGGGTTTAATCCATTGTTATTTTGCTCAGCAAGCCACCCTAGTTCAGACATGGCCATACGTAAATCAGTCTTGACCCTGTGGCTCACGCGAACAGTCTAGCCCAAACTGCCAAGCCATTTCTTCCCTGGACCGGAATCAAGCATCCTAGGACCGGTCTCTGGCTATCAGCCGTCTTCAGCCAGGATAGCTTGACTCCAGTGGCTTAGTGAGCACGGAACCCACGTCTGGGCATACCATTCCCACATAGGGTGAACAGCAAAACACACAAGATGATGGACGGAATGTTGCACAATGGCAAAACATTCACCCCAGTCACATATCTGGGTTTAATCCATTGGTATTTTGCTCACCAAGCCACCCCAGTTCAGACATGGCCATATGCAAATCAGTCTTGACCCTATGCCTCCTGGGAACAGTCCAGCCCGAACTGCCAAGCCATTTCTTCCCTGGACCGGAATCAAGCATCCGAGGACCGGTTTCTGGCGATCAGCCGTCTTCAGCCAGGATAGCTTGACTCCAGTGGCTTATTGAGCACGGGACCCACATCTGGGCATACCCTTCCCACATAGGGTGAACAGCAAAACACACAAGAAGATGGATGGAATGTTGCACAATGGCAAAACATTCACCCCCAGTCATAGATCTGGGTTTAATCCATTGTTATTTTGCTCACCAAGCCACCCCAGTTCAGACATGGCCATATGCAAATCAGTCTTGACCCTATGCCTCCTGGGAACAGTCCAGCCCGAACTGCCAAGCCACGACTTACCTGGACCGGAATCAAGCATCCTAGGACTGGCTTCTGGCTATCAGCCGTCTTCAGCCAGGATAGCTTGACTCCAGTGGCTTAGTGAGCACGGGACCCACGTCTGGGCATACCATTCCCACATAGGGTGAACAGCAAAACACACAAGATGATGGACGGAATGTTGCACAATGGCAAAACATTCACCCCCAGTCACATATCTGGGTTTAATCCATTGGTATTTTGCACACCAAGCCACCCCAGTTCAGACATGGCCATATGTAAATCAGTCTTGACCCTGTGCCTCATGCGAACAGTCTAGCCCGAACTGCCAAGCCATTTCTTCCCTGGACCGGAATCAAGCATCCTAGGACCGGTTTCTGGCTATCAGCCGTCTTCAGCCAGGATAGCTTGACTCCAGTGGCTTAGTGAGCATGGGACCCACGCCTGGGCATACCCTTCCCACATAGGGTGAACAGCAAAACACACAATATGATGGACGGAATGTTGCACAATGGCAAAACATTCACCCCCAGTCACAGATCTGGGTTTAATCCATCGTTATTTTGCTCAGCAAGCCACCCTAGTTCAGACATGGCCATATGTAAATCAGTCTTGACCCTGTGGCTCACGCGAACAGTCTAGCCCAAACTGCCAAGCCATTTCTTCCCTGGACCGGAATCAAGCATCCTAGGACCGGTTTCTGGCTATCAGCCGTCTTCAGCCAGGATAGCTTGACTCCAGTGGCTTAGTGAGCACGGGACCCACGTCTGGGCATACCATTCCCACATAGGGTGAACAGCAAAACACACAAGATGATGGACGGAATGTTGCACAATGGCAAAACATTCACCCCAGTCACATATCTGGGTTTAATCCATTGGTATTTTGTTCACCAAGCCACCCCAGTTCAGACATGGCCATATGCAAATCAGTCTTGACCCTATGCCTCCTGGGAACAGTCCAGCCCGAACTGCCAAGCCATTTCTTCCCTGGACCGGAATCAAGCATCCTAGGACCGGTTTCTGGCGATCAGCCGTCTTCAGCCAGGATAGCTTGACTCCAGTGGCTTATTGAGCACGGGACCCACATATGGGCATACCCTTCCCACATAGGGTGAACAGCAAAACACACAAGAAGATGGACGGAATGTTGCACAATGGCAAAACATTCACCCCCAGTCATAGATCTGGGTTTAATCCATTGTTATTTTGCTCACCAAGCCACCCCAGTTCAGACATGGCCATATGCAAATCAGTCTTGACCCTATGCCTCCTGGGAACAGTCCAGCCCGAACTGCCAAGCCACAACTTACCTGGACCGGAATCAAGCATCCTAGGACCGGCTTCTGGCTATCAGCCGTCTTCAGCCAGGATAGCTTGACTCCAGTGGCTTAGTGAGCACGGGACCCACATCTGGGCATACCATTCCCACATAGGGTGAACAGCAAAACACACAAGATGATGGACGGAATGTTGCACAATGGCAAAACATTCACCCCAGTCACATATCTGGGTTTAATCCATTGGTATTTTGCACACCAAGCCACCCCAGTTCAGACATGGCCATATGTAAATCAGTCTTGACCCTGTGCCTCATGCGAACAGTCTAGCCCGAACTGCCAAGCCATTTCTTCCCTGGACCGGAATCAAGCATCCTAGGACCGGTTTCTGGCTATCAGCCGTCTTCAGCCAGGATAGCTTGACTCCAGTGGCTTAGTGAGCATGGGACCCACGCCTAGGCATACCCTTCCCACATAGGGTGAACAGCAAAACACACAAGATGATGGACGGAATGTTGCACAATGGCAAAACATTCACCCCCAGTCACATAGCTGGGTTTAATCCATTGGTATTTTTCTCACCAAGCCACCCCAGTTCAGACATGGCCATATGCAAATCAGTCTTGACCCTGTGCCTCACTATGCCACTGGAGTCAAGCTATCCTGGCTGATGAAGGCTGATAGCCAGAAACCGGTCTTAGGATGCTTGATTCCGGTCCAGGGAAGACATGGCTTGACAGTTCGGTCTGGACTGTTCCCATGAGGCACAGGGTCAAGACTGATTTGCATATGGCCATGACTGAACTGGGGTGGCTTGGAGAGCAAAATAACAATGGATTAAACCCAGATCTGTGGCTGGGGGTGAATGTTTTGCCATTGTGCAAATTCAGTCCATCATCTTGTGTGGGCTAGTGAGCACGTGACCCACGTCTGGGCATACCCTTCCCAGATAGGGTGAACAGCAAAACACACAAGATGATGGACCGAATGTTGCACAATGGCAAAACATTCACCCCCAGTCACGGATCTGGGTTCAATCCATCGTTATTTTGCTCACCAAGCCACCCCAATTCAGACATGGCCATATGCAAATCAGTCTTGACCCTGTGCCTCATGGGAACAGTACAGACCGAACTGCCAAGCCATGTCTTCCCTGGACCGGAATCAAGCATCCTAAGACCGGTTTCTTGCTATCAGCCTTCATCAGCCAGGATAGCTTGACTCCATCTTGTGTGTTTTGCTGTTCGCCCTATGTGGGAAGGGTATGCCCAGACATGAGTCCTGTGCTCACTAGGCCACTGGAGTCAAGCTATCCTGGCTGATGAAGGCTATTAGCCCGAAACCGGACCTAGGATGCTTGATTCTGGTCCAGGGAAGGCATGGCTTGGCAGTTCGGTCTGGACTGTTCCCATGAGGCACATGGTCAAGACTTATTTCCAAAAGGCCATGTCTAAACTGGAGAGCAAAATAACATCTTGTGTGTTTTGCTGTTCACCCTATGTGGGAAGGGTATGCCCAGACGTGGGTCCCGTGCTCACTAGGCCACTGGAGTCAAGCTATCCTGGCTGATGAAGGCTGATAGTCAGATACCGGTCCTAGGATGCTTGATTCCGGTCCAGGGAAGACATGGCTTGGCAGTTCGGTCTGGACTGTTCCCATGAGGCACAGGGTCAAGACAGATTTGCATATGGCCATGCCTGAACTGAGGTGGCTTGGTGAGCAAAATAACGATGGATTAAACCCAGATCTGTGACTGGGGGTGAATGTTTTGCCATTGTGTAACATTCTGTCCATCATCTTGTGTGTTTTGCTGTTAACCAGGTAAGTAAGGCACTAGAGCGAATAGTGCGGACTGCAGCCGGATGCTAAGAAGCTCCCCTGAGGGAAAGTGAACAGTGGCTTTGGGAAGAGCTGACTAAGGGTCTACCGGATTCCGGGGCTGCAATGAGGTGGTCAGTGACCATAGCAGTTAAGTGCACCCGGTACCTTGTAGAGCGAGCTTGAATTAATGGCGATTGAGCTCTGCAGCTTCAGTTATTCCCCACATTACTTACAAGTTTCAGAGTCGCCAATATGTTGCGCTGAAAAGAGAGGGGGCGTCCTAACCGGCAGCAGAAATAAACCAACACCAAATGAGCTAGTCGGGGAGGGGCGGTAACCTTCAGAGGCAGGTCTGCCTTTAAGAGGCGAAAGGAGCGGGAGACAGTAGGCGGGCGGACACACAGAAAGAAGGAACAGCTAGCCTGAGGCGGCGAAAGGAGTAGGACGAGACAGCCCTAGACAGAAGGGTGGTGACTGACCAGGAGGAACCGAGAATGCGTTGCACCGGACTAGGTTGTGAAGAGAGGAGGGCCATCACACGCTGTGCCAGGAGAAAGCGTGAATGAGTTGCGATGGCCAACCAATTTGAACAATGAGTAAATTTGCCTGGGTTGGAACCATGTTCCCAAAGAAGGGACAAGCACCAATAAAAAATGCAGCATTTCCGACTGACCTAAAAATGAACCAATGGCAATCGAGGGGATTGTTTGAAGCCCATATTGTACTTACATAAGGTCTTGCAGACAGCGCATGTGCGCCGCCTAGGTTTGACCTAACAAAACTAGAGTCTGAAAACACCCTTGTCTACCAAGTGTGTTTGTTTGTGTAGACGTGAAACATCTCCTTGGGAGTAGACTGGGTGACACTTTTAGTGACTTTGATACTGCAACATGTTAAATGTTAGATGTTGAGGAACAATTCAGGGAATGTTATTTTACAATCTATGAGAAATGGATTGTAGTGATGCATAGAAATGTCCCTTCACCAACCATGGCTTTGCAGTCAATTAAGCCTCACTGTGGTACACTGAAAAAGTTCTAGATCCCTTGCGTAAAGGGGAATTTTCTCAGAACTTTTTAAAGTGCTGCTTCATTTTTGACCGCTACAATAACTCTCAGGGCATTTGCGCCCAGTTCAATGCATTTGTTGCAGAACCTGACCCAGATAATCGCAATCTTCAGGTGCACCAATGTTGGCATGGAAAGCTATGTGGCCAGAGTTAGCAAATTGTGTACTGGCTGTTTTGGCGTGCCCATCTCTAGTGACAAAACTGAGAGTTTTTTTTTTTTACTGATATAAGTTTACATAGGAAGGAAAGAGCGAGCACGCATAACCAAAGACTCACTGAAGACGTATTGTATGATGTACTAAAATAAGTTTGATTCGTAAAAATGTATTTGGACCTCATATACTTTGTACCTACACTGTCTATATCTATATACCAAGCACTATCATTGCAGAAACGATATTAAAATCAAAATGTTTAATAAACACTGGAAAAACACTGTTTCTGTTGTTTTTAATGGCGTGAAAATGTGTAACCACTGATAACCACTGTTTTTTTAAGGTATTGAAATCACCTAAAAACACTGGAAAATCCCCCACCAGAATTCACTAAAACTAGAAATTGCAAACAAGAAATCCTAATTATAATTAACATAATTAAAATTTGAGTGAAAGAATTTAAAATAAATAGTATATTTAGAAATATTTATATAAAAAGTGCAAATGTATTTATTATCTTTTAACATATATTTAAAACAAAATATATAGAACTTTAAACAATGAATACAAAAACTTAATTTTGATGTCTACATTATAGCACATTTTATACAAATACATTTAAAAAACATTAGTAATTTATATTAAAGATTAAAACAGAAATACACTTTCCAGACAATAAGCATACATGCCTTGGAAAAATGCATAATTTTAGGGGGTTGGGCAACTCCCATGTACTAATTTAACTTCCTTCTAATAAACACTGGAAAATGCTTTCATTTAATGGGGCCATATTTACTGTTCTAACTCAAATCCAACAACTATTGAGGAAAGTGCATACATTGAAGTAATCAAATTTACTATTGCAACCCCAGTCTAACAAATAGTGGAGATAGTAAATTTTTTGTAAATTGTTGTGTCTTGTAAAGCGCACTGCTACCCGGAGGCCTCGTAGCGCTATAGACCGCTGGGGAACCCGTCCTGGCTTTCCCTGTGAGATAGTCCCTCCTGGGGGTCTCCAAGGTGAAACCAGGCATCCCCGGCGTTTGTGTGGGGCCGTTGTGGAGATGAGGCAAGCTAATGCCCAGAGTTGCCGAGTGTGCTCCCTGGTCAGAGTAGGCACCGATGCGAGAATTATCAGTCCGCTGATCCTGGTCCAAGACCCTGCCGCGTCGGGAATCGAACCCTGGTCCCGGGCCGTTCTCTGCACTCGGGTCTGCCGCCTCTAACCAGTGAGCCACACCTCTCCAGATAGGCAAATGTATTATTCCAACAACACTGGGGAATGTGTATGCATTAGTGGTAAGACAGATTTACTGTTCTAATTCCAGTCTAATAAAATTGTAGAAAGTGCAAACAGTTGAGAGGATGGGTTGAGATATACATTACTACTTGCAAATATTGAGAATGTGTGTGTGATATGGGGAAGGGTTATTTTCATTATCCTTACCCTAGCCTAACAAACAGTACATACATTTGGTGGTTCATATACACAAGTAATACACATTCATAGTAAAACTACTTAGATAGCTTAAACATACAAATATAAATCCTATAAATTTATTCAAAGTTAACAGTTAACAAATATAAATGGATTGCACATTTCACCAATGTATTAAATACAGCCTATTCAAAGTAAACAGTATCTCTCAACATCCCCACTAAACACATACACTTAAAAGTAGAGTAATAACATCTATTAAAAACAAAATACTTTTTATTTAATCATAATTTACTATTTTGTTTACAAAATACAATACTACCCATGCATTTCCCGATATAACACCTATCTCCCAAAATAAATATTTATAAAGTAAGGAAATATGTAAAACATTAAAACACATTGTCAAACATTAATAATTTAACCTATGAAACAATGGACAATGAATAATATATACTTTAACATTAAGAATGTCCACCCATCCGAAATATACACCACAACCTATAGGAAATAACTGAAATGATTGTTTTAAAACAGGTCAAATATTTGTTTCAAATTAAAACTAGTCACACATATTGAAATAATATTTCAGTAATGAGTATACTTAATACATCAATCAATTAACATCAGTGTATGTATATCTTATTTCAAATTTCCCAACCACCCAAACTTATAATGTATTAAATAATCAATACAAATAATTAGATTCATGAAAAATAACATATTAATCAATTAAAAATAATTGACTTATATTTAATACCACTACTCACCCAATCCTCCTATTATCCTCACAATTCTAACTTAAATTCTAATAAACAATGTAAAATATATTAACGTCTAAACAGATTAGTAAAAAATAACAGATGAATCAATTAAAATGAATTGCTATACAATTGTTACAAAATATGACCCACTCAATCTCCCAATAAACCCAAAGAACACATAAAAATACAGTATATTATCTGAAAATAGTTAAAAACACATTTCCCAATAACATAAATAACTATCTAAAACATAATACAGCAACATGAAAATAATTATAGGAAACTATATTTTAAACTTCAATATTGTTTAAAAAAATATATAAACTCACCTGCAGAAATGTTGTTCACAGTATTTTGACCATAATATTACGGTCACACACTATGTTTGAGTAGGTTTTTATGATTTAGGTGGCACACCCTAGCATATCCTCCTGGCATCTGCTCTAAGTTTGAAGGTGTGCACCAACTATCTCCTGGGCTTGGGGTACCAGACAACCTTAATGTTGTTTCAGAGCTGTGGGGCATGATGCCTTCCTGCTCCATCACTATTGAAGGGACAGTGTCCCCTGGGCTTGAGGCCCCAGCAAACCGCTATGTTGTAACAGGTATGAGTAGAATGACACCACTCTGCGTTCCCACCTCAATAGGATCAAGAAATAGATTTATGGTGGCCATGGTGGCCCTCTATGATGAGGAGCTAGAAAGCAGGGAATATTGTAAAGTCCGAGTAGGTGGAAGGACAATTTTCTAAAAAGAAACATCATTCTCATAGCCATTCAACATTTTGTTGTGCGATCGCATCTTCAGAAAAGCTGACAAGAGATAGATTAATTAAATGAGCACATGCCACAGATGCTGTTGTCTTCAGTTGGATACAGCTCAAGATATTCTATGTTTACTGAAGTGACCTGTGCTTAACATGTAGAGCAGGGTCGTTTTGGTAAAGAGGGACACCAGAAAAGTATGAAGATATATTTAGCACTGTTCAAAGAGTGAAGTATGGACTCTTGATATTGTGTGCCTAACTCATTGGGAGCATGTACATTCCACTCTCATGGCTTTTGGCCTGTACAGCTGAAGTTGGTTGCTACTCCCAGGCAGCGGTTTTGGCACGAGGCATGAGTATACTTTCCTGTGGGAGTTGAAATGTAGCAAGAAACTTTTTGTTTCACCACCTGTTAACTTTTTGACTTTTTTGTCCCCCAGGCGCATCTTCATGAAACTTTACATTTCAACTTTAGCTGACTAAGTTAGTAGATTGCCAAATTTCTCACAGTTCCATCCATGGGAATAAATGTTATAGGAAAATCAACAATACCTTTTTAATGGAGCCATAATTACACAGTGGTGACCACTTTTTGTGTAATATACATACATATATGTATACATCTTTCAACCAGTTGATATTCCATGAAGAAAGCTGTATAATATATCTTTTAACATGTGCAGAATGTTTTTTACTTAGTTCCACAATCCTGTCTTCCTAATGTCTTTTGGACGTTGCTGATGGAGTGGGAGCTTGTCACCCTCCACTCATTGTCTTAAACCTGGAATATTTATTATCTCAACTTCAGTGCTGTCATGCACGCTTCTTTGGAAATAAGGTTTTGTAAGCACCAATCCATGCACAGTGGGTATGATGTGAACTTGTATGGGCTACTTTGTGGTGGGATGCTGCTCAAACCTGCTATATTCTGTATATATCATGTCATTGGGAGTCTTGGGTGAAGCTTTTGGTCACTCTTTGCACTGATTACTTTGAATTTCAAGACTGGAGGGCATGTAGCCTACCTTATTATTGTTGTGTGTGCATGGCACTTCCAAGGTCCTTTTATGCTGTCACGAAGGTACATGTCTAGGGGATGAACGGCTGCTACCCTCTTTGGGTACATTTGCCTGCCTCATAAGAACAGTGGCACAAAAGTCTGTTAAATGTCTAGCATTGAAAGAAGTTGGGTTTGTTTGTGGACTGGTTTTGGAATTAGCTCTTTCTGATTGGCTGAGGCGATGCCCTAGCCAGGCAGAACCTACCACTCCCATCAGTGGTGGGTGATTACACTTACTGTATAAGCTGGATAGCTTGGCATTGAGCAGTCAGACTTATCACAGAGGCAATGTGTAAAGCATTGGTACAACCCTTACTCAAGATAAATTTATTGAGCGTCACAAAAGAGACACATGATGTATGTAAATAACGTTTGTATTTACCACACATAATGATCAAGTCGACATGAACATCATGTAATTCTGAGCATAAATAATACTGGGAAATATTACTAGAAGTACTAGGCCCAACTGTGTTTAAATTACATCAGTAATATGCACACTTGGGAAAGACCCTAATCTATCCCCCTCAACAACCTTATTCAGTGCAACATGTTGCCAAAACCGGTCCCACCCTGGCAATTCTGATAATACAATAGCACACAGTTATTGTTTGCACCCAATGTTAAACGTAGTGTTCTTCTGGAAAGTTCTTCTGGCAAGTAATCAACATGTAATGTGCCACCGCCAGCTGGTGTCGTCAATCAAAGGCAGTCTGCAGACTGACACACACACCACACGCACACACACAAGCACACACACTTACTCACTCAACACCGATACTCGGTGCAACAGGTTTAAGGCCAGGCCGTATTTAACGTGCTCACACACATACTCACAAGTCACAACGCACCCTAATGCGGTGCCACTGATATCTGGCCAGTCAAGCATTAACACACTGCAAAGACCCCGTGGCCAAAGTCTCCCTCCACCCCCCAACTCAACCCAACTAACATGCACCCACAGAGGGGAGATAACCAGCCCACTCCCTCCCCCCGGATACTAGGCCGTCCACACAGGTGAAGTCACACTAAGGCCCTTATTACTACTTTGGCGGCCCTCCTACGGTATCACCACTGCTTCTTCCGCAGGAGGACCGCCAAGGCTGTGGTGTGCCTGCCTGCCAGATTCGGAGTTGAATGCAGGGTGGGCAGTGCTACGGCAGTTTCACGGCAGTGGGCTGTCAGGCTCATAGGAGAGACTAACATGAAGCCCGCCATCGTAATAGCACCATATATGTCCCCCATGCACCCCAGGCCCAGATCCAGCAGGGGGCAGTTAGGGCTCACTGCCATGAAAAGGTCAGTGAAAAGGCAACTCATATTATGCTCTGGGTGCCGGCAGCGGCACCGCCAGCATATTCAGGCCAGTTGCATACTGCGGGCCCAGCAGGATCCTAGTTCATCCGGTGGTTCTGTGGTGGCCCTACCGCCACACTCAGAATACTGTGGATGGACCTGCAGTGTGGCGGTGGTCGGACCGCCACCATGAGTACTCTGGTCCTAAGGACCACCATATTCTTAGAAAGGTCCTTAGTCAGGGTCCCAAGTAAGAAGGTGGGGGTAGGTAGTAGGATTAATTAAGAGCAGTTGGCAAATGGGGGTTGGCCACCACTTGAGAAGTTTACAGACAGGATGTGGGCTGAAGGCAATATTCCATCACTCAAAAAGGGTTCCACCAGGGGCCTTATGATACCAGTGTAGCTCTAAAAAGCACAAGGGGGGAGCTTCATGCAGCCTCTTGACCTGCTTCTGATCGGTCTCAGAAGCATCCCTTTCAATACTGCTAGTCACTCTCACCATCCTGCCCTATTTTGGGCAATAGTACCTGGCTGCACACTGTCGTCAGTTCCCCGGGGAAGGGGAGTTGGTCCACCCCACTGAGGGCCAGAAAGGAACAAGCGATGAATGGGGTAGGTAGCAAAGAGGCCTCTCTGAAGGAGGAGGCATCCCTCTTAGCACATGTCGATCCAAGTCACACCCAGGTAATTCCGGAGATAACGTCTGGTGCTCGATGATACGAACCACACCAGATAATTCCTGTCTCATGGAACGGAGAGTTGCAAATTTCGTGCCTCCTTGAAAATGAGGCACAATGTCGGGGGCACACTGAGATGGGTCGCATCAGATGATTCCAGACACGCAACGATGATTTGCAAATTCCGTAGCTCCCTGGAAATGAGGCATAGCACCTGGTGCGCATAGTTACGGGTCACACCAGGAAATTCCAGCCACACGCACAGACACCGGTGCCACATAAGGTAGAATGAGGCATCACTACAGGTTCGCCCCCACCTCCGAGGGTCACACCTTGTGAATCAGACATCACACGCAATGAGCATGTGGTTGATGTATTGCAAGAGAGGGATGCGCCACGATGAGCGAAGTGGGTCATGTGGGATCCCACAACAGGTGAATCCGCTCACCACCAAGTCACTTGCACACATTGAGGTCTACACAATGTGGGTCCCCACTCTTGAGATTTGGGCAATAAGTTTGGGGCTCTGCACCAGGCAATCCAGTCTCTAAGCACAGTTCAAAGTTTTACTCTCATACTGTGCTGTCATTTGGGACTCAATCAGAATAAACAAATGATGGATGGAATGCTGAACAATGCAAACATTCACCCCCAGTCACAAAGATCTGGGTTTAATCAATTGTTCTTTTGCTCACCACGCCAACTCAGTTGGACCCAGCCATATACAAATCAGTCTTGATCCTGCTCCTCATGTGAACAGTCCAGCAGAAACTGCCAGGACAGGTCCTCCCTGGACCAGAAACAAGCATCCTGGTACTGGCTTCAGGGCATCACCCCTCATCAGCTATGGGTGAATGTTTGACATTGCTCAGCATTCTGTCCATCAATTGTTCTTTTTGCATTTGTTAACCCGAGTGGTACGGGTATGTCCAGACGTGGGTCCCCTGCTCTTCATGCCATTGGAGTCAAGCTAGCCTAGCTGATGTGGGTAATGCCCCAAAACCTGTCCCAGGATGCTTGTTTGCGATCCAGGGAGGACCTGGCCTGCCAGTTTGGGCTGGTCTGTTCCTATGGGGAGCTGGGTCAAGACTGATTTGCATATGGCTAGGTTTAAACTGGAATTTGCCTAGAGTGGGAGAGAAAGGATGGGGAAGAGGGGGAAGGGTATGGAAATGGAGCGAGGCTGAGGAGGGGGGAGGTTAAGGCAATGCCAAGTGGTAAGAAGCAAGTCCTATGGGAAAGGCTTGTGGGAGGAGTTAGTGGGCGAAGGAAGATGAGAGAGGGGGAGGAGAACAGTAGGAGGTCGGGTAGGATGAGTGCCCAGGGAAGGGATTAAGGACCCCAATATTTGTTGAGCAGGAGAAGTTTGAGGTCTTTTTGAAGCTGATGTAAGAGGGATTGCAACAAAGATCTTTAGGGAGGTAGTTCCAGATGTTAGGCGCGTTCCCGGAAAAGGAGCGAGATTGTGTGGTTTTCTTGTTTAACAGAGGAGAGACAAGAGCGAGGGTGTTGGAGCTCCTCAATGATCTAGAGCAGCCAGGTTTGTGAAGTTTATCTGAGAGGTACTGCGGGGAGTGTTGATGCAGGGCTTTCTGCGTGATGCAAGCTATCTTGTAGGAAGCTCTACCTTCAACGGGAAGCCAATTGAGGGCTTTAAGTGTAGGGGAGATGTGATCTAACAATTGGAGGTCGGTAATGAGCCTAACAGCCAGGTTCAGAACAGATTTGATTGGGGCTAGGTGGGCTTTAGGGGTTCCAGCGAGGATTGCGTTACCATAGTCGATTTTCGACAAGACCAGCAATTGGACGACTAATTTAAAGTCGTCTGCAGAAATTAAGGGTTTTATTTTCTTGAGGTGAAGGAGTGTGAAGAGAGTGCTTTTGGCTGAATTTTTTATGTGGGGGATAAGGGTAAGGTTCAGGTCAATGTTAAAACCCAGGGACTTAACTGAGTTTGATATAGTGAGAGAGCAGTTGAGTGTGGTAAGGTCAGAAATCCATGAAAGAATGGGGAGCGAGTTATTCTTAGGGGAGAAAAGAATGATTTCGGTCTTTTTTGGGTTGAGTTTGAGGTGGTTATGGATTGAATCTTAGTCAAGGCATCATTGAGGTGAAGAACATCCGAGCGGGATTGAATCTTATAGTAAAGCTGGGCGTCATCGGCGTATAGGTGGTAATTGATTCCCGCTTGTTTAAGGATAAGGGTGAGGGGTTCCATGAAGAGATTAAATAGAGAGGGGAAGAGGTAGAGAGGGGAAGAGGATAGAGCCCTGGGGGACCCCTAGGGAGACGGGCAAAGGTTTGGAAAGACAGTCAAGGATTTAATTTGCTGGGTTCTGTGTTGGAAGAAGGAGGTGAACCATTTGAGGACTGAACCGTTGAGGCCAAAACAATCTTTCAGTGTTTTAAGTAGAGTAGAGTGGTTGACAGTGTCGAAAGCAGCAGAGAGATCAAGGAGAATGAGAAGGGAGGATTCGTCTTTGTCGAGGGTGTGATGAATGTTATCAATTATGTTTAGCATTGCCGTTTCTCTACTTTAGCCCTTTCTGAAGCCTGATTAGAAAGAGTCTAAAAGATTGAATGAATCAATGTGTCTATCTAGTTGGATCAGGGTGCATTTTGAAGGACTTTTTAGAGAAGAGGAAGGTTAGAGATAGGACGAAGGTTATTTAGGTCATTAGGGTCACCAGCAGGATTTATGAGGATGCGAGTGATTTGTTCCAATTGGAGGGAAGCAGGGACACAACCCGAGTTAAAGGAGAAGTTGATGATAGAGGTCCAATAGGGGGCAATGATGTTTTAGATCTTGGACAAGGTTGGAAGGTAGAGGGTCTTTAGTGTGAGATGACAGTTTAAGTCTGGAAATGATGTTAAGGACATCAAGTTCAGTTATTGGTTGGAAGTCGTGCCAGGAAGCATTATTTTTTGCTCAAGTTTGATAGGGACGGGTTCAAGAATAAGGACGATAGGAGGGAACAACGAGGAGTCATGAGGAAGCGTGAAGAGCAAAGGAGAGTTGGGGGGAGTTAGAGCGAAGGATTGATCAATTTTGGAGATTTTTTTTTTAGAAGTAGTTGGCAATTTCTTTGCATCTCTCAGTGTAGGCAATCACCTTGGGGGATGCAGAGAATGTTTGGTTTTTAACAATGCTGAAGAGTTCCCTAGGTCTGTTTTTGGTTCGGTCGAGTTGTGAGTGGAAGCAGGAAGTCTTAGCATTGAGGATGTGTTTTTATAGTTGGACCTAGCAGATCTGAGGATAGAGAGGTTAAGGGGGAAGGGTTTTGCCTCTAAATTGTTCCTATTTGAAATGTTTCTAAATATAAATCATGCAGCTGTTCTACAAATTGAAATTGTCTTCCTTCCATTCAATAGCTGTCACTGAAAAATATGCCTCTTTGAAGAGAGACTGCTTTGTCTCACCTACAGATTTTGTTATATGTAGAGCGTCCATGTTTGAGTCGAAAAGCCCATGTCAGACCTCTGCAGTGGATTGGGGAGTCCTAGATCTGAAATGTACAGTTACCATTGCAGGAACTCGCTAGTCCTTGCTTGCCGGCGTCGCAGCATGGACAGCCTCTGCTCTGTACCTTGCTGGCTGTACACATACAGCAGACAAGAAACACTGGCCCCCTAGAATTTCACAGAGCCAACTGGAGTACAGGTTCCCTATTTTGTCTTGTGGTTGTTTTTCCTTGTACATTTACTTTTGTAGCATCTTTATAGTGTCTTTAGCCTAACACATGTTCCTTAAATTAAAACATTTCAGCGGACACGCATTAATAAAATCTAGGACTGGTTTCTTGGCGTTTTACCGCCCCCCCCAAAAAATTATTTTCCGGTGCTTTAAACTTCTTTCCCACTGGAACAGGTGAAAAAGGCATTATTTGAATTATCTGTTATTTAAAAAAAGCCTCTTAAACGTTCATACGTGCTAACGTAGGCTTCCGTGATGTCATGTGCTCGCCTACAATACAGCATAGTAGGTGATCTATTTTGTGCAGTTTAGGACAAAAAATGATAGATCTTGGATGGCTAATTAGTGGGCTGTGCTGCTTTGCCGTTCTCGCTCTCCTTCCTGATTGACTATGCATCCCTTACTCCTAAAGGTGACGCAACCTCTACAAAAGACTGTGCTTCAAATCAGATGGAGTTTCTTGCTGCACGAGATAACAAAGCTGACAAGCCGCACCCAAGTACTTCACAGGTCTTTAAAAAGACCATTCACTTGTTAACGAGGCTTTGTTATTTTTTTCACCCCTTCTTACCAGACTGCGGGCAGTGTCTACAGGACCCCCCTGTGAGAGATGCCTTTTACACGGGACAACAGAATTGTTTATATGGAACGTCGGTAGCAAAATACCCGATTGGAGCTCAGAAAAAGTTGCTAGTATTTTGCAGTTTCTAAATATAAACACAGGCAGTGGAAATATAGATTTCCTTCTGTATTTATATGTACAAATCCGAAAAAACTGAAAACCGGCAGTCCTACTTATAATCCTAACTGACCCAGGGAACAAGATAGAAAAAAAACTAGTTTAGTAAGCCTAAACTCAGAATGTTAAAATACATATTTTAGTGTGGGTAATTTTTACATTGTGTGTTTGAAAATAACACTTTTAGAAAGTAGGTATTTTCTTGCCTAACCATCCAGTATGGCTCTGCTAGGTTTGTGTATTCCATTACTGGTTTGTGAGTGAAAGGGGCTGGAGAGGGCTTTGGCTCCAGCAGTCTGATCAGTCAGGGCTGGGCTGATTGGGTTGAATAGAGAGTAGGAGGAGGAGATTTTCCTTTCACTTGCCTGAGCCTACATAGGTTAGAGAGCTGGGAGAGGAGATTTCTTTTCAGCTACCTGGGCCAGGTCCGCTTTCAACAATGCTGTCTCCACTATTCTCGTGATGTGCAGAAGCAGAGACAGACTTTTGACCAAGTTAAGATCAAGCATAATACGCTGTTTTCCCAAACTCCAGAGGAGGCATGGGCCTGGGTGGAGGAACGACCGCAGCTACGAAGACCACCGCTGTCGGTCTCCACCGGGTCCCTACTCAAACGACGGGTGCAGTCCCAGGATAGGCTCAGGGACAAGAGTCGGAGGGGGGTCTGCGGCGAAAGTCGTCAGGCGGAGGAACACGGGGCAGAAACCTGCCCTCCAGAGACACAGACACATCATTATCGGACTCTGGAGACGAGCTGCGTCGTTCAAGGTCAGCTGATCCTCTGCAGGGACTGGAGGATGCGGGCCACACCGACCTGTCTGAGAAAGATGACTGAGGAGACACCCAGTGCCCATCCGCTCCTGAACAGTTTCCTGTGACTGGAAGCGACGGACCAGGCCCTCCAAGTTCCGGGTGACCATCCCAGACACCCTACCTTAGAAGGCGTAGAGAATTGAGAGGCGGGGCCTGCTGGCCGCTGCCGGACAGTAAGACTTTCCTGAGCCCCAATGGTGTTCCGCTGGTTTACTTTGAACTAGGAAATTGTTTGAGGTATGTGTTTGGGGTTTTGATATTGGATAGTTAATTGGGTGGCAGGGGCGGGGGGTTACAGACCTCTTAACTGACGATTCGCTCTAAAGTTGTCATGTTGACGTGTGGGAGGATGGGGAGAATGCCAGAAGAGAGTAGGGTGGGGGGGTTGGTTTTTTGTTCTGAGGATTTTACGGAGTTTAGTTGATGGGAAATAAGTTCCTTCGATCCAACCAGGTGCTCTCACTGATACGCAGAGCGGGGGTGGAGGGAGGGGGGCATATTCTTATCGAGCACAGATCCCGGGACAGCTTTTCATATGGTATTACCATGCCAGACGAGGAATATAAAGTAATGACATGGAATGTCAATGGTTTGGGTAATAAGGTGAAACGGGGATCGTAACCAAATATCTCAAGAAACATAGACCTGATATAGTATTTCTACAGGAGACACACCTTTTGGGCACAACATGCTCCTTTTTGGGACGGGGGTGTTACACTACTCTGGCACATGCAGGTTTTACCAAGGGCTCCTGTGGGGTGGCGATCCTTGCTAGGAAGTCCCCACCCTTTCATGTCACGCAAAAATGGATGGACCCTGAGGGAACATATGTTGCAGTCAGGGGGGTTTGGAACCATAGGACTTAGTTTTTAGCTAGTGTTTATGCACACCTTGCCTTCAACAATGCACGTTTGACAAATTGAAGATCCTCCTCTTGCACTCTGGTCTCGCCATACTTATCATTGGAGGAGACTTCAACGATGTATTGAATCCCCTGTTTGACCGCTCCTTAGCTCGTAGTGCTACCTCAGATATCACACCTTTGGCCCTTTTCCTAGAGTCATTGGACCTCTCTGACCTGTGGCGACTTCACCATCCTCTCCGGCGGACGTACTCTTATTTTTCCAGAGCCCATGGGGTGTTCTCCCGCTTGGACTACCTTTTCGCTCCAGCAGGAGAGGTGCAACGGGTGGCCGACATTGACTACCTGGCTTGGGGAATTTCGGACCATTCTCCCCTGCTCATGAAAATGGGCGGTGGAGGTGGTCGAAGGCTTCCGCAATAGAGACTTAATGCGTGTGAGCTACGGGACGAGACAGTAGCTGAAGAGCTCCGAGTTGATTCCCAGCTATATTTCACTGAAAATTTAGGTTTGGTCCCGTCTTCCATTACTTTATGGGAGGCCTATAAGGCAGTATTGCGTGACAGGGTGCAAAATATACTGGCCCACAAGAAGAAACGTTTGATTCAAGAGCTTGAAGAATTAAAACAGGCCCTTTTAGACCTGGAAGGGACAAGTCAGACCACAATGACTGAAGAGGACCTGCGCCGGCTCGAAATAACCACGTGTGAATACTTAGCGCTTGCGACAGATGAGGTGAAAACATGCCAATTAGCAACCCAACATCTTACGAAATGGGAGATCGGGCGGGGAAACTGCTGGCGTGGCTGGGGCGGAAGGAAATTAAGTCCTGGTGGATATCGCTGGGGCTTTTGAGTGCTATTACAAGACACTTTATCAAGCCCACATTCATGTGGAAGACTCCCAGATACGCCAATACCTTCAGAGTATTGACATGCCTACCCTTACACCCGATGAGCGAGATAGCCTAGAAGGCGGCCTGACACTAGCAGAGGTGACCGAGGCCATAGGTCATTAGAAAACAGGCAGGACTCCCGAGTGAATATTTTTAACTAAACACTGCATTGCTGGCGCCCCATCGCTTAAAGAGGTTTGTTGAATCAAAAGAGCAAGGCTGTCTCCTCGAAGACCCTCTTCTAGCCACAGTGGTGGTCATACCTAAAGAAGGGAAACCACCAGAAGAATACGGTTCTTATCGCTCCATATCCCTCCTTAATATTGAAACCAAAATCCTGGCCACGATTCTTGCACATCACCTGCTAGGCGTGATTCTTTTGTTGGTGCATCAAGACCAATCTGGCTTCATGCCTAAGCGTTCTACCCATCTTAATTTTTACCGTCCAGTTAACTGTATGGACACAGTACGGGATTGTGACACTCCCCATTTGCTTTTCTTGCTTGATGCGGAGAAACACTATTCACTGGACCTTTATGTGGCGTACTCTGGAGGCAATGGGCTTCGGCCCGGTTTTTCTAGGGGGGCTGGCGCTATTGTATAACACGCCTGAGGCGCGAGTGCGGGTCAATGGCACTCTTTCCGCCAGCTGGCAGATACATAGTGGCACCAGACAAGACTGCCCCCTCTCTCCTCTACTGTTTGCCTCCTATTGGAACCCCTAGCGTGCGTCGTTCGCACCCGGCCTGACCTAGGTGGATTCCTCAGTGCTCCCGATTCACTGGAAGAAGAACGCATATCGTTGTATGCAGACGATAATCTGCTTTATGTCACGCGGCCCGCTGACACACTCCCCCGTCTTCTCCACATCTTTGAAGAATATGGCTGCTACGCTGGCTACAAGATTAACTGGACTAAGTCCACCCTCTATCTAGTAAGTGGCTGCCCCGCAACTTACACTTATCCCAGCTGCCTGTGACTGGCTGAGGAGGGCTTTCTGTATTTGGGCCTTTATATTACTGCTGACCCCGTCCTTTGTGTGGAACGCACTATCCGTTGGGTGTTGTGGAATTTTCAGGCCAAGGGGAAAGGGTGGAGTAAACTACCTCTCACAGTCATGGGCAGAGCCGCCATGTACAAAATTGTGACCCTCCCTCAACTTCTCTATGTTCTTCAGAACACTAACCATAAATTACCTGATGCAATTTTTGCTTCTATTGATAGTGAGTTGCGCCTCCTCCTCTGGGATGGCGCTGATCCTCGGATAGCACTGCGGACCCTGCAATGTAATCCCTATAACGGGGGGTTAGCCGTGCAAGATATTAGAGCCTACGACAGTGCGGCACACCTGATCGTCATTAATGTGTGGTTTCATGCACCGGGGGATCATCCAGCGTATAGGCTGGAGCGGCTTCATTTGCATGAGCGCTCTCACCTACACTAGCTATATGTGGGTGCTGGCATGGCACGACTCCTTCCCGCTACTCGACGGGTAATCGAGACCTGGAAAACTACTGGGAAAACGATGCAATGGGAGGGGAAACCTACACGGGAGACCCCTTTATGGGAGGGAGCCCATCTGTGTGAGATCAGGAAGCTGAGGGGTTTCAAGCAATGGGACCTCATTGGCATTTCCAAAATAGGAGACCTCCTAGAACGAGGCTCCCTGGCCTCCTTCTCGTTCCTTCAATCCAAATATCAACTACATAGTTCACAAGCCTATGCGTACCTTAGGCTTCGTCATGTCTGGCGAGCGGAAGCGTTAGACAACGAGGTGCTGCCGGAATACGCACCCCTTGAGGGCAGACTCCTTCAGGAGGAGATCCAGACTCAGGCGATATCACTGACATATAAAACACAGCTCAACAATATGCCAAACAATCTCGGCCCACTTCGTGTTTAGTGGGAACTTACTACGGGACCCCTTGAGGATATCGACTGGGAAGCGGCCCTTATGCATCCACATGAGGTGGTGATCAAATTAAGACTGCGGCTTATCCAATAAAAGATCCTTCACTGGATCTACTATGATAGGGAACGATTGCACAAGATGGGGAGGGTGGACGACCCTACATGCCTTAGATGCTGTACAGCGCATGGCACATACATTCACATCCGCCCTACTGGCACAAGATAGTGGGTGAACTAAATAAAATACTTGGGGCAACAATTGAGATAGATGTGAAATTTCTACTATGAGGCATTCCCACGGATGTTGACGATATGGGCTCTTACTGGTTAACCTGGGATTGGTGGTGGCGAAACGGGACATAGCCAAGTACTGGGGTGCACAACGCCTTCCTACATTCACAGAATGGAAATCCAATATGGATTTATGCATGGCTGCCGAAAAAGTGGTTTATAAAGCAAGGGGCTGCCCACGTAAATTGAGGAAAATGTGGTCCTGTGGTTGAAGTACTACAAGCTCGAGTTGGATGTAGAGCAGGGAGACCTTGCACTATCTCATGCAAGGTCTGGTTCTGGCTTATAAGGATCGCTTTCTCGCCCTCTATTCGCATATTGACCTTTAGTGGAATGGATCTATGTACTAAACAGATTGTCACTGTTGATATGCATGGTCGCTTTCTCTTGATTCCTCGGCTGCGAAATTCATCAACCATTGCTGTACCTCCATGCCTAATGTTGATCATACACCTTGTACTGATGACTTTTTTTCCCATATGTCAGTAGTAATGTTATTGAATTGTATAAAATAAAAATAAAAAAATTATACAAAAAAACAATGCTGTCTCCACCTCCTGCCAGGAAGCTGCACCAGGGAGGACAGAACTGGTTTTGACTAGGTACAGACACTCTCTGCCTTCAGAGAACAAAGGATTTAGTAGTATAAATATTGGGGCTCAGACTGCAGAACTTTAGATCACTTATGGGAATCAAGACAAACCTTTGCCAAGGAGAGAAACCAAGAAAGCTGAAGGAGGAGACTGCCCCTGTGTTGTGTGCTGTTTGGGGTTGGCTAGCAGAACTTTGTGTGTATTTTGTTATCTTGAGGAAGATCTCCAAGGGCTTGAAGCCGAGCTTGCCTCCTGTTCTCAGGGACACAACGACTTCACCACTAGCTCTCCTGAATTTCCTTGCTGGGAATTCTACCTGCAAAGAGGTGCCTGCTGCTGTTTTTGAGACCTCTAGAGACTGCGTGTTGATGGGAGCTGGAAGCGCGACACAACGAGGAAAAAGCGTGTCGCCGCTGCAGCTGTTGCTGTTGCATCGCCGAAGAAGCCTGTCACATCGCCAAAGGGGTTGGCTAGCAGAACTTTGTGTGTATTTTGTTATCTTGAGGAAGATCTCCAAGGGCTTGAAGCTGAGCTTGCCTCCTGTTCTCAGGGACACAAAGACTTCACCACTAGCTCTCCTGAATTTCCTTGCTGGGAATTCTACCTGCAAAGAGGTGCCTGCTGCTGTTTTTGAGACCTCTAGAGACTGCGTGTTGATGGGAGCTGGAAGCGCGACACAACGAGGAAAAAGCGTGTCGCCGCTGCAGCTGTTGCTGTTGCAACGCCGAAGAAGCCTGTCACATCGCCAAAGAAGCGTGTCGCATCACCGGTGAAGCGTGTCGCCACCGCAGAGGTTGCCGTTGCATCCCTGGAGAAATGTGTCACATGGCCTGTTGCGGCTCAAGAGTTCGCCGCACAGCCGTTGGGAGTGCACGCATCGCATCCAAGTTGTTGCATTGCTTCAAAGGGGCCATTTTGATGCATCGCACCGGATCGTCTGATTGCATCGAGGCGCCATCTTGTTGCAACTTAACAGGAACGCAGTAAAAAATAGACACTTCGCCTCCTCTCCGATAAAGAACTGACACATCGCCTCCCCTGTGCCGCAGTAAGGAACAGGTGCGCCGCCTCCCCCGAAGCAAGGAACTGATGCATCGCCTTCCCCGCGACCCTTTCATTTGTTTTGCGTGACGCATCCAAGGTACTTTGAGAGTAGAGTTTTGCATTTACCATCTACGTTGAAATAAGCTACTTCTACCATTTTAAAGTCATATTCTTGATATCGTATTGTCGATTTATTGTGGTTTGGTCTTGTGTCAAGTATAGTAAAGATTACTTATTTTTCTAAACTGGTGTGGTGTGCGTTTGTAGGGTTTTCGCTGTATTACTGTAGGTGTTCACAAATGCTTTACACACTGCCTCTGAGATAAGCCTGTCTGCTTGTGCCAAGCTACCAAGGGGGTGAGAGGGATTATTTTAGAAGTGTATCCCCCTTTCCCTGACTAGAAGCAAGGGTCCCTATTTGGAAAAAGGTGCAAACCATTGCCAACAAGAGACCCCCATTTCTAACATTGGTGGTCATCGATGAGGATTTAGACTTGCATTTGTGACTCATATACAGTGATTGGTATACACTACTAGTGAGTGCAGACCGTAACACGATCACATACATTTTTGGTCTAATTTTTTCCCTGGGACTATTTTTGCTAAAAACTGCCAGTCATTGTTACCATGAGCAGAGCAGTATCCAATGCATCTATGGATCTACTATTTGAAGAAGAGAGGGTTGATACCTATACTGTGCCACAGCTCAAACCCTCTGTAAAAGATTAAAAACTTTCTGTGAAAGGCCTCGACCAAGAAGAAGTTCCAAAAGGCGCTGAGGGCCTTGTTATAAGCTAGAAATGCTCCTGAGCATTCTGAAGAGCCTAGGGAGGAGGCATAGAATACAGATAGGCAGCTAGAAGGGCCATTGGGCCTGACCGGGGAGAAAGCACCTCCCAGGGCAGGCAGCAGTATTTCTTTAAAAGGCCTCTCCCCAGGAGAGCTGGAGGACAGGGAGAGGGATAGAATGCATCAGATGGACCTAGCCAAGCTCAAAATAGGTGGTCAGATGGAGTTATACAATAAGAAGTTATCCTTGGAAGAAAAGAGAATGCTTTTAGAGAATGAAAGAACGTTGAGGGATGTTGGAGCTGAAAGCAAATAGCTTCGAGATTACTCCCTCTGGTGGCAGCACACCATTTGTGCCTGTAGAAACAAGAGTATTCATCCGAAGGATGTAATTAAGGAGTTCCAAAAGCATTAAGATATTGGGCAATAGTTTCAGGCCTATGAAGTTGCCATGACCTCCCACTGGGTCCCTGAGCAGGATTGGGAAGCGGGGTTTCTCAGTGATGGACGGGGCACCTTGTTAGACTTGCCCTCTGAGCACTAAAATTCCTATGTCCACATGAAGGAAGCCTTAATGATTAGGTATGGGTTTACCCCAGAGCTGTATAGACAAAGATTTAGAAATTGTAAGAAGCTGGAGTCCCACGGCAGAACTCTGGACCTGGCCATCATGACTTTACCTTTGAGAACTTATAGTAGGGCCGATCTACTGGCCCTTCGGGACCGATGTACAAATTGCGAGTTTTCGCCTGTAGTCCCGCTTTGTGGCCCATATCATTGTAGGTGTGGTGCTTGGTCATTGGAACCCACCTCTCTTATACGCTCCTTGGGGCCTGTTATAAAGAGGGTAGGACAACGGGACCTGAGTATCTGGAGCTTAAACGTCAGATCTGTGGTAAAGCACCATCAGGAGGTTTACGACCTTCTCATTGATGGTTCGCCGGATGTGCTTTTTCTGACGGAAACGTGGCTCCAGGACTCTGACTCCTCGATAATTAACCTAGCCTTTCCCCCAGAGTATGCTATTTTTACTTTAAATCGGACGACTAGAGGTGGAGGCATTGCGATGGCCACCAAACGGTGTTATCCCTGCGAGTGGAAAGCCGCTGAACTTTTGGGGTGTGAGGGTGTCCTATTTAAAATAGCGTTTAGTCACCAGTTTACCTTCTCTGGTTTATTAATTTACCGGCCTCCGGGCTGTGACTCTGTTTTTAGGGCTGCTCTTCCTGAGTACATTAGTACAGAGGCACTAGGATGCGCAAATTTTAATGTTGTGGGAGATCTTAATCTCCATTTGGACTGCCCTTCTTTACCCTTTTTTAGGAGCTTTCTGGCGGATCTTGAGGCTCTACAGCTCTCGCAGATGATTACTTTCCCCACACATAGAGGTGGTCATACTCTTGACCCATTCTTCACAAATCTAGAAGGATTCAGAGTTCTTGGTTCCTCCCAGTTGGTCTGGACAGACCACATGCTGGTGAAAACGGCATGCTCTTTGTCTGACTCTCCTTTTCTATCTCAGGACAGACTTGTTCTTAAACGACACTGGAACAAATTAAGACTGGAGGATTTTTACCATCTGCTCGAGGAGGTTCCTTTAGGTCCGTTCACCGAGGTCTATTGTGGCTATGACTCCTTCTGTGAGTGGACATCTGGTGCCCTCGATTCTCTGATTCCTATGTGTTGGTCCAAGTGTCATCGGAAGGAGCCGAGTCCTTGGTATGACACTTCCTTGGCATCTCTTAAGAGGGCCTGTAGACAGGCCGAAAGATTATGGAGGAAGTCGTACGACCCAGATCTGAAGATATGTTATCTGGCTAAGGTCAAGATCTACCACAGGGCAGTGTGTCAAACTCGCGCTTCCTTTTATGCTCAACAGTTTCAGAATTCTGCCAATCCATCGAAACTTATTTTTAAAGTATTAAAGGACCTGATGGCGAAGAGAGCAACTGCAGTGGAAATATGCTCGGACTCACGTTGTGAGGGTTTGGCCTCTTTCTTCCATGAAAAAGTGCAAGCCATCTATCGCACTTTTCCAACGGGTTCCCTGATGCTAGAGCAGGTTGGTCACACCTTAGGTGAGAGGGAATGTCTTTCTATCTTACCCCCCTTATCTCTGGAGGTGTTTGACTCTCTCAGCGCCAAAATCAAGTCTGGATCTCCGGCAGACCCGCTGAAACCGGCCCAACTCAAGACTCTGGCGCCGGTTTGCCGCACCCCGGTGCTGTCCTTGATCAACCTGTTCCTCTCTTCTGGAGTGGTTCCCATCAGATGGAAGCAGCCAGTAGTCACGCCAATTCTGAAGAAGGCGACCCTTGACCCCCTTAAACCTGAAAGCTACCGCCCTATCTCCCTTCTCCCTTGGGCCACGAAAATAGCGGAGGCCCATGTGAATGCCACTCTTACAGACCATCTTGGTAGGCTTAACATTCTCGACCCTACCCAGAACGGGTTCCGTGCGGGTCACAGCACGGAGACGGCCCTTCTCTCGATGGTCGAGCATCTGCATTACGTGCTAGATTCCGGTCGGACGGCGGCACTATTGTTATTAGATCTCAGTGCCGCCTTCGACACGGTCTCGCACGGGATTCTGATTCGGCGTCTTGAGGAGGTGGGCGTTTCTGGCTCCGCCTTGCACTGGTTTCGATCCTTCCTTACGGGTAGGTCATTCCAGGTGGCGATCCCGCCCGGTAAGTCGTCATCCTACCCGTTAGACCAGGGAGTCCCACAGGGGTTATCACTGAGTCCCACCCTTTTCAATCTGTATGTGAGACCGTTGGCTGCGGTCGTCAAGCGGTGGGGCCTGACCATGGTCTCTTACGCAGATGACACGCAGCTGGCGGTCACACTGAGTGGGGACTCAGACCTGGAGGCTCCCAGGTTCTGTGATGGTCTGCGGGAAGTGGCTAACTGGATGAATTCCAACTGTCTCCAGTTAAACACCAAGAAGACGGAGATTATGGTGGTTGGTAAACAGGTGGCTTTGTGGGGTGACAAATGGTGGCCTTCGGAGTTGGGTGTGACTCCCCTCCCAGCGGCAGAGATAAAAAACCTGGGGGTGTGGCTTGATCCTTCTCTGAGTTTCATCTGTCATACCAAGAAGGTGGCTGCTTCTTGCTATGGCATCATCAGAGGACTTCGACCCATCCTCAAATTCTTTGATGCACCCACAAGACAGCTGGTGGTCCAAGCATCAGTGCTGTCCAGGCTGGACTATGCCAGCTCCCTACTGGCGGGGTTAACCAGTCAGAATTTCTGCGGCTCCAGCGGGTTCAAAACGCTGCGGCCCGACTGGTGACAGGTCTGCCTAGGCGGTGCTCGGTGTCCAATGCCCTGCGCTCTCTCCACTGGCTCCCTGTGCAGCAGAGGATTAGATTCAAGGTTCTCTGCCTTGCATTTAAAATCCTCAAGGGTACTTCCCCACAAATCTTGGAGAAACTGCTGATCCCCCTCTGTCCCGTCTCGCACTCTTAGATCGCTAGACCAGAACTTAGCAGTGGTCCCGCGTTTTAAGTTGAGCAGAATTGGTGGCCGCTCCTTTCGAGTCCTGGCAGCGAGCTGGTGGAATTCTCTTCCTCCACAAATCCGGGCCATCGATGAGCTCCTTCAGTTTAGACGGGCTATCAACACCTTTTTATTTGTTTAGCTCCTCTGTTGTGTCTCTTCTCCTTTCTGCCCGCTTTTAATGCTGTGTTGTGTTTACCTTCTCAAAGCGCCAGGACGCCCCTTTGCTGGGGCAGCTGTGCGCGGTACAAATAAAAATAACATAACATAACATAACATATATGTCTTTTTTTGTAGAGCATTGGATGGTTGGGTGAAGGGTAGCAAAGTGAATGATTTTAAAGTGCTCTATGATTTGATTGCATGGGAGCACTTGTCCAGTAATTGTTTTACAGAGCTGCGCTCGCACCTGATTGATAGCAAGCTGACTAACACTAGGAAGCTTGCTGAGGAGGAGGACCATTGTGTTACTACCCGGGTCCACAAGGGTCATGTGGGAGACTTCGCCAAAGGTGGGCAGGGTCCTTAGCAAAAGAGTGGGGGGGGAGTTTCAGAAAGGGCCCCAAAGTAATCCCCAAGGAAACCAAGGGAAGGGTTCCCAGCCTCCACCTGAAAAAAAGTCAGGGGACTGATAGATAAGCCTGTTCAGAAGAGGCACAGGACATGCTTTAATTGTGGTCAGGTGGGCCACTGCTCCTGGGATCCTAAATGTCCCATGAAAGCGAATTCAGCACCCATTGGTGCACCGCCCCGACAGATGGCTAGTGTAGCCCTGGGGGAGAAGTTGGATATCCAAGGTGGGTGGGGTCCCACAGAGATGTCCCTAGTCTCTTTATGAGACAGTGGGATGGTCTCTAGGACCCAGTTGCCTGGTAACGCTAAGAAATACAGGCTTGTGGGTGACCATCCGTGGCCATTGGGTGGAGGCTTTGAGAGATACCGGAGTCAGTGAGACAGCTGTCAGTTGTCGGCTGGTGTCTAAAGAGCAGGTGATCCCACATGCATTTTACCCTGTAGTTGCCGCTGACAACTCAGAGTGCCACCACAAGGTGGCCCGGTTCCATTTGAGTGGGGGGTTCTCAGGTACCTTTCAAGTAGCTTTGAGGCCAGCCATGCCTGTTGACTGTCTGGTAGGCAATGATTTGGAGAGCTACCCTTCAGCTAAGGGGGAGAGAAGGTCCATTTGAAGATGTTGGGTCTGCCAGAGTGGGCATGTGTGACCACTCGGTCAATGGCAGCCAGTAAGGGTATTCAAGAGGACCTGGAGCCTGAAAGAGTGGCCAAGGTGCGTGCTTTAAAGAGAAGAGGCAGGCGGTGTGGGAAACGGGCCCCCGAAGTTCCCATGGATCAGGAGGAGGCAGACCTTGAGGGGGATGCCCTGGTACCTACAGGTGAGCAAGTAGCTGAACTGGGGGAACTACCTGAGCTGGCCCATTGGCAGCAGGAAGGAGGACCTTCCAGGGAAGAGTACTGCGGGGAGCAGAAGGAGTGTCCTTCTTTTGTGGGTTTGCGGCAACAGGCCACACACCAGGCAGCAGGTGACCAGTCTGGATCACATTCGATCTACTGGGAGAATGGTCTCCTGTATAGCGAGCCTAAGGTTGCTGAGCCTGGGTCAGCCGTGTGCTGGTGGTACCCCAGCGCTACAGAGCCTTCCTACTGGGTCTGGCTCATGATGTGCCTTTAGCAGGGCATTTGGGAAGAGACCAGGTCTTTGAACAACTTGTCACCCATTTTTATTGGCCCCAAATGCGCAAGAGTTCAGATACTCATTGCAAGACCTGTCAGACTTGCCAGGCAACTGGTAAGAGTGGAAGGAAGCACAAGGCTCCTCTCCAGCCTTTCCCCGTGGCCACCCCCCCTTTGAAAGGGTGGGCATTGACATTGTGGGGCCTCTGGATCCCAAGACAGCCATTAGCAACAGGTTCATCCTGGTCTTGGGGGACCATGCCACCCGGTACCCGGAAGCCACCCCTCTCCTGACTGTGACTGCCCCCGTGGTGGGACGTGTATTGATGGGGATTTTCTCCCATGTGAGGTTCTCGAGAGAGGTGGTGTCAGACCGTGGTACCCACTTCATATCTAAGTATATGAAGTCCCGGTGGCAGGAGTGTGGTGTAACCTACAAGTTCACCACTCCTTACCTCCTCCAAGGTAATGGGCTGGTTGAGAGATTCAACCGGACCCTAAAAGGCATGATTATGGGTCTTGAGGAATCAATGAGGCGTAAGAGGGACGTCCTCTTGCCATGCCTTCTGTTTGCTTATAGAGATGTGCCACAGATGTCCTTAGGGTTCAGACCCTTTGAACTGCTGTATGGTCACCATGTAAGAGGACCACTGAGTTTGGTAAAAGAAGGCTGGGAGAAAGGTCCCAGTAAACCTCCCCAGGATGTATATAGCTACATGCTGGCCTTCAGAACCCAAACTAGGCGTTTCCGACAACTCGCTCAGGCAAATCTGGAAGCCAGCCAGGAGGAGATGAAATGGTGGTATTATCAGAATGCCACTCTGATCGAGTTTCAGCCTGGACAGAAAGTGTGGGTCATGGCCCCAGTGGAGCCTTGTGCCCTTTAGGATAAGTGGACCACATCATTTGAGGTGGTGGAGGGCAAGAGTAATGTCACCTACTTGGTGCACTTGCGGTCTCCTAGGAACCCTTTGCGGGTCCTGCATGTAAACCGCCTGAAGCCTCACTTGGAGAGATCTGAAGTGGGAATGCTCCTAGCGACAGATGATGGACAAGAGAAGGAGACTTAGCCTCTTCCTGACCTGAAATCAAATGCTGCTGGTGGTCTTGCAGCACTGGTTGTGCCACCCACAGAAGCAGCTGGTAAAGTATGGCTCAGGCCTGCCATTGCAGAGCCTGTGTGCAGTCTGGGACTTCCATGTCGACTTGGCATGTGCACCCACTTGCCAGTCCCTAAACCTTCCTTTTTCTACATGTTAGTCACCCCTATGGGCAGGGTGCATTGTATGTGAAGAAGCGTGTCGCATCACCGGAGAAGCGTGTCGCTGCCGCAGAGGTTGCCGTTGCATCCCCGGAGAAGCGTGTCCCAGGGCCTGTCGCCGCTCAAGAGTTCACTGAGTTCGCCGCACGGCCGTCTGGCGTGCACGCATCGCATCCAAGTTGTTACATTGCACCAAATACGCCATTTTGTCACATCGCACCGGATCATCACATTGTGGTGCCATCTTGTTGCATTGTAATTTTAGCGTAGTAGGAAACGGACGGTTCGCCTCCTCTCCGGTAAGGAACAGACGCATTGCCTCCCTTGCGCCGCAGTAAGGAACAGGTGCGTCACCTCCCCCGAAGCAAGGAACTGACGCATCGCCTTCCCTGCGACCCTTTCGTTTGTTTTGCATGACGCATCCAAGGTACTTTGAGAGTAAAGTGTTGCATTTACCATCTGCATTTAACTAAGCTGTTTTTATCATTAGCGTGTTGAGGATTTTTTATCGTTAGGTCTTGTGTTAAGTCTAGTAAAGGTTACTTATTTTTCTAAACTGGTGTGGTGTTCATTTTTTGTGTTTTCACTGTATTACTGTATGTGTTCACAAATGCTTTACACACTGCCTCTGAGATAAGCCTGTCTGCTCGTGCCAAGCTACAAAGGGGGTGAGCAGGGGTTATTTTAGAAGTGTATCCCCCTTTCCCTGACTAGAAGCAAGGGTCCCTATTTGGACAAAGGTGCAAACCATTGCCAACTAGAGACCCCATTTCTAATATCATGTTAGTAAGTTTATGCATTTATGAAATAATAACTGTTTGTCTCATAAATTATAATTCTACATGTGTTATTTCACTGCTAAAAAATCAACTTGTTCTGTTCTGAACTAACTATTTCACTTTGTTACAGGTTGACACTATTTCATTGCATTTGTTTTTGTCAATTGTCAGGCTCTTTTACAATGCATATTTTTATAGACCTGGTAATCAGTAGATTGTTGCCGGTACAGCCCCATTTACAAAGTTTCCCCCGATCATAGTAGAATTTGTAATTATTTAAAACCTTGAAATAGTCAAAAGTTTATAAACTCCCTAACAAGTTTCCTAATCCATCATGGAGCCACAAATAGACCACATGCAAACTAGGTTCTCTATATAGGCTTGGAAACTAGATAAACACTGCAGTTAGTGGCACGGCCATACCAAGGCACACACATTTCCTGGCCTGAAGGGGGAACGTTTGATATCAACATTATAAAACACAGGAGGAACACCTTCTGATCAGATATATGGGCCAAGAGAGGGCTGTAAGAATGGCCCTATTAAAACTATGTATCAACTGCAGGGTGACCCCAACTCGCAACCTACACAGACACAGGGTTTGTCAGGGAAGCCAGGGAAGAGGGCTCTAGCCCTTCAGGATCCGACAGAGAGGGCGTAAGCATAGAATGGGGCCCGCAAACATAGGGGTAAAACAGGGAGCGCATACCAATGCTACCATGGTACTTGAAAATACGCTTGCACCACTATCTGCCACCGACAGCAATGAGGAGGGCCACTTGGTTGCGATGTTAATAAGCGAGACACCATACCACTTGCTGGTGGATACAGGGGTGGCAAGGTCATGCTTGTGGGAAGGAGCAGCCCCCATATCAAAGATCACTACCAAAAAACAGGGAATCTTGGGTTCCGTTGCTGAGTTGCCCCTCACAGAACCCCTTGAGTTGAAAATAGGGGAGAATAGGATAAGGGAACAATTATTGGACTATACTTCCTTCCCGGCCAATATACTTGTTCGGGACCTATTGTCCAAGCTAAAAATGTCCATCCAGTTCACTAAGAATGGGACTATTACCTGCTCTTCCCCTGTAGCCTCTCCCATAGAGCACAAACCAGCAAACATATCCCACTCCACGTGGATGCCAGCCAGGGTGATTCCAGTCAGTCAGGCCCCCTTCCAGAGAGTAGTCCTGGATTACATGGGAAGCCTCTTAGAGTTACTCGATTTGGCCCCTATAGTGGGCGTCATGTGCATCTCCTCTATTGGTAGAAACTGCCATAAGGATTGCATGTAAGGTGTGCAAGGGGCAGGAAACTCAGGATCACGACGTGTGCATGCCCACTGAATTCGCCCAGACTAGGTGGAGAGTTGGCCCAAGGCACATAGGAACAATGGCTATCGTAAGCAGACCGCGCGTACCCATGGGGTTACCCAGTTGAGCCTCTGTCGCCACCATGGCACCTCCCTGAGTGAGAATGTGGCACAGCCAAGATGGCACTGTGCCTAGTAGTGCATTAACCATACTAGTGGCCCCCTACCTGTTACCAAATGTGGTACCTGGGCGAGTGACCGCTGTAGGAAATACGGCATGCTGGACCAGCGTAACGACACCCCAAGGAGGTGTGCCCACCTGCCACACGGGAAAAATCCAGTGGCCTAAAGTGGGCAGGCCACCGTCCACATCCCCCACGCAGTGGCCCGCTTGGAATGAAATGGGCGAGATCACCCCCAAGAGGCCCGTGGTGGCCACAAGCATGCAAGTGGCACCCTGCTGAAAGAAGACTTAACCACAGAACCCCAGAGGGATCCAACAGACTGCCTGCACCAAATTCTTGAGAATGCCTCTATTTCTATAGAAGGAACCACAGGGCCAACTAGTGTCACCTAAAAGCAAATCATGAGCAGAAAGTAATATTACAAGGACAGCTCCCACAGAGTATCCATTCTCAAAACCAAACCCAGCCCAACAAGCATTGGGGCGCCAGCCACAGCCATTGGAGGGAGGGGTAACTGGCTGGGGAGGTAATACCTTTGCGCAATCGCCCAGTCAACATACCCACTAAAACCAAACCCCCAATAGGAAACATCCACTTTGTACCCACTTCAGAAAACTCTCTACAATAATAAAAACTAGTGACGCAGCATTAGAAAGAAACAAAAACACGGACCAATGCCCGGTGTCAGAAACCAGGTTTTACGGGCACCTGGGGTGCTGAGATGACCCAGAGAACTCCGTAGTAGATGCACAAATTTGACACCAAGTCAATAGGGAAATTCTCCTGGGCAATCAGCCATTTTAGTTAGTTACTCTAAGCACGAAAAAATCCCCGGCCTGCACCTAACTCCATCATAAGCAGGACATTTTGCTGCCTCCTCTTCTAATGCTTCCAAAAACATCCAAAGTCTGCTCATTGGATCTTGCCCCTCCAGTGCAGCAGGAGTAGCATTTCACCAGGTATGAAGTCCCTGATTCCCGCTGAGGGTGGCAGATCCAAATCATCCTGGATCTGAAGGAAGAGGGGTGGCGGGAGGAAGAGGGGTTCCATAGATGAACATCGCAACCCCCTGCACAAGGTGCATGGGGATGCATGCTACCACACCTGGCTTGTCAAATAATATACACAGGGCCTCACCAACATCGTCCAAGGAAATAATAGGCCTGATCCCAGTCATTGCCATATCCAAAAATTGGGGGCCAGGTAGCAGCTTATCAACCCCCGCATTACAACCAGCCCTACCCGAGACCCAAGGAAGAGGCCAAGTGACCTGCCGGAAGAAGCCCAAAAGTATATCAAATACTGGAGCTGCAAGAACAAGGGTGTAGTCAAAACACCCAACTTCATTAGGGAGAACATCATTATATGCCACTTGCAGGGACCAGCGGGATATTCACGTGACAAAGAGAACATGACAACCCATGCAGGTCAAAAGGACACCCCTGCACCAGTGAAACAACACACATACATACATTTAATGGAAATGGGGACCAAAATAATCACAAAATAAAGTTACCTAACTTAAACTGATCATTCCCTAAAACTGTCACCGCCTCTTTCCAGATACCTGATAAGAAAATTTCGCACAAAGTGAAAGATATAGAGTGTACCCCTAAAAAAGAGAAACACAGGAACTCTGTGAGAAAGGTCTAATGATGTGTTTTTTCCAAGCTAACCTACAACACACAGCTCTTATCTCACAGGTCTTTTTTTTTTTTAAAGTTTCAAAAACCTTTATTAATTGTATATAACATTAGGTACAGCTCGTTGTCTACAACCATATATCGTCAGGCAGTTCTTCTGGTGCAGTAGTTAAGTAAGAAACAACATAGGCAACATATGCAGACACAGCAAGCCGCCTACAACCACTTCGGGCCGGCCGCGTTTCATGAAATAATAGTCCAACAAATATCTGCGCTGGTTGGTAGGAAACATATATAAAAGAGTGACATCGATAGAGATTCACAGTTTGAGTTACATTGGTGCATTGAATACTCGCTCAAAGTTCAGTGCCACACGATGTACATTGCATCATAACATAGTACATACGACCTTGTAGATCCTTGTGGAATCAAGTAAAAAGAAAAACATCAGAGAGCATGCTTAAACCCATCCAATTCTCTCTCCTCTTTACATTCTCAATACAGTGCTACCTGACAATTTCAGCAGTGATATAAGCCCACGTGTGCAGCTTTGGAGGACATCGACTCATAGTACTCTACATACAGGTCTTCATGAATGGCCATTCTCCTGGGGTCTCGTCAGTAAATAGGACGTTATCGGCGACCAAATGTCTCTAGGGTGGGACGCTCTAGGCAGCAACTCGGCATAAATGGCAGATTGTTCCTGGCAATAAACCATACCAATTAAGCCAATCCTTACATTTGGGCGCTCTCCCTCTGCCCCATCTACAGGCTATCCGCCTCTTGGCCATCAAAAGTGCAAGGGCTATGTATCTACGATGTGCCAGGGGTACGTTTTGAACATAACTCAACAATGCCAGCAGTGGCGTGGCCTCTATATGCGTGTTATTCATTTAATTCAAGGCTTCAAAAACAAGTCCCCAATACTCGAGTATTCCCGGACAATTCCAGGCCAAGTGCAAAAAATCAGCGTAGGGCACATGCCATCCATTACACCTATCCGAGTCGCGAAGGTGATGTCTATGCAGTCTAACCGGTGTATGGTACAGCCTGTGTAAATATTTGTAGTGTATAATGCGCAGCCTTCTGCTGGCCGATATTTGCTCAGTCTTCGAGCAGCAGTACTCCCATTGATCCTCCGTCAACTCAAACCCTAATTCTTCCCCCCATTGTGTGCGGGACGCCGGAACTTCCACTTCCCGGTGTGTGTGGACTGCGCGATATATTATTGTTGTAGGAGCATCTGTAATGGTGCAAGTATCTGAGGTTCAGTTGGAAAATCAGAATGGAAAGACTGGACCCCTTGCCTGAACCTTATGTACAGAAAGGTATCTAACGGAGTGCGCTGTACACCCTGGAAAACATTCTCCGAATCTCGGATTTGTCCATTCTCGTATAAGTCGCCCCAGTTTCTGAGTGACGTGTGCTCCTGAAATTTATGAAAAAGTGTTTCCTGCAGGAGGGGCATGTTTGGATAATATGTTAGTGGTAGTAGCTGGGAATAAAGCATAGGGGCCTTCAGGAGGTGCTCAATGCGTCTCCATGCCGTAATCGTGGCATATACAATATTCTGCATGTGTTCCCGGGCATTCAGCGCTGTATATAAGGCTCCCTCCATCGAAGTTAGATGCACAAGCCAGTGTTCGGCTGCTAACTGTGGCATATATTTGGGCTGTCGGATCCAGAAATTTAAATAATGGGCCTGGGCGCTTATGTAATAGAGTTCAAAGTCTGGAATGCCAAATCCACCTGATGAGTAAGGCCTAGTCAGAACATCCCACTTCAATCTAGCCTGTTTACCCCCCATACCAGTCTAATCATTTCTGTTCTGAAAGATTGAAAAAAATGTCAGCCCGGATAGTATGGGATGTTTAGAAACAAATAAAGCAATTGGGGCAGTAGCACCATTTTGATCAGCGACGCTCTACCTGCCATGGAGAGTGGGAGTGTTATCCACCGGCTCACCTTGTCTGCTATTCGAGTCAGCGCCACCCCATAATTGAGTCTCATGAGTTCCTCCTTATTTCTAGTGATGCCGATACCCAAATATCGTAGCTCGTCTTCGCACCATTCCAACGGGTAGTCTAGACGGAAACGCACAATCGAATCTGTTAACGGAAAAAGGCAGGACTTCCCCCAATTTATCTGGACACCCGACAGATGACCAAATACAATGAACTCTCGAAGGAGTGTATTTAAGTTGTTTTGGGGGTCCCGCACATGTAAAGTAATGTCATCGGCATACATGGAAATCAAGATTTGTCTCAGGTTACATCGCAAGGTCATGTCATTATGGTGCTGTCGCAGCCGTGCTGCTAGTGGTTCAGTCGCCAAAGCAAAAAGCAATGGGGACAGAGAGCAGCCCTGTCGAGTGCCCCTAGTAATCGAAAATCTTTGAGACATGTGTCCATTAATAAGCACCTTGGCTCCCGGCTGATGATACAATAAGCGTATCCAAGATAGGAACAGCGGCGGGAACCCCATCCCGAGCATTATCCCAAAGATGTAATTCCATTCAGATTATGTGAAGTGGCTCTCCTGGGGACAAATACAGACTGATCCGGAGAATCAAGTGCTCCAATAACAGGCTTAGTCGGGTAGCAATAAGTTTTGCCAAAATCTAGGAATCACAGTTTAGAAGAGAGAGTGGTCGATACAACCAGCACAGGTGAGCTGGCTTGTCAGGCTTCAAAAGTGATATAATGAGGGCTTCCCTCATAGACGGGGGTAAGGAACCCACCTCTAAAGATTCCTCATAGACCTCGCGCAGTATTGGGCCATCAGATTTAAATAGGTCTTATTACATTCTATTGGAATGCCATCCATTCCAGTAGCTTTCCCGGACTGCATACTCTTTATGGCCTCACGAACTTCATCTAGTTCGAATGGAGCGCACAGGAACTTGCGGTGCACGTCACTCAACCAGCCCAAGGTAACATTGCCAAGGTAGGCATCTAAATCTACGTCATGTCCCCCGGTAGTGGTATATAGAGCGGTGTAGTGTTTAGTAAAATCATCAAGTATGTTTGCAGTGTCCCAACAATGCGTCCATCTGGCCTCTCCAATTCTACCACATAGTTGGAGTAACGTGGTTGCCTTATCGTGTCTGCCAAAGTTTTCCCCGGTCGCTCCCCTTCTCCATACCGGTGGGCGGTCCAATGTTTGCCCCTGAAACGTGTTTCCCTATTCGCCTCTTCTGTGTATTCTGTAAGTTTGGTCCGAAATGCCCGCTGTGTATCCCGGCCTGGGGTGAGCACCAATTTTGCCTCCAGTGCCCTGAGCTCCCGTTCCAATTTACAGAGTGTGTTGATAATATCTTTGAGTACGTCCACCCCTTCCGATATGCAAAAAACCCTCAGCGTGTCCTTAAATGCCTCCCAAACGATCTAAACGCTCTGTACCGTTCCTTTGTTTCGTGCAAAAAAATCTTGAACCTCTTCACGCAAATCCTCGTAAAAACTGTGTCTGAGAGCATTCGTGTGTTAAGTCGCCAAGCACTGCGCGGAGGGTTGAAATCCGCTGAGGAGAGTGTGAGTTTGACTGGTGCGTGGTTGGAGTATGTCCTAGCTAAATGCTGTACGGTATAAATCGCAGGCCCCAGTCCCCGGGATATAATCCAGTAATCAAGCCGCGCCCAGGATGCAGCATGTGCTGTAAAATGTGTACCCTCCCGTGTCTGGGGATGAATGTGTCTCCACGCATCTAGCAATTGATGTTCTACAATGATATCCTTTAGGGCGGCGCTAGCCTTAGTGTGATGATGATGGGCAGGGTGTGACCTATCCAGATTCGGAGCATAAGTAACATTAAAGTCTCCACCCCATATGATGTGATTCAAGCCTATATCTCTTATCTTCCCCCAAAAGGTGGTAAAAAAATCTGGGGCATCTACGTTCGGCCCATAGCAACATACCAATGTGACTGACTCCAATCCGAGGCATCCGTAAGCTAGGCAGTACCTCCCCTGATCATCCTGGGTCGTCCCAGCCAGATGGAAGGGGACCTGTCTCTTAATCAGTATGGCAGTCCCTCTGGCGTAACTTGAATATGAGGAGAAAATTCTGTGTGCAGCCCATCGAGATGCAAATGCAGCGGCTCTCTGGGGCGTAAAGTGGGTCTCTTGCAACATTGCTATATGTACTTGGTATCTGTCTAGATAAACCAGTACCTGCCGCTTTTTTCTTGGGTCACCCAGCCCCCTGACGTTCCACGTAATGACATGCAAACGTGTCCCTACGTGACTAGCCATATGCAACCGTTCCAAAATGGTCTATCCATATCCTGTGGCGTTGTCATCCCTGACATCTTGTGAAAAACAATGTCTAGCGCGATTTTACCCTCTGCACCAGCTTCGTGCACAGCTGTTGTGTATACAGTGATCTCTATGTCTTGTACCTCAACCTCCCTAACAGCATCAAACTCCCATTGACTCTCCTCCCACTGAAGCAACCCAAACATGCCAGTATCATACTCCCACCCATCCCACCCCCACCCTTCTCCCAACAAAAAACACATCACAGTCCCAACCAAACATTTACGGCAAAATAGCCTTGGGGAATTCCCTGTAGGGGCTATCTCTAGGTGGCTGCACAACAACCCTATGCCCTCAGAACAGGACGCAGCAGGAGCTGCAGCTCCATCAGGCAAGAGGGTGTCTGGCGAGCTATTGTGAGACACCCTATGGTGCATTGTTCAACAAGAAACATATAACCGTTAGCAGAGCTGCTCCTCAGCAAACATAAGACAAGTCACATGTATAGCAGTTCGTTACCAGGTCTACGTTTTAAAAGGTTCTCATTCCTGTGCCTTATTGTCCGCCTCTACCAATGGGGACCTCCGAGGGTCCTCTGCTCTCGCTTCTGCTCTTCCCGCTTTCTTAAGTTGCTTGAAGAAGTCATCTACCTGCTGTGGCTTCGTGAAGAATCTTTGCTTGCCTTGATGCGTGACTCTCAACCGCACCGGATAAAGGAGGGCATAGTCAATCTTGGGCCTTTCGAAATTTGGTCTTGACATCAATAAATTTACGTCTTTCCTCCTGAACCATGGGTGTGAAGTCAGGATAAATAGAGAAGGAGTTGCCATCAAATGACAGTGTTTGTTTACTGTGTGCGGCTCTCAGCGCCACTTCTCGGTCTCTGTAATTTAGAAGCCTAGCAATTATGGGCCTCGGGGTATCCCCAGGCTTGGGCCGAAGGCCCAGCGATCTATGGGCTCTTTCCACTATAAGTTGGTTAGAAAAGGCCTCCGAGCCAATCGCTGTTAAAAGGAGCTTCTCCACATAGTCTTCTATTCGTCCAGTGTTGGTCGTTTCCGGTATGCCTAAAATGCGAATGTTATTGCGCCTCCTGCGCGCTTCCAAATCCTCGTTCTTTGCTGCAATGACCCTCAACAAATTATCCATGCTGGAGAGTTGCGACGTGTGTCTGGCAGCTGTGTCTTCTGAGTCTGAAATGCGCCGTTCCGATTCCTTGAACCTTTCATCATGTCCCTCCAGTTTGTGAGCAATTGCATCCATCCGCGATGACATCCTGTCGACCTTGTCTACTATTGTAGCAAACCCTTGGCGGACCTCGCGAAGGATGTCCTGTACCTCAGTGGATGGTCCTTTCGGGACACAAAAAATGGCCTGCACGGAGTACAAACGTCGTCGCTCAGTTCATACATCTGGAGATTGCTGAGGCCTCTGTTTAGACGGGGTCCCAGTTGCATCAATCGTTCAGCATGTCGGCCTAGCGTTTTCTCTGCAGCCTTTATCACCCAGGGGCCTCCTCCCGTGAATTAGCCCTGGTCGTCACCCAGCTGCTGTAGTTAGCTCCGACCGTGCTCACCACTCAATGTAATGGTGCCCAGCAGGCTGCTCTCTCGGCGGTTTTGGCCGATATAGGCAGTTGTCCCTCACAGGTGTGGTAGCTATAAATGTGTTAGCTGATCGGGCCAACGCAAGAAACCCAGCGTCAATAAGTGCCCACCCGAGGTGGTGGGGAGAGGGCCTCAAGTGATCCTGAGCCTCCCGCGTCACTCCTTTATGCCAGGCCGTCTGTATATGTCTCCCAATGCAAGGGTGCCCTTCAGGTTGGTTTCCCGGTGGTCTCAGCTTCTATAGGCCGTCTTTCCTCATATTCGCGGGAGTCTCCCTGATGCACTGATGTTCTCCGCCCTGGGCAGCGCAGATCTCGCAGCATCAATGGGTGCTCACGGAGTGGGGGGCCTCAGGCGATCCGGTGTACCCTGCGTTGCACGCCTATGCCCAGTTGGCCTTTGCTGGTATCTAGGGCCGGTATGCCCCCCACACATTCTGCCGCTTGCAGTACTCTGCTCCTACCTCTCCCCCAGCGCGAGAGTGGGGGCCACAGGTGTCGCGTCCTCCATGATGGGCTCCCCGGACGGAGCTCTCTTCCTTGCGGGAGTTTGGGCAGAGCCCGTCTCGCAGCCGGAGACCAGCAGCCTGCGCGGCCTAGGCACCGCGTGTGCAGCGCGGGCTGCCGTAGTTTATCAAGCAGGCGTTCAGATGCACTCCGCTCCACAAGGCTCCCCGGCCAAATGCAGACAGCGCCTCACGGGCGCAGGAAACTGCTGGTCTGCACCAGTTTCAGCATGGAGCAAGCGGAGGGGCAGCTCCATCGATCAGATGCCTTAATTACCACAGAGGGGGTCAATAAAAAGGATATTTGCAGGATAAAGGCCGACGGGCGGCAAGAGCCTCACTTACATGCGGCCATTTGCAAGCGCGCCACTTAGCGCCCCCTCTTATCCCACAGGTCTGCAATAGAACCACATGTGCACCGTCGTTACAGCAACCTGCCACGCCTTCAATCGAAACTCTCGAAAGGACATTAACAAGGCCAACTGCTCAAGAACACAGACTGCAAATTGACTTTACAAACACTTTTTTGGTAAGGAAAGAAAACCTTATTTATTTTGCTCTACACCAAAACAAGACAACCCTGGGCACCCAGAGGACAGAAAACACCCCTGAAGACCATACTAACGCCTATGAATGTTTTGCAAGTTATGTTTTTTTGTACACACTATGTTTAGCATGGGTGCTCTCGCACCCCTCCGGAGTCAAAAACATGCCTAGTTTCATGAAACCTACTTCGTCATTTTTGTAACACATGCACAGAGATCTCTCTCACCTCACTTAAACCTGTGCTAAACCAAACGCTAGCCTTCCTCATGCACTGCACAATGCACTCCCACACAACACCTAGTATCAGCACATGACCACTGTGGGCACTCAAATCACTAACCGGTTGTGCTACATTTGCCCACCCATACTCCATGCTGTAGGCACAGACAGTCTTTACTTATCCCAAGAGATAGCCCCTGAGAAAGCAAAATGTCTCATCCACCTGTACCTATGCAGGGTTAGTGCCAAGATTCAACCCAATAGACTGGAACCCCATAGAGAACTACTAAACATCACCCGGTACGAGGCCAACCCCACTGCCTTGTACCTTTTTACCGAACCTGGTTCCTGGAGGTAACAAGACTACCGCATCAGTGCACAAATACATCCGCTCCCATGTCCATCTGCTGTCCCAGAGTGGCCCTTAACAGATATGCGGCCACCTTTTTTAATGACAAATGGAACCGGATATGAAATTCCAGTGCAGGGCCGCACACCTCGACCACACTAGGAGGAATAAGTCCCATGGGAGGGGGTCAAATGCCAGCATAGACACCCCATGACAGGAAATCTGGAATACCTAGAATAATAGGTACACATGATTGAATGGAAAGGGGCAACCCCTAATTGTAGGGAAATTAACACTGTATTCTTTGAGTTTCAGAGGCAAAGGAACTATACCACTTGATTTAAATTAGAACTGTGAAGTAATACTTCATATACCAGATCTGCAAAGGGGCACCTCCACATTGATGCATATGCATTGACAGTGCAGCGAGCTTGCTTACACCCATCTTGTCCCTGGATGGTGGGGCGTCTGAACTCTCGTAGCTATAAACACCCCAACATTGGTCATCCCTAGTGAAGATCTGTCTGACAACTCTGTTGCATCAGGCTCGAAGAAGAAGAACTGCTGATTATTTTGGCTGGGCTCAGTACAAGGACATCCTGGAAGAATTTAGACTGTTTTCTGAAACTCAAGTAAATGCAGGAGGGTCGATACCCTTCTTCAACTTGCAAAAGAAGGTGAACACCCAATGGTTACAAATAACTAGGTGGAAAATATTGAAGATAATCAATGACACTGAGCTCGGCCTAAATGCTAACAAGGAAGAACTGAGAGCCGTCTGCCTTACAGTGATGCAACATCTGTTTATGTTGGACTTGATGACCGCGATGGAGGGTGGGGTGTGTGCCAAGATTGGGTATTCCTGGTTCTTGCCTTCTAGGCACTGCATCATCAACAAGCTGACCTGAAGAAGGAGGGAGGTGTCACTGAGCAGGACTGGTTTCATAGTATTTTTTCTTGGATTCTCCTATGGATGTCCAAACTGTTCACATCATTACTTCCCGTTTTCACTTTTGTACTACTGTTGTGTGGTTTCCTACAAATGGGGGTTTCCTGCTGTAAAAACGCAGTCCTCAAATTAGGTAGTATGCAAATAGCTAGAGAAAGAATAGCAGATGCTACAGTAACACACACCTTATCGAATAATCTGACTACCATGACATACAAGGAAAATTATATAGTTGAAATTCAACTAGAGGGGGGAATGTTAATATCGGTGAATCTGATGTCAATGCAAACCATGATATGTACAGGCATAACAGCGGCAATACCAATAAATGTAGTGACGATGTACAGCATAAACTATGCACACATAACAATGTCAAAACTAGTAAAAGCAATGTTGATGTTCGCTGACAACTGTATGCTCAATAATGAGAATGTTAGTAAATATGATATTAGCGACCACCATGTTTTATGTCCACACAATAACAAACTCGTATTGTTGCTGTCAAATTCACTAAAGATGACCTCCCTATCAATCCCAAGTCAGAGATACATGGTCAGAAAGGCCCTGTGATCCAAAACAAGGCCTACCGATTGATAGGTCACAGGTGGGGTTACACAGCCTGAAAATAAACATGCAACCAGGGAAAGCCCTGATCGATCCCACAGATCCGGTCCAAAGAAATTGGTCCCAATAAAATACTTTTGGCCAAAAGTTCATGTTCCAAAAATACCACAAAGTTAGATGCTGCATGTAGTTAGGAACACTCAGCCAATCTGGACACAGTCCATGCCGGACGTCTGGACACATGCACACTGGGCCACACTAGTCACCTGTGTCCCCGTTTTCAGATGGTTGTACTTCTAATTTATAACTTGCCCCGGACCCACATGCTGTCTAAAAATGTGAAATCGTTCTATTGTACCTCATGAACTGTATAAAGGATTGTCCAAAATGTCTGTACATTGAGAATGTCTTCAGACACTACTTTTTTGATGCTCTCCCACCCTCTATGTTTAATTAAGCCAACTTGCTCCTGTGTTGTCAAACGCTTCTTGTCTTTTCATTTTTTCAAGGGAAATTCATATTCTAGCAACAGTGTTAAAAGTTTATTCTTTGGATTTTAGCAGTACTCATGATGTGGGGGGCGGGGTTACCGTTCCTGCTAATGCTGTGATGGTGAGTTCAGTAATTGAGAATGGAAGTAGGTAGAGCATAAAGAAGCATCGCAAAACCAATAGGTCTGGCTTGCCCTTTGATGCTGAATAAAACATTGAAAAGTCTTCTGCACTGTAAAAGCAAATCAAAAACGTGTGTTTTCTGTACATAACATTTGAGGACATGTACAGCCTGATTTAGGGTATGGTTTGATTGAGTATGGTTCATGGGATACACCGTCACAAACGAGATGGCTATTGAATTTGCCATATTACAGGCCCATTACGTCCTGTGCACTTCTAATATGTTTTAAGTGATAGCTGTCTCCTCTGGGGCGGATTTTCCCATCTGCCAAACTCTAGATCGGGCTCTAAATGTATGATAATTAAGCATACATTTGGGAATTAAAATAGTTTATTATGCATTGAAAAGCAAGCACTCTACTGGAGGGAGAATGATACACCAAACAGTGAATAGCATAAGGTAAGAGACATGCGTATCTGGGCAGACCCTAAACTAACTCTATATATATTTTAAAGAATTGGTAACAGTGGGTTCTTCAGACAGCTGCGAGCCTATCTACACTGCTATTTGTCCTCTGGATGGAGCCTGAAAACAAGTTAAATTTAGGTATTTGACTAAAGCACACAATTTGCACATGTATTTCCTAATGGTATCATGCTTTTTATTTCAGGTTGCAAAGTCTTGGCTATCTGAGTTTAAACAATAATCAACTAAAAAGCGTTCCCAAACAGATGGGCCTGTTGCGAAGCCTCTCAGAACTCCATCTTGCAAGCAACCAACTTAAAACATTACCAGAAGAGGTGGGGTATATGATCAGTTTAAGCAAGCTCTACCTGTCCAGAAATCAGCTTGTAGACCTACCAGAAGTAAGTCGCTGATGTTTGGGGGTGCATTTTGAAAGCTCGAAAGACACTGTAAATGAATGTCATGCACAAGCTATCAGAGTTCAATTAAGCGCATACCAATTTAAAGAAATTGCACATGATGTTTACATTGTTCGTTATCTTGCAGTTCTGCAGAGGTCACGTAGAAACTACAACTCATCCTTCATAGGAGAACATAACGTGACAGAACCGGAGGTAGTTATTCCTAGTATAGGGATATGTGTTATACATATATATATTCACTCAGGAAAAAAAGTCAGTCATTGTTCTAGCTAAAATGTATAAAAACAATTACATTCACCAGTTATAATCAATGCATTCAACAAATGCCATAACTCGTGCCACAAGTGTGTTCACTGGACTATCGTCAAAATGGCACAGACACACAAAAACCGATATGAAGATAATACCATTGTGAACGGCGTAAGTTATGGTGTGTGTTGAGTGCATTGATAACCTAACTGGTGAATTTTAGTGGCTTTAGAACCATAACTCGCTGTTTAGTTTTTCATTTCAGTAAACTATTTTTTTTAATTATGTTCTTAATTTCCCACCCGCACTGCGAACGGCCTTTGGTCGTGCGCAGCGGGGGTTGAGCACAGGGCTTGGTATGTGGCTAGGCCGTGTGCTCAACACATTGGCTCATGCACCTACCACTCTCATGGCCTTTCGCCGTGCACAACTGAAGTTATATGCAACTCCCTGTCAGCGAGATTGGCACCAGGCATGACCAAATTTTACTATGGGAACTACGAAGGAAAAACACTTTTTTGTCCTCGGCTTTATCTTCTTGAAACTTTGCATGCAAAACCTTAGCTGACTGAGTTCCATGCAAATAAATGTTATAGGCAAATCAACAAATGCCTTTTCAACTAAGCCATAATTACACAGTGGTCACCTCCTACTGTGTAATATATATATACATATATACGTAAATCTTTCAACTAGTTGGTATTCCACAAAGAAAGCAGGCGCTCAAGTAGTTGATTCCAGTATATTTTATTACATTCTTTCTGCCATTAATCAAAAGGAAAGTTGACACGTTTCAGCTGAGTTTTCAGCCTTAATCATGGTGGTCGCCATATTTTTTTAAATCATATTTAATGTAAAGAGAAACAAAGAACGTCTTCTCCTGTGAGGGCGGAACGACTACATTCATCAACACAGTTTGCTACCTTAGACATTTATAAAACTACACTGTATGACCACATTTTATATTTTATCCTGGGGTTCATACAAATGTAACATAAACATAATTAATAGCGTACACGTTCTTTTGCAATGTTTTATAAAATCGATATATTGTCAAAATAGAAAAAAAACATACATCACCGATCCATTTATTGGGACTACTTAACCACAGCCACACTCAGCATAATTATTAGCAAATCAAAGTGACAATTTTTGTTGTGATACGCATCTCAAAGAGGTCCACATAAAAAATACACACATATCTACAAAAAGCAGATCTATAGAACATACCGTTGTTTTTTTTTTACATATGCTACTCTCTACTATTATATCATTCCTAATGTGCCAGAGTGCCGATGGAGGGGCTGCACAATTCAAGTTACATATTTGTCACCAAATGTGCCAATCCATCTTCTCAAAGTAGGTCCAGTACCGCTTATCCATTGATTCACAGGCATAACTCAATGACGGCCGAATTTTAATCCTATATACCACCAACATGGGCAAAGTGTCTTTGCCTGCAACATTCATATAACCTGCTAATTGCGGAAGCCTGGAATATTGCAATACTTCTGCACTGACTAATGTGATCGCTATTTGAACAGTTACTAGAAAATAATTCTACCTAAATACGGGTACAACTTCACCACTTCTAGCTTGTCTTTCCCTAAAAACCAATGCAAATCTTTTCTATTTCCACACCCCTGGGACCTAAAAACCACAACTTTGCTCTTAGAAATGTTTATTTTTAGGAAATGGTCATCAGCGTAGCTGCCTAACTGAAAAAATACCTCTGTAAACCTATTGGGGTTAAATCTAGCAAGATTGCTTCATATGCGCAAAGTAGACAACCAAGTTTTGTTTTTTCTAGTTTTGGTGGGTCCCCCTTACACTGTCCAACTCTGCTAGGCAAGACATAGATATGAAGGGAAAAGAGGAGGGGTGTTAATAAGCACCCTTGCTTCAACCCATTGTGGGTTTCTACTTTACCCGACAAGCCCTGGTTCCCCTCCATCAGGACCTGAGTGCAAGTAGAAGAGTGTTAGGCAACAACTAGCCTAAGCAAGTGCGCGGGAATCCCCAGTACAGCCAATTTCCTCCACAGCGTCCACGATCAACCCCGTTGAACGCTGTGGAGAAATCTATAAAGGCATCATATAGAGCCATACCCTTACCCACTGGATACTTTTCAATCAAAGTTTGGAGTGCTGTAATATTGTCTAGGGTACCACAATGCTTAGGAAAGCCAGTCTGCTCTGCAGGGACAAGATTATTACCAAATGCACAAGCCTGAAGATGAACAATACTCTTGGCAAACAATTTCCCAATCCCATTCAGTATTGCAATCTGCCCAAAGCTGATGGGAGACATTTTTGGACCCTTTTTATATAAACGCACCTCTATACTTTCTTTCCAAGAGCACGGTGTAGATCCATACGAATAACAGTAATGAGACACCAGATGGAGAAAAAGGGCACATGCGGAAATATCTTGTTTTATGAGAGATATCGGGACATTGTTCGGGCCCATCGCATCCCAGAGTACCTAGCACCCTTAATAAAACTCTGATTCTATTCACAAGGATGTCAGTCATATACATTCAGCAAGTGACACTCACCAAGCGACTCCAACGGTTACCTACCACTAGAATTTGATGTGTATACCTGCGAGATATATTGAATCCACTATGTGTCGGATATTAAAATGGCTTCAGCCTTAACTCTACGATCACAATATTCGGCTATTACAGCCAAATATTTACACGCGTCACCAGAAAGTGCGACTTCTCTCAGCTTAACCCATTTCTGATTCTCCTTCCCTTTACATTCAGACAACTTCAGTCTCGTTCTCACCCTCTTGAATCTATTGATTTCCCTTTGCCTCAGTAGTGATGACTGCTTAAATTGTTCCCTTACTAGGGAGTTTAGCTCCCGGTTTAGCTTTTTTACCTCCCAAGACGTAGTCACCAAGGGTTTAGTGCTACTTGCTTGTACCTTGCTCTCGCATGATCGAAATAAAGATAACTGCTTCTCAACCAGGTCCTGCCAAGTTTATTGAATTTTTATTTGACCAAAAGGTACGCCCATTTGTTTTATTAAAGACCATCATCATTTCTGGGATTCCAGGACTCGGGCGCTTTGAGTTCTAAATCGATGACCACTGAGAGAATGCTATGATCACTCAGATCTGTCCTCAATACCTTAAACAGTGTGCAATGCCAAACATTTGGTAGGATGCCACAATATAATCGCTTAGTGATTGGCCTTGACAGGAATGGAAAGTAAAAGAGGGGGGAGAATCCTCTGGGAATTTGCCATTTAGAGTAACAACGTCACTGGTTCTCAGCCAATCCTAGAAGCTTAAACCTCGCCTGTCTAATCTAATATTTCCAGGCAAAATTGCTTCTGGGATACCCCATACCTCGTCCAACTCCGGGTTTGCCAACGGTCAAAGAGGAACAATTAGCGATTTTAGCATTAAGACCTCCCACCTTATTTACTTCTGGGGTCTCAAACTCCCGACCAGTGAGAGGTCCGGCCTTTATCAACTTTTTTACTTTTTGATGCTGGATAATAGTATCAGACTCTTCAAGGGTGTTGGAGAACCTCAGTTTTTTAGGCTTACGCTTCTTAATGCGCCAGATCCTTTTCATTTTCTCCTTCTGGGATTTTGCCCCATTACAACCCAAGGGAGAGGATTCCTTCATGGGAGAGACACCATCTTGTTTAGCCCTTGACAGTGTAGCACTAGGAGTGTCATATTGTAAAACTATTACCCCAGGAGTAAGGGATGCCCCTTTTTTGAATATCAGGAAAACAGAAGGAGAATTATCAGGTATAGGTACATTTACATTTGGCCCTTGGGCAGCCTCGCATTGGTCCCGAGATACATGGTTTGGGAAGGAGGAAAAGGTCATATTGGCATTTTCCTTAATGGCCTCGAAGATATCTTTGGATTGCCCAATAGCAGTGGCCCCAGGGCCATCATAGTTTCCCACCTGAACTCCCATTTGTGCCACCCCACTGTATGCCACTATATTAGTCTGGGAAGCCTGAGATCTCATTTCAATGCCCCTTTCTTCCTTCCCTGAATGTAAACTAAAAGAGTTTAGGTGCCACTCCCCTCTTAAAATGGGGGACAATACATCCATCACATGATCAGAATTAGCAATTGATTCATCCAACAAAACCAAGATGGAGGAAAGAATCTGCTCTACAGAAAACAAGATTTTGGAGGTGACCTTCCCAACCCTTCCTATTGATTTCCACATTTGATGACTGCATAAGGGCTTGTGCCCCGGTGCGTATAGAAATATCACATTTCCGGGATTCCATTGAACCTAAAAGAGAGACACTCGAAGAAGGCGTACTGCTATACAATGCTGGGTATGGAATACTCTTAGTAGAACAGTCCAAAGAAGGACTCAAGACCATGTCTGAGGCAACCGGTGATTTTAAGTTAGCCTCCATAATTCTGTTTTTTTCCATGATAATGGCAGGTCCGGCAAACAATAATCCTCCTATTCGTCGGTACCACCGATCTACACATTGCCACATAGTTCACTGGGAGTCACTCAAGAGTCCTCTTTGGATGAAGACATTCCCTTACAGACTCAACATTTAGAACACCAGATAAGGCCACAGGACTCTTAGGCCCAGACTCGTAGTCCAACTTGGTACCAACAACGTTAGTCTCTGAAACAGCCTTTGCATCCTCCTTGTCCATTTCTTTCACTGCTTCTCTGGAGTGGCATGGCTTTTTGAACTGGCTTGGGTGAATGGGCTGCACTGGGTTATGCATGAGGAGATTTGCCTGACACAGGACTGTGCCCTGCGAGAGGACCGTAACTGAACTCAACGAGTCTTCTTTGATTACGCCTGTAGACATCCCCAAATCCTTGTTTCCTACCCTTCTCCCCATCTTTGAGAACAAGGAAAACACAGAGGGATGGGACTTTAATAGGGATAGATGGGCTTGGGATTTCTTTCGCCAGATAGTTTTTAAAGGTTTAGGGAAGCTGATGTCATTATCTATAGGACCAGTTGAACTTGAAGGGACAATTAAGCCACCAGAACTCAGGCATCTAGAAGGCATCTTCAAAACCACCTTCTAGAACCTTGAAAAGATTGTCCACCGATATCCACAAGTGTCTACTTGGCAAATTGGCATAGCACACTGCGTTGTCAGGAATGACATCAATTAACCCCTTTGATGCTCATGACGGAACGGTTCCGTCATGAGCATCAGTTGAGCTGTGCTGATGACGGAACCGTTCCGTCATGACCACACCCATTTCAAAGGATCCAGCACACCAGGAAAATCTCCTTAGCAGCGATGAGGTTAAATGTTTAACAAACGTAGCATCCGGGCCAGTGGGTGGTACGTTAAAAAACCTGTTAGTGTGAACTGACTGGTCAAGGCTAAACTAAAAAATGCTGCCTCAGAATTAGCAATGTTTATCCCCCACAGTTTACATTGCAAGCAGCGTTTAAATATGATCACCAAGCCTCCCCTATAAGCAGGGGGGCGGTCAAGCCTTAATAGGGTGTAGTTAGAAGGAACTGTGTCTAATACGTCGGGGCTGAGGTTCCTAAAAGCCATGTTTCCGTTTGGAAGAGCTTAGTAGGTTGATAATCTGTAATTAGGTCTGCTATGTCAGGCTTGTGTTTGGGCAGAGAGTGGCAATTCAGTAATAAATATTAGTTATCACAGTGACTCACCAGTGTTGCCTTACTGAGATGACTCATTGTTGTCTGTTCTCCCAAGAAAAATTACTTTCCTTTAGGGCTGCATAATACATTAACGGACTGTGAGCAGGCATCCCTCATGGGGCTGTTTAGTTCCAATAACTTCCTTCGTGAATAGGAGATGGACTTTACAGCATAGGTCTTAATGGTGCGGGACTTTACGGAGTGAGTGGCATCACTATATAGCTTGCCTCCAAGAGGCCGTGGCTTCGTACCATCCAGACTCAGATTCGTGGATGTGTGGAAAGCGGGAACCGGAGTCGCAGCGCTCCACTTCAGTGATGGAAAAAAATAAAAACACAGCTAATGGCAGAAACAAATTAAAATATTAAAATGAACCAAAGACACGTTAGGAACATTGGTAGGCCAACCTAAGATAGCCACCACCGAGATGGGAGCCAGGAACTTCCCAGTGCTTAATGCGCTTACAAGGATAGCAGCAAAGAGAAGTTAGAAAGCTCTGGTAGGCTGACCTAAGATGGCCGCCACCGAGATGGGAGCCAGGCACCTCCCAGCGCTTAATGGGCTTACAAGGAAAACAGCAAAGAGAAGTTGAAAAGCTTTGGTAGGCTGACCTAAGGTGGCCCCCACCGAGTTGGGAGGCAGGTACCTCCCAGCGCCTAATGCGCTTACAAAGAAAACAGTAAAAAGAAGTTAACAAGCTCCGGTTGGCTGACCTAAGATGGCCGCCACGGAGCTTGGAGCCAGGCACCTCCCAGCGCTTAATGCGCTTACAAGGGAATCAGCAGTGGAAAATGTAGCGTAGGTAAGCACAAACTCGGCCATCCAGAGAGCATTTCCCCTCTAGGCAGACGGAATCCAGCGCGTCTGCACAGCTGGCATCACTATATAGCCCGCCTCGAAGAGGGCCTGGCTTTGTTCCTTCCGGACTCATGGATGTGTGGAAAGCGGAAATTGGAGTCCCAGTGCTCCACTTCAGTGATGGAAAAAAAATTCAAACACAGCGAATGTCTGAAACAAATTTAAATATTAAAGCCATTAAAGACACATTAGGTTCACTTTAAGGAGCTACATTTTATGAAACCTCTGGTATTGATAGACAGTCAATTTTTCTCTTCTGTCCCAGAATCAAAATGGTGGGACGTCAGTAGGTCTCTCAGTGGTTTGGATTTTTTAGATGTGATCTGCAGGCCCACACACACAAGCAAGATACACATATCCTTGAGCGGTTCATATTTTTTGAAGATGCCATTTTTTTGTAATATATTGGTTACATAATATACAAATGTATTAATGTCACCTTTGTGAAGTTCCCAAATGTGCTTCGCAATGACATAAATGAAGACTTGAATGTGTTGTAGTACCCAAAGCTTTTATTTGTTAATGGTACCTCCTATATACACCATTCCACATTCACACTCCAATGCATAGACTACATGAGTGCTTTCACAATGTATGTTTTCTTTGATCGTCTTCACTTTTCCATCAACTAATCTCACTTACATTCTATTGTGGCCCCATTTGCACCATTACATTTAGTGAATTTATGGAACCCTAATCTGTTCGGTAGTGTCCAGTTTCCTGATTGGTCTCGAGTTGACATATAACTGCAGACCTAATGAATGCATCTTTCGATAAGTTATGCTTGGATGATGCCCTACCACATCCTTAAGGTATTCATCTTGCTCCAATTTTCTCTAATCAATGTTTTTACTTCCTTTTCAGGATTACTGAAATCCATCTGATTATGCATTCTTTTTTCTGATCTATTTTCTTTTTCTTTTTCCTTAATAGATTATTTCTATTCTATTCTTCTGTTCTTTTCAACGCATCCATCAATACTGGAATTGGCTATCCGCGTCTCATGAATCTCATTGTCATTTCCAATGCTGGTTCATCAAAATCTTTCTCTTCTGAGCAATTTCTTTTCACTCTCAGGTATTGCCCATAAGGTATGCTCCACTTTAAAGATTTTGGGTGTTCGCTGTTCGTAAACAGTAAATTGTTTCCACTCGTGGGTTTTCAAAGACCTTTGGGCACATCCGTTCATTTGTTACATAAAGCTGGATGTCAAGAAAGGTTAAATCCGTTTTGCTGATCTTGTATGTGAATTTAAAGCCCTAGGGATTATCATTTAAAGTATCTAAAAAGTCGATCAGTTCCGCTTGTTCACTTCCCATAGTTTATAAAAAAGATCATCGATAAACCGCAGCCATAGTACCACTTTCTTTAGTTTTTCTGAGTTTCTTTCTGCCCTTACTATTTCAGTTTCCCCATAACCCAGCGCAAGGTTGTCATACGTTGGAGTGAAAGAAGACCCCATGGCTGTCCACTGTTTTTGTGTATATTTTCCATCGAATACAAAAATGCTGTTTGACAAGAAAAACTTCATGATGTCCAACAACATTTCTATGTGGTACAATAAACTTAGCGACCTTGATATCAGATAGTGTTTGTGAGCCGCCAAGCCATCCTCATGCCTTATTGAAGTATATAGTGACAACATCTACTGTTGCCATTATATAATTGGGTTTCTAAGGGATATCATTTATTCTATTTAGGAAATCCATTGAGCCCCTAATATAGAAAGGAAGACTTAACACAAATGGAAAGAGAAAAAATGGCCACAAATCTTGAGGCATTTTCTAAAAGGGAGTCCCAGGAGCTCATAATAGGTTGTCCTGAAGGGTTGTCAGCATTCTTATTGATATTCGGCAGAAAGTAAATGGTTGGTAATGTTGGATGGTCCTTCTTTAAGTAGTAGAACTCATTGTCATCTAGGGGGTCCAAATATATATATAACAATTTGTTTTATACTTTTCCCCTTAATTCTTGCACTTGCACTTTATAACTAACAGGTTTGTATGGAATAGAGCATTCTAAGACCATGGTTTCTCTTATAAAATTAATTTTTAAACTATTTTTTTTTATCCTGAAATCTATTGATATGATTGTTAATATCATATTTTTCCTTGATACTAGGCACTGATTTTGCACATTGTAAATTTGTAAATTTGCACTAGCACTTTTTAAGTAGTTAATTGTATTTATAGGTAGTACAGACATCATCTTTAACATTGAGGGAGCTATGAATTACTATGGTTCCATCATCTTTGGCCACTTGGCCGTTATGTCAATGGTGCTAATAACAATATGAATTAACTCTGATTTTAACAGTTTTAACTATATTGTTTTTTTATATGGAAATATTTTATCGTAATTTATATACTTGATCTTAAAGCATATTTATATGTTTTTTTTGCTAGTATTTACGATTTACCATGTGAATTGGATCCAGGATCTCAATGTGATTACAGAAGTATTTTGTCTGTTTTTACCTGTAAGGCAATTTAGCCTGACCAGGAAGTGTAACTATAAATACTGAGCACTATGTCCGGGGTGTCATGTGATCAAGGCTACTTCCCAGCAGCCGAAACGCGTCATACTGGCGAACACCGTAACTGAATAGTGATTCATGCACTAAATTTCTGACTTGGAGCACGTTTTTGTGGTCTGTGCCTGTTTCAGGTGTCTGAGGATTCTGATGATTCAGGACTTGTTCTGTTATATATATATATATATATATATATATATCTATCAAAACAATACCCTTTTAGATAGACATAGAGTGCTGCATACATTATGCAAAAAAGGAGCAGAGAGCTTTGTGTATTTTTTTCAACCTTATGATACCTCGGGATAGGTTTGCTGCACAAAAAGGGTCCACTCCCAATCACCTCAATTCTGCTTGTGAGTGGCGCTGCGTGTGTGAGTGGCGTTGCGTGTGTGAGTGGCGTTGCGTGTGTGAGTGGCGTTGCGTGTGTGAGTGGCGTTGCATGTGTGAGTGGCGTTGCATGTGTGCGTGGCGTTGCATGTGTGCGTAGTTGAGTGGCGTTGCGTAGTTGAGTGGCGTTGCGTAGTTGAGTGGCGTTGCATGTGTGAGTGGCGTTGCATGTGTGAGTGGCGTTGCATGTGTGAGTGGCGTTGCATGTGTGAGTGGCGTTGCATGTGTGAGTGGCGTTGCATGTGTGAGTGGCGTTGCGTTGTTGCGTGGCGTTGCGTAGTTGCGCGGCGTTGCGTAGTTGCGCGGCGTTGCGTAGTTGAGCGGCGTTGCGTAGTTGAGCGGCGTTGCGTAGTTGAGCGGCGTTGCGTAGTTGAGCGGCGTTGCGTAGTTGAGCGGCGTTGCGTAGTTGAGCGGCGTTGCGTAGTTGAGCGGCGTTGCGTAGTTGAGCGGCGTTGCGTAGTTGAGCGGCGTTGCGTAGTTGAGCGGCGTTGCGTAGTTGAGTGGCGTTGCGTAGTTGAGTGGCGTTGCATGTGTGAGTGGCGTTGCATGTGTGAGTGGCGTTGCATGTGTGAGTGGCGTTGCATGTGTGAGTGGCGTTGCATGTGTGAGTGGCGTTGCGTTGTTGCGTGGCGTTGCGTAGTTGCGTGGCATTGCGGCGTTGCGTAGTTGCGCGGCGTTGCGTAGTTGAGCGGCGTTGCATAGTTGAGCGGCGTTGCGTAGTTGAGCGGCGTTGCGTAGTTGAGCGGCGTTGCGTAGTTGAGCGGCGTTGCGTAGTTGAGCGGTGTTACGTAGTTGAGCGGCGTTGCGTAGTTGAGCGGCGTTGCGTAGTTGAGCGGCGTTGCGTAGTTGAGCGGCGTTGCGTAGTTGAGTGGCGTTGCGTAGTTGAGTGGTGTTGCATGTGTGAGTGGCGTTGCGTTGTTGCGTGGCGTTGCGTAGTTGCGTGGCATTGCGGCGTTGCGTAGTTGCGCGGCGTTGCGTAGTTGAGTGGCGTGGCGTAGTTGATTGGCGTTGCGTAGTTGAGTGGCGTTGCGTAGTTGAGTGGCGTCGCGTAGTTGAGTGGCGTTGCGTTGTTGCGTGGCGTTGCGTTGTTGCGTGGCGTTGCGTAGTTGCGTGGCGTTGCGTAGTTGCGTGGCGTTGCGTAGTTGCGTGGCGTTGCGTAGTTGCGTGGCGTTGCATGTGTGAGTGGCGTTGCGTAGTTGCGTGGCGTTGCATAGTTGCGTGGCGTTGCGTAGTTGCGTGGCGTTGCGTAGTTGCGCGGCGTTGCGGCGTTGCGTAGTTGCGCAGCGTTGCGTAGTTGAGTGGCGTTGCGTAGTTGAGTGGCGTTGCGTAGTGTGGCGTTGCATGTGTGAGTGGCGTTGCATGTGTGAGTGGCGTTGCATGTGTGCGTAGTTGAGTGGCGTTGCGTAGTTGAGTGGCGTTGCGTAGTTGAGTGGCGTTGCGTAGTTGAGTGGCGTTGCGTAGTTGAGTGGCGTTGCGTAGTTGAGTGGCGTTGCGTAGTTGAGTGGCGTTGCGTTGTTGCGTGGTGTTGCGTAGTTGCATGGCGTTGCGTAGTTGCGCGGCGTTGCGTAGTTGAGCGGCGTTGCGTAGTTGAGCGGCGTGTTGTGTAGTTGCGTGGCGTTGCGTAGTTGCGTGGCGTTGCGTAGTTGCGTGGCGTTGCGTAGTTGCGTGGCGTTGCGTAGTTGCGTGGCGTTGCGTAGTTGAGTGGCGTTGCGTAGTTGAGTGGCGTTGCGTAGTTGAGTGGCGTTGCATGTGTGAGTGGCGTTGCATGTGTGAGTGGCGTTGCATGTGTGAGTGGCGTTGCATGTGTGAGTGGCGTTGCGTTGTTGCGTGGCGTTGCGTTGTTGCGTGGCGTTGCGTAGTTGCGTGGCATTGCGTCGTTGCGTAGTTGCGCGGCGTTGCGTAGTTGAGCGGCGTTGCGTAGTTGAGCGGCGTTGCGTAGTTGAGCGGCGTTGCGTAGTTGAGCGGCGTTGCGTAGTTGAGCGGCGTTGCGTAGTTGAGCGGCGTTGCGTAGTTGAGCGGCGTTGCGTAGTTGAGTGGCGTTGCATGTGTGAGTGGCGTTGCATGTGTGAGTGGCGTTGCGTTGTTGCGTGGCGTTGCGTTGTTGCGTGGCGTTGCGTAGTTGCGTGGCATTGCGGCGTTGCGTAGTTGCGCGGCGTTGCGTAGTTGAGCGGCGTTGCGTAGTTGAGCGGCGTTGCGTAGTTGAGCGGCGTTGCGTAGTTGAGCGGCGTTGCGTAGTTGAGCGGCGTTGTAGTTGAGCGGCGTTGCGTAGTTGAGCGGCGTTGCGTAGTTGAGTGGCGTTGCATGTGTGAGTGGCGTTGCATGTGTGAGTGGTGTTGCATGTGTGAGTGGCGTTGCGTTGTTGCGTGGCGTTGCGTAGTTGCGTGGCATTGCGGCGTTGCGTAGTTGCGCGGCGTGGCGTAGTTGAGTGGCGTGGCGTAGTTGAGTGGCGTGGCGTAGTTGAGTGGCGTGGCGTAGTTGAGTGGCGTGGCGTAGTTGAGTGGCGTGGCGTAGTTGAGTGGCGTGGCGTAGTTGAGTGGCGTTGCGTAGTTGAGTGGCGTTGCGTAGTTGAGTGGCGTTGCGTTGTTGCGTGGCGTTGCGTTGTTGCGTGGCGTTGCGTTGTTGCGTGGCGTTGCGTAGTTGCGTGGCGTTGCGTAGTTGCGTGGCGTTGCGTAGTTGCGTGGCGTTGCATGTGTGAGTGGCGTTGCGTAGTTGCGTGGCGTTGCGTAGTTGCGTGGCGTTGCGTAGTTGCGTGGCGTTGCGGCGTTGCGTAGTTGCGCAGCGTTGCGTAGTTGAGTGGTGTTGCGTAGTTGAGTGGCGTTGCGTAGTTGAGTGGCGTTGCGTAGTTGAGTGGCGTTGTGTAGTTGAGTGGCGTTGCGTAGTTGCGTGGCGTTGCATGTGTGAGTGGCGTTGCGTAGTTGCGTGGCATTGCGGCGTTGCGTAGTTGCGCGGTGTTGCGTAGTTGAGCGGCGTTGCGTAGTTGAGTGGCGTTGCGTAGTTGAGTGGCGTTGCGTAGTTGAGTGGCGTTGCGTAGTTGCGTGGCGTTGCGTAGTTGCGTGGCGTTGCGTAGTTGCGTGGCGTTGCGTAGTTGCGTGGCGTTGCGTGGTTGAGTGGCGTTGCGTGGTTGAGTGGTGTTGCGTGGTTGAGTGGCGTTGCGTGGTTGAGTGGCGTTGCATGTGTCAGAGGCTAAATGTAGCACAGGGAGACCTCCAGTGGTAAGACAATCAAAAACAACTTAGAAAACATTTGACAGTATGAAGAGATCAAACTCATGAACAAGCGTGATACACCTCAGCTAAAAATCATGATAAATAACAACACACATTAGAAGTGAAACTGCAAGTACAGAAGGACCAGCTTTGCTTGTTTAAAACTCCCACTTCAGGCAGATGAGTGTAATGTGTAAAGCGTCTTGTGCACATGAGCAGATCGGAGTCTGGAAGCAAATACAAAGAAGAGGAATGACTGAGGCGCATTGGTGTGAAGCACATCAAAGGGCTTCTCCTCCCCTAATTAGCCGTTCTGGGGAAACTGAAAGTACGGCCGGCCTGCGGCCGGCCATGAATAATTAGGGGAGGAGAAGCCCTTTGATGTGCTGGGCTGGCTGGCCCTGAATGCGCGTGCATGTTATCACGTGGTTCACGGGCACTGCAAGAAAACCGCGGCTGAAAGCCCTTTGGTTTGAAGAGAAAATAGCCGACTTGAATTCTCCCCATTTCCCATTCCTGCGGAATGGTAAAGGCTCGACCTAAAAAAGTGCAATGGCACCCTAACCCCACCACATATGTTTTACAAGTATCCACCGCCGAGATCCATGCCGAAGAATAGAATAATCTGCAACGATCTGCGGGCCGGAAGCGTGAGTTATAGGCCTGCCTCTTCCACTTCCTGCTGAGGCTATGGAAGCATGGAGGAAATGTCCGCACAGCATCATGTACTCTTCCGTGATCGCTTAGGATTGTTCGCTATTTCTATAATTCACACTCGTGAGTCCTGTTTATATATTATCCGTGATGAAAGGGGGAGCTTTTGTTTCATCAAAGTTAGACTGTCCATGTTTACCGGTGTTCATTCTTAAAGGTCCATGGCAGCATTCAATTTTCAGAGCGCATCCAAGTGGAGGTGGAGAGCAGATCCAGTGAGACTCTGGATTTGCTCACCTCAAATGTCTGCTTTTCTCTCAAAGTTTTTAAGCATAGAATTAGCACAGTGCCGGCCACATTGAGATAGAAACGCTCAACGTAATTTGCTATTTCTACAGCAAAGTCTTTAGGCCTAAGAGTGGTAATAGGCTTTTGTCATTTTACAGCTTGGCATGGATGGAATGCTTAAAGACTTTGCTACAACATTTCTAGCGATATGCATTGCTCATCGTCAGAAGCTCCTCAACTTGCCAGACAATCTCACACAGAACCGAGTCAGACACCCAGACCCTTAGGCATATTAGTGAGGTACAGGCTCTTACACTATGAAATCCTTTCTTTCAGGTCCACAATGACGGGCTTGTTTTTAGAATTAATCCTACATTCCTACCCAAGGTTGTCTTCCCTTTACACCCTAACTAAACAACAGATATCCTGGTTTTCTTACCCCAGCCTGACTCTGTAGCTGAGAGAGCACCACACACACTTGATGTGAAGTATGCTCTAAAGCACTACACACCCAGGACCAAGTCCTTGTATAAAACACAACAGCTTTTTATTGCCTCTGCACAACCTCATAAAGGTCACTCTATATTGAAGGCAGGTATAGCAAAGTGGATCGTCAGATGCATCCAAATCTGTTTCCTCAATGCTAAAAGAGCTCGACCTACGTGCCCTCCTCCAGACCTCACTCCACTCTCAAACAGGGAGTCACAATAACTTTCCTTGGGAACATACATATAGCTGATATTTTTTAAAGCTACTTCGTGGTCAAGTGCATACACTTTCATAAAACATTGTTTTGTGCTTATTCTTGCAAGGCAACAAGCTAGTGCGACATCCTGTCCTAAGGTCCTTAGTTCAGACCTCTATACTGCTTTACAGTCGATGCAGAGCATGTGTATCTAAAGCCACACATGCTACGAATGGATTATGACTCATAACTTGTAAATATCTTTTAGTCACAAGTAGTGCAGTAGATTCACATGCGCCCACCCACCTCTTTGGATGCCAGTTTGCACAGATATATTCAGCCTTCAAAATTCTGTATCTCATTCACATAACACGCATGGCCACCATACTATCCAACTCACTACTCCATACTTATTCTCGGACTTGATTCCCATGATTGTTCGTAACTTAAGAGTCACTAATACTTTCTGACTCGAAAAACGTCTTAGAAGAAAAACAAGCTGCAACAGTCCAGGCCTAACACTTGATGGCAGGAGTATGCGACAGACTGAAACCAACCTTAGATGGCAGAAGTATGCAGAACATGTGAATATACATCACTGCATTTGATGAACAGGTGCTTACAGAGTAAGTAACAATACACACACACACATATATATGTGTCTATATATGTATATACACACAGACAGACACACACACACTCACATTCAGTTGTCATTCTTTGTATATTTAGTTTCAGGAATTGCTAGCTTCATATCAGAATACAGGAGATAGTTACACAGAGATAAATACATTCACAAATCCACTTAGCACAGAATTCTGAACAATCTAGTTAAACCATATCTTTTGTCTTGTAGACCTCTACTTCATTTAGAAAACACCATTGACTGACAGAGACATTACCCATGGTTCACAATTATGCACTCAGAGTGCATAATTGATCAACTGGCTAGTTAAACCAGAGTCTCCCCCACCCCACTGTTGTTCGAGGAACACCTTCAGCTCATGATAACTCCTCCTCAACCTGAGCTTCACTATCAATGTCCAAGGTTCTCACTTCTTTCCTATACAGAGGTTAACCTTTGTAGGCGTGGTGCAGTGTATTGATGAGTGAGTCAGTGGCTCTATGGGGTAGTAAGTATGTGTGTGAGAAGCTGTATGGTTGAGTGAGTGTCTGTATGGCTGTGTCAGCGATTGAGTGCTTATGTCAGTATGGGTGAGTAACTGAATATGTGAAAGGCACTATAGGTGAGTGACTGGGTATATGAGTGACTCCATGCGTGAGTGAGTGAATGTGAGAGCAGCTATATGGATGAGTGCATGCTTCTGTCAATGACTGTATAGATGAGTGACTATGTGTTACTATTTGTATGAGTAAGTAAGTGGGTGTGTGTCTAACTGTTTGGGTGAGTAAATGACTGTGTGATTGACTGTATGGGTGAGTGTCTAGGTGTCTGAGTAGTTCTATGAATGACTCACTCAGTATGTGATTATTTGTATGGGTGTATGAGTGAATATGTCAATGGCTGTATTAGAGAGTGAATGGCTGTATGAGTAGGTGTATGGGTGAACGAGTGGACGTGTGTGTAGATCTATGAATCAGACAATGTCTGTGTAAGTACTTGTATGGCTTTCTGAATGGGTTTATGAATGGTTGTGTGGGAGTGGCAGTGGGTTTATAAAAGATTCAATATGGGTGTCAGTGGGTTTGTCAGAGATGCTGTGGATGATGGCATCACTGATGTCAACAGTGATGTCATTTGAGATGTCATCAGTGATCTCACTGACCATGTCATGAGGTGATGTAATATGTGAGGGCATAAGCAGTGCATTGCAGGGGCGCAAGTTATAGTTAACTTATGTAACTATAATGAGTGAATTTCTCTGGTTTTGTATGAGTAAAATCTGACCCTAACTATAGCGTCCTTGTAACCTTTGTTTTTAAATAATAAATATGTATAAACATGCCATGCACAGTATTGTCATTAATGATGTAATTTCAGATGTTGCAGTTATGTTATCCATGATGCCATAGAACATCTCATGAGTGATGTACTAGAGGAGGTAAATTGCAGTGTATGGTGTGGGTTTGAGTTATAGTTATTTTAAGGCACAAGTGATAGTTACTTGAGATAACTGCAACGCCCCTTTAACCTCTGATTCTTTTCAGTGAACTCATAAAGTTTTTTAAAATTTTAAAGTCACCTATTTTACAATTCCGAACGATAACATCGCTTTTTACCTTAGATTTTTTTCACTGAATTGTTATGGGTTGTTTTTTTCAGAATGTAAGATGTCTATCGACATGTGCGGCTTGGAGTTATGGCCACGCTCTATACCCAAACACTCCGCGGATGCCCTACCCCTTGCCACCCATGCCTTTCTGCAGTGCACAGTAAGGGGTTGGGTGCAAGGCTTCACCACAAGCCAGGTCCTGTGCCCTACCACCTGCTGTCCCGCACAGCTATGCCATTTAGCAATATATATATATACATTACATTTTAAATAAGGCAGACCTACTGGCTTTGTCAAAGGCTCAATATACCAAAATATAAATGTTGCTGGGCCTATTGACTTTATCAAGGGCTCAACAAATCAGCATATATAAAGCAGATCTATTGACTTTGTCAGAAATTCACCAATAACTGTAATCAAATGTATATTTCAAAAATTCACCCATTGCAATGTTTAATAATAGTGTTTGTCTCAAAATATTTCTAATGAATCATTGTAAAGAAAAGGAAAACATTAAACATATCTTTGAGTTTAAAAAAAATCATTTTTAGGCCCTGTACTTTACCTGAAATGCATACCGCTCGGAGTGCTTTAAAAAAACTATGGTAAACTCTTCCGGATCATGGATTCAAGGACCCAGGAAAGTTGATGTGTGTGTTTTTTTTAATGTTGCTGGAGAGCTGCTGTGCTCCCTGTAGACCTCCTCAGCATTAAACAAATGGTTGGGGGTGCCTCTGCCCTTTCAAGGCACTGCCAGCAAGAAAAATATATTTAAAACAAAACTGATGCAGGGCATTATGTGATGTTCCTTGCAGTAGCAGTAAATAGTAATTGAGCAGCTCCTCATTATAATTTTTTTGTTGATGGCCAAGGGAGTTGAGGGGGGAGGAAGACCCCTGCTGACTCCCCAGCCCACAGACATTGGGGAGCCAGTGGGAACCCGCCATTGCAAGTTTTTCATCAGTGCCCACCCGGGGCACCCTCACTTTTTTATTTTTTTACATTTGGGGACAGTGAGGGAGTGCCCCAAGATCCCCACAGCCTCTGCCATCTCCCCATTCAGGACCCATTGTGTGCTGGTGGTATTTGGAGTGTATTTTGCATTGAGTGCAGTGTAATTGTGTGTTGTGTAATTATATTATGTGGCACGGAGTGGTATTTGGAGTGTATGTTGCATTGAGTGCAGTGTAATCATGTGGCATGTAATTATGTGGCACTGAATGGTATTTGGAGTGTAAGTTGCATTGAATGCAGAGTAATTCTGTGGCATGTAATTATGCTGCATTGAGTGGTGTTTGTAATGTATGTTGCATTGAGTGCAGTGTAATTATGTGGCGTGTAATTATGTTGCACTGAGTGGTATTTGGAGTGTATGTTGCATTGAGTGCAGTGTAATTATGTGGCATGTAATTATGTGGCACTGAGTGGCATTTGGAGTGTATGTTGCGTTGTGCGCAGTGTAATTATGTAGCATATAATTATGTGGCACTGAGTGGTATTGTGTGGAGTGTATGTTGCATTGAGTGCAGTGTAATTATGTGGCATGTAATTATGTGGCACTGAGTGGTATTTGGAGTGTATGTTGCATTGTGAGCAGTGTAATTATGTAGCATATACTTATGTGGCACTGAGTGGTATTGTGTGGAGTGTATGTTGTATTCAATAGAGTGTAATTATGTGGCATGTAAATATGTGGCACTGAGTGGGATTTGGAGTGTATGTTGCATTGAGTGCAGTGTAATTATGTGGCATGTAATTATGTTGCACTGAGTGGTATTTGTGTATGTTGCATTGAGTGCAGTGTCATTATGTGGCATGTAATTATGTGGCACTGAGTGGTATTTGGAGAGTATTTTGCATTAAGTGCAGTGTAATTATGTAGCGTGTAATTATGTGGCACTGAGTGGTATTTGGAGTGTATGTTGCGTTGTGCGCAGTGTAATTATGTAGCATATAATTATGTGGCACTGAGTGGTATTGTGTGGGGTGTATGTTGTATTCAGTAGAGTGTAATTGTGTGGCGTGAAATTATGTGGCACTGAGTGTTATTGTTTGGAGTGTATGTTGCATTGAGTGCAGTGTAAAAATGTAGCATATAATTATGTGGCACTGAGTGGTATTGTGTGGAGTGTGTGTTGCATTAAGTAGAGTGTCATTATGTGGCGTGTAATTATGTGGCACTGAGTGGAATTTGGAGTGTATGTGGCAATGAGTGCAGTGTAATTATGTGGCATGTAACTATGTGGCACTGAGTGGTATTTGGAGTGTATGGTGCATTAAGTGCAGTGTAATTGTGTGGTGTGTAATTATGTGATATTGAGTGGTATTTGGAGTGTATGTTGCATTAAGTGCAGTGTAATTATGTGGCATGTAACTATGTGGCACTGAGTGGTATTTGGAGTGTATGTTGCATTGAGTGCAGTGTAATTATGTGGGGTGTAACTATGTGGCACGGAGTGGTATTTGGAGTGTATGTTGCGTTGTGCGCACTGTAATTATGTAGCATATAATTATGTGGCACTGAGTGGTATTATGTGGAGTGTATGTTGCATTGAGTGTAGTGTAATTATGTGGCATGTAATTATGTGGCACTGAGTGGTATTTGGAGTGTATGTTGCATTGTGAGCAGTGTACTTATGTAGCATATACTTATGTGGCACTGAGTGGTATTGTGTGGAGTGTATGTTGTATTCAATAGACTGTAATTATGTGGCATGTAAATATGTGGCACTGAGTGGGATTTGGAGTGTATGTTGCATTGAGTGCAGTGTAATTACGTGGCGTATAATTATGTGGCACTGAGTGGTATTTGAAGTGTATGTTGCATTGAGTGCAGTGTAATTATGTGGAGTGTAATTATGTGGCACTGAGTGGTATTTGGAGTGTATTTTGCATTGAGTGCAGTGTAATTATGTGGCGTGTAAATATGTGGCACTGAGTTGTATTTGGAGTGTATGTTGCATTGAGTGCAGCGTAATTATGTGGGGTGTAATTATGTGGCACTGAGTGGTATTTAGAGTGGATGTTGCATTGAGTGCATTGTAAATGTGTGGCACTGAGTGGTACTTGGAGTGTTTGTTGCATTGAGTGCAGTGTAATTATGTGGTGTGTAATTATGTGGCACTGAGTGGTATTTGGAGTGTATGTTGTATTCAGTAGAGTGTAATTGTATGTCGTGTAATTATGTGGCACTGAGTGGTATTGTTTGGAGTGTATGTTGCCTTCAGTAGAGTGTAAATATGTGGAGTGTATTTATGTGGCACTGAGTGGTATTTGGAGTGTATATTGCATTGAGTGCAGTGTAATTATGTGGTGTGTAATTATGTGGCACTGAATGATATTTGGAGTGTATGTTGCAATGAGTGCAGTGTAATTATGTGGCATGTAACCTTGTGGCACTGAGTGGTATTTGGAGTGTATGTTGCATTGAGTTCTGTGTAATTATGTGGCATGTAAATATGTGGCACTGCGTGGTATTTGGAGTGTATGTTGCATTGAGTTCTGTGTAATTATGTGGCATGTAAATATGTGGCACTGCGTGGTATTTGGAGTGTATGTTGCATTGAGTGCAGTGTATTCATGTAGCATGTAATTATGTGGCACTGAGTGGTATTTGGAGTTTAGCATTGAGTGCAGTGTAATTATGTGGCGTGTAATTATGTGGCACTGAGGTGGTATTTGGAATGTATGTTGCATTGAGTGCAGTGCAATTATGTGGCATGTAACTATGTGGCACTGAGTGGTTTTTGGAGTGTATGTTGCATTGAGTGCAGTGTAAGCAATAGTTTACTTTGCCTCATCTGTTTGACATTCACGACTCCCGAAGAAGGCAAGCTTCATCTTGTCACCGGGTTCTGGCTACATCCTGACTCAAGGGTTTTAAGTACCTTGAACTCATAAAGGCAACAGCAACAAAAATAGCCCATTCAGTCTTCACTCAAAAGTAAAATATCACAAACTGTCTTTAAGAGATGACGAAATAAAAATGTAAACGCTTCCTTTCCCCGCTGTAAAGGCTGTAACCAGTTTGTCCAGCGACATGTTCACACTCAGTCTATGACAACAATGAGCCAATGCCCAAATCCATATTACACATGCGTTGAAAGTCTCTGTCAAACTAAAGTCACTCAAAGGTTAATGTTGGCACCACTTCGGTCAAAGAAGAGATATAACAAGCTGGCGCTGCAGCAGGCGTGCGCCTCGCAGCAAGGGAAGGGCAGAGAAGAGGGGGCCTGCGCGATTCACTCGCGGAAGGGAGCGGCGATAATTGCTGCCGTATGCCAGCCGCTCGCTCCCGTGAGGAAATCTCCAAACGTGCGCGCGTTGCAATAGAAAGCAATGCAACACGTGCACGTTTTTGGGGAGAAAAGCTCATCGACAACATGAGGTCCTCTCCTATTCAGCGCATGCGCGCTGCGTAGGCGAGACCTAAAAAGGGCAGGAGCCTGCGCATATTTTTTGATTGGCTCCTCAGTGCCAGTTAACAAAATAAATACATTTTATGTCCCAGTGGTGTTCTTCTGGGGCACCCACCATGCCTAGAGAGGCATGGTTTCCGTATCCGGCTCCGATATGTTTTTTTGTAGCTTTTTTGTAGGATGGGGCCTGAGTCCTTAATACCTGCTGCCACATCTATAGGACCTTCCCTTTTTCTCAGCCCTCGCTAGACAAATCACCCCAACAGTTTTCAAGAAGAACCTCCGCTAAATTAACTTTTTGGGAGAAAATTATGTGAAGATTAGTCGAACAGTGCCAAAGTTATGAGCAAAACAAAAAATGTTTTCCTATGAAAATGTGGTCCTAACTATAAGTACCCAGTGACGACCGCCACAGAGTATTATATCTAAATATATGTATATGTGTGTGTGTGTGTGTGTGTGTGTGTGCGCGTGTGTGCGTGTGTGTGTGTGTGTGTATAATATGAAAGAGAACAGTTCCATGGCAGAGGAAATTTGAGGCTGGAGAAGGCTGGGTCGTATGTGGGAAAGGTAGAAAGCAGTCTGTTAGCCTCAAGAGCTCCAATACAAAACGGGAGCAAAATGGGGTGCCGCTCGCAGTCGTGCTTGCTGTTTGAAAGTGTGGGGAGCCTCTTACACTGCTGCTGGCTTACCGGATTGGGACTATTGCACCTTGACCCTGTGTGCTCCTTTGTGTTTTGGCCGCGATCGAATGCTGGACTGTGCCTGAGCCCGTGTGCTCTTTCCTTCGCTGCATCTGCCCCAGGGGAATTGATCTTGGCACCCTGCAGGAGTCAGCCGGCGCACTCCAGGCCGGACCTTTGCATCAGCTGAGGGAGTGACTCTGGTAGCGGGAGCGGGACTGCGAGGCAACGAAAGGTGCTAGCGCCAGGTAATCGCGCGCACCTGGGCCTCTTCCCGCCCCCTCCTCCCTGCAAGCACTTAACGACTCGCGGTCCCCGCTCCGCGGGTGCCGCTCGCAGTCGTGCTTGCTGTTTGAAAGTGTGGGGAGCCTCTTACACTGCTGCTGGCTTACCGGATTGGTACTATTGCACCTTGACCCTGTGTGCTCCTTTGTGTTTTGGCCGCGATCGAATGCTGGACTGTGCCTGAGCCCGTGTGCTCTGTCCTTCGCTGCATCTGCCCCAGGGGAATTGATCTTGGCACCCTGCAGGAGTCAGCCGGCGCACTCCAGGCCGGACCTTTGCATCAGCTGAGGGAGTGACTCTGGTAGCGGGAGCGGGACTGCGAGGCAACGAAAGGTGCTAGCGCCAGGTAATCGCGCGCACCTGGGCCTCTTCCCGCCCCCTCCTCCTCCCACTTAGCCCAACTTTCGCACGCGCACGCGGGACGCGCGCGGGCGAAGACCGGGCAAAGAGCGGGCCGTTGTGTGGCCGTTAGGTGGCTGGTGAGGCTGGGCTGGGCCCCGTCCCTGAGTCTCCCAGACACAAACTCTGAACTGGAATACTCAATGTATGCTCCCTCACTGTGCTGTTTCACGTGGCTGAGCTGATTGTCAGTGATTGTTAAGTCCTTTTAACTTGTCGACGGGGTAACTATTACGACGGGTGCTTCTGGTTTCTTCCAATAGTTGTTTATTTTCTGTTACAATGGATATGGTCTCACCTGGGAAAGTGGGGGCTAATCCTAACAAGGGCACATTGGACAATTACTTTAAGAAATCCATCTCTGAGATTGAAAGAGAAGAAGCTCTGGAAGAGAAAAGGATGGAGCGTCGTCGCTCCATCGAGGGTCATAAGGCTAGATCCACCCTGGGTACATCCCTGCCCATTCGATCACCTAGTATAGAACTGATCACTGAGGACCCCTTTTCATCTCAGGGTGTCCCTGAACTCTTAAGAGATATTTCTTCTGCACCACCTTCTCTTGTGGATCACTTCAGTCCATCTCCTCCTGCCCCCCCACCACTTGGTAATTCTGATGTAGCCCCGAATCCCCCGCCAGCTTTCATCCAAATTGGAAAAACAATCCCCAAAAATCAGCAGAGGAAGGTTGTGGCTCAGATAAATCATGGTCCTCCGCCCAAAAAGAGAATGAGGAAGGGGGGCTCCATACATAAAGGCAAAATTAGTCATACTGAATTTGGTAAGGGCAAGGGGGGGGGACAGCTACAGCTTCTGCTTCTGCTTCTAAATCAACTGAAGGCACAAGACTCGATACTCCATCAGTGACCATACAAGACACTCCACCTCCCTCAGTAGTCACGTCCCCTCCAAATTCAAACTCTGAGGAGATCCTCCCGCTTGCCCCCACCTTGGAGTTTCTTGGGCAAATGCTCAGGACGCTCACTTCCCCAATCATGGACAGATTACGGGCCATTGAAGAGCGGTTAGGGAATCTGGAGCAGACCATTCACAATAAACTTGACATCCAGATGGCTGTTCCCTTACCCACTACAGTGACAGCTTTAGCCAGCTCATCAAATAGTTTAAAACCCTCTGTACCCAAGAAGCCCCTCCCAACTTCCTCTAACCTAGCTAAGGCGGCTCATATAACCTCTACCATTGCCACAACAGCCTCTCTCCCCGTGGCCAATCTCCCTACCAAAAAAGTGGCCAACAATCCCTTGAGAACTTCAACTTCCAAAAATGATTCTAGATCTGACATGCACCTGACTGGTGCCATCCCCAAGGGAGGAAATAACATGATACCTAGACCAATCCAGACGGTTGAAGAGAGGGAACCCCCTAGTATAGTCCAAAAACGCAGGATCCCCCAGGTTGAACTGCCTCCGGAATCACTACCTTATGTAGTGGTGCTCACGGGTGTTCCCACCCTTGACCCTGACAAGCGAGAAGGCCCACAACAACTTAAAAATAAGACCATGTATTGGCTGTCTAAGAACAGACCACTCCCTGGGAATGTAAATGGGGACATAGTGCATGTGCGCCGACTCCCCTGGTTGGGGGGGCGGGTGAAAGACATAGATGGCGACCTGATTGTGATCAACTTCAGGGACCCGGAAGCTGTTAGACACATTCTGAGCTGGATGCCAGGGAATCTTGGCAAATCCATCATGCCGTGTGATCTCACCTATTTTTATCCTAGAGCTCTAGTGGCCCCCCTGTCATGTCCATGGCCCTCTATGCCCTCGACAGGCCTTAATGGCCCCAACCAAAACAACCACTATCTTCCCTTGCATCCTGACCCCTTGATCCAAAAGAATGCTCACAGGTGGGGATCTGTCCCTCAGAGGGGCTATGGTTCCAACTATAGGAGTTTGGACCACTCCTCCCAATTGGGGGGGATGGACCACTTGCTTCCTTTCACACCTTTGGAAGTTAGCAACAGATATGAAGCATTCTCTGGTTTAGACTTTTGTGATTGACTCGAGGGGTGCTCCCCTGGTCACTCTACTGCTGAGGGGGCCTCAAGAGAACATCACGGTAATTCTGCTGCTCAAGCTTTTAACCTTCCCCGGCAACTGCTTGGAGATGACTATGGCATAACCCTAACCCATCTAGCGGGAAGCAAACACAGTTTATCTCCCCCCACACGGCTCTCCAGCTTCCATGTATGCAGTGGTGGAGTTACTTCCGAGGGCCAAGGCCCTACACTCCATACTAAGTCCAGAGCCCTGAGGGTACTTTCATGGAATGTTGCAGGGATTCTCAACAAAATGCAAACTGAAGAATGGGATTCTCTGATAAATAATAACGAGATCTGCCTCTTTCAAGAGACATGGGCGAGGGAACCGGTCCACAAGACTGGTTATGCTGTATTTGAAATCCCTGCTACTTGGAATGGAAGGGGAAGGCCCTCAGGCGGCCTGGCGGTGTGGATAGCATCTCACACTGGGTGTGTAGCGGAAAGTATAGCCACGCTTTCCCATGATATCCAGTGTGTTTTGCTAACCTGGACAGGCGCCCCGAAGTTGGCAATAATAAATGTTTATTCCCGCCCGTAGGACCAACGGCAGAGTCTACTACATTAGAAGACCTTGCATCTTTTTTGAGTCAGCTGCCGACAGATTATAAGGTGATCTTAGGCGGCGATCTCAACTGTCATTTTGAACCCTTAGAGGGCTTGAGGGAAGGGGCCCTCATGGCAGAAGACGATTACTGGGGTATACCACCGTGCCAATCCCCCCATCCCAGAGCCTGGTCGCCACTTGCGGTTCAAATCATGTCGCTAACTCTCAACTATGCGCTGAGAGCTTGCAATGGTCGCACACCCTCAGACACCCCCTCAAAATGCACATTTAATAGACCAAACCAGGAGTCAAGACTGGACTACATTTTTGTTGATACCAGTCTGTGGCCTAAGGTTGAGGACTTTCTTATAATCCCCCGCACTGACAGTGATCATAATGCCCTCTCACTTACCTTGCACTATCTTCCTGAGTCCACCGGTCTCTCCTCTCCGGGGAAAGGAGATGAACGGGGAAACCTTGTATTAGCTTCTAACAGGCGTAGGGTGAGATGGCAGAAATTCTCCAAGTCGGAAGAAAATATTGGGAAAATTTACAGCCTTGTTCTCCCAAGATTTGAGGCATTGGAAGAAGTAATTAGTCGCTCCAGTGCTCAGGACCTATCCAAAACCTTACCCTCCATACACGAGGACTTAGTGGGAACTCTGGGAGAGGTCCTCTACCCAGAGGTACCCAAATCCAAGCATAAAACCAGAACTTCCACTTGGTACAACTCGGACTGCAGAAAGGCTAAATCTGATCTTATTGCTGCAGTCAAAGAGGGTGCCCCCCGTAATAGGGTGTCTGCCTTGCGACAACTTTACAAGGACATTATGGTCCGTGCGAGGTCAGACTGGGACTGGGATAGATGGCATGATCTCTCAGCAGCATTAATAGCCAAGGACACTAGAAGATTTTGGTCCATAGTCTCCACTGGCTCAGGGGAACCCAAAGCCGCGGTCGAACCCAATATAGCTGCACATATATGGGAAGACCATTTTGGGAAACTTTACGCAGATGATTTAGAAAACACTGATGCCACTATTGCAACACTCCTCTCCCTCCCTGGAGACACTCTGGAGTTCACGCTAGGGGAAGTGGCCAGTGCAATAGATGGTTTAGCAATGGGCAAGGCCCCTGGCCTTGATAAACTACCTGGCGACCTCTTTAGGTCCCATCCAGATATTTGGGCACCTTATCTTCTCATCCTCTTCAACTCAATAGCATGTGGAATGGCGATCCCCTGCACTTGGCTGGGGGCAGAGATAGTGCCTATTTTCAAGAAGGGCTGTCCTCTGCTCCCATCCAACTACAGGCCGATCAGCCTGATAGATGTCCCCCAGAAGATTTATTCGCGACTTATATTGGACCAACTCATGGATTGGATGGAGGAAAATGAAATTCTAAGCCCTCTCCAGGCTGGCTTCAGGAAAAATACGTCCACCATGGACCAAATCTTCCGCCTCGTTCTCCTTTATTGGAAAACAGTGACCATCGAGGGCGGGAGATTATACATGGTGTTCGTAGACCTGAAGTCAGCCTTTGACCTTGTACCACGGAAAAAACTTTGGGAGGTCCTGAGGGAGATGGGAGTCCCCATTAATCTACTCCAGGCAATCATAAGACTCCATCAGGGCAACTTCGCCCAGGTACGTTGTGGGCGGGGTGGTGTTTTGACTCAAAGGTTCCCTGTTTCCCGGGGGGTCAGGCAGGGGTGCGTACTCGCCCCAACCCTTTTTTGCCTTTATATGAACAGTGTCATCTCGCACCTAGCCAATGTTGGAGACAACGACGCCCCGGTCTTGGCAGGCAGGAGGGTACCGGCAATTATGTTTGCGGACGATACCCTCCTGCTTTCCAAATCGCCCATGGGTATTCAGAGAACTTTGGATGGCTTTGATCTCTTCTGCAGGCAGTTTGGCCTCGAGATCAACGCCGGGAAGACCAAGTACATGATCTTTAACCCCTCCTCCACAACTAGACCTAACCCGTCCCTAAACTCCACGGTCCTAGAGAGGGTAAAAACATTCCAATACCGGGGCGTAACCCTTCAAGAGAACCTTTCATGGTGTCCACAGATTGCAAGCTCGCGAATAAGGCTATCTCAACTGTCTGGGGCTATCCTGAAGATCACTAACACCTCAACTTATAAACCTATAGCCCCCGCAGTTGAGATGTACAAAACCCAAGCAAAACCTGCTGCATTATATGGCAGCGAACTTTGGGGACACCAAGCTGCAAATGAGTTGGTACGTGTTGAGAATAATTTTATGAGGCGCCTCCTGGCCCTCCCAGCTGCAACTCCCTTGCTTCCCCTACGTCTTGACTTGGGCTTATCATCCATCAGGGAGGATGCTGAACTCAACCCCATAAGATTCTGGCATAGACTTTGGTCAACTAAGGAGCTTAACCACTACAGGAGTGATCTTGTGCATGTTATGAATCTAAATGTCAATGACAAGATCCCTTGGCTGACCTTTGTCAAAAAAGAATTGTTCCGGCTAGGCTTAAATGAATTGTGGTTGGCCCCCGAAACTGGTTGTATCAAGGTCCCTCGGAAAAGTCTAGTGAAAGGCTGCAAGCAACAAAATCTTGTGACCCAATTGACTGCACCCAGCATTGGCATTTTAACCCACTGTTTTACCCAATCCAAAAATACCTATAAATTCGAATCTTTTTTGGATTTTATCTATCCGGTCACGGCAAGGAAGCTTTTTTTACAGTGGCGGTTCGGAACCCTCCCCCTTAAATCCTTCACGAGTAAATGGACCAATGGAGGGGACAAACTATGCCCTGGCTGCAATTCCTGTGATGAGGAGGAAATCCATGTCCTGTTTTTCTGCTCCATCTATAGGTCTGCAAGGAAGTATTGGTTGGTGCCTTTATGCAGAAACATGGCAATAAGAAACTGTTCAACTTCTTACAGAATATTGAAATCTGATTCCTCCCCTCACATTGTTTTTGCAGTCTCTAAATATCTGTTCGCCATGTGGCGTATTAGGTCCAAGTTGATTAAGGCTTTACCAACATAGGATGATAGTTCCGGCCACTGTCTTAAACCAAATTTTAGCCCCCTACGGGAAAGTTTTTACATCATGTTATTTTAAACCCAATGAATATAATTGTGATGTATCTTTCTCACTCATTTTTATCTCATTTAACTTTTACTTCCAAAACTTGTATCCATTTGTATAACATGTATCAAATGTTGATTTAAATGTTGTATGTCTTTTTATGCATCTTTTATGGTCTTAATGGCCGAAATAAAGATTTTTGGATTGGATTGGAAAACGGGAGCAGGGAGGGTAGGAAGGGCATCCCGAAGGGCACAAGAAATTCCTGGATTACCACACTGGTTTCGTTTTCAACTTTTTAGTACAAGATACATTGGTCCAATATAATCTATAGTACCCTTCATTGTAAAATTGGACTTCACAATTATGACAATGTTAAGAGCAATTGACTGTGTTTCTTTATTCTCTGCAGTTTGACCATCCTTTTCTGTATTACTCCCTTCTAGGGACTTGGCAAGCTGAAACACCTAAAGATTTTAGATGTGGCTGGAAACCAAATTCGTTCTTTCCCATCAGCAGTAAGTATTTCTGATTGCATGTACTGTGCACTTCGTTTTGGCTTATTCCTTCCGTGCCTTCTTGGCCCCCGAAAATAGAAATTGCTTTGCAGATGTTTTACCCTGATTGCTTTGGGAAAGATGGGAAGAGGAGAACGGTATGTTATCTAAGAACAAGCATTGGCAATGCCAATCGGTCTCGCCATTAGGATCCTATGTATTTAGCTACGCAGCACAATAACGTGGGTGCTGAATCACTTTCGCAGTAGAAGTCAGGGTAAGTGCGTATGAATTAGAAAGGCGCTTTTTGAGGCAGTAGAAGCCCTCTGCAGCTAAAATGCAGAGTGTCGCGCTCCCCCTTCCGCTAATGTGCTGCATAGCTAAATACAATAAGATCCCAATGGCGAGACCGATTGGCATTGCATTGCCAATGCTTGTTCTATATAGCGCAAACTCGACCCAAAGGTACTGCAGCGCTTTACATGAGCACCAGTTAGTTACATGGACACACATGTGCATTAAGGCACTGGGAAGTTACGAAATGTATCCAGATTTATAGAGTGTTGTTGAGCCAGGCCGAGAGTCGAATCTCAGCTCCTCAATACCAAAGTAGGCAGCTTTGGCTGTTGACGCCTTAACCTATCCCCCTGAAAAGGACGCCCACTGGGGAGAGACAAAGTATTAAGGTGGAAATCGTTTCAGTGCTGCATACACCTAGGCTGCTCCTGGGCCTTTGAGGACACAAACAATTAGGGAGAACAGGCACGCCTCGTGCACTACGGATCTTGGTTGTTTTACTTAAATGCGCAAGTCGACTTCGTCTGTTAACATCGACACTTCTGCTACCGAGTCCAAATTTTAAATATCGTCTTTAAATCCTTTCCTGGTGTCACACGGTTTTCTACTAACGAAGTTTACAGACATTCACAGCTCCAAGCACCCCCCACCAGTAACATATGAAGTTAAGTGCGGGCAGGAAACGTGTTTTGCAACATTAGACAGCGCCAGCAGGGCTAGCTTTTAAAGACATTGCACACCGCACCCGGTCACCGTTAAACACGCCGGGATGAAGTGCTCCACAGAGCTGCCTCTAATGCCAGAGCCCCCCAAGGAGACACCTGGTGATGAAGCGGTGACAGCACCGAGCAGAAGGGGCGGCTGGTGACATTTGAAAGTGGTGAGCGTAAAATGATTGGTATACTGGACCGTTGCGAGCGAGCGCAGCAAGCGAGCCCAAACCACCATAATTTTGAAAAAAGAAAAGAAATATCGTGCATTTTCAAGCAAATTTGAGAAAGCAGGAAATTTAATAAAGCTAGTTTTGCCGGTAGAAACCACTGTGTCACTGTCAAGACCTTCCCATAAAAGATCCCACTATCAATAGTGAGGGTGTATACATTAACTGGGCAGAAGTTGTTTGCATTCAGGGTACCATGCAGGATAATGCATCACCTGTCATGGTCTGCATGCACACACACACAGTGTTTGGAAAGGGACACCGAGAGCCGACCATATAAGGGTCCCTACAGCAAAGCCAGAATACGAGGCGGCATATATTTGACCCTTCCTTCTCCAGGGGAGTGCAGTGATACAGTCACCCACAGGCGGGTCTCCGGGTGGAAGACAATTGATATCCCACAGCACTTAAGGTACAGTTGAATCTTATGGCATTATGCAGATGGTTCATCCCCCCAACATTCTGCTTGATCTTGTAAACCTCCCATACACGGCATGACTTAGCGAGCCATTGCACATGGCCCTCCCACTGGAGCTTAACAGCACGAGCAGTAGTGCCCATGAGATATGAGCGTCAAGAAAAGTCTTCCCCAAACGAAAACATCTAAAACAGTGATCAACGACACCACAGCCATTCCACGCCACCTCCTACCCACAGGCGGAATATACAATACTCCCCCCCAGCACAACTAATGGCCAGGAAGATGCAGATCAGTGCTTCACAACTGCTCTCCCACTCTGCCTTTAATCCACTATGGTAAGTAGTAGGTAGTAAGTGTTATACAGGCCAAGCAGCCATGGCACCTCTGATCCACAAGCCCTGAACAAGCACTCAGGAGGCCGGAAGATGACAGGGCCCCAAAAGTGATTGTTGCACCAGGCGCCACCAGTGCTAAAGCCGGCCCTGTTTACGAATACGTTTACGTAATGAAAAGGCATATGCAGTATTTCTACAGAGTATGTATGGATATACTATTTTACAGAGAATCGGAGTTTTAGAAGCCAAAAACTCTTTAACATCTTTGATTATCTCTAAGCATCTCTTGTTGTTAGACTGCAGGGTGTTACGTTGTTCTTCCTGATCAAGTTTAATGTTTGAGCCAGGCTCCGTTTCGACTCTAGTCAGACTACCCTTTGCGCCTGTGTGTAGGTGAAGTGAGGCATTCAAAATGCAGCAGGTTGTGGTAGAAAGGAAATTAAGAGCCGAAGTGCCCTGAAGGTGCGGACACTGATGCATGTGCCAAGGTCGCTGTTGCATCGTGCTTGTTCGCAATCGCAACCACGATAACTAACTTAAGTCCTCCGTTCGGCTGATAATAATACTGATACATGTTTTTCTGGGGCTATGTAAAAATCTTACACTTTGTACAGTTTTGGTTATGCCCAATAAAGTTTATCAGCATGTAGAGATCACACACAGATCAGGCCGTGTGTGTGACACAGTCTGTGTGAATCACTGGAGTCGGGGAGCCTCTCTAGTCCTGCCCTGGGACACGTTACTTCCCCACACGACAGCCGTCTCGCCACCAGAAACACACACAGGCAGTAGGCAGAGCGGGGGAACATGTGCAGACAGTGCGGTGACTCACAATGGTGCTCCGCAGGCCGGAGCACAAAGGCGTGAAATGAGCTTGGGACTGGAAGGGGGGATGCCTGGAAAATGGCTGGGGCCGGGGGGAGAGGTTGGCACGGGGCAAGCGTGTGTGACGCAGGTGGCCGGAAATATACCACACAGACTGAGCAGCGCCTACTACTGTAAAACTAACTATAAAACTACCACGTTCTTACTTTTAAATTTTTTCACAATCGCAGCGCAGGATCTCTATTTCTCTCTCAGTCTCTAGTAGTCCTCCTGGTCTAATACTGTGACTACACCACACACGTGAGTGACACGACGAGTAACTCCAAGGAAGAAGTCAGTCCACCATCAGGAGTAGATGACCAGCAGGCACGCACCAGCAGACTATCAGGGAGCAGCCAGACAGACAGCGTGCGTTCTTCCCGAAATGGCCAATCACTGCATGGCTTCACATGAAGTCACACAGTGATTGGCCATAAAAAGTGCAGCTGCGGCTGTGTCCCTCCACCCACGCGCGGCACCCAATAATGGATTGCATCGTGGTGGACCAACCAATCCTGGCGCTGCATGCAGCCCCAGGATTGGCTAGGGGGGCACAGATACGGTCCGCCCTTTTCAACCCCGGGGCTGCGGCCCTGGGGTGCTATATGAAACAGCACCCCTTAGGTCCCTCTAAGGGGAAGAAGTGTAAGCGCATGTGCAGGCTGATCAAATGCCAAAAATACACATACGCACTACTGCTGCAGCTGAGTGAGGACTCTCACTCAAGCTGCATTAGCCCAGCCCAGCCCCACTCCCTGGCGCACTACTCCGATTGTGTCGGGCGACGGGCGTGTGGAACAGCAAGCAATGTCTCGTAATAATACTGACTGCTGCAGTGCTTGACGCGGTGCGTCCACGAGGCTTAGTGGGGCTATGACCCTACGCTTCAATGGACGAGAAGCATGGTGCACAGCAGTCTGCTCCAGCCGCCCTAACGGAAAACAGTCACCGATGGGTGTGGAGGGAGAAGGCAGCACACCGTACCTCTTGTCCTACGGCAAGGGCTGGCCTCCCTTAATTTATATGCACTTAACCTGACTTGTAGTGCGAAAGTGATAGGTAATCCATGGCGGCAGCTGGACGCATACGTAAAATACCTGTCTGGATTGCGCGTGTTCTTGACAGGTCAGGCAAAATAGGGTGCAAACTCACCCAGCCAATCCCCCGGATTATATGTAGGTTTGGTGCACATAATTGTATTGTAATTACTTAAGTTCAGCTGTACTCGCTGCAGTTTCTCATTAAAAACTCCTACCAAATGCAGATCTCTCCAACATCAAGGTAGACGAAAGAGACAGGTATGCTCCAGGACAGCTTCCACTCGCCCCCCTTTAAGATTTTGGAGCATAAATTGCAGATCTTTGCCACAACATAGATACAATATCCATGACTTTCTTGTTGAAAATCAACCTGATGCAATGTTCCTGACCGAGACGTGGCTCAGGGACTGCTCAGGTCCGGATATTGCAGATGCTATTCCCTCCAATTATGCCATTCTTCGTCAGGATTGAGTTTCTGGCAGGGGTGGTGGAATTGCAATTATTTTCAAGAATGCATATACTTGTAAATTGGTAGATGCCACTCAAAAAGATTGTGAATCAGCCCTATTTAAACTGTCCATTACCCCCCAATTCACGCTGTCAGGATTATTGGTATACCGTCCCCCTGGGACAGCGAGCTCATGGATAACATAATTACCGGACTTTTTAGCTCCAGTAATGCTTAAAGCGTCAAATTTTACGATCTTAGGGGACCTAAATATACATCTAGACGACCACGAGTGCCCTTATAGGAATCAGCTTCTCTCCATCCTGGAAGCTTTTAATCTTCAACTTCAAAACACAGGTCCCACACATTGTGCCGGTCATTTATTGGACCCGATTCTGTCCAATCTGTCTTTAGACTGTTCTCGTGAAGCCCTACAAATTGCCTGGTCCGACCACTTAGCTGTCCCCTTCTCCTTAGATAGGGCTGAAACAGCAATAAGACCTGAGGTGGAAACTGCGAGGCCAGCTCGGAATTGGGGGAAGATCAACATGCCAGAACTCAATAAGCTGTTGATCAAAACACTCCCGAGCACTGAACTACCAGTTGTTGCACTCAATTGCGCCACTGAACTCTGGCTAACAAATGCTGTCAATTTGGCGCTACCGATGACATCGAAGTCCGCACTTTCACACCATCCCCCGGCTCCATGGTACTCGAAACAACTTAAAAGCCTCCGCTCACAATGTAAGACCTTGGAGCGTAAATGGAGACAAGGCTATTCCCCTTCACGCAAAGTCATATATAAAGAAGCCTTGAAAAAGTACCACAATAGCTGTAAAACTGCTAAAGCTGATTACACTAAAAAAACAGTGACTGATGCACAAAATTGCCCAAAGGTGCTATTCTCCGTTGTTAAAAAATTGACTGGTGCAAATTCTACTCCTCCCCCACCGGCACTTGATGCCACCCAGTGTCAGTCCTTAGCAGATTACTTTATAAATAAAGTTGATCTTATCTACGACCATTTTACTACACTCCAAGGGACTACTTCCACTGCCCCTGATATGGTCCAGGAACCGGTGAATACCGCCATTGATGCAGTAATCACTACCTGGCAGCCTTTAGATGCCACTTCCTTTGTCTCCTGTTTAAATAGTGTGCGATCGGGCTCCCCACGGGACGCTCTCCTGGCCAAAATACTAAAACAATTAGATCCCCTCACTCACTCCATCATTATTAAATTACTAAACGCTTCTCTGAGTGAGGCCCATGTCCCCCAACCTTGGAAACACGCCATGGTTGTACCTTTACTGAAAAAATCGGGTGCAGATTCTTCCAACTCCGCCAATTTTCGCCCTATATCTTTGTTGCCTATCTTTTCGAAGATACTGGAGAGACATATAAATTCCCAGCTTTCTAAACTGGTCGAAAACACTGCTTTTCTCCATCCTTCTTAGTCGGGCTTTCGGCCTAGGCACTCAACTGAGACAGCCCTCCTGGGGGTAACAGAGAGTCTTAGGCACGGTGTCGATCAGGGAAACACCATGGCGCTCATCCTGCTGGATTTGAGCGCAGCCTTCGACACCGTGTCGCATTCCATCCTTATTGACTCTCTGAAATCTCTAGGTGTGGCAGGCCAGGCCCTGGCCTGGGTGGTGTCTTTCCTTATCGACCGAACCTTTCAAGTGTTTTCTTCTAAAGTTGCTTCCACCATATGTCCATCTACCCGCGGCGTTCCCCAAGGTTCAATCCTTAGCCCTTTATTATTTAATATTTATGTTAAACCCTTGGCAATCATAGTTGAACAGGCTGGGCTAACCCTGTTCTCCTACGCAGATGACACCCAGATTGTCTTCTCCCTATCAGGGAGAGACGAGAACAATATCTCCGCACTCAAGTCGGGCCTCATTCTTGTGGCCGACTGGATGCGGAGAAACTGTCTCAAGCTGAATAGGGAGAAGACCGAGGTGGTCATTCTAGGTCGGAACAAACATCTCTGGGGTCCCCGCCATTGGCCCATCGAACTGGGAATTGCGCCAATACCATCTACAGCAGTTCTTAACCTGGGTGTCATTATTGACGACAGGCTAACTATGAGGCAACAGCCTACTAAGGTTGCAGCCATTTGCTTCTCAACGCTGCGGTGGCTTTATAAGATTCTGTGGATGCTCCCGCTCTCCTCCCGCAGAACCGTAGTCCAGGCACTTGTAACATCACGCCTGGACTACGGCAACATTCTCTACTTGGGCGCAGATAAAGCCACCATACATGTGCTTCAGGTTGTGCAAAATGCGGCTGCGCGCCTGCTAAAGAACGTCCCTAGACGCACTTCAGCCACTGCCGCCTTGCGTGACCTCCACTGGCTGAGCGTCCCTGAACGTGTTAAATTCAAGGCACTTTGTTACATGTTCAAGGCCAAGCAGGGCAGCGCCCCAGCCTATATTCAAGGGCTGGTAAAACCCTACAGACCCCTGCGCTCACTAAGGTCATCGGACACTGGCAACTTCACAGTGCCAAGATGGAAGCTGACAAAAATGGGAGGCCGCTCCTTTTCTACTTTGGGCCCTAAATACTGGAACTCCCTCCCACTGGCACTAAAATCAGAGACCAACCTACTACGCTTCCGTAAGGCTCTGAAGACTCTGCTTTTTACTAAGCGTGGCCAATAGTCGGTTGTGGCCTCAAGTCAGGTGATGCACCCTCCTTTCTTCTACAGTCTATCCCTGGCGCCGGGAAACCCATTGTGGGTAGCTGTGCGTGATATAAGCTTAAATAAATAAATAAATAAATGAATAAGTCTGGCATTGGAGCTGACCAACGTCACCCCTTTGTGGACCCATTACCAGTCCTTTGCAGTCATCAGGTCCTCCAGTAATCCTTGGGCAGTGGTTACTAGGAAAAGAAACTAAAGCAGTCATTCAAGAACAGAGTTAAAATAAAAATGGGGCCAAGTGAGTTCCAATCACCAATTGCAATACAGAGTCTATAGGGAAATACAAAGTGTGAAAAAGGCTAGCTGCTCGAAGTGTAACAATCTTTGGGCCCAATTCACAAAGGGCCTCTGTACACGTGGCAGAGGCCCCACACTCCTGATGGGGCTTCCGCATTACAGTTTCTGATTGCAAAGGTCCAACCTTGAGTGCAAGCCCGCCGCCATGACTGCAGGGTCCCTGCCAGGAGTGCGGAGGCCCTTTGTGTATCGGCCCATCGGGAGCAATTTTATCCTGGTAATGAACTGATCCTCTAGCCATAGAAAACTGCCAACTCAAATAAAAAGCAGCAGTGCTTAATTAAAAAAAAATATATATAATAATAAGTGGCAGATCCCATGTCGAGAGGCCAGTGCAGCCTGCATCATCCATTGCCCCTGCCAGCACTGACAGTGACCGAACCAAAACAACCACTAACCATCACACCTATTGTGGCCCCCAAAGCTATAAGCATGGCTTGGGAAGCAAGTATTAGTCATTTATTTATGTTTATTTCTTTCATAAACAACTGTTGCTGTGTTAATATCTAATTTAGATAAACAGCGCCACTGTTTGGTAGACTGTCATGGGTTCCGGTTGACAATTATGTTCCAGCGCGGAGCACTGGAAACCACAGGCTCAAATTAAGTACTAAAACCCCTAGTCGTAAAATGAAGCCAGGCATTGATGAGCAGGGAATGGAGGGGCGTACATAGAGTAGGAAAAAACTCACCAAAACAGAATTAAAATGAAAACAGGACAAAGAGAGATTTGAGTACCCCTCACAATATGATGTCATGTGGAAATAAAATATGGTCAGGTGAGATGAAAACAATCTGGTTGCAATGTAGTGTGGCATGTTAACCAAATTACTGATTGATAGGACACATATAAACATTCACTAAGGATTACTCCTTAATGGCCTAAATGAAAAAATGCAGTTAGAATTATGAGTTATGGTGTTCTGCTCTCTCTCTCTTTCTTCCAGCTATGCATCGATGTATTCATTTATTCAAGTATTCTTCCATCTATGGACTCACCCAATACCTATCCAAGCACTCAGTCATCAATGAAGAATCACTTTCACTCAGAAAATAGCCAGACCACTTGGTTTACCAGTGCTTGTTTGTGCTTTTAGTAATCATATTACCTCTACTGCTACTAACACCCATACTATTGCTACCTTTAGTGCCGGCACTGCTGGCATTACTACCTCAAGTAATATTGGTATTCTTAATACCGCACCACAAAAAAGGAAAAACAAGACAACAGGCCTCCATGCATGCAATAGGATCTGCAATGACATCTCCATATCTATGAGGAAAGAACTGAAGACACACCACTCTAAAGAGCACTACATTTCTATGCAGTATCCACCCTTTTCTACGCTCAGAACCCAGCTTCCCCTCCAAATGCTAGTTGGCTGTTTCTTTGCCTTTGACTCCATATAGCGCTCCACTACCTGTGTTTAGTTAACACACAAAATTTATCACATATATCCATAGATACTACTTTTATTATTGTTACTAATCATATGATAATTATGACATCTTTCAGTACTACAGTAAATGATAGTACTGGTGGTAAACACTATTACCAGTACTACCACTCAGTACTTGAACTGGTATTGGTAGTAATAATACTCATGTCACCAGAAGGAGCACGGCTAGTAGTAGTAATAGTAGTACTACAAGCTACCTTAGTAGTATTGATAGTATCAATTGTATTAATAGTGTCAATAATAGTGATACAGACAGGGGTACTGACTCAGAATCCTGAAATGAACCCCCCTCCATAATTCACTTTTTACCCATCTATAATTTTATATTCTGTATGGCCCCTAAAATCATCTGCCCCTGCTTTCAACTGCTGTGCAGGGGCAGAGGAGTGACGGGGAGCAATATATCAAATGGCCTCTTCTCCCTGACCCAAAAGTGAAAAATAAAGACCTTGCCTGACAACATAAATCAGTCCCCACCACCTGTCCTGCTTTCCCTTCCCCTCTTGCAGCAATCATTTCTGCTTTCAGTCAAAGCAGACACGCAGCGCTGTGCTGACAAGCTCTCAGAGAGCACTGCAAGCTTAGCCTGAAAGGCCTTTGTGCTGTTGCAAAAGTAGGTAAGGGGTTTTGTTATGAACTGTTGCTATACCATAGCAGTAAGTTATCACATTCATAGACTGATGTAAACAATAGAGGCCCTCTATGAAAGCCGTACATTACGTATAGAATTATAAATGTGTAACAGTGAATTACGGGGATCTTTTTCACCAGGGGTTCTGAATAACGGCAAGTAGTAAAAGAGAGAGCGAAGCTCAAGTTCTCTATGATGTCACTCATAACCCCAATGTTAAAAATATCCCCTTAATTTACCTTTTATACATCTATAATTTTCTGTTATGTATGGCCAGGCGCGGTGCGTCCATTGGGGCGTAGGGGCGTAGCCCCACTAAGCCTTGTGGACGCACCGCATCAAGCACTGCAGCAGTCAGTATTATTACAAGACATTGCTTGCTATTCCTCATGCCCGTCGCCCGACACAATCAGAGTAGTGCGCCAGGGCGTGGGGCTGGGCTGGGCTGCTGCAGCTTGAGTGACAACCCACACTCAGCTGCAGCAGTAGTGCGCATGTGTATTTTTGTCGTTTGATCAGCCCACACATGCGCTTAAAGTTCTCCCTCTTAGAGGGACCCAAGGGGTGCTGTTTCATACAGCACCCAAGGGCCGCAGCCCCCGGGGTTGAAAAGGGCGGACTGTATCTGTGCCCCCCTAGCCAATCCTGTCGCTGCATGCAGCCCCAGGATTGGTTGGTCCACCGCGCAGCAATCCATTATTGGGTGCCACGCGTGGGTGGAGGCACTTTGCTGCAGCCGCACTTCCTATGGCCAATCACTGTGTGACTTCATGTGAAGCCATGCAGTGATTGGCCATTTTGGGACGCACGCACGCTGTCTGGCTGGCTGCTCCCTGACAGTCTGCTGGTGCGTGCCTGCTGCTCGTCGACTCCTGGCGGTGGACTGACTTCTTCCTTGGAGTTACTCATCGTGTCACTCATGTGTGTGGTGTAGTCACTGTAGTCGACCAGGAGGACTACTGGAGACTGAGAGAGAAATAGAGATACTGCTCTGCGATTGCGAAAAAATTTAAAAGTAAGAACGTGTTAGTTTTATAGTTAGTTTTACAGTAGTAGGCGCTGCTCAGTCTATGTGGTATATTTCCGGCCGCCTGCGTCACACACGCTCACTCCGTGCCAACCTCTGCCCCGGCCCCTGCCATTTTCCAGGCATCCCCCCTTCCAGTCCCAAGCTCATTTCACGCCTTTGTGCTCCGGCCTGCGGAGCGCCATTGTGAGTCACCGCACTGTCCGCACATGTTCCCCCGCTCTGCCTACTGCCTGTGTGTGTTGCTGGTGGCGCTGCGGCTGTCGTGTGGGGAAGTAACCTGTCCCAGGGCAGGCCTAGAGAGTCTCCCTGACTCCAGTGATTCACACAGACTGTGTCACACACACGGCCTCATCTGTGTGTGACCTCCACGTGCTGATAAACTTTATTGGGCATAACCAAAAGTGTAAGATTATTACATAGCCCCAGAAAAACATGTATCAGTATTATTATCTGCCGAATGGAGGGCTTAAGTTAGTTATCGTGGTTGCGATCGCGAACAAGCATGATGAACAGCGACCTTGGCACATGCAGCAGTGTCCGCACCTTCAGGGCACTTCGACTCTTAATTTCCTTTCCACCACAACCTGCTGCATTTTGAATGCCTCGCTTCACCTGCACTCAGGCGCAATGGGTAGTCTGACTGGAGTTGAAACGGAGCCTGGCTCAAACATTAAACTTGATCAGGAAGAACAACGTAAGACCCTGCAGTCTAACAACAAGAGCTGCTTAGAGATAATCAAAGATGTTAAAGAGTTTTTGGCTTCTAAAACTCAGATTCTCTGTAAAATAGAATATCTATACATGCTCTGTAGAAATACTGCATATGCCTTTTCATTGTGTAAACATATTCATAAACAGGGCCGGCTTTAGCACTGGGGGCGCCTGGTAAAACAATCACTTTTGGGGCCCTGTCATCTTCCGGCCTCCTGAGTGCTTGTTCGGGGCTTGTGGATCAGAGGTGCCACGGCTGCTTGGCCTGTATAACACTTACTACCTACTACTTACCATAGTGGATTAAAGGCAGAGTGGGAGAGGAGTTGTGAAGCACTGATTGGCACCTTTCTGGCCATTAGTTGTGCTGGGGGGAGTACAGTATATTCTGCATGTGGGTAGGAGGTGGCGTGGAATGGCTGTGGTGTTGTTGAGCACTGTTCTAGATGTTTTCGTTTGGGGAAGACTTCTCTTGACGCTCATATACAATGGGCACTACTGCTAGTGCAGTTAAGGTCCTGTGGGAGGGCCATGTGCAATGGCTTGCTAAGTCATGCAGTGTATGAGAGGTTTACAAGATCAAGCGGAATGTTGGGAGGATGAACCATCCTGCATAATGCCATAAGATTCTACTGTACCTTAAGTGCTGTGGGATATCAATTGTCTTCCTCCAGGAGACCCGCCTGTGGGTGACTGTATCACTGCACTCCCCTGGAGATGGAGGGGTCAAATATATGCCGCCTCGTATTCTGGCTTTGCTATAGGGACTCTTATATGGTCGGCCCTCGGTGTCCCTTTCCAAAAACTGTGTGTGTGTGCATGCAGACCATGACAGGCGATGCATTATCCTGCATGGTACCCTGAATGCAAACAACTTCTGCCCAGTTAATGTATACGCCCTCAATATTGATAGTGGGATCGTTTATGGGAAGGTCTTGACATCTATACAGTGGTTTCTACCGGCAAAATTAGCTTTATTAACTTTCCTGCTTTCTCAAATTTGCTTGAAAATGCACGATTTTTCTTCTCTTTTTATAAAATTGTGGTGGTTCAGGCTCACTTGCTGCGCTCGCTCGCAACGGTCCAGTATGGCAATCACTTTACGCCCCACCACTTTCAAATGTCACCAGTCACCCCTGTGTATGGCCGCCAAAATCATCTGCCCCTGCTTTTAACTGCTACACTGAGGCAGAGGAGTAATGCGGAGCCATACATAACATGGCCTCTCCTGCCTGTCCTGATTGTAAAACATAAACCTTACCTGCCACCCTTAGCCAACCACACCCCCTTTCCCTGCCTTCCTTCCTCCTCCTGCAGCTGTGCTTTTTGTTTCCATTCAAAGCAGACAAGTAGAGTTGCACTAACAGGCTCTCAGAGAGCCCTGGCAACCTGGCCTGGAAGCTCTGAATGACAGTAGAACACTAGGTAGCAGGTTTTGTTATCAACTGTTGTTATGTCGTAGCAGTGAGTTATCAGCTACGGAAACTGATATGCATAGTCTCTCTCTGCCAGAGACATACATAACAACGGAAAAAACTCTAGAATCTGGCTGTTCTTTGTCATGACAGTAGATTAAGGTTACAGCAGCTGTGATCATTTATATTAGTGCACAGCGAAAGAAGGGTATGATTTTTTGAAATTTCATTAGGGAACTTCAAGCTTAGTTGTTTTGGTGCGATGACATTTTGTGTTATTAACACTAAATAATGTTATTCATTTTGTCAGTATCAATTCCTTATTTGGACGCATATGAGTCAAGAACGTGGTTTGAATTTTGTGATCAGTTCAACTAAAACAGATTTGATACTTCCTATCCACCACGGCTTTTGCAATTATGTTTTTCCCTATATATTGCCTCCTGATGCTCTCTCTCTCTCTCTCTCTCTCTCTCTCTCTCTCTCTCTCTCTCTCTCTCTCTCTCACCTTGGTGCACAGGTCAATTTAACTATGAAACACAAATCCTTTATCTTTTACAGTGCCCCAGCCACTACATTCCGACCACTCAACTTATTTTTCCCGATTCCACTTCTATACAGCTAAATAACTTATCAATACGTTAGTGTTCAGCAAGCAGTGCTTTAGTAACTGCCTATTATTTGGATTTGTAGTACTTCTGTGCCCATTTTGAAGAAAAAATAGGAATTTTGATACTATAGCACTTTTCAATTTCCCTTAACACATAGCCACTGCATCCTACTCACCACTAAGCATGGTAGCTTTTGGCCAAACACAGAGCTAAATTAAGACTCCTCAACGTGATCAAAATCTTCACTTCGTACTGACCTAAAGGTCTCAAGCAGGGTCTCACACTTTGCCAACTGTAACCTTATCTCTCTTAACAAAGCCACTAAGTGCTACCTCGTGGTTTCAGTGTAAAGGGCCCCTCCTCTGAATCACCTTTCATAGTCAATTTCAAGTCATCTCTCCACTTAAGTAATTCAAACATGCCTTGAAGCTTCTCTGTTGGGATGGATAAAGGTCTCCCGCATTGCTCTGTAGAGCATTCTGTCCTGCTCTGAGTTCATCATAGCAAACCACAGCACAACCTCTGCATCACTCATGAAATCATTTGTGCACTAGAGCCCTTTTCTGTGACAAGGATCAACACTTAGAGTAGGGCTTTCTGGTCCAAAGAGACGCACTATGTGCACCCTTCTTACCAAGAGTGACTACCATCAGCGTCCTTGCTGACAACTATAAGATTTGTAGTGGAAAGGGATACATTACTTGCCTCTCCCATTTGCTAGTCCCCTGCAATGGGTCTTTCACCCTTCTATGTGGGACTCGGATAACACATGTGTATACATTATTTCTGTGCGTAGCGGATGTATGTGAAGAGTGTAAGACATGTGGCTTTAGGCACACTGGATTCCATTTTGTTTTCCCAAGATCCAAGCAATACCTGAGAGTCAGGGTGGAGAGAGCTCCACTCAGCAATGTGAATCGCAAGCCCCTGCAGGATATCCTAGAGATCTTTCCTATCAAATCTTTTGTTCAATTGTTCTCTAGAACTGCTACCCCTCACAAGTTAACTGGTAGTTAAGTGGAACAGCCTCCCATTCTTTAGTACCCTTGTTTCGGATCGATACTGACAGGAGACTCCAACTTCCACCTTACCTTCCAGCTAGCACCTGAAAACTAATACTATGTGTGCAACAATTTGAATGGATTAAGCAATAGGCAACATATGCATAGAACTGGTCTCAGAGCTGACTGATGGAATACATAATGCTGTCTTAATTTTTTTTGTATGGGACAGGCGCTTCCAGACAGTGTGCCACGTTTTTTGTACCAGAATAGAGCGCATTCATACAAGTGGCATCTATGAAACTCTCTGTGCTCCAAGGTTGGTGTAACTAACACTGGCTTCCTTTTCCATGTTTAAGACCAAAACCAGGTGAGTTCTACCAGCCTACCAAGAGAATCCGCCTTGACCCTACTTTGACGAAGAGCCCATCTCTGGCCAGCTGTTCAGGAGGGACGTTAATGGTGCCCTTGTATGTGGAAGATTATACTCAGAAAGAAAAGGACCGTAAAGGAGCCAATGGAGAATGGAGGGCAGACTGAAGTCCTCTTTAGCTGTACAGGGAAGGATAGTTTGAGGACTTCTGCTAAGAATGAGAGTTCAGAGCATGAACCTCGATGTATGGACATTGACATTGACATTGCTTGCATATCTCTGAAGTGATCGAGCACAAAAAAACACCAGAGCGCTAATAAATCCTTACCACATCGAGAGGTTTAGTACAAAAGACCTAAAATGCTGTAGAAAGTGCCTCACCAACTAACAGGACTTTAACCAGTGCGGAGTACTCATCACTATGACTCTGGGTTGGCACCTGGCTTGTTTGAGAGGTGGTTATTTTGAGTAAGCCTGAAGAAAAACCCAAGCAGCACGAGCACCTGGATTGTAAGTGCCATGACTCCAGCGCCACCTCGTCTTCAACTGGTGCCACCGCTGTTTACCTGAATATTCGTCTGCATGTACATACTTCATAGACTACACTTGTAAGCTGGGCCATGCATGGTTGGTGGTCCGGACTGAGCTGAGACCATCTCGGTAAGTTGCTCCCACTAACCAACAAACAGTACATGTACTGCCTTCCCTGAATGAACTGACATGGACAAAACAGACTATGTAAAGTGGCAATGTTACAAAAGCGGAACACAGTGCATTCTGTAGGAATGGGAGTACTCGCCTTCAATGGCATAAGCCAGATCCGTCCATCTTTGGACCACCGTTGTTGCAGAATCCCAGGAGGACCACGGAGACTCTTTAGCTCTGGCATATGTGTACCATGGAGAACTGTCCCACGAGAGCAGTACATGCTGAATCCATTAAATGGTAATAAAACATTGTTTAAGACCAGAATCATGACTGTTGTTCTTTGAGATCTGTGTACTGTGTTCTGCTGTTTGCAAATAGTAAATTATTTTCTCTTTTAAAACAAAGCATTGACGGGAATTGATTTATTACTCTCATGTAGACGATTTATTGAGTTCTGAGTCTCTAACCCGACTCTATCCCCCTGAGTAATTCTTAGACTGCTCAACTACACATCCTCAGGCTCGGATGCTAAACGGGTATACTTGGGGCACACTTTTTGGGCTCAGTGGTAGGTTTTGCTGCAGGACACTAGTGGTAAATCGGCTCCAGTGCCACACCCTGAGCGCAGTAACCCCTGATTGCCCTGGGACTCCTGAAAACCTTCACACGCTCAGTTTACAGGGCTGAAAGCATATATATGTGTATGCCTCTAAATGCATTCTTTTTTAGTTATGTCTATATACCCATAACTCTTCAATTTAAATTCAGTTGTTTGTATCCACGATACTACCAAGTTAGCCAATTTATTAATAAACGCAAATACAAATCTCTAGTACCATAATATATTAAGCTCCACATGGAGGTGGCACATTTCAACATACCCGATGTTCCGCAAAAGAAAATCAAAATGTAATGCATTATTGTTTTGCTCACCCTAATGTCGTTTGTGTTTTATTAAAGATAGAACAACTTCAACTGGAGGAGTTCTATTGTGAAGAAAATCCACTCTTACAGAAGCAACCTGTACAATCCATTCACGAGGAGGAAATTCTATCTCTTTCGGTAATTATTATAAACTTCAACAATTCTGAAAACCATTAATTATCCCCAGAGAGTTGCATTAGGAAATAAAACTGTGAGCGTTCATCTTGTATGTAATCAATAGTAACGTAATCGGAATCTAATGTATCTTTTATGTGTAAATGTTGTACCTGGTATTCAACCATTTGGACAGCCGTAGTTTTTCAAGTGATATTTGGAAATAAAACTTGAATTTATTCCACAGAGAAACATTAGCAACCACAGTCATAACACAGTGCCCCATAGGTAACTGTCTTGCAAGTACCAACCTATGTGTTGCTTCCAGTTAGTTACTTTTCCTGCAAAATTAATCAACAATTTTGTTTATGGATTTATGTCAAAATTAGCATTTTTAGAAACTTGTTTTTGTTCACCAATAGCTACCTTTGTTTTAGGTGTCCATGAGTCATAAATCATTCTAACACCTTCTTTCATCAGTAACTCTGTGTGTTGGGGACATGTAGAAATAGTTTCATGCTTTACGTTTTCTAACAGTTTTTCAATAGTGTCCATTTGGTAGACCTGATGAGACAAGCAATGAAGACAGTTTTTAAGTAGTTTCAGCTCTAGGTTCACAGGAGTCCTAGGAGAAGAAAGAGTAGTTGTTGGAACTTCTGTAAATGTAAATGTATAGGCATTTATATAGCGCACTACTTACCCGGAGGGTCCCAAGGCGCTTCGACCGCTGCGAAACCCTTCCTGACTTTCCTGAGACATGGTCCCTTAATGGGTATCTCCAGGGTGAGACCAGGCATCCCCGGCGGTCTGGTGGGGCCGTTAGTGAAGATGAGGCAAGCTAATACCCAGAGTTGCCGAGTGTGATCGCTGATCAGAGTGGGCACCGAGGCGAGAGAATTGTCGAGTCCGCTGACCCTGGTCCAGAAACCTGCCACGCCGGGAATCGAACCCTGGTCCCGGGCCGTCCTCTGCTCTCGGGTCTGCCGCCTTTTCTCCTTGTGCATTCTCCACCTATTGGACTGCACTATAATTAAAAGTCCAGTGTACTATACCATACCCTACTTTTCTCAGATATAAATAGGTAGCTGTGCATACCTATTTTCTCCTTGTGGCCTTCTTGAGAGCTGACTTGTGATTTTGACTTATGTAACAATGGTGGCTCCTCAGCTAAAGGCGAAGGAGCTTTGCCCCACTTTTTTTAAGCAGTGTCACTAAAGGAAAAATAAAATGGTAATAACTCTAAGTTATCATTTTACTTTTTCCTTGTAGTGGCAGGGTTGCTCTGCTGAGAGAGCGGGGGTGGCGGAGTGGTTTGCTCTCCTAAAAGTGTGCATGAATGTTTGTCTGGCCCTCTGGGGTCGGCCAAACATTCATGCTCAATTTGCACGTTCTCCATGCATTATAGTCTGTATGGAGAACATGCCCAGCCTCTCCCATTCTCTGGCTCAGTGCCAGTCCACGGAGACCAATCAAAACGCTGCTTTGCAGCATTGGGATTGGCTTTCAGGAGCTGGGAGATGGGTGCTTCCTGCTTCCTTCATCTGCCCTGAAAGCAGGGAAGAGGACAGAGAGGAGGCTGCGGCGGCGGGCGGCAGACAGGTAAGTGTGATTTTTTTTTATTATTGTATTCCTCTATCCCTCCTGCCCCTGCAACCTGCCCCCCACTGCCTTCAAATACCAGCTGCAACTGTTACGTAGGGTTCCCTTCCTTTGGCCCCATCCTTGGAAGTTTGCCTCTTAAACCCATTGCTCTATATTCCCGCCCCTCTTCTGTCTTTATGGTTGCTCATTGGTTTTGGGTATGCTTTGGGCACTGCCTCTAAATGAGTTGGCTCTGCCTCACTGTGTGTTTGTGAGATCCAAAGTGCTCAGTGTTTCCCTTGGAAAGGACATTTCAAGGCTTCCCGTTCAGTGGGGGGTGGTAATTGAAGGTGGTGGTGGTGGGGGGGGGGGCGGTTCGGGGGCACTTGTCGCAGGGTGGTAGTGAACATTGCCGCTGCCTTCTCTCAGTCCTCTTCCCAGCTTCCCGCATGCCATCTCCTGCCTCGTCCTTGTCCTCTACATCCGGTCTGCCCACCTCATCCTGCCTTATCTCCCTTGTTGCACTGCACACTATCATACCTTCCTCCCCTGGACCCCAACTGACCCCATTACTTTGGTGACTGTGCTATGCACACAGTAGCATCTCCTCATCCCCATCCCACTGCATCAACATCTCACCCTCACTCCCACTGACGCTGTCATCCTGTCAACTCCACTCCAACTCCTGACTTGCATCTGTCAGGTCCTTCCAACTTTCTTCTGTTTTATTATCGTCAGCTCCACCATGCCTCTTACTGACTCCTCATACCAATGCTTCTTTAAAAAACACAAGTCTGACCAATTGACTTTGCTAATACTTGTCTTGATTAGGTGTGGAATGCCACTTTTACAGCCACCAGACAACCATAGGCGAGTTTAAGGCTAATAACAATTGGGTTCCAGCATCAAATTGCACCTGCACAATAGATGTATCACAGAGGGGCACACCCATGAAATATAGTTTGTTTGCTGCTAAGCGCATTGCTGGACTTGCGCTCACCTGCTGCTTCCTGCACTTGAAGCTCGCCGCACCCGCTCCGCGGGTGCCGCTTCGTCGAGGGTCCTTGTGCTGACTCTGCCTGTCTCCTGTGGGGGCACCCCTGTTTGAACTTTGGGACCAGAAAGGCTTCAGGGCTGCGAGCGTGCAGGGACTACCTGACCCAGGTGTCCCTGCGAGACCGAGCCCAGCTTCAGGTCCGCTCTCCCTGTAGCTCCGCCCCCGCCCATCGGAGGGCCGTTAAAATCAGCTGGGCTTGCCACCGATCCCTGGGACACTTTGTTTGTTTGCTGCTAAGCGCATTGCTGGACTTGCGCTCACCTGCTGCTTCCTGCACTTGAAGCTCGCCGCACCCGCTCCGCGGGTGCCGCTTCCTCGAGGGTCCTTGTGCTGACTCTGCCTGTTTCCTGTGGGGGCACCCCTGTTTGAACTTTGGGACCAGAAAGGCTTCAGGGCTGCGAGCGTGCAGGGACTACCTGACCCAGGTGTCCCTGCGAGACCGAGCCCAGCTTCCGGTCCGCTCTCCCTGTAGCTCCGCCCCCCGCCCATCGGAGGGCCGTTAAAATCAGCTGGGCTTGCCACCGATCCCTGGGACACTTTGTTTGTTTGCTGCTAAGCGCATTGCTGGACTTGCGCTCACCTGCTGCTTCCTGCACTTGAAGCTCGCCGCACCCGCTCCGCGGGTGCCGCTTCGTCGAGGGTCCTTGTGCTGACTCTGCCTGTTTCCTGTGGGGGCACCCCTGTTTGAACTTTGGGACCAGAAAGGCTTCAGGGCTGCGAGCGTGCAGGGACTACCTGACCCAGGTGTCCCTGCGAGACCGAGCCCAGCTTCCGGTCCGCTCTCCCTGTAGCTCCGCCCCCCGCCCATCGGAGGGCCGTTAAAATCAGCTGGGCTTGCCACCGATCCCTGGGACACTTTGTTTGTTTGCTGCTAAGCGCATTGCTGGACTTGCGCTCACCTGCTGCTTCCTGCACTTGAAGCTCGCCGCACCCGCTCCGCGGGTGCCGCTTCGTCGAGGGTCCTTGTGCTGACTCTGCCTGTCTCCTGTGGGGGCACCCCTGTTTGAACTTTGGGACCAGAAAGGCTTCAGGGCTGCGAGCGTGCAGGGACTACCTGACCCAGGTGTCCCTGCGAGACCGAGCCCAGCTTCAGGTCCGCTCTCCCTGTAGCTCCGCCCCCGCCCATCGGAGGGCCGTTAAAATCAGCTGGGCTTGCCACCGATCCCTGGGACACTTTGTTTGTTTGCTGCTAAGCGCATTGCTGGACTTGCGCTCACCTGCTGCTTCCTGCACTTGAAGCTCGCCGCACCCGCTCCGCGGGTGCCGCTTCCTCGAGGGTCCTTGTGCTGACTCTGCCTGTTTCCTGTGGGGGCACCCCTGTTTGAACTTTGGGACCAGAAAGGCTTCAGGGCTGCGAGCGTGCAGGGACTACCTGACCCAGGTGTCCCTGCGAGACCGAGCCCAGCTTCCGGTCCGCTCTCCCTGTAGCTCCGCCCCCCGCCCATCGGAGGGCCGTTAAAATCAGCTGGGCTTGCCACCGATCCCTGGGACACTTTGTTTGTTTGCTGCTAAGCGCATTGCTGGACTTGCGCTCACCTGCTGCTTCCTGCACTTGAAGCTCGCCGCACCCGCTCCGCGGGTGCCGCTTCGTCGAGGGTCCTTGTGCTGACTCTGCCTGTTTCCTGTGGGGGCACCCCTGTTTGAACTTTGGGACCAGAAAGGCTTCAGGGCTGCGAGCGTGCAGGGACTACCTGACCCAGGTGTCCCTGCGAGACCGAGCCCAGCTTCCGGTCCGCTCTCCCTGTAGCTCCGCCCCCCGCCCATCGGAGGGCCGTTAAAATCAGCTGGGCTTGCCACCGATCCCTGGGACACATTGTTTGTTTGCTGCTAAGCGCATTGCTGGACTTGCGCTCACCTGCTGCTTCCTGCACTTGAAGCTCGCCGCACCCGCTCCGCGGGTGCCGCTTCGTCGAGGGTCCTTGTGCTGACTCTGCCTGTTTCCTGTGGGGGCACCCCTGTTTGAACTTTGGGACCAGAAAGGCTTCAGGGCTGCGAGCGTGCAGGGACTACCTGACCCAGGTGTCCCTGCGAGACCGAGCCCAGCTTCCGGTCCGCTCTCCCTGTAGCTCCGCTCCCCGCCCATCGGAGGGCCGTTAAAATCAGCTGGGCTTGCCACCGATCCCTGGGACACTTTGTTTGTTTGCTGCTAAGCGCATTGCTGGACTTGCGCTCACTTGCTGCTTCCTGCACTTGAAGCTCGCCGCACCCGCTCCGCGGGTGCCGCTTCGTCGAGGGTCCTTGTGCTGACTCTGCCTGTTTCCTGTGGGGGCACCCCTGTTTGAACTTTGGGACCAGAAAGGCTTCAGGGCTGCGAGCGTGCAGGGACTACCTGACCCAGGTGTCCCTGCGAAACTGAGCCCAGCTTCCGGTCCGCTCTCCCTTGTAGCTCCGCCCACCGCCCTTTCCAATCACTATAAACACTGTCTGTTCTCCCGCAGCGCGGGACGCAGCCCGGGGCAAAGACCGGGCTAAGAGCGGGCCGTTTGAGGCCGTTCGAGTACGTGAGAGTCCGGTCCGGGCCCCCCCTCTTCGCCTGCCACTTTAAGGCCATTTTTACACCAGTAAAATGTGTACTAGGGAAACCAGGAGCAAAACATCCTCACTAGCCGCGGCCGGAGCCGTCAAAGGCCCCATTGACACTTACTTCACCAAAGCTGGCTCTCTCCTGATCGAGGAAATCGAGGTTCTGGAGCGCAGAATTTCCCAAGAAATAGACTGGGTAAGGAGATCTTCAATGGGCCCTATGGCCCAAGCCAGAACCCCTGAAGATAGATCTGGTCCTACAACTAGCCATAGTACAGACCAGGCAATATGTCCACCTTTAGGCACTTTAAATACTAATCCAGAGCTCACCATTGAGGTCCCGAGCGACTTTGAGGACATGAGCCTCTTGGCCCTACCCAACACTCAAATTCCTCAGCCTATAGCAACAGAAAACACTGAGACAGCCAAAGTTGTAGAACCCAGTAAAGATAGCAATAGGGGGACTAGAGAAGGGGCCATTCCGAAAAAGAAGCTGGGGCCTCAAAACAAAGAAGATCATAGGACCAAAACTCCGAAGCCCAAACAAGCTAGAGGCAAAGGGGGGAAAGGAGCTACCTCCGCCCCTATGATGGAGAGGCCGGGTTCCCCATCCCCCCCTAGAATGACAAATTCAACTTCACTATCACAACCCACTAACAATGCGCCAGTTGACATTACCTCAGACGACATCACACTAGAGGACATAGGTACACTTCTCAGGTCCCTACTGAGTCCCCTTGAGGCTAGATTGATCAAGATCGAAGCTAGGCTAGTTAGCATCGAAAAGGCAACCGTGCAACTTGCCGACTCAAGGAAAATTGATAACAGCTGGACTAAAATAGCAAAAGAGGGACCAGGACCAAAACTCACCAAAGGCAATGGACCTCCTATAGCAACAACTAATAAGCCTCCACCCATAAACCCCAAACCCTTACAATCCTTACCGAATAAGGCTTCGCAACCACCTGGTGCAAATAAGGCCCCTATCCCTACACAGCAAATAGCAACTGCCACCCCAAAAACAACCCCTCCGTTGAAAGATAATATTCTGCCCTCGGCTAACGCCAAGAGTGATCCTCAACTTATTGGAGAGAAATCTAATACTAATCGCAGACCCAAACCTATAAACCTCCCCCCAGAAGCAGCACCCTACACCTTAGTCCTGGCGGGGGTGCCGGAACTAACCTCCCTCACATTCGAATCCACTAGCTCACTCAAGAACAAAGTAATTAACTGGCTCTCTGTAAATAGACCACTCCCGAGAGGAACAACTAGCGATATATCCATGGCTAGGAGGGCAACATGGGTGGGCTACACCAGGAAATCCATAAGAGGAGATTGTATTCTGGTCACTTTTAGGGACCCGAACACAGCCGCATATATTTGCACATGGGCTGCTGATGAGGATTTTGCCAGCACTATCCAACCACTACCCCTTTCTTTCTTCTACCCCTCAAATCTGTACAACTTAGAGGACCACAGGTGGGGGTATCACCAAGAGCTGCTGGATGGTTGGGAAAACTGCCGCAGGGAGAGTAATAACCACCCGCTACTCAGGGGAAGACCAACGGAGCAGTTCCCTGTATACGGTGATGAGGCTGGCTGGGAAACTGTTTCTAGAAGGAGAGGGGGGGGCGGTGGATATAGGAGGGGAATCCTGGGGCCACACAGAACACACTTCCCCGCCTACCTATCTACCCACAACCGATACAGTAGTCTAGAAATGGTAGACTGACAGGCGGCTGACGAGGGGAGGGTTTCTCAAACAACTCCTACATTTGAGATTAATACAGCCACAGCTACTGACATATATCCTGTGGCACCCAGTACAGTCGAAACCACCCAGGTCCCAAGCACGACGCATTGTTCTCCACCCCCTGTCAATAGATCCATGGGCACGAACCACCTCCCCACAAACCAATTGGCGCCTTCTGAGTGCACCCCCATTAACTCTGTTTCTACAGGCCAACCCACTACCCAATCGTCAGATATAACAGTGATCTCCTGGAATGTGGCTGGCCTTGCTAGTAAAATAGATTGCACAGAGTGGGGTACTTACATCAGATCTAAAAATATAATTCTCTTACAAGAAACTTGGGCGCGTGAGGAAATAGTATTCCCGGGCTTCGCCTCTTTCTTCAAAGCAGCTAAATGGGGGGGGAAGGGGCAGGCCATCAGGGGGACTAACAACATGGGTAGCTACGGACTTAGGCTGCCAAGCTACCTACTTAGAGACCGCTTCTGATGACCTACTGGCTGTTTTACTCGAGTGGCCAGACTACTCGAAGTTGCTAGTTATTAATATCTACTCAAGGCCGGTACCAATGCACAAAGAATCTGGCACCGTGGATGAGTTAGCTAGGCTCCTAGAAGGCACCCCATGCGAACTCGCCTGCCTGGTCGGAGGCGATTTCAACTCTCATTACGAACCACTGCCTGGTCTACGTGATGGTCCTTCCCATGAGGAAGATTCATGTTGGTTGATACCAGAGACGGTGGCACCACCCCCTAGGGCTTGGACTCCTTTAGCCCTACAGATAACTGCTCTCACCCTCAACCTTGGTCTAAGGGCGTGCAACGGCCGTTGCAAATCGGACATACCTAGTAACCATACTTATAATAAGCCCGGTAGCGAATCCAGACTGGATTACATTATGGTCAAACTGTTTATGTGGCCAGCAATAGTCGATTTCAAAGTCACCCCAAGAATGGACAGTGACCATAATTCCTTGGAATTGACTTACTCCCTGCCTGGGAACGAGGCCATATCCCACGGATCGGACAAAGACAAGACGGGCCTTCTACTTGAAAATAATCGTAGGAAGGTCAAGTGGGAGAAATTGGCCAACAGTCTAGATAGAATACCCCGGCTATACGAAAGGATAATCCCTTTTCTGGAGAATGCCTTTCAGTTAGGAACTAAGGTCCTAGACGATGCTACCAGAGGAGAGCTTGTACAAATACATACCACCACCCTAGAGCAGGTTCTGTTTTCATCCTCAGGGATAGGAACGCCCCCAAGCCAAAGACATCTTGGTATAACACCGCTTGTAGGGAAGCCAAGGCCCACTTGTTAACTGCTATAAAGGGACGCCTCAACAAGGAAGAAATCCGTGCCAGGAGAAGATCATATAAAATCCTCCTGGAGAACGCGAGGGCGGAATGGGACCAAGATTACTGGGAAAATCTCGCCAAAGCATTAATAACCAGAGATTCCCGTAAATTCTGGGCGTAGTCGCGAACGGCACGGAGGATTTATCCTCCGCATTAGAGCCCATTATAGCCCCCACGGTATGGCAGAGCCACTTTGAGGCGCTGTATGCGGAGGGAGGGGGGGACCAGAACAACGCCGGCCCCATAAATCCATCTAGCGCTACCGGGGTTGCTTTCACTGAAAAAGAGGTAAGGGAGGCTATTAAACGCCTAGCTGCTGGAAAAGCCCCGGGACTTGATGGGGTGCCAGGGGACTTGTTCAAGCAGGAACCTGGGGTATGGGCACCTTATCTCACACTAATATTCAATGCCATTCTGGGGGGAATGGAGGTGCCTGATACTTGGAGGGGAGCAGAGGTGGTCCCTTCCAACTATCGTCCCATCAGTCTAATTGACATATCCCAAAAACTCTTCGGTAGACTGATCCTGAACCGATTGCAGGCCTGGACTGAGGAAATGGACATCCTGTCCCCCTATCAGGCAGGATTCAGGGAGGGTGTATCGACCATAGATCAAATTTTCAGGTTACATCTCCTCTACTGGAGAACAGCTGTAATCGAGGGCGGCACTCTATATACCATCTTTGTTGACCTACGTGCCGCCTTCGACTTAGTACCCAGAGCGAGGCTGTGGAGAGTCATGGAAGAGCTGAACGTTCCTGCTGACATCTTGGCAATCCTGTAGAGACTCCACTACAACAACTACGCTCGCGTAAGGTGTGGCAAAGGTGGCAAATTAACCGAAAGGTTCCCCGTCCGCAGAGGTGTGAGACAGGGTTGCGTGCTCGCACCGACCCTGTTTTGCATCTTCGTGAATGGGGTTGTTGCCCACCTAAACAGGATTGCCAACTCTGACGCCCCAAAGTTGACAGGCACCAGGGTGCCTGCAATTATGTTTGCAGATGACACCCTGCTGCTGTCCAAATCCCCCATGGGGATTCAACGCATCTTGGATGGCTTTTTAGACTTCTGCTCTGATCGGGGATTGGAAATCAACCCCCAAAAAACTAAATTCATGATTCTGAATCCCAACCCCCAAAATCGAGCACCACCCAGGCTAGGCACAGTACAACTAGAACGAGTGCACAATATTGAATACTTGGGGATCACTATAAATGAACATTTAACGTGGACGTCGCACCAGGCTAAAGTGACCATCAAACTGGCTCAGTTGGCGGGTGGCACTATGCGCCTGGTGAACAAATCCTTTTATCGCCCACTAACCCCAATCATTCACATTTACAAAACCCAAGCACGGGCGGGCGTCACATATGGGGGTGAGCTGTGGGGTCACTCTCTACTTTCAAAGTTACAGTCCACCGAAAACAAATTCCTGAGACAGGTCGTTGCCCTCCCTCAGAGCACTCCTCTACTCCCCCTCAGATTAGATCTGGGAATTAGATCAATAACAGAGGAGCTAGGACTTAAACCCCTAACCTTTTGGAGGCGTTTGTGGTGCAGCCCAGATCTCAAAAACGACAGAGAGGAACTGCCGGAATTCCTGCAGCTACTGAATGCTAAAAAGATCCCGTGGTTGACCTACATCAAGGGAAGGTTCGAGGAACTGGGCTACCCGGAATTATGGACGGATCCTTCACAAATTCTTGTATAAAGACTCCAAAAAAGGTACTCGTGAGAGCATACTACGAACTAATGCTCATAAGAGCTATCAATGATAGTCGAGAAGGATCCCTGACACACCTATTCCTGAAAGTGAAAGACTCTTACTGCCCCGAAAGGACTCTAGATGCGATCTCCCCTGTGCTAACGAGAAAACTATTCTTACAATGGAGATACGGATGCCTCCCCTTAGCATCATTTACAGCGTCTTGGTCACCCCGCTCCACCGTAGCAACTTGCCCAGTGTGCGCCCATCCGAAGGAGGATGATGTCCACGCTGTTTTCTTCTGCAGGGGCTATGAGAGGAGCAGGAAATACTGGCTAGTCCCGTTACTTAGGAACCTGGGCTTCAGATCTTTTCAACCTGCTTATAGAGTTTTAAAGACAGACCTCTCTCCCACTGTAGTCTTTGCCCTTTCGAAATTCTTAACCTCCTTGTGGTTTATCCGAAGCCGAGTGATGAAAAGACTTGTATAAAAGATCCTCTGAAAGTTTATAGCGCATCCATCGTACCCCTCGCTTTTTATACATTTTAACTATCGGATCACTCATGTTTAATACGTTTTTAACTGTATATATATATTGTTATGTATCTTTTATGATCTGTGATCGAAAAAAAGATTTTTGAAATGAGAAATGAAATGAGTAACATTTACTGTTTTTTTTATTCTTTGCTCAGTTTCAGAGATCTGAGATTGGTTCATCCAGTAACTTCAAACTAGTAAAAAAATCAAGTTCCGTATTTTCCTTCAAGGATCACAGTCTCGAAAAAGAGTTCAATGTACATTGTAGTACTGAATTCCTTTTAGCAGAGCTTTAGCAGTAAAAATCCCTATGTTCCTAAGATTTAACTGCACAAGTCTGCTTATTCCTAACTTAATCATCTGGAACAGTTTGACCACCCTTTGTAGTGATATTAGAGAAGTGGGGTTAATTTTTCTGGTGGGAACCCTATGATCATTTTTTAGAGTACAACCTGGTAGATTTGTAGCTCGTCAGTCCTCCGTAGTAATAGAGGAGTACTATGTAAAATTCTGTTAGTATAAGTTGTATGGTCTCTGTGCGAGGCCTGATGCCATAGGGCCTAATTTAGACTTTGACGAACGGAGCACTACGTCACGAATGTGATGGAGTACCTTTTGTGCCAAACTCTTGCCCTGCTCACCTTCATTAGAGTCGAGTAGACTGTCAGCATTCTGTTGGCTCCATCGATCGAAAGCTTACGCAGATAGTCTGAAGGAGTACTGGTTATCTGTGTAACACAATCACACCGTCTGGATTACTTAAGGCTGATGGTCTGATGTCCCTTTTATCAGTCACTGCCTATGAAAACATGTCAGGGAAGAACAGTAACATGAAAATAATAACTCCGACACTCCGGGGAAATAATCTCCTGGATGAGGGGGTCATTAGTTGTTTTTCAAAACCTTACCCCTTTTTTGGGAGTTAGGTTTTGAAATACAAAATCTTGGTCAGACATCAAATCCAATGGCAGACGTTCACCAGCTGTTTTATGCTTCAGAGGGACTGCCATGACAGCCGATCATCTAAAGGCACAGAGATCACTACTGGGCCAGCATAGATCTTTAAATTTGGTGAGCATCAGGTTTGCAGATGTAATGTGTGGGGATTCTATCTTAGCCTCTGGAATGTTGGTACGTAAGATGGAATGTGAGATGGAATGCTGGTGAATAATACTCATGAGAATGCGGTTATGAAACAGGTTGGAGGTGCAGGCATCTCCTGTGAGTGCCATGCCAGGAAATAAGGTAAGTAATAAAAAGGAACTTATGACTGCGGCTCATCTTTACAGAATTTTTTGACAAGCGGGAGAAGTCCTGGTATGGTGGACTGACGCTGACACTGTGTTCCGACACTAAATTCAAAAAAATGCATTACATAATTAAGTGTAGCACAGGTGATTTGTAAACTTTCAGCCAGCAAGTGGCGGGGGGATTGTTGGACTAATTGTGCTGACATATGAAGGATCAGTGACTTATTAGAGGTAAAAGTTAAGATTATTACCTCTTGGTTGCCAGTGGCGGTTGGCCTGCGCACATTTAGGAGTTCCAGCATGAGGAGAAGGGCGAGGACAGCGGCGCATGAGGGTTTGTGGCTGGTGATAGAAGCTAGCGGAGCGTGTCCATGAGCTTTTTGACGTGCACGTCAGCTGTATACACTTTTATGCTGTCCTACGTACGGTGGCCATACTTTAGGAAAGAAGAATTTATTGAAGTGCTACACTGAGTACTGGGAATCCAGTGATGGGGACGCTTTTAAACACAGCCTGTCGATTACTTTGAGTACATCCAGTGACAGGCACGCTTTTTGTCTATTTCTGTCAATTACATTCAATACAGCGACTGGCACGCTTTTAAAGTGTTACTGTGAATGAGCAAAGAGGAAGCTCGTATGGCAGAATCCAGCTTCTGTCCGCTTAAACCTATGGTACTTGCCTGTCACCAGTTACAGGGAAAAAAATGTAAAAGTCCTGTACAATCAAAGGATATAATATTGATATTCTATCACACATAAAGCCAAGTAGTTTCTTTTCCTTTTGTTAGTATGGCTTCAGGAAACGTGTGGAACTTATCACCACCGCAGGCATTTTTGGCAAGCAACGGAGAATCTGTATTAAATTGGAATGAGTTGAAGGGTTATTTTGAGAACTATATTTCCACCTTCGTAGATGATGAAGATTTGGCACCGGATAGGATGAACATTTATTTATGACATTGCTTAGGTGAAGGAGGGCTGAACATGTTCAACCGCATACAAAAGGAGGTCAGACCTGAAGGACAAGGAAATGTGTACAAACATGCTCTAGAAGATTTAGATATGTACTTCAACCCCAAAGTGTGTGTATCCATAAATCGTTATAAGTTTGTTCGTAGGAGACAAGAAAGAGAAGAGTCTGTAGAAGATTTCATGGCTGCTATAACATTTTTAGCATTGACATGTAGATGTGGAAATTTCAATGATGAGCTTATAAGGGATCAAAGTGTCATGTGTTGTGCAAATTCCAACATTCAAGATAAGTTATGGACAATGGGGTAATCGTCCCTGCGGGAAGTGATAAATGTGTGGAGAAAGCAGAGCTGACTGGAAGATGTGTCAGGGTAATTGTTCCACAGAAAGGAGATAGAGTGTTGGAAGACATGGAGAAAGGAATTGCAGCAAAATTACAAAAGGCGGATAAGTTCAAGAGTACTGTTAAATTTGAGAAAAAAAGAAGGGTGTCAAAAGATGAAAACGTTTTGAATAGTTTGATCATTTTACATTCAGTGGAGGTGTTTTAGGTGCGGCAACAAACGGCATCTAGCAAAATGATAAAAGATGTCCTGCGAGGTATCAAAAATGTTTAGGATGTGGTTTAGTGGGACACTTGTTGAAAGTGTGCAGAAGGCAGAAAGGGGATGCCATCAGAGTAAATCTTTTCACACAGGAATCTTCAATGGATTCTGAAGAATCGACAGATGATGATGTTAATTTGTGTGTGTTGAATGTTGATGAAGGAGTTACTAAAGTGGGGGCGCAGTGAAGGAAAAAAGCCAAGTGTGATATTGTTATAGGGGGGGTACTGATCACAGTCACAGCTGACTCAGGTTCCACCTATACTATCGTTAATGAGAAGGTTCGGAGAGAAAAGTTTGTTCCTATCTTAGGGAATGTACTGGTGTTCACAGAGGTTTGCCCTAAGACATTTACAGGAGAGGAAAATGTTGGGGGTGAGAGCATTTGACTTCAGATTTAGGGACAGAGTGGCTAGGTGTAAGCTGTTTGTAGCTGCAGCAGAACCATCTGTTCTATGCTGGGGAGATCAGAGTGAGTTAGGGATTATATTGGACCCCTACAGTCAAGAACCAGTGAAAATAGAACAACACAGTGAGTTAGAACAGGAAATCCTTTGGAAATATCCTGAGGTATTTACAGACACAATTGGAGAGTTGAAGGGGTTCCAGCATAGAATCGTGCTTAAACGAGATGCTGTAGCTCAGGTGCACAAAGTAAGTAGTATAGCTTTGAGGGAGGAGGTTAAGAATGAATTAGAAAAATTGTGTACAGAAAGCGTGATAGAAGAAGTGGATGCAGCACAGTGGATGTCATCTTGGTAATTGCCAGGAAAGCCAATTGGAAGCTCAGGTTATGTGTGGAGTTGAGGGACCTAAACAGTAGCATAATTGTGCACTAATTTCCGTTACCAAAGATAAGGGAAATGCTTTCAGTTACTAAGGGTGTAAGGTGGTTCACTACGATAAACCTCACGGCAGCTTACCACCAGGTTCCTTTACACAAGAAGAGTAGAAGATTGACCACATTCGTAAACCCTTTTGAGTAGTTTAGGTTCAGGAGGGTAGCATTTGGATTGGCATCTGCTGCAGCAATGTTTCAAAGAATGATGTTTGAACTATTTAAAGATGAAAGATATGTCACTTTTTTTCAGGATGACATACTTTTTATGGGGAAAACCAAAGACGACCATGATGCAACTGTTAAGAAAGTGATTGATGTGTTGAGAGATAAAGCGCTCACAGCAGAGTTTAAGAAATGTAAATTAGTTCAGCAGAATGTGACATATTTAGGTCATGAATTGTTAGTGGAAGGTATCAAGCCTAAAAAGGAACTACTTGAGGCAGTAGAAAAATCTCCTGTAGCAAGTAGCAAAGATGAAATAAGAGCTTCTCTAGACCTTGTTGAATTTTACTCTAAGTTCATTGAAAATTTCTCGACGAAAACTTATAATATAAGGCAGCATCTAAAAAACAAATGGAAGTTTGAATGGTCAAACAAGTGTCAAGCGGAGTTTATATCTATTAAGAATGAAATGTGTGTGTCCATGCCTTTGTAGGGATTTGATCCCACGTTGAAATCCATTGTCACGACGAATGCGAGTGGAAAACGTATTGGTGCAGTTCTCACTAAGAGGAATAAGGCTGGAGAAGAATGCTTAGTGGCTTTAGGATTGCGCTCGCTTACACCCACCGAAGAAGGATATTCTTAATAGAACATGAGGCATTGGCATGTGTGTGGAGCTTAGAGCACTACAGGCCGTTTATTTGGAGTAATCCTGTGTTGATTAGGAGTGACCATAAGCCGTTCACCAAGGTGTTGTCTAATAAAGGATTGTATAAGGCTTTACCCAGATTGGTTAGGTTATCAGTCAAGCTCCTAGATTTTAAGTACAGTGTCCAGTACATGTCAGGAGTGCGTAATAGGGTGGCAGATTTTTTTTAGCAGATTGCCACTTCCTTTGACAGAGGTACAAGGTGAGGATATTGAACAATTCAGTGTGGCATGTTTAAATGAGGAAGCAAGTGTGATTCCACCAGAAGAATGGAGTCAAGCGTACAATGAGGTTCTGGTGTTGGCGGAGGCTAAGGCCAGGATCACAGGAGGGTAGCCTACTAAGAATTGTGTTAGCTCAGAATTAAAGGTATTTTGGGAATTGAGACAAGAGTTATCGGAGGAAGACAGTAAGATTCTCAGGAATGGCAGGATTGTACCACCGGAAAAGCTAAGAAACAGGACTATGGACTTGTGTCATGAGGGGCATTCAGGGATTTCTAAAACAAAGAATTGTATGAAGGAATTGTACTGGTGGCCTGGTATGGGGTTATCTATTGAAAGGAAAGCCCGGAAATGTGTGCTATGCAAGAGTGCTTATAAAAGTAAAGTTACATTAAGACCACCTTTGTGTCATGTTAATGCCCCGGGATGCCATGGAAGAAATTAAGTGTGGATATTACTGGACCAATTTGGGATGGACCAGTGCAGAAATATCTTGTGGTTGCTGTGGACCATTTTTCTCAATGGACGGAAGTGGAGGTGGTAGATCATGTCAATGTAAGCACAGTGGTAAAATGTTTAGATGGAATTTTTCAAAGGGAAGGGCTGCCCAAGTCGGTGATCACTGACAATGGTGTACAGTTTGTAGCTGATGCATTTGAGAACCTCTTGAAACACAATGGAGTGAAGCATTGTACTACTTCACTTTATCACCCAGCTGGGAACAGGACTGTTGAACGATTTAACCGAGTGATAAAGGGGGCAATACAATTAGCTAAGTGTAATTGTCTGGAATGGGAAGTGGAGTTCTTTCCGACCATATGGTCGTTCAGATTAGTGCCTTGTACTTCAACAGGACATAGTCCGTTCTAACTAATGAGAGGGAGGACAGCTTGCAAGAAGGATTACATTGGGTGGATGCCAAGTGCTAGGAGAGTGAATTGGGAACCTGAGGTGGTAAAAGGACATATTGACAAAGCTTAACAAGTCATTAAGGAACATTATGGTGTTAAACATGGTTGAAAATTTGTGAAGTTGCAAGTCAAAGTCAAAAGTTGCAGTTAGGAGATATGGTGAGGGTTAAGAGGACAGGAGTTTTAAGAGGTGGGCAGAACAGGTTTTCGACCCACATAATGTGATAACATTGTTTTGCAATGCAGCGTTGTTAAGCAACGGTAAGTTACAACACTTTGGTGCTTTTTCTGTGTGTGATAAAACCATTGCACATGCTAATGGACAGGAAGGAAGAGTCTGTAATTGGTGGACAGAGGATGAGGGAACTGATGTGACACAGGAAGACACCATGAATGGTGAAGTGGTGAATGCAGTAGAGAATATGGTTCCTGAAGTGGGCAAGGCAGAAATAGGAAGTAGGATTAGGAGGTTTAGGAGAGTAGTAAAGAAACCTACCAGATTGGAAGACTATGTGTGTGAGTAGGTTCATCGAATTGGGATTCTTCTCCATGTATTATTCTATTTGTCTATGTATTATTATTTTATTATTGTATAATCACATTAACCCCTTCGGTGCTGATGACGAACCTCAGCCGTCATGCACTACGGTGCTCGTGTGCTGATGACGGCTGGGGTTCGTCACGGCCCGCCCCTGTTCGTGCTGTTTACAGCACACCAGGGGAATCGCGGCCGCATCGAAGGGGTTAAAGATCTATGTATTATTTTTCATTGTTTTATAATCAAAATAGGGAAGATGTGTGATGATTCTATCTTATACTGATCTCTGGACTATAGGTACGTAATATGAAATATGAGATGGAATGCCAGTGATTGATGCACGTGAGAATGCGGGGGTCAGGTTAGGAAGCCGGTTGGAGGCACAGGCATCTGCTGCGAGTGCTGTGTCAGGAAATAAGGAATAAAGTAATTAAAAGGAATTTATGACTGCGGCTCATCTTTACATAATGTCCTCCACCTCTCTGATAGATGAGGGACATGCTGCCTGCCAATTCCAAAATCAGTTCCTTGGTTGTTCCTCAGTTTTCTGATCAGGAAACCAGGTAAAGCACCAAATTAACACGAACATCCATGGCACAGGATAACTCTAGTTCGGGGTGTTAGAAGTTGTGGACATTACCATTGCTTACAAAGACTTGTGAATGCCTGGTATCCTACCTAATTATGGTTACAAGTAAAAGACAAAAATGTTAACTACCATTTAAGAACCCCTCATGCAAGGGCACTTCGACACTAGTTGCATCAGTAGGTTCTGTAGGGATTTTTGCCTCCTGCATAAGAACTATTAGATAAAACGTTGTTCTGTAAGAAAGACTCATGGTGAAAATGACCTTTTCTGGCTAGCCCAACATCTGTTACATGCCATCTTGGTCCTCCGTAGCTCTGATGTCGTATAGAGCCTTGACCTGTCATCCTATCCCTCTAACCAGGGGCGGCCTTAGGCATGTGCAAGCTGTGCACCTGCACAGGGCCACCAAACGCCAGGGGCCACCACGCCAGTGCTTAATTGAAATATATTTTAAATTGGATGCGGCTGCCTCAGACCGCCTTTTTACAAGTCACACATCACTGCCAGAAATTGAAACTGCCTGGGTCCTTGCCTCGGGCGTAGGTCACTGTCACACCGCATTTTACAATCGTTCATGAGCTACCAATTAACTACAGTAAAATATATTAATAGCCCACCCCGTTCCTCCCTTGGAATCTTCAAGTGTGTGCCCAGATTCAGGCCAATAAGGATTGTTTTTGGCCGCGGCCCGCCCACCATACTGCACAACTGCAGGCAGCTAATCATCAGCCGAAGAGAGAAGCAGGCAGCGTGTTGCGCAGCAGGCCTCCATCGCAGATCAATTAAGGCTGTCCCAGTAAGTAATTACTTTCACTTTTTAACATGATTCTAATAATCATAGGGTGTCCAGTGTTTATGCAATGTGCCGCGAGGATATTAAAAGTATTGTTGAAAAAGCTTAAATAATTATATGGGAAAAAATGTCTGCATTTGTGCTCCCTTGATGGGCCCAGCATGTGCGTGGTTATTGAAGCCACATGCGGCGGTGGCTGCAGTTTGAGACGCTGCAGTGCAGTGACGGTATAGGGATGGGCTTCCACTCAGTGAGGCCGTGTGGGCCGGCCCTTGACACCCCAGGGCCTCCCCACAGACATACAAGCCAGAGGGAGCAGCAACAGCTGTCAGAGCAGAGGGCAGAGCCTGCCATGCACGCCGGGGACTAGCAGAAAATGTATACAAGGAGAAGCCAATAGGATAAGAGGGGTAAAGAAGGGAAAATGTGCAGGAGAGGCTGCAGAAAGACATATACAATGAAAGGGGGTTCAGAAAGAGAGTATGTCGAAAAGAGACAATGCTGAGAACGGAAAGAGAAGTGTGGAGTGGGGGCAATATAAAGAAGAGTGGAGTGTGCCGTTGTAGAGTGTGAGTAGAAGAGCGAACCATGAGTAGGGGTTGACACTATATACGGGTCATGTGTAGGGGAGGTGGTGGCAAAGGCGGCATTCGTATGGAGATGGGTTGTAGATAAGGAAATGGGCAGGGGTTTGGGAAGGTGGCGCAGTGTAGGGTGTGGCGAAAAGTGTAGGGTGTAGAAAAATAAAAGAAAGGGTATATAAACTAAGATGTGCAGAGGGTTGTAGAGGAGTAGAGCCAAAGACGTGGGTTACTGAAGAAGAAATGTGCTGGGGACAGAAGGTGACATGAGAGGAAGATGGTGCATAGGCAGACATGTTTAGAGGAGTAGGTGTACTGGAGTAAATGTCTAGGGGTGTGCTGCGTGGGAAAGGTGCAAAGGACAGTGCACGTAATGGTGTATGTGCATTGTCTAGGGGTGTGGTATAGAGTGAGACATCTATATGCGAAAGGTAGTGGCTCTAGAAAAAACAAAATAAAGGGGGAGGGGTTTGTGAAGCTACTGGGGTATGGGAATGATAGGGAGGGAGGCTGCAGTGCAGGGAAACAGAGAGCACATGGGTATGAAAGGATGAGGTGCAGCAGAGGGCCGTGCCGTGTAAAATGGAAGGTATAGAGGTGATATGGAGGTTGCAGTGTATGGAAAGGTACGGCACTGGGGCATAGGAAGGATAAAAGGAGTACAAGTTGTAGGAAGAATAAGGCAGAGACAGCTGCTGTTTTAGGAAGGTACAGCGGTATAGGAAGGATAAGGTGCAGTGCAGGGGTGTACTCTGTACACTGGAAGGTATAGAGGTACAAGAACGGTATGGAGGCTGCAGTGCGTGTAAAGGTAGGGCATAGAAGGGTAGGAGCAGCCGCAGGTACTCATCTAGTTCCTTTTCTGGACGTTTTATTAAAACACCTTCCTGAGCTCCAGGGGGTTCCGCCCTGCCCGGACCACCTCTTCTGGGGCCTCCTACCTACGCTCCCTGCCCAGGGCCACCGTGAGCCTAGAGCCGCCCCTGCTCTAATCCCCACCCACCCTTTTTGACAGGGAGGTGATGTGATCTAGTTGTGTGGTTGCTGCCTTTTGTGATAAATTGAGTTATTTGTTGAGGGGGGGTGAAACCTTTCTGAAGCAACACCCACAATCCTTGTCAGAGTGAACCACAAAAAGACACTAAATCAACCTGCGCTTGGCACGAAAGCAGTTTGGTTTAACTTAGAGGCAATGTGCAAAGTATTTATGCAGCGCACAAACCGTAATAAAATTAATACTCAACCTAAGAAAACTCCCACACCAATCTAGAAACATAGAGTAATCTTTGCTAAATAAAAAGACACCAAAATGAAAAATCCTATCAGTAGAACCAGAGTGATACGGTTTCAGGGATCTCACAGAAAATAGCTCTTTGAAACAATAGCCCCAGTTAATTTTTATAAATGCCTTGCTAGACTGGGACAAAGTCTCAAGTTTAGGCCTCCCAGCGCAGGCTGGACAGAGGAATCAATTTGTCCTGCTGAGACAGTACCTTGTATTCGTGAAACCAAGATGCGAGGTCTGCGTTGGCCTGCTCCGTGCTGTGTTGAGCAAGAGTTGCGATGCATAGCCCTACGTTGAGGAGCGCCTCGCTGGGACCATGCTGTTATAGCCACAGATCAAAAGCTGCAATGCTGACGTTGAGATGCATCATGCTGCATTGGGTCGATGAAGCCATACAGAGACTTATGTCGAGATGCGGTGCCCTGGGTTGGTGCTGGTGAAGCTACCGATCAGGAGCTGCGATGCTGGGTCTAGCATTGAGGGTGGCATGTTGCATCAGTTGTGATGAAGCCACCGGTCTGGAGCTGGCAATGTGTGGACTTGCATCGAGATGCATCATGCTGAGTCATGCTGCGTTGGTTCCGATTAATCCTCCGGTCAGGAACCGGTTCTGTTCCTGCAGTTCAGAGTAGAAGGCCAGTCGACAGACCCTTCGGAAACACTCCTTCACTGCTTCAGAGTCTTGCCTGCTGTGACAGACAACGTTCATGCGAACAGAAGAAAGAGAGAAGTGTCCACTTCAAAAGAAGCAGAACCCCAACATAAAACTTCAAAGAGTCACAAGTAAATCACATTTGGTATTTGGAAAAGGACTTTAAGAAGGAGAGGTTGATTCCCCAAAAGTTTGTCATCTGCCAAGGATCCAAAAGGGCTTTGTGAGAAGGGGAGGTTTTGCAAAACCTCTGCCTGTGACCAGAACTAGGGGGCCAGGGCCTGCTCCCTGCTGGATGAGGGGACATTACCCAGGGAAACCAAGACTAACTGCCCTGGAGCACCAGTGTGTGCCTGCTTGCCAGAACCAGTGTGCACTGTGAGGAAGAGAAGAACGTTGGAAAGAGTGAGGTCCAGTGAGGAGTCTGAACATGAGTACTCCTTGTGTGAGGTGTAAGGATTCGGCTGTGCATTGATCAGGCCATAGCCCATGTGCAGGACTGTTTTTGGTGACCTCCATGTGATCCGGCTACAACAGATCCGGGGAATTCCAATATTGCGGCCGTAATACATCCCGGAAAACACAGTCACAGTGCACTAGATATTACTGCATACGACGTGACGGCAGAATAAGACAGCACAAGAGAGGAAGGGGGGTTTTCGGCGTAGGAAGAGACTGATGTGAGGAAGGAAGCTGACATCCAACACAGCGGGGAGTTTAGCAGAGGGGGAAACTGTCAGAGGCCCAGCGGAGGGAGAAAACATCAGAAGCGAGAAGCCCATAACGTCTATGTTGCATGGCTGTCCCTGCTCACAGGAGAAGGCTGTGTACTCTGAAGCCACGATCCCGAAGGGTCATGGCCAGAGACAAGTATCGGGGAGGGATGGGCTGTTAAAGAGGTGGTTGTTATATATATATATATATATATATATATATATATATATATATACATATATATATATATATGTACACTGAAAAAAACCATAGGTTTCACACCAGTTATAGTTAGGAATTAGCATTTAAAAAACCTATTAAATTCACTGAAAAAAACATAGGTTTCACACCAGTTATAGTTAGGTAGAAATTTTACTCACATAAAACCATTGAAATTCCCACGTTATAGTTAGTTGGACTCACTATAACTTGCGCGTGCAATGCACTGCTGATGACGTCACATATTACATCACTCATGACATGGTCAGTGACATCACTCATGACATCACTGATGACATCTCAAATGACATCACTGATGACATCGTGCAACAATGACCTTTTCATTTACTCTAACAAGGACTGTTTGCTTGTTCTTCTGAGTGTAACTCTTTTCCTGGGCTGGGATCTTAAGGAAAAGAAGGGGAGCAGTGTAAGTCTGTGCCACCAGCTGTTAGAGGAGAAGACATCAGCTTCTAGTTGGAATGAATAAAGAGGAGCTATAATATCCACTGATAACCTGCATCAATCAATCAATCAATCAATCAATTAATCAGGGGTTGGTAAAGCGCGCTACTCACCTGTGAGGGTCTCAAGGCGCTGGGGAAGGAAAAGAGGGTGGGGGCTGCTCCGGTCAGTCGAAAAGCCAGGTCTTGAGTGCCCATTTGAAGGTTTGCAGGGTTAAAGAGTGTCTTATGTCTAATGGGAGAGAGTTCCAAGCTGTGGCTGCGGTGTAAGAGAAAGGTCTACCTCCCGCTCTACTCCCGCAAACGCGGGGGACCTCTGCCAATGCGAGGTCGGCTGAGCGGAGGTTCCGTTTGTGAGCGGGGAAACTCATTCGGTTGTTGAAGTATTTGGGTCCAATGTTGTTTAGGGATTTGAAGGCATGAGTGAGTAATTTGTAGGTAACTCTCTTCTCCACGGGAACCCAGTGGAGTTCTCACAGGTGTGGAGTCATGTGCTCGTGGTGTGGTAACCCGCCAGTGGAGTTCTCACAGGTGTGGAGTCATGTGCTCGTGGTGTGGTAACCCAAGGATGAGCATGGCGGCCGCGTTTTGGATGGTTTGGAGTTTGCGTAGTAGGGCTTAGTTGATTCCGGCGTAGAGTGCGTTGCCGTAGTCAAGACGGCTGGTGATAAGCACGTGTGTGACGGTCTTTCTGCAGTCCGGGGGGATCCACTTGAAAGTTTTGCGTAGGATCCAGAGGCAGTTGAAACTGTTGGAGAAGATGGCGTTGATTTGATGGTTCATGGAGAGGGAGGAGTCGAGGATTATGACAGAGGTTGCGAGCGTGATCTGTTGGGTGGGAGGCGGTCCAAGGGCGGGAGGTGGGGTGGGGGGGGTCCAAGGGCGGGAGGCCACCAGGTGTCATTCCTAGCGGATGGGCGGGGCCCAAAGATGAGCACCTCTGTCTTTTCGGAGTTGAGTTTGAGGCAGCTGTCTCATCCATCTGGCCACGTTTGTCATTCCTTCCTGGAAGCTGAGTCTGGTGTCTTTGGGATTGCTGGTGTGGGAGAGAATGAGCTGGGTGTCATCCGCATAGGACACAATGCTGAGTCCGTGCTGTCTGACAATGGCGTCGATGGGGGCATGTATATGTTGAACAGAGTAGGGCTCAGCAAGGATCCTTGGGGGACTCCGCAAACGATGTCGGTGGGTTTGGAGAGAAAGGTGAGGAGTATGACCGTCTGAGTTCAGTCGGAGAGGAAGGATTGGATAAAAAATCCTTTAATAAGGGACAAGGTTCTGCCTCCCGACCATTTAGACTCGCTATCCTCTTTCCGAATATTGGGGAATGGTGATAATCAAGACTGGTGGTACCCTGGCCAAGAGTGCACTCCATGTGCTAAGAGAGGGCTGCCGTAGACTGAGACAAGTATTGAGTCCTGTACGGAGGGTGCTGAGCCCACAAGGCCCCATTATGGTGACCCCATATGCTATAGGGGGCCACAGTTGGATTAGTTGTGTGACCAGTGTGCCAAGACTCAAGACCACCTGAATGACAACCCTGTATGCCAGGTCGGGGCCACCGTAAATTGGGTGACTACACCTAAAGAGTCTCTGTTGCATCCAGAAGGTACCGCGGCAACCCAGTGTGCCAGGAGAAGCAACCTAGACCAAAGCCTTCGGGCCATCGCCCAGGACTGGAGTAAGGCTGCGACCAGTTGATCTAGTTCCATTGAAGATCTGTCCTGATTGACGCCCAAGGACCAGGAGGGGTTTGTACCAGTGAGCAACCCGAAATACCCTTGAGGGCTTGGGTAAATATATATGGAAAGGTAAGGAGTGCCTTCAAGGGGATTTATTTTGAAACTGTATCTTTGAATTGATTTAGGAAAAAGGTTTATCAGGACAATTCAATGGTCCTATAATGGAGTCAATCAAAAAATGGAGCTTTCTTCAAATTATAAAGAGAATACACACTGTTGTACAACATAAAACAAATACAAAAGAACAAACACTAAGCGGGCGTATAAGCAAAATATTGAATTTATCATCAAGTTAAAAGGCAATGAGTTTTAGATACAAATATATATAAACATGCCTACAGGAATGTCGATGATACATAAATATATAACTCTGTAGGACCTGATGACACCTTTCCTGATTTTCAATTTAATAGATGGATAGGAAAAGGCGCTGATCGACGTTTCGGTCTTCTATGTGTTTATCTGCGAGACCATCTTCAGGACTGTTAAATTTATATTTGTAATGCCCTCTTTAATTGGTACGATATAATTCAAATAAGTAAAAGCTGATGAGCCAATCTTGATTCAGAGATAAATTTGTTGCAGGTGCTGTTAATCCACTGTAGATCACTGGTTTTGCGGCATATTAGACCACATCATGTACAATCATTATATACAGGCTGTTGAGCTCATCAGGTGCCTGTATAGATATCATATACTCATCATTTTTGTTCAGCACTATTAGGGCGGTTCATACAGTACAATGGACAACACCAGGCATACCCGTTGTATGTAGACTGCATTGGTTATTGAAATGCCAGGGACTAGTGAGGTGATTGGTGAATACATGGAGGCTCCAAGGATCAACTTTGATTATATTTGGAACCACATGATAATGGGATTTTTTCATACATCTTTCAAGAAATGAATTCTGGCAGCAACAAAATCACACAAAAAATCACACAATCAAAGAGGTATAGCGGATTTTGATAAAGCTTGTGCCCTTTTAAATACTGTGCAACTTTATTTAACGATCAAGTCCATATCACTCGCTATGCCTACTACAATTGAATGAATGAATGAATGAATGAATGTTGGATTTATAGAGCGCATCGTTACACGGAAGCGTCCCAGCGCTGTACCACTGGGGAACCCCTCCTGGCTTTCCCTGTGAGATGGTCACTTTACTGGGCATCCCCAAGGTGCAGCCAGGCATCCCCGGTGGTGATGGGGCCGGAGTGGAGATAAAGCAAGCTATTGCCCAGAGTTGCAGCGTGGGACCCCATGGTTAGAGTGGCACCGAGGCGAGATTTATCAGGCACGCTGACATTGGTCCTGCACCCGGCTGCGTCAGGAATTGAACCCTGGTCCCGGGCCGACCTCTGCCTCTGGGTCTGCCACCTCTAACTGTTGAGCCACACTTCTCCACACTTCCCATGACTACTTGTGAAGGAATCAGCGTGAGACTAACCGCACACTGAACGCATGCGCAGACGTCTCTGCGTTAACTGTCACCTTCCGCTTTACTAAACACGGTGTCCGTGGTTATCTTTATTTAAACTTTATTTAAAACTAGCAGCCCGCCCCGGCGTTGCCCGGGGCAGAAGGGGGCTGGGGGCAGCATCGCAGCAGGAGAGGCGCAGCAGAACGACCGTAAGGAGCAGAGCGTACTTACAGTTTTTCCTTGCTCCGGTTTTGTTGGTCCTAGCCGCTTCTGCCCACGCTCGTGTCCGCTGTTTCCCCCGACGTCCTGACTTTGAGGAAAAGGCTTCCGAGCACTCATGGCCCCTGCCCGTCCCTCCGCCCATCCCTTGGTGCGCACCCGCGGCTCTTGTCCGCTGTTTCCCCCGACGTCCCGACTTTGAGTAAAAGGCTTGCGAGCATTCATGGCCCCCGCCCGTCCCTCCGCCCGTCCCTCGGTGTGCACCCGCGGCTGCTTCACTTACCTCAGCCGCCGTTCCTGCCCGCGCTGCTGAGTTTACCGCTCCACTGCTCCTCCCCTTCTCGCCGCTCCTCACCGCTTGTCCGCCGCTCGCCGCTCCTCCCCGCCTGTCCGCAGCTCCTCTCCGCGCTCATGTCTGCCGCTCTTTCTCTTGCCCCTGAACGCCGCTCCTCCCCGTGCTCCTGATGTCATCACTCACGTCGCGGCCGGCGCTACTTGTAAGGGACTACTTTTTTTTTATTCCTAAATTTTTTAAAGAACGTATATTTTTTCTTTTTATATAGCCTATGTCCTTCTGCTTGCCCTGAGGTTTTCAAAGATGTCTTGAGTGTTTGGATTGGTGGTGTACTTTTCGAGTTTACCTGGCTCAAAGGACACAGTTCTCTCTTTATAATGGTAGTATAGATGTAAACTTTATTTAACAATCGAGTCCATATCATTCGCTATGTTTACTACACTTCCCATGACTACTTGTGAAGGAATGATCTTGAGACTAACTGCGCATCGAACGCATGTACAGACTTCCCTGCGTTGACTGTCTCCTTCCGCGCTATGGAACGCGGTGTCCGTGGTTGTCTGTTTCCGGTTTTCTTCGTCCTGAAGGAGATTGGTCACCATCTACTTAAAGCAGCCGTACAGACATGACGTTCACCTCCCCTTCGGCTCAGTTCTTTTCCGAGGTACCGACGGACAGGTAAGGGACAGTATGTCCTGAATCCTATATGCTGCTGCATTAGAATAGCCCTGAGGGTATAATGATACTTCACTGCAGGTTATAAGCATTCAGCTGTTTTTAGCTTTTTACCGCGAGTGCACATTTGTCACTAGCTTTTCTGCTTGTTTTCCTTTGTTTGTACTTACATCCAACATAGGGATTTTGAATAATGACACGTAAAAATTGGTGCACTGTGAGTTCTTTTCAAAATTAGGGCTAGTTACACTGCCTATATACGAAGTCTACTCACTGATAACTATATATCGAGTCATGAGTGAGGAACGACTTTGCTAGTGAGATATCTATGCCCTTTGAAATTAGGCATCATATGGCTATTTTGATATCTTATTTATGACAGAGCCCTTTATATAGGGCCCATTAGATTAGTTGCCTAATAGTGTTGACCTACTCGCCAGTTTTTGCATGGCAGTATAAGCTCTTTCGCTTGGGCTGGCCTGTATACAGCGAAAATTAGGACTTCATCACTAATGGTACCTGTCATTGAGAGTTTCATAGATACACCAGGGTAAGGGACTTCCTGCAATGAGTTTATGTTTTTTGTTTTTTTTTAGATGTACTAAGGTCTGGTTAGGAAATGATCCACATAGAGAGTCTCTCCTAGTGTGATCTGTTATCTTTACCTACTTTTAGAGCGGGGCCTCATCCCCTGAGCAGTCGCCAGGAGAGCTGAGGAGTACTCCCACATAAAGCTGGGTAAGTATGTTTATTCTTCTAATGGTTTTTGTGAAACAATAGATGTCACATAAAAGTGGTTGGTTGTTCAAATTTGCCAATGCACATAATGAGAGAGAATCTGAGTAATAAGGTTCTTGGATAGTCTGGGTCGAGAAAGATGGGATGAGATTTAATCCTGTTGTTTGTAACACACCCTTTTTCATTTTTGTAAGAATGAATCTAAAGGTTCCTGTATGAAAAGCTTACCTGAGGGAAGCTACAGGATATTGGTAGGCTGTATTGTACTCTCCACACCACTTGAGTCAAGCTATCCTGGCTGAAGACGGCTGATAGCCAGAAACCGGTCCTAGGATGCCTGATTCAGGTCCAGGAAAGACATGGCTTGGCAGTTCGGGCTGGACTGTTCCCATGAGGCACAGGGTCAAGGCTGATTTGCATATGGCCATGTCTGAACTGGGGTGGTGTGGAGTGCAAAAAAACGATGGATTTAGGCCCAGATCTCTGTACTGGGGTGAATGTATGACATTGTTCTGCATTCTGTCCATCAACTGTGGGTTTTCCATTTGTCACCCCGGGTGGGAAGGGTATGCTCAGACGTGAGTCCCATGCTCTCCACACCACTGGAGTCAAGCTATCCTGGCTGAAGACGGCTGATAGCCAGAAACCGGTCCTAGGATGCTTGATTCCGGTCCAGGAAAGACATGGCTTGGCAGTTCGGGCTGGACTGTTCCCCTGAGGCACAGGGTCAAGGCTGATTTGCATATGGGCATGTCTGAACTGGGGTGGTGTGAAGTGCAAAAAAACGATGGATTTAGGCCCAGATATCTGTACTGGGGTGAATGTATGACATTGTTCTGCATTCTGTCCATCAACTGTGGTTTTTGCATTTACAAATGTTGAAAGCTTATTTCTATGCCTTTAGGCTATGTTTATCCAAATAAAGATGATCGAATGCACACCATTCTAATTCCTTTATTCTACGTTGCTTGAAACTAATTTGACTCTTGTGTGCAGCCTGGACTTGCGTGCTCTGCCTCTGTAACACACATGTATGATATCAACAAAATTGGAATATTTATATAGTATAATCATAGCTGCCTCGTCGATCGTTTGCACCCAGGAAAGTTTGATCAGAATAAACAACATGATGTTGCATGTAAGGTGATTTGGTAACATCACTTCCACAAGTAGTAATTCACGTTTAGAGTTATGGACTAACAGACTGTCATTACAGATCATCATTGCCTGTATAAAAATGCTTTTTCATCAACATATGATAGGTGCTATGTAGAACATCTAAATTGAAAAAATGTTATGTTGTATAACAAGAAAATGTGGACATGGTAGCTATTAGAAAGTTGTTTGAAGGGTGGGCCATAGGATTTGATGGGGCTGGCATTTTTGAATACACAGGTTCTTGAATGTGTAGTTAGAAGCCAGGGGTTAATTAGTAGGTGTTGGTAGGTTCACAGAGGGGTAGGATGTTGTGATTTATGGGACTTATATTTTTCTTGAGAGCACGTGGACCTGAATGGGCAGGAAGACGCATTTGGTTAATCAGCAGAGTAATAGTAGGTTGTGGTCATGCTGAGTGAGCTACACGGGGAAGATCTCATGATAGAAGCAAATTGAGCACTTTCATTCAAAAGATGTGGAAAGCGGTTGGAGTTAATGCACTATGAAATGGAGAATGTAGGTACACAAGAAAGCTCAGTTCATTTTGGTTGTGGCTATGTTATTACCAAAGAGTCATTTTTTATTCAGTTGATTGTGAACACAATGGATGTGATCTCACTGCCCAAGTACTCAGTCAGGGTGCATTCGAACATGGATGTAGAAGATAGGAGAATGGCACTCTTTGGGAGGGTTTCTAAAAATATTTTTACGGGAACATTTTGGATGAGTATAAACCAGGGGCGGCTGGTGACATTTGAAAGTGGTGGGGCGTAAAATGATTGGCATACTGGACCGTTGCGAGCGAGCGAGCGCAGCAAGCGGGCCCGAACCACCATAATTTTGAAAAAAGAGAAGAAAAATTGTGCATTTTCAAGCAAATTTGAGAAAGCAGGAAGGTTAATAAAGCTAGTTTTACCGGTAGGAACCACTGTGTCACTGTCAAGACCTTCCCATAAAAGATCCCAATATCAATATTGAGGGTGTATACATTAACAAGGCAGAAGTTGTTTGCATTCAGGGTACTATGCAGGATAATGTATCACCCGTCATGATCTGCATGCACACACACACAGTTTTTGAAAAGGGACACCGAGAGCCGACCATATAAGGATCCCTATAGCAAAGCCAGAACACGAGGCGGCACATATTTGACCCCTCCATCTCCAGGGGAGTGCAGTGATACAGACGGGTCTCCTGGAGGAAGACATCTGATATCCCACAGCACTTAAGGTACAGTTGAATCTTATGGCATTATGCAGTATGGTTCATCCCCCCAACATTCTGCTTGATCTTGTAAACCTCCCGTACACGGCATGACTTAGAGAGCCATTGCACATGGCCCTCCTACTGGACCTTAACAGTACTAGCAGTAGTGCCCATGGTATATGAGCGCCAAGAGAAGTCTTCCCCAAACGAAAACATGTAAAACAGTGATCAACAACACCACAGCCATTCCACGCCACCTCCTACCCACATGCGGAATATACAATACTCCCCCCAGCACAACCAATGACTAGAAAGGTGCAGATCAGTGCTTCACAACTCCTCTCCCACTCTGCCTTCAATCCACTTTGGTTAGTAGTAGGTAGTAAGTGTTATTCAGGCCAAGCAGCCGTGGCACCTCTGATCCACAAGCCCCAAACAAGCACTCAGGAGGCCGGAAGATGACAGGGCCCCAAAAGTGATTGTTGCACCAGGCGCCACCAGTGCTAAAGTCGGCCCTGCTTACAAATACGTTTACACAATGAAAAAGCATATGCAGTATTTCTACAGAGCATGTATAGATATACTATTTTACAGAGAATCAGAGTTTTAGAAGCCAAAAACTTTTTAACATCTTTGTTTATCTGTAAGTAGCTCTTATTGTTAGACTGCAGGGTGTTACGTTGTTCTTCCTGATCAAGTTTAATGTTTGAGCCAGGCTCCGTTTTGACTCCAGTCAGACTACTCTTTGCGCCTGAGTGTAGGTGAAGTGAGGCATTCATTATGCAGCAGGTTGTGGTGGAAAGGAAGTTAATAGCCGAAGTACCCTGAAGGTGCGGACACTGCTGCATGTGCCAACGTCGCTGTTGCATCATGCTTGCTCGCAATCGCAACCATGATAACTAACTTAAGCCCTCCGTTCGGCAGATAATAATACTGATACATGTTTTTCTGGGGCTATGTAATAATCTTACACTTTGTACCCCTATTTCTTACAGTTTTGGTTATGCCCAATAAAGTTTATCTGCACGTGGAGGTCACACACAGATCAGGCAGTGTGTGTGACACAGTCTGTGTGAATCACTGGAGTCGGGGAGCCTCTCTAGGCCTGCCCTGGGACACGTTGCTTCCTCACACGACAGCCGCAGCGCCACCAGAAACACACACAGGCAGTAGGCAGGGCGGGGGAACATGTGCGGACAGTGCGGTGACTCATAATGGCTCTCCGCAGGCCGGAGCACAAAGGGGTGACGCAGGCGGCCAGAAATATACCGCACAGACTGAGCAGCGCCTACTACTGTAAAACTAACTATAAAACTAACACATTCTTACTTTAAATATATTTTGCAATCGCAGCGCAGGATCTCTATTTCTCTCTCAGTCTCTAGTAGTCCTCCTGGTCTACTACAGTGACTACACCACACACATGAGTGACACACCGAGTAACTCCAAGGAAGAAGTAAGTCCACCGTCAGGAGTCGACGAGCAGCAGGCACGCACCAGCAGACTGTCAGGGAGCAGCCAGACAGACAGCGTGCGTGCGTCCCGAAATGGCCGATCACTGCATGGCTTCACATGAAGTCACACAGTGATTGGCCATAGAAAGTGCACCTGCGGCAGTGTACCTCCACCCATGTGCGGCACCCAATAATGGATTGCTGCGCGGTGGACCAACCAGCTCCAGGATTGGCTAGGGGGAACAGATACGGTCCACTTTTTCAGCCCCGGGGGATGCGGCCCTGGGGTGCTGTATGAAACAGCACCCCTTGGGTCCCTCTAAGGGGAACAAGTATAAGCGCATGGCGGGCTGATCAAACGCCCAAAATACACATGCGCACTACTGCTGCAGCTAAGTGTGGGTTGTCACTCAAGCTGCAGCAGCCCAGCCCAGCCCCACCCCCTGGCGCACTACTCCGATTGTGTCGGGCGACAGGCATGAGAAACAGCAAGCAATGTCTCGTAATAATACTGACTGCTGCAATGCTTGACGCGGTGCGTCCACAAGGCTTAGTGGGGCTACGCCCCTACCCCCCCAATGGACGCACCGCACCTGGTATAAACACATTCTTGAGGGGGACAATGAAAGTGTGTCTTGGACATCACAGCTGTGCATTGGTGAGACAGGCCATGAATGATACAGCCTTTTCACCCCTCAACTATACATATTTAATTATTCTATATTTAATAAAGCAGTGGTGTACTCTTTTCTTGCTCTTCCCCATTGTCTTCCTCCCCTTCACACCTTACCCCTTCCCTTCTCTCCATTCTTCTTTCACTTTCTGCCCTACGTACACATTTCCTCTTAATCGCCATCTCCCCTCATTAACTGCTTTTAATTTTTCATCTTCTCATACTTCCCTTCCACTTTCTTTTCACACACTCCCCGCTGTCTGCTCTTCTTCCCTTTTTCCTCTTTCCTTTTTTCATTTTCATCATGTTCCACTCCATTCTTGCGCTCCCTATCTCTGCTTTCCTCACTTCTATTCACATTCTTTGTCTACTGTATCTATCTTTGCCTTCAGACCTCTCCTCCTTCCTCATTCTCCCTTTTATGTTTTTCCTTCTGGCTCATTTTTTTATATCCACTCTAAGAATCTGTATTTGTTCTCAGGGTCACAAATTTAAATCTTGGTACGGCAACTTAGTCTTTCATATATCTGAGGTCGATAAAATGTGTGCCAGTGAGCTGGATAACACATTTTAAATTCAGTGTTAAGGCCCCTTTTGGTGAATATGTGCTTTACAAACATACATGGTATGTTAAGGACACAAATGTATTTCAATCTATTGTTTTTCAATTTCCCTGCAATATTATTCTGTCATTATCCTCTCTCCTTGACCCAGTACCTTTCATACTCCTATTCATTTCCTTGACCTCCTTTCTTTCCTTTGTCCTATCTTTTTCTTTTCCCTTTTCTTCTTCCTCAGTACCTCCAGCCATGCCTCCTATGCCCTCTTGCTCTTGCTTCCTTACACTCTCATCCCATTCTTGCTTCATTATACCTTTTTCCATTCTTGCTTCCTTACACCCTCTTCCATTCTTACTTCCTTACACCCTCATTCATTCCCCATACTTCCTCCCTGGGTTCATTTAATCCTTTTTCCTCGATTCTTTCCTTACTCTTTTTCCTGCTCCTTCCTTCACCCCTTCTTTAATTTCTTCCTTTCTCAACCATTCCTTATGCTTATCTTGCTCCTTTCCTTTCTTCTTTCTTTTCATCCATCACACATAATTCACTTCCTTTCTCCCTCTATTCCTTCATTTCCTCCTTTCACATTATTTTCTTATTCCCTCCTTCTTTCATCCATAACTCATATATATCATCACTACAGTACTCCCCGTGCTGCCTGCATTTGTTGCTGCCTTCTTTAATGTATTACTTCCTTCACCCTTCCTTTCTTTTAAACAGCACAGTAGAAGCACATTATCTTTAATTTGCAAAGGTAGCTCTAAGTCCTCTAATAACTGTTCCTGAAGCTGCATTTTGAGATTTACACACATTCTCTAATTTGAGTACACTTTTAAGTTGTTGTCATAGACTTCCCATATGTTGCATGATTTTAAGTTATATTTGAGTTCTAGAAAAACTAATACCCCAAGAGGGTATCCAGGCACTTGGGCAGGTGTGAGGTCCCCGAGGTGTTTATGTGAAGAGCCAGGTCTTCAGCTTCTTGGGGCACTCAAGATGTGAGGAGGTGGCTATGGTGTGTTAAGGCTTGTGGATGTGGGTGGAACCGATAAAGGAAGTGGGTGGAGCCTCTGGCACAAGTGGGTGGAGCCGGTAAAGTGGGTGTGGCCTCCTAAAAATATTTGAGTACCTGCACTTAATATTTTACAAATTAAGCACTGGTTTTTACATTTCTGTTGCTCTGGTATGCCGCAGCTTATGGGAAAGTGCATTAAATGGAAAGACTCCGGTCTTGCATACCACTGAGCCACTTTGGCTCTCTTAAGTGTTGCGGAAACCACACTGGCAAGCAGTACACCTGTGATTCACAATGTAGCAGGGGTTAAGTCATTTCGGCGAGTAGTAAAACCATTTTATTGCAACTTTTTTACTCAGCTTTAAGAAATGACCATGAGAATTTATTTTATTTTATTTATTTTATTTTTGCGATTTGTTCAGCGCACAACTACCCGGAGGTATCTCGGCGCTTTAAGATCAGAAACTGCACAAACAAAGGCATCTATTGTGCAAACAGCCACGTCTTAAGTTGTTTCCTGAAACTGAGTAACGTGGGGCAAATCTTAATGCCCAGGGGGAGTGAGTTCCACAGTCTAGCTGTGGCCACTATGAAGCGTCTATCACCCCCAATTGACCTTTTTTGTGAGCGGGTCGTTTAGGAGGTGGGCTGAAGATGACCGAAGAGTTCTGGGTGCCTCTAAAGGTCTAAAGGTTAGTTTGAGAAACTGAGGACCAGTGTTGTTAATGGCCTTATATGCTATGCATAGAGCCTTGAACTTTGTGCGGCTTCTTACTGGAAGCCAGTGCAGTATACGAATGAAGGGGGAAATAGAATTGTGTTTTGGAATGTTGAGCAGAACCCTGGCCGCAGCGTTCTGCACCAACTGGAGCTTATTAAGCACCTTTGCCTGAGCATTAAGAAGGAGGGCATTACAATAATCTGTGCGTGAGAGTACAAGGGAAGTGATAAGGGTCTTTGCAGCTGAGGTTGGAATGTAAGGTACATTTTTTTTAATTTTCCTCAAGGTAAAAAAAGACGAGGAAACAACATTATTTGCATGTTGGTTGAAGAGAAGCCGATCATCGAAGATGACTCCAAGATTTCTTACTTTTTTAACAGGTGTGGGCAGAGGGCCTAGTTCGCTTGACCACCACTGAGGGGACCAACAGGGCTCTAATTTGCCAAAAAGCATAATCTCAGTCTTGTTGGAATTCAATTTGAGACAGTTGGCTGCCATCCAGGAGCTGATGGCCAACATTCCCTCCCGGAAATTGGCGGCCACCCTGTCTCCGTCCCGATGTATTGAGAGGACTAACTGAGTATCATCAGCATAGGTGGTGAGGCTGATGTCATATTCCTTTATCACCCTCGCTAAGTCCGATACGTAGATGTTGAAAAAAGTCGGACTTAGCGGGGAGCCCCGTGGGACACCGCAGGGAAGGGAAAGGGGAGATGAGTAAAAGGAACCCAGTTTGACAGTTTGGGACCGGTTATGTAAGAAAGATGCGATCAGGTCCTTGGCTTTGTGTTCCACCCCTATGGATGCGACACGGTCGATCAAGATGTTGTGATCGACCGTGTCAAAAGCCGCTGACAAGTCCAGCAGTATCAAGACTGCCGCTCCTCCCTTGTCCAACGTGTATCTGATTTCATCAGCTGCTTAGATGAGCGCTGTCTCAGTTCCATGTGCTTTCCTAAAGCCAAATTGTGTATCGTCGAATAAATTATGGGTATCAATAAAAGCTGATAGTTGTTGGTTCATAAGGCTTTCGAAAATTTTGGATGGAAAGGGCAGGCATGTGATCGGTCTATAACTAGCAGGATCTGTGGGATCAAGGGAGGTTTTTTTAAAAGGGGCCTGATGATCGCCTTTTTCCATACCGACGGATAGGTACCTGCTTGAAACATATTGTTGCGAATGGTAGCTATTGCAGGTGAGATGGCCTCAGGAATAAGGTTAAGGATGGAAGGGGGGCAGGGGTCTAATGGTGAACCTGATTTGATAGTGGTGGCAAGGTGTGAGATTTGTTCAAGTGTGACTGGGTGAAAAAAAGAAAAAGACGGAGAATTGGGGGAGTATTTCATGACCGGTGCTTTAACTGTGGGAACCGCTTGAGGGGTAAAAACAGAAAATATAGAAGTGACTTTATCAGTGAAAAAGTCCGCCAGCGAATTGCACAGCTCTTGAGAGGTGTTTTCAGGTGGAATAGGAAGATTGGTCAGATGCTTGACTACATGAAAGAGCTTTTTGGTGGAGTTTTCTGCTGATTTAATCTGAGTAACATAGTAGCTACTTTTTTCTGTGACTAACTGCTGCTTGTATTTATTGAGAGCGCTTTTGTATATGAGTTTATCAGTGGGGTTGTAGTGTCTGCGCCAATGTCGTTCTAGATTCCTACAAAATTGTCTTTGTAAGCGCAGATTTTCGGAAAACCAAGGGGCTGAGGGCGAAGTGCGATTTCGAAACATGACTTTTGGTGGTGCAAGGGCATCTAGAGCGTTGTTAAGTTGTAAAGGGTAATTATTAGAAGCTATGTCTGGATCTGTGTCAATTGTATCTAGTGATGAGGCCAAAAAAGCGGATAGATGTGGGATATTGATGTTTTTCCAGTTCCTAGAGATGACTGGGGACCCTGGTTTTAGCAGAGGGACTGTGGAGTTATTGAGCCTAATGGAAAAAAAGACCGCTGAGTGGTCTGTCCAAGTGAGAGGCAGTTGTGAGGAGTCGGAAATGTCTAGATTATTTAGACTAGTTGGTTAAGTCCTGCAGCTGTCATATCTTCAAGAAGTGATAAGTATCATTGTCAGTGTCGGCCTCTAGATGAAAATTAAAGTCCCCAAGGATGGTTAAATTAGGAGTTCCTACTACGCTTTCTAAGAGGTTATTAATGCTGGCGAGGAATTTAGTGCGAGGGCCTGGGGTACGGTATATTAGGTTCCCTGAGAATGAGTGATTACCAGTGAGTGTAATATTAAACAAAAGTGCCTCACAACTCATATTAAGAAGGGGGGTGGTTTTTGTGCGGAGATGGTCTCTATAAATGATAGCCAGGCCGCCTCCTTTTTTTATCGGTCTGTCGAGTCGGTTTACACAGAAACCGGGTGGCAGGGCAGCTGTAAAGTCCGGGTCTGATGCCGCGTCACCCCATGTTTCCATTATAAAGAGTAGGTCAAGGGAATGAGCAGTAATGAGTTCCAAGATGTCAAGTTTATGTTTTGGAAGGGAGCGAGCGTGTATAAGCGCCGCCTGCAAAGGTTTATGCCGATGTTCTTTAAGAAGGGGACGTGTACATAGTTTACAGGTAAAAGGACCACAGATCTGCTCAGAGAGAATAAAGTGGGGTGGATTGTGCGAAAGGTGCGGGGGAGGTCTAAGGGCTAACAGTTGAGTGGAGCTATATGTCAGGAATTGAGTAGATTGATCAGAGAGACTTACCGGCGAACCGATTCCCGCATGAATGCGGTTTTCCCAACACACCTATAGTCCTGATTAATTGTAAAATTAAGTTTACGGCTGAATCAGGATTCAGATATGCCCTGTACTGAAGGTCTCTGAGGAAGAATTCCACACCAGTTGCTGCCTCAAAAACTCTAAGCCGGACCCGACTTCCAGGTGTCCTGATGGCAATGGAGAACCCTAGCAGCAAGAGATTGTAGCATGTAGATTCCGTTGTGGTGCCACTTGTCGAGGAATGAATGAAGGACTCTTCATGCCCAACGGTGCACAGCAGGAACTAGTGATGCTAAATTATACTGCATTTCTGTTTAGTTTGTTCCAATACCTGTTTTAAAAGTGTGTTCTTTTCTTGAGCATAATATGAGACCTACGTTAAAATTCCACGTAAGTCGTCAACTAACAGTAGATACTTTGTTTGACAGATGTATGCCTTCCTTGGGTAGAAAGCGACCTATCTGGAGTCCTACAGTTTAGATGCATTAAGGGCAGTGCTGTACACCTAATCAATACGAATATAGCGTGATAACACTGCAATGTTGTTTATTGTGTTCTTGTTTTCAGTTCAAGCCTTGTTCACAATGAATACTAAACCAGATGTCTGTTTCTGAAACGTTTCAGGAGATAACTGCAAGATATATTCTAAAACATATCAAATCTGCAGACTCGATCCTACGCATCCAAATGAAACTTTATCCCGAAGCCAGGAGAATACTTTCGCATAAGAACGTCTGTGCAGTATGTGGACAGGGATTTCTGAATATGTGGCTGGAATGCGTAAAGTTTGTGGTCAAAACAAAGGTAATGAGCTGTTTTATTCATTAAAAATAACTTTAAACATTTGAGACGTTTCAGTCACTATGCTTGCATGGTTCTGGTTTTGTGGCACCAATCAATAATATTGTTCATAGTCATATAACCCACAACAGACATGAACAGGGCCCCTAGAATTATGCAAGACTGTAGGACCAAATTATGTGGCAGAGTTGGCTAAATTATGCGGCAGCAAAGTGTACTATTATACGGTATATCGCAGCACATTATGTGTCTGTTAGTTATTCTTTATTTTGGCATTTTGACATACATTAAGTATTGTCTGAGCAAACATTTACCTTATTATTACTAGAGCTACACTTGAATACAGCAAACAGTAGCTGAAAGATGATCGAATAACCTTTTCAAGGCTCCGTTTCCGCCAAGTACTGTGTGCGATGCATTGTTTGTAACTTTTTGTCTTTTTGATTTAGAAATTTACAAAAGTGTAATTACACCAGGAAGAAACTGTCTTTTGCAACCACGGTCTGGGCTTTTATATAAAAAAAAAACTACATCTTTAAATGTGCTTGTCAATAAATTGTAATTGTGGGCATTTTATAATTTCATTTCAAGTTTAGCGACACTTGCTGGGATTTACGAGATGTTGGAAGCATAATATATAGGACAGAGGTCTTTAAAATTCACATTTGTAAAAACCATTTCCTTAAGGTTTTTAAAAGTTGAACATTATATATTCAACATTTAAAGTATAAAAGTAGACATTGCCCTTTATGCTGGAGTGAGATACGAATATATAAGTGGTGATGAGTGAAAAAAAAAAATGTGACATTTATTTTACGTGATTTAAACAAGTCTGGCACCACTTTTTAGGTCGAGCCTGGGCAGCGCATGAGCTGCTCTGCGAGGCATGCTGTATTGAGGTACGACATAGACGCTCCGCCCATTTCCCCGCCCATCTTTTCAATTGGCTCCTGCTACTGTCCCAGCAAAATCGTTGCTTTTCATTTGTGAATAGGCTTAGTAGTCCCGCCTTGGTACCGCGTGTCTGCATTTGTAACCTCCCATAACAGCTTGACTTTTACTTGTATTGTTACACGGTCCATTTTCTTTCATAATCTTCACCTATTCCAACCATGACATTGCAGCAGGCCGTCTGCTTTTATATTATTTGTTTTTAAATTATACCGCGGTCTGCGTTAACTATAGCAGCTGCGCTTATTTATTTATATATTGAATTTACAGCGCAGGCAGCTTTCAGTTTAGCAGCCGTGCTTATTTAATTAATTTACAGCGCGGGCCGCTTTCACTTTAGCGGCTGCGCTTATTTATTTAAAAGCGCGGGCCACTTTCACTTTAGCAGCTGTGCTACAGAACCTTTTAAATTAATTATTTTTATTTCCGCTTTGTGTTAAAGCCACCATACACACTTTCACTTTAATATTGGCCAGCCCCTTTCTTTAGACGCTGCCCTTTGTAACCTGCATATGGCGAGCAGTGTCTAAAGAAAGGGGCGTGGCCACAATTAGAGTGGTCTTGCATTTGCGAGAGTTTGAGCTGTTGGCATTACAAATTACAATGCCTTTTATATATGTGTTACTTTAAAAAACATTACAATGCCAAAAGCTTAAACACTCACTAATGCCAGACCTATTCCATTGAAAATGCTTATTATACCTCCGCTTAGGTCGAGTCTATGAAACAGTAGAGCTGTCTGGTAGTGAAAAATATGTTATGGGTTTAACAAGGACATATAGGGGTAGGAGTCCTCCCATTAATTATCCTTTGGTTGGATTTCCTGTCCCTCTCATTTAGCAGCTTCTTGCTTAATGCCTTTTTGTCAATCTTGTGTTTGTCCCTCCCATGGAGCATTGTCTCTTTAGCCATCTATGCTTTTAGTGAACAACTTTTTTCTCAGGTGCAGTGCGTCCATTGGGGTGTAGGGGCCCCCACTAAGCCTCATGGGCGCACCGTGCCAAGCACTGCAGCAGTCAGTATTATTATGAGACATTGCTTGCTGTTCCTCCCGCCCGTCGCCTGACACAATCGGAGTGGGTCGCCAGGGGGTGGGGCTGGGCTGGGCTGGGCTGCTGCAGCTAGAGTGACAGTCCACACTCAGCTGCAGCAGTAGTGCACATGTGTATTTTTGGGGTTTGATCAGCCCGTACATGCGCCTATACTTCTTCCCCTTAGAGAGACTCAAGGGGTGCTGTTTCATACAGCACCCCAGGGCCGCCGCCCTCGGGGTTGAAAAGGGCGGGCCGTATCTCTGCCCCCCTAGCCAATCCTGGCGCTGCATGCAGCGCCAGGATTGGTTGGGCCACCGCGCAGCAATCCATTATTGGGTGCCGCCCGTGGGTGGAGGCACACTGCCGCAGCCACACTTTCTATGGCCAATCACTGTGTGACTTCATGTGAAGCCATGCAGTGATTGTCCATTTCGGGACGCACGCACGCTGTCTGTCTGGCTGCTCCCTGACAGTCTGCTGGTGCGTGCCTGCTGCTCGTCGACTCCTGACGGTGGACTGACTTCTTCCTTGGAGTTACTCGTCGTGTCACTCACATGTGTGGTGTAGTCACTGTAGTAGACCAGGAGGACTACTGGAGACTGAGTGAGAAATAGAGATCCTGCGCTGCGATTGCGAAAAAATTTAAAAGTAAGAACGTGTTAGGTTTATAGTTAGTTTTACAGTAGTAGGCGCTGCTCAGTCTGTGTGGTATATTTCTGGCCGCCTGCGTCACACACGCTCGCCCGTGCCAACCTCTTCTCTCGACCCCTGCCATTTTCCAGCCACCCCCCCCTTCCAGTCCCAAGCTCATTTCACGCCTTTGTGCTCCGGCCTGCGGAGCGCCATTGTGAGTCACCGCACTGTCCGCACATGTTCCCCCGCTCTGCTTACTGCCTGTGTGTGTTTCTGGTGGTGCTACGTGTCCCAGGGCAGGCCTAGAGAGGCTCCCCGACTCCAGTGATTCACACAGACTGTGTCACACACACAGCCTGACCTGTGTGTGACCTCCACATGCTGATAAACTTTATTGGGCATAACCAAAACTATAAGAAATGGGGGTACAAAGTGTTAGATTATTACATAGCCCCAGAAAAACATGTGTCAGTATTATTATCTGCCGAATAGAGGGCTCAAGTTAGTTATAGCGACCTTGGCACATGCAGCAGTGTCCGCACCTTCAGGGCACTTAGGCTCTTAATTTCCTTTCCATCACAACCTGCTGCATAATGAATGCCTCACTGTGGGTTAGGTCCGTATGGTTGTGGAGATGGCGTAGGAGACCAATGGAAACCTACGGATGGGCATCCAATATGTTGGATGTAATGGCCTCACACACCCTTTCAGGTGTCATGCTTCATCATCGGCAATGCTCCTCGTTGGGTCGGCGGTGCAATACCCAATGGGCAACACCTCTTAGAGGGGCTCTTTGGCGGAGATATTTTATCCAACTGCCATATGGGTGAAGTGTGGGTATGGGGCCAAGATTGTGTAGACGTCATGGTGGCTTAAAATGGGGCAAAGGGTACCAGGATCAGGTTTATTCTAGTGGTCCCTTGCTCCAAATTAAAAGAGATCTAGATTAGACTTGAAGGGAAATTATGTACCCTTGTGCGAGACTAGGCTTGTTAGTGTATGACTGGGTCAACATGTTTCTCGCTACTTGTCCACTGACTAGCGATTCTTCAGGACCAATATCAAAAGTGAGTTTGAATCGTATCAACTATCTACAAAATGTCTTTTCCTCCATCTTGGAATATAAATATTAAATGGAAAAGGAAGGTGTACCTGTGTTGCGCTGTATTTGCCTAGATTGGGAGACAAAAGAAAGCAAATCACAACAGGATACACTCCACACACAATAGTACGGGACCTAACAGCACTCAGTGTAGCATGCCAGTGAAGGTGTCGCTAGCATGTGAGTTAAAAATTATAGTGTCATCCATAGTGAGCATAGTGAGTGGCATGCCCATATGGGAAAACACAAATTCAAAATTAATGTTCACAGCAGTATTCTTATTGTGTCATTAGATTCTTGGCACTCACCTATCTGTTCAATGGTGAGCTACAACGACAGCACCCGGCGGGTAAAACAACGAGTTAAACCTCTATGCTTTAAGGCTAAGTATTAGTAAACAAGGGGCAATAATGATTTAAGGGCTTAATCAAACTATGCAGACTGGTCTCACAAGTTGACTAAAAACAGCATTACTCATAATCTCGCTCCCTATGTGAAGGGCGACTATCATTATAGCTGCCTCAATTAGTAAAGTTTCTAAATATCTCCTCTCTCTCTCTCTCTTACTATCTGATGTGTGGCTGGTACTTAGAAAGCCACACGTGTTAGAAAACGGCGACTCGCCGCAAAACCATGTGCATGTCAGGCACCTGTAGAAGGCAAGGAGTGTTGCTGGTTGCCTGAAAGCATGCCACAGATCGCTAGTGTTATGAACTTAGCAGCAAAAAAACAGTGACACAGTGGTTTCTACCGGCAAAACTAGCTTTATTAACCTTCCTGCTTTCTCAAATTTGCTTGAAAACGCACAATTTTTTTTCTCTTTTTTTAAAATTATAGTGGTTCGGGCTCGCTTGCTGCGCTCGCTCGCAACGGTCCAGTATGCCAATCATTTTACGCCCCCCCCCCTCTTTCAAATGTCACCAGCTGCCCCTGTTTTCATAAGAGTGCATGTGTTTTCTAGCTGTCTCTATCGTGTGTTTTTCTAACCTCCCTGCTCTTACTGCCCGTGTAATTCTCTGTCACCTTCTGCACTCATGCTGTTCTCTCTAATACATGTGTTTTTCACTTCCCTCCAGGCTCCACATGGCTCTTTTCCACCCATGTTCTCTTCCTCTTGTTTTTCCCCCTACCCTCCTTGTTGCTTTCCACACCCCCTTGTTGCTTTTCCCCTGTTCCCCTGGGTTGCTTCACCCCCAACCAGCTCCTGCAGCCAGATCATCCATTATAATTTTTTGAAGTGAAGTGCTTTTGTACTTCTTTTTAGGTCGCAGCCTACCGGTTTGCTAAAGATATCTTGGGAATACTCAGAATGTTGACCTTGGAATGCATTTCACCTGTTGCTTACCACTGTTTCTTTGGTTTATAACTCACCTTTTCTGGATTTCTATATACTGGCTTTATTTGCTTTAGGTTGTCCAGCTCGAGTTCGTCTCTAGTGTTGCCCAAACCTTGATCTTCCAGGAACTCGCTTTCTGTAAACATGCCTTTAAATCTTGAGTCTTATCTTGTCACATTTGCTGAGCATTCAAAGATCGAGGCCGAATGTCAGACTACATCATCCAGGGAGCTTGGTGTTTATTTTTCTTTCTTTGACTTAAAAGTGAGAGGATTTATGTGACAATCATGCTGGCTCCAGGGAGCACTTGAGGAAGGCTGTCAATGGTTTTTATTTTCTAGCACAGAACAAAATTAAAAAATGTCTGTAAATAAACTGTGCTGACGATCAAATCAATACATTGGGTGATGACATTTCCACACATTCTCATCTGTGTTTTGTATACTTTTATCAGTACAACTGTATGTGAGTGCAAATGTAATGCTCATTTCACATGAAGACGTGTTGTCTGTAAAAGCAGAACGCTGTCATACCATTCATACTTCATGTGACACTCTACTCTGCACCACTCCACAACACTACACTCTACTCTTCGCCACTCCACACTGCGGCACTCCACTCCACACTGCTTCACTGTACTCTTCTCTGCACCTTTTCATTCCTCTCTACTCTACACCACTCCAATCTACTCCATGCCAATGCACTGTACCCCACACCATTCTACTATGCACCATTGCACTCTTCGCCTCTGCACTCTACAGCACTCTGTGCCACTCCACTCTATGCCACCCTACTCTGCAACAATGCACTCTATGCGACTGAGCTCTATGCCAATGCACTCTACTCTGTACCACTCTAATTCACCCTATGCCAATCCCCTCAAACTGCACTCTACTCTGAAACAATGTACTCTATGCTACTGCTCTCGTCACCACTCCACTCTGCACAACTGCATTCTATGCCAATGAACTTTACACCACTTTGCTCAAAACTAACACACTCTATGCCAATCTACTCTGCACCACTGCACTCTACACCACTCCACTCTGTCATTGTACTCTAAAACGGCACTTTATGCCACTCTGTTATACTTTGCATCACTACACTCTATGCCCCTCTACTCTGGGCCACTGCACTCTACAACAGTACACTCTGCAACACTGTACTCCCTGCCACTTCATGCTGCTGTAGTATATGCCACTCTACTTCATGTCACTCTACTTCACTGAACTCTAATCCTCTGTACTCTGCATCACTCTACTCTAAGCCACTGCATTCTATGCCAAGCCACTCTGAGTCACTATCTACCCTGCACCACTGCACTCAACGACACTCTATACCACTGCACTCTACACTACTTCACTCTACTCAGAAACGCCACTTTACTCAGAACCAATGAACTGTACACCACTGCATTGTACCCCACTATACTCTACTCCGTGCCACTGCATGCTATGCCACTCTACACCACACCATTGCACTCTACTCCGCTTTACTCTGCACCACTGTACACCACTCTTCTCTACCCCATTACACTCTACGACACTCTATTTTGCAGCACTGAACTCAGCACCGCTCTACTCTGTACCACTCTACAATTTTTTACACTATGCACTGCACTCTACTCTGTACCATTCTACGCTACTCTAATCTACTGTGCAGGACTGCACTTTGATACTGCAATCTGTGCCACTTCACTCTACGCCTCTCTACTCTGCACCACTCAATGGCAGTGCACTCTGCCCACTCTACGATGCACCACTGCCTTTTTGCCACTGCACCCTAAGCCAATACATACTACGCCACTACTCTATACAACTCCACTCTACCCTGCACTGCTCCACTCTACGCCACTTCATTCTACTCTGCAATCTACTCTATGTGACTGCACTCTATGCCATTGCACTTCATGTCACTCTGCGCACTCCACTCTATGCACTGCAGTCAATGCTGTGTCACTCTAATCTATGCCACTCCACACCACTGAACCCTATGCCACTGCACTCTACCTTACACCACTATAACCTACCCTGCACAACTCTAATCCAGTTCACTCTACTCTGAAACAATCTGCTCTACACCACTGCAGTCAATCCCACTGTAGTTTATGCCACTGCACTCTGTGCAGCACCACTGCATGCCACTGCACTCTATGCTATGCCACTCTATTGTAAAACACTGCACTCTATGTCAATGCACTCTCCACCACTATATTCTACAGCATTCCTCTCTATGCCACTGCACTCTATCCCACTGCACGCTACATTCCTCTACATCACTGTACTCTACGCCACTCTATTCTACTCTGCACCACTTTATTGTGCATCACTGCTCTCTGCATCACTCTACCCTGCACCACACCATGATCCTGCATTCTATGATTGAGCACTGTACAACCCTGCACTCTACTCTGTATGATTACAGTCTAAGCCTCTGCACTCTACTCTACACCACTCAACTCTATGCCACTCTACACGACTACACTCTATGCCACTGAACTGTACACCTCTGGACTCTACCCTGCACTACTCCACTCTACCCTGCACCACTCCACTCTGTGCCTTTTCACTCTACACCATTCTAATCCACTCTGCGCCTCACTACTCTGCGCCATTGCATTCTATGCATCTGCAATCCCCTCTGCACCTCTCTACTCTGCCAATGGCCCTCGGAACTAGGCAGGTGTCCTCTTCCCAAATCATCTGTACGTAATCTGGGGATCACCTTTGACATTTCCTTGTCCTTGAAACCCCATGTTAATCAGGTATTAGGGGTCTGTTATGGGATTTTACGTATTCTTTGTAAAATTTTCAAATGTCCAAGGTCTTGTTATCAGCCGTTTAGACTACGGTAATGCCTTGCTCGTAGCTTTGAATGATGATCTGCTGACCAAGCTCCAGATTCTTCAGAACACGGCGGCAAGGCTGGTCCTTCATCTCCCTCAGAGATCTCCATCTGCCCCGAATCTTCGGACCCTCCACTGGCTTCCAATTCGTCAAAGATGTCAATTTAAAATTCTAAGTCTTGTTCATAAGTCAATGTACGGGGCTGGTCCACATTACCTTAAAAATAAACTTAAATGGTACTTACCTGGTAGAACTTTAAGGTCATACTCCAAACCATACTCAGCCCCGTATCCGAACCTCACGTAATGGAGGTCGCACCTTTTCATACCTGGCTACTATGGAACAAACTACCCGAACACATTTCCTCCACAACTGACCACAAATGTTTCCGCAAGAAACTCAGAACTTGTCTTTTTTCTTAGCAGCCTCTAGTCATGGACTGCTGGCTGACCTACCGTTTTCATTTGCTGCTAGCGCCATGAGACCTCAAGGTGATTTGTGCGCTATATAAGAACGTTTGACATTTGACACTCTACACCACTTTACTCAATACCAATGCACTCTCCGTCACTGCACTCTATACCAATCTACTGTCCACCATTGTATTTTATACCACTTCATTCTAGGCCACTCTCCTCAACTCTACTACACTACACTCCACTCCACAATACCCCACTCTGTGATGCTCTACTCCATTAAACTCTGCTTCACCACTTACACTCTACTCCACCCTATACCATTCCACTCTACAGCACTCTACTCTACTCTATGCCATTCTGACACTATTCCACTGTACAACGCTCTACACAACTCCATCTATGCCACTCCATGGCACTTTACTCCACTCTATACTATGGCACGCACACCACTCCACTGTACTCCACTCTAAGACAATCTACCTCACTCTACACCTCTTTTCTCTACAACACTCTACTCTACTGTATGCAACACCCTCTACGCCACTCCACTCTGCTCTAAACCTTGGCATGCTATTCGACTCTGATACTCAAATCTATGCCATTCTACCCTACAACATTCTACTGCTCCACAGAACTCCACAGCACTGTACACTACTTCATGACACTCCACTTCACTGTTCTCCATGCCAGTCAACTCTACTGTACGCCACTCCATATCATGCCACTCAACTCTACTTTATGCCACTCCACTCCAGGCACTCTCCTTTACTCCACGAACTTTTAGCCATGCTGAACAACAGCTACTCTGGTGGACAGCATTGCTAACACATATTAGCAAATCCAATAGCTCTTGCATAGGCGAGGCCTATTGGCTTTGTCAATGCTTGTTTTATTAACCATCTCATCACACTTTATTCATTTTCTTTAGCCAAACTTCACAGCAGCTGCAATGCTTTAGGGGATGGCAAAACATATTAGCAAGGCTAGTTGGTGAGACCTATTGACTTTGCTAATGCTTGTTTCGGATGTCAGTGACATACATGCTGATCCACAAATCAGTGTATTTATGGTACAATACGCTGTTGTGGTGCTATGTTTTGCTATGTTGCCAGATTTTCAACTGTGGTTTTCAGGAATCTTTCTAACTCTTTCTTGGTTCTGTATGGCAGGAGCATTAATCTAGTAAATTGCTATGTGTTTAATTAACAAACAGCTGGTTACTGGAAGTTTTCTATTCATGGTCCAGTATGGTGTAAGTATAGTTATCTACCATACATTTCCAAAACATGTGTTTGCTATATATAATGGGCTCTGATTGAGTCCATGTATTGCCAAAGGCAGAACTGTCAGTTACTTTAGGTATTATCAAAATGGGTAAGTCATGGATCTTGGAATTTTAAGGGACAGTCTTAAGGTTTTTGAGTGGGTCTGGGTATTATCAAGACCAAAGGTATTATTGTCTGAATAACAGGAGTAAATCTGTGGTATTTATTTGTCGCAAAAAACACAATATCATATTATAGACTCACTCTCCAGAAAATGGCCTGTCTTAGCATATATAGAACAAGCATTTGCAATGCAATGGGTCTCACATTTAGAACAGTTTGAGCTATTGACATTGTAAATGACAATGCCTTTTATTTTTGTTTTCGTTTTTAAAACATAAATAAAAGGTATTGTCATTTATAAAGCCAATAGCTTAAACTCTTGTATACCAAACATGTAGGCATTCTATGTATCTGTAGTGATAGTGATCTCACACCTATATCTGAAGTGATAGTGATCTCACACATATATCTACAGTAATAGTAATCTCACACCTATTTCTGAAGTAATGGTGATCTCACACCTGTATATCTGAAGTGATAGTGATCTCACACCTATATCTGCAGTGATGTTGATCTCACACCTATATCTGCAGTGATGGTGATCTCACATCTATATCTGCAGTGATAGTGATCTCACACCTATATCGGAAGTAATGGTGATCTCACACCTATATCTGCAGTGATAGGGATCTCAAACCTATATGTGCAGTGATCTCACACCAATATCTGCAGTGATAGTGATCTCATACCTATATTTACAGTGATGGTGACCTCACACCAATATCTGCAGTGATGGTGATCTCACACCAATATCTACAGTGATAGAGATCTCACACCTATATCTGCAGTGATGGTGATCTCACACCAATATCTACAGTGATAGAGATCTCACACCTATATCTGCAGTGATAGTGATCTCACACCTATATCTGCAGTGATGGTGATCTCACACCTATATCTGCACTGACAGTGATCTCACACCTATATCTGCAGTGATAGTCATCTCACACCGATGTCTGCAGTAATATTGATCTCACACCTATATCTTCAGTGATACTAATCTCACACCTATATCTGCAGTGATACTGATCTCACACCTATATCTACAGTGATAGGGACCTCACACCTATAACTGAGTGATGTTGATCTCACCTATATCTGAAGTGATAGTGCTCTCACACCTATATGTGCTGTGATGGTGATCTCACCTATATCTGCAATGATAGTCATCTAACACCTATATCTGCAGTGATAGTGATCTCACACCTATATCTGCAGTGATGTTGATCTCACACCTATATCTACAGTGATAGGGACCTCACACCTATATCTGCAGTGACGGTGATCTCACATCTATATCTGCAGTGATAGTGAGCTCACACCTATATCTGAAGTAATATCTGCAGTGATAGTGATCTCCCACCTATATCTGTTGTGATGGTGATCTCACACCTATATCTGCAGTAATTGTGATCTCACACCTATATCTGCAGTGATAGTGATCTTACGCCTATATCTGCAGTGATGGTGATCTCACACCTATATCTACAATAATAGCGATCTCACACCAATATCTGCAGTGATGGTGATCTCACACCTATATATGCAATAATAGTGATCTCACAACTATATTTGAAGAGATGGTGATGTCACACCTATATCAGCACTGATGGTGATCTTACACCTAGATCTGCAGTGATAGTGATCTCACACCTGTATCCTCATTGATAGTGATCTTACACCAATATCTGCAGTGATGGTGATCTCACACCAATATCTGCAGTGATAGTCATCTCACACCGAGGAGGAGAAGCAAGATGGCGGCCGCTACTACAGCCGTGTGAGGAGCTGCTCGTGTTCTGTCCGGTGATCCGACCTAGCCTGGCGTGAGTGTGGTGCTTGCTGCCGATCGTCGTCTGTGAGCTGGGAGCTGAGGCTGGAGGTTACACGGGGATTACAGAGGTGCCGAGGAGAAAAGATCAATTTGTTCTCCGCTTATTACGCGACATTGGAGCTACTGTTTTGAGCTGCGGGGGCCGTGCTGACTCTTACCCGCTGGTCGGCGGGACCCTGGTGCTTCTCAGCGTCCGCAGCGCTCCAACTGCGACCCATCGAATTTTCAGAATCAGCTGCTGCGGGGCGTGTGGAGGACGCAGCTTGGGCGTTTGTGTTGGTGACGTGCTTTGTTTGGAGGAGCACTTCCCAGGAATTCGCTGCTCCTGGCTACACTGTTGCAATTTAGTCTGTTTTCACTCGGAAGGCACTGCTGGTGTTTCAGACACACTGTGAAGCTAAAGGACGCGAGTAAAGGGGTTATCGGCAGTGCTCAGCAAGCGGCTGAATTTCAAAGCCCCTTGCAGTTTGCAATTGTAGCAGTTTTTTTTCTTTCTTTCTTTTTTTTTATCTACTGCAACGCTACGTTTGATTTAATAGAAGACACCTCTGGTGAGTGGAAAACATTTTTTTTTTAATCTGCTACATTGTGGTGCTTGAAACTTTCACTTAACAGCCAGCAAGCCAGAAAGTATCGAATCCATAGAAGTGATTTAAGTGACTGAATAAACTCTCTCTATCCTGTGATACACTATCTGAGATATATCTCTATTCATTTAACATGGCTCCTAAAGGTAGAGTAACAAAAAAAAATACCACTAATCTAGCTAACTATACAAATGCTGTAAATGCTGTAAATGCTGCAAATACCACTACAGCAGCAGACCCATAAAATCTCAATTTACAAACAAATGGAGTTTCTAAAGAGCCCACAATACCTGACTTATTTAAGAAAAAGCCTACAATTAACCCTAATAAAAGTACTACAATTGAACCGACCCCCTCTAAGGCTCCAGTGCACTCTAACCCCGAAAAGACCAATTTAGCCAATCAGCTAAAACTGACGCTGCTTTAGTTCCAGCTGAGGAAGACGTTGGCGCAAGAGGAGAAGCCAACGACGATGATGTAGTATCTGAGCTTTGCCTCGCTGTAGAGGGAGTTAGAGTTTCAGCTAGATCGAATGACCCACAACAACAACAACAGGATGCAGAGTCTATAGAGTCAGGGGGTCAATTTTTTTCAATGTCTGACTTATCAGTTGCGTCAGAAGGTGATTTTGAAGAAGAGCTTCTAAATGAGGAACACTCTCAGGTAAAAGATTGGGCGGATGATTGCAATCAAATTTCAGAGGAAGATATGCTTGGCTCTGATTTTCTAACTAATGAAGGAGCTTCAAACACGGTCCGTAAGGTCATAGAGGAAAAATCTAAGGAGAATATAACTGTCATGAATCAACCTCAATGGGATGGGGCCGGTGCAAATAATGAATCAGATCATGAAAACTCTGAAACTCCTGAGTTATTAGAGGAAACTGAGGAGATCACTTTAAAGTCCATATATAAGCTACAGGCCTCAAAGTATCGTATGATTCTAACTCAGAGAGAAGAAACCAAGGCAGAGGGTCTTCGGACTCAGGGAGCTGTACGTAAACGCCAAAATGTTGTTCGACGATTGGCCAAGTCTAGCACGGACACTAATTTGAGACTGCAAGAGACTGAAACACGTATATCGGCGGTAGAGGATGAGTTAACGCTACAAAATAACTCAATCAAAGACTTGGATAGTACTAGGCAAGATGTGGACTGGAAACTAACGGATTTAGAGAATCGTGCTTGGCGCAATAATCTACGTATCTTGGGAGTTGGTGAAAAGTCAGAAGGGAAGGATGCTCGAAGTTTTGTAGTAGATTTGCTCTTGGATGCTTTTCAGGATCTCACTGGATGGGACTGGGATAAAAAAATTATAAGAGCCCATCGGTTCCCATTTAATCAAAAACCAGATCAGGAAGGGAGGAACAAACATCCAAGAGCTATTCTCATTTGTGTGCAGAACTATCTGCTCCGTGAGATCTTATATGATTTGGCAAAACCATCTAAACCCAGAAAAGGCTTGGGGCACGAATTCTTTGTTAGACCAGACTTCTGTGCTGCAACTGTTCAACAACGTTGGAGACTAAAACAGCTTATGGCACCAATGCAAGCTAAGGGGGGTCAAACTTTCTTACTCAATCCTGCTAAACTTAAAGTTGTGCATAAGGGAAGAACCTTATTTTTTGTTTCGGAGATAAAAGCGCAACAATACTTAGAAAGTATGTAATAAGTGTTATAGGAATGAGGTCATGTTTAACATTGTATTTAGTTTGAATGGGCTGACCCCGTAGCAGTGTGCTCTGCTATTTAACTGCTTTCTTTTTTTGCTGTCTTTCTAGTTCTAGTTCTAGATGCACTCTATTTGTTTTTTTTTGCTATTTTGTCAGGAGGGTCAGACCCGGGCGGAACTCATAGCTGACACTCACATACCATCAATGAGGGCAATAGCCCTTACGCTTCTGGTGGGGGGGGTGGAGGGGGAAGGGAGGGGTGGGGGGGAACAAAGGGGGTGGTGGGTGGGGAGAAGTCTTTCTTTCGGGGTGCAAGGTTATACAGTTGGAAGACGTATTTGTTTTTTGTTTAAGATTCACTTCTGGCAGATATCGAATTTCGGCAGTTGTTGCTCATGTGTTTCTGCTTAGTCAAGTTTATTTAAAAATGACTTATAATGGCTAAATTATCGATATACTCTATCAATGTATGTGGTTTGAACGATAAAAGAAAAAGAGGTATAATGGCCCAGATGTTAATAACTATGCGGGTGGATGTAGTTTGCATTCAAGAGACCCATATCGCCTGGTCTAACAGAGGGACCTTAAGAGATCTTGGGTTGGAAGTGGTAGGGTGTTCTCGTCAGAGTTCTACAACAAGAGGGGTCACAATACTCAAGAGGCGTGGAATGGGGGAAGTAAAAAGAGTTAAAGAGGATTTAACTGGACGATGGGTGATTGCTGAACTTAAAGTTGGAGGACTAAGTGTTACTATATGCTCCATGTATGGATCTATATTGGATGACTCTGGTGCGCTTGATCTTCTAAGTGTAGAGCTGGCACAATGGTCACCCAATATTATTTTTTGTGGAGATTTTAATCTACATTTGGAAGAAACATTTGATATTCATAGTAGTACTCCATATAAGGGTAGGAAGAAGAAGGTATTTACAGCACTTAAAGGGATCATCCAAGAGTACAGACTAACTGATGTAGGCCATGAGAAAAGAAGAGGAATGTTTGGGCACACTTTTTTTTCTGCACCCCACCAAAGATTTTTTAGATTAGACTACTTTTTTGTATTTAAGGGATTATATAATGATTTAGCGCAAGTAGAATATGAGGTCCTTCCGAAAGTTATTTCAGACCATAATCCTTTAATACTCAAGTTTGCACTGAATATCGCTAACACCACTCGCATATGGTCCTTTGATCGTAAATTACTGTATGATCCATCCTATGTTGACCGCATGAATGTTTGGATTCCGGAATTCTTTTCTAATAATAAAGGCACTGCATCACCAGAAATAGTTTGGGATGCCTTTAAATGTGGGGTTCGGGGTGAAACACTTAGTTATTCATTAAGCAAACAAAAGGAAGCCAGAATCCAGGAAACTTCTGAAATTAAAAATCTTAGATCTTTAGAGGTCCAACTTATGCGAGCATACAATCAAGGTTTACCTACTGAAACTATTATAAAGAAATTAACAGCTCTAAAAACCACGATTTACCAACGATTTGCTACGAAATTTGCGCAACAAGTCTCTGCATTCAGGACAGAGCTATATGAAGTGGGGGGAAATTCGGGCAAATTATTGGCAAAGAGGGTGAGACAGAAAGCAGCTTTTGCTAGTATTGATAAAATAAATAACCATACAGGAACGACAGTTAGCAAAATGGAAGATATTCTGAGAGTCTTTAGTGATTTCTATTCCAAACTGTACGCGGATGATGATCGCCCTGATTGTTTAGACCAGATTAATCAGTTTGTTGACCCAGTACTGAATACTACCCTATCTAATGAAGAGAAGGAGAAATTAGATCTACCATTTTCCTGGTAGGAGATCGAACTTTCCCTAATGTCTTTAGCTTCAGGAAAAGCCGCAGGACCCGATGCTATTCCGTTAGAATTTTATAAATTCTTTAGGAATGCGTTAAAATCAGAATTATTGGATTTATGTTTGAATGCACAGCAAGGTAACTCCCCTCAATCATGCAATGACTCTATTATTACAGTGTTTCTTAAAAAAGGCAAACCTCCGTTATTACCCTCATCTTTTCGCCCTATTTCACTTATAAATTCTGACAGTAAAATTTTTTCTAAAATCTTAGCGGTTAGACTTTCCAATATTATTTCCCCTTTAGTTTCTAAGTATCAACATGGGTTTATCCCAACTAGAGATACCGCCGATCACATTCGACGTGTGATTTCCTTTTTGGATTGGTCCCAAGCAACTCGGTCTAATATTGGACTCGTATTTTTAGACGCTGAGAAAGCTTTCGACCGGGTTGCTTGGGATTATCTCTGGGAAATTCTGCACAGGAAGGGATTAGGACAGGGGATCATCAAAGCATTGAAAACTTTGTATATCACCCCCAGAGCGTATATTCGCATCAATGGGCAATTATCATCACCTTTATTAATTTCCAGGGGTACCCGTCAGGGATGTCCCTGTTCTCCCCTACTTTTTGCTTTTTATATTGACCCTTTAATTAATCGTTTTTTTTTGGAAGCCAATATCAAACCCATACATCTAGCTAATAATAACTATCGAGTCCTTGCTTACGCCGATGATATTGTGATTACTACTACAGACGTTCAAACAGCCTTACCTATCATTGACCAGATTGCTAAACAGTTCGGGTTTTTTTCGGGTTATAAACTCAATTTGGAAAAGACTCAAGTTTTGTGCTCAGGAGAAAACCCACCAGCAAATATTTCTACCACTTCAGAAGTCACATATTTAGGAATTAAAATTTCGCTACCTATAGAAAAGATTCCAGAGCGTAACTTAAATCCTATTATAACCCAAATCAACACCTCATTACAGCGTCTTGATCATTTAATGTTATCAATCTTTGGTCGACTTAACATTTTAAAAATGCTGGTCTTACCGAAGGTCCTATACCTATTTCGTACAATTCCTCTGGATTTCCAATTACATTCCTTTAAAAATCTAGAAAGAACCGCATTTCGATTTCTGTGGGGCTATAAACGTCACAGAAAAGCTGCTAAGAAAATGAGTCTTAGCAAGGAATGTGGCGGATGGAATGTCCCTTATTTTCTTTTTTATTACTTTTCTGCTGTTTTACAATACATTGGCCCCTTAATTTTGGGTGATAGAGTTGAACTTGTAGATTGTCAGACCCCATCAATTTACCAAATGATTTTGGGTGAGAAAGTTAAGGGTAGCTTTTTGAGAATAGTAGAACCCAGCTTTCACAAAAAAACCAAATATAAGACGCTGAAATCAGCTTTTGGAGTTTGGCAGAAAATTCGAAAACACATTAAACTAGTGAAATTAAATTTACATCAATGGAGTTATTTCCAGAAATTTTTTATGATTTAATGATGTATAGGTGGCAGCAGAAAGGAATAAAGCATCTGGGTGATTTATTTTATAACGGGCAAATGATGTCGTTTCAGGATTTAATGACTAATTTTTCTGTGGGAAGAAATTATTTTTTTAAATATTTACAACTTCGTAGCTTCCTACAGAATCATCCATCAATTCCTCAAGTTAAAATTCCTTTACTAGAGCTTTTACAAAAAAACCCTCAGATAGGCGCTATATATTTAAGCCTAATGCAGGAATACGGGGATGATTTAGGCCAATGTCAGATTAAATGGGCTAACAGTCTAGGTATATTGGATGTTGATGTCTTATTGTCGATTAAAATGGCTGCAGAGTGTCTCATAACTGGGATGATGAAATCCCAACATTTCATGTGTATCCATAATCTTTATTATACTCCAAGTAAAGTAGTTAAATGGAGCACGACGGTAGGCACGAATTGCAGTCGATGTGGATTGTATGCAGCTGATGAATTGCATATGTTTTTTCTTTGTTCTAAATTATCATTGCTGTTTCAACAAATCGAAACTTTTTTATCTATTATTTTGAAATGTAACATAAAGTTAACTAATGAATTAGTATTACTTGGTATAGATCACACTGTTACTAGGCCCAGACCAATTTCTTATTTGCTTTTTCTCTGCATGGCCGCAGTCAGATCCTGTATTACTAAAGAATGGATCAGTCAGGATCCCCCCACGTTCTTTATGTGGCGGGAAAAATTATTATTTATGTATAATATGGAATCTGCTATCTATAAGCTTAAGGGGGTTAAAAAAAGAATCATGGGGGAAAAAATTTGGGCACCAATTGCCGAGTGGATCTAATTTTATGTATTTTATATTTGTTCTTCCATTTTGTACTCTGTTAAAAAATTATTATATATTTTGTTCTTCTTTTTTTGAAGATACTGTGTTATTCTGCTTATTATTATGCTTTGCTGTATTCCCTTGCAATAAAACAATAAAACTTTAAAAAAAAAAAAGATGGTCATCTCACACCTATATCTGAAGAGATGGTGATCTCACACCTATATCTGCAGTGATGGTGATCTCACACCTAGATCTGCAGTGATAGTCATCTCACACCTTTATCTGCAGTAGTAGTGATCTCACACTTGTATATGAAGTAATGGTGGTCTCACACCTATATCTGCACTGATAGTGATCTCACACCTATATCTGCAGTGATGTTTATCTTACCTATATCTGAAGTGATAGGTATCTCACGCCTATATATTCGAAGAGATGGTGATCCCACACCTATATCTGCAGTGATATTGATCTCACACTTATATCTGAAGTAATGGTGATCGCACACCTATATCTGCAGTGATGTTGATCTCACCTATATCTGCAGTGATAGTGATCTCACACCTATATCTGAAGTAATATTTACAGTGATAGTGATCTCACACCTATATCTGCAGTGATCGAGATCTCACAGCTATATGTGCAGTGATAGTGATCTCACATCAATATCTGCAGTGATGGTGATCTCACACGTATATCTGCAGTGATAGTGATCTTGCACCTATATCTACAGTGATAGTGATCTCACACCTATATTTGCAGTGATAGTGATCTCACACCTATATCTGCAATAATGGTGATCTCACATATATCTGTAGTGATAGTGATCTCACACTTATATCTTGAGTAATATCTGCAGTGATAGTGATCTCACACCTATATCTAAAGTGTTAGAGATCTCACACCTATTTCTGCAGTGATCGTGATCTCACAACTATATCTGAAGTAATGGTGATCTCACCCCTTTATCTGCAGTAATAGTGATCTCACATCAATATCTACAGTGATAGAGATCTCACACCTATATCTGCCGTGAAAGTGATCTCACACCTATATCTGCAGTGACAGGGATCTCACACCTATATCTGCAATGATGTTGATCTCACCTATATCTGCAGTGATAGTGATCTCACACCTATATCTGAAGTAATATTTACAGTGAAGTGATCTCACACCTATATCTGCAGTGATCGAGATCTCACAGCTATATGTGCAGTGATAGTGATCTCACACCAATATCTGTAGTGATGCTGATCTCACACCTATATCTGCAGTGATAGTAATCTCACACCTATATCCGCAATAATAGTGATCTCACACCTATATCTGCAGTGATAGTGATCTCACACCTATATCTGCAGTGATGTAATCTCACCTATATCTGTAGTGATAGTGATCTCACACTTATATCTTAAGTAATATCTGCAGTGATAGTGATCTCACACCTATATCTGAAGTGATAGTGATATCACACCAATATCTGCAGTGATGGTGATCTCACACCCATATCTACAGTGATCGAGATCTCACACCTATTTCTTCAGTGTTAATGATCTCACACCAATATCTGCAGTGATGGTGATCTCACACCTATATATGCAATGATAGTCATCTCACACCTATATCTGAAGAGATGGTGATCTCACACCTATATCTGCAGTGATGGTGATCTCACACCTATATCTGAAGTAATGGTGATCTCACACCTATATCTGCAGTGATGGTGATCTCACACCTAGATCTGCAGTGATAGTGATCTCACACCTGTATCTGCATTGATAGTGATCCCACACCAATATCTGCAGTGATGGTGATTCACACCAATATCTGCAGTGATAGTCATCTCACACCTATATCTGCAGTAGCAGTGATCTCACACCTATAATTGCAGTGATAGTGATCTCACACCTATATCTACAGTGATAGGGATCTCACACCTATATCTGCAGTGACGAGGCACTCACACATATGTCTGCAGTGATGGTGATCTCACATCCATATCTGCAGGAATAGTGATCTCCCACCTATAGCTGCAGTGATAGTGATCTCACACCTATATCTGAAGTAGAGGTGATCTCATATCTATATCTACAGTGATAGTGATTTCACACCTATATCTGCAGTTACAGGGATCTCGCACCTTTTTGCTGTTAGCACATCACTACATCAAGTCCCAGCGAAAGGAGCCCCTTGGCGTGAAGGGGTGTCTTGAGCCCTCAATAAACAACAAAGGAAGGCTGGACTCTGGTGTTGAGCAGGGACTGGTTAAAGAGAGCCTCGGCAGCTGGCAGAGGGGGAGATGTTATGTTAAAATTGTTATGTTAAAATTCTTGTAAAGCGCACTTACACCCAACGATTTCATGGCGCTGTGAGCAAAAGAGGACAAACAGTCAGAAATCAAGGCAACAGAGAGAATGAGTTTTTAGTCATAAGCTTTACAGAACAAGAAAGTTTTCAGGAGGGACCTAAAATGGGCATAAGAAGTGGTAAGTCTGAGCTCCAGAGGGAGTGCATTCCAGCGCGAAGGGGCAAGAAACGAAAATCTGAGGCCAACATGCTTTTTGCGCTTAAAAGTGTAGTCGTGAGGAGGGCGAGATGGGAGGAACGAAGGTTGCGCGATGGGAGGTAGTGGTGAAGGAGAGAAGAAATAAAAACCGGGCTTAGGCCGGCCAAGGCTTTAAAGGTGATGCAACCTAATTTAAATTCACAGCGTTTGGCCACTGGGAGCCAGTGAAGGGTTTTAAGCAGGGGACGAACATGGTGGTGTCTGGGCTGATGAAAAATTAATCTCGCAGCCTGGTTCTGTACCAGCTGCAAACGGTTCAGCTGGTATGCAGGAATTCCGACATAGAGGGAGTTAGCGTAGTCGATCCTGGAGATTACGAGTGCCAGAAGGGCCAGGGTAAGGGCCTCTGTAGTGAGGAAGCGAGATATTTTTCGGATCTTTCGAAGGTGGAAAAAGCTAGAAGAGATCACAGCATTAATATGGGGCTTCATCGAGAGGTCCTTATAAATAATAACTCCCAGACTCTTAGCAGAGTCGACAGGGTGAGGAGGAGAGCCAAGACACGAAGGCCAGAAGTTGGAACTCCAAGGATTGGAGGCGCCCCCGATCAAGACCAACTCGGTCTTGTTGGGGTTGAGCTTTAGATGATTTTCTCCCATCCAATCACTGATAAGTCACAAGGTGGACTGAAAGTTGTGAATTGATTGGTCAGAGGAATCAATGTCAAAAACCAACTGAATGTCATCCGCATAATTATATGTGGTGACATTGCTATCACGTAAAGAACAAATAAGGGGAGTGAGGTACAAATTAAAAAGGAGGGAAGAAAGGGAAGAACCCTGGGGGACACCACATGTCAACTTAATTTTATCCGCTGAAAAGTGGGAGAGGCGAACTGCCTGGTGCCGATTGCTTAAAAAGGAGCGAACCCACTCAAGGGCTGGCCCCTGGATGCCGGCATCTCTGACACGGCCGACCAGAATATCATGTCGACCGTGTCAAAAGCAGCCGACAAATCCAAGAGCACCAAGGCCTGGCTAATCTTAAGGTCCGCCCCTCTCCGCAGCTCCTCCATCACTGAGAGTATGACTGACTCAGTCGAATGGGCGGGTCTAAAACCAGCCTGTTGGGAATCAAGGAACTGGGTATGTTCGATGAAGGAGCTCAAAAGGTTAGTGACATGGGCCTCCAGAACTTTACTAAGGAAAGGAAGGAGGGAGATAGGACGAAAGTTACTCATCAGAGACGGATCGGCATTAGGCTTCTTTAGGATTGGTACCACTTCGGCGGTCTTAAAGGAGTCGGGGACCAGACCGAGTCAAAGGGAGTTGTTGATAAGTGTCAGGTACGGCTTTGGACAGGCAGTGAAGGCCTCCCGCAGGACATGGTGCGCACGTGTGCGCTGGAGGCAGAGGGGCAGATGGTGTATGTATATCAGTACAGAAATCTGTTTAAACTAAACATTAGATTTAGAGTGAGCAAACATACAGTAGTGTTTACGTTTTATTTCTGTGTTGACTGTGCGCTGTGCTGTTTTGTAATGTCGTCACTGGCAGACATAATCACAAAAACATGATCCTTCACTACACGCCTTCTCTAGATAAGAAATACCCTCATGACAGCCGTTAAGCAAACGATCCATTCCGGATGGGCCATCCCAAAAGGATACAGGATGGTAACAAAGAAGACTCATTATCAATCGGAAGCCACCGTTTAGCATAAACGATGATGCCAGCCAATGAAAATGATGGGCGGGCTTCAAGTCCCCTTCTGAAATCTCCTCTACCACAATGTCTTTCAGTGCGATAAGCGCATGCGCGTTGCTCTGCTAGGCGATACCTAAAAAGCGAGACTATGCAAGCTTTAATTAAATGAATCAAGTAACAAAAATGGCTACTTGAAATTTAAGATGCAAAATAGTCACAAGGTTGTATGCATTAAATTATGATGAGGGTAAAATTGTACCACACTATATTGCGAGGTCAAATTCAGTGACCAAGTAACGTGTGGGCATGATCCTTGAAATATTCTGTGGAGTTTTTTCCAAGGCAATGTACACTTTTAGTGCATTCTTTAAATTCTTGGAACAGAGCAGTTTGATAGCAATATTCCTTATGGTGTTTTTGAACCAAGGCACAGTATTTTTGATGCTCATTATTCATCTGGTCATTGTATTTGTGATGTGCCGTACTAGCTGTGTTTCAATATTGTTTTAGGCTGAACATGTTTGACTGTTACGCAAACATATTTTAGTAGGGCACAAATCATTCTACATGGGCAAAATATGCAGGAGAGGGCAAAATAGATGCTGTGTATGTTACAGAGGGCATCTACATTAGGGTAGTGTTCCAAAATGTGAATCATGAAATCAATTTGCATGGTTCCTGTCAGGCCATCTTAAGCTCAAAAGCCTAAATACGACCTGTCTGTTTGGGACATGTGACACTGGAGCTGCCATTCAGTTGTTCTTTTATGCTCTGCTAATGTCCAGACTACATTTTGATGGAGAACCTGGCCCATATATATCACACCACTTGTGCATATATCAATTGGAATATGTGTCTCAAATTGCAGTACTAGTAGGTGCCGCTGGCACAGGTAAGGGTGGAGGGTGGCGGGCAGGATATAAGTCAATAGACAACGGGATAGGTAAAATTGAATAACCCCTTACCTAGTGCTTACCGCATTGCCAACTCTGCGATACGGTGAGCGCAAGGTAAGTGTTTTTTAAATGTTTTAATTTCATTTGACCTTTCCTGTCATCTGTCGATTTCCCCACCCTGCCCGACAGCTCTTACCTCTGCCAACTGTGCCTGAGTACTAGTGTCCATTTTTACAACAAATGTCTTGGGGATGCCCACTAAAAATCTTGCTAAAAGGGGTTTTGACATATGCATAGAAGATGTATTGCCTCATTGAAGCAGCTGTAGAGTCAACTCTCAAAACAAGAATAAACAAGTCCTTATGTTTTGTTTTTTGTATTGTAATGCTATAGTGGGATGAATATGACGTTATGATTCGTTTTTAGTTATAAGATTTGTTGTGGCTGTAGGAGCCTTTGCCAGCCAGCTCTAAAACTCCAATTAAAGTTTGGCTGATGGCCAACCAGTCTACCAGCATGATGAAATACACCTTTGCCATCTCTGAGGTTGACTCCCCACTCCATTTTGCATTTCCCACTACTAGTAAAACATCTATGTGCATGGTGGTTCTGTCATCACCAGTATGAGTCCAGAATATATATCCCAAAGTGGGTAAGCACCTAAGATGTTGGGATAATCCTCTTAATTAAAAATTGGGGCTAACCACTCAGGATCAGGTAGACCTGTCTGGTGCCATTTCCAGAGGCATCATGTCCGCTCGATTGATAGTTCCCATGGCAGAGCCAACAGTGGCTTTAGCATCTGGACGACCACCCTGGAAGCTCAACCGTTGCTGCGCCCTCTAAATCGGGTCCATAGCTGACAGGACTCTCTTTGCCTTCACACTATGGGCCTCATTGCAGTTGAGAACTTAGAGCCTGATTTAGTTGTTGGTGATCTTGGGACCCACGCTGCATTTTGGCGGTCCGACCGCCTGCATACCTGGTGGTCTGACCACCTGATTAAGATGGAGGTAGTGAGACCGCCATATGACCCACTCCAGACCACCGCCAAAATCTGAGCTCCCGTGGTAGCCATGGTGGGAAGAGTGGCAGTCTATGGTGGCACTGCTGGCATGGACACCGCCATCAGGATTACAACTTGCCTCTCCACCAACCTTTTCATGGCGTGACGCCGCCATGAAAAGGTTAGCAGAAAGGCAGTTTTGAGGGGTGAAAACATGTCTCTAGGGTGAGTATGCCCTGGAGACATGTTTACGGTGACACCTATATGTGCCCTTATACCGTCTGCAAGGTTGTGCGCACTGTTGCGCCTTCAGACGTTGCTGCAGGGAAATCGTGCGTCCGACCACCCAGATGCATTTCATCATGGTCGTCATTTTCTGTAGCTCTTAACTAGAGCCTCAGCATTCAGCCACCATGATTGCGCCACAGGCACACCGTCAACCCTGCGGTGATATTGCAATATGGCAATCGGAATGCCGCCTGCTTGTCTGCGTTTTCCCAACCGCCTTGGGCTGGCGGGGTGCTCGCCAACAAATAAATCAGGCCCTTAATTCTGATGTGGCTGGTAATCAATTACTGGTCCCATTGGAATTATGAGATACGTGGCAACACAGTAAATCTTTTTCCTGGAAATGTTGGCTGCAGAATTCAGCTGAAATCTCCAGGTGAAAGTCCATGCCGAAATGAGGACTAACCAGTCGAATCAGACCTGGAACTACTGATTCCAAGGTACATCCTCATTTCTTATTATTCCCCTAGGGTCCAACTCACAACGAGCTGGATTTTCCACACCCCTTTATTTTCTTACTGATGCCCTTGGTATTTTTAACTCTGGGGGTCAGAAAATATCAGCCCGTTTCTCAGGCTTCTTGTAATGATGACTACTGTGTGTACATTTCCCTAGATCACTAAAGATTTATGGGGCATCTAATAATTTTAAATGTGAGATTGCACTTGTTACCTACTGAACGGAATGCTAGCTCACGGGTTCTCATGTGAAACTGAATACTGAGCCTCGAAACTGTATGATATATTTTTCACAGTTTAAATAAAGATGGAGTGTTCGTGCTGAGTTGTTTGATAAAAGAACAACACTTTGCTAAGAAATTAAATCATACACATACAATAAAGAGACACATGAACCAGTAAAAATTATGCAATAACCAAAGTATTACCTTATAAATACGTAGCACCATTGAGTTCCCACTTTATACTGTTCGTCATGTCCAGACCTCTTTCTGCTCTCATAGGAAGCAGGCACCAATGTTATACATTTGGAACGAATCCAAGTACCTTGCCTATCTTCTAAAATGTTATATTATTTACTATAACTTCTTCCTAGTAAAATTATGATTAAAACACAAAATAATGAATTGAATCTGCGGTGGTGTATTTTTCTCTTTTTCTTAAGGTGCTAATAGATTAGCACCTTAATTTTGAATTCCTAATTATTTCCGTTCAATACTTTTTTCCCAGGATGCCTGCCTTCTCTCCTAGTTGTGGACTATAGTTTCAATAGCACCTTTAAATGTGTACTTATTGAAATCCAAATCTGCAGCTGAAGCCAGGCCATTTGCTATTTGTTCAGGAAGTACTGCTTGTGGTTAGATAGGTTTTAAGCCTGGGAGAAATTCGAGCGTAAACCCATTAAGGATAAGAGACCAGGCACAACCACTCCTCCCCTTCCTTGAGTTCTGGATTTGGAAAGCAATCGAGCCAGCTACGTTCTGGACCTGTAAAGAGCAAGGCAGGATCAATAGACACCCAAATGTGGCCTGCAGACGCCCAGCCCAAATATAATAGTTTTAGGTTTGTGCTCTGTGCAAAAGTATCAATAGGTTAAGGGGGCACCTAGAAAGGTCAAGGTGGGAAGCTGGTTTCACAAAGGTAACAGATTTTGGATCACCAAACTGATTCAGAGGAATTTTTATTACAATTTTTCGTGCAAGCATTCCTTGTATTCCCAAGAGTTTAAAATGTTGCAAGTTAGTTTCATGAAGGACTAAATAAGTACTATATGGTAATCATTGTAAATATAGGAAGCACACCCCTTCTTAGAATTTGAGAAGCTCTACTGTTCCAGCGGTAATGCTGGCTGATGTTTTAAATAGTGGTCTTCTTCTCCTTTCCATATTTCTAATAAACTGAAAAGTAAATGGTGGGACTTACTATAAGATTTTATATTAAGCATGAGGGATTATGGTCCCTGCCCGCACTCCTCAGTCCCCACTACCTCCTGATCACTTGGAGGGCCCATGTGTATCGAACATTCATTAGAAGGTCCCCCTTTAGGGGTTGGCCCCACATGTCCAGTCCACAGAATAGCTGGAGGAATCCTCAGTTCAAGGGTCTCCTGCAAGGGGGACGTCGTTAGCACTGAAGAAGGCTGTTGCAAGTTAGATCACCTCAAGCCAGCAGACGCAGCAATTTGAGATCTATACTGCAAAAATGAGCAGGCGGCCCGAGGGTGAAGTCGGGGACCGCAGTAACCATTAGTGAAGCCCTGAGAGGAGAGTCTCTCTGCTTCATCTCCCGAGAGCTGCGCTGTGCTGCTGCAGAGCTCAAGTCCTAAGCACTGAGGTGTAAGCGGCACCATACCTCGCTGTTTGGCAGTGGCGGAACCACCGTAACCAATTGAGAGCGTGGCGAAGGATGGCAGATCCCTGGTGAATCTTTAGAGTTCCCATCTGCAAGTGCTGTACCTGTGGCCATTCCATTAACATTGAAGATGCCCAGCCTTCGAGTGCAGTACCTGTGGCCGTTTTGAGGGGATGCCGGAAGGCGGTCCTAACGGTTGCTGGGCCTCCTTGAAGCTGCCTGCAGCTGTCTTATGAGGAGACCGTGGGGAGGCAAGAAGATGGGCCCAGTGAGTGCTGTGCCTGTTTGAAACAGACAAATTGGACACTGTGAGCCTGAAGGTCAGCAGACTCTGCCCTGTCTGTTTGAATCCCACAAATTGAGTACTTTGTGCCTAACGGATCCCCAATGACCCTGCTAAGGCCCTACCTAAACGTGGCAGACTCTGGAAATCTGATGGGGAGAGTCATCGCCCAGTTTCCCTCGACACGGTAAGGTTAGTGCTGGAGCTGAAATACGTTGAGGAGTGTGTGGCGTCAAGCTAGAGTTGTGTTCTGTCATGAGTCGCGTGAAGTCGGGGTATCAAAGTAAAGACTGACAGTGTGTTCTAAAGTGTTAATATGCGTATTGAATCAAAGGCTGCCATGGTACATCACAATAAAGGCAGGTGCTACTGTAACTGGCTCTGCTTTGCATTGAAATAAAAAAAAGAGTTTTGAGCCCTGTGAAGCTGGGATTTAAATAAACAGCCACAGTGTTTTGAGCGATGTGGTGTTCTGTCAGGAGCCGTTGACGTTCACCAATGACTGCAAGTGCAATTTAAGTTGTATTGAAATAAACAAAAGGGAATGAGGTTAGTCCTGGCGTTGAAGTTGGGAGAGCGAGACTCAGGAATGTGTGTAGTCAGAAAGCGCAGTGCTCTTGACGACTTGCGGCAGCTGAATATCTAACTGTTGGCATGACAAGGCTGCTGTTTGAAACGACTGTGGCATAAAAATATAAGGAAGGACTTAAGATTAGTGCTGACACTCCAGAAGTCAGAGTGCCACTCCTGCATGGCAAGGCTGTCACTTGAAACCACTTAAGGACACACACAGTTGCCCAGGTAATAGGCAGCAGACCGCAGCTCAAAACAGCAGAGCAAGCAGCAAAGTGGCAGTTCCTCCTACAGCCCAGCAATCAGCAGGCAGCAGGCCAAAGCAGAAAATCAGTTAGCAAAGTGGCAGTTCCTCCTGCAGCGCAGTTCCTCTTCTTACCATTCTCCTCAGAACCTAAAAGTGAACTGATACCATGGTGCCAGAGGCCCAATACTTATACCTATTTTAGTCTTTGAAATAGGCAAACTTCAAAGAGACCTTTGATCTTCACAAGGTACCTGCTCTTCTTTTCCTGGACCGAGACGCACTACAGGGGAGAATGTAGCTCTTTGTGTTGAGACAGTCACAGCCCTATTGAGGTACAAGTGTCGGCTCCTCCCTCTCACTCTAGCTCAAGGAGACCCATCAGCCTGGTGATGGGCCATCAGGATATGCATAGTTGAAGGAACAGTGGTCCCTAAGCATCAGTTTTGAAAACAGTATTTACTGGAAACCTAATAATTCCCATGAACTGTCCCAATGACTTTACAATTACAATTTATTTACAAAGATAAAACCTGCAAAACAATGTTAAGAGATATACCCTTACTGGGTAAACCCAAAACAGGTGTAAAAAACTTGAGAAAAAATAAACAACATACAGGAAAAAGACAGGGAGTGGCCAAGAATCATATACAAAAGTAAGGTCACTAATTAAGAGAAACAGTTTACTTCTTCGCCCAAGGGGGCCTGAGCGTATGTTGACAGCGTTTCGATCTTGTATCAATATGGGATCATCAACAGGACAAATTATCCTATGCCTGAGAAACAACTAGTAAATTATACATTTAAACACCTGAAATGGAAAGGGGAAGGAAAAAGAGGGTTACATTGAACTAAGAGTGCTCTGTCCAGGAGAAATATCATTCAGGGAAGTTAGCTATGCATGCAGGGCCTGGGAGCTCATGCCAAGGGTTCATGCTAACTTATTACTACATAGTATAGGTGAGTGGGGTGATCTGAACCTGTCAAAAACAGGGTAATACGTGTTCAAGTTAACATTTTATACTGAGTGAAAGTGAGCGGTGTGAGCCAAAAATCATTAAGTGACATGACATTGAGGATTGAAGTCTTTTATCGTGAGCTACACATGACGATTTATATGTACCGACCTGGCATCACATCAGTGAGGCCCAGTGTGGCCAGTTTGGTAATCATCAGCTACCACTGTAAACGCAATTGGTATCATGAATAAGGGCACTGGGTTGCAGTTTGAAGGTAAACATTACAAACAATTGGAATACCTAATCGATGTTAAGAAAATATAATATAGCCCTCTGTTCCATACACTAGTCTATGCCAACAAAAAAGGACTTCAGAGCAGCTGGTGGGGTCCAATTGTATTCCAATAAATGAACACAGTATTGAGCCTAAAAGGAATATCAGTATGTGAATGAAGAAAATCAGAGGTGGCGGTGTATCAACCGAGGCCTTAAAGCCTATGCACCCTTACAAAGGAGTCCCGGTCTAGGGTGGGAACTCCAGCAACCATGCGTTGCTAAATGTCTTGGATAATTCAAGCGCCACAAGTGTAGCACAGATAGTGGAAACCATCAAAGTTAATCTGGTCCCACTCATAGTGAACGTTTGGCTGCACTACTCTTGAAATTGTACTCTCAGCTGCCAAATGCTATAAGGAATGCTAAATGGCATGGATAAATCACGCTCTACAAGTATAGCATGGACAGTGAAAACCGCCAAAGCGTACCATGCTGTATCAGCTCATACACATGTAACATTATATAGTTTGTGGTCCTGCTGGCCATTACTACTTCAACTTTTCCCACTGCACAGTGCATTGTCACTTGTCCCATTTCAAGAGTTTGCTTTTAGAGTATACGTTTGGGTGTGCCGCCGTTCGCAGCAGGCGTTGGTTTCTGTTTGAGCGTTACTGGTTATACCCTCCTGTTAATCCCTACAAGGCACGAGTAATGCAGATTATCATTCCTGAGCAAGTAAAAAGGGGTGAGTGGGACGGAGGGCAGGGGACAGTTTACCCTACATACAATACACGTGACAATATGAATCTTCACCGTAATACTAGATTCCTGACCCTAAATGTGACCGTTGATAGTCTGTATACGCTTTCTGCAAATGACAGCAGGCACATATTTGCTTCCTGCAAGAGACTCATCTCATTGACGTATCTCATTGACTGTGAACTTCAGCGGTTCAGCAAGCTCTGGAGGGGCCAGATATTATGGCACAGTATACTCATATGCATAAGGAGCCTTACTATGGATCAATCTATAGACACCCTATCAGACCCTTCGATTGTGATTGATAAGGAAGGTAGATATGTGTTTGTAGAAGGCCAACTAGATGTTAATCTAGTCCTTTTGGGATGTAAATACATCCAAAACTGTGTCAAAGCCTGAATATATTTAAGTGCTGAATCTGAGATAAATTAACAAAACCAAGAGTATGGGAACTACTTGGTGCAACTTTGGCGTAGTTTTTGCCTACACTGTGAATATATTGAAGCACTTTAAACGTACTGCAAAGCTCTATATATTCACACTGTAGTCAAAAAGAAATTCGATGTTTAGTTTTTTAATGCCACTGAAAATCTGAGGCCTCCACAGGCCATACACTGCATATTAAAGGTCCCACCTGTGACTGGCTGTGTGTGCATAGAAAACAGGATGAGATAAGTAAAGATTCACCGGGCGTATAGTAGTTGAATATCCAAGTTTACCTTCAGCACTTAGCTTTCCAACCAGCTCCTGCTTCAACTATTCAAAGAATTCCCTCTCCCCACATTCCAATTTTCTATTACATAGCTAGGGTTCTACTAACTCTCCACATCTCCCCCTTATACATACACATAAAGAACTCTTGTTTGGGAGAAGAAAAGAAGAACTAATGAATACTAACATAAACATCATTAAGAAAAGTACATACATAAGAGGGTATTTATGAGACACTTTACATAAACCATTATGCATGGCACGCTAAGGAATTACCTTCATAAACATATTCATTGCCCACGTTTCCTTTTAAGCACTTGCCCCCCTCCCCAAACTCAACACTGATCCATCCTGCAGGATCACTACACTTCGCTTTACTTCATCCACATTGACAGGCTGTGAGAACTTTCCTAACAATTCTACTTTGTCTTACTGCTACCTACTCACCCTTCCCTTAGGACCAGCTTTTGACACTTTTCTTAGCTTTGTAATATTTCTTCGATTTTAGTTGTTTCTCTGTAAACTTTCACTTACAGTTTCATGATCAACACAAAGCATTCTTTACTTTTTAACCATGCTAGAATTTCCTTTCTTACCGGTTCCCTTCCTTTAAGAGAAATGAAAGATTATACATCCGTCATTGAGTGAGGGCCAACTCTGTATTCCCAAATTAATTTCCTTAACTGGTCTTTCCATTATAACCCATTGGCCATGGACAGCTGGATATTTTCCATATTCAGACGATTGACTCATTTAAGTAGTCCAGTGGCCTGGTGCGTGAATAATGCCACCCTCTCATGTTTGACCCCCATCTTTTCCTAAACTTCTTTCATGATTTTAGAAACAAACTGTACTTGGAACTGGAAACTAACATTTTGGGATACCCTCATCTATGCACACACCTTCTAGAAAACGTAAGACACTTTAAATGTCAAGATGGTCCATAGATATAGTTACAAACCATTTCAAGTTGTAATCAATCAGGGCAATCAACTACCTGTCCCATATGTTCAGTCTTCTCACAAGACCCAAAAAATCAATGGCCAACCATTTCCAGGGTCTTTTTGGTAATTTCACACAGCCCAGAGGTGGCAGCCTCAGAACTTTAGTTTTATCGCTGTTTGCGCATGCATAAAATTCTTTGACAATATTTTCAATGGCATCATCCATCTTGGGCCACCAAAAAGACTGATGCACACGCCTTTCAGTCATATTGAACACTGGATTTCCTTCATGCTCTATTTGGATTATTTTCTTTCTCAGTTTTTCAGGTGGAATTATCTGGGTTCTTCAGATCAATTTCCCTTCTTGCATGCTTATTTAATCCCTCACATTCTGGTAAGCACTAAATCCCACATTAGAAGTTGTTTCATTTTTGCAGCTTGCAATCACACTCTTTGCTAAATCCTTCAATTGCACATCCTTCTCCATCGCTTCATTCCACTCCTCTTTGGCTAGAGCAACTTCATCACTCCCCACCAACACTACTTCCACCTCTCTTCTGTCTCTTGATCAGGTTTATCCACTGGCATTCTAGAGAGACAATCTGCTACAACATTAATTTTTTAAGCATTCAACATCAAAATTATATTCCAGCACAATTACATCCACGTGCATATCCTTGTAGTTGCATTTCCTTCCAGTCCTTCCCTCTTTAAATAAGTGTAGTAGCGGTTTGTGATCAGTCTTAACTTTGACTGGCAATCCCCACACAAAATACTTAAAATGCTTGATCGGCTTACAGCACCCAAGAGTCTTCTTCTCGATCACCAAGTATGAAGTTTGTGCTTTCTGGAAACATCTTGAAGCAAACCCCACGATTGTATGCTAACCATCTTTTACTTGTGTCAACACATCTCCTATTTCAACACTGCTTGCGTCTGTCGCTATGTAAGTCTTGGCAGTAACATCAGAATGCCCCAGTGTAGGAGCTTGCGAAATATCCTCCTTTATCTTCTGTAAAGCTACATCACATTTCTTGTTCCAACTGAAGATGACATTCTTTTTCATTAAGTCTCTTTGGTTCAGCAATTTAGCAATTGTAGGTGCTCCTCGCACTGCCATAACTATACCTTTCTTTGGTTGAATGCCCTCTTTGGAAATCACATGTCCTAGGTATGTTACTTTAGATGTTCTTAATTGGCATTCCTCATTCTTTATCGTTAGACCACACTTTTTCAATCGTTCCAACACCTGTTCCATTAATTCATCACAGTCTCTTCCAGTGTTCCCCACTATTAGGATATAATATTGAAAACAAAAGATATCATTCAATCCATCAAATATTTGCTGCATCAACCTTTGGAACACTGTTGAGGCTCAGTGAAACAAGATCAAAAGGCATCCTGCAATAACGATAGGCTCCCAGCAGTGTGACAAATGATGTAAGATGTCTAGAACTGTAAGGAGTATCAATTAGATGATATGCAGCAGATTTATAATTAACACTTAAAATGTCACCAGCTTCCATTGCTATCAGCATCTCTGAAATATTTGGGAGATTTGGCTTATTTTCCTAAATGTTTCTGTTGAGGTCACGCAAGTCAATGCACAAACAAATCTTACCCCCCCTCCTTGGGAGCCACCAGAATGGGTGCTAGCCATTCTGAAGATTCAAATTGTCCTATTAAGTTTTGTTCCATTAACATATTCCGTTTTTTTTGCATGGGCTCTCTCATGAGTTTTGGGATGTTCCTCACTTTGTGAAAAACTGGAATGGCACCTTTCTTCAGTACTATTTTATGTGACAGTCCCTTCATCTTGCCTAGAACCTCCTTAAACACTACATGATATTTTTCCATTAACTTTCCTCTTTACAACCCATGAGTCTACATCTCCGTGATCGCACTTTGTATTTTGGCCAGCATAACTGGCTGTTTGGCATTGGGGGTCAGTACTACGCTTAAATCCTTTTGATAGAGCCAGCCCCATAGCTCTGAACTTTGCTCGGTTATGTACACACAGCCTAATATTGCTTTCTTTCCAAACTCAATTCTCATCCATTTCAATCCCTTGACATCTTTAGTTTTTCCTCTACACCCCATAACCCTAATGTCAGATTTGTTCCATTCTACATCCTTCAAGTTTCTACTGTACGTATTTTTATATGTCAATGTTTATAAACTTACCAAGTCTGCTAGTATCCGCACTTTATGGCTATCAATTTCCAAGATGCAGTGAGGGTTCTCCAATTTATCTATGCTTTCTTTCGCTTGCACACTTTTCTCTTGAGTTGTACTGATCATTTGTTCATTATTGTCCAATTCCTCTACGGTGAGTACTAGTTCATGTACGCTCTCACATTCGTCATCAATCTGCTTATCTTTTACTGTTCCACCTTTCATTCTGCAAACCTTGTCAAAGTGACTTCTAAAACCACAGTTGTGGCATACAACTTACTTGCAGCATACATAGTGCTAGATGCTATGTGTCCCAGTGCTTCACATCAATAACATGTTGTTGCCATGGAATTTGACCCTGGAAATGTAGACTGATTCTGTACTTTTTCTTTTGACTTTCCTTGTTTTTGGACCTTTTCATTAGATTTCACCTTTATTTCTTCAGCCAGTATACCTAATTCATATACTTTGGTCTGATGTTCTTTCAGAAACTCACCTGCACAACTTTTGTCCATGTCTTTTATCCACATTTGGGTATGCTCAACTTCCATTGCCATTTGTATGGCTTCCTCAATTGTATGGCTTCCTCAAGTGTTGGATCTTTGACATACAATTTTTCTTTCACTCTTTTGTTGTTTGTGCATCGCATAATTTGATCTCCAATCAAAAAATCACTAGAACTCTCAAACTGGCATGTCAATGACAAGCCTCGTCAGGCTGCTACATATGATGCAATATCAAAATCAGATCTCTAAACCCTAGAAAAAAATGTATGCCATTCTCATCCAATATTTATTTTTGCCGTAGAAAATGCATCCAATATTTTTTAAGACATATCATATACATTGGTAGGTTGGCCATTCCCCATCCCCAAAGAGATTTCAGGCAAATCTTCTTATGGTCTGTGCCCTTCAACATCAAAATTGCTTGTCTTCTCACATGACCATATTTATCAACACCAATAGCTAACATATAGATGAGAAACAATGTTGTCCATTGTTTCCATAGTATTGATGATTCACCTTGGGTAGCCAGGAATGTAGGAGGAGGAGCTAAGATACACATCGAGAGGCCCAATATGCAGTCCACTTACCACACCATAAACCTGTAAGGGGAAATGTAGGTTTGCAAACACAATAAAAGAATGTAGCTAATTACCATAACAAACTAAAATAAAAAATATAAATTCCAAGGTACAACTAATAGTAATGATTTCTTATTTTAGATTGTGTCTTGGTCTCGGGTACTTTGCTCTAAATTGAGACTTTTCAGTACAATCATAGAGATGTGCAGTTGCTAGGGCACTTTCTTCAGTAGAGCCAGTAAAGCCTTTTGCTTCAAAGCGGGAGTACAAAAGACTGAGCAGAGCAAACGACCGAGCATTATACCATAAAACAGTAATATTTGTCACCGACAGAACAGAATAATGGTAGATTCCAATGCTGATTCCTTTTAGAATGAAGGCAAGAGAAAGTTATTTTTACTCATGGATATCATGACTCATAGTTTTCTTAAAATGCCACAAAGTCAGCAACAATTTCCCTTTGGGTTGTTTGTTAGCATACCACAAATTCTAACACATCAATAACACCACTAATCAATTCAAAATAACCAGTGAGTTTTATGAACACCGTAGCTAATATAAAAGTGTTTTATTCAATAAAAATATTTAGGTTAAAAAAGATCATACACAATCATCAATGTAACATTTCGACAAAAAAAATGCACAATTAATAAAAGAAATACCAAAATTGCAGCACATGGGAGAATGCAATTAATCACAACATAGAAATCAGAAACAAGTGCACCAGACCAAGAAAGATTTTGTACAACCACAGCACCCCGTGTGGTGCTATTGGTTACTCGGAGTTAAAGTTAGGTGCACGGATGAAGCAATGCGTTTCGGTGGTACAAATTGGTCAAACCACCTTCTTCAGGCTCAACGATAACCACACGTTAATCTATAATACAAGTATTATTTTTAAAAAAAGTTGTATAATTAGTCTTATTGTCACACAGCATAATCACAGTGTTGCACAGTATTTAAAACCTAACACACATATGCATAAAACATATCTAATAACATTAAAACACCTATATTATTATGCTAAGGTTCCAAATTCAACCTTGGTGATGCCATAAAAAAACACTCACATTCATACTCATACATACAAATATCTGCATTTAATATGTATTTCTTTTTGTAAGAGAAAATTGTTTTTTTTTAAAAAAATTGTTTTATATTTTACATTTTATATTTTAAACAAGTGTCCTAATATGCTGCCTTGCTAGCTATAAAGGACTTCCCACCCAGAATGATGAACTACAAGCAAATTGTGCAGCCAGGATCTGCCACCTCTAGCTGTCCAATTATTTGCTCTTGGGTATAGTTCCCCACATTAGTCAGAAAACTATGGGCAAGCGACCTCCCACTTCACCCTACAATAAATAATAAATATAATAATTATATAGGGAAGTGCCATTCTCACCACTTAAGTCAAGAACTCCTCAGTCCACTACAATCTTTACCTATATTTAAGGCCCTTATCTTCTTCTAAATAGTGGTAAAGAGTAATTAAGAGGGTTGATAAAGCACGGATCTGCACCCTCCAGCTCACCAATTCCTCAATAGGACTGATCCCCACTGAAACACTATAATGGATCAACGAAAATTATTAACTTTTGCCCTCAATGCATGAATAGTATAGCTAAGGCAAACAATATCCCTTAATTGGTTAAATTGTTACCAGCGGTAGGGCTTGTTTTAGGACCTCCCGAAGGCTCCGTATTGGGAATATCTGTTACAAAGATCGAAAATGGATACGGTAAAAAGTCCTCAGGTTTCGATTCCCTTGGCAAAAATGCCTGAAAGGTAAAAAATAAATACGTAAGATAGTGTTGCATATCACTCTGCCTCTTCTAGAGGAATAGTCACATCTGCTGTTAAGTGAAATAGGCTATGGGCTAGTGCATATCAAAACTACTCTTCTCTAAAAGTCTCACATCTCCCAATAGTTAGTGGCGTGTACACTAATGCCCTCAGATGTTCAGCGCCTTCCTATTTGAGGACACAAAAATTGATTAACGCTTTTCCTAAAAGGCACCACTTGGAGGATTCCAGAATGCGATTGAAGTATGCTGGCACCGGAAATAATGTTTGTCACACGCTTAGTTACAGGGTTTTCTTAACACTCGCCACATGGAGCAAGTGCACGGTCAAACATGATTAAAAAATCCTCGTACCAGACATAATGCTTATCACGCACTTAGTTACATGCGCTACTGCTTGGGATGCAGCCTTTTCAAATAATGCTGGTCATACTAACGCTTACTTTCACTAAAAGCTCACTTTCGAATGATGAGCTTGGGCATCGATTGCTCCACATATACCACAATACACAGGCTCTATCTAGCACATAAAGTCAATTTTCAAAATTAGACGCCAGTCAGCATAAACACAATTTTCAGAAATGCGTTGATAATAATAAAATTTACCTCACTCTTGCCCCTGCTGGGCAGGAATGGGACTTGCTGATTGAGCCAGCAACACGTTCACTTGCAGCTCCGGTCACATCAATTACACTGCATCATTGCAGGATAGTCGGAAGATTTAATAATTAGTCTCACACGCCGACCAGCGCAATAGCGCTCAGTCTCAAGGATAATTTCCTATTGATAACCGTTAGTAATGCATGGAATCAGTACACACAGTACTTTCAACAAATTCCAGTACCGCCTTCTCCCTTTAGCAAAGCTATTAATATCTGTCCTCTATTCACATCTACATCAAGGTTAAGCACTTCCAGCATAGGCGTTGGTTACTTACATGATTGTGATTACATTTAGTAGATTTTTGTTTGTTATCTAGGGGTGTAGGTACATCATTATCTGTCCCTTGCACAGACTTCCGCTCATCGCCAGTTTTGTAAAGATCAACCAGGTGTATAGTAGTTGAATATTGTAATAAGATGATCTGTAGCCGAGTAGTATTGATTGATGATGGTTTATTGATGGATTTCAGGTTAAATCATGTAATCATTCAAGTATCATCTAAAGATCATATAAGTATACTCAAGTCTCTCCTAAGCCTCTCTTGCTACTCAGCCCTCTCTTCCAACTGTCATCCATCTACCAGGCACACCACACATTCCATATTACCTCACACACTCAACATTCCACCATTCACCCAGATAGACTGAGTAGCAAGACAGGTTAATGGGAAAGGCACATGGTATCCAAACCAGGATACCACACCACCTTCCCCCTTAAAAGGAACAAACAAATGAACAGTGTAAAAATGAGAATGGTCATTCTACAATTGAAACTTGCATTGTAAAACGTAACTATCATAAAACATAAAAGTATAAAATGCGACCACCCCTTCCCCCTTTACACGTACAACAGGAATATATTGATAATACATATTTTCGCATTGAATTTCACAAGATGTAAGGAAAAGGATTCACCGTCACCCACACAACACGCCAGTTGGCCAGATGAGCAAAGTGAAAGAAACGGAGAAGTCACAATTAAAATATGCGAAAAAGAAAATCACCAAAAAGTACTTAATTAAATTACAATTCCTATAAAGTGATGTGTGCACAACGTACACTTATTAGGAATATGTAGGTGACTAAACTATAGAGTCACATGCAATTTGTATAAAACAAATAGATTAGCATTTAACTTTAAACAAAACATATGTGTACAGCATTGAACTTTCTATTCAAAATAGCAAATTAACTTTAGTATGCTACTTTTAAAATTCATGTAATAACCTTCTAGAATAGCAAATTAACTTTAGTATGCTACATTAATAACCTTCTAGAATAGCAAATTAACTTTAGTATGCTACATTTACAACTCGTGTAGACAACCTACTAAAATAGCAAATTACCTTTAGTATGCTATTCTCTAAACACATGAAAATAACCTACAGTGGAACACAGGCTAGCACTTGAACATATAAAATAGCAAATTACCTTCAGTATGCTACTTTTAAAACTCGTGGAAATAACCTTCTAAAATAGCAAATTACCTTAGGTATGCTATTGTTTAAACTCATGAAAATAACCTACAGTGGAACACAGGCTAGTACTTGAATATATAAAATAGCAAAATACCTTTAGTATGCTATTTTTAAAACTCGTGAAAATAACCTTCTAAATTAGCAAATTACCTTTAGAATGCTAATTGCTTTTCGAATGCCACATTAGAATTGGAAGTGTACAAATATGTAGACTCTTGCAAATGTTGAACTAAACACAGTAAAGTCTAAATGCAGACTTCCATAAAACAACAAACTAAAATAAATAAAGTGGACACCGTTGTCAGAATGAGGATCTGATCATAAATAGAAGGTAGACTTATTTTTTTGTAAAATAATGCATAAAAAGTCGATTGTAGTATCCAGATATACTGTGTGTACTGATGAAAAGGTTGTCACACTGTTGAATTAAATAGCGTGCGCGTCGCTGAAGAGTTGGACGCGCTTTATTTAAATGCCATTGTAGACTATAACTACAATAAATCATGTAGCGTGCCCATCGCTGTAGAACATGACGCCTTTGGAATAAATGATGCAGTAGGCAGGAGGAAGAAACGAAAAGGTAGCAGTACCTGCTGATCCACTACGATAATCTGAAGTATAACATCAGTGCCTTGGGAATAAAAGTTGCAAACAGAAATATCTGCCATTTTCCAATGCGCAAAACCGTGGTTGACAGCAGGAGTGGTGAACTTCAGGAGACTGCTTGGCTCAAAGTAGAGTTGTGGTGTAAACCAAAGCTGCCGGCACGTTATTCTCATAAGGCCGGGTGGTTCAAGGTGTGCAGATGCTCCCGATCTTCTTGAAACAGCCAAGAGCCTCGTAATAAAGTATACGTCATAGTAGCTTCCGAGAAGCATCACTGGACCGCAGAGAAGTAAAGAAGGAACTGCACTGGCGTAAGAAACATACATGTTGCGCTCTGAATGCGCACGCTAAGCCCAGCTCGAGCTTCAATTGAAGAGACGGTTTAACTGCCGATATAAGGTAAAGCCTCAATTGCTCCTAAAAATTAATAATAATAATAAATGCCTCACCTGGGAGAAGTACATTTTGGAGTTCGTATTAACCACTTGACTCCTCTGTCACAAGACATTTTCTCTTCAGAAATGCATTTTCTGACATTAGTAACGAAGGTGCAGGCGAAACAAAACTTTAACATTCCTCCAGTAGGTGGCAGTAAATATCTAATCATGTTGGTAGCAATGTTCCAAATCATAATTCACTGACTCGGTTGACAGTACTGCTTTTCTGAAATGTGACGCAAGGCAGTAAAACAACCAGACAAAACATTTGCAGCACAGATGAGCAGCAGGGCACACAGGCGGAACCTCGCACTGGTACGCATCACAAGTGTGTAAGCATGGAGGCAGTTGTACACACAGATATGAGTAAGAAATTGGCACACTTCACCTGTGTGCCAACAAGCACGACGGAACAAAACCAGGTAGCATCAGTCTCTGCGCTCATGAATTGTCAGATCCTGGTTGTCAGGTATTTCAAATAGGAACCGACAGGCAGAAAGCGTCTAGCAGAATTCCAAATAAAGTTAAATGAGTCCTGAGGGGTGCGTCTACTTCACACGCACGTGCTGACAAAATTTAGATTTCAATTAATCTCAGGAAGTCAAGTAGTTACCACACTTAACTTGTATGCTGGCAAAAACTGGGCAAACAGAATTTTGATAGTCCCTGACGCTCTTCTGTATTAACCAAGCAGTGCTCATAATAACAAGTAGGAGCAGGCAGGAAGAAGCGTTGTACTGGGACTAGCAGCACACTTAAGTTGTATGCAGGTATAAACTGGCACATCCAATTTGGAGGGCGACCGGTGGTAGGTCACTGGTGGGGCAAACTAAGGGGTGCCAGTAAAGTTCAAATAGTTTAAAATAAATTCTTTTTTCTTACTTGTTGCTTAAAATCTTGATTTCTTGATGATCCTTGATGTTACAAGCTGTGCAGGTAAGTCCAAACGTCGCCAAATGTAATAAGATGATCTGTAGCCGAGTAGTATTGATTGATGATGGTTTATTGATGGATTTCAGGTTAAATCATGTAATCATTCAAGTATCATCTAAAGATCATATAAGTACACTCAAGTCTCTCCTAAGCCCCACCAGGAGCAGCTCTCTTGCTACTCAGCCCTCTCTTCCAACTGTCATCCATCCACCAGGCACACCACACATTCCATATTACCTCACACACTCAACATTCCACATTCACCCAGATAGGCTGAGTAGCAAGACAGGTTAATGGGAAAGGCACATGGTATCCAAACCAGGATACCACAAATATCCAGGTTTAGTCTCCTCCGTAAGGATTCTCCTGCACTTAGCTTTCCAACCAGCTCCTGCGACTACTATTCAAAGAATTCCCTCTCCACACATTCTAATTCTTCATACTCTACAGTTAGAAAGTAGAACCATTCTCTCAAACCACATCTGTGCATGCACAAGATCAGATGCAACCAGCCCAGAGCCTCTAAAACCAGCTGTGCAGTGGACCTAATTTTAAAAGGAAGATACTGTTGATTAGCACTCAAATCCACCCTGGCAGAGCTTGCAGTTAATGAAATTCAGTAAGTGAGACTTACAAAAGAGGTCTAAAAACAGAATTGCATTCTTTACAATCCACATTTGTGCTGTATTGTTTTAGGCAGCTTGATATTCTGGTGGTCCTTGCCCACTGAAGGAAACCAAGACAGAGGTTCTGTTTGTTTTATTTATGCAATGTGTCTACAAAATTATTTACTACGTTTTTGGCAGTTGTACTAGGCTGTTATGTTTGAGGTGGAATCTTCTATGAGCAATTTACATGATTATGGGATCCCAATACCAATTTAGTCAAATAGAATAAAAGGTAATGATTAAAAAGCGGCCATATGAACATTTGGTGAAGATGATCGGAAACTATGAATTTTTAAACAAAAAGCAAAAGGCACTGTTAAAAAATAATCAACAACATCAAACCCAATATTAGTCTGTTGGCAATAGGTGAGTCTTTGAAGCACTTTCAGGCCAAGAATGATAGAGTGCAGCTCAGGCAAAGTCTACCTTTTTTCTCCCGCCAACAGTTTAACCCTTGACTTAGGGCCAGATTTAGAGTTTGGAGTGTCGTGGTCCACCAGTCAGAATGATGGAGGACTTTACATCCGCCACCCTGATCGGTGATGGCCCAGAAGTCATCTCTTTACTTTATGATGAACCACCATCATGACGGTATTTAATTTTCTTTCTGTCACCACCAGGTTTTGCTGGCAGTAATGGACAGAAAAGAGCTAAAGCAACTTTTCAAGGGCATGAAAATGCGGTCTTTAAAAATAACAAGGCTGGTTGACTTTACTTATGCTTTTCCTCCAGGTCCAGTAGTGTTCTGAGTGCTAGGTGGTAGGAGTTTCAAGATATAGTAATTATTCAGCATTCGTTTATCGGTGATCCTATCCTCATTAAGTTCCCAATGTGGGTCCTACCAGCATTTCAGCAGGTCTTTTGACTTATGTCTTCAACCTTCCCAGGTTGCGAGCGGTCCAGTGCTTGGCCCCTCCCTCACCACAACTACAAAATGAACCCCCTTCACAGGGAGCGCAGCGGGCGCGCCAAAGGCGTGCCAAAGGCAAGCCCATCTGCGCCCGTTCGCGCCAGTCCCGCGGCCAGCGCCGGAAACTATGCTTTTTTTTCTAATAATCAAAATCTTCAATACTCCAGCTTCCAGCTCCTTGAGCTGAACCAACGCCCATGTAGATCTATGCACAGAGCAAACCTTGGAGGTCTCTCCTCATCTTTCTGCTGTGCCTCCTGTGGCCTGCACATACCCCACAATCCCCTTCCGCAACCCCATAAACTTTACCATCTGCCTACAGCCATAAGTAAACGCCCTACCGCAAACTCCCATCTGCCTACCAATAATAACCCTAAGGGTGGAACAGACCCCCCGGCGGTTGAAAATAGATTTCTGAAGTGCATATTGTTGAACACAAGATCTATGGTCAAACATAAACACGAAATTTCTGCCCTGATCACAGACCATGATGCTGATCTAATGTTTCTAACTGAAACTTGGGCATCTGATACCTCAGGACCGGACTGGAATGACGCAGTTCCTGCAGGATATCATGTAGAATTTGCTAACAGACTAGGAGCAGTGGGGGTGGTATTGGGATTATCTATAAATCCCATTTAAAAGTTTTTTCACTACCCGAGCATGGCCTAGAAGCAGAAGCCATGAGCTTTAAAATTAAAGAAAATAATGGTATCATATTTGCTGGCCTACTTGTGTATCGCCCCCTTGGTCTAACAGCGCCATTTACTAGAGCACTACACACCCTTCTCGAATCCACATCTAATTCCACCACATGTACTGTTCTGGGTGACTTTAATTTTCACTTAGAAGCAAACAATGACTCTGACTCAACGACTTTAATTGACAATTTTCTAAGTCTTGGCATGACTCAGCTAGTCTCAAACCCCACTCACATCGCAGGACATACCCTTGATGGCATTTTTACTAACAATGACCATATCAAAGCTATCTCGACCAAAGCAGTCCCCTGGTCTGATCACAGTACTATCTTTTTTAATATGTCTCTGACTAAACGTACAAATCACCGAAGAGGCCTTATGCTTCCCGAAAAAACACGTCCTTGGAACAAGTTTGAACCCGCCCTTTTGGCTGAGTCACTTGCAAAAGATCCCCATGCTCTTGAAACCGGCAACACTAACTTAGGAACGGTCAAATTCCAAAATTGGATTAAGCAGACAGTCGACCAGCTAGCCCCTGTAGAAATAAAAAAAGCCAGAAGACGATCTGCCACTGCACCATGGTATTCCACAGAGGTGAAACTTATAAAACAAAAATGCCGACGACTTGAGCGGTCGTGGCGCTCGGATTATAGTGTTCAAAACAAACAAATATACACCAAAGCCCTGCAGGAATACAAGACAGCAATAGTGCAGGCTAAATCAGCCTATTTTACAAATAAAATCCAGGCAGCCTCTAACACTGCTAAAGAACTATTTAAAACTGTCACTCATTTAACTAAAACCCCCCGCGACACTGTCTTCAGCCCTGACCAAAACTTTGTGACTAATATTGCTACCTTTTTCCAACACAAGGTCCAGACAGTTTATGATGACCTTAGCTCATCTGCATCACTCACACCCAAGGAGAATAATGACACTGCCCCCCTGTCTGGTCCTAGCTATTCCTCCTTTCCCGTATTAGAGGAGTCACAGGTGGCAGACCTCATCACACAGATGAAGTCAGGGTCCCCACTAGATCCCTGCCCGCCACGTATACTACACATGATTCCGCTAACAGTGGCAGCTGTTCTAACCCCCTTGATTAACAACATTATCACCTCGGGTGATTTCCTGAGCAGCTGGAAAAAAGCCTGTATTCGACCTATCCTGAAGAAGGATTCGTTGAATCCTGCCGAACCAAAGAACTACCGGCCAATATCCTGCCTACCGCTACCAGCCAAGATTCTGGAAAAAGCCATCAACCTAGAAATGATGCGCTATGTTGATCACAACAAACTCCTAGACCCCTCTCAACATGGATTCCACCCCTCCCATGCAACAGAGTCTGCCCTGATTATGGCAACAGAAAACATTTGAAGAACAATGGACGAGGGTGGCAGAACGGCCCTGATCCTACTTGACCTTACAGCGGCGTTCAACACCGTGAACCATTCAATCCTGTTAAACAGATTAAAAACACTTGGTTTCACGGGTGCTGCCCTAGCCCTCATAACATCTTTTCTGGACTCTCGAATCCAACAAGTGCATTGAGAAGGTCTTACATCTGACGAATTCTCCCTTCCAAGGGGGGGTCCCTAAGGGATCGGCATTATCGCCCACCCTGTTCAATCTATATGTCACCCCCCTAGCTGCCTTAATTCAATCTCATGGTCTAAAATTAGTGTCCTACGCTGACGACACTCAAATTGTTGTCTCAGTATCCCAGTCCATCCAAGCCACTGCAGAGCGCTTTAAGAACTGTCTTCTCAGTGTAAAAAACTGGATGAGCCTCATCTTTTTAAAACTAAATACGGACAAGACCGAGATAATCGAGTTCGGTCAGAAACCATCGATCTGGAACAATCTCTGGTGGCCCCCGGAGGCGGGCTCTTGTCCTAGCCCAGCAGAAAAGGTCAGGAATCTTGGCTTCCTGGTTGATAAAGAACTTACTTGTAAGGCCCAGATTAACCAGGTAACCTCTACATGCTTCCATACCATCAAGGTCCTTAGGAAAGTTCTACCCTACATCCCTCCAACATTGCAAAAAACTGTCATGGGCGCCCTGGTAATGTCCAGAGTGGACTATTGCAACTCTCTCTACTTGGGCACAGGAGAAAAACAACTGAACAAACTGCATGCAATCCAAAACGCCGCAGCCAGGGTTCAGCTGAATTTACCCTATCGTCACCCAACATCTAAAGTCATCAGGGAACTTCACTGGCTTCCAGTCAGGTGTAGAATACAGTTTAAGGCCCTCTGTCTGGCCCACAGATCCGTGCACGGTATGGGATCAGATGATCTTGCCAAACTTCTCCCTCGATACGTGCCATCACGTGCGCTGAGATCAGCCAGTCTTGATCTAATCTGCCAACCTAAAATAAGAAGAAAGCGCTGGGGTGGCAGATCTTTTTCCTACCAAGCTTCCAGACTATGGAATTCTCTGCCCCCTGCACTGCGCTCACAAAAGTCTAAACCATGTTTCAGAAAGGCACTGAAAACCTGGCTCTTTTCCTCGCATTAAGATCGGCTCACACTGCTCTCTCTAGTCATCCAGCGCCAAGACGCTGCGGCATTCGAGCGCTTTATAAGTACTTCAATCATCAGTCAGTCAGTCAGAAAGGTTTATTCATAGAGTGCCCTAAGAAGCTAGAAGGCTATCTCAGCTGTTGAAGCTACACTAACCCTCCTCTTGGTTTGCCTGTTAAAATCCAGTCCCTTGCTCCTCGATCCAGTGTGACACCTACTCAAACAGGTGCAGTTCCACTGCTACTCACACCCATGTAAGAGTAGCCAGACAGGAAGGAAATAGACCAGCTTCAAAGATAGGTCCAAAATATAACTCCTATTTCACATAACCAAGAAATATTTCAGACTTCCTGCCTGTGATCTGTGTTGCCCGTTGGCTTCCACATTTCTCCCATCACCTCACATTCCTCAGATGAGTTTAGCTAAATGTCCCTGTGACTAACCTTCCTTTGACCTCGTCAGGTATCCACAAAAGCCCTTTGTTCTGAAGATCCTGACCAGGGGAATTTTTATCTTTTCTAAGTCAGGCCTCAGCTTAAAAAATGTAAGTACTGGGGGCGTGGCTTAGCCAGCGAGCATGGCGGTCGTGTAGAGCGCGAGCTCCGACCAGCCTTTTGGAAAACCTGAGAAAATATCCTGCCCTGGTCCTTGTAAACAGTTCCAGACGATCCGGATCGGTGCCTGACCCCGTGGTCATCCCCTGACAGAGAGTGGAGGTGTTGGGACTGATTCCAGCAGCTCGGGCGTCGCCCGTGAACGGAGCGATCCGGTGCGGCCCACCTCTCCCCCCCCCTGCCATCTCCGGGACGGGAGTCGGGCGGTTGGCTGCCATATTTGATCTTGGGGCCTTGTGGCAGGAGTGGGCCACACATCGAGAGCAATATGATGAGAGGCAGCGGTGGCCAGAGCAAGCAGGGGACAATTGATAAATTCACGGAGGCGGCTGGCACAAAGGGAGCACCGGCGCAGTTACCGGACAATGCAGCACTCATGACGGCGATAACACAATCCCGGGATGTACTAGAAGCCAAGATTGGGGCAGTGGGATCTGATGTCATGCTTCTCCGACAAGATCTGCGGAATGCAGTGGAACGCATTGCGGGTACAGAGACACGCATAACAGAGGTAGAGGATGACGTTTCCTTCCTGAAGAAGAGAGTCCTGGTCCTGGAGAGGACTCAGAAAGGCCTTGTCCAGAGAGCAGAGGAGGCGGAGGGACGTGCACTGCGTAGTAACCTAAGGTTTATTGGCTTCCCGGAAGACTGTGAGAATGGTAATGCAGAGAGCTTCTTGACACAATGGCGCGAGAGCTGGATTCCACCTGATGTTCTGTCCCGCTGCTTCGTGATCGAGAGGGCCCACCGGGCGTTGACGCAAAAACCACCGGCTGGCGCGCGCGACCACGCTCCATGATCGCTAAACTCCTGAACTATGCTGATAGAGACACGGTACTGAAACAGGCGAGGCTAAAGGGCAAGCTAACATACGACAACGCCAATATCCTGATCTTTCCGGACTACACCAAACAAGTGCAACAACAACGCCAGTCCTTCGCTGCGGCCAAGGCCCGCCTCAGGGGCCTGCAGCTGCAGTACGCTTTGCTCTATCCTGCGAGGTTGCGGGTCATATTTCAGTCCCGCACCTTCTTCTTCGACACTCCGGAAGAGGTCTTCCAATGGACAGATGAGACTGTTAAAATTCGGCCCAAAACGGCGAAGGGCGGGGAGTCCGACTCCTCCGTGAGTAATTCGGCAGGGAGGGGCCAGGAGGGTCGGCGTAAGCGCAGAGGCCGATCGCGCTCGAGCCGCAGCTCGAAATCTAGATCAACCACACGCCGAGATGAGGAGGCGCCGGACGTCCAGGAGGATGTGCCTTGATCTTTGAGAGACCTGACTTGTAATTCGCTTGAATGCTTTATCTAAGTGACCAGTCACACTGCTGCCGAGGCTGGCGACCCACACGGTTTGGTTGGAAGGGAGCAACAGCCTAGTTCCTTATGGGCTGCTGTGAGGGGTTCTGTTGGAGGGGGTGGTACTTGGCTCCCAGTTGGGGCCAGGATCATGCTCCGACCACGACAGGTGCTTCCATGTTTGGGAGGTGCGGGGTGGGCGGTGGTCAGGGAGAAGTTGGGAGTTGGTTTCGATGGAAGGTGAAAGGGTTTGTGCTGAAACTACTGCTTGCTGACTGTTTTCAGGTTTACCAGGGCTGCCGGCTCTGGGCTGGGCTGCGACGCATTGTACAACATAAATGTCTTTTGATGGCAAGGGAGTGCAGTTAGGCTCGGGTGGGACACGGATCATGTACTGGAATGTGTGGGGGATGCTAGACAAAGTGAAACGGGGGGCTGTATTCACATGGGCCAAGAGGAGGGGGACGGACATACTCCTCCTGCAAGAAAACACACTTGCTCGGCACCAAGGCGATGTGCCTTCAGAGAAATGGGTTCACACATGCATACCACTCTGGGTTCACGAGAGGATCACTAGGGGTGGCGGTCCTCATACACCGTAGGGTCCCCTTCACCCATAAACGTACATGGACTGACTCACAGGGTAGATTTGTATTCGTACATGGTGAGATTAGAGGAGACCCAGCACTCATTGGTAGCGTATACGCCCCGCCTCCGCTACAATGGCCCCTGGTTGAGAAACTGCTTTCCTTATGGGTGGACATGCCTGATGCCCGGTCCGTAGTGGGAGGGGATTGGAACGACGTGGTAGACGTCACATGTGATAGATGGCGCAGCGCTGACGGCGATAAGGGTGCGGCGGGAAGGGAGAGCCATACATCTCGGTTGCGGGCCCTGGTCACAGGTCTTGATTGGGTAGACTCATGGAGACATGCGCCGAGACACCATTCGTGGTATTTGTTCGCGCTTTAGAAATTTAAAATAAATAAATAAATAAATAAATAAAGACATAAACATGGCTCGCGCAGAGAGTACAGGTATTTCTCCGCAGCATGAGCCTCCTTCTCTAGGCTTGATTACATTTTCGTTCCGAGAGGGATGGCGAATAGAGTACTGTCTGCCGAAATCCTGCCACAGGCACTGTCCGACCATTCGCCGGTCTACGTTATACTTGATACTGGTCATGCTCGGCAGCCCTTCCGGTGGCGTTTGTCACCATGGCAGCTGATGCAGGAGGCCTACCGGGCCCATATGACCTGTGAACTTGCCCATTTCCTGTCTGCGAATGTGGACACGGTGGACTCCCCAGAGACGCTCTGGGAGGCGATGAAGCCCACACTGCGCGGCGTTGACATTTCATGGTGCGCTGCAGCGCGTAAGGAGAGGCGTAGAGACCTAGTGCGGCGCGAGACTGACATGGAGGCGCTGGAACGTAGGGGCAGAGAGGATTACGGGGGGCCGGCCAGGAGACAGCTGGCTCTGGCACAGCAACAATACACTGCAGTGCTTCTAGATGAAGCCAGGCAGGCTTGGCTGGCTACGCGTAGTCGTATATACCAAAGGGGTGATAAGTCCTGCAAGATGCTGCATCGCTTATGTCAGGGCGTCATGCACGCCCAACCCCTGCCCCAGATAGTAGGACTGGATGGGGAGCCTCTATTGGAGCCGGCGGCGATGGCCGAAAGCTTTGCTACATATTATGAGGCCCTCTACGCGCCACAGGAGTGTTTGGAAGCAGAGGTCGTACAACGATTTATTGATGACCTTCCACCTAGGGCTGTCTCAGATGAGGCTCGTGAGATATTAAACCGTCCCCTGACAGATGAGGAACTAGCCACAGCGCTGGGTGAACTGAACCCGGGGAAAGCTCCAGGGCCAAATGGGTTCCCTAGTGAGTTCTTTCGACGCTTTGTGACCCAACTGAGTCCGCATTTCCGCCCGGTTATAGAAGAAGCACGGGAGAAGGGTACGCTGCCACCGGACTGGTGACATGCGAAGGTGGTGGTTTTCTTGAAGCCAGGGCGACCCCCTTAGAGTCACGCGTCCTACCGCCCGATATCCCTGCTCAACACAGAGGCCAAGATACTGGCTAAGGCCCTCGCTAATCGACTTAAGCCATACATCACCGACCTGGTGCATCCCGACCAGGCGGGCTTCATGCCACAGCGGGCCACTCGTCATAATATACGACGGGTGCAGGTTGCGGTGTCGGCGTGGCGAAGGCTGGGGGAACAGGTGGCACTGTTTTTAGCAGACATGGGTAGGGCATTCGATTCACTTAGCTGGACGTATTTGTTCGCTTTGCTGGGGCGTCTGAACTTGAGCCCTCGTTTTTTGGCGTATGTGCGACTCCTATATACGGACCTCACGGCAGCGGTGCGAGTGGGGGGAGATTTCCCGCTCCTTTCGACTCGAGCGTGGGACAAGGCAGGGTTGCCCCCTCTCTCCATTTCTGTTCGCCCTTGCTATGGAGTCCCTTGCGGCGTGGGTGCGAATAGACGCTCAGCTCAGGGGATTCCAGAGGGCAGTTGGTGTAATGGATAGAATAGCGCTATACGCCAACGATGTGTTATTTTTTCTCACTGACCTGGAGCGCTCGGGGCCCCGGCCCCTGCGAATCCTACAAATTTTTGGTGAAACAACTGGATTATATATGAATCCTCGGAAATCTACACTCTGGATCCTGGGCGGCCGGCAGTCCGTGGGGTACTGGACGGGAGAGCTCCAGATAGCCACAGACAGCGTGAAATACTTGGGAGTGTTCCTGTCCTAGGACGCAACCGCTGTTATGGAGCTCAATTTTACCCCGGTTTGGGAGCGCACCCGAGAAGACCTTAAGGTTTGGTCCAAAATGCCGCTTTCCATTCATGGTCGGTCGGCCATCTTTAAGATGGTGGCACTCCTACGTTTGATCTATCAACTGCAGAATCACCCAGTCCGGCTTGCGCAGAGCTGGTTCAGGCGCCTTAATTCGGCGCTCAGCCGGTTCCTGTGGGAGGGCGGCACGGCACGGGTTGCCCTGCGGACATGCTTCCGGTCAACCTACACTGGGGGCCTGGCCACCTCAGATGTTCTATCCTATTACCAGGCATCCCACCTATTGGTGGTATGCAGACAGAAATGACCCCGCATACGCAGTAGAGAGGGCTTTGATGGGCACAGCGTCCGTCCACACACTACTTTACTCGGCGCCTCTCAGGAAAACTCTACCATCCATCACACAGGTGGTTTTTCAGGTTTGGAAGCAGACACTACGTAGGATGGGTTGGTGGAACGTGCTGACCCAGGAGACCCCACTGTGGCATAATGGCCGACTACCTCAGTTCTTTGACGACCAGCGAGTAGAATTCGAGATGCCGAGAACTCAGTTCTATAAATATCTTCAATTTCGTCATGCTCTGACGCCATATATAGTCAGGTTGGATGACCTCCCAGAATTTAGCCCGCTAGAGGCCAAAGTCTTTATGGGGAGCTACCCGACAAGAAACTGTCCCGAATCTACCAAACCGCAGTACAACACTGCACCACCGATCTGCAGCACCTTAGAACAGCATGGGAACAAGATGTTGGGGACTTGGATGAGGAGGACTGGGTGGAGGCACTGGAGAACTCTAGGGGAGCTGCAAGATCCACGCGCCTGCGACTCATACAATTTAGTTACCTACACCGCACATATTATACTAGGCAGCGCTTATGGAAGGCGGGTCTAATTGCGTCCCCGGATTGCCTTAGGTGTGGGACGGAGGTTGGAACGTTACTACATACAGTGTGGGAATGCAGGGCGTTGTAGAGATTCTGGACGGGGGTGCTCCGGTGTTTGGACGAAGTCCTGGCCTGGGTACTTCAAAGAGACCCTAAATTGACTCTGCTACATGTTATGGCTGGGGTGGGAGGCAATAGGTACAAGCGCCATTTACTTCTATTGGGATTAACATTGGTGAAGAGGGATATTGCCCGCTCGTGGAAAGCGCCCCAGGCTCCCTCACTGGTGGCATGGAAAAAGGGTATGGACTTCTGCATGGGGATGGAGCAGCCTGTCTTTGTGGCCAGGGGATGCCCGCGCAAACATTATAAGATTTGGAAAAGGTGGGCGGACTATTGCGGACTGGAACTAGACCCACCACGCGAGGACACTACAGACCAGCCTCGGATTTAGCCGGACAATCTTGGCAATACTGTATATTATTCGGTGCATGTGATGCAATGTGCACTGAAGGTGCTTTACTTGAACAAAGCAGGCAGCAGCGCACGGGGGGTAGGAGTTGTGGGTGGTGAGGGGATGGGGGGGACCAGTTTGATGTACATTTGGTTTGCATTCTTCTTCTTCCATATTGTAACAAAAGAAAATGACTGCATTTGTGCTTTGTTTAATGATGATGGCGATTGACTCTGGGTGACAGAGCATTACAGAATATATGCTTATTATGCACTCAATAAAAATTTGTTTAAAAAAAAATGTAAGTACTGTGAGTGCAGGACGGAAGAGCTTCGAAAACCAGTTTATGGACCTGCCATGGATCAGTCAGAGATAAACAAGCTTTCTGAGACTCATAACTGCAAATCCCTAACCTTGTGCATATTCCTTAGACATCAGACTAGATGTGGAACCTTTTGCAGGAGTACCTATGCGTGCTTGTAGGTGGACTGTGTGGGTCCGCACTGATGCTATTCCGCTCCAGAAATGACATCAAGGGCCTATTTAGGCTCCACTTCCACATGCGGATGTCAGTTCCTTTCTTTTCACGCCACCAGACTTAGATCTGGAGCTACCCCTTGTCTCTTTGAGACCTCTTCAACAAAAAATATATTAGAGTGTGCAAAGGAAATGTCACCTCACAAGATGACTGGGTTCAACCTTTGCAAGGACTGTTGCAAGTACCTGCCTGTGACAGATCCTCATCAGGTTTGCCTGTGGTGCCTTGCGTCAAGTCGATGACCCCAAAGACCATAGTGCAAGTTCAAGTTCCAAAATTTGTATAGCGCACTACTCACCCAGAGGGTCTCAAGGCACTTGGGGGAGGGAGATGTTTTACTTATCGAATATCCAAGTCTTTAGTTGCTTTCTGAAGGAGAGGTGGTTCTGTGTAAGACGGAGGTGGGTGGGGAGATGATGAGACAGCGTTGACTTGTCTGGTCATCGAGAGGGAGGAGTCCAGGATGAAGCCCAGGTTACGTGCGTGGTCCGTAGGTATGGGTGCGGTTCCGAGGGCCGGAGGCCACCATGAGTCGTCCCAGGCAGAGGGGGGTGGTCCTAGGATGAGGACTTCTGTTTTGTCCGAGTTTAGTTTTAAACGGCTGTTCTTCATCCACTCGGCTACTTCTTTCATTCCTTCGTGTAAGTTGGTTTTGGCGGTGTTTGGGTCTTTGGTGAGGGAGAGGATCAGCTGGGTGTCGTCTGCGTAGGAGATGATGGTGAGGTTGTGTTGGCGTGCGATGGAAGCGAGGGGACTCATGTATACGTTGAAAAGGGTGGGACTTAGTGATGATCCTTGTGGTACGCCGCAGATGACTTCGGTGGCCTCTGATTTGAAAGGGGGGAGGCGGACTCTCTGTGTTCTTCCGGTGAGGAACGAGATGATCCATTCCAATGCCTTTCCTTGTATTCCGACGTTGCTAAGGCGTTGTATGAGGGTGCTATGACAGACTGTGTCGAAGGCTGCGGAGAGGTCGAGTAAGATGAGAGCGACTGTTTCTCCGTTGTCCAGTAGTGTTCGGATGTCGTCTGTTGCAGCGATGAGGGCGGTTTCGGTGCTGTGTTTGGCTCGGAAGCCGGACTGTGAAGGGTCGAGGGACTTGTTGGATTCGAGGAAGGCGGCGAGCTGACTGTTGACAGCTTTTTCGATGACTTTGGCAGGGAATGGGAGGAGCAAGATGGGGCGGTAGTTCTTAAGTTCGGTTGGGTCTGCCGTGGGTTTCTTCAGAAGGGCGCTGAGTTCGGCATGTTTCCAGCTTTCCGGGAAGGTAGCGGAGTTGAGGGAACAGTTAATGACATCGCGGAGATGGGGTGCGATGATGGAGTCTGCTTTGTTGAAAATGTGGTGGGGACATGGGTCGGTTGGTGATCCTGAGTGGATGGAGTTCATCAAGCAGATGATGTCTTCGGTGGTGATTGGGTTCCAAGCGCAAAGGTTGTTAGAGTTCTGTTTTGGTTCGGAGGTGGGTGGAGTGGACTGGTCTTCGGACTGGTTTTCAAAGCTGTAATGTATTTCGGCGATTTTGTTGTGGAAGAATGAGGCTAGGGAGTCCAGAGGTCTTGGGAGGGAGTGATGTTGTTAGTGCCGGCGGAGGGGTTGGTGAATTCTTTGACGATGTTGAATAGTTCCTTGCTGTTTTGGGCATTTTTATCAAGTCGATCCTTGAAAACTGATTTCTTGGTGGATCGGATCAATTGGTGGTGTTTGCGGGTGGCGTTCTTGAAGGTGGCTAGGTTGTCGGTGGTTGGGTTTTTTCTCCAGGTTTTCTCGAGAGTACGACAGAACTTCTTGGATTTTTTAAGGTCATCGTTGAACCAGGGGCCTTTTTTGCTACCTTGCTTGATTAGATGGTTTTTCAAGGGTGCTAGTTCGTCGGCGCTGTGGGTGATCCATTGTGTGAGGGTGGTGGCTGCTTGGTTAGGGTCCGATGAATTGGCAGGGGGGTTTTGGTGAAGCGATGTGAGGAGCTGGTCGGTTGTGATTTTGTTCCAGTTTCTTCGGGGAATAGGTTGTGGGGAGTTGTGGGTCGTGGACTTTTTGTAACTGAAGTGAACGCAGCTGTGGCCCGTCCAGTGGAGAGCTGTGGTGTGATCGAAGGAGATGTGCTTGCTGGAGGTGAAGATAGGGTCAAGCGTGTGTCCGGCAAAGTGGGTGGGGGTGTCAACGAGTTGTTTGAGTCCGAGATTGGCCAGGTTGTCCAGGAGGGTGGTGGTGTTGTTGTCGTTTTTCTTTTCCAGGTGAAAGTTGAGGTCCCCCAGTAGAATGTAGTTCTCGGATGGGATGGCATGTGGGCTGATGAAGTCGGCGATGTCTTCGCTGAATTGTGAGCGGGGTCCTGGGGGTCTGTAGATGAGGGTGCCTCTGAGTGTGGTTTTGGGGTCGATGTGGATTTGGAAGTGAAGGTGTTCGGCGGTAGCGAGGTTATCATCGGAACTGGTCGTGATGCGGATGGTGTTCTTATGGACAATTGCGATGCCTCCTCCTGTTTGGTTGGTGCGAACTTTTCGGATGATCTTGTAGGTGTCCGGGATGGCTATGGCGATGTCGGGGGCTGATGAGGCGTTCATCCAGGTTTCTGTAAGGAAGGCGACGTCCGGCGATGTAGTGTCGAGTAAGTTTCAGAGTTCGATGGAGTGTCTGTGGACTGAGCGGGTATTGAGCAGGAAGCATTTAAGGTGGTTAGTGTCGGAGCTCTGTTTGGAGATTGTGGGTTTGGTGTGGGTCCTGATGCATTCGAACTTGCAGGAGTGGCATGTGAAGGTTCCATGGGTGTGTCCTGGGGTGGCTTGGTAGCAGTTTGGTAGGCGGCCGGGAGAGAACGTGAGGTGAAACTCTACATCGCCATGCACTGGAAGACTTCTTGTTAAGATTGGTCCAAGTCCAAATGTCAGAGGAGTCGATCCCAAGGTTGATCATCTTTGCAATCCAAATCTTCTGGTAAGTTGAAGAAAAAACATTAAAATGAAGGCGGGACTTAGCCCCTAAACCACCATTCTTGTACACTTGTGAAGAGTAGAGAGTATCACCATACCTCCTGATCCCGCTTCCAAAGGTGGTCGACTTCAGGGCCAGTTCTGCAACTGGTCCCAGTACAACCCATGTTTCTAAAGCTGCCTATAACACCGAGGCAGGTCGAAGGGTTCAGAAAAATCATGATCTGATTCTTCGGATACTTTCTGACATACCGTCAGCGGATTCACTCTCAGCGCCAGTTAGACTCTCTGACACCCCCACCAATCCTTCCCCAGATCCTGTATTGACTCCGCTTATAGCTCCTCGATCCACTCCAGTTCCCTGAACATCAACGCTGATGACTACTTCATCTCTGCTGGAGGACTAGGTGCCCATTGTGCTCTCTGACTCTGAGCTGGCGCTTCTACATTCAGTCTCCATCAAACTAAAACCTGCACCAATTGTCATCCCACCTCCACAAGGAAGAACCCATAAATTGCATTCCTTGTTTGGCACAGATTCTAAAAATTAGAATGCAGGTAATGAAATTGGCCAACCCTACCATAAAGAAAATTGGTATGATGATCTTTAAGTGTCCAGTGGTCTTTTTACGCGTCTCATGGATCTGGCCTTCTTACAACCCCAGGTCCTGTTGCTGAATAGAGTACTACCTTAGCAGTGGTCATGCGGACAGCCAACGTTTTTGACCTCTAGCTGCTGATCTTTAAGGTCAAAACCAATATAGTGACTGAAGTTCTCAAGCCGGGAAAACCATTACTGAGCCCCTACTACCTCTTAACAAGGCATGCACTGATACTCTACTTGGTGCCTGGGCCAGACATTTCTCTGGCCTCCCATTAAATTTCCACATTGCAATACGCGACCTACCTGCCCCAGGCTACCCTACATTTTGGTCTCCGCACCACTCTCCTGAGAACTTAGTGGTGCAGGTATCTACTGGCTGGACAAACCCAAGTACTTTCCAGACAACGATCATGATAAGGAGTTAAAAAGAATGGAGACCTTTGAGAAAAGGATATTTTCTTCCACCAATTTGAGACTCTGGTTCATCAATGCCTTTTGCCTGCTGGGCTGCTATTCCCACGCTCTTTGGGATTCAGTGGCTCAAGTTCTCCCTGGTATGCCAGAAGACGCCCAGCCTGTACTGACCCAAGCTATACAGGATGGCCATGACACAGCCAAATTCACTATTCGTTGTGACCTAGACACCACTGGTTCTATTGGACGAGCCATTGACAACAATATTGCCATAATCACCAGTCCTAGCTGCGGGTCACGCATTTTTCAGGTGATGTCCAGTCGTCCCTTATGGACATGCCCTTTGATGAGATTTGCACTTTTGGTGACAAGCCAAATTCCACTTTGTAGTGGTTTAAAGAGAATAGGGCCACAGCTTACTCCCTGGGCTTATCTGCCCTGCTTTGCCTGCTGCCTCAACCCTACCATTCCTATTGTGAGTTTGGCAAAGGCACCCCATACAGCCACTGCAAGGTGCCCAGCAGTTTTCTGTCCAAGGCCGTGCCACTCACTGACCCCACAGACAGGGTTAACGAGGCAGTCAGCCTACTCTCCCCCTCAGCTTCACCTCCAAAATCCCTTTACCATGTCCTAAGTGGCTCACTGCCACACAGTTGGAGGCATGATCCAACGATTCATGCTGGGCCCTAACATCGAATAGGTGGGTCCTACAGTTTGTTGAGAAGGGAGGCACCCTATCCTTTGTAGCTATCCATCACATCTTCCACCGACCCTGGGCAGACTGACCGAGAATCATATGTTGCTGAGTTATGGTATTATTCCTGCTTCTTTCTGGTTCCAAGGAAGGCCAAAGGCCTACATCCTATTTAGAATTGCACCCCTTCAATGCCTTCCTCAAGAAGGACAAATTCAGAATGTTCACCCTCGCTTTAGCCTTGTCTGCTCTTGACCCTGGAGACTGAACAGTGCATTGGATCTGCAGGATGACTATTTTCCATATCCCCTTCCTGTCGGCTCATGACAATACTTTGCAGTTCATGGTGGGACAGGAGCATTATCAGTTTGCAATGCTCCCTTTTGGTCTCACTAGTGCTCCTCGGGTGTTTACTAAAGCGATGGCCGTGGTAGCAGCACACCTTCAGAGGTGGAAGATTCACATCTGGGTGTTGAAGGCAGGCATGCCCTAGCCAGTCGTCAACCATCTCCAGAATTCAGCAACTCTCCTGTCATCTTTGGAGTTCACTATCAACATGCTGAAGCTGCGCCTGACACCTTCTCACATGTTCCGCTTTATCAGAGACATTCTGTACACAGTAAGGTTCCATACCTTTACCCCGTAAAGGAGTGTCCAGGTTAGGCAGGCAATTATCCCGATCTTTCAACCTATATTCTGGATTTCGGTGAGGTCTGCTCTGAGGCTGCTGGGATTGATGGCCTCCTGCATCCTGCACAAATCAAGGGTACCTCTCCGTACAGGTACAGATTTTGGATGAGACTGCAAATCATCTGCAGTGGCAGCTACATGTCCACGATCAGGTCAGTGGCAGACCACTTTCCCTACCTCACCCAGAGCTGGCAGTGGTGACCAATGCATCACTCCTGGGTTGGGGCAGCTACCTGTGATATGTGGAGATCAGAGGTCTTTGGTCTAGCTGAGTCCTTGCTCCACATCACCCTTCTGGAGATGACCGCCCTCTGCCTCTGGTTGAAAGCCTTCCTTCCATCTGTCAAGGGAATGCTGATGCAGGTGCTTACGGACAACACCACAGCCATGTTGTATTGCAACAAGCAAAGTGCAGTGGAGTAACAGACCCGTTGCCAGGAGGCCCTGCAGCTCTGGAAATGGCTGGATCATCAAGGCATTTTTCTGGTGGTGAACCATCTGGCAGGATACATTAATGCAAGGGCAGATGAACATAGCCATTGATTCCTAGTGGATTATGAATGGCAATTGCGTCTTGAGGGTATGCAAGGGCTTTTCTGCGAATGGCACAACTTTGGTTCAATCTAGTCGCCAACACTGAGAACAAGCAATGTCAGCAGTTCTGAGCATTGGTGTTTCCAAGGCATCTCTTACTCAGAGATTCGTACCAACTAGAGTGGAACTTGAGACTGCAGATACCTCCCTGCCTCTATTTCTGGAGAAGTTCAGAACCAATCGGGTCCAAGTCATCCTGATGTGTGGTGATAGCTGAACAACTTTGACCCTTCTCCAGAGGTGGTTGATGTCATCTTGGCAGCCAGACGTCTCGTCTGAAAAACTGTATTCACCTGTTGTTGGGGCAAATTTGTAGCGTGGTGCTTCACCAGTTAGCTAGACCCTCTCCATGCAAAGTTATCTGGCGGTTTGTTGTTTTTGAATTGGTATGTATCAATCTAGGCAACACAGCAAATTAGTTGGTCGAAATGAACTGAGCTTAAAACATTTGGTTTTTTGTAAAAAGGGGAGGTACAATTTTATTCACAACATTTTTTTTAAAAACACATTGAAATAATGTACATTCACAAATTATATTTAACACATATAACTCAGTAAATCAAAAATATATAACAACATCATTAAAAAAAGGCAATTAATCCAACAAATGAGGTTTACATAAAATAAACACAATTATCATGAGAAAAATGTGGCTAAATTAATCTCTACACGCGTTTCGGCGAACCAGCGCCTTCTTCTGGAGCAGCCACGATAATATCTAAAAAGAGGGGAAAATACCATAAAAACAGAATATTATGTACATTAAAAAGACACTTCTTTTAAAAGAAAAACAATCCAATGTTATTCTAATAGTCTCAGACTTTCTATTTTCTTTTGACCAACCTTATTTTATTACAATGACATTTTTAAAGATTTCATTTCCTTGCCTTAATGATCAACCAACAAGTTAGCAACAAGTCAAAAGAGACAATGTCTCATGGTATAGAATTGCCCATTCTGAAATATCTAAAGATTGGTGGGTTCTTATATTGGATGTCTAATCGAAGATTTCTGATATTAATATCTCTCTAACTGATCATGTAAATAACATTAGCGATAAAAAATTGAGTACATTCTAAATGATAACGGTTATCTAGAGGTTATCTTACCAAGACCTAAATATTAGTGTACAAAGTATTCGTATCATAAATAAGGTCACTTACTTTAAGAGCACGAATTATTTTAATGCAATTCGACGCTGCAGTCTGGTTTGTCAGTATAACTAGAATCCTTTCTTTAATTGGGTGATGAGAATATTTCTAAACCATAGAAAACAGTACATAGACAATAGTTATTATTCTCGCCTACTTTATAGTTTCCTTGTAACTGATATTTGATATAAGAATCGGTTTGCTATGTTACCTATTTTAATTGTTGATTCAGATGGAGATTCTGTGGGTACTGATGCGTTTAGTTGATCTCGAGTGTTGAATTTAAAATGTTTTATATTTCCTAAAAAGATGTTTAAGAGATCTTTTAATTTAAAGGATCTATCAATCTATGATGTTTTGCTTAATACTAGACAATAAACAAGGATACAGTATTTACCAAAAAAGAGCGAACATTTATTTCAAAAGATTAAAAGTACCTTGATTTACAAGTGGAAGTTCGTTTAGACCCGCCGACCGGAAGTTAAAATATTAGCCTCAATGATGCGTTTTTATATGAGGTCGTCGAGATATAGTCCTCCTGATATGGAGATAGTAAGTGGCGATGATAGCCTAAAGAGTAGATGAAGAGAATTCTAACATCAAGTGCTATATAATGTAGTTAGCTAGTAACAACTTCTTAACCTAATTATTTCTGCAGAAGAAGGAGTGATAGTTACCCTTTTGCTTGTATTCCAATAGACGATCGATTTCAAGTGGTTTAAAATAACTCCCTGTCTGTAAGATACAAAAAATAGTGGGGAAGTTATATTGTCTACTGTTTAGTTAAGGTTGCAGGTTAGATGAGTAACTAGATTAATTGTGCCGCATTAGGGGTTTCTGCAAGACTTACCCAATTAGTATCAACAGGGCTCGAAAATTCCGGCGACGGGACTCGGGGGTTCTATGCTCCTTCCTCGAACGATAGCGTTTAAATGGTCTCTTAGCGCGCTGTTTATATACTCTACGAGATTGGATGAGTGAATTCAGGTGATTTGTGTATAAACACAAAGAAAGGACCACGGATTGAGGAAAGATAGAAAGAGGACCGATTTCTCTAAAAGAGATATCGCCAATGGCTACCAAGAAAATAGTCATTGCGTAGACATAGAAGATGGTATGTAACGCAAAGATTAGCCTATTTGAACAGAGTAGAATCTGGGGAGCCATCTCTAAAAAGGCACTCGAATTAAATAACTCATTGTTCATTCCGGTTAAGGAGATTCTATATCCATAACACAACTGAATAAGTGCAAAAATTATAATAACAGTGACCTTTTGTGAAAAGAGGGACGTTCTCCTTAGTTTTCAGTGAATGAAAGAATGAGATTGTGTGAAGCTAAATAACTTGAATGTGGTACAAATGAACAATTGGTAACATATCGAATGTAGATACAAAAATATCAGTAAACCCGTTATATAGTGGTCTCCTTGATAGTCTATGAATCCATAAGTCAAACCGTAAAGAATATCATGCGGTTAAAAAATGAAATGCAATTAGGAAATGTAATTAACAAAAACACGGATGTCTACATAATGGGGATCTATATCATATACGATTTTAACCCATTACCGGACACTTTTAAATAACTAAGGGAGCAGTTCTGATGATAATGGTTATGGACGAAAGATAGATAACTGATTAATATAAGATGTAATTCATAATACCGTAAAAGGGGGAAATATCATAGAGTATCATTATCATTTATCTAGGGACGACAAATTTATACATAGCTGCCAATCTATAAAAATTGGTAGTGTTTAAACCTAGATCAGATACAACAGAAACACCTATTATTGTAATCGGAAGAATAGATTGGTATTCTAGCAAATAGCCTGCTCCCATGGCAATTCGCTGTTCATTCCTTCCCGGAATGTATTAAAGACAAATATCCAGAACACCTCTCTCTTTTTTCTGATGGCACAACCACCATTGGAGTCTGGAGTATGAATTTTTTCAAGGACTCTCCATTTGAAGTCTTCTGCTTGGTGACCCTTTTCTAAGAAATGTTTTACCATTGGGGCAGCAAGTTTGCGAGTTCTTATCGCTGAACGATGTTCATTTAAACGTGTCTGTATCGCACGGGATGTTTCTCCTATATACCCGAGGGAACACGGGCACTGTATGAAGTAGATCAGATTTGTGGTTCTGCAGTTCCACATTTCTTTTGTTTGTTGTTTTTGTCCCTTGCTCAACAAGGCATTGCTATGAGCACAGTGAAATATTATCTTTTGGCTCTTTTGGATTTTCTTTGGTTGTTGTATCAGCCCTCATTAGTTAAATCACTGGTTATGATGCATTTTCTGAAAGGCCTACAACATCCGTCTCCTCTCTCTCCCTTTGGCATGCCACAATGGGACTTTAACTTGGTCCCCACATATTTGATGTGTGCTCCTTTTGAGGGCTTCACAGCTGTCCCTTGCGGCTTGTCACTATCAAGCAGGGGCGGTTTCTCGTTGGGGGCGTCGGGGCTCCGCCCCATTTACTTTATTTGGCACTGCCAACAAAAAGCAACGTGTTTTACTCACTGTTTTATGTCAGTGAATCAATGCACACAGCCTAAACACCCATCATTAGTTTCTTTTTCTAAGGGCCGGGGCTGCTGCACACTACCTGCTATTAACTCTGTGATGAGGCAGTCTGCAGTGATGCTGAGTGACAAAGTCTACAGTATTTGCCGGGCTCACGATTGCACAGCCCTGAGGCCTGAGATGTCATGAGCTCGGCAAAAACATAGACTTGTGCACCAGTCTTCACCCCCTGATGCCGCAGGATAAAATTAGCCCCGGGCGTTTTACAGTGAAGCCCCGCAGTGCTGGGGCTTCACATCAATCAGGGAGTGGAGAATTGGTCACACCTCCCTTTCCCAACTCGTCACTGTGACGACTTGGGAAAGGGCAGGGTAGAGGTTGCAAACAGAGGGGGAGCAGAGAAATCGAGTCTGCGCAGACTCAAGGTTGCTGCTTCCCTCTCTGCACGTTGTGAGTGATGCCTTTGAGCTCCAGCTCTTCACACCTGGGTTTTAGAGCAGCCAGAAATCAACTTGTGGAACTAGGCCTTGTCTCATGGGCTGTCACGAGCAGGCGAGTTTAATCAATTTGTTTCCGGAGTTTGTCTTCTAATTTTTTTTAAGTTTCTTTCATTGTGGCCTAGCCTCATGTCTCCCTTCCCACACTCTCTTCTTCCTCCGACAGTCCTACGGCGGTCCGAAGATGACGACTCCCCTCCCCCCTCCCATTGCTGTTCACTCACTCCGTTCCTCACTGGCCCTCCTACACAAGTTGCCAGTCAGCTCTGAGCTCCGTGATTACGCTACAAAGGGAGAGACCGCAGCCCAGCTGGACAGCAGTGAGCTCAGGCAGTGTGTGAGAGAGAACAAGAGGTCCTTCAAATGGTAGCTGTCTCTGCAAAAGCACACCTGAAAGTGGAACCCGTCAGTTGGCTTTTCTTATTAATCATTAACTAATGAAGTACTAAGTAGACACTTGTTGCAGGACAGATGGCACAGGGTACGGCAAACAAGTTTTCAAATCAAGGCGAGACCAGGGCTGTGTGGGGTGGGATGGAGGACAGGGGCCTGTGTTGAGACTATGAGTGATTGTATGACCCCCAGCCGCACCACTCTCACACTTCACCGGCCGCCACTGCTATCAAGACAGATGTTTTGGTGTTCCTCATCACCATCACATCAGTACAGCGTGTAAGTGAGCTTCAAGCTCTCTGTGTCAACTCACTGTACGCCACCCACTTCCCAGACAAACTGGTTCTGCAGGCATGAGCATTCTTCTTGACAAAAGTTGTGATGATGTTCCACGTCAGTCAAACCATCACACTGCCAGTTTTCTATGCACTTCCTCACCCCGTGAATGAGTAGGAGAGGCTCCATTGCTTGGGCTCCGAAAGAACACTAAGCTTTTACATCAATCAAACCAGAGAACACTTATTGGACAATCAGCTCTTTGTGGTGTTCACTGGAGTAAAAAAAGACAAGGCCATGGAGAAGCGGACCATCTCCTGTTGGATTGTGCTGTGCATTGAGATCTGCTATGTATTTATTCAAGAAACTGCCTCCATAAAGACTGTGAGCTCACTCTACTAGGGCCAAAGCTGCTACTACTGTGTTGGCATGGGGAGTTCCTGTCCTGGACATCTGCCAGGAAGCTACGTGGTAGTAGAAGAGAAAAATTGCTGACCCTCCTCCTTATTTAGTCTCACTTTAAATTTAAAGAGACAACAAACAAATGACCGAATCTCTTTGTTTGTATGGGTAATTTTATTAAACCCTTTTGTTCATTATTTTTGGTAAAATTTAACCAATTAGTAGGCGAGAAGAACACTCCATACATTTATATACAAATACAAAACATTTAAGACATATGTTACAAATACCAACAAGTAAACAATAACTCAAATAATCATCAACAAACTTCTCGTGTTAGAAATAACAAATCGATATGCGCAAATAATTAATCTTTGCGAGATAATCAGAAAACGCTATTGAACCCAACAGGTTGAAAAATAGATTTTGACAGACATCAGAAATTAATCAACAATGATTTTTAACCATAGAAGCTGCACTTGTCACGTGCAAATATTTTTTGAACTCTCTATCTGTCGTTTTGCCAACGCGTTTCGAATCTGTCGGTATTTACAGATTCTCCTCAGGGCTCTCTCATTGTTATCAATCTAAACAGAAAAATAAAACGAAGTTTGTTTCAATATGCAAAGCTAAATTTCGTTTTTCAGAAGACCCCCCTAAAAGAGGCCGGACTCTACTGTACTAATTACCTCTCTGGAGAATGCGGTGGGCTCTCGCGGGTCAGTTTATGCACGAGGGTGTAGGCGCCGCAGAAATCAGTAAAGATAAAGGATTTGTTCTGGAAGAATAAATAAGTTCAAGGACTTACTACGCCATCTAAAACAGTGTCAAGCGACTACAACAGACCTAACGCTGTACATTCATACCTTTTCCAATTAGCATTGAATGCGGTATTAGGTTTTCGTGTGCTCCTTTTATCCTTTCTGTGCAACCTGTAAAATATAGGGGTCGCACTCAGTATTTACAAAAATTGTGCTTGAGAAAAAGTTGGTGGATTATTAAGGGAAAACATGAAGCCACCTACCCAAATATGTGGTAGTAGACACGGGGCGTCGGCCGCCATGCCGTGTTTCATGTCTTTGGGTTTAGTCAGTGGCGGGGTCGTTGTTCTCACCGTTGCATCAAGAAGCGTCTCGCTTGCGCTGTAAGAAAAAAACGGGGCTTTTTGGTCACTCGCTCTGGGCAGAGTGAGAGCGCCGTAGTCTCACGCATTAGGAGTATCACAAATGCTCACCTATCAGCAGTCGCGGCGAACCAGGAAATGGTAACGCGGGGGAAGCCAAGCGGCTGTCAAGGGCTCCTACATCACTGCAAGCCTACCGCCAGGCATTATGGATATTGTAGTTTTAACATGATTGAATTACAACCTCGAAATTTCAGAGATTGAGTTCAACCCAGTTTGGGTACTGTTGAACTTCAAAATTAAGTAAGCCTCTTTTTTTAAAAGGATCTGGTCTACATTAATACCCATTTTTGGTTGATTAATGTTGAAAAGCACTGTCCAAGTGAAATCATTTTCTCCGTGTTGTTTTTCGGAGAAGTGTTGGACGAGGGGCGCATTTAGTACTTTCTTTTTTAAGCGCGACCTGTGTTGTGTCATGCGTACATTCACCTGCTGATTGGTTTTACCAATATAGATTTTGTTGCAGGAGCAGATTATGGCATACACGACATTTTTTGTTCTACAATTTGTGAAACTTGTGTGGGACCAGGACATATTGGAATGTTGGAAAATGGTACCCTCGATAGTTGAATCACAAGCGATGCAGTTTCCGCACCTGTGGTGTCCCTCTATCGGTTTTAGACCCCATTTAGATAGCAAATCACTTTTAGGTTTTGCCAATCTCACGTCCGCACGGACTAATTGTTGGCCAATGTTTGGATTTCTTCTAAAGGCGAATATTGGACGAGGGATGGGTGTCTCTAATTGTTCCAATAGATGCCAATGTTTCAACACCATGTGGCGTATATTGTGGGTTTCGGGACCAAATGTCGTGACGCAGACCAAATTCTCAAGGTCGCGTTTGACTTTTATTTGAAGGAGGCTCTCCCTCGGTGTGCAACGTGCTCTTTTAAAAGAATGCTTTAGAAGCTTTTTAGGGTACCCTCGCTGTGTTAGTTCTTCACAAAATTTTGATCCATGTTGCTCAAATTGTGTCAATTCTGAACAATTCCTCCTGATTCGCAGGAGTTGTCCATATGGCAGGTTTGCTCTTAGGTTTCTGGGATGTGAACTCCCGTAGTGGAGTATGGTATTCCTGTCCGTCACTTTCTTGAAAAGGGAGGACTTCAAGGACCCGTCAATATCTCGCACTTCCACGTCAAGGAATGTCATTTTTTCATTACTTGAGTCGATTGAGAATTTAATATCCCTTTGCCTATTATTGAGCCACTGGTGGAAGTCACCCAACTCGGCGCGGCTCCCCTCCCACAGGAGCCACACGTCGTCGATGTATCGATACCAATGCACAATGTGATGTGCAAAGGGGTTGTCTGACTCAACATATTTCTTCTCATATTCGGCCATGTAAAGTACGGCCATTTCCGGGGCATAAGGGCACCCCATCGCGGTGCCCTTAACTTGCATGAAATATTCATCATTAAAGCGAAAGTAATTTCTTCTGAGAGTTATTTCGGCCAATCGAACGATGAAGGAAGTTGGAACTCTATGTGGTCTTTCCCTTGAATCAAGATAGAGTTCCAAAACCTCCAGTGCTTCGTCCTGTGGTATCTGGGTATAAAGGGACGTAACATCCATGGTTACCATCAATTGTGATGTACGATCAAATGGGGTCCCTTCAACCTTAACCAGAAAATCAGTAGTGTCTCTTAAGTAGGACTTTACATTTGTCACAAAAGGTTTCAGAAAAAAGTCTATGTATTTCGACAGGGGCTCAAGGCATGAGTCACACCCTGACACGATAGGTCGCCCCGGTGGATTCGATAAATTCTTGTGAATCTTTGGTAAGAAATATGCCACAGGAGTTCTCGGGCATTTCTTGACCAAAAAATCAATTTCTTTGGGGCCTAGGAAGCCACTTTCTCTGCCAGTTTGAACAACATCTGAAATTAAAGATTGGATTAATTGTAGTGGATCCTCCTGCAGTTTTCTGTACCACTCTTGGTTGTTAACCTGCAGTGCACCTTCCGCGAGATATTGTTCACGGGGCCATAACACCACTGCTCCACCCTTGTCGGCCTGTTTGATGATCAAAGAATGATCGTCTTTCAAGCTTTTCAGGGCCAATCGTTGTCCCTTAGAGATGTTTTGTTTCACGTATTTATGTTTACTCTCTAGTTTAGCGATAGAGGATAACAAGATTTGTTCGAATGCGTGGACCTGTTTAGGAATATTCTGATGGGGTACAAAAGTGGACTTGTTCCTAAGGCCTGTTGTTTCCATACTCACACTGGGAGGTTGGTTGGCAAAAAAGACTTTCAACCGGATTTTACGGCAGAATTCAATTGCCTCTAGTTTTAGTTTAGTAAAATCTGTTTGTTTAGTTGGGACGGAAGCTACGTGGTGTCACTAGATACATTCACCAAGCACTATTGTCTGGAAAACCAGATTTGCTGAGAGGGGAATTCCACTAGCTCTGTCCTACAGGACTTTTTGGTTTGAGTACATGCTCAGACCCTCCTCCAAATAAGTACTGCTTTGGTATCTATTCAAAAGGTTAGGAATCTGCAGTTAGAAGTCTCTATCGGAAGAAGTTACTTACCACTGCTAATGATCTTACTGGTATAGTAATTCGATCTGACCACAGATTCCTCACCAACCCTCCATTCCTCCCAATTTGTGAATGGAACTCTATCAAAAAATAAGATACCTAGTCTAGAAACCTGGCACTGGTCAAGAACAATTTGCTTTTGAAGCTCTGCGTCTGGGGACGTAGACAGCTTTGAAAGCAAAAGATGTCAGTACGTGAGAGTGGTTTTCCGAAAAGATGGCAGTGCAGAGCTTAGAGTTACTTCTGGAAAAGTTTCTAGATCCAGTCTCATGCCTGAGGAATATTCAAAAGTTGAGGATCCTGCCATTAGATGGAGACTCTACTAAAAGGGGTGTTACCAAAGGTAAGTAACTTGTTCCTCCAAAAACTATCTTTGTGACATTTATCCCGGTAATCTAAGTTCACCAATTAATTTACTATTTAAAAAACAGCCATATGCTGTAAAGATTAATTTTCTAGGGCATTCCCCAACAAGTTATGGGTATATGCTTGGGCCTATGCAATAAGTAAATAATCTATTTAAAATTATTTTACCGGAGTGTCATGCTTGCTTTATAGTTAGCAAGTCTTGCTTCTACACATTATGCACCTAGGCCTTATGGATGCCACAACACATTTTATAGGTGACTGGTATTGGTAGCCTTTTCAACACATCAAAATAATATATACTGACATGTTTGCTCGAGCGTAGCCTAAGAAATATGATATTGTCACATGATCAGTTTCTGTTGCCTCACTTAAAAGTCAAATGATCCAGTTTGAGTTAGTCAATCTAATCACCGTATTTAGGGATCGGATCATATTCACTAATGGGCCTTTTGCTGTCATCCAGTGCACAGAGGTCCAGATATGCTAGCAAATTAGTATATAAAAATAATGAGAAAAAGACCATGTGTAAAAAGGTGCCTCCTGATGGACCCCAGTTACCTATTGTTGCAAAGACAGTTGCAATGACTTATTAAAGGAATCTTTAGATGCTACCTAAAAATTATGATTTTCCATTGGTAAAAGTTGTTTATACTAATATAGACGTATTCCCTAAGGAAGAGCATGTGTAAGCATTTCAACTTTTGTTTTCCTTTTTCATTACAGAAAATACGCTTATCAACCAACGTGCACCTCTTACCAATTAGAGTTTTTCTTTGCTCCTACAAGTGCTTTAACCAAGAAGACCATGGATTATTTGGAGTTGCTGTGCCATGAAAACCAAACAATGTACTGGAATGAATGTTACAATGTTTTATTGGAGAAGCCTGCTTAGTACATTTTACACATTAGAAAGAAATTCATTGTTATAAAGTGATAATTTGCTTATTCCTAGATGCACTGTATGCATTTTGCCCATGTGCAGAAGTTATTAATGAACTATGAATTGATTCCTTCAAAACAGTCTCGCTCTTCTGCTTTCACAAATATAATGTTAGGAAGAAACAAATGTAATTTCAAAACCTCATGAGTTTAAGGTTGTAAGATTTATAAAGATCCCTGCGTCATTCCTTATAGGGCATGTGATGAAATGGTAAATATACATAGCATGTATAAGATTTTTTCTCTGTTAGCCCCCTTGGCTTGTGGGCTTACCATTTCTGTCAAAGAAGTGTTTGAAAATATGATTCTAATCTACTGCAAGGGAGATCCAACGTGGAAATAGCCTACTCAGATTAAAAATACTTTAGTCAAAAATACACCAACGTCCATCTGTGCTGGTAAACATTTTGCAATCAGATGCGGGTACTGAGAGAGTCCTTCAATGTGGGGCTTCCTTGTCATTGTACACATATCTAGTCCCCTTAACATGCAGGGTTGATGGATTTATTTGCATTTTAAGGACTTCCATGAATTTTTTTCACTATTTCCATGGTGTTCTTCCTTGAGGTGAATTCCAACATTTCCAAACCTTGACATAGTCTATGGCAGAGGCAATAGTGTCATCTCTAGTGGCACTTTCAACATCTAAAATTTCACAAAGTGGGCAGTCCTACCAGTGGAGGTTCATATGTGAATCCGCCTTTTTTTTAACAGACTCTTTGTTAGCAATGTCCCTTTAAATCTTACATACAGTATTTCTTTATAAATTGTTACTCTGACTACAAAAAGGTAATCAGTTTGATCAATGCTATTGCTATTCGTTTAGGATTGAGATCAGACAAGTGTTGCCAAATTTAGAATGGCTCTTCAGATATTATCAGGTTTTACATATGTATAATGTTAAGTACTAAAGGACCTCTTTTCATATTGACAGCTCTATCACATACATAACATGCTTTCTCGGACATAGATCACTTAGTATGCCCAGAATATTGAATTTTGTTTCTTTTTCATCAGTTTTGCTCCTTCTTATGATATTTTTCCTTCGGAGTTGAAGAACTTTCTGTTTTTGTAGCACCTTGGGTGATGGTGATTTAGTTGGAATCTGTTAATCTTACACATAGATTCATCAACATAAATTGCAATCGCAATAGCGGCAAAATAGCTATTGCGATCGCAATTCCATGAATCGCAATTCATGAAATGAAACCTGACCAAATTGTGAATTCGCAAAACATATTTTGTGACTTCGCAAAGAAAATCGCAGAATCAAGGTGGAACCCCCTTTGCGAATCGGAAATTGCGAGTTTCAAATAATTCTGCGATTCCATTTGCGAATTCGCAAAATAATCGCTAACCAAATGCATGAAATATTGCAATTAGCGAAAAACCTCTAAATTGCTATCGGTGAGGCGCAATTTAAGGAGAACCCAAACCAGGTAGTAACCATGAAGTTTAAAAAAAAAATGTGAAAAATTCCTAACTAGCCAAAGGTGCGGGGCTGACCAAACACTCTTAAGGAGACACAGTAGGAGCATGAGGACATTCACAATGCCTGGACTCTACATGGTGGTTAGGCGGCGAAGGCTCCAGGCTGCAGCAAGGAACAGACGCAGGATCCAGGAGCGAATTTCCTGCCAGCGGATCACACTACTGGGCCAAACTGAGGAGGAAATCTACTCAGAGTACAGGCTGAATGGGGCAATGATTACAAAGCTCATCCGGTACCTTGACCCCCTGATGCAGCACCCAACGAGGAGGACCAATGCCGTGCCCACCCATGTCCAGGTCTTGTGCAGCCTGCACCTCCTGGCCTCCGGAAGCTTCCAGGGGATAGTTTCAGTTGCAGGGGGATCTCCCAGAGCACCATGTCCCGCTGCCTAAGGAGTTTCCTGGAGGCCATGCTGACCCGGCTACACCATTACATTAAATTCCCAACCACCCAACAGGACTTGAATCAAAGCAAGCTAGAATTTTACAACATAGCGCAATTCCCCATGTAATTGGATGCATTGACTGTACCCACATCCACATCTGCCCACCCGCAGAGACAGAATACATGTACCGGAACAGCAAGTCCTACCACTCACTGAACATCCAGATGGTGTGCAACGCTAAGACAATCATCACCGACATAGTGGTACAATACCCGGGGAGCATGCATGACTCCTTCATATTCCGGCACAGCGGCATGCACACACGACTGGCCAGGGGAGACTGTGGCGAAGGACACCTTCTAGGTAAGTACACATGCCAACAAACAGTACATCGAGACCATGTAGCTGCGCATGACTGGCACTCACCCTCTGCTCCTTTCATTCAGGTGACAGCGCATACGGCCTCCGTGAGTACCTCAAGTTCAAGTTCAAGTTCCAACATTTGTATAGCGTACTACTCACCCAGAGGGTCTCAAGGCGCTTGAGGGAGGGAGGTGTTTTACTTATCGAATATCCAAGTTTTTAGTTGCTTTCTGAAGGAGAGGTGGTTCTGTGTAAGGCGGAGGTGGGTGGGGAGAGAATTCCAGGTCTTGGCCGCCAAGTAGGAGAAGGATCTTCCCCCCCATGGTGGATCTGTGGATGCGCGGAATTGCGGCGAGGGCTTGATTGGACGATTGTAGTTGTCGGGAGGGGATGTAGAAGGATAGACGCGTGTTGAGGCATTCGGGTCCTAGGTCGTAGAGGGCTTTGTGTGCGTGGGTGAGGGGACGGAACGTTATTCTCTTGCTGACAGGGAGCCAATGGAGGTCTTTCAGGTGGCTGGAAATGTGAGCTTGCCGAGGAATGTCCAATATGAGTCTGGCTGAGGCGCTTTGGATGCGTTGGAGTTTTTTCTGTAGTTTGGCTGTGGTTCCGGTGTAAAGGGTGTTTCCGTAATCCAGTCGGCTTGTGACCAGTGCGTGGGTGACCGTCTTTCTTGTTTCGGTGGGGATCCAACGGAAGGTTTTTTTGAGCATTCGTAGGATGTTGAAGCAAGATGATGAGATGGCGTTGACTTGTCTGGTCATCGAGAGGGAGGAGTCCAGGATGAAGCCCAAGTTACGTGCGTGGTCAGTAGGTATGGGTGCGGTTCCGAGGGCCGGTGGCCACCATGAGTCGTCCCAGGCAGAGGGGGATGGCCCTAAGATGAGGACTTCTGTTTTGTCCGAGTTTAGTTTTAAACGGCTGTTCTTCATCCACTTAGCTACTTCTTTCATTCCTTCGTGTAAGTTGGTTTTGGCGGTGTTTGGGTCTTTGGTGAGGGAGAGGATCAGCTGGGTGTCGTCTGCGTAGGAGATGATGTTGAGGTTGTGTTGGCGTGTGATGGAAGCGAGGGGACTCATGTATACGTTGAAGAGGATGGGACTGAGTGATGATCCTTGTGGTACGCTGCAGATGACTTCGGTAGCTTCTGATTTGAAAGGGGGGAGGCGGACTCTCTGCGTTCTTCCGGTGAGGAATGAGATGATCCAGTCCAATGCTTTCCCTTGTATTCCGACGTTGCTGAGGCGTTGTATGAGGGTGCTATGACAGACTGTGTCGAAGGCTGCGGAGAGGTCAAGTAAGATGAGAGCAACTGTTTCTCCGTTGTCCAGTAGTGTTCGGATGTCGTCTGTTGCTGCGATGAGGGCGGTTTCGGTGCTGTGTTTGGCTCGGAAGCCGGACTCTGAAGGGTCGAGGGATTTGTTGGATTTGAGGAAGGCGGCGAGTTGGCTGTTGACGGCTTTCTCGATGACTTTGGCAGGGAATGGGAGGAGCGAGATAGGGCGGTAGTTCTTAAGTTCGGTTGGGTCTGCCGTGGGTTTCTTCAGAAGGGCGCTGAGTTCGGCATGTTTCCAGTTTTCCGGGAAGGTAGCGGAATTGAGGGAACAGTTAATGACATCGTGGAGATGGGGTGCGATGATGGAGTCTGCTTTGTTGAAAATGTGGTGGGGACATGGGTCGGTTGGTGATCCTGAGTGGAGGGAGTTCATCAGGCGGATGGTGTCTTCAGTGGTGATTGGGTTCCAGGCGCAAAGGTTGTTAGAGTGCGGTTTTGGTTCGGAGGTGGGTGGAGGGGACTGGCCTTCGGACTGGTTTTCAAAGCTGTTATGTATTTCGGCGATTTTGTTGTGGAAGAATGAGGATAGAGAGTCGCAGAGGTCTTGGGAGGGGGTTTTGTCGTTAGTGCCGGCGGAGGGGTTAGTGAATTCTTTGACGATGTTGAATAGTTCCTTGCTGTTTTGGGCATTGTTGTCAAGTCGATCCTTGAATGCTTTCTTGGTGGATCAGATCAGTTGGTGGTGTTTGCGGGTGGCGTTCTTGAAGGAGGCTAGGTTGTCAGTGGTTGGGTTTTTTCTCCAGGTTTTCTCGAGAGTACGACAGAACTTCTTGGATTTCTTAAGGTCATCGTTGAACCAGGGGGCTTTTTTGCTACCTTGTTTGATTAGATAGTTTTTCAAGGGTGCTAGTTCGTCGGCGCTGTGGGTGATCCATTGTGTGAGGTTGGTGGCTGCTTGGTTAGGGTCCGATGAATTGGCAGGGGGGTTTTGGTGAAGCGATGTGAAGAGCTGGTCGGTGGTTATTTTGTTCCAATTTCTTCGGGGAATAGGTTGTGGGTCGTGGACTTTTTGTAGTTGAAGTGAACGCAGCGGTGGTCCGTCCAATGGAGAGCTGTGGTGTGATCGAAGGAGATGTGCTTGCTGGAGGTGAAGATAGGGACAAGCGTGTGTCCCGTAGAGTGGGTGGGGGTGTCAACGAGTTGTTTGAGTCCAAGATTGGCCAGGTTGTCCAGAAGGGTGGTGGTGTTGTTGTCGTTTTTCTTTTCCAGGTGGAAGTTGAGGTCTCCCAGTAGAATGTAGTTCTCGAATGGGAGGGCATGTGGGCTGATGAAGTCAGCGATGTCTTCGCTGAATTGTGTGCGGGGTCCTGGGGGTCTGTAGATGAGGGTGCCTCTGAGTGTGGTTTTGGGGTCAGTGTGAATCTGGAATTGAAGGTGTTCGGCTGTAGCGAGGTTATCGTCGGAACTGGTTGTGATGCGGATGGTGTTCTTATGGACAATGGCGATGCCTCCTCCTGTTTGGTTGGTGCGATCTTTTCGGATGATCTTGTAGGTGTCCGGGATGGCTATGGCAATGTCGGGGGCTGATGAGGTGTTCATCCATGTTTCTGTGAGGAAGGCGACGCCCGGCGATGAAGTGTCGAGTAGGTTCCAGAGTTGGATGGAGTGTCTGTGGACTGAGCGGGTGTTGAGCAGGAAGCACTTTAGGTGGTTAGTGTCGGAGCTCTGTTTGGAGTTTGTGGATTTGGTGTGGGTCCTGATGTAGTCGAACTTGCAGGAGTGGCAGGTGAAGGGTCCGTGGGTGTGTCCTGGGGCGGCTTGATAGCACTTTGGTGGTCGGCCGGGGTTGAGGGCTGAGAGGGTTGCAGCGTCGTATGTTATGCGGGTGGAATGGGTATTGCGGGGGCCAGGGGGTCTGGCGCTGGGCGCGGTCCAGGCGCGGACGGGCGTAGACGGGCTTACCATTGGCGCACCTTCGGCGCGCATTGGGCGCGACCGCTGCACGTAAACGCTGCGTGCGGAGGCATCTGTCATATGTGGATAGTGGAAGGGGAGGGACGAGGGAGGAGCAGCTGGGAGGCGGGAGCGGGGTGAAGATCCGGGCAGGGAGGCACAACAACAACAACAAAATGGCAGCAAGCCAAAATCGAAACAGGATTACTGCACAATCACAATAAACGCGATGCAAATGGCAGTGGCACCGGCACAATCAGGCACAAATGAATTCTACAGGCAGCACAGCACAATTGAAAAGAATGTTAAAGCGCACTTTGGCAATATAGCGCTATGATAAAATTATGATTAGCAATTAATAAACAATCAGGCAATCTAGCGCTACGATATAATTGTATTAATCAATCAGGCAATAGCAATTGTGGGAGCAAGGCGAGGTAGCAGACAGCAGTCTGGCGGTATAGCGCTACAATACCAGGCGGCAGGTAGAGCAGGGAGCAGCGTGAGGAGCGGCCACTTCTGATGGGATCACCCCATACTTCAACCCTGCCACACCACAGCAACGGCGTTACAATGCTACACACATTCACACTAGAAATTGCATTGAGCGGACATTTGGGCTTTTAAAGAGCCGCATTCTACACAAGACTGGTGGGGCCCTCAAATACCAGCCTGAGGTCTGCTGCCGCATCGTGGCCGTGTGTGCAATACTCCACAACATTGCTACCAAGCGAAGGATACCTGTGGATATCTCTGGCAGTGAGTCGGAAGGGGACAACCGCCCACCTGCACATGTGCAACATGCACGTGGGGAGAATCCTTCTGAAGGACACAGGCGCCGCAACCAAATCACTATGAACTGTTTCTAGTGCACCCATTCCCCTCACACAACACTGCACTCATGCATGACAAATGTAATAATGACATGAATCAGATTTACTTGTGACCATAAATTCTTATTGTTATTTCACAATAATGTGTACTACAATTTTCTTAGATATAACATGCAAACTGTATTCCCTCATTCAGCCCCATGATAGGGTAGAGGCTGTGCTTGTGTAATCAGCATGGCCCTGCTGGCAGAGTTCAAAGTGTCACTGGCGCCTCCGGCCGGATGCACCCAGTCGCCTCTCCGCGTCCTCCACAACACTGTTGGCCCGTGATGCTGCAGTGGGCCTGCTGCTGCGGCGGCGTTCCGTTACCAGCGGCAAGGACATGCTGCTGTGACTGGAAGTGCCCTCGCTGGCATCATCCCCCCCACTTGCTAGGCCATGGCCAGACGCCTGCAGACTCTGTACAGCTGTTGTCACCTGTTCAAGGTCCCTGGCGACGACCTGGCAGCATTGGACCATCTGCATCTGCATCGCAAGGGAGCGGCTCGAAAGTTGGGAGGTGGCATTTCCTATGATGTGATTAGATCTGGTGTAGGCTGACAGGCGGGTCAGCAGCTGGCGGTGGCCTACTCCAGGCCACTCAACAAAGAATGGAGCCCAGATCTCTGGAGCCAAACCAGCGGGGGCTCTTTTGAAGATTTGCTGGGGGAAAGCCCTGCAATGATCCCAGCAAGTGGGGAGCCGAGGCCCCCAGAACACATGTGGCAAGTGACTTCTGGGTTATACCATCTTGAAGTATCCCAGAAGCTGGTGCAGCAATGTTGAAACAGCGGTGTAGAGGTGATGTGGTGCCTCAGGATAGGCCAGCGGTGCCTACCTGATGGCACCTCCCCCCCCCCCCCCACCCTCCCCTTGAAAAAAGGTCTTGCGCAGGGGGGAGAGTTCTCTCTTGGATGTGTTGTGTCTGAGGAACACTGGGACTGGAGGTTGACGCCATGGGCAACTGGAAGGGGGAACCCCCGTACTGTACCTCTGATTGCCCCAAGGCTCAGTGGGGCACACGCCAAGGACCAGGGACCCGACTGACCCCTGAGGATCAGTCAGGGGAAAGACGGGGCTTCTGCACCAGGAAGAAGAGAAACCTAGATGAAAGGCAAAGTGAAAGGCTGGCACAGGGAGCCAGTAAAACCAGCTACCTGCAAAGTTTGCCATCCTTGGAGGCCTGAGGAAAGGGCCTGAGGTGGCTTGGGCTCACTACCAGGAGCAAAGCGAGTCCAAGATGATCACAATCAGACCAACGGGGCCCGAGTTATGGCTGTTATATATTTGGTGACCTTTGACCCTTCTTTTCCAGTGACAAAGTACGTGGGGCTCCCCCGCTGGATCCAGTTTGGCCCCCGTAGTGGGTCATGGCCCGGGGGCTACCCCTGTAAAGAAAATAAATTGTATGAGGGAGCACCATCACACACTCCCGTGATGTGAGGAAGGGGCCCATGACCCCATCCCTGGGCATCGAGAAGAAGGAAGAGTTAAGGGAATGCCGTTGCACTCCCACAAAGGTGAGCAGGGGCTCAAGACCCCATCCTTGGGCCCGATGGCCAGAGAAAGAATGGGAGGAGTGCCATTGCACATCCCCACGTCACCAAGAAGGCAGCAGCACCCCATCCGTCTGACCGCTGGAGCAGGCAGACAAAAGTGAAGTACAAGCTCCTGCAACAGCACACAAGTGTGCTGGCCGTGTGAGGAGCCAACGAGACCAGCCTGGGTGGGCTCTCCAAGTTTTTTTCCACTATCCAGCTGCATGTGGGGTGCATGGGTGTGACCAGGCATCCCGACAGAAGAAAAGTGTGACACGAGGCCGCAAAAGAAAAGAAACACTAAATTGTAAAGAACGTGGCTCTCCCAGTGCAGCAGTAGAGCTGCTAAATACAAATGCACAAAGCTCAAGGAGGAGCGCCCCATCCTGCCCTTAGGGGCTCGTCAATTTCGCCATCAATTTAAAATTGGAAGTCACTCATTTGTGGCTTGTGCTGACCCCCGGAAAGCCGGGTCACCCCCAAAATGTTCCCACAGTGAGACGGGAGTTGTAGGAGCAGCTCAGCCTCCCCCTGAAGAAAGTGCCAGAGTTCTCACTCTAAATTTGGTGGGACTCTATGAAAGATAATCCTTTGATTAAGCTTCTCCTACCTTAAATTTTTGTTTTAGAGCTGGAATTGCTGCGCCCTCTGTGTGCAAAGATTATGGCTGCAACCAGTTGTAGCCTGAAAGTGTTGGGTAGGAGTAATCATGTTGAGAGACACTCTCTGGGGGTGAATGAAATAATTGCAGATGCTGTGATTATAAATGTAAAAGTGCTGTATTGTATTTTGAATGAATTTCAAAGTATATGTTAATGTTGACTATTGCAAAGGATTGTGATCATAATGGTAAAAGTTTAATTGCGTTATTGATGTTGACAGTTAGGCTGATGGGGAGGGGCGACAGTGGTACAGTCATAGGTAGGCATTGATTATTCAGAATAATGAGACTGACAGCCACACAGGAGTAAAGTTTGCATGGTTTATTGCCAGCATTAAGGTCTCTCAGTCGTGGTTATATGTAAATATTGCTTTGATTCCTATGGTGAAATGCTTACTGAGGTAATGTGGTTAACAGCAACTTGCTTTGGGGTCAATATTAAGTGTTCTTATTGCAAGCTATGTCAAACCCTGGAATTTATGGACAAGGTAAGGTTTCAACATGTGAGCTGTGGTACTGGACCACCCTCCTTTGGGAGGGTTAAGAATGATTATGCAGTGTTATCTAAAAGTAATTCCATAAGCTTGTGCATATTTGTAAATTGCTTCATAGTATTGAGTTGTTCGAGTGTAATAAATGTACTTTTTCCTTTTTCAAAAGAAAAGCTCAGACTGGACAATCCTTAATTGAGTGTTGTTACTGTGTATTTGTGAATGGTGTGTACTAACCCACATCACCTCCTTTGAGAAGGCCTTGGACTGCTGTGCTTCACTACACTGGGAAAGTAAAAAGCTACAATGGGGTGTTTGGTTCCTGGTGGAGAACAAATGTGGACCCAATACTTGTGCAGACCACACAACTAATGACTCATTTTCCAACAGGGTTAAATTCTGTTTTGCTCACATCATCTAAAGCATTCGGATCTGGTAAAATGTTTATATTGTCCATCTTTTCAAGCATGTTCCTAATAAAATGTAACTGGGGCTTCTGGATAATTATTCTTGTCCAGGAAGCTGCCAGATTAATACATATAGCTCGCTTCAAAAGTAAAGGTGCAAAGCAAATCCTATCTTCAGTACATGGGGTACCCAGTTCTTCACGGCAGATAAAATTTGCACAGCTAGGAGGAACTGCCAAAATCCATTTCAAGCATTTGTTTTCAGTGTGCAGGAGGGTTTCTACATCTGATCACCTCACAATCCCCCACCATAAGATGACATGAAACACATTGCTGCTGTATATGATGGACATTGCCTTCAATGGTTTCGTACCAAGCTTTGTGGTACATCTCAAAGAACATCCTCCTTGCTACCAGCAAAGATTTCCATTTATTCTGACATTTAAACAGTAGCCCAAATAGGAAAAATTATCTGGCGATGCCATCTTTTTACCTTTCAGAAAGTGCAAACTGTTCTTCTTCCTGGCTATACCAGTAGTCATTTTTTTTTTTTTTTTTTTAAACCTTTATTTACGTTTGCACACATATACAAAACCGGGCCTACAACCCCCAGGGCTGGCCACTAAGCAGTTCAATATTGTATCACAATTAATGTCAGAGCAATCGCCCCTGGGGAGCATAGTAACTCAAATTACCAAGCACAGCGGTTGTGAATGCAATGCGATGCGGCATCAGGATAGGAGGTTTTAATTTTTCAATATAAAATAGAAAGGATCAGGTATCATATAGTGTCTCGGATCACAAAAAGGAGGGGGGCGAACAGAAAAAAGATGTGTCCCTACCAAGTTCGCAACCATGAGAATCAGCGACGTTTAGACATGCAGCATCAGGATAAACAGCACATTATTAATATCTACATCATCATCACTGTCCGCCCCGCAGCGCCAAGGCCCCAGAGAGGTCAAGGCACAGGTATAGAAATAAGGATGCAAAGAAAGCCGAACCCACTGCACTAACCCGGAAAAGAAAGGAGAGAAAGGCTAGAAAAGAGAAGAAGAAAAAGAGGCCATAGAACAAAGATAAAAAACTAAATACCCACCCCCACACCCTCCCCACCCTGCACCCCTGCAAATGACTACGGCCACCCCCCACGCAGCGTGCCTGTAGCCCAGCAACCAGAGCCCGAAATATAGGAGAAAGGGAAGAAAAGAAAGAAAAGAAACCCCACTCGAGAGGGGAAGTCGGAGGAGGGCATAATATTACGGACTCCCGGTCTCCTTCCCCCACCATAGCCAACCCTGCCCCGGAATCCGGTAGGACAATAAGTCAATCCCGTCAACCATAATCCCACAACGAGTAACCCAGACAAGGATCTCAACCCTGGCCCCTTCGATCAAATGTACTGAGGTCGGTAATTAAGGGAAGTCCTTTACACACAATGTCACAGAAGTCGGCAGACCAGGAGCACATAGATGTAGGTCGCTGATACCACTGTCGCCCCTCCCCATCCCCTAGACCGAGCTCCATCTCATCCGCCATCTTGAAAGACCGGTGGAGGAGGGGAATCGACACAGTCCTAGACAGCATATAGTACAAAGTAGATGAGTCCGTAATGGGGACGGCATGTAACTGTTCCGAAGGGTGCAAGATCGAAAGTTTCAACGGTTCAATTGGGTGTTCAGGCATATTCCAGTCCGGCAATTCCATCACAATAGGGGCAAACACTGTTTCCACCGCCGGGTCTAAATACGCCTCCGAAACATCCATTGCAACATGGCTGGCTGCCGGGTCACAAGCGTCGAGTCAGGGTCCGGTCTCAAGCCTGTGGTTTCATCCATCGCAGACAGCAGGTCTCGAGTCCGGGCTTTGATAGTGCCCTGAAGCGCCATAAGTGCCCCCAGTACCGTCAGCAAAGACGGGCCAGGTCGAACCCACTCCGTTAAACTCACTCTGTCCTCAGGCATAGCGGTCCCCACGGAGAGGCGCCTTCTCCGGGGCAAGGCCAAGCGGAGCAGGAATAAGCAGTGAGGAAACGGCGGTCAGCGAGCAGTGGCACGCGGCAAGGCACCGACACGGGGTGATCGGCGATGTGAGTGCCGGATCCCCGGTCGGGGACCCTCACAATACAGTATTGTGCGTCACTCGTCGCCTCACCTGCAATAGGGCACCAGGCAGCTGATGGTAACAAGACAATCGAGGAAAAAGTGCGGGTGAACCGGAGACCGGGCCCAACCACATTCAGTAGCCTGTTGTTGTTCAGCTCGGACCTGGCAGGGCTAGCACTAGAGGTCCCGGCTTCCCAGGTGGGTTAGGCCTCAGTACGGACTTCGACGTATCTTCGCTCCACGACGGCGGAAAAACTCCGGGATTACACCACTGGAGTGTGGGACGGATCACCCACACGGATCCGGTTCAGGTGAGCAGGATTATTGACAGGATAGTGAAGCCTAGGACGGAGGTCAGCGGAGCCGGGAGACTATGCGGCCATCTTGGCTGATGTCGTAGCTCCTCCCCACCAGTAGTCATTCTTAAAGACATTCCTTGATTCACACTCGGCCCCAAATGATCCACATAAATGACAGAATTATCTAGTAGTATTTGAAGGCCATTTTTTGTGCAAGCCATCAAGACAGCATCATCTGCATATAGCAAGGTAAGCAATGGATGGGGCCCAACTTGTTGCATATCACAGGCTCTCTCAGCCAAATATTTCTCAATGTTATTAATGGATAAAGAAAATCAGAAAGAGGCTAAAATGCAACACTGCTTCACACCTTTATCCACATGATATAACTCTGTACACTCTCCCTTTCTTCTATATCTAACACATGCAGTGTCCCTGTATACAATTGGCATAGGAATTGTATAATTGGCTCCTCTACACCCATATTCCTCTTTATTTATTTATTATTTATTCAGTGTTTTGTATAGCGCAAACTTGACCCCGTAGGGTATCAGAGCGCTTCACAGTTCAGGACATGGTAACTTTTCCGGTACAGCATTCTGCATAGCATTAATATATTCCAGTCCAGTTCCAAGTTGACATCTCAATTTCTTTTGATAACTGTTATAGTACATTCGCATACTGTAAGACTAGAGGGACCAAGCCACAAGGGAAGCAAGAGCTCTGTAATGAACAAACAACATTAGCTCTAAAACTCTTGTTTCCTTGAGCAAGAGTATTTGGGCGAGCCATGTATGGATGCTCTGTGATGTTTATGGTAGGATTTTACTCATTAAGAGGATTTTGGTTTCTTTCTTGAATCTTGCGTGATTAGGTAACCTTCTGATGTCTGGGGTAGCAAAATCCATATTCTCGGTGCGGCACCTGAGAACGCTCTGTTGTAAGTGGTTTCAGCACTAGGTCTCTGGTGCTCCTTGATTGTCTGTTTTCCCCAGAAATCACCAGTTTCTGTGCTAGGTATCTTGGTGACTTAAAGTGTAGAGCTTTGTGTGTTATGCATGCCAGTTTGAGCTGAATTCTGTCTTCATAAGGTAGCCAGTTTAGTGCTTTCAGTTGAGGAGAGATGTGGTTGAATTTTTCTGACCCTGTTATGAACCTTGTTGGTGCGTTGAGACAGGCTTTTAGAGATGCTGTTGCAATTTTGGGGAACCCAGAAAGTGTTGTGCATCCGTATTCGATCCTCGAGAATACTAAGGCTTGAACTGCCATTTTGAGGACCGCCGTTTCGATGAAAGGTTTCAATTTCTTAATGTAGCTCAGGTGAAATCTTGCACTTTTAGCCAGTGTGTTAATGTGTGACTGCATGTTTAGGCTTTGGTCTAGCGTAATTCCTATAGATTTGGTTGAATCTACATCGATCGGAGTGAAATTGAGTGCGATGATCAAATTGGTCCATTCTTTTATAATGGGCGGACTTTTGGTGGGTGAAATTAGGAGGAATTCTGTTTTTTTGTGTTTAGTTTAAGCTTGATTGCTTGTTAGCCAATGCCTCGTCGCCTCTAGAGCCTTGTTCATTGTTCTGATCTCCTCTAAGGAGGAGATGGTAATGTAAATCTGAGTGTCATCAGCATACATGTGGAAAAGGATGTTGGCACAGTGGAGTATCTCCGTTAGTGGTTCCACATATAGGTTGAATAGTGACGGAGAGAGGGTTGAACCTTGTGGAACCCCTATCTGGATGGGGAATGATGTTGACAGGTTCTTATTCACCTGAAATCTTTGTGATCTGTTCTTCAAGTAGTACTTGAACCATTCAAGAACGTTCCCAGAAAAACCCATTCTGTTCTCCAGATGTTCTAGCAACATTTTGTGGTTAACTGTGTCGAAAGCGTATGATAAATCAAGCAAGATTAACAGACATGCTTTGTTTTGGTCTAGAGCGAGTAGTGCGTCATCTACTATATGCAGAATTGCCATTTCCGTACTATGGTTTGGTGTAAATCCTGCTTGACAATCGTCTACTTATTGGAATTTAGATATGTGCTGACTTAGTAGTTGCTGAACACATTTTTCAATCACTTTAGCTAAAAGGGGAATGCTGGATACTGGCAGAAAGTTGCTAGGATCAGCGGGATTCTTTGTCGGTTTTTTTTATGATGGGAATGACTTGTCCCATTTTTAGACAGTCTGGGAAGTATCGTAGAGACAGGGAAGCATTGACTACCGATGTCCAGCTGGGGAAGAACTCCTGGTCTATGTACGGCATACATTTTACAGGGAGTGGGTCATTGAAGTGATTGTTAGGCTTAATGACCGATAGGGTTTTAAGGATGTCAGTTTTGGTCATATAGCTCAAAAGTGGACCAATGAGCTTCATTTTTGGGTATTGAGTCATTGGGCATTGATGGAATATTTGGTTGAGAGGCCTCCCAAGCAGAAGCTGCTGACTTACGCTCACATTCCAGGGACGTGGCCTTGGAAGTAAAGACATTTTGGAATTCCTTACAGCTAATTTGCCATTTTGTTGCTTCTAGTGAGTATTTGTACATTTTGTATGAATGTTGTTGAACCAGTTCAATTAGTTTCTGAGGTCTGTTTTTCGCGTTTTCCAATTCCGTTCTGAAGAATTCATTTTTTTACTTCAGAATATTTTTATTGTAGGCGCTTCTGGTTTTTCTTAGCAGTTTAAGGTGTGGGGATGATGGCAGCTGTCTCCATTTCCTTTCTCCTAGTATCACTTTTCTGCATTCCTAGGCCCCATACTTTACAGCGACTAACACTGTCAAAAACATGAAAAATCCATAAAGCCCAAATATAGGGATCCCTTTTTAGCTTGGGTATACTTGCTTATGAGAATTTACAGGATGAAACACTGCTCTATAGTACCTAATTCCTTGTCAGGACGACCCTACCTATCACCTTAAAAGTAGAGTCTATCTGGGAGATTGGCCTATCACAGTTTTATTGCCCTTTTTAAAAATAGGGACTATCATAGACTGACTCCATATGGGAGGTGGACCATGCATTGCCACAGCATTTAGAAAATTTGTGCCCAGAAGTCAACAAACATATCAAGCGGTAGGCCATCTTGGTCTGGAACTTTTCTTTTCCTACCATTTTTAAGGCCCTTCTGACCTTGTCACAATACAGCTCCAAGGGAACTGGAGATTGGACCATGTTACTATCCTGAGCTCTATTTACATAGATATGCTCTATTTCATCCCTAAAATCATACACAAGTTCAAAATGTTTGACCCACTCCTCTGGGGTGACAATTGTATCCACAAACAAGTAGTCAGGCTCCCTAAAAAAAATCAGACGCTGACCACTTTCCCGAAGGCTGCACAATCAAACTCATTACAAACCTTCTGGAGTGTCTCTCACCTATCTTCTTAATAGCTTTCCTATGCTTCTTTAATGCCTCTTTATAAAGTCTCCTGTGTTCTTTAACCTTACTCAAGTTTTTTTTAGCATAGTGTGTCCCTTTGTGCGACCTGAATCAAACCACCCAAGCGGTTTCCCTGGTCCACTGCTTGGGCGTAGCAATATGGCTCCTTTATGTAGCTTCCTAGCTCCACAAAAGCTGAGATGACAGTATATCCCTCATCGTATTCAAGACAAATGTTCACCTTTTCACGCTTCCTACTCACTCGGAAAGGAATTCACTTAAATATGTTTGGTCTCATATGAGTTCAATTGCATTCTGTCTTCCCGTTGCTGTCTCTTGGCCGGGGAAACTCAACATTGCACACAAATAATGCCCCTTGAGAGTCAGAGATAATGGGCTATGGTTTGCCAACACAGGAAAGCAGAACTTGAAAATCTTCTCTAAATGTTTTGATATTCTCATATACGAGAACAAAGTCAATAATACTTGAACTTCCCTTCCTTACAAATGTTGGGAGATTATCTTCTTGTAAGGTGCAAATATCATTAACATGACCCATATTAATTTTCATTAAAAACATGTTCAGTGCGTTTCCATAAGTATTATAAATAAAATTGTGACATCCCCTCGCCTTTATTATTTGACAAACCACATATGACCTTTGCATCTCGCAGACATATATTTGTATTTAAATCAGCAAGCAAAACATAAAACATCTCCCTACATCTGTTAGATAAAAAGCCCTCTAGATCAATTCTAAGGCGTATGTCACATTGGCCCTAGTGCTATTAGAAATGTTATTGTAATTATTAATTAACCGGATATCCCAGGTACCCTTCAGATGAAACCTAATGATCTGATAATAAGTAGAGTTTACACATTTTTTGTTACTTTGCCTGTTAAAGTCAGAGATAATAAAATAGCTAACCCGCCTTTAGCCCTGCCATGACTTGACCTAATATCTGGGTTAAAAAGGAGCAGTAGCCTTTCAAATTAAAGGGGTCAATTGCCCAGGTTTCTTGAAAGCATAGAACAGGATACTCCTGTAGATAACTTTATCAGTGTAAATTTCCGTGTTTGGACTGGACGCCGGCAATATTCCGTATTAGGATCTTGAACCTTTTTTTTTATGTGTATATATTACTAGTATGTACGTCTGGAAAGGGTTCCATCTCATCACCCTGGTCGAGTCTTACTTCCCGCCCTTGTACACAAAGCATAGGAGGGATATATGATTCCAAAACATGCCTCTAGCGCCTGTCACCCCTGATTAGGGCAATCAGGGGGCAGTGTGACACGGTTGTGTGTGCTCACTATCATTCATGTGCAAAGAAATAGAGGGAGAATAAACTAAATTTTGAACACTGAGTATGTTTCTCCTTTGTACCCAAGGGACCAGAGCCTTAATTCTTGTGACTAGTGATTGATCAAAATATCCTAATGGCACCACAGAGTTCCCACTGTCTTTTGGGGGAAGGGAGGATAAAAGAACAAGGAACTTTTCTGCATACTGAACAGAGCTAAAATGTACCACTACACAATCCTCTTTATATACTTTTGGGCCCAGCCAATCCATGGCGTATGCTGAACCATTATGATTCTGTCAAATATTTGTTGCATTCTGCCCACTTTTGTACCCAGCCAATTTATTTCTTTATTCCTTACTCACTCCACTCATCTTGTTGATCTGACCAGTGGCGAGGCCCCTTAAATCAATCACATTCGGGGTCACCTCCAGTGGCAAGTGTAAACAGGAACTCAAATTGATCCCAGCTGTCTCTCTCTTGGAATATCTAAACCTGTGGGGTGGAAATACCCACCCCTTATGAGTATTCATAACTTTATTACTTGTCTAAGTCAAGGCCTTGTGCCCAACAAGTTCTTTCCTTTGGACCCCCAAAGGATAACAGTCTGGATTATTACAAGAGCAACAGTTCAGCTTCTTATTGTTCTTGTTCCCTTGACTAGGTACTGTTTGAAAATCTAGACATGCAGATGCCGTAGCTTCAAGTGACCCCATTCTAATAAAAAACATCTTAAGAGAGTCTCTTACAAAAGTTTCCAAGGAATGTAGTATAGTGTCCAAGATTTCTTTCAACATTTTTTTAAAACATAACATGTCCGTTAACTTTAGATCAGAGACCCCTGCTCCCTCTTTGGTCTTCATCATCCCCCCTTTGAGTGAGCTCCTAGATTAACCCTTTTCTCGACAATGCATCTTGTTTTGGTTGCACCTTTCAGCCACCAAGCCGGTGGAAGCCCATGGTTATTCCCCTGGTCAAATTGCACACCAGGATTATTGACCCCTAATGTGTGACCTGCTTGGGATCAGGCCATACACTTTCCTCAGGGAAGGGCAAACAGTTAATCCTATTGGCCCCCTCTTTCACTGTCCATTGGGAATTTATCGGTCTCTCTTACACATTACTAATCTTCTCATTAATGACCCACATAGCACTAGTCAAAAAAGTAACAATACTAGGTGTCACAGAAATCTCTTTACCTGTTCAGAAAGCTGATGATTTTCTTTTCCCAATGATGCCAACCAAGGTCACCACACAACATGGACAAAGCTCATTAAAAAAGAAAATGCAAGAGGGGTACCTGGCCCTGTCCTCTGATAGAGAAAAACCAAAGGAAATGATGGACGGAGCGTTGACAATACAAGCACTCACCCCCAGTCAACTGATCTGGGTTTATTCCATCACCGTTCTTTAGCCCACTCTGCCACCCCAGTTCAGACATGGCCATATGCAAATCAGTCCTCTGATAGCCACACACGAGTGCAGATGGGCCTACCCTTGGCCCAGTCAACGTCAGGACAGGTCCTGCTCCCCGGGGAACAGCAGCGTTTTTAGGTCTCGCCTAGGCAATACTCATGCGCTGCTCTAGGAGGGCCTTTAGCCATCGGTCTCCAGTTTTCAAGCACTGCACTCGTGCTTATGGCAGCATCCACCAGGCGGAAGCGAGCAGTGGCGTGCCACAAGCACAAGTGCAGTGCTTAAAAAGTGAAGACTGCTCTCACAAAGGCATGTTCACCACTCGCGGGCTCACCTCCTGCTCCCTACCTCATCTCCCTCTTTCTCCTTGCCCACAGGTCCCGGCCACTCGCTCTCCTTTTTGCTCAAAACAAATGTTTATCTCTGCTTCAGGAACTGCCAGTGTACACTCTATGGTTTTTAAGTAAAAGACGCAGTTCTGAACCTTGTTAGACCTCTGGCTACAGGAGATGGCGTCCTATCTCTAAAATTAGGGAGGGGGTGGGTGTGGGGGCGGGATGACTCCGTACATCTCGACCTTGTGCCCTGCTCGTACTTAAAAGAACTGGTTGTTTGCATGTTTGTGTGCCCAGAAAGGGGGGGGGGCATGGCCATGCATCGCAGCTGTGGAATCAACGTGCCACGCCTTTCTGCATTCCTCCCAGTCACCCGAGAGCCCATTGTATGGCATGAGCTTTGCCCCGGGTCGCCTGGACACCCCAAACCCTGAGGCGCCACCTGTGGACTTGCATAACTTTGACCAAGGGTTGTCCTTGGACACTTGTGCGTGTTCTCTGATATTTCCTCTGCAGTGTAATTAACGACCGCCCCTTTCATCCTCATTTTTTCCCGAGCGCATGTTCTGTTGTGGATTGAGGAACGATATGTCGCAACAGAAACAGGAGCTCTTCAGAATAAATGGCCCCGTGCCAGTTGCATTTAGTTTTGAACTTCGTGGGTGCTTCCAAAACGAGGAGCTGTATGTTTTGTTGAAAACCACAGACCTCAAGTGTCGCACAAGCAGCGCAACGCCTCCTCCATCCGGTACACTGGGCTAGGCAGAGCACAACCTAGCACGCGCCGCCATTATGGCGGTTGCGCCAGGCCCTGGGGAGAATGAGGAGGTGGGGGTTTCGCGCACCATCTGATGGCGTGGCACCCCCAACATACAACCAATACGGGCGTCAGCAGGGCTGTGAACCGGTTCACTCGAACATCGAACGTTGAGGTTTAGACCAGCCTACCATGTGCCTCCACCTTTAAAAGGGGCAAGTGGGAGCAGGAACAGTCCCTTGTTCCCCTCTCTCCCACCAAGAACCGCACCCAGGCCCATAGGTGCAGGCCCCTCAGGAACCGGGGGGAGGGGTGGGGGCAACACAGCAAGGACAGGGAGCATAGGAAAGAAAGGAGTGTGTTTTGATTTCCATAAACGGACCTGTAATAGAGCCCCAGGCTTGCGGTTTCTGTGTTAACACATCACCATCGAAGCTAAGTGCTTCAAGAAGCCCTGGGGAAAGGGAGCCAAAAAGCAAGAATGAGAGAATGTCACTTGGCAAGGCTAGATCCAACATAAACACCAGCGCCATGATCCCTTAGTTAAACATGTATAATTGCCCAGAAGCTGCAAGAACGATCAGGGAGGGGGTTTCTGGCAGGCTTCAGGATCCCAGCGCAGGGTTACAATAGGGTGGCACATTGTAGGAACCAAATTTCAGTCCAGGCCAATGGGAATATAGCAGCAACAAAAATTGATAAGGAAGTAAAACTGGGTAGGTTTGCTCACCACTAGGGGTGGTTCCCAAAAAGGTACAGGGCGAATTCCGCTTAATCCACAATCTTTCAGCGCCAAGGGGGAATTCTGTGAACGATGCAATTTCAGACACATTGTGTAGTGTAAAATATGCATCTTTTGACCAGGCAGTGGACATGCTGAGAAGTCTGGGTAAGGGAGCATTATTGGCAAAGTCCGACATTGAATCTGCTTTCCCACTTCTCCCTATTGCCATTTTGGGGTCTGAATGGTAGCACAGCGTTGGCCGGGTTGGTGGAGAGATTCTGGGCTCACAAGGAACATAAGCTTCCTTGAGCTCTTCCCCATCTTAGTGGCATTGTCTGTTTGGCCCGTGCAGTTCAGAGACCAGTCTGTGATATTCTGGTCAGACAACATGGCAATGGTGGAATGCATTAATAATCAAGCGGCAAAGTACAGCATGATCATGCGACTATTTAAAGAAATTTATAATGCTTTTTATTGAAACTAGCATCAGTAATAACAATACAGAGGAATATTGTCATAAAAGGAGTCCACCATCCGGGGAGTAGGAGATAAAGGTAGAGACATTAGGGAGATGGGGGAGCGTCGTAAACAACTGTTCTAGGCGGCACACAGATCTCACCCCTATATTTATTCCATGGTCCCCATATAAATGCCCACTTACGGGGGCGACCCTGTGACATTAAAAAAGTCTTTTCCCGAAAACATACACCAGCCTTAATTATTTTTCCAGGTCTCAAGGGTGGGAGGCCTCTCCGAACCCCACTGCTGGGCAATATTCCTTTTCGCTAACATGAAGCTTAGTGTGGCCCATTGTGTTTGTGCAGAGTTGAGGTCCGTAGGTTCCCATACATTGAGGAGGCATCTCCTCGCCTCTAATGGCAATGTGACCCCCACTACATCCGACACACCCAAAGAATATGGAGAAACGTACCAACCAGACCACACTTTTGTTTACACATTCCGGTGTCAGACAAACCCATTCGTACAAGGCGAGGCCCCGTGACATAAACCCTATGCAATATTTTAAGCTGGACGAGTCGGATCCTGTGACTTTTGAAAGAGATTGTATAACGGTGTATATAATTAAATGTACTTTTTAGAGCCAAACACATGCCGGGTATATTAAATCATGCTGCTGATGCATTATCTCATTTAAAACGCAGACATCCCAGAAGCAGCGGTGCACCCAACACATTTCCCAGAACAACTTTGGTAGCTTGGTGCCCCCAGTTATCGTACCTCGTGGCAGCTAGTATAACACCCAGGACCAGGAGAGCCTACCAAGGAGCGTTTTGGTCTTTTTGTCAATTCTTGGGGGATAGTTGGGAGCAAAAGTGGCACGACCCAGGGACGGTGGCCGCTTTTCTTGGTTTTATGAAGGATAAGGGGCGCCCAGTAGCGGGGGCTAGACATCACATTACGGCAGTCTCCGTTTTTGCCAAAGCAAAAGGAAAAGGGGATCCAACGAGGAATTTTGTAGTGCACCAGGCTTTGAAGGGCTGGCAACACTTGCAAGGGGTGCATCCTGACGAAAGAAGACCAATAGGGTTGGAAACTTTAGCCAAGTTGTTGGTAGCCTTGCAGCTGGTTTGTAACTCACCAAGGGAGGTTACTCTGTTTCAAGCGGCATTCTGCCTCGCATTCTATGGTGCTTTCAGGGTAAGAGAACTGGTACCAAGGAAAAAAATGGACTGGCAGGGGGGCCTACAGGTGGAACAAGTAACTTTGGGACCCACTCTTTTAGGATTGGGGTGGCCACAGAGGGAGTGGCCATGGGTCTTAGGGAGGAGCAGGTCCAGAGGATTGGCAGGTGATCCTCTAACTGCTATAAGCGCTATGTGCGGCTGCACATGCTTTAGCCCCTTGATTGGTTCTGTTTCATGTTAAATACAAGTTCTTCATTCTGTGACACAGAGAGAAGCTTGCTTCGGTACATAGTTACATAGTGCTATGTGCTTTGGTGTATTGTTGTCAGCCTGTCAGTAGGGCGGTGCACTGACGATTGTCCTATTTTCACGTTTGCCTGCATTTTCATCATCCTGTGACTCAGGGCAGAAGTCTGCATTGGTCCACCGGTCCACCATCCCGACAGGAAGAAGTCACCTCGTCATTCAGAGGAACGGCGGGTAACAGTCTAAGAACAAACAGCTCAGGTGATGGCCCAAGTTTACTCTTGGGCACCAGAACAGCAGGAAATCTATGTCGTTGGCCACTCATATGTCCGGCGTTTAAAAACTTTTTTTTCAGGGTCCCATGAGGCCAAGGCGCATAAGTTGGGAACAAGAATAGTTTTTCATGGACATGGTGGACTGTGCGTGGGATAATTCAGGGAGCTGGTGAACCGCGCTTTAAAAGAAAGTAAGGGACCACCAGCAATCTGGATCCTGCACCTAGGGGGTAACGACTTGGCTCGTCTGGGATGGAGGGTACTAGTGGAGGAGCTGCTCACTGAGTTGGGTTGGTTAACAAAGAGGTGCCCCGAAGCTGTAATTGTATGGTTTCACATGATTCCAAGGTTCCAATGGAGAGGAGGTGAGTCAGTGCAAGAGTAGGCTGTCAGGGTCTGGGGGGGCAGGGGAGTCACTCTTTCCAGTAGGCCTTTGGCCACCCTCACACACGCATGCGCATCAGATTGCAGGTATGCAGAATTGCAGCCCCCATTATGGAGTTTAAAGCTCAGGGCATAGGGGGGGGGCCCGGGGGAAAGTATGCGTATAATAAGCTGTACCCCCTACGCAAGCTTACTCCGTTTCAGTAGTATTTGTAGTGTACCGGGATCTGGGGCTGCCAGTCATTGACCGTGCCATAGGCTCTAGAGGGGACACGCAGAAAGTAAAGTATATAGATTTTTAGTTTACAGTAGGAGTGGAGTTTGTATTAGAGCATGTTAAGGTTAGACAACTGCCATGTATCTATCAATGTATCTGTACTTTCTGCGTAAAGTGTGCATAATGTTAAATAATAATAATTCAATGTTTTTTAATATGTAATAAATACGGTCGGGAGGTCACTCCCCCTAATCCAAAAGAGTGTGGTTTGAAATGCTTGCCTTGGGGGAGGGAGGGAGCACCCATCCATCCAAGGATGGCTGTATGGGCTAGACAGAGCGCAACCTAGTGCGCGCCGCCATCATGGCGGTTGTGCCAGGCACCGGGGGGAATGAGGAGGTGGGGGTTTCACATGCCATCTGATTACGTGGCTACCCCAACCCCCAACAAACAACCAATATGGGCGTCGGCCGGGCTGTGAACCGGAAGCACTTTTGCGCTTCGAGTTCACACCGAACGTTGAGGTAGGCCGGTTTAGACCAGCCTACCCTGTGCCCCACCTTTAAAAGGGGGCAGTGGGAGCAGGAACAGTCTCTTGTTTTCCTCGCTCCCACCAAGCACGGCACCCGGGCCATCTGCAGCCTGTTATTTGTTTCCCCACTCACCATACCCTAGGGCAGGCAATTTTGGAGTGTGCGTTACAGTAATAAGTGTTTTTTGCTTCATTTTTCGTTGCAGGTATCTCTGGTGATATGTTCAAAGTAAATTGTGATGAGTTTTATAATTTTGTAATAAACGTGTGATTATATGATGATTTTCAGTTACAGGTAATTTAATGGGAATGCGTTTGTTAATGTGTAATAAAGTATCAGTACAATGTCATGATAATATGTTTATAGGTCTTTTATTGCAGGAATTTTGTTGAATTTTTGTAGTGTGTCCCTGGTCAGCGGTAGGGTCATGATTGGTAAGCATAGTCTTTGGCCCTTAACGGCCAGCATCAGGTAACTCCAGGGGCAGTGACAGACAGTCAGTAGGCTGTTGGGGTGCGGGGCCAGGGGAGTCACTCTTTCCAGTAGGCCTGTGGCCACCCTCGCACGTGCATGCGTATCAGGGCGCAAGTATGCAGAATTGCAGCCCCTGTTATGGAGTTTAAGGCTCAGGGCATAGGTGGGGCCCTGGGGAAAGTATCCGTCCGATAAGCTGTACCCCCTATGCAAGCTTACTTCGGTGGAGTAGTATTGGTAGTTTGCCGGGATCTGGGGCTGCCAGCCATTGACCTTAACGTAGGCTCTAGAGGGGACACGCAGAAAGTAAAGTATATACATTTTTAGTTTACAGTAGGAGTGGAGTTTGTATTAGAGCATGTTAAGGTTAGACAACTGCCATGTATCTATCAATGTATCTGTACTTTCTGCGTAAAGTGTACTTAATGTAAAAAAAAAAATAATTCAATGTTTTTTAATATGTAAAAAATACGGCTGGGGGGGTCAATCCCCCTAACCCAAAACAGTGTCGTTTGAAATGCTTGCCTTGGGGGAGGGAGGGAGCACCCATCCATCCATGGGCGGACTTGGGGTTTTTACTGTAAAAGGGGACTTAGGCAAGTACCAGGCCATATGAGCAAGATCATCGGCAGTGTGTGTACAGCACGGAGCTGACTGCTGTAAATCTTAAACCTTTAGCCCAGTATTTATAATTAATTACTGCTTCGTGTGGGCGCAGTGCCCATCTCGGTAAGTTATATTTAGAATCCATCTGGAGACCCTCCACCACACTGAAGTGAACGGCGCTCGCATGGGCCTTGTACTATTGTGGGGACACAATTTTCAATATGTTTGTTACCCAAAGAATTATCTTAGATGTTCCGCACTCTCAAATCTGTTTTACTACGTACCTTAACCTAATCCTAAAGGATGTAGGACAAGTAGTTGTAAACCTGGAGACCTTGTAGTGCCTGTATGCCAGTACTAAGTATGGCGTGCTTGATGGAGCTGTATTTGGTGTCCCATTCTATATATATTTCTATTGAGCCCTGCCATATGCCTCTTGCTCAAATTTTCCATTAAATACAAAGTCTAGTATACCATCGGTCCTGTGTCATGGCACTCCATCACACTAAGGCCACCCAATCTGTCAGCATTGTATCAGCCGACATATGCCCTCCAATAAAGCTCCTAGCTCGCATACAGCCATCAACCACACCAACATCAAATAGCTCTATCAAACCCCAGTGATGGTACTGAACAGTTCAAGCAACTGTGCCCTCTGCCATGGAGCTCCATCAGAAGGTGTTTGAACGAGGCTCCCACTGCTCTAGCAGCCAAAACAGTAGATTATGTTATTAAGATTTGTGTAGCGCTCAGTTACACAAAATTGTCTTGGAAATATGTTTTCAAAGCTTTCCTGAATTGAAAAAGATGTTGTGAAATTTTTAGATGCAACGGAAGAGAATACCACAATACCTATTACAAAACTTTTTTCCTCCCCAACCCGCCTTTCTGAATTTTAGTTTTCATCAAACCACCCACATTGATATTACTGAACAATGCCAGGCCCAAGCCTTGTGTAATGACTACATCCGCTGGGCAGTACTTGTTACTATGTCCTTGACTGTCAATGGAGCTCCATCATTCGTTGATTACACTGAGCCCATGTCCACTCTGCCTTCCCATTGTGAGACAGTAGTATTAAGCACTAGCTGCCCGTCCCGACGTTGTCTGGGTATAAAAAAGGTTTACCTGAAGGACGGCAAACCTTACCGAACGCTAACCCACCGCTTTCCAATGCAGCAGGCGTCTTGCAATGCACACGCCCACACACAACAACGCTGAAGGGCAAGCACACCTCACGACGTGCTCAAACGCTAATCTCATCACAGTGAGATTAGCGTTCGTGCACGTTGTGAGGTGAGCGTGCTGTTCAGCGTTGTTGTGTGTGGGCGTGTGCATTCTGAGACGCCTGCGTTTATCCCCTGTTGAGATCGGTAACGCTCATGCCCACAAAGGTTGCTTCGCAACATATGTTATTAACGCCGCCTGAATGGCAATGTGTGTGAATGCGGCGCACCTTGTGTCTTCTATATGGACGTGTGAGAAGTGATTATAACTCGTGAATGGAAAGGCGCGCTACTGAATGACGCGGCCATTTTTTTGTTATAAAATTTGTGGCACGCCCCTCTGAGAACGCTGTTGTGGTAGGCCCCTCTCACAAAGTATAATGTGACTACTTTGACACGGCTACGACCACGCCCCAGACACGCCCACGGCCTCTGAATGTGTAGTTTGACACGCCCACACCCCTCTGACATCTTTTACGGTCACAAAGTAAAATGTGTGTAGTTTGACACGCCCACGAACACACCCCCCACACGCCCGCGCCAACGCCCACGCCCACAAGAGACTACTTTACCCCTAAGGTTCTTTGACGTTTCTAATGTATATGGTGGCCACCTGTATAGCCTATGTCCATCTGCTGCAATTCCCCATTCCAATGGTGTATTGGGTATTGTGATTGGTGCTATACTTCTTGAGTTTACCCACCTCAAAGGTTTCAGCTCTCTCTTTATAATAGTAGTATAGATTTCCTGACCCTACCCCATAGAGTCTACAGAACGAGGTTGCCAAGCTGTGCACGGCCCAATGTGTACTGACGCAGAGCTCCCACGAAACCAGAGTGATAGCACTAATTAATGAGAGTACTGCTGCCCTCCCATCTCGGAACCCTGAGGCAGTGGCAGCCCAGTACCAAGCCTCTCTGATGCTAGGGCAAAGCCTGCCTAATGCCATCATCTAAGATGTCGAATATATGACCAGTTCCCATGTGTATCCAAACCCAAGGATTGCTCAGTCTCTGAAAACAACCTTTAAAACGCAGTCATTTCTTCGCACTACACTTACAACACAGTAATTACATCGCAACATCCATTACAGCACATGGCATTACATCGCATGTCACTACAACGCAGGCATTATAACGCATACCATTACAACGCATAGTACCCCTACACTATCCAACACTTATTCTACTGTTGCACCCCCTGGAGTTAGAATAGTAATTTTTAACCCCTACACTATCCAACACTTACCTTACTGTTGCACCCCCTGGAGTTAGAATAGTAATTTTTACCCATACACTATCCAACACGTACCCTACTGTTGCACTCCTTGGAGTTAGAATAGTAATGTTTACCTCTATACTATTCAATACTTACCTTAAATGCAATGTAATGATATGCGTTGTAATGGTATGCATTGTAAAGGTCGTATGCAGATGTAATGGAATGCATTGTAAAGGTAGTTTTTTTAAATGCAATGTGTTGTCATGCGATGTAATGGAATGCGTTGTAGATGATGTTGTGATGTAAAAACTGTGTTGTAAATGTATGCGTTGTAACATCATACATTCCTCAGTCTCCATTTCGGGCAACTCAAATTCCCACGTTCAGTGCCAGTCTCCTTGGCTTACTTCTTAGAGATCCCAAGCCATTACCGGTCCCCATGCCATGCAGCTACAGATCGAATGCTGTTTTGAGTACACTAGTTCCAGCTATCATCGTGGCTATGAAACGACCTTATTTTGTTTTCCGCAGAGAGCTGTAAGCTGAGTGTTAATGGCTATCACATTTAATCACATTGTTTCCTTATATAGACTGCATCGGTCTCCACCCAGACGGGAGCGGTTGGTGACACTTGCATAATGTGTACTTTGTCTTAGTCAGACTTTGACAATATGCGCATTTGAGCCTGTGTGTTTCAGTCAGTTTCATTGTACATTAAGGTGTGTCTGTAAGATACTTGCTATTATCCATTGTGTGAATGTGTGCATGCTATTTGTGAGAATTAGAGTGTTTGTAGTATGAGCAGTTTTGCATCAGGTTTCCTTTCCAGACCTTGCCGCTTTCATTAGAAGGCACGTCCCCTCCACCCCACCTCCACAAGAGTGCGCTTTAATTTTCTCTAAAACACAAAGGAACAGAAACAAAATCAATTACAATAACCTCTTAATTTTCAGTGGAATCGTCAGCACAGTTTAATGAGCGGGCCTTGGCCAACATGCCTACCCCAGTGGCGGTGCGTCCATTGGGGGTGTTGGGGCGCTGCCCCACTAGCCATGGACGACCACACTGCCAAGATTCATTAAAAACGGATTTTTTTTAAAAATAAATCTGAGCACACTGACTCGGGCACCTGCACTGCGCGCTACCGCTCCGGGACAAGCCAGACAGAATCAGGCATCGCATAAGGAAGTGGGCAGTGGGGGCGGGGCTGCGGCAGAGAGTGACAGGCAGCGCACAGGCAGCCAGAGCAGAATAGCATAGTAGTAGCGGGGTGACTGCACATGTGAAATCCAGGAGTACTCAATATTTAGACTGGCCCGCGCATGCGTACAGTGGTAGACCTTCCCCCCCCCCTATAGCACTCAGAGACACAGGCAGGGACCCGGGTCCCGGTCTCATTATGTGCAGATAGTACTCCTGCTCGTAGCCAATCCTGGCGCAGTGGTGCTGTTAACGCTGCGTCCGGATTGTCTGCTGCACCAGGATGGTGCTGCGCGTGGGTGTTGGCTGCTCTGCTGAGGGCTGCACTGTATGGCCAATCACATATGGCTATATCCAGCCATGTCGAGGTGATTGGCCATTTCCCTACGCTGTCGGGACGTCACCTCGAATGGCGCACCAGACAGTGCTGCCACAACAACAACTAAAGTGAAAATAGAACTTTTAAGTAAGTAGATGAGTCAGAGTGAGTCACGACACGAAAGAGAGTGGACCGCGTGACTGCCTACTACGGACGGTCCGGATCGCCTGGTGCTTTGTGACTGCTGCGTCGGTCGAAGTTCAATAGTCGACGTCACGGTCACCACCACCGCGTCCCCGTAAGCTTTTAGGTCTCGCTGAACCAACGCGCATCCGTTGTTCTGCGAGAGTATTGTGGGCAAAACAACTCTTGAAACCAGCGAGGATTGTCCCCAATGCATGTGAGGTAATCAACCGTGACGCTTCCCCAGCGCGCGCTTGGCCTCACTTCTCAATCACACACTCGCTCGCACACCAAAGGCTGCTCACACAAACACCATATGCCTGCTCCCCTCCCCCGCCCCCCACGCCTTACACCAGACTTCATTGGAATGCGCTCAGTGCATTCTCCCCTCCCTTTCAGCCCTTTTAGCGTTCTTTCCCATCTCCCAGCGGACCCTCCTTTCTCACCTCGTCTTTCCGTCTTCGTCTGCTTCCTACACCCCTCAATCAACTCTCTCGAGCTCTGAAGTGGACACTCCCCCGCAACCCTCATCCTCCTCTGCCCATCTCCACATTACTTTTAAATTCCAAGTCCCCTCTCTCTAGCTCACTCTCATCTCTTCTCTGGCGCAACCACCTCCTTCTTATCTTTGTCATAATCGGGTTCCCCCATTGTGATTTAAAGTGTCCATAATGGGCACATTTCTTCCAAAATGCAATTTAAGTTCACCTTTGTTGTTGCTCTTTGATCGGTGTTTATATGGCTGTATATTAGGTGAACGCAGACACAGCCCAAATAATACACATGCACAACACACTTCAAGAGTACTGTATCACACGCACGCAGATGGCACTCGGACTCCCGCCCGCCACGGAAAAATAGTGGATTGTGCATTTCTGACGGAGAATGCCGCTCCTTCACCCAGAGGGCGCCCTGTGATCAGTTCAACACGTGTTAGGACCCGGATCCCCCAGTATAGCCCTGCCTCCCCCTAAGCTGGCAAACAACCCCACAATTGAATCACCAGAGATTTGAGTGGGTTTAAAACGGCCATGTTTAATCACAACATTTCATAAACATGACAAAAAGCAAATAACATGCATAGTTAATATTCACAACACACTTTTAATATTGACCTTCATGAATGCAAAATATTATCATCGCCCCCAGCACCAAGGGGGCCCTCTGGCTCGCATCTCGCAAACTGAGCCTCCCACGCAAGGTGCAGCGCACCTGCGCCCAAGAGAGGTGGGCCCCAACACATGATCCTTGTCCGCCATTTCCAGGGCCCACCCCCCGACCACCAGGCTGCCCAGGGACCCAGGAGGCTCGTAATCTGTCGCCCTAGCCTCCCCAGCCGGTGGTCACTTCTTCCCAGCGGAGAGCTTACCGTCTCCCCCCTCAGTGCTGGCCTAGGGAGTATGCAAGGTGGACTTCCGTCCATTTTGTTAGTCAATGTCACTGATCGCAGGTCTCTTTACTGCAACTCGCCCCCGCTAACTACTAAGCAAAGGGACGGGTGGGTGGGATTTAAAACTGGAGTCTAGGAGGGGGGATTGAAAGCGCACGTCGAGATCGTCCAGCTGGAGTGGCAGAGGGAAAAGAGACAGAGGCCACGGGGACTTGACCCTTAATAGGCCAAAGGTCTCCGTGTAGTGTAGTTCCTATATTCCCAATAGGCTCTGCGCATTTGAATAACATAAACAGCAGTGTAGACGTAGGACTTAGGTCATCTAGGTCTCTACTGACTATGTTAGACTTAATTAGTTTTGCCAGCTAGCTCAGAGGTCACTAGAAACTTTCTCGAATGTTCAGGAAAGGGTTAACCGTCCTGATTTAGACAAGAAGGGATTAGTTTCTGACAACCGCATAAACATGACAACTTTGCTCCCCCAGAATAAAGAGTGTATCTCCAGAGTCGTGTGAAAACAATAGACAACTATTTCACTCAGCCAATCGTGCATGCTTAGTCCCACCAGAGTGCAGAGAAATAGAGAGACGGGCGTTTTCAATAAAAGGTGTTATTTTATTGAGCAGTCTTCTTTCTCATGCAAGAGAAATGAATTGCCATAATTGCAATACTTATTATAAAGTAAAGTGCGTACAGTAAAAGTAGTATTATGAAATAATACTGTAAAAGCATTGATATGGTTTCTTAGCCATATGATACTTTAAAATATATACATACATAAAAACATTGACTAATGAACTCAACTGGTGCTTCTAAATACGCCTACCCCGGTGTACCTGACCTAAGCCTAATACTTGGGAAGGAGTAAGTAAGTTGCAGTTTTTAAGTTAAGTTAAGTTTTTGCCAAGTATCGGAATCAAGAATTCTCTCTAAGGTTTTAATCAGCTTCGTATCTTGGTTATAGAATGAAGGAGGTCTTGTATCTCGCTTTTCAGGACTCGATCTCCCAGCAAACCGCGAGGGTGACTTGGGAACACAGGAGCTGGATTTTCTCAGCTGGAGAAAAAGACAGCGTCTCTCTCAGTGCGTCAAGGGGAGGGGCGGTTTCTGTCGGCTCTTATAACAGCTGGGCTCCCGGGCAAGTAGAACGTATCTCTGCTCCTAACCACCTTGTGTTTGCTTAAGGCAACGTTGGTATATTTATACCTGAAAGGTGCCGGGTTTGACGTAAGGTTGGACATAAGACGTCACTAAGAACTAACAGTTCTTTCTGGACTCTAGGAGTTCTTGTGCAAATCAAAACAAAAGCAGGGGGTTTTCCCGGGCTGCTGGAGGCTTGGTTTGTTTAAAGAACGCGTTGTGCTTTCTAGGAGTCTATGGGAGTAGCCTTGCCGTGTTTTGGACTGCATGGGCTATTACTGGATATGATTCGTATGCCTTTATAAGGATATTATTAGTTATAACCACATAAGGGCATGAATCGGGAATATCGAATTAGGGTCCTAGATAGAAATACTACATAAAGCAAAGTGGTGCCTGGGACACTATTAACGGAGTTTATGGAAAAGGGTGAGAAAGTTTAATTATCTACCCCTACAACAAATAAATTGTCTGGAAACACTATTTTATATTAGTAAAATTTCCCATCTCAACAGAGCGAGCACACCATATATTGTTATCTTATTGATTTTTTATTTTGATTGGAAAGGATTTCAAATTAAATTGGGGATTGTGTGATTTATAGGCTCACTTCAAACGAACGAACACACACGTATATATATTTACACATTACTTTTTACATAAACATATATAAAACACATATATATATATACATACACACATAAATCAGAAGGATGTATTCAAACTATAGTAGCCCGATTTTTTTATAAACAGAGGATGCTCGCTAAATGTACAGACTCCGCTTTCCTCTCAAAGTAAGCTCCACCAGACAGACCTAACACAAGCAGTATACATAGTCCATGTCTCCTTAGACTATCTTCAAAACTTTTTACTCCTTGTGAATAATATTTTTTCATTAATTCAAATAATTTGGCTGGGATCTTCTTCAAACAAAATGTCGCTGGGGGTCGCGTAACACACTTAATATTGACCTTCATTAATGACCTTCATTAATGCAAAATATTATCATCGCCAACAGCACCAAGGAGGCCCTCTGGCTCGCATCTCGCAAACTGAGCCTCCCACGCAAGGTGCAGCGCACCTGCGCCCAAGAGAGGTGGGCCCCAACCTCTGATCCTTGTCCGCCATTTCCAGGGCCCACCCCCCCCCGACCACCAGGCTGCCCAGGGACCCAGGAGGCTCGTAATCTGTCGCCCTAGCCTCCCCTGCCGGTGGTCACTTCTTCCCAGTGGAGCGCTCACCATCTCCCCCTTCAATGCTGGCCTAGGGAGTACGCAAGGCGGACTCCCGTCCATTGTGTTAGTCAATGTCACTGCCTGCAGGTCCCTTTACCGCCACAAGGGTGGCCAAGGCCCTCAGGTCTGCCGCCCTCCCCACCAGTGTTCTGCACGAAAGACCAAAGTCCCTTGATCCATGTATCTGTGCCCAAGTCCGACAAATGCACTCCATCGTGGTGATACACAGCGTCTCCTGAAATAATCCTGTGCGGGATATGACACAAGTGGCCCTTCACTGAGCACAACTTTGCCATCTCCCCATTGAGCCGCCTCACTGACACATTCAAGGACCTTGCCCGAACTCCAGGGCCCCATGTCCTGCGCGGTATCATGCCTGACCAAGTAATCCTGGCCAACGGAAAGACTCGCCCCAACCACGCCAATTCTGTAAGCAAAGCTTCTTTGACTGCCAAGCGTCTGCGATCAACCATGTCGTTGCCCCCCAAGTGAATGATAATCCAATCTGGAGACTTGTGCCCTTCTTGTTCCTTTGTCTCCTCTACGAGCTGCCTCAGGTGCTGAATTCGCATCCCCCCGACGCCTCGCCACAGGAATTCCGTCCCACTCAAGCCTGCCGGCTTCACCACTCGCCGTTGTAAACGCACAGTAGCGCGACGCATGAACGAGTGCCCCAATACCCACACCACCTTCGCGGGCATACTAATTAAGAGCAGAGAAATGGAAAAGTCAAGCACAATCCACAGCGGGTTATCAACAGTTCTTCATAACAATTCTGGCCTCACATATCTTTTGTAACAATCTGAAGACCAGCACCCAACTCTCTTAACTGCGCTGCTCTGAAGGCCTGCTCCTGCAGCCAAGGTGGCTGCACCAATTCTAAATGAATGGGATGAGTATACTGCCGCCCCTAAACCCAGCTGTGCTAGCATCATCCCAAAGACTGCCTTAAACTGGAATTGTGACAGGCAGTCCCCATTTTCATGGATGAACAAGGTCTGCCGCCCTGAAGCAGGGCGCAGGGCCAAGTACGCTCGCATTCGGGTTACTGGGCAGGTCGCGACCCCGGGCGCCGGCCCTAGGCGAATGGTGCCCTGCTCCCAACCACCTTGTGTTTGCTTAAGGCAACGTTGGTATATTTATACCTGAAAGGTGCCGGGTTTGACGTAAGGTTGGACATAAGACGTCACTAAGAACTAACAGTTCTTTCTGGACTCTAGGAGTTCTTGTGCAAATCAAAACAAAAGCAGGGGGTTTTCCCGGGCTGCTGGAGGCTTGGTTTGTTTAAGGAACGCGTTGTGCTTTCTAGGAGTCTATGGGAGTAGCCTTGCCATGTTTTGGACTGCATGGGCTATTACTGGATATGATTCTTATGCCTTTATAAGGATATTATTAGTTATAACCACATAAGGGCATGAATCGGGAATATCGAATTAGGGTCCTAGATAGAAATACTACATAAAGCAAAGTGGTGCCTGGGACACTATTAACGGAGTTTATGGAAAGGGTGAGAAAGTTTAATTATCTACCCCAACAACAAATAAATTGTCTGGAAACACTATTTTATATTAGTAAAATTTCCCATCTCCACAGAGCGAGCACACCATATATTGTTCTCTTATTGATTTTTTATTTTGATTGGAAAGGATTTCAAATTAAATTGGGGCTTGTGTGATTTATAGGCCCACTTCAAACGAACGAACACACACGTATATATATTTACACATTACTTTTTCCATAAACATATATAAAACACATATATATATATATACATACACACATAAATCAGAAGGATGTATTCAAACTATAGTAGCCCGATTTTTTTATAAACAGAGGATGCTCACTAAATGTACAGACTCCGCTTTCCTCTCAAAGTAAGCTCCACCAGACGTAACACAAGCAGTATACATAGTCCATGTCTCCTTAGACTATCTTCAAAACTTTTTACTCCTTGTGAATAATATTTTTTCATTAATTCAAATAATTTGGCTGGTATCTTCTTCAAACAAAATGTTGCTGGGGGTCGCGTAACACACTTAATATTGACCTTCATTAATGACCTTCATTAATGCAAAATATTATCATCGCCAACAGCACCAAGGAGGCCCTCTGGCTCGCATCTCGCAAACTGAGCCTCCCACGCAAGGTGCAGCGCACCTGCGCCCAAGAGAGGTGGGCCCCAACCTCTGATCCTTGTCCGCCATTTCCAGGGCCCACCCCCCGACCACCAGGCTGCCCAGGGACCCAGGAGGCTCGTAATCTGTCGCCCTAGCCTCCCCAGCCGGTGGTCACTTCTTCCCAGTGGAGTGCTTACCGTCTCCCCTTTCAGTGCTGGCCTAGGGAGTACGTAAGGCGGACTCCCATCCATTGTGTTAGTCAATGTCACTGATTGCAGGTCTCTTTACCGCCACAAGGGTGGCCAAGGCCCTCAGGTCTGCCGCCCTCCCCACCAGCGTTCTGCACGAAAGACCAAAGTCTCTTGATCCACGTATCTGTGCCCAAGTCTGACAAATGCACTCCATCGTGGTGATACATAGCGTCTCCTATCTCCCCATTGAGCCACCTCACTGACACATTCAAGGACCTTGCCCGAACTCCAGGGCCCCATGTCCTGCGCGGTATCATGCCTGACCAAGTAATCCTGGCCAACGGAAAGACTCGCCCCAACCACGCCAATTCTGTAAGCAAAGCTTCTTTGACTGCCAAGCGTCTGCGATCAACCATGTCGTTGCCCCCCAAGTGAATGATAATCCAATCTGGAGACTTGTGCCCTTCTTGTTCCTTTATCTCCTCTACGAGCTGCCTCAGGTGCCGAATTCGCATGCCCCCGACGCCTCGCCACAGGAATTCCGTCCCACTCAAGCCTGCCGGCTTCACCACTCGCCGTTGTTGTAAACGCACAGTAGCGCGACGCACAAACGAGTGCCCCAATACCCACACCACCTTCGCGGGCATACTAATTAAGAGGAGAGAAATGGAAAAGTCAAGCACAATCCACAGCGGGTTATCAACAGCTCTTCATAACAATTCTGGCCTCACATATCTTTTGTAACAATCTGAAGACCAGCGGCCTACTCTCTTAACTGCGCTGCTCTGAAGGCCTGCTCCTGCAGCCAAGGTGGCTGCACCAATTCTAAATGAATGGGATGAGTATCCTGCCGCCAGCTGTGCTAGCACCATCCCTAAGGCTGCCTTAAAGTGGAATTGTGACAGGCAGTCCCCATTCTCATGGATGAACAAGGTCTGCCCCCCCTGAAGCCGGGCGCAGGGCCAAGTACGCTCGCATTCGGGTTACTGGGCAGGCCGCGACCCAGGGCGCCGGCCCTAGGCGAATAGTGGCCCCCTTTCCTCCTTGATCAGTCTTAGACCTCCTCAAAGTTACTTCCAGGCTCCCTGGAGACATAAAAGTGTCCCTGAATTGAAGGCCATCCTCCTGGTCAACTCTGGATGTCCCAACCACTTCACCCAGACGGAAGGCCCCGTAGAAGGCTAGTGTGAATGTTGCCCCCAGCAAAGCACCCTCAAAAGTTGAACTACAGACCGAAGGCAAGATCTCCACAATGGCGCACAGGGTTGAAATGTCTAAAGGCCTCCGGTGATCCCGTCTAGGTCCATCTAATCTGGCCCACCCCGCCAGTGCCTTCCTGACTACAAAGGAGGATCCCGGGTCTCGCTCACCTAACAACTTTGCGAAGAAGCCTATTGCCGACAAGTGTGCTTTAGCGAAAGAAACTGCCCTGCCCTGATCCCTTCAAGCCTGCAAGTATTCATATATAGCCTCTGGTGAAAACAACTGAGCTATCCCAGCCTCCTCCACGAAGGACCTGTAGGAATTAAAATGCTTTTGGTATGATCTCTAAGTGCGATCGCTCAGAGAGGCACCAATTTTCCACAGTGATGATGGGAACACTGTCATTCGCTCCTCTGCCTGCGGGTGGAACCTCCGGAAATCCTGCAATTTGGAACGAGACAAAGCATCAGCAGCATTGTTACCAACTCCTGGGATATGTGCCGCCTTGAATGTTAAGTTCAGCTTCAAGCATGTCAGCACCAAATGCTTCAACAATCTCAATACATGCCTGCAAGTAGCCCCCTGTCTGTTAAGTGCCTCAACCACAGCCATGTTGTCTGACCAAAAGACTACTGCCCTGTCCTTGAAGCGCTCCGCCCAAATTGTGATTGCCACCACGATGGGAAAGAGTTCCAGGAAAGCTATATTTTTTGTCAGGCCTGACCCGTGCCATTCTGCCCCACACCAGGAAGGACCCAAGATTGCACCAAAACCCATGCTGCCTGCCGAGTCAGTAAACAGGCCGAGCTCAGTGCTGGACACTGAAGGCGCAGGCCAAACCACCCTACTGTTAAATTCGCTCAGGAAGCTGCGCCACACGCTAAGGTCGTATTTCACCTCAGCCCTCAGGTGCTTGTGGGTTAGGCCCACTATTGCTCTGGCTATAGACCTTGAAAAAGGTCGCCCCATAGGAATAATTCTAGGAGAAAAATTGAGCTGACCAACCAATACCTGCACCCGGTGCAAGGTCACCATAGGCCCAGCCAGAGTAGCGTCAATCGCGTGAGAGAAAGCCTGCACCTTGTCGATTGGCAGACTACACTCCCCCGCTTCCGTGTCAATTTCAATGCCCAGAAAAGACATGCAAGTGGCTGGGCCCACCGTTTTGTTTGGTGCCAAGGGCACCCCAAATTCTTGAAACATAGCCACCAGATTGCTGAGGGCCGGGGCGCACTCCTCTGAAGCCGCAGGCCCCATCACCAGGAAATCATCTAGATAGTGCACTACCTCATGACAACCCGTCCTGCTTGAAAAAACCCACTGCAGCATAGAACTAAAGGTCTCAAAATATTTGCAAGATACCGCGCACCCCATGGGCATACACCTATCATAGTAGAATTGGTGATGCAGCTGGAAGCCCAGAAGATGGTAATCATCAGGATGTACAGGTAATAGTCGAAAGACTGACTCAATATCGGTTTTAGCTAGCATTGCACCCGGCCCTAGGTCCCTCACCTTTTGCACTGCGGCATCAAAGGACGAGTAAGTTACTGAACATAATGCCGGATTAATGGAATCGTTAACAGATGACCCCTTCGGGGCTGAAAGGTTATGTATCATCCTGAACTGCCCGGGATCGTTCTTATGTACCACCCCCAGGGGGGAACATACGTAGCCCACTAACGGGGGGACTGGGAAGGGGCCAGCCACCCGGCTTAGAGCCAGCTCCTTCTCTATCTTTGTCGCCACTACTTTGGGGTGCATTCTAGCTGAAAGGAGATTGTTGCACCGGTCAACGGGAGGGAAGCCCAGGGCGGGAATGCGAAAACCAACAGAAAAACCCTCAAACAATACTTTGGCTGCTACCTTGTCTGGATACGGATTGAGCCAATAAATCAGTTTCCCAATGTCTACAGGAGTGGGCAGCTTATGGCTGAGCGGGCTGATGTCTCTGCCACCTGCGCCCCCACGCTCCTTGGATTTCTTATTACATTTGAACTCGGGGTGGGAGGAGTGACCACAGAATGAACATGCGTGCCTAAATCTGCACTGCCCCGTGGGCCAATTGCACACCTTTTTATTGAATGCCCAGCATGATACCTTCTTCTCCCCAGGGCCTCCCTGAGTGGTGCTCCCTACCAATAACATTCTCTAGCCAGGCATTTATTTCCACCTGGTCCCACCCAATGTTGGGGTTCTCTTCCTTTGCCCACCGGAATTCTCTATCATAATCTAACCATGCTGACCCCCCATGCGTTGCATGCGCTTTCACAATTTTATTCATGTAAAAAACCAATGATATTGCCAACTCAGGTTTCTTTTCCAACAACACCGTTGTAAACACATGGAAACCAAACAGCCAATTAGTCAGAGACTCTTCCACCCTCGGCTTCCTGTCCCTGAAGGAGCCCTCTTTCCCTTCCCTCTCATTGTATTCAACATCCCTCCTCTTGGGTCTAATGAGCGCAAATATGTCCACATAAGCCCCCTTCCAAATGTTTTCTTTCACCTCTAGGGTAACATGCGTTGCTAACATTCCTGACTGGGACTACACATTTCCAAGCACTAATCCAACCTCCAAACCCTTGGTTGCTGCCTCGCATGCCTTACCTCCTATAGGTACTGTTGCTACTGCTGGCATGGGGAGGTTCGCTCCTGGTGCCCCGCTGGGCTTCGCACTCCGTGTTTCTACCAAGAGAGCCAACTGTTTCTGAATCTCAATAAGCGCACCCTGCTCTACTGTCTACGCTGGTGCCCAAGGAGCCGTTGCTAAGGTACTGGGTTTATTGTTCGTCGCCGGGGGTGCCAGTTGCCCCAGCAGGGTAGCCACTGATGCCAACAAGCCAGTCATAGGGTCCTGCGCATCCCCTGCTACAACCACCGGTTGCGGCAGGGGGGGTGGGGGGCGGGGGCGGGGTCAAGAACTGCGTGAGGCCCATTCGCAGTTGCCAACGCCTTTAAAGCTTCTCTGATCTCTGCCAGTACAGATCCCACTGGGTCCGCTGGCGCGGGCGCCTCACTAGCTGATCCTGCCCCTAATGGCGACTCTACACCTTGCGCGCCTGCCCTCGGTAACGCCGGTATGAGTGGGGGGGGGGGGGCAACTACATCCTCCACTGGAGGGGGGACGGGACCTACTGATCTCGCATCCTAAACTTCTACATCCTGGTTAGCTCTCCTTCTCTTCTGCTTTGCCCCCCCTTTTCTTTTCTGTTGCGCTCTGGGCTTCTTCACTAATGGGGGGAAGGCAGCCCTGGGTGGCACCCCCTCTCTACGAGGACGCTCACTTATGCCTCCTTGCCCTTTTTCTTCCTGCGAAACATCACTATCGTAGGTGCTCTCCTCCTGGTCATTACCTAATTTTGCCAGTACCAATTTCAGTAATTGGGCAATTTCGGGGTCTTTCTCCTTCCTTTTATGGCTTACTTTCTTAGGGGCCATCGCTTATTTTTCTCCCCTGTTGTAGTGTAAAAGTGCTCACTGCTACGCTAGTCAACTCGCACTGTCTCCTACTCCACACTGCTTCTGAATACAGCCTGCCGCGTGTCTATGCACTACCGCCTGCCGCGTGTCTTTGCGATTGTTTACTGGTTGCCTAGCGACTGCCGAATCAAGTTCTAAGTGAACGCCCTGTCCTCGATGCTCAGAGACGCCCCTATGATGCGCTCGAATCACAAGCCTCTGCCAATTTCAAAAATAGCGTTGCGCCTTCCTATCGCGCTCAATAGTCTGCCCTGGACCGCATGGTCTAGAATCCCCACGCCCGGCACCCCTGCAGAACCGCCCACGTTGCCCTCTATCTATCGCCCTCTATCTATCGCCCTCTCTCTATCTATCGCTCTCCCTCTATCTATCTATCCCCTCCCTCTATCTATCTATCGCCCTCACTCTATCTATGGCACCACCACAGCATCACTCAGGGGCACCACAGCATCACTCAGGGGCACCACAGCATCACTCAGGGGCACCACAACATCACTCAGGGGCACCACAGCATCACTATGCGCTATCACAGCATCACTATGCACTACCACAGCATTACTGAACAGCACAACATCACTCGTCGCCACCACAACATCACTCAGTGCCACCACAGTATCAATCTGTGCAACCATTCAACAACAACTGATTCAAATATGTTCTCTCAATGTTTCAAGCTTTATTACAAATGTCACAAAAAGATGTTAATATTTCACTTCTGTTCTTGGATTTTCGTCACAATAAAATACACTGAACATAATCTTCACAAAAGTTATTGACAAAAGTTTAAGCTATTGCCATTATAAATTGCAATAACTTTTATTTAAGTATTAATTATTTAAAACAATTAAAAGCCATTATTATTTGTAATGGCAATACATCTAAGTCACGTAAATACAACACATATTGCATTACAAATGCTATAGGTGTCACATTTGCGAAAGTTATAACTATTGGCATTGTATATGACAAAGCTATTAATTTAGCTATTTTCAAAACAATTGTCATTTACAATACCAATAGCTCAAAATGTCCTAATGCGAGACCTATTGCATTGCAATGCTTGTTTACTGTGCCAGGCCTCCTCAAGTTGGAGCACCGCTCATTGAATTTGTGTGATCTCGGCGCAACTGCCGCCACTGCGGTGATCTTGGTCATCGTGAAATGATGTTAAGGATTACGCGGATTCCAGCTGGTGCAAGACGTAGCTGTAGACGAGGTGTTCCAAAAAGACAGTCATATCTCCATCTATTTGACTTCTTAACTCGGTTGCCTGTGGAGCAAAATGTTAACAAAAGTAATTCTGATCTGAACCCAAAACACTGGATAACCGAGGGGATATCACCTCTCCCAACAAAAAGGCCCATCATTTTGTTGCTCATCCATTCCAGGATTTTCTTTGCATTCTGGAACTTGTAGTCCTGATTTTCAATGAGTTTACGCAGGACTACAAATCCCAAAACGTAAAGAAACCCCCCTGGGCCGGATGGTACCCACGCGGCTGTACGTGGGCCTTGGGTCCTCAGACATCATTGCTGGCCCTGCGAGTGTGTGAGTGGTGCGGGCAATCGTCTTTTTCATACTTGGCGACTGAATTCTGGAACAATCGCCCGAAGAATGTCAGGGACACAGGTGAGCGCCCGAGCTCAAGAGAAGCTGAAAACCTGGCTGTTCCCATAGCCCCCTGCGGGCTTCGCTTTCACTTCTTTAGCGCCACGAGTCTTTCCTAACAGCAAATACGACCTTTACAGAGCTTTATAACTTTATTTTTTATCTTTCCCCTCTCACTGACCTGGCTCTGTGGCTTAAATTGTGAAATTGTTCTATCAGTCTGCCCACAGACATGTGTGTCTGCTCCTCTGAGGTCTACACAAAGACCACCATGTACTATTAGCCTTTCATCTCAGCCGACTACGGTTTTACTCTCCTTTGTCATTTTCCTTCTCTAAAGTACCGCTGTGAAGACACCTTTGCCTTGCACAGGCGCTAGTCTGATCTGTGCCACCCCTAACCGCTAGCCTCCTCTACCGTACCGTCATTGTTTGTCAGGCCTCCTCTGTCTTTCCTCGTCAGTGCCAAATTTCCCAATGTGCTTCGTCTGCACATTTACTTCACATTGTAGCAAGGGTTGATTACAGACCATTAAATAATGTTTACACCCTGAAAGGGTGTGCATGTTTATGTTGAATTACATACTGCTGGTAATGAGTTACATGCGTTGTTTATCAGAATCTTTTTAATCAGTTTATTTGCAAGAGCGATGGATGCTATATTTTAAAACGCGTGCTGTTCAATGTGAACATCCCCTCTGCTGCAGCTTGAAAGATCCTTCGTTATAAAGACAGTGTGGTTTAGACAGAGGAGGTGTAGCTCGCCGAGGGGTTCCTTACAACCACTTATTACAGCGCCTGGATGTGGGAAAAAGCACTTCGAAACAGAACGAACTCGAAAGGCGTGCTTAGCGGATACTTGTAGCGCCGTTTCATGCAGTGCGATAAAAATGAGTAAACATAAATTGTAAATAGTGTTAACAATGCTGGAAAAATGTGAATTGTGTTATCCTTAAAACCCAAATAAAATGTCTATTTGGGCGAGAGAGGCGGTAATCACATCTAGAGAAAGAATGTATGCCGCAGGTCCTTGAAATGTGATTAGGAAGACAAATCGTCCAACAGCCAAAGCAATTTTACTTCAAGGATACACTCGTTCAAGGAGAATGAAGTCTAAACATATGTTCTAATACATAATCTAAAGCTGGCGCAGAGATAACCAAATGTTCTATATAGAATGAATGGCAGAGTTCATGCACAGAAGCTCTCAGGATGCAGCTCTTAATAAATGGAAGCCTTGTGTGGCGCTATTTCCGGGGAAGACACAGGATGCTGTTGAGATCGGAAAGGTGTATGCCTTGAATGTAGTGATTGAATTGGCGTCATCAGGGAGCGCAGACATAAATAAGCATCCCGGAAGTACCACAGTCGCCATGTACTGAGTCCACTGAGTCACCTAGATTCTCTGACACGTCACAGCCTCATCTGCCAAATGCCATCCAATCCCTCATCAGTGCCAGGCGGCGGCCTCCTAGTCTACAACTCATCCCCCCCCCCCCCTCCACCGACGTCAGTGTCATGCCTCCTCTGCCCCTCGTCGTTCCGAGTTTGGCAAATTAACCGCTGCCGTTTCCAGTTAGTTCACTATTGAACACGCGTCATTCGTGCTTTTAATGATATTGTTGAAATGCGTGTTATATGTGTCTGAGGAGGGCAGTAAAGGCAGTATATCTTGTGGGCTGTAGGGAGTGTGATATTTCCCTTGGTGATTTGTAGTTCTTTCGGCCCTGGAAATGTTTCAGGATGCTAATAAGTGATAGATAGATCTGTCCACATTTGAAAAAAAAATCAAATACCTGGGATGTTTGTCCATCTTCTGGCCTTTTGCATATCACTTTAATGCCGTTCTTTTTAAGTCTGGATAACATTACTTTCTCTCTCTCTCATATGTTATTTATTGTCTTTAATGCATTCGAAGACTCTTCTTTTGATGTTCCTGGAATGGGAGTTGTACACTCACATGACATTTTGTGCTATTTAATACACCTCACTAGGGCGAATTATCTGATGTGGTCTTTGCTTGTGCTTTATTCTTCTCTGTTTATGTTTTTGGCCCATTCCAGTTCCTTTGGTGTTTGCGAATAGAGACAAAACGATAACCAGCTCTTTTCTGAGTATGAATCAAGGCAACATTGAGATTCCCTCCTGCTTGACACAAATAACAATGGATGAACATTTTAGAGTTTGTGTCCCCTTTTTCCCACAGGAGATTGATGGTCTTTCGGGGCTTGAAACTTCTAGTCCTGATTCCATTTCACCTGAGCTGTAAAACTGGCTCAACTTTATCAGTCAGGAAAGTGAATCACTCAGAGTGCAGCCTTGTCTGGGGCAGACGGGGCACATGGCCGACTTCTTTCCGTGTCTGGTCAGATTAGGTGTTGGACCCATGTGCATAATGGGTCCAGGCCCCCAGATTAATTTCACCTGTGCTCAGTTTGAATTGAAACCTCTAGTGTTGAAAGTAAACCTACCTTCAACACTTTTGTGGCGATATTTGTGTGACAAAATGATTGTGGGCCACGCTAAGAATTTAGTCCTGAACTTTGACTAGTCTCTTGTAATGTCCAAACAAAAGGAGAGGCAGGGAGAGTAGTGTGACACTCTTATTCCCCGGTATTAATCACTAAACAAGAAAAGAGTGTCCAATGGTAGTAGTCAACCACCGTCAGGAGCAGGTAAACGGCTTCACTTAAAGCGTTAAAGAAAGCCCTCACTCACCACCTAGTGATGACATGCTTCATCATCGGGCCCCACAAAAGAGACCGAGTGTCTCTTTTGTGTGCTACAACGCCAGATTTACTGCGGAGCGGGTTGGTGAGTAGAGCATTCCCTTTTATGCCATATGTCAGTGTTTAAATATACATGGGTAACAGTTGGCAAATGGAGCAATTGGGGAGCAGTGGACCATACAGATTGATGTTAGAGTATCCCACAGATAGGAGGACGCCTGAATGATGGAGGGCCCCTAGTATTTATTTAATCACAGAGTTCCATGGGATATTGTCGTTTAATCCAAGAATGTGGGTCCGAAGCCTGTAGACCCACCGCTGTTCTTTTTCAAAAAGGCGGTGATTGATGTTATTACCACTACCAATGTGTTCAATGACTGTCCAATGCATGTCGTTAGTTGTATGGTTGAGTTCCAGAAAGTGTCTGCTCATTTTTGTTGTGGATTTCTTACATCTGATATTTGACCGGTGTTCACAAATTCTCTGTTTTACCCTTCTGCTGGTCATGCCTACATAGCGCAATTCGCATGGACACGTGATGAGGTGTATTACGTTCTGCAGTTAGTATGGTCTCGCTGTGTCCATGTCTTGCCAGGCTCGAGTTCTAACGTTTTGGAGTGCGTTGTTAAATGGCAGACGCTGCAGTTAGAACATGGGTAGTGGCCGACCACTTTTGGAAGGCCCCAGGTGTCAGTCACCGATCTTACTGTCTCTGTAGTATTTGGTCTTGGTCGTGTATGAACCAATGCATCCTTTAGGCTGCAACCTTTCTTAAAGGAGAAGAGAGGTTTCTCTCAAGTTTTGTTGGTACTGGACAGTATTCTCCAGTTCTTGTTAATAGACTTCTTCATAATATTTGACAAAGTGCTATGTGTTGTTACACATGTCAATGGGATGTCCTTTGTGTTGTTTTCCCTGTCCTCAAGGAGAGCTTCCCTTGGCTGGTTGCGTGCTCTCTTGTAGCCTTTATTCAGGATTGCTGTAGGGTAGCCTCTTGCTTTGAGTTTCGTGGATAGATCCGCAGATTGAGTTTTCAAATCCTGTAATTCAGAACAGTTTCTCCTAAGCCGTAGGTATTGGCCGTAGGGGAGGTTTTCTTTTAAAGGACGAGGATGAAAACTAGTGTACTCTAGGAGGTTGTTTTTGGCAGTTGGCTTGTGAAACGTCTTGGTGGTGAGCCTAGTCCCGGAGACTTGGATTGTTACGTCCAGGAAGGTAGGCTCAGTTTTGCTAGTGGCATATGTAAATTATAGATTAGGGTTGAGAGTATTGACCCATGTAAGAAAAGCCTGTAGCTGTTCATCGTCACCGGTCCATATGACCAGGACATCGTCTATGTAGCTCCGCCAGATTTTGATAGACGTCGAAAAAGGGCTATCCATTTGCAAGATGTATTTTGCCTCAAAATCTGCTACATAGAGGCCTGCCACACTAGGGGCAAATGTGCTGCCCATTGAAGTTCCAGTGCACTGGAGGTAGAGGTTGCCTTCATAGGAAAAAAAGTTCTCTTTAAGCGCCAAAGTAGCACACTCCAAAATAAAGTTCTTTGAAGCTTGGTAGTTCCAAGCGATGGAATCTAGAGGCGCCCCAGGACCTTGATGGTATTGTCCTGGGGGATGCTAGTGTATAGGCTCTCAATGTCAAGCGTGACTAGTGTCACCGTGTTTTCAGTGAAACTCAGGTCCTGGAGTTACTGCAGAAGGCTCTTGGTGTCCTTAAGATAGGTAGGAGTACTCTGGACTATCGGCTTAAGGTAATGGTCGCAGAAGCGCGATAATGGCTTCAGCAGGGAGCCAATCCCTGACACAATCGGACGTCCGGGTGGCGGCATCCGATTTTTGTGAGTTTTTGGAAGTGTGTAGAAATAAGGGGTTATATTCTCATTAGTACTGAGAAAGTCCGCCTCATTCTTTGAGATTTGCCCGTCTTCTGCTCTCCTCACTAGTGTCGAGATCTGTGTTCTCAAATCCTCTGTGGGATCTATTGTCAAAAGTTCATAGTTTTTCTGTTCATCAAGAAGTAGTCGGCATGCCTTATCATAGTCAACAGTATTCTGTATGACAAGGCCACCGCCCTTATCTGCTGGCTTAATTGTGATACTCTGATCTTTTTGCAAATCCTGTAGTGCATGGTATTCTGCAGTGGTGAAATTGTTAAAAGCTTTTGGGTCTTGGCAAGTTTCAAGGTCCAGAAAAACTGCCTGTTCAAATGCAGTGATAGCTGCCGGCACTGTATGTGGTGGGGGGTTGAAAGTGGAGCTCAATCTGAGTCCAGTGTCACCGTTCCGAAGGGTTTCGTTAGGGTCTTCCTTGCCCTCGAAGAAAGCCTTAAGTTTCAGCTTCCTAAAGCAAGCGCCAAGCTCGCAGTGGAGTCTAAACTTGTCCGGCCGGGAAGTGGGAATGAAGCCTAGTCCTCTTTCTAAAACCTTAGTTCCGACTGGTGATAGGATTTTGTCAGAGAGGTTGGTGATAGGATTTTGTCAGAGAGGTTGGTTATCAAGCTCAGATGCCGCTCGTTCCCGGCTGTTGGTCCTTGTTGCGGGTGTGGTTGCTCACCGTGTCCTTGTCTTCCCAGGATACTTGGTTGGACCCCCTTCTCTTCCCTCTTCCTGTCCTGCCCAAATCTATAAAAGGCTGGCGATACTGGGGAGCGAAGTTAGTTGGTGGCATGAAGCCCGGGTTCCATCCCATCATTGGATAGGGTGGTTGGTGGAAGGGAAATTGTTGTCCCATCCCCACCATTTGTGGAGGTACAGGCCATCTCTGTGATTGGTTGTGATATGCAGGCCGCCCTCTGTTATTGCGGTTTCCTCTATTACCTCTCCTTCTTCCTTGTGTGAAGGCACCGGTGCTGGAACCACTGCTATTAGATGAATCATCATCCGATTGATCATTATTACTTGGATTCCTTGTGGGCGGTGTGAAGGAAGCCGCTGGATAAGGGTAGACCTTTTCAAATTCAAATTTGGCTAAATCTTTTTGAAACTTGGTGACTTTGGCTTTCATTAAGTTATCTTTATACTCATTAAGATCTTTGTTAATTTCGCCCAGCTTTTTTTTTAAACCTGTTATTGTGGTTTTAAAACGGGCCTCAGTCTCTTGGATTTCAATCAGTAGGGTCTCGGAAAGTCTCAGAGCTGTTTTGATTATAAGGACCAGCCAGTCGCGGGTGCAATGCCACGCGATCATGGCCCATTCTTTCCTAAAGGTGGCATCATTAAGGAAAATCCTAGGGGCGTTTGTGACTAATAGCCCTCTAGGAGCCGTGTTCTTAAGAAGGTACTGTTTTAGTATGGTACCATGAAGAATGGTACGTATCCTTTCACCATTCAGAGGTATGGGCTATTGCTTGGGAGATTGCAGGGTCAGCAAATAGGTTTGAGTCCGACAGGATGTCCGCTATCTCTGACTCAGAGTACGTTAGCCCCCGGTTCGACATGGTGAACACATGGTAGTGAGAAAAAAGTTTTAAAATTGGTAAAAAAAGCCAACCCAGGTAGGCTTGAGTAGGAACAGCTCTCACAGCTCTGCGCTGCTATGTACGTCCAAACAAAAGGAGAGGCAGGGAGAGTAGTGTGACACTCTTATTCCTCGGTATTAATCACTAAACAAGAAAAGAGTGTCCAATGGTAGTAGTCAACCACCGTCAGGAGCAGGTAAATGGCTTCACTTAAAGCGTTAAAGAAAGCCCTCACTCACCACCTAGTGATGACATGCTTCATCATCGGGCCCCACAAAATAGACCGAGTGTCTCTTTTGTGTGCTACAACGACAGATTTACTGCGGAGCGGGTTGGTGAGTTCAGGCAGTGTTGTGCAAAGTAAACTAGTGAGTGGTGGATAGTTAAAAATAGTCAGTAGTGTATCACTTTAACTTTATTCTAATGATCACTAAGGACTGGTTGATTAAAACTTATGTGTTGGAAATTCGTCCACAGTTAATTAAGTGGTAGTTTCCTAGTTATCAGTCGACATGTTTCAGCCACGAAACAGTATGAATTTACCTGGCATTCATCAGGACTCAGCGTGTACTAAACCCTGGTGGAATGGACTCTCTAAGGCCCACCCTTACCTAGGGACGTGAAAGTGAAAATTAATAAAAAGGTGTAAAGTGCAAAAAAATTAGGAGGAAATAATGTCTTCCTAATTACTCCTGGTTTAGGAGGATTCCGGACTTACGGTTTCTGCACCTGTAGATAAAAAAGACAAGGACATACATGTAGGACAAGACATACATTGAATAATGATGCTGATCACTTTATGTCAATCCTTTGTGCTCCAGTTTGTGGTTTAAGAGACATTGTGTGGTAAAATAACAATATACTTATCACCACCATCGCCACCAGACTTTTGATTGCTAAAAGTGGGTAGTGCTGTGTGCTATACGTGCTATGGAGAAGTAGTGCTATTCAAAAAGGAAGGATATTTCCTAGATCGCTATCAAAGTAAAGTGCATGCGCGATCGCGCTAACAGATTTAAAATTCTCACTTTAGTGGTGTTAAGAATTCACACCATGGGTCACAGGAGGGGGGTGGGAACGTAATTGGCACACCCTGTAAAATTGCTGAAACAAAGGGGAAAAAAGTACAGTCATTCATATTGCATTGGTTAGGTACTTAGCTTAGTGAAGTAATCAGTGGGCGGTGTTAGCCTTTACTCACGCCCTCGACGCTCAGCACCCGCTGTGTACCTGCATCTACCCTCAACTGGACCCCGACGATGTGAATGCGAGGCCAGGAGAGCGTTAAATAAAATGCATTACGCTAGTCAGCTTCCGGGTGGGCGCGGTCGGACTACATTGAGGCACAGTGGTGGGCCAATCAGGGAGTAGTGTTGTGACTAACGTCACGTAATCACGTGGTTGTGTCATCCAATCGAGAACGATGTTGTCTGTTGTTAGGGAGACAACCAAGTCAATGACCGAAGAGTTAATTCTCTGTAGTGGAATAGGATGCTCCAATCGGGAGCCCGTTGTTATGGGGCCTGGGAGTTTGTTGACATTAGCGATTAAGTGGAAATGTCAGAAGTCTGCACGGTGCGAGGGAGGGAACAGATATGTATTAAGCATTTAGGTAACAGAAGGTTATTAATGCAGAGCACAGATTCGGATTTATTCTGTGTGGTAGCTGAGTAGAGCATTCCCTTTTATGCCATATGTCAGTGTTTAAATAGACATAGGTAACAGTTGGCAAATGGAGCAATTGGGAAGCAGTGGACCATACAGATTGATGTTAGAGTATCCCACAGAGAGGAGGACGCCTGAATGATGGAGGGCCCCTAGTATTTATTTAATCACAGAGTTCCATGGGATATCGTCGTTTAATCCAAGAATGTGGGTCCCAAGCCTGTAGACCCACCGCTGTTCTTTTTCAAAAAGGCGGTGATTGATGTTATTACCACTACCAATGTGTTCAATGACTGTCCAATGCATGTCGTTAGTTGTATGGTTGAGTTCCAGAAAGTGTCCCTTGTAATTCCCAGTCATTAAAAATACGTTCATGTCTGCTACATCACACATGGCTTGTTTGTTAGCTTTCTTTGCCTACAAATCCAAATCGCAGTCGAACCACTAAGTTCTTTTCTTGCATGAAGAAGTCACCTACAGCCGCTTAGAGAACTTTGTCTGATGTGGTTGCATTTTGAGCCCAGTTTTGGCCTATTTTTTAGTTTGTTGCATCAGACCAGGATCATTTGAGAAAAGAAACAAGTTTGAAGTCTGTGAAGGGAGAGAAAGAAGATAAAGAAAGACTTACCAAGACAGACAATGAGGAGATATTTGCAGAACAAAGCTCATGGAGGTAGGAAGGCTGTTGCTATGGGGCCGGGGCAACATTATGCAAAGGAATGGAAACAGAAAGTCAAAAGTTTGAAGAGAGAGGTCATTAGAGAGGAGAGGGAGAGCAGAGGAAGGAGAAAAGACGGAGTACAACATAAAAGTTCAAGAAAGTAGCCTGCTGTATTCAAGAGTTCAGATAGAAGTTGGATGAGATGGTAGGAGTCTAAAATATAAAGTAAGTGAGTCTTGTTATGGGAGGAAAACAAGTGGAGTTTGAAGTCTCCAGGAACAAGAAGAGGGAAAGAGAAGGAACAAAGTGATCCTAGAGCAGTTCCTCATGATATCAGAGGATATCAGGCGTTGCTCACAGTGACATTTTGTGGTGGAGTGAATGCTACAGGTACGTACACACCCACAGCACAGCATGCACAGAAGTGCACACACACTCATACAACACTCACACAAACACCAAAATAAACACACAGGCAGACACAGTGGGACCCCAGTGGGACGCTCACAGCCCCATTAAAGAAATGGCAGCACCATTAAAAATTATCCAGCGTTAACGCCTTAATCCTGGCATTGTGAGATTGAGAACAGATTACTATAGGAATATGTCCCAATGTCGTGAGTCTTCCTTTTGCACTGGAATGCCAGTGTAAACAACAGACAAACATTGGCATAGCTTACAGGTCGCGCCTTTGGGACCTTATAAATGTTTAGCCATGCAACACTTGTTGTTGCACCAAGTGTCAGTAACGCCACCTCAGGAGTCCAGGTTTCTTCCGTCTTGTAGTTGACTAGTCCCAATACCTCCAAGGACCAGCACGTGTGACAAGGATTTCAACACTTGGCACAACCTGCTGACCCCTAAAGGGACAGGGAAGTGGGGAACGGGAAGGGTCGTGGATGGGGGAGAGGAAAGTGAAAGAGAGAAACAAACAACACTGGATCTCTTCTTCGAGATGACTGTCTCTCTCTTTGATCGAAACACTCTGGACTTTCTCTTGCAGTCGTGATTCTTAGATTGCAGTACTGCGTTAAAAAAGTTTACACCAATCACTGCTGATTCCTTATTGCTCTGCTGCTTTCTACAATATATACAGTAAGGAGTATTTGTACATACCAACTTTTAGAAAGCCCAATCCTGTGCTTCTCATGCTAGTACATTAACATCATCAAGCAAACTCCGAACTGCTTTTGAAATCATAGTACCTTCAAAACATAAATACACCGAGTAAACAAATGCTTTGCTTAACTGCTTTTCCAACAACTCAGTGAACTGGTTAGTTGAACTGTAAACCTCACTCAACATGCAACCTTGTCTTACCTTACACTGTAGCATGTGCATCAGTAATTGGGGTTCTGTGGAAAAGAAATAAAAAAAAGAAAGAATACAAGCCCCCTAATAACTATTGTAGTGAACCAACGCCTTGGTTACTAGCTTACAATCAGTTTTAAACAGTTTAGTCACTGCAGTACCACAAGGTGAATATACAGTTCTGTCACCATTCCAAAAAGCAGTTCTATCAATAGGCAAACAAACAATTACAATGTCCATCAAGAGAAAATTCTACGTTTGCCTTAGCCAAGGTTCATTCTACATTGCTTTTGCCAAGGTTCGTTTTTTCAGGCTCTAATAACGGAATAGTCTTACTTCTGTGTTTTTCCGGAAGTCTGAAGTCTGTGACCAGAAGGGTTGAGCGGGTCCTGCTTGAAACGAGCTCCGACTCGAGAAACCGGAAGTATCCTGATCGGTGTCCGACGGAGCTTGAAAAATAGCCTGGACGCTCCGAGGGTCGAGAAATCCTTCAGGGTTGCTCCTGTTCTGAAGGAAGCAGGCGAGTCAGGCGAGTCGCGCTGCGATCTGGAGAGCGGGCGGGGCCGGGTGCTGGGAGACGGGTCCTGGAGGCTCCTGTGCGGCGCTTAAGCTGAGAAGCGAAGCGTTTTGCCTAGGAACCGGCAAGCCTTTTATAGTCTTTTAACACGTGAGGGGAAACGCCGGTTGAGCACACCTGCTTAACGTGCTTGCCTCATGAATATGCATAAGCACCTAATCTGATTGAAAAAACATTGCGCTGTACCAATACAATGTCCTAGGAACAAATAGCAAACACGCATTGCTACCTCTAAGCATAATTCTGCTGCATAAACATGATTAATTCTGCTGTATTACAATGTCCTTTCCTGGAAACCATGATTCATGCTTAAGTTTTCCTGACAGTTCCCCCCCCCAAAGGCCTTCTCAGAGGTCGTGGTTTGCTGGGATTTAATGCGTGAAAAGAGCGGATCAAACGGGGGGCGTGAACATTACTCTCAGGTTCCCAGGATCTCTCTGCATAATCGTAGCCCTTCCAGTCGATTAAGTAGTACAAACGCCCCCTAATTCTTTTTAAATCTAGTATTTTCCTGACCTCGTACTCAACGTGATCTCCTACAATAAGAGGAGGGGGAGGAGCATCGGGACGGGTGTTAGGCTGTACGGGTTTAATCAGGGACACATGGAATACTAGATGAATCTTATAGTCCTGAGGAAGGATCAATTTTACAGAAACTGGATTTATTATCTTGTCTATGGGAAATGGACCAATGAATCTTGGTTTTAATTTTTTAGGTCCCTCAATCTGTATATTCTTGGTCGATAACCAAACCTGATCCCCAGGATTATAAATGGGGGCAGGTGTTCTATGTTGATCAGCATAATACTTCATCCTTTCTTTTTGTTTAGTTAAAGTTAGTTTTACATTCTCCTGAAACTTACGTAAACTAACTAGTCTCTCTGTAACTGCTGGCATACTGTTTTGTTCTTCAGGGAAGATAACAGGCAAGGTTCTAGGATGTTGACCAGTGAGAAAATAAAACGATGAACAACCTAAGGCTGAGTGCATGGTGTTATTATAAGTGAATTCAGCTAAAGGTAGAGCATCTACCCATTCTGTGGTTAAAGTGGTGGTCAAACAACGTAAACTTTGTTCCAAGTATTGATTCACTTTCTCAGTTTGCCCATCAGTCTGAGGGTGGAAAGCTGATGACAAAGCTAAGTCAATCCCTAGATGACTGCTCAATTGTTTCCAAAAGTTAGACAGGAATTGTGGCCCTCTGCCAGAAATAATTTTTTGTGGAAGGCCATGTCATTTCACAATGTTAGCTATAAACACCTTACTGAATTCAACTGAAGAGGGAAGTTTAGGTAGTGGAATAAAATGACCCATTTTAGATAGCAAATCCACCACTACTAAAATAGTAGTCATCCCTGAAGATGTTGGTAAATCCGTTATAAAATCTAAGCTAATAGTATGCCAGGGTGTTGGTGGTATCTCCATTGGTTGCAACAAGCCAACCGGAAATGAGTGTGAAGGCTTTTGTCGGGCACACACCGGACAGGTCTGAACATACTGCTGAATATCTGATTTCATACCTTTCCACCAAAAGTGTCTTTGGCACAATTCCGTAGTTTTGTTAATTCCCGGATGAGCGGCCATTGCCAAGTCATGGTTCCACTTAATCACTTGTTTTCTTAAATCTTCTTTTGGAAGGAATATTTTATTTTTAAAATAGAATATACCTTCTGATACTGAAGTCTGCCTTAGTTCAAGCCAATCTTTTGGATTCAAATCTTTATGTTGATCCCTGAGTAGAGACAGGAAGTCTAGTTGTGTGATTTCTGCACAAATCTTTTCTACTGGTATTATACTCTGCTCTTCTTCTTTAGTTTTCTTGTCTTTTTCGCAAACTAAACGTGAAAGAGTATCTGACAACAATTGTTTGGTCCCAGGCCTATAAGTGATTATGAAATCGAATTCGCTAAAGAATTGCAACCATCTCATCTGACGTGGCGTGAATGCTTTCACAGTTGAGTAAAACTGTAAATTCTTGTGATCAGAGAATATGGTTATAGTGTGCTTGGCCCCTAGAAGGTGATGTCTCCATTCCTGGAAAACAGCCTTGATCGCCAAAAGCTCCCGTTCAGCGATCGTGTAATTCTGCTCTGCTGGCAACAACTTTCTGGAATAAAAAGCTATAGGATGGAAACTTCCTGAATCAGTATCCTTCTGAAGCAGAACCCCCCCAATTGCGTTTTGAGAAGCATCTGCTTCAACAAAGAAAGGTCTGTCCGGGTCTGGGTGTGTTAAGATTGGAGCAGACGTGAAGGCCTTTTTCAAAAGATCAAAGGCTTGTTCAGCTTTTTCATTCCACTGGAATTTCTTTCCTTTTTTGTAGGAGGCTGGTTATTGGTACCACGATTTCCGAAAACATCGAGATAAACCTCCTATAGAAATTTGCAAACCCCAGAATTCTTTGTACCTCTTTTACAGAAGTAGGAGTTGGCCAATCCAAAATTGCTTTTACCTTTTTGGGGTCCATGACTATACCCTCAGGGGACAACCAGTAACCTAGGAATTCCACTTTTGTTGTGTTAAAAACACATTTCTCAAGCTTGACAAACAAAGAGTTATCTCGTAGTTTTTGTAAAACCGATTTAACATGTAAAACATGCTCCTCTGGAGTTTTGGAAAAGATTAGAATATCGTCGATATATACAATGACGCAAACGTCCAACAGTTCATGCAACACCTCATTAATGAAATACTGGAAGGCTGCCGGAGCGTTGCAGAGACCAAAAGGCATCACTGTATATTCGAACAGGCCAAATTTAGTACGGAAGGCAGTCTTCCATTCGTCGCCTTCTTTCACTCTGATTAAATGGTATGCCCCACGAAGATCCAATTTGGTGTAAATTGTGACCCTTTCACCTGATTTAACAATACAGGAATCAACGGAAGTGGATATCGGTTTTTTATAGTGGCTTTATTGATTGCACGATAGTCGATGCAAGCCCTCAAATCACCTGTCTTTTTAGCAACGAAAAATAGAGGAGACGAGACTGGCGAGGTTGAATGTCGAATAAAGCCTAATTCCAACAACTCATCTAGGTAGGTACGTAGATATTGGTTTTCCGGTTCAGTGAGGGCATAGACTCGACTACAGGGTAGCACTGCTCCTGGGATCAAATCGATTCTGCAGTCATAAACCCTGTGAGGGGGCAACTTAGTTGCTTTTACAGGATCAAATACATCCGAAAAGTCTTGGAATTCGATTGGTAATTCCACCGAGTCTGATTGCGTAGCAGCACAGACAAGAGGTAGATTGGGGTCTCTATTCTCCTGATAACAATGTGTTTTACAATGCATGGAATCCAAAGTTACAGTACGCTTCACCCAATCAATTTTTGGGTTGTGAAGCTCCAACCATGGGATGCCTAAGATAACTCCAAAAGCGGGAGTGTCAATCAGGTCAAAAGCTGTCAATTCGGTATGCCCATTGTCTGATAGAAGAAGTAATGGAGGAGTGTGAAATCTGATCAAACCTGACGAAAGAGCTGAACCATCAACTGCCCGCACGGGTTCTGGTTCCTTTTTTGGGATTTTGGTTAGATTTAACTTTTTAGCGAATCCTAAATCAAAAAAGTTTCCTGTGGCACCAGAATCTATCAAAACAGGAATACTATGTCTCTGTTGATTTGCCAAAACCAAAACCAGCCTTATTGTGAAATGACGGGGTATGTGATGGGCTATGCTAGTAATATATCTTGAGACCTCTAAAGCCTTATTTCCCGAGGGATCGGTCTCTCCTTCCCTCGAGAAACCTAGTTTTCCGATTCCAAAAGGGGATCCTGAATGGTGGCCAGGAGCTTCTTTTTAGCTGGGCGAACCGGACACTCTTTGGCGAAATGACCTGACTTCCCACAATAAAGGCATAGGTTTCCCTTCCTTCTCCTATCTTTCTCCTCTTGTGATAAAGGTCCTTTAATTCCCCCTATCTGCATTGGTTCTACCTGAGCATTCTTATCTTCCGCATTTTTTCTTTCAGGTTTAAAGTGTAAGGCTCTAAAATCTGACTTAGGTCTTTCTGTTCTCCTCTCACCCAGTCTGTGATCTAACTTAACTACGAGATCTTGAAATTCTGTGAAGTCATCAGGGAGGTCTACAATATGAGCCAAAGAGTCTTTCAATTCCTCCCTAAGACCTCGATAAAACAAGGATATTCTTTTATCTTCTGGCCACTGGGTTTCTGCTAACAAACGATTAAACGTGGTGACATAAGAAATCAGGTCTCGAGAGCCCTGACGTAGATTCAATAACTCATTGTCAGAAGCTTGTAGAAAGACATGTTTTGCGAATAACCTAGACATGGCTGTTCTGAAATGTGTTAGATTATGTAATAAAGGGTCATTCTTGTCCACTAAAGGCATGGCCCAGTTTGCCGCTACACCTCCTAAATAAGAAATAATGAAAGCTACCTTGGAGGTGTCTGAAGTGAACACTTGAGGTTTGCATAAAAAATGCAACTGACACTGACTCATAAAAGTTGTAAAGTGAGAACTATCGCCAGAAAAGCGCTCAGGATTAGCTAAAGGAACAGGCTGTGGAGAGACTACTGTGATTTGAGCAGGTTGACCTTGACCTATTCCTGTGCTAAGTGTTGGATTCTGGAAAGGGACCCCGAATTTAGGAGGTGATAAAACTGGTTTTTTAGACTCCCCTTTCTCTCTCCAAGAAGTGAAACCTTCTCTGGTGTGATCTAATTCTTGTCTAAGGGATTGATTCTCTAACCTTAAGTCCTGTATCTCGTCATTCATTTTTCGAACTAAATCTACCAGCTGGGTAACATCCATGTCTTCCATGAGAATAGTCAATTACAAGAAGGAATATGGACAGTTGCGGCTTCGCTTTCTGTCAGTAATGCCACCTCAGGAGTCCAGGGTTCTTCCGTCTTGTAGTTGACTAGTCCCAATACCTCCAAGGACCAGCAAGTGTGACAAGGATTGCAACACTTGGCACAACCTGCTGACCCCTAAAGGGACAGGGAAGTGGGGGACGGGAAGGGTCGTGGATGGGGGAGAGGAAAGTGAAAGAGAGAAACAAACAACACTGGATCTCTTCTTCGAGATGACTGTCTCTCTCTTTGATCGAAACACTCTGGACTTTCTCTTGCAGTCGTGATTCTTAGATTGCAGTACTGCGTTAAAAAAGTTTACACCAATCACTGCTGATTCCTTATTGCTCTGCAGCTTTCTACAATATATACAGTAAGGAGTATTTGTACATACCAACTATTAGAAAGCCCAATCCTGTGCTTCTCATGCTAGTACATTAACATCATCAAGCAAACTCCGAACTGCTTTTGAAATCATAGTACCTTCAAAACATAAATACACCGAGTAAACAAATGCTTTGCTTAACTGCTTTTCCAACAACTCAGTGAACTGGTTAGTTGAACTGTAAACCTCACTCAACATGCAACCTTGTCTTACCTTAGACTGTAGCATGTGCATCAGTAATTGGGGTTCTGTGGAAAATAAATAAAAAAAAGAAAGAATACAAGCCCCCTAATAACTATTGTAGTGAACCAACGCCTTGGTTACTAGCTTACAATCAGTTTTAAACAGTTTAGTCACTGCAGTACCACAAGGTGAATATACAGTTCTGTCACCATTCCAAAAAGCAGTTCTATCAATCGGCAAACAAACAATTACAATGTCCATCAAGAGAAAATTCTACGTTTGCCTTAGCCAAGGTTCATTCTACATTGCTTTTGCCAAGGTTCGTTTTTTCAGGCTCTAATAACGGAATAGTCTTACTTCTGTGTTTTTCCGGAAGTCTGAAGTCTGTGACCGGAAGGGTTGAGCGGGTCCTGCTTGAAACGAGCTCCGACTCGAGAAACCGGAAGTATCCTGATCGGTGTCCGACGGAGCTTGAAAAATAGCCTGGACGCTCCGAGGGTCGGGAAATCCTTCAGGGTTGCTCCTGTTCTGAAGGAAGCAGGCGAGTCAGGCGAGTCACGCTGCGATCTGGAGAGCGGGCGGGGCCGGGTGCTGGGAGACGGGTCCTGGAGGCTCCTGTGCGGCGCTTAAGCTGAGAAGCGAAGCGTTTTGCCTAGGAACCGGCAAGCCTTTTATAGTCTTTTAACATGTGAGGGGTAACGCCGGTTGAGCACACCTGCTTAACGTGCTTGCCTCATGAATATGCATAAGCACCTAATCTGATGGAAAAAACATTGCGCTGTACCAATACAATGTCCTAGGAACAAATAGCAAACAAGCATTGCTACCTCTAAGCGTAATTCTGCTGCATAAACATGATTAATTCTGCTGTATTACAATGTCCTTTCCTGGAAACCATGATTCATGCTTAAGTTTTCCTGACAGTTCCCCCCCCCAAAGGCCTTCTCAGAGGTCGTGGTTTGTTGGGATTTAATGCGTGAAAAGAGCGGATCAAACGGGGGGCGTGAACATTACTCTCAGGTTCCCAGGATCTCTCTGCATAATCGTAGCCCTTCCAGTCGATTAAGTAGTACAAACGCCCCCTAATTCTTTTTGAATCTAGTATTTTCCTGACCTCGTACTCAACGTGATCTCCTACAATAAGAGGAGGGGGAGGAGCATCGGGACGGGTGTTAGGCTGTACGGGTTTAATCAGGGACACATGGAATACTGGATGAATCTTATAGTCCTGAGGAAGGATCAATTTTACAGAAACTGGATTTATTATCTTGTCTATGGGAAATTGACCAATGAATCTTGGTTTTAATTTTTTAGGTCCCTCAATCTGTATATTCTGGGTCGATAACCAAACCTGATCCCCAGGATTATAAATGGGGGCAGGTGTTCTATGTTGATCAGCATAATACTTCATCCTTTCTTTTTGTTTAGTTAAAGTTAGTTTTACATTCTCCTGAAACTTACGTAAACTAACTAGTCTCTCTGTAACTGCTGGCATACTGTTTTGTTTTTCAGGGAAGATAACAGGCAAGGTTCTAGGATGTAGACCAGTGAGAAAATAAAACGGTGAACAACCTAAGGCTGAGTGCATGGTGTTATTATAAGTGAATTCAGCTAAAGGTAGAGCATCTACCCATTCTGTGGTTAAAGTGGTGGTCAAACAACGTAAACTTTGTTCCAAGTATTGATTCACTTTCTCAGTTTGCCCATCAGTCTGAGGGTGGAAAGCTGATGACAAAGCTAAGTCAATCCCTAGATGACTGCTCAATTGTTTCCAAAAGTTAGACAGGAATTGTGGCCCTCTGCCAGAAATAATTTTTTGTGGAAGGCCATGTCATTTCACAATGTTAGCTATAAACACCTTACTGAATTCAACTGAAGAGGGAAGTTTAGGTAGTGGAATAAAATGACCCATTTTAGATAGCAAATCCACCACTACTAAAATAGTAGTCATCCCTGAAGATGTTGGTAAATCCGTTATAAAATCTAAGCTAATAGTATGCCAGGGTGTTGGTGGTATCTCCATTGGTTGCAACAAGCCAACCGGAAATGAGTGTGAAGGCTTTTGTCGGGCACACACCGGACAGGTCTGAACATACTGCTGAATATCTGATTTCATACCTTTCCACCAAAAGTGTCTTTGGCACAATTCCGTAGTTTTGTTAATTCCCGGATGAGCGGCCATTGCCAAGTCATGGTTCCACTTAATCACTTGTTTTCTTAAATCTTCTTTTGGAAGGAATATTTTATTTTTAAAATAGAATATACCTTCTGATACTGAAGTCTGCCTTAGTTCAAGCCAATCTTTTGGATTCAAATCTTTATGTTGATCCCTGAGTAGAGACAGGAAGTCTAGTTGTGTGATTTCTGCACAAATCTTTTCTACTGGTATTATACTCTGCTCTTCTTCTTTAGTTTTCTTGTCTTTTTCGCAAACTAAACGTGAAAGAGTATCTGACAACAATTGTTTGGTCCCAGGCCTATAAGTGATTATGAAATCGAATTCGCTAAAGAATTGCAACCATCTCATCTGACGTGGCGTGAATGCTTTCACAGTTGAGTAAAACTGTAAATTCTTGTGATCAGAGAATATGGTTATAGTGTGCTTGGCCCCTAGAAGGTGATGTCTCCATTCCTGGAAAACAGCCTTGATCGCCAAAAGCTCCCGTTCAGCGATCGTGTAATTCTGCTCTGCTGGCAACAACTTTCTGGAATAAAAAGCTATAGGATGGAAACTTCCTGAATCAGTATCCTTCTGAAGCAGAACCCCCCCAATTGCGTTTTGAGAAGCATCTGCTTCAACAAAGAAAGGTCTGTCCGGGTCTGGGTGTGTTAAGATTGGAGCAGACGTGAAGGCCTTTTTCAAAAGATCAAAGGCTTGTTCAGCTTTTTCATTCCACTGGAATTTCTTTCCTTTTTTGTAGGAGGCTGGTTATTGGTACCACGATTTCCGAAAACATCGAGATAAACCTCCTATAGAAATTTGCAAACCCCAGAATTCTTTGTACCTCTTTTACAGAAGTAGGAGTTGGCCAATCCAAAATTGCTTTTACCTTTTTGGGGTCCATGACTATACCCTCAGGGGACAACCAGTAACCTAGGAATTCCACTTTTGTTGTGTTAAAAACACATTTCTCAAGCTTGACAAACAAAGAGTTATCTCGTAGTTTTTGTAAAACCGATTTAACATGTAAAACATGCTCCTCTGGAGTTTTGGAAAAGATTAGAATATCGTCGATATATACAATGACGCAAACGTCCAACAGTTCATGCAACACCTCATTAATGAAATACTGGAAGGCTGCCGGAGCGTTGCAGAGACCAAAAGGCATCACTGTATATTCGAACAGGCCAAATTTAGTACGGAAGGCAGTCTTCCATTCGTCGCCTTCTTTCACTCTGATTAAATGGTATGCCCCACGAAGATCCAATTTGGTGTAAATTGTGACCCTTTCACCTGATTTAACAATACAGGAATCAACGGAAGTGGATATCGGTTTTTTATAGTGGCTTTATTGATTGCACGATAGTCGATGCAAGCCCTCAAATCACCTGTCTTTTTAGCAACGAAAAATAGAGGAGACGAGACTGGCGAGGTTGAATGTCGAATAAAGCCTAATTCCAACAACTCATCTAGGTAGGTACGTAGATATTGGTTTTCCGGTTCAGTGAGGGCATAGACTCGACTACAGGGTAGCACTGCTCCTGGGATCAAATCGATTCTGCAGTCATAAACCCTGTGAGGGGGCAACTTAGTTGCTTTTACAGGATCAAATACATCCGAAAAGTCTTGGAATTCGATTGGTAATTCCACCGAGTCTGATTGCGTAGCAGCACAGACAAGAGGTAGATTGGGGTCTCTATTCTCCTGATAACAATGTGTTTTACAATGCATGGAATCCAAAGTTACAGTACGCTTCACCCAATCAATTTTTGGGTTGTGAAGCTCCAACCATGGGATGCCTAAGATAACTCCAAAAGCGGGAGTGTCAATCAGGTCAAAAGCTGTCAATTCGGTATGCCCATTGTCTGATAGAAGAAGTAATGGAGGAGTGTGAAATCTGATCAAACCTGACGAAAGAGCTGAACCATCAACTGCCCGCACGGGTTCTGGTTCCTTTTTTGGGATTTTGGTTAGATTTAACTTTTTAGCGAATCCTAAATCAAAAAAGTTTCCTGTGGCACCAGAATCTATCAAAACAGGAATACTATGTCTCTGTTGATTTGCCAAAACCAAAACCAGCCTTATTGTGAAATGACGGGGTATGTGATGGGCTATGCTAGTAATATATCTTGAGACCTCTAAAGCCTTATTTCCCGAGGGATCGGTCTCTCCTTCCCTCGAGAAACCTAGTTTTCCGATTCCAAAAGGGGATCCTGAATGGTGGCCAGGAGCTTCTTTTTAGCTGGGCGAACCGGACACTCTTTGGCGAAATGACCTGACTTCCCACAATAAAGGCATAGGTTTCCCTTCCTTCTCCTATCTTTCTCCTCTTGTGATAAAGGTCCTTTAATTCCCCCTATCTGCATTGGTTCTACCTGAGCATTCTTATCTTCCGCATTTTTTCTTTCAGGTTTAAAGTGTAAGGCTCTAAAATCTGACTTAGGTCTTTCTGTTCTCCTCTCACCCAGTCTGTGATCTAACTTAACTACGAGATCTTGAAATTCTGTGAAGTCATCAGGGAGGTCTACAATATGAGCCAAAGAGTCTTTCAATTCCTCCCTAAGACCTCGATAAAACAAGGATATTCTTTTATCTTCTGGCCACTGGGTTTCTGCTAACAAACGATTAAACGTGGTGACATAAGAAATCAGGTCTCGAGAGCCCTGACGTAGATTCAATAACTCATTGTCAGAAGCTTGTAGAAAGACATGTTTTGCGAATAACCTAGACATGGCTGTTCTGAAATGTGTTAGATTATGTAATAAAGGGTCATTCTTGTCCACTAAAGGCATGGCCCAGTTTGCCGCTACACCTCCTAAATAAGAAATAATGAAAGCTACCTTGGAGGTGTCTGAAGTGAACACTTGAGGTTTGCATAAAAAATGCAACTGACACTGACTCATAAAAGTTGTAAAGTGAGAACTATCGCCAGAAAAGCGCTCAGGATTAGCTAAAGGAACAGGCTGTGGAGAGACTACTGTGATTTGAGCAGGTTGACCTTGACCTATTCCTGTGCTAAGTGTTGGATTCTGGAAAGGGACCCCGAATTTAGGAGGTGATAAAACTGGTTTTTTAGACTCCCCTTTCTCTCTCCAAGAAGTGAAACCTTCTCTGGTGTGATCTAATTCTTGTCTAAGGGATTGATTCTCTAACCTTAAGTCCTGTATCTCGTCATTCATTTTTCGAACTAAATCTACCAGCTGGGTAACATCCATGTCTTCCATGAGAATAGTCAATTACAAGAAGGAATATGGACAGTTGCGGCTTCGCTTTCTGTCAGTAATGCCACCTCAGGAGTCCAGGGTTCTTCCGTCTTGTAGTTGACTAGTCCCAATACCTCCAAGGACCAGCAAGTGTGACAAGGATTGCAACACTTGGCACAACCTGCTGACCCCTAAAGGGACAGGGAAGTGGGGGACGGGAAGGGTCGTGGATGGGGGAGAGGAAAGTGAAAGAGAGAAACAAACAACACTGGATCTCTTCTTCGAGATGACTGTCTCTCTCTTTGATCGAAACACTCTGGACTTTCTCTTGCAGTCGTGATTCTTAGATTGCAGTACTGCGTTAAAAAAGTTTACACCAATCACTGCTGATTCCTTATTGCTCTGCAGCTTTCTACAATATATACAGTAAGGAGTATTTGTACATACCAACTATTAGAAAGCCCAATCCTGTGCTTCTCATGCTAGTACATTAACATCATCAAGCAAACTCCGAACTGCTTTTGAAATCATAGTACCTTCAAAACATAAATACACCGAGTAAACAAATGCTTTGCTTAACTGCTTTTCCAACAACTCAGTGAACTGGTTAGTTGAACTGTAAACCTCACTCAACATGCAACCTTGTCTTACCTTAGACTGTAGCATGTGCATCAGTAATTGGGGTTCTGTGGAAAATAAATAAAAAAAAGAAAGAATACAAGCCCCCTAATAACTATTGTAGTGAACCAACGCCTTGGTTACTAGCTTACAATCAGTTTTAAACAGTTTAGTCACTGCAGTACCACAAGGTGAATATACAGTTCTGTCACCATTCCAAAAAGCAGTTCTATCAATCGGCAAACAAACAATTACAATGTCCATCAAGAGAAAATTCTACGTTTGCCTTAGCCAAGGTTCATTCTACATTGCTTTTGCCAAGGTTCGTTTTTTCAGGCTCTAATAACGGAATAGTCTTACTTCTGTGTTTTTCCGGAAGTCTGAAGTCTGTGACCGGAAGGGTTGAGCGGGTCCTGCTTGAAACGAGCTCCGACTCGAGAAACCGGAAGTATCCTGATCGGTGTCCGACGGAGCTTGAAAAATAGCCTGGACGCTCCGAGGGTCGGGAAATCCTTCAGGGTTGCTCCTGTTCTGAAGGAAGCAGGCGAGTCAGGCGAGTCACGCTGCGATCTGGAGAGCGGGCGGGGCCGGGTGCTGGGAGACGGGTCCTGGAGGCTCCTGTGCGGCGCTTAAGCTGAGAAGCGAAGCGTTTTGCCTAGGAACCGGCAAGCCTTTTATAGTCTTTTAACATGTGAGGGGTAACGCCGGTTGAGCACACCTGCTTAACGTGCTTGCCTCATGAATATGCATAAGCACCTAATCTGATGGAAAAAACATTGCGCTGTACCAATACAATGTCCTAGGAACAAATAGCAAACAAGCATTGCTACCTCTAAGCGTAATTCTGCTGCATAAACATGATTAATTCTGCTGTATTACAATGTCCTTTCCTGGAAACCATGATTCATGCTTAAGTTTTCCTGACAGTTCCCCCCCCCAAAGGCCTTCTCAGAGGTCGTGGTTTGTTGGGATTTAATGCGTGAAAAGAGCGGATCAAACGGGGGGCGTGAACATTACTCTCAGGTTCCCAGGATCTCTCTGCATAATCGTAGCCCTTCCAGTCGATTAAGTAGTACAAACGCCCCCTAATTCTTTTTGAATCTAGTATTTTCCTGACCTCGTACTCAACGTGATCTCCTACAATAAGAGGAGGGGGAGGAGCATCGGGACGGGTGTTAGGCTGTACGGGTTTAATCAGGGACACATGGAATACTGGATGAATCTTATAGTCCTGAGGAAGGATCAATTTTACAGAAACTGGATTTATTATCTTGTCTATGGGAAATTGACCAATGAATCTTGGTTTTAATTTTTTAGGTCCCTCAATCTGTATATTCTGGGTCGATAACCAAACCTGATCCCCAGGATTATAAATGGGGGCAGGTGTTCTATGTTGATCAGCATAATACTTCATCCTTTCTTTTTGTTTAGTTAAAGTTAGTTTTACATTCTCCTGAAACTTACGTAAACTAACTAGTCTCTCTGTAACTGCTGGCATACTGTTTTGTTTTTCAGGGAAGATAACAGGCAAGGTTCTAGGATGTAGACCAGTGAGAAAATAAAACGGTGAACAACCTAAGGCTGAGTGCATGGTGTTATTATAAGTGAATTCAGCTAAAGGTAGAGCATCTACCCATTCTGTGGTTAAAGTGGTGGTCAAACAACGTAAACTTTGTTCCAAGTATTGATTCACTTTCTCAGTTTGCCCATCAGTCTGAGGGTGGAAAGCTGATGACAAAGCTAAGTCAATCCCTAGATGACTGCTCAATTGTTTCCAAAAGTTAGACAGGAATTGTGGCCCTCTGTCAGAAATAATTTTTTGTGGAAGGCCATGTAATTTCACAATGTTAGCTATAAACACCTTACTGAATTCAACTGAAGAGGGACGTTTAGGTAGTGGAATAAAATGACCCATTTTAGATAGCAAATCCACCACTACTAAAATAGTAGTCATCCCTGAAGATGTTGGTAAATCCATTATAAAATCTAAGCTAATAGTATGCCAGGGTGTTGGTGGTATCTCCATTGGTTGCAACAAGCCAACCGGAAATGAGTGTGAAGGCTTTTGTCGGGCACACACCGGACAGGTCTGAACATACTGCTGAATATCTGATTTCATACCTTTCCACCAAAAGTGTCTTTGGCACAATTCCGTAGTTTTGTTAATTCCAGGATGAGCGGCCATTGCCAAGTCATGGTTCCACTTAATCACTTGTTTTCTTAAATCTTCTTTTGGAAGGAATATTTTATTTTTAAAATAGAATATACCTTCTGATACTGAAGTCTGCCTTAGTTCAAGCCAATCTTTTGGATTCAAATCTTTATGTTGATCCCTGAGTAGAGACAGGAAGTCTAGTTGTGTGATTTCTGCACAAATCTTTTCTACTGGTATTATACTCTGCTCTTCTTCCTTAGTTTTCTTGTCTTTTTCGCAAACTAAACGTGAAAGAGTATCTGACAACAATTGTTTGGTCCCAGGCCTATAAGTGATTATGAAATCGAATTCGCTAAAGAATTGCAACCATCTCATCTGACGTGGCGTGAATGCTTTCACAGTTGAGTAAAACTGTAAATTCTTGTGATCAGAGAATATGGTTATAGTGTGCTTGGCCCCTAGAAGGTGATGTCTCCATTCCTGGAAAACAGCCTTGATCGCCAAAAGCTCCCGTTCAGCGATCGTGTAATTCTGCTCTGCTGGCAACAACTTTCTGGAATAAAAAGCTATAGGATGGAAACTTCCTGAATCAGTATTCTTCTGAAGCAGAACCCCCCCAATTGCGTTTTGAGAAGCATCTGCTTCAACAAAGAAAGGTCTGTCCGGGTCTGGGTGTGTTAAGATTGGAGCAGACGTGAAGGCCTTTTTCAAAAGATCAAAGGCTTGTTCAGCTTTTTCATTCCACTGGAATTTCTTTCCTTTTTGTAGGAGGCTGGTTATTGGTACCACGATTTCCGAAAACTTCGAGATAAACCTCCTATAGAAATTTGCAAACCCCAGAATTCTTTGTACCTCTTTTACAGAAGTAGGAGTTGGCCAATCCAAAATTGCTTTTACCTTTTTGGGGTCCATGACTATACCCTCAGGGGACAACCAGTAACCTAGGAATTCCACTTTTGTTGTGTTAAAAACACATTTCTCAAGCTTGACAAACAAAGAGTTATCTCGTAGTTTTTGTAAAACCGATTTAACATGTAAAACATGCTCCTCTGGAGTTTTGGAAAAGATTAGAATATCGTCGATATATACAATGACGCAAACGTCCAACAGTTCATGCAACAACTCATTAATGAAATACTGGAAGGCTGCCGGAGCGTTGCAGAGACCAAAAAGCATCACTGTATATTCGAACAGGCCAAATTTAGTACGGAAGGCAGTCTTCCATTCGTCGCCTTCTTTCACTCTGATTAAATGGTATGCCCCACGAAGATCCAATTTGGTGTAAATTGTTGACCCTTTCACCTGATTTAACAATACAGGAATCAACGGAAGTGGATATCGGTTTTTTATAGTGGCTTTATTGATTGCACGATAGTCGATTCAAGCCCTCAAATCACCTGTCTTTTTAGCAACGAAAAATAGAGGAGACGAGACTGGCGAGGTTGAATGTCGAATAAAGCCTAATTCCAACAACTCATCTAGGTAGGTACGTAGATATTGGTTTTCCGGTTCAGTGAGGGCATAGACACTCGACTACAGGGTAGCACTGGTCCTGGGATCAAATCGATTCTGCAGTCATAAACCCTGTGAGGGGGCAACTTAGTTGCTTTTACAGGATCAAATACATCCGAAAAGTCTTGGAATTCGATTGGTAATTCCACCGAGTCTGATTGCGTAGCAGCACAGACAAGAGGTAGATTGGGGTCTCTATTCTCCTGATAACAATGTGTTTTACAATGCATGGAATCCAAAGTTACAGTACGCTTCACCCAATCAATTTTTGGGTTGTGAAGCTCCAACCATGGGATGCCTAAGATAACTCCAAAAGCGGGAGTGTCAATCAGGTCAAAAGCTGTCAATTCGGTATGCCCATTGTCTGATAGAAGAAGTAATGGAGGAGTGTGAAATCTGATCAAACCTGACGAAAGAGCTGAACCATCAACTGCCTGCACGGGTTCTGGTTCCTTTTTTGGGATTTTGGTTAGATTTAACTTTTTAGCGAATCCTAAATCAAAAAAGTTTCCTGTGGCACCAGAATCTATCAAAACAGGAATACTATGTCTCTGTTGATTTGCCAAAACCAAAACCAGCCTTATTGTGAAATGACGGGGTATGTGATGGGCTATGCTAGTAATATATCTTGAGACCTCTAAAGCCTTATTTCCCGAGGGATCGGTCTCTCCTTCCCTCGAGAAACCTAGTTTTCCGATTCCAAAGGGGATCCTGAATGGTGGCCAGGAGCTTCTTTTTAGCTGGGCGAACCGGACACTCTTTGGCGAAATGACCTGACTTCCCACAATAAAGGCATAGGTTTCCCTTCCTTCTCCTATCTTTCTCCTCTTGTGATAAAGGTCCTTTAATTCCCCCTATCTGCATTGGTTCTACCTGAGCATTCTTATCTTCCGCATTTTTTCTTTCAGGTTTAAAGTGTAAGGCTCTAAAATCTGACTTAGGTCTTTCTGTTCTCCTCTCACCCAGTCTGTGATCTAACTTAACTACGAGATCTTGAAATTCTGTGAAGTCATCAGGGAGGTCTACAATATCAGCCAAAGAGTCTTTCAATTCCTCCCTAAGACCTCGATAAAAAACAAGGATATTCTTTTATCTTCTGGCCACTGGGTTTCTGCTAACAAACGATTAAACGTGGTGACATAAGAAATCAGGTCTCGAGAGCCCTGACGTAGATTCAATAACTCATTGTCAGAAGCTTGTAGAAAGACATGTTTTGCGAATAACCTAGACATGGCTGTTCTGAAATGTGTTAGATTATGTAATAAAGGGTCATTCTTGTCCACTAAAGGCATGGCCCAGTTTGCCGCTAAACCTCCTAAATAAGAAATAATGAAAGCTACCTTGGAGGTCTCTGAAGTGAACACTTGAGGTTTGCAAAAAAAAATGCAACTGACACTGACTCATAAAAGTTGTAAAGTGAGAACTATCGCCAGAAAAGCGCTCAGGATTAGCTAAAGGAACAGGCTGTGGAGAGACTACTGTGATTTGAGCAGGTTGACCGTGACCTATTCCTGTGCTAAGTGTTGGATTCTGGAAAGGGACCCCGAATTTAGGAGGTGATAAAACTGGTTTTCTAGACTCCCCTTTCTCTCTCCAAGAAGTGAAACCTTCTCTGGTGTGATGTAATTCTTGTCTAAGGGATTGATTCTCTAACCTTAAGTCCTGTATCTCGTCATTCATTTTTCGAACTAAATCTACCAGCTGGGTAACATCCATGTCTTCCATGAGAATAGTCAATTACAAGAAGGAATATGGACAGTTGCGGCTTCGCTTTCTGTCAGTAACGCCACCTCAGGAGTCCAGGTTTCTTCCGTCTTGTAGTTGACTAGTCCCAATTCCTCCAAGGACCAGCAAGTGTGACAAGGATTGCAACACTTGGCACAACCTGCTGACCCCTAAAGGGACAGGGAAGTGGGGGACGGGAAGGGTCGTGGATGGGGGAGAGGAAAGTGAAAGAGAGAAACAAACAACACTGGATCTCTTCTTCGAGATGACTGTCTCTCTCTTTGATCGAAACACTCTGGACTTTCTCTTGCAGTCGTGATTCTTAGATTGCAGTACTGCGTTAAAAAAGTTTACACCAATCACTGCTGATTCCTTATTGCTCTGCTGCTTTCTACAATATATACAGTAAGGAGTATTTGTACATACCAACTTTGAGAAAGCCCAATCCTGTGCTTCTCATGCTAGTACATTAACATCATCAAGCAAACTCCGAACTGCTTTTGAAATCATAGTACCTTCAAAACATAAATACACTGAGTAAACAAATGCTTTGCTTAACTGCTTTTCCAACAACTCAGTGAACTGGTTAGTTGAACTGTAAACCTCACTCAACATGCAACCTTGTCTTACCTTACACTGTAGCATGTGCATCAGTAATTGGGGTTCTGTGGAAAAGAAATAAAAAAAAGAAAGAATACAAGCCCCCTAATAACTATTGTAGTGAACCAACGCCTTGGTTACTAGCTTACAATCAGTTTTAAACAGTTTAGTCACTGCAGTACCACAAGGTGAATATACAGTTCTGTCACCATTCCAAAAAGCAGTTCTATCAATAGGCAAACAAACAATTACAATGTCCATCAAGAGAAAATTCTACGTTTGCCTTAGCCAAGGTTCATTCTACATTGCTTTTGCCAAGGTTCGTTTTTTCAGGCTCTAATAACGGAATAGTCTTACTTCTGTGTTTTTCCGGAAGTCTGAAGTCTGTGACCGGAAGGGTTGAGCGGGTCCTGCTTGAAACGAGCTCCGACTCGAGAAACCGGAAGTATCCTGATCGGTGTCCGACGGAGCTTGAAAAATAGCCTGGACGCTCCGAGGGTCGGGAAATCCTTCAGGGTTGCTCCTGTTCTGAAGGAAGCAGGCGAGTCAGGCGAGTCACGCTGCGATCTGGAGAGCGGGCGGGGCCGGGTGCTGGGAGACGGGTCCTGGAGGCTCCTGTGCGGCGCTTAAGCTGAGAAGCGAAGCGTTTTGCCTAGGAACCGGCAAGCCTTTTATAGTCTTTTAACACGTGAGGGGAAACGCCGGTTGAGCACACCTGCTTAACGTGCTTGCCTCATGAATATGCATAAGCACCTAATCTGATGGAAAAAACATTGCGCTGTACCAATACAATGTCCTAGGAACAAATAGCAAACAAGCATTGCTACCTCTAAGCGTAATTCTGCTGCATAAACATGATTAATTCTGCTGTATTACAATGTCCTTTCATGGAAACAATGATTCATGCTTAAGTTTTCCTGACACCAAGGATATTGTTAATGTTTTTCCTAGAGAGATCAGAGTTTTGTCTAATGGAAGTTTTGACTCATGGAAAGGTAGCACAGAAGGTTAATGTGCCTGCTGCAAAGAACATGTACCTGATGCAGATCACAAAATGCTGTAAATAGGTCAGTGAGTCACTGCATTTGTCAGAGAAATCATTTTGTCACTTGCAGTTCGTAAGTAAAAATCCTAAAATACAACAGTGAGCTATTGAAAACTGCAAGGTAAAAATTGTACTGTTATGTTTCCCCCCGCCCAGTCTTTGTTTGATTACCCTAATGTATCAAAAATAAATTGTTATGTTTTTTATTTCCAGCACCTGGTAAAGCCTGATAACCTGAACCTTTTCTAACTTTTTGGTTAATTTTTGGAGAAAGAACAAGAGGCCCCAACCTCCTTGCTGCTCTTTCATCCCGACTACGACCCAACAAACAACCGTGTTCAAGGTAAGGAAACTGATGATATTTTTCTTAGCTTGGAGTTAGGGCTATGTTTGTGGTCACTCACTCTACATGGTGGTTGGGGTGGGTGCACATTCTGAACATTGTACCCTCAGGGGATGGAATTTACTAATACTGAGCCTGCCCGTAGCTCTGTGCTTTGGGCAATAACGGTTGTTAAAGGCACTAGCTATCCATGCCTTGTTAAAGGCCCTCAAACAGTGTCTGTTTCAGTGCCACTATGGCACACAGAGGAAGCAGGCAGTCAGGCTGTATTTCTTACCTATCCTGTTGTCCAAAGGGGAGCTGTTGGAGCTATATTGCTGTAATGCACAAGATATGTATTTGTACTGAAATTTGATATTATTGCACCAAATCTTATACGTTGTACTTTGACTATTGACAGGCTTCTTTCATATTGGTAAGGACAGCATCGGCAAGATGAATACGGTACAACAATTAATTACACGGTCATTCCATGCAATCCCACTAGAAGATAAACTACTGATAAAGAGGTCAGAAACTGATCAGCCTGACCTACAACTCCAACAAGTTACCCAGAACAGAGGAAAATCTTACAATTGTACATTCTCAAACACCTGGTACACAAAAGCTGATTGGCTTACAGGGTGCCCTTTAAGAAACAGACTGTTCTGCTTCCCCTGCTTGCTTTTTAATGGCGACTTTCCTTGGACAAGAGAAGGAGTGATAGACTTGAAGCATCTGTCTGAAAAAATAAAGAAGCATGCACACACAAGAAAGCATATGGAAAATATATGCGTCCGTAATGAGTGGAAAGCCATGGTGGCGTACAGAAAAGAATTAGAGATGTCAACCCGTATGCTCATTATGTGCACTGTCATGCCCACCAACTTAATCTTATTATGCAACAGGCAGTATCAAAGATCTCCGAGACACAAATTTTCTTTCAGGATGTAGGAGGCATGGCAGCATTCTTCTCACTTCCCCAAAAAGAATGGAAGCACTTCAGGAGATTGTGGACAAAAGGGTTCAGAGGGGAGCCTCAACTCGTTGGAACTATAACATACGTACAGTCCAACTAATATTTCAATATAGGGAGGACCTTGTGAAATGTTTTGAAGCCCTAGAAGCCAATGAAACCTTTGATTTCAAAAGTCACAGTGAAGCCCATGGCTTTGCTAGAACACTAAAAGATAGAGAGTTTCAGTTCTTTCTGTTTTTAATTGAAAAGATAATATCAGCTGTAGAGATTTTATACAATCAGTTACAAGGACGAGACATAGATACTGTCTCTGTGAAAAGATATACCGCTGAATTTGTTGGAAGCATAAATGGAGTGAGAGATGAGGTTGACAGTATAGACAGCCAACTGCCAGCGGATTTAACTTTTTAAAACCACAGAAAAAACATCACCACTCTGGTCCGAAGTGCAAAAGAGATATGTGACATTGTAATTGTACATGCACAAGAGCGTTTTGCTTTCACAAAACACTTGAGGAGTGCCGCATTAATGGAAAGTAAATACTTTGAAAAATATGATGAATCCTTCCCTGATCATGCTCTATATGAGGCTGTGGAAGTTTATCCGATGCTCAACCAAGAGGACCTGAAAACTGAGTTGACTGTAATGTACACAATGCCTGTGTACCGGAAGGCCAAAGATGCCAGGTCTTTGCTGTCTTTAATTCATGAACTTAATGTGGAAAAGACATTTACAGAGACAGTAGCTTCACTAAAAATTGTCATTACCACTCCTATGACAACCTCAGAGGGAGAACAATCTTTTTCCGCCTTAAAGAGGATTAAGACATTCCTGAGGAACGCCATGCTTCAGGAAAGACTCAATGCGTTGGCAATGCTCTCTATAGAGAGCAAGCTTGTTCAAAATATCGCTGACTTTAACATTAAGTAATTGAAAAATTTGCTGCGCTTAAAGACAGACGTACTGAATTTAAATACAAAAAGTAAACATGTTGAATGATGCTAGTTTGTGACCTGTTAAGTTGTTTGTTTAGTTGTTTGCAGTTTAAAATAAAAAAATCTGTGAGGTTCTCAGCATTGTATCTTGAAGTCTGTTATGAAGCTCTGTGCCTGTGGTTATACTGAATAAGCAGCTACCTATGTTATATGACATCTCTTTAATAATGTAATAACTGCAGTTTCACTATTTATTTATTAACCATCCTGCTTTCTGAATTTTGCTTGAAAATGCACCATTTCTCCACTACCTTTTCAAAATTTTCTCGGGGGGAGATCCCCCCCAAACTCCCCTTAGGGTGTTCGGGCACGTGCACTACGCGCGCTCGCTACGGTGAAGTCTGACAATCATTTTACGCCTCACCACTTGCAAATGTCACCGTCTGCCACTGGCCTACCCTGGAAGGCAACAAGCAGCTGCTACAGTAGTTAAAGCTCCTTAAAGACCACTCATGTCTTGGGGAGGAAGTGAACGATCCTCATGGGGTTTCAGTAAATAGCTACTTTGTGATTCTTAAACATTTGTTGACCGGATGATCATGCCTCTGGTTAAATAAAACAGAAGAAAGTTAGCAATCCGCATTTTACCCTAACTGTTGTGGAGAAAAAACAAACATCTACAGCAGGTAGGCACAACGAAACTCTACAGAGTGCATCTTCTCACTCCCCCACCTAAAAAATCTGCAAGCACTTCTCCTTTCATTCCTTTTTATTTTTTGCATTATGTAGCGCGAAAGAAGGTATCAAAGCACTTTACATAATTACTAGTTCAATTACAGAAATCTGCCTGGTGGGTGATAATGTGCTGCATGGCTAAACACTTATAAGGTCCCAAAAGCGAAACCTATTGGCTATGCAATGCTAGTTTCCGAAGCGCCTGCCCAGTGCCCGCCACTGGTAACTCTGCCTCCCCACTGCAGGGAGAACTGTGGCATACAGTCCAAACATGATTACATCCCCTTGCCAAAGCTCCCTTGTTATCCAGAGTTTCACCGCCAAATCCGACTCCTGTGGCTATTAAAGCAGGTGAGACTGGTGAAGCTGATAAGACCTGCACAAGAGGCTGTTGAAATGTTGAAATGTTGAGATTAGGGGGTTAGGTGGCCTGATATACAGTGCAGACCGTTGCAGTCAATGCAAACAAAATGGCTCAGGAGGATGCAGGTTGTCTCTGGTCAGGCGACAATTGCCACGGGCTGAAGGCTGGGGTGGTATGGAGTGGGGTGGAGCGAGGGAAGGCAGTGACGGGAGCGTTGTTGGCAAGACAGTGAAAAACAACAGAAAACCAGGAGCGCAGGGTGGTACTTCCTAGCCATTGCAGAACAAAGCAGACCAGACCTGCATTAGTCTCCTTTCTCTTGGGCCCAGCTAGACCTCCCTTCAGCCATAAGGCCACACTCTGCACAACCCGCTTTCTCAGCACCCAACTCCTCGCTCCCAGCCCTTGCTGGCGATATCATGGAATGCCCCTGAGGTGTTCTCCATGCAGCCTTCGCTACAGCCGGCATCCTCTATGGAGCAGCAGGAAAGGAGTGGCCTGTTTTTTCAGTCCCAGGAATTTTAAATCCGATATAGGAAAGTGAACACCAAGCTCCCTAGGAAGACCGAGTATGACATTTGACCTCTGTCTTTGAATGCACAGCAAATGTGACAAGAAAATAACAAAATGTAAAGGTCGTTTACAGAAAGCGAACACTCTTGGAAGAATACTGTAAACAGGCTGGCTCCACGGAAGGGATAAAGACATACTGGGCAGTCTAAAACAAATAAACTAAGACAAAAAAAGCCATCAAATAGAAAGCAAGGAACTGAAAGTTACAAACCACATAGCCAATGGTAATCGATGGGTGTAAGGCAGGCTTTTTCAATGAGTAGCCAGTGAGCTAGTTGTAGCTCTCCAGGTACCTGGCAGTAGCTCCCCTGTGTATATATTTAAAGCTCATATTTGAGTGATAAATCATGCAATATTACTAATATTAACCTGGTGACTGGCACATTGCACCTATTACTGCCCAGTATTAGTTATGTAGACACATTCCAAATTGAAAACACCTTTTTACATTATTGCTGGCAACTCTGATGCACTGAGGTGATCATAGCAGGTAATCTTGATGGGGGTGGCTTCTAAAGTAGTCATCTTATGTGGTCACTTCAACATTAATAATATTAGTAGCTTGGGATCACTTTAATTGAACATAAGTAGCTCTAGTTACAGAAAAGGTTAGAGACCCCTGGTGTAATGCATTTCTATTGAAGCTTTCCAAATGTCCCCTAGAAGTCTTTGCAAATCAGACATCTGTGCTGTCTGGTAGGCTTCGACCTACAAAATATAAGGAATGAAAGCAAAATGCCTTGGAGTGCATGAATTCCTAGTTCTATGCAGACAGGAATACACAAATTAGGATTTCTTGTACCTCCAGCACCATCAGGGGCCAGGCAATGTAATTACCTTAACTTTAGTTACAATAAATTAGTTTTACTGGACGGCCCTGTGCAGCACTTTACAAAATACATTTCACAGGGTTGGGGGTTTGTGGAAACAACCTGATAGTGCGCCAGAGAATCCTGCAGGCAGATGCGGTACACAGACTTCCTTGCTGTAAGTTGCTTTGAAGTGAACTGTCCTTGATCTGGGCATTCTATATACTTTAATGGAGCTATCAATAAGAAAAACACATTGCCAGGTCATATACAGTGCTCTTGTTTTAGGTTTCCCCTGCACAGCCCATGTGCTGTGCTTGCGAAATCTATTGTTATTAATACAGACGTAAAAGGGGCTTGCATCTCAACTCCTCTCTTTCCTGGCTTTTCATTGGTTCCTGTGCTTGTCACATGCTTTCCCTCCATTTCTGTTGGCTGTAACATGTTTTCCTTCATTTACCATTGCATTACCACTGCTTCTCATATCAGTTTCCCGTAGCCAACATACTGTTAACATCTTCTTTGGCGGAACAATTTTTCCATAAAATTCTGCCTCTTTCTGCTTTTTTGTCTTCCAGCACATTTACATAGCGCAACTTATCATCCAGATAGATTAAGTGATTTGCCCAGAATCACACAATGTTGCACCACCAAGTATTGAACCGGGATCCCTAGCTCTCGAATTAGCAGCTCTGGCCATTGTGCCACATGCTCTCTACTCCAGTGATGCCTGTTAATTATATTTGTGCCACTCCACAAGAGCGCATTTATTTGCAGGCTGTCAACCACCCTCCCAGCTCGTTTTCTCACTTGCAGCGTTGCTGTTGGTCATCTTGCTGCCCCCTCTCTGCTGTCTGTTGTCGTACTGTCCCCTCCTGCTGTCTGTCATCCGTTTTTCTCAAGAGCCAATAAAAGTAAAAAGTTGAATTCGTTTGTGATTGTGAAACTGCTTTACAGGCATCATCTTGCTAACGGTCCCTGTCAAGTACTAAGGGTGCGCTTAGAGAGAATCGAAATTTGCCTAGCTTACGTAACGGTAAGTTTCAATTCTATTAAGGACACGGAGGCGAGGATTATGCTATATCTTCCTTCGCTTTATTAACATAAAGACTCCACAGCAGCTTAGGAAAAGATATAATAAGAACCAAAAAATGCTTTAAACATAAAGCATTGACGTAATGTTCAACAAATCAAACAACAACTCCCAAGAGTCTCTTTGCATAACAATAGTCCATAGTCCTTCCACTCTGTCCATGATCACTATATAACCGGACTTCTCATCATCTTCCTCCTCTTTCTTCGCGCAGATCACGCTTGAGCCTCATTGGTCCTGTTTAGCACCTTCGTTGCCTGTCGAAAAAGGAACAGCATCAGCGAGGTGGTCCAGGAATGCGACAACAAGGCGAGGAGCATTCAGTGATTAATACAGTACTGACAATGTAAAGGAAAACGCTTTACTTACTGCCATACGGGTGGGTAGAGACACCACTGTAGCCTGGGTGGGATAATCCTCGCCTCCGTGTCCTTAATAGAATTGAAACTTACCGTTACGTAAGCTAGGCAAATTTCGATTCTATGTCAGGACCGGAGGCTTCAGATTATGCTAGTTCAAAGCTTACTTACCACCAACTGGGCCAAATCCACCACCGGCTTAAAATAAAACCTCTTGAAGGTGGAATCCGAGGACCAATCCGCCGCTCGCATTAGGTCCTCCAGACGAGCACCCACCGAGAATGCCTTAGAGGCCATGGCCCCCCTGGCGGAGTGTGCTCCAAAGAGAGAAGTATTGATGCCCGCTTCTTGCATGACCCACCGCACCCACCGAGCAATAGTGGGGGAGGAGACAGCTTTGTGTGGCTTCCGCAGGGCACTCAACAACTGACGCTTGCCCGGAGGGCGCAGATCCAAGGTCAGGTCCTCATATGCTTTGAGGCATTGCACGACACACAACTTAGGAGTGTCAAGAAAAGCTGGATATGAAATAGAACGCGGCGACGTTTTCGTGCGTCGGCCCACCGTAAAAGTAACCCCATCCGGGGAAAAGATGCGTGCAGAGACATCCAGCGCGCGCACGTCAGAGACGCGCCTACAAGAAACCAGACATAACAACATGGCTAACTTCGCCGACAGCTCTTTAAGAGACATATAGGAATTGGCCGGCCACGACAGGAACAAATTCAGAACCAAATTGACGTCCCAAAGGACGGAGTACCTGGGTTCCGGAGGCAGCGCGAGGCGGAAGGCTCGCAGAAGCCGGCACACAAAAGGATGTTCCCCTACTGGATGGCCATCGATGTTGTCATGGCCAGCCGAAATCGCCGATCGAATAGCATTGATCGTCCTATACGCTAGGCCCTTGTCGGCCAAATGTGCCAGGAAATTCAGCACGGGAACGAGGCCTGCGACCAAGGGGTCCAGATCCCTTCGTAAACACCAACGCATCCACTTAAGCCAAGCGGATCTGTAACGCTTCGTCCTACTATCGGCCCATGCTTTGGAGAGCAAGTGTTCAGCCGACCCCGAAAGGCCCGGGAGCGACCAGCGTCTCCTGAGAGCCTCCATGCCACGAGGCGGAGAGAGTTCTGCATGACGAGGGGATGCGGTTCCTGATCCGGATCTGTCAGGAGCAGAGGAAACAGGGGGAGTAGGATTGGAAAATCCCAAGAAAGTTCCAGAAGAGCCGGAAACCACACTTGAGACCTCCAGAGTGGTGTAAACAACACCAGCTCCGCTCCCTGGCGGTGTATTTGGGCCGCCGCTCGCATTATCATGGAGAACGGGGGAAACGCGAACGGTTGCTCCCGACTCCAATCCTGCAAAAACGCGTCCGTGGCCTCCGCTAGAGGGTCCGGCCTCCAGCTGAAAAAACGCGGCAGTTGGTGGTCGAGACGGGACGCAAAGAGGTCCACCGAGAAGGGACCCCAGAGGGTGTGCAGCCACCGGAAAACCTCCGGATCCAGTTTCCACTGGCTGGTGTCCCTGAGATGTCTGGAGTGCCAATCCGCCACCTGATTGCACTGACCCGGCAGATACTCCGCCGTCACCGCAATGTGACGGGACAGGCAATAATCCCAGAAGTCCTTCGCCAAGTCCGCCAAGGCGCGGGACCGAGGACCTCCCAGATGGTTCACATAACGGACCGCCGAAATATTGTCCATCCGTAACAGGACACAAGCCTTGACCGAATCTTTGGTCCAACAACGAACCGCGAAGGAGCCCGCAAGGAGCTCCATACAATTGATATGCAATCGTTGTTCTTCTGAAGACCAGGCGCCGCCGGTGGAAAAATCCCCGCACCGGGCGCCCCAGCCGGACCTGCTGGCGTCGGACTCTATGATCAGGTCCGGAGCCGAACCGAAGATCGCCCGACCATTCCATGCCTCCATGTGAGACAGCCACCATGACATTTCCTCCTTCACTTCGTCCGTGAGGGGAACCCACTGATCGTAACTCATCCCACGGCGCAGATGTTGCGCCTTCAGGCGTTGGAGAGCCCTGTAGTGCAGTGGGCCTGGGAAAATCGCCTGGATGGAGGACGAGAGAAGACCCACCACCTTGGCGATATGTCGCAGGGACGTACGATCTCTCGCGATCGTCTGTCGAAGCATGTGTCGTATCTTTGCGACCTTCCGACCCGGCAGGCTCAAGACCGCCTGTACCGAGTCCACCACGAAACCTAAAAAGGTGATCTGCTGAGTGGGAACTAAAACCGACTTGGAGCCGTAGATCACGAACCCCAGTCTCTGGAGCAGGCCGACAGCTTGACGCAGCTGGCCCGCCAACACCTCTGGGCACTGCCCCATGAGGAGGATGTCGTCCAAGTACACTAGCATACGGACCCCTTGACTTCTGAGAAACTCCACCACCGGGTGAAGGACCTTCGTGAAGCACCACGGGGCCGAAGAAAGACCGAACGGCAGAGCGGTGAATTCGAACACCCTGTCGTCCCACAGGAATTGTAGGAAACAACGATGAGGGGGGTGGATGGGGACGACCAAGTAGGCGTCCTTGAGATCTAGTCTCACCATCCAATCCCGAGGGAGGAGCACGTCTCGGAGGAGGTGGATACCCTCCATCTTGAAGTGACGGTAGACCAACCACCCGTTGAACTCTTTGAGATTGATCACAGGTCTTTTGCCCCCATCCGTCTTGTCCACTAAAAAGACGTTGCTGAGGAACCCATGCGGGTGGCGCGTTGATAGACGGATGGCTCCCTTGCGCAGCAAGTCCGAGATCTCCCCGTCTATCAATCGCGCGTCTGACTCTGAAAAACACATCGGGCGCGGGGGCCTCGCTTGAGTGGGCTGGTCGTAAAACTCGATATGGAAACCTCGTACAGTCTGCAAAACCCAAGCGTCGGCAGTGAGCAATTCCCACTCCTCGTAAAAGCCTGCCAGCCGCCCCCCAATCGGAACCTGATCCAAACAAAGTACACTTACCGGGGGCATTTCCTTGCCCGGAGTTCTTCTTGAACCCTCTGCCACCGAAGCGCTGTCCCCTGGTGGGGTAGAAGTTGGTATAGTTGGCAGAGGTCTGGTATTGACCTCTTCCGGAGCCTTGTCCTCTGTTGTTGGTCTGCTGGCCACGGCCGATCGCGCGGCCCCTACCGCGACCGGCCCCTCCAGAGAAACGCTGGTGGAACACTCTCTTGATGCTAGACTGGGCCTTATCCAGCGACGTGAACGTATTCACAAACTTGCCCAGCTCCCTGATGAAGGGCTCGCCGAAGAGGCCTCCCTGGGCCACAGCACCCGCCTCCGACGAGGCCAGGTCCCCCAACTTTGGGTCCAGCTTGATTAGGAGCGAACGCCGCCTCTCGGTGGACAGGGCACAATTGGCGTTGCCCAAGAACACAATCACCCTCTGGGCCCAATTCGAGAGCACCTCCGGTGAAATGGCGGTGCCATTCGCCCTAGCCTCCTCCGCCATGTCGAGGATCTTCGTGGCGGGCCCGACCGCATCTAACAATTTGTCCTGGCAGGCCCGCCAGGACCGGTCAATCCCTTTCCTGGGCTCCTTCATAAACTTCGCCAGGAAGGTGGCCATCTTGGGATCCAATTCCGGGGTCATGGCCACTTTCCCTTCCAAAGTTGGCCGAGGACACTCCCCGCGTAGGCAACCCCTCGCTTCCTTCTCCAGGGGCTTGCGCAGCCTGCCCGCGACAAAGTTCGCCACCGTCTCTCCCGGTGCCCAGGCCGCGGAGCGGGGGTGGACTATCTCGTCCGGGTCCAGCATGCCCGACTCATCCCGGGGCATCTCCTTGGCAGAGGGCGCCGGAAGCCAAGATCGGGTTGACTCCCCGTCGTCATCCGAGTCCGGAGAGTCGTAGATCGGGGAGGCGGGGGCCGTAGACACGTCCCCCGAAGCACTAGGGTCCACCAAGGGTGCAGCGGGGCACCGCTGTCGCCTTAGCCAGGAAGGCGTCTCGAAGACGCTCAAAGGCGCCCCTGTCCACACCTTGGGCCTCCAATGACGGCCCCTCCTTACAAGGCCTCTTCGGGGCGGGTGGCAACCCGCCGGACGTCCCCGGGAGTTCGGGGGACGGAGGCACGTGCGCCGCTGCCAGCTTCGCGCACTCTTCCACGATGCGGGCGGAAAGGCGGTCTTCCATGGGGCCTACCACCTCTGTCACGCAGCGGTAGATGGAATTGTCCACCGCCTGGTAGAACTCGTCGTCCTGCAGATAGGGGCAGGGTTCCACCTCGTATTCCCCTTCCATCTCGGAACCAAGGGCAAATGCGGGGCACCCAAGAGGGCGGCAACCGAGAAAGATCTCGAATGTGGGCAGGCCAAGCGGCTGCGATCACGTTTTTGGGCCAACTGACGTGGCAGGTGGGCTGCACCAACCCCCAAGCGCGCAGACCCTCCTCGCCGGGACCGGGTCGTCGCACCCCTCAAGCGCGCTAGGCCACACTTCGGATAAAGAGGTGCATAAAGGACACCCGAAGGTGATTCACGCGGTCCGAGCCGCTATACAGACCCCAACGGGGCGTCAAGAGTAGGAAATTACAGACCCGGGGCACCAGGTGTCAGAGGGGTACGCGAGGGCTGGCTCCTGCGCAAGCAGACTCCACGGCGCGGCTCCTGGCACTGCGGAGGCGCGCCGAAGGGCCGGCGAGACGACAGGCCGCCCCCTGGCGGTCCATGTAGACACCGCACACAAGTGGGAAATAAAGGCGCGTAGGAACGAAGAACGTTCCCGCAACCGGGGACTCTGTAAGGGAATAAACCATGCAATGAGCCCCCCAACGATCGTACACAATTCAACCAATCACAATGAAAAAGGGAAAAATATAGGAAAAGCACTTATCTGGCTGCGGGAGCAGCGAAGAAAGAGGAGGAAGATGATGAGAAGTCCGGTTATATAGTGATCATGGACAGAGTGGAAGGACTATGGACTATTGTTATGCAAAGAGACTCTTGGGAGTTGTTGTTTGATTTGTTGAACATTACGTCAATGCTTTATGTTTAAAGCATTTTTTGGTTCTTATTATATCTTTTCCTAAGCTGCTGTGGAGTCTTTATGTTAATAAAGCGAAGGAAGATATAGCATAATCTGAAGCCTCCGGTCCTGACATAGAATCATTTAATATCCTTCACTCTATTTGACTAGGGTTCAAATTGTTTACCTGTAGTTACATCTTGATCTTTGCAGCAGGCGCCTTATTTGCTGAACAGTCTCTCTCACTGAGGTCCCCAGGCTTGTCACCTTACAGGTCACACGCTGTACGTTCCAGTAAATTGCTTTCAATAATTGAAGCAGCAAAACGAATAGAGATCTCTGGAGGAGGTGCATTAACCCACAATACCATCTCACCGACAATGCCTCCTGTTCCCCTGTTTAATCCCTCATGGCTATTCAAATTGAATGTCCTTGTCTAATGTAATAGGTACTTGCAAAGCGTGCTCTAGTTCCTTTGGCTTGAGTACACTCTATAGAAAAACTTCTATTTTTTTTAAAAAAGCATCCAGGAAGATGATAATACTATGCCGGCTATGTATTGAGCAAGATGCACATGCAGTGGAACAGGGCCTGCTTTAGCACTGGTGGTGCCTGTTGGGTGGCACCCCAAAGACCACCTCCACCATGGATTCCCTCACTACCACCCTTTAACAGTGCCCGTCTGAGTCTCCATACCCACTGTCTCTCGGAGTTTTTTAATTAGTTTTATAATGCCACTCATACCAATGTAGGGTGTCAGAGCACTTTACATCACACACACATTGCAGAGACAATCAATCATAGGTGTGTAAATCAGTGTATAGGAAATGTTACATAAGGCAGAGGACTACAAGGTGCAGGAGTCACCTGTAATCCATACTGGTAGTGCAGTTTAAGAGTACTTGGTCCAGAGAAGCACAAACTCATAACACCGTAGTTGGGGGTACTCTTTAACCCCTTGCATGCTGATGACGGCCCCCATCCGTCATGCACTACGGCGCTCGTGTGCTGATGACGTGTGCTTGGGGCCGTCATAAACCCGCCCACTCGCGATTTTGCCACACAGGCGCAGAATTGCGGCAGTATGCAAGGGGTTAATAATAAGAATTGATTTCTATTCAAAGAACCTTTTTTTTGCAACATTTGGATAATGAAAGGCTGGGGAAAAATCATAATCCTCCAACCTATACCTTGCAGCTCTTTGATGACCAATACTAGCTCACTGTTCTACATTGGGATTTTTTTTTTTTTTAAAGGCCTTTATTGTACATCATCATCATTACACAGCCACAGGCCTACAACCCAAGGGGCCGGCCACGTTATAGCTCAATTATCAGTCTGAGGAGGTGAACTAACACAGCCGTTCTGCTGACAACCCTGGGTCCGGCGGCGTATTCGAGGAGCGGTAGCAACTATTGGACAATACAGGTTTGCGGATAAATCAATGTCTTATTTTTTCCTTTTTTGTTGTTGTGTTCCTTCTTAGGATTATTAAGTCACATGCAATGTGAAGTTGTACAACTCAGCCCTTGCGAACAATAAACAAACTTTAACTTAGGCCATGGACATTATCGAGAACATTATATTATACATTAAGTATTCACGTACGGCCAAGCACACACCTGCCACCTCACGCTAGCACAACTGGTCGTCAGTGAGAATCGTGGTAAATTGTTGTCATCACTGCTCACAATCGTCAGTATACACTTTTGCCATCCTCCTCTACCTCTCCATCGGAGTCAGAAATATCGTCCTCAGGCAGTGGGTCACACAGGCCCCCCCTATATGTATTCCATTGCATCCAGATCTTGTTCCACTTGCGTGGGCTTGCTCTTGTCGTTTAAACCGCCCTTTCTATGAGCATCAGGACATCCATATTTCTACACCAGTGTGCCAGTGTAGGTGTCTCAGTCACTCCCCACTTCTGTGCTATGTCTCATTTAGCAACCATCATACCTATTGTCCCCCAAATTTGTCCATGGCGTGAGAGATCATTAGGTTCCCATACATTTAAAAGACATCTACGGGGCTCAGGTACGAGGGAGACCCTCAGTGTTTGGGAGATAGTACGCATTATCTGCCTCCAGTAGTCTAGCATGCTCAGGCAGTCCCAAATGGCGTGTAGAAAGGATCCCTCCTCCCCGCACACACGAAGACAGTACGGGTGTTGCGCTCGGCGAATTTTATGCAGTGTGGTCCTGGTGTAATATATTCGATGCAGTATCTTAAGCTGCACTAAACGGAATTTGGCGGAAATGCCTATTTCTCTTGGGGAAGCTCGCGCCTCATTCCACTCTGTTTTGTCCATATCCCCCAGCTCATCCACCCATTTCTCTCGCAGTTTGTGTAGGGTCTGGTAAAATAGGTTTCGTTAGCGCCTAGGCCATATTGTTGCTGGAGTTGGGGGAACGGCATTACTGTCCCATCTGCCCATAAGTCTCCCACTGTCGATATGCCAATATTGTACCATTGTGTGATACCCTTGCTCCGCCGTAGGTGTCCCAACGCCTTGGTGTCCCACAGCGGAGTCTGCTTAGTGATGACGCCATTCCATTTAAGCCATGCCTGCGCTGCGTACCATAGGGTTACCGTATGCTTCGTGGGTCCTATAAGTTTCGCCGCTCCACCCTTTTGGTAGAGCGCCGCCAGGAGACTATGTGTGCCTAGTTGTATGCGATCAGCCTTATAGGCTGGGTCATCATGGGGGACATGTATCCAGTGGTTAATGACCTTGAGCTGTGTCGCCCAGTAGTACATCTAAGTTCGGCAACGCGATCCCACCCTCATACCAGCTTCTGTTCAGCTTTGCGTGCGCCACACGCGCCGGCGCGATCTCCCCATAGTAGGCTGGAGACCAAGGCTGTTACTTGCCGAAAGTATTGCGGCGGTACCAGGTACGGGGTGTTTTCAAGTGCGTAGATGAAGCAAGGCAGCACCATCATTTTGTACAGCGCCGCTCTCCCCAGCAGCGTCAAGGGCAAACTTGCCCAATGTTGCACATCCCGCCGCAGTCGATCGAGCGGTGGTTTCTGGAAAGGGGCGACCACTCGGTCCCCCCGAACGTATGGTTGGGTGCCCCGATCCCCCCGGGAAACCATTTTGGGCGGGAGGCGTGGTTCGGCTGGTATGCCCGAAGTGGCGTAGCCGGGGCGCGCCTTTTCCCGCCCAGGAGGGGTTGTCCTAGACACCCGCACGGAAGACCACGCCCAGTAGGCGTACCAGAGGAGGGTCCCCGCCCTCCCGCAGAAGGATAAATAGAGCGGGAATCCGAAGAAGCGTCCTCTTGTTCCTGTGCTCTGAAGGCTGCACCCACTCCTTGCTCGTGAGCCCTCGACGGAACAAGCGGCAATTTTGACCCACCCACCAGCCCCTTATGGCAATGTTTGTTGAAATAAAGTTTTGATTAGAGAGAAATGTTTAGGCCTTTTTTCCTTTGTAGAGAAGTAAAGGAATGTTTCAGATAATGATGTGATTTCTGCCTTTTGGATAATGTTTCCCTTTGTAGGAGAGAGCAGTGGATGACACATCTAGGCTATGTCAGAATTTTTCTTCCCTTAGTAGGCAAATAACTGTCGTATTTATTTTTCGGTCGGGCGGTAAGGTCATGATCGGTGAGCAGTAATTTCAAGGTCCCTAGAGGGGGGCGCCACCCAGAATGGATGGGAGCGCCCGGGGGGAGGCGGCCATTGGCCCCTTCCACGGGGAGGCGGCACCCACTACGGATGGGTCGCCTAGGGGGAGACAGCCATAGGCCCCTCCCAGGGGGGAGGCGGCTAGATGCCCCTCCTACGAATTTCCCGGGGGCCGAATATCCGCGACGGCGGATAGAGAGTGTGGGGATGGGGGGGGAGTCCAGGCTGTCCTTCCTACAGATACCTCACACGGGAACTCTGACGACCTTTAAGATGGCGTCGAGTGGAAAGGGGGCCCCCACGACAAGGGAAGTTACAGTTGGCAATGAGGGTAGAGTCCTCTGCGCATGCGCCACTCACACCGCGAGGGCGAGATTTTGGTAGTAGGGATCTGACACCGGTTAAGACCTTGCCGTTGGCCCTTAATGCTAGGATGTACAATTTTAATTTAGAATGTATGCATTTGCAGGATGCTAGACTCGGCTAGGAAACCTTTGTATTAGAGATTTGTTAAGGTTAGCCAAAGAACATGTCTTCATCGAAATGTAATAAATGGAAAATTGTACATATTTCATGAAACTTTTATTTAATGTTTTAAATTTTGTTTCATATTTTAATAAATACGGCCGGGGGGGTAACTCCCCCCCGCCTTCCAAAAGTTCAAACCTGTGTCCGACTTCTCCCATCCATTGGGGATTGGTGTTGGGAGGGGGTGGCGGGCATCCCGGCCATAAGATTTTTGTCGTAGAACTCGGCCGAGTTTTTGGTGACATGTATGCCAAGGTACTTGAAGGAGTCCTCTGCTACCTTCAGGCAAGACTGGTACCGGCCCGTGTAGCACATAAATAACAGACTTCGTCCAATTTATCGTATAGCCTGATGCCAGCCCGTGGGTATCACATAGGATGAGGAGTTCCAGAATTCCACTCTCCGGTTCTGTCAAATGACCAACATGTCATCCGCATAGAGGGAGACTGTATCTTCCCATCCCTCCCCCCAAGTAACTCCTTTCAACAGCGGGGTCGTGCGAACCAAGGTCGCCAGTGGCTCCAGCACCAGGGCAAACAATAGGTGGGACAGGGGACACCCTTGGCGAGTTCCCCTCACAAGTGGAATCGAGTGAGAGATGTGGCTTTTGGCTGCGATGTGTGCAGTCGGGTGTGCGTATAGGAGTTGGATCCACAAGATAAATTTAGGACCGAATCCCATATGCGAGAGTACCGCGAAGAGATATTGCCATTCGACCATGTCGAACGCCATTCTTGCGTCTAAAGATAGTATCACGGCCGCTGCTGACAGGTGCGGCGCTCGTGCCAACGCTCCATGTACTCGCTGAAGGTTCAGTGCTGTACTTCTGTGTGGCATTAAGCCTGATTGGTCCGGGTGGATCAATTGGGAAAGGTGAGGCGTTAGCCTGTTGGCCAACAACTTCGCCGGAATTTTCACTTCAGCATTTAGAAGAGATATGGGGCGATAGGAGTTGGGGGTTTCCTGGGTTTTGGGATCGCTACGATAATCCCGGTCCTCTGGTCTAGTGGGAGTTCAGTAAGAATAAGGCTCTCTGTGTACATTGCCAAAACCGGCGCGCTCAACGTCGCCGACATCAGCTTAAACCATTCAATGGGGATCCCGTTGGGGCTCATTGCTTTCCCGGATTGCACAGCCGCAATAGCCGATTGTATTTCATCCGCTGTGAGGTCGGCGTCCAGTTCTTCTGCCGCCTCCGGCGCAAGCGTTGGGGTTGGAATGCGGCTGGTGGAGTCCAAGGCTTCCTCTCGCGTTACCTCTCTGGTCGGGGTGTATACCGTTTTAGAATAGTCTGCGTGAGTGTAGTGTGCCGTCAGAGGCGCGTAGTTGTAGGATACCGGTCTTACTGCCCCCTTTTTGTCTAGCCAGGCTAACATCTTCCCTGCTTTGTCTCCTATGTCATAAATTCTGTGTGTAGTAGCTGCGATATTATCTACTGTCCATCTCTTCAAGTGGTCCCTATGTTGTCGCTGACATAACTGTAGTGCATGTGGGGATTCAGGCGTAGGGTCGGCCATGTGGCTAGCGCTTGCTGTGTGTAATGCAAGTTCTAGGTCCGCTAATTCCTGCAGGTGCGATCGCTTGTGTGCCGTAATGGAAGCGATGGCTTGCCCCCTCAAGATGGTCTTATATGCCTCCCAAAGCACTGAGGGGGAGGAGACCGATGCCGTGTTTTCGGCGAAGTAATATTGCGTTGCTTTCCGCATACATGTACGAATTGTAGGGATCTTAAGATACCCCGGATATATCGGAAATACTCTCTTGCGGGTTTTCTCCTGGCAGGACAGTGTTAGGGTCATCGGGGAGTGGCCAGAGATACCCCTGGGATGTATACTTATATTGTCAATGGTCATTGCGCCAGTGCTCAGCGTTAGGAAATATTCGATGCGGGATAAGCTATTATGTGTTGCAGAGTAATAGGTGTACTGTTGTAAAGTGGGGTGCATACGCCTCCACACGTCCGTCAGTCCCATCGCCTCCAGGAAATTGACAAATCGAGAGGGTCCAGGGGCCTGAGGCCGGGCAGGGAGCCTGTCCATTACCTCATCCGCCGCTACGTTAAAGTCGCCACCTATGATAAGATCTCCTGCTGGTAATTCTAAGAGGAACTTTCCTAGTGCAGGTAATGCAATGGAGTGGAGTGCTGGAGGCATGTAAACTGACACCACATTCAGCGGCCTACCCTCCCACTGTCCCTGGACAGCCACGAAGCGGCCCTGATCGTCCTTCTTGGTGCTTAGTACTATGAACGGGGACGTCTTTCGTACCAGTATTCCTGTGCCTCTAGAGCCTGAGGTAAAATCAGAGTATATTGCCATTTTGTACCCTCGCCTATCCAGTGCCTGATGAGCTTTGCCGGTAAGGTGCGTTTCCTGTAATAGGACCAGCGCCGGTCCAAGTCGCTTTATGGCCTGCAGTACCAGACCTCTCTTAATTTTGTCACCTAGTCCCCGCACATTCCATGTTAACAATTGAAGGGGTGGTACCCATGTCGCCCGTGCCTCCCCCTCGCCTGTGTCAGGTTGTAACCTTTGTGGCGTATCGAATTTGAATGTAAATGTAGAGGTGTCTCTCGAATCTTAGTGCGCAATGTGTGTCTCTCCGTGGTGCTACCAGTGTGTCATTACCAGTGTGCCTAGCCTTCGCACTTGAATGCAACAGAATCGCCAGTGTGTCCCGTCCATCGTGTCCTGCCTTAAAACAAAGAATCAACATTTGAAAAAACAGTTCCCCCCCACCCCACCCACCTCCCTGCCTCCCTGCATAACGGACCTTGAACTGCCCGCCCCCCCAACTTAGCAGAGTGCTCTTCCCCCTTGAAACGCATGTTACTTGCTTGCCGGGGTGAAGGTCCCGTAGAGTCTGTGACCCCTCTGGCCCTCCTTGGACTGTTCTAGGCCATTGTCCAGCAGCAGCGCGATCTGAAGTGTCATGGGCCATTGAAATGTCTTCATTCGCCTTGAGCTTCCAGACCTCGTCAGTGTTCTTCGCCGTTTGCTGTCGCCCTCGGCGAGCGTTCCGGCGTGCCATGTCGCGAAGCCTGGGAATCAGTGCGTTCTACTTGGCGCTGGTTACGGTGATGTCTGTCTGAGCGGCGAGGTGCCTCAGCTTGTCTCCAGCCCTCCAGCCAGTCAAATGCCGCCTCCGGTGTGTCAAAGAACAAAGTCTTGTTTTCAGCCACCACTCTTAGTCGCACCGGGAATAACATTGAGTATGGGAGTTCCCTTGCTCGTAGTGCCTTCTTGACTTCCATGAAGCATTTCCGCCGGCGTGATACCTCGGCTGTGTAGTCTGGGAAGAAGGCGAGTGTCAAGTTTTGGGCCCGGATGGGCGGAGAGATTCTAGCCGCTTGAAGGATCGCGTCCCTGTCTCTAAAATTGAACAACCTGGCCAGGACCGGTCTCCGGGCCGCCCAAGGCTTTGGCTTGCTGCCAGGGACTCTGTGCGCTCTCTCCACAGAGAAGAAGTGTGATAACCCCTTGGGTTGTAGTCTGGTCTTTATCAGGTCTTCCATGTAGAGATCCATCGTCGGCGATCCCTCTGATTCCGGAATCTCTAAAATTCTGACGTTATGTCTGCGGGAACGTCCTTCCTGGTCGTCCAGCTTCTCTTTGAGCAGCTTATTTTCGTGTTCAATGCGCACCATCGCCGTCTGCAGTTCTGAGACATCCTCCACTAGCGATTTTGCAACTATTTCCACCTTCTTTATCCTTTCCGTCATCTTGTGGAAGTCCGCTCGGAGCAGGGTGACGTCTGTAGATATTGTCCCCACCGTCGTCTGCACCTGTGCCAGCGCCTTCATCACATCTTCCAGCGTGATTTTCTTATTGCCGTCGCCCTCCGGCGTCTTCCCCGTGGGAGTCCTGGTCTCTGCAGCCGGTGGGTTGTGCTTCTCGTAGGCGTACTTGTCCAGCCTCGCCTGGGCCGACTGCGATTTCGATCCTCTGCCCGCCATATCGTTCCTTCTGGTGGAGTGGCATCCCCTGGCTCGCGTCGTCAAGGAGTTAGGGCTAGTGCCAGGCCCTGCTGGATATGCTGTCTGGTAGTGATCCTTTAGTATACCGCTCACACCACTTTATCCCAGTAGCTCCCCGCTGCTCCCCCGGGGAGGGGGGGGGTTCGCCACTTTCTGGTGCTGAGATGGGGAACCACTGCGAAGCTTATCCTGATACGACACTTGAGTGTCTGTACGGCGGTAACGGTGCACGAGTCCCCTGGTTCAGCCGGGTATCACAGTCCAATTTTCGTGTACCGCAGTGCCTGATAGCGCAGTAAGGCCTGCGTTTCACGTAAGAGCTGTCTAGGGGCTGGACAACATCGCCCTGTTCAGTGGGTCTTTGCGATTAGGGACCTTGCAGCACTCCCGTCTTCAGCGCGAATATCACGCCCCAAGCAGTGGCGATCCTGTCCAGATATGCCTGCCCTCACGTAGCGCCGCTGAGAAACGCTTCTGTTTACTCTCCCAGGCAGGGGGGGCGGTCATAGGGTCAGTCCCGCTTCCGTGTGACGCTCTGGCCTCCTACGTTGTTTATGCCTCCCCTCGAAGTCCTAGCCTGTATTTGGAGACTAAACCTTGGCAGGCTTAGGGGTCCCTCTTCCCTGCAGTCCCGCACCGCGTTCCCTGCTGATCGTAGCTCAGTTGTCCCTCCGTTGGAGTCAGCAGAGTTTGTCGTCCCAGTTGAGGCACTTATTTGGGGGCTAAGCTTGCTATCCGAGACTGCGGAGGTTGTATTTTTCTTTTTCGGCAATAAATGGTGCCCCGCATTGATTTCCTGTTGGGAGTAGTGCTGCAAATAGACGGGCCTTGCAACTTGCTTAACGCGGTACTTTCCTACCTGCTTCAGCACTGAGCATGAATTCCTACGACGTTGCGCCTGTATTCCCGGCCCCGCGTCCGCTGTTCAGCGGGTCCGGAGTGCTGTCCAGGTGGTCCGCTACCGGTAACAATCTCGCCCGTCCCGGAAGCAGAGGGGGAGCACACTTGGGGCACCGAGCGTGCCGTTGGCAGGGTTGACTTCCTGTGTGGTGTAGCCGCTTTACATCCACTTCCGCCCGGCTGCTGGGGATACTGTGGGTCAATGCTGCACTTCGGTTGCAAGCCGCTGGGCGGCCGATACGGATTTCACCGGAGTCTGGCCAAGTTGGTGCGCCAGATACACATCGATCAACGCCGCTTGGTCCTGAGTCCCAGGGAGCAGTCCTCAGAGACTTTTAGAATTGTCGGATGATGTGCCGGATTGATGCAGGGGTCACTTCACCCACGCACCTCTCAGCTTACACTGCCATTCCGCTCGGCTGCTGGCCACGCCCCCTCTACATTGGGATTTTAACAAAAACATTCAAGTAACAAAAGGATCTCTATGACAAAAGCAGTAACCCACTAACTCATTTCTATTATATGCACTGTGTGATCTGCATGGTACACGCTCTTTGCAGCAGGCACAATAACCCGTTGCGCTACTTTACGAAGAGTCAAAACTTCCACTAGACAAAACTCCATCTCTCTTCATTAATCACTGTCGTTATCTTGCCATTTTTATTGTTGCCAGAGAATAGCTGGAACAGCAGCTGGTGCTTTTAAAACTATAATATTCAGTACCCCCACCCAAAGTCAGCACCCCGTGTGGTGGCACCGGTCACACTGCCCTAGAGCCGGCCCTGCAGTGAACAGAAATAGCATCTCTAATTGTAGTATAACAAACATGGCATGGTGAGCCACCAATAGCTTAACAGGAGGACACCTCCCCTACTCAGAACACTGAATTCTCCAGTGCTAAACTGGCACCTTACACCATGTGCACATTTCAGGGGTGCAAGTGAACCTGCCAGTGGACTTCTAGTGCACGTGCCAGGGCTGCCAGTGACCATCACACAGCTGCCACTTCACATCTGATAAGTGGCAGCACCTGTCATAGAGCTTCCAGTGTGCTTCCTAGGGCTGCCACTTCACATATCAACCATAACTGAAATTCCAGTGCACGTCCCAGGGCTGCCAGCACCCATACTGGGGCTCCCATTGCTCGTCCCAGTGCTCTCACTTCACATCCCAGGACTTCCTGCACCTATACCATGACTTCCAATGCACATCTTAGAGCTGCCACTACATTCGGCAAGAGGAGACGGACTCGTGCGGTTCTGCTGTGCTAATGCATAGTGGCTACACGCGTCTGTGATTTTGTCCCACAGTCATCATTGCTACTAATCCGAATCACCTCCAATCCACACGCACTGTCGTGTTGTTGTGGGCCTAATTAATTACCCACCACACGGATCGTCGTTTTTTGGAAAAGGATGCTGGTTATTGAACACAACACAAACCAAGACTGTCCTTCCCCTCACTGGGTTCCCCGTCTGGGTCCGATGTGAGTACCCTTCATATATCTTCACCTTTTATTAGAGGAAATTAGAGCCCTGCGCCCCTTTCATGGAGGATACTAATACCAAACTATAATCTCTTAGTCAAAAATGGTCTCTCATGGAGGAACGTCTGTCTTAGGCAGAGCAACTATCACACACGTCTCTTAAAATGAAATCCCACTTAAATGACACGTCTCCTAAAATGAAATCACTTCAGCTGCAGGTTTCTTCTTTACAGAAACAGGTCGAACACCTTGAAAATCATAATCAGAGGGATAACCTGTGCATCTATGGTCTTCTTGAAGGCACAAAAGGGACAAACTCCATCACTCTCTTCAAAACATTTTTGCTACAGATCGTACAATCACCAAAAAGGCAGCAATTTACCATTCAGAGAGCTCACAGATTGGGTTGCCCTCCTTCAAGTGCTTTGACTCCTAAGAGACCTGCATGGTACATGCTGTTTGCAGCAGGCACAGTAACCCGTTGCACTACCTTACGAAGAGTCAAAACTTCCACTAGACAAAACTCCATCTCTCTTCAGGAAGATCATTTATCACTGTCGTTATCTTGACATTTTTATTGTTGCCAGAGAATTGCTGGAACAGCAGCTGGTGCTTTTAAAATCATAATATACGGTGCCCCCACCCGAAGTCAGTGCCCTGTGTGGTGGCACCGGTCGCACTGCCCTAGAGCCGGCCCTGCAGTGAACAGAAATAGCATCTCTAATTTTAGTATAACAAACATGGCATGGTGAGCCACCAATAGCATAACAGGAGGACACCTCCCCTACTCAGCACGCTGAATTCTCCTGTGCTAAGCTAGCACCTAAAGCCATGTGCACATTTCAGTGGTGCCAGTGAACCTGCCAGAGGGTTTCTAATGCCCATGCCAGGGCTGCCAGCGACTATCACACAGCTGCCACTTCACATCCGATAAGTGGCAGCGCCTGTCATAGAGCTTCCAGAGTGCTTCCTAGGTCTGCCACTTCACATATCACTCAAAACTGAAATTCCAGTGCACGTCCCAGGGCTGCCAGCACCCATACTAGGGCTTCCAGTGCACGTCCCAGTGCTGTCACTTCACATCCCAGAACTTCCAGCACCTATACCAGAACTTCCAATTCACATCTTAGGGCTGCCACTACATTCGGCAAGAGGAGACAGACTTGTGCGGTTCTCCTGTGTTTATGCGTATAGCGGCTACACCCGTCTGTGATTTCATCCCACGGTCATCATTGCTGCTAATCCGAATCACCTTCAATCTACATGCACTGTTGTGTTGGCGTGGGCCTTATTAATTACCCACCACACAGATTGTCGTTTTTTGGAAAAGGATGCTAGTTATTGAACACAGCACAAACCAAGACTGTCCTTCCCCTCACTGGGTTCCCGGCTGGGTCCAATGTGAGTACCCTTCTTATATCTTCACTTTCTGCGGTTGCACCACTGTCACTTGGACAGCACATTCCTCTTTCATATGTCCATGCATTGCTAGGTCCTGAAGAGACCACCACCGGCAAAGGGGTCAAAACACCGTCAACAATACCTAAAGCGAAACATTCTCTAGTCTCTATCACCATATTAGAAGGCTGGATTTATTATGTACTAATTTGATGGTCAACTTTGTCATTATCGAAACCATTTCTCTATGTTTCAAAATGTCATATTCTGTTTTGTAGGTTCCTTGTTCACATGGGGCATCTTTTTTTGGATATAACTGTAATGATTTATGTATATAAACATTCAGAATTTATAAGAATCACGTTGTATATGGTCTTGCTTCTCGTTTGGACATCCTCGTTACCCCCTTTTTGATTGTCATTGTGGGTAATAGTATTAACTGTTGCTTATATGTATTTTTTCCACAGGAACAACTGTTTCTGGTAATAGAGACGATCACACTTCACATCCGATAAGCGGCAGCGCCTGCCATAGAGCTTCCAGTGTGCTTCCTAGGGCTGCCACTTCACCTATTGCCCATAACTGAAATTCCAGTGCACGTCCCAGGGCTGCCAGCGCCCATACCTGGGCTCCCAGTGCACATACCAATGTTGTCCCTTTACATCCCAGGACTTCAGCACCTATATCAGGACTTACAATGCACATCTTAGGGCTGCCACTACACATCCCAAAACTGCTGGCAAAGTGCTTCCAGTTCACATCCAGAGCTCCTAGTGACTAGAACAGGACTTCCAGTGAACATATATGGCACATCGCAGGGTTTTCATTGCTCATCCCTGGGTTCCAACAGTGCACTCTGCAGGGTTCCTAGAGTCCATACCAGACCTTCCAGTGTACGTTCCTGACCTGACAGTGCACATTTAATGGCTCTCAGTACATGTTCCAGGGCTCCTGGAGCTCATCATAATTCTTTCATTGCACATTCCAGGAGAGCCAGCACCCATCAGAGGGCAGCCATTGCACATGCCAGAGCTGGCAATGCCCCTAGCAGGGTTTCCAGTCCCCATATCTAGGCTGACAGTGTACAATGTGCACCTTTCGTGGCTTCCATTGTACATCCCAGAACTGCCAGTGCACCTTTCAGTGCCGTGGCTCCTGGATTGCCCTTCCCTCTGCCTGATCCACATGCTCCTGGTTTGGTGGTGTGCAGCCATGGTCTGCTGTTTTTTTGGTGGGAACTTCCAATGGCCACCCAGTGCCAACAATTTGTTAAGCTTAAACCAGAGAATTAAAAATCCAAATGATCTGAAGCAGCCGGCTTCCTCAAATTGCATTTAGGCAAAAAAAGATTGAATAATACATTTGTTTTGGGTGGGCGTGACTTACAGCTTGGTGAAGATTGCTGCATCCTCTTGAAGCTCCGACGAGCAGTGCGGATGTTGGCAGTGTGAGGGAGGACTCCTCACTTTGTGTCCCAATAAAGACTGGTAATGTGTAGTGGTTGCTACACGCATGTTTTTCATGCTGCAGGGAGGCACATATGAGGCCATACGGATGTCTTGCTTCTCTCCTTCAGAAGCGGGCGCCATTTTAATTGAGAGGCGAGGCAGCTTCCTTCCTCATATATAATGACTCACATTTGCCTGTCATCCAAACTCCTTCCTAAATGGCATTTCCTTTATTTAAAGGCATTTTCCTCCTTCTTAGTTACCTCCTCACTTAAAGGCCTTTTTCTCCTCTTCATGTAAATACCTTTTCCGTATTTTATGACATTTTCCTCTTCTTAGGGCAATGTTCTTCATTTAAAGACACTAATGGAACATTGAGCCTGCAGGAAAAAGGTTTCAAGCTATTATTTTTAGGACATTTTTGTGTAGCAGTTCAGTATTTCACCTGGGTCTCCTTTTCACTGGCATGTTTGCTTTGGTATTTCTATTTGCTGCATAATTTTTTAGAAGTGTCTGTGCTGGAGTAATAATTGCTTTGCACTGATTATGTTTTTGGAGTATACTGAACTAATGCAGGTTATTTCCGATGCTAGACACCTGTAACGGATTTCCGGGTCAGGGCATGCTATATATTTTTCCCAAGACTATGAAGAGAGCACAGCAGACAGGCAAAGAGACTTTTTGAATATGAGACCTGCCCTTCGTTCAATGGGAGCCTGGTTTGGACTTTTTCATCCTAGTTTTTTTAAAGTCACCCACAGCAATAAAACAACGACCTACGACGACCCATCTCGTTTAAGGGATTTCCATACTTCTTGCAGAGCGGGCGTCATAGATGTTGTTCCCTCAACTTCTACAACAAGTCTGTATTTTGGTATTGAGTTTACTGGCTACTTTTTTGCCATTATAGGATTATATTATGTTATTACTGTTGATTAATTTTGTAGTTCTAAGATAACACATGATTTACTTATTTTTTCAGCTTAACAGTATATATTGTTAATTTTTTTCTTTCACTTGTCGCACTGCCCCTCCTGCGCCAAGTCACCCCATATGGATCGGATGTTATTTCTTCTCCATGTGGCCCCCCCACCTTCATCAAGTTATTGTTAGGTATTTGCCTCTTTCATGTAGTTTTTTTGTCTTGTTTCAGCAATACAAGTGTTGGATGTTCTTTTGTTCTCTCTTTGTGTTTCTTCTCTTTCTTTTCGCGTACTATTTTTTTCCTTCTTCCTTTCTTATTTTGGGCCTTTTACCTTTTCTTCTCTTTTCTAGGAGGTTTTTTTCTCTACGACTTATGTGGCTTTGCTATATTCTTTTTCAATTATTTTCAGATTGTTATATTCAATTTGTCTTCTGTCAATGGTGTTGGCAATGGTTTCCTGGAATGTCAGGGGTTTGAATTCTCCAATTAAAAAACAGCGTGTTCTCACTTATTTGTTGAAGCTTAATGCGCACAAAGCTTTTTTGTAGGAATCTCATCTCTCGGATATTGAATCTATGAAATTGCAGATAGGGTGGGTGAGTGAAGTCCTCTTTACCCCTGCTATGGGAAAAACCATGGAGTTGTAATATTGTGTCACAAAAAGTTGAGTTGGTTTTTCAGGAATTAGATGAGGAGGGGAGATGGTTATTACTTAAAGTATATACTGATAAGATTCCAATTGTTATTTTCAACATATATGGTCCTAATGCACCTGATTGTCAATTTTGGTCTCAAATTTCATAGAAGCTTTTGCAATATCCTGATGACTGGTGATTGCAACTTGCCTGCTGACCCTTTTCTTGACAGACATTCTTCATCCCATTACATTGCAAACAAAGCACAAAAAACTTTTGCACAAGCTTTTCAAAGACGCAATCTTACTGAGGCCTGGCAGTTATGCAACCCCACTTTAAGGGGGTATCATTTTTTTCCCAGTACACCACATACAATCTCGAATTGACTAGGTTTTTGTTTCACTCCAACTGACTTAATCCTTACATTCAGGGGATATTGGTTCCATGATGATCTTCGATCACGCCCCGGTATCTGTACATTTAGACATCTTGCTGAAATCCACTCTTCCTAAATGGTGGAGATGTAATAATTCATTATTAATGGACTCCTCCTTCACCTCTTATTTTACTACTTTTGACCAAGATTTTTTCCTTTTTGATAAGCTGGGAGATGTTCCCTTTCATACTGTATGGAATGTATTTAAAGCCTCAGCCCGTGATTTTAAAATTACATTTGTTTCTAAAAGGAGACGTCTATCTCAATCACAGTCTAAACAAATTCCTAATGAAATTAAACTCTTAGAGAATTCCTACTACACGTCTGTTAGATTTGGGAGTCTCTAGTTGGCACAGGTAGGTACTTGTGACAAATAGGGACCCTTGCCTCTAGTCAGGGTAAGGGGGTACACTCCTAAAATAACCCCTGCTCACCCCCTTAGTAGCTTGGCACGAGCAGACAGGCTTATCCCAGAGGCAGTGTCCAAAGCATTTGTGAACACATACAGTAATCAAGTGACAACACTACAGATGGACACCACACAAGTTGTATATTAAAAATAAGTATTCTTTATATAGATTTAACACAACACCACAAACGACAAAAATCCACAATACTGTACTTAAAATGGTAGAATTAGCTTAGTTTTCTTCGGATCTTAAAATGCAACACTTTGAGTCAATGTACCTTAGGATGCGTAATGCTTCTACAACGAAAGTGTTGCAGGGATGGTGATGCGCTACTTCCTTACACGCAAAGACGGTGATGCGTTGAAGATCCGGTGCAAAGAAACAAAGATGGCGTCTTCATCTTGATGCAGCATGCTCCTCCGATGTTGAGAGATGTCTCGACTCGATGTGACCGCTGCAGCGGCGACACTCTTGTTCAGTGATGCGACAATAGCAGCTTTGGTAGCGACACTCTTCTCTGACAATGAGAGACGCTTCCGCTCGATGCGACAGCTGTAGCGGTGGCACCCTTGTTCAGTGATGCGATGACAGCGGCTGAGACGGCGGCACGCTTCTCCGTGTATGAGAGGCGCTTCTGCGGTGCAATGCAACAGCTACAGCGGTGACACCCTTGCTCAGTGATGCAGCGGCTGCAATGGCGACACGCTTCTTCTTTGTTGTGAGACGTTTCTTGTGATGCGGTGCAATGCCACAGCTACAGCGGCGACATTTCAATGATGTGGCGGCTGCGACTGCGACACGCTTCTTTCTCCGTGAGTCGTGCTTCCAGCTCATTTCGACACGCAGTCCCTCAGAAGACCCAAAACAGCTACAGGCACTTCCAAAATACTCTTGGGGAGCTGGTGGTGGAAGTCTGTTGTCCTTGAGACTTCAGCAGGAGGCAATCTCTTCTCTAAAACCCTTGGAGATCCTTCACAAGTTGAATAAAGCACACAACGTTAATTTCTCCTTTCTTTGGCAGTCAGGAAACCACTGCAGGCCAATCCCCCAAGCAGCACTTCAGCTTAGGGATAGTCTTTCCTCAGTCTCTCTGGTTCCACACCTCAGCAAAGGTTTCTTCTTGTTTCCCAAAGTGATCTAAAGTTCTGGGGTCTGGGTTCCCTCTTTTATACACAGTTTCTCTTTGTTCTATGAAGGCAGAGAGGCCTTTGCCCAGTCCAAACCAGTTCTGGTCAGTCCTGGAGCACTCTGTTGACATGACTCCTTCTTTCCTTTCACATTGCAGGGCAAAGACATCAGACACACCACTGGAGGTGCAGCCAGCATTGTGGAGGGAAGGCACAGTCTTATTCAGGTTCCAGGTGCAACTCCTCCGTCCCATCTAGATGCAGATCTCTCTATTCACCACTGGGCCGACTTCACCTGTCTCCTGGAATCCCCCCTGCCCTGTCGCTCAAACTCCAGACAAGTAATACACAACCTAGCAGAGGCAGGCTTGGATAGTTATACAAGAAAATACCTACTTTCTAAAAGTGGTATTTTCAAAGACAGAATGTTAAAACCAACTTCACTAAAAGATGTATTTTATCATTCTGAGTTCAGGCATACTAAACTCGAATTTCTATTTAGTCCCCTGAGTCAGTTAGGATTATAAGATGTAATAATCAAACTGCCCATTCTGGCCTATGGGGGAATAGGTAGCCTTGCAAAAGTGAAAAACGAAAATGACTGTAATACACTATTAGGACATGCCACACACATCAGAGCTTGTCCTACCTTATACTTACAATGCACTCTGCTCTTGGGCCTGCCATAGGGGTGTCTAATATGAAGAAAAGGGAAGGTTTAGGGACAGGCAAGTGGGTGCACTTGCCTAGTCAACATGGCAGTACCAGACTGCACACAGGCTCTGCAATGGCAGACCTGAGACACACTTTTACAGGCTGCTTCTGTGGGTGGCACAACCAGTGCTGCAAACCCACCAGCAGCATTTGGTTTACAAGCACTGGGCATACTCAGTGCACTGTACTAGGGTCTGACAAGTAAACCAAACCAGCCAATAATGGAATCACAGATCCATACATCAATTTACCATAGGGAGCATATGCACTTTAGCACTTATCAGCAGTGGTAAAGTGCCAAGAGTCATAAAACCAACAAAAACAGGTCAGGCAAAATACTGGAGGAAGGCAAAAAGTTCAGGGATGACCCTGCAAAAGGGCCAAGTTCAACAATGTCCCATTCCCAATAATCTCTAAATCTACCAATTAAAGCCAAACTCCAATTTTCTAAAGTTTCTACCGATAACGCTATTTCTAACCTTCTCAAATCGAGCTCTAAGTATTATGGAGGCCTAAACAAATCTGTAATGTTGCTAGCTAACAATCTTAAAATTAAATACAACAAATTATCCATTGAATCAATTATTGATGATGCTGGCTCTTCTCATCACCAAGACTAGGATATTCTAGCTCAATTTCAGCATTTTAAACAAATCATTATATGTTGTTATGTTAATTGGGATTTATATAGCGCATAATCACCAGCAGGTCTCTTAGCGTTTAAGCGAGAGTAGCTGAATCCCCACCCTCCGCTATCTGTCAGTACACCTAGTCAAAGCGTATGTTCAATGCACAGATGTATCCTGAGGTTAATTCCACAAAAATCAATGTCCTTAATAAATCACAGATGAGCTAGTCTTCTTTTGTCCTTCATTTAATGTTTAATGCTTTTCTCTGAATACGATCCTAGCCAACACGTGTTTTGTCTTTCTTGTTGTCAACCACAGACTTCGTCAGGGCTAGAATGTTACAATACACACAGTCAATACACAAAACCTAAACAAAAGCTTAAATATTGACATTTTAAAAGTCAATTTACCAAATCCAAACTCGATACCTGTGTGATTCCAACACTTGAGGAAACAAGCCACCAGAAATGTCCCTAAATCACCAATGACAGATGAAAAATAAGGTGAAGCAGATTCCAAGCAAAAGTGTCTAGTTCGTATGTGAGGAAAGAGAAACGCCACAAAAAAATCTTTTACTTATCTCTCGTTAAGGGCATCTTAAAAGTTAAGCCAACTCATAACAGATTAATAGTTAGAGAAAACCAATTCAAAAGAAAAAAGACAAGCCCTAAAAAAGCTAATGTAAGTGCTTTAACTACCACACATATTGAAACTTAGCGATGGTGATAGCATCAATTTAGTAGTTGCTCAAAAGTGTCAAGCATGCAATGTGTAAGAAGTGAAAGGTCGCCATTCCTACTGACTCACCTATTTTTCTCAACGGAGTCTATTCTTAACCAGAGGTTAGTCGTATTGAGCAGTCAAAAGGGATACTCCCAGTATCAACGTATCTGTGGATCAAAGCCACTTTCATATTAAGCTAAATCACACACTATAGCGAATCCTCATTTAAAAAGTAATCAAAGAGGCCTATAATGACTCACTTGTCCAAAGCTGTACTTCAAGAAAAGGTGTGTGGCCTCTCCTTGCTGTCTTCTCAGTAGCGGTCGTTCAAAATAGATCCTAATGGAAATAATGGGGACAGTATATGTATGTCTCTTTCTATAGATTCTTTCTATGTTATACTTCCACTGTACCCATCCAATAAGTAACTTGTGCATGTTCGTCACGGAATACGTACAGAGGCATCAACGTCTTTAAGACATGAAATAACATATAAAAGTAATACACCGAGTCATATAAAGAGGGGGGATAAGAAAAAGCATAAGTGTCCCACAATATTGTCATTCTTCTGTGATAATCCGGCAATTCCAGTCGTCCCGCTAAGTGCCCCTGGGCCCGATTCACAGAATGAACTTAAGACTCAATCCTAAACTTAGTACTATTTTGGTATTCACAGAATGCACTTACTACTTTTGGCATTCACAGAATTAACTTACTACTTTTGGTATTCACAGAAGTTAGGATTTTGTCTTAAGTTTGTCTTAAGACAAACGTAAGACAGACTTAAGACAGACTTAAGACAAACTTAAGACAGACTTAAGACAGACTTAAGACCTACTTAAGACAGACTTAAGACAAAATCCTAACTTAAGTCTGTCTTAAGTCTGTCTTAAGTTTGTCTTAAGACAAACTTAAGACAAAATCCTAACTTCTGTGAATACCAAAAGTAGTAAGTTTATTCTGCGAATACCAAAAGTAGTAAGTGCATTCTGTGAATGCCAAAAGTAGTAAGTGCATTCTGTGAATTCCAAAATAGTACTAAGTTTAGGATTGAGTCTTAAGTTCATTCTGTGAATCGGGCCCAATATTTCAAAAAGTATTGCCCCATAATATCACTCGGGCATCATACGTAAGAACTGTTATTGTCTCTAAGAGTCTATTCTGTTCTGAGTTAATACTAAGCGCTTACCGATCATAACCGTATAATCCGCACGTATGATGAAAACCGCTGTGTAGCACCCGCGCCATCTTATCTATTGTCTTTTATAGTGGTTGTCCATCACCACTTAGAAAGAGGACTTACGATTCACCTAGTGGATGGAGGCCATATTGAAACGAGTTAATATCAAATATACGTAACAAAACATGTTCTCTTTATAGTTTTAAATGTCTCTCATCCCGTTCGAAAATCTAATAATTTTGTCACAAGACGTAGTGAATGGCATTCTAAAAAATAAGGAGAGGTGAAAGATCAAGAAAAAGAAAGCAACACAAGATTCGATATATCTAAAATACAATTTTTTTTTACAAAGTAAGTGTTGTGTACCATTTAGATTTGGTTCACACAATGTTTTCCATATCACATCACAAATTAAATAAATACAAAATATACATTTGTCACTTAAAACCATTTCATGTCACTTATTCAAAATTTAGAGTGCAGTGACACTCCATATGGGTACATTATCTTGATTAAGTGCATATGATGATAGCATTTCGTTACATGTAGATATAAGACAGAACTAAACTCATACCAGGAGGGTGTTACCACAGACATTTACATTCTCATTAAAAGAAATCAAGTTAGTTATGACCTTCTCGTGCCATCTTTAGTAGCATAGGCTGTAAGTGGAAAGTGAAGGGCAAGATCTAAATGTTATGTAATGAGTAAAAAAACCAATGTAAAATATAAAGGGCAAATAATCCAAAGCAGAATATTAATGTGTACCAAAGGACTTATAAGCTTCAACTGTACATACAACATACATGTAGTGGACGACATCAAAGAGAAACCTAACAGTCTGCACACAAATCAATGGAAAGTCATAATTTTCTTAAATTTTATCCATATTCTATACATACATATAACTAGTGGTGAACATATTTCTCACAAGTTGAACACCTGTCCTAGGGGACAAACCCATATATCAGATGTAGGCCTACACCCAATAATTCTTTCATACATCAATACAAATGTGATCAGTCCATGAGTAAGACATACTTTACAAAACAGGGGTCCATATATTAGGAGATCAATTCCCTAAGAAATATTGAAGCTCGTTATCAATATTAAGGCCCCTATCGACTGCATGTATTTGCATGATCCAACGTGCCTTCTTCTGTCTCAATGTAAGTTCCCGGTTGCCACCTCTGGCATCTGGTAAGACAGTTTCAATTCCATGGAAAGAGGAGGTTAAATGTGTTCCCTGTGATTCACACTCTGACGCATGCACCGCTATAGGGTATCTCATATCCCTGTTCTTCAGAGCCCTGAAGTGTTCAGCAATGTGTTCTTTTAGTTTCCTGATAGTACTCCCTCTGTAGACCATGTTACATTTGCAAATCACTGCATACGCCATATAGGTGGTATTACAGTCGATATGTGTTTTCATTTGGAAGATTCTTGAGCCATTGTAGCTAAAATAATTTAAACTATGTTGTGTAAGCCTGCACATGCTACAGTCACCACACTTAAAAGAGCCCTTATTAAGTGTGTGTAGCCAGGATGTTTTTTGTCTTTGCTCTCTTGGGAAACTGGGGCTGATCATGTTTCTAATTGTCATACATCTCCGATATGTTATCGATGGATGAATTTCTACATGTGGTCGTAGAATGGGATCCGAAGTGAGCATAAACCAATATCTCTTTAGAATATGGTATATCTTAACTGACCATGGATGGTAGTTCGTGATCATTCTGACCGGATTCTTACATCCCTTGCTGGTTCTTGTCTTGACCTGTAGAGTCACTTTTCTATCCAATTTCAGTGCTCTTTCCCTAGCTCTAGTCACCACTTCTGGTCCATATCCTCTTGACAAAAATCTGTTCTCTATATCTTCCACGCAGTCTGAATCCTCACTACAATTAAGCCGTGCTCTGTAAAATTCTCCAAAGGGTATAGCATTAACTTGTGATCGAGGGTGAGCACTATTCGAATGGAGTATAGAATTACAAGATGTACTTTTCCTAAAGACTTTACTACATAGTCTACCATGATCAAAATATAACTCTAGATCCAAAAATACGATCCTCTCATAACTATGAATAATCGTGAAAGACATGTTGTAGGCATTATTGTTCATATATGTAAAGAAACTTGGCAACTCCACCTCCCCACCTGTCCAAATAAACAAAAGATCGTCAATGTATCTTCCGTAGTAGTGAATAAATTGGTGCCAGTGTGCTCCACCAGGGCCCCTGATATGCTTCGCCTCCAGCCACCCCACCTAGACCACTCATGGACCGACTCACCCCCGGTAGACCCATTGTATCAGGGATAGGTGGCCGGACAGAAAGATTAGCTTAATTCGTAGACGTCTTTATACAACCTTGTGTGACGAATTTACCATCTAATATAAAGGACACAAAGCATGTCTTGAACATTCTTAATGATTTTACATGGGAACCTGAAATGATGCTTGTTACGATGGACGTAGTTTCACTGTACACAAATATTAGTCACGAACATGGTCTTAATGCCTTGAGATATTATTTATACAAGAGGCCTGTTGAATTGCTTGAACACACGGAAATGCTGTTGACGATGTCCAAGTTGATTCTAGAACATAATGTGTTTTTGTTTAACGGACAATGGTATAAACAAACGTGTGGGACTGCCATGGGTTCCAGATTTGCTCCGTCCTTCGCCTGCCTCTTCATGGAGTGGCTGGAGGCGAAGCATATCTGGGGCCCTCGTGGAGCACACTGGCACCAATTTATTCACTACTACGGTAGATACATTGACGATCTTTTGTTTATATGGACAGGTGGGAGGTGGAGTTGCTAAGTTTCTTTACATATATGAACAATAATGTCTATAACATGTCTTTCACGATTAATCATAGTTATAAGAGGATCGTATTTTTGGATCTAAAGTTATATGTTGATCATGGTAGACTATGTAGTAAAGTCTTTAGCAAAAGTACATCTTGTAATTCTATTCTCCATTCGAATAGTGCTCACCCTAGATCACAAGTTAATGCTATACCCTTTGGAGAATTTTACAGAGCACGGCGTAATTGTAGGGAGGATTCAGACTTCAAGCCTTGCGTGGAAGATATAGAGAACAGATTTTTGTCAAGAGGATATGGACCAGAAGTGGTGACCAGAGCTAGGGAAAGAGCACTGAAATTGGATAGAAAAGTGACTCTACAGGTCAAGACAAGAACCAGCAAGGGATGTAAGGATCCGGTCAGAATGATCACGAACTACCATCCATGGTCAGCAGAGATATACCATATTCTAAAGAGATTTTGGTTTATGCTCACTTGGATCCCATGCTACGACCACATGTAGAAAGTCATCTATAGATAACATATCGGAGAGGTATGATCATTAGAAACATGATCAGCCCCAGTTACCCAAGAGAGCAGAGACATAAACCATCCTGGCTACACACACTTAATAAGGGCTCTTTTAAGTGTGGTGACTGTAGCATGTGCAGGCTTACACAACATGGTTTACAGAATTTCAGCTACAATGGCTCAAGAAACTTCCAAATAAAAACACATATAGACTGTAATACCACCTATGTGGTGTATGCGGTGATTTGCAAATGTAACAAGGTCTACATAGGGAGTACTATCAGGAAACTAAAAGAACGCTTTGCTGGACACTGCAGGGCTCTGAAGAACAGGGATATAAGATACCCTATAGCGGTACATGCGTCAGAGTGTGAATCACAGGGAACACATTTAACCTTCTCTTTCCATGGAATTGAAACTGTCTTACCAGATGCCAGAGGTGGCAACCGGGAACTTAAATTGAGACAGAAGGAGGCACGTTGGATCATGAAAATACATGCAGTCGATAGGGGCCTTAATATTGATAACGAGCTTCAATATTTCTTAGGGAATTGATCTCCCAATATATGGACCCCTGTCCTGGAAAGTATGTCTTACTCATGGACTGATCATATTTGTATTGATGGATGAAAGAATTATTGGGTGTAGGCCTACATCTTATATATGGGTTTGTCCCCTAGGACAGGTGTTCAACTTCTGAGAATTATGTTCACCACTAGTTATATGTATATATAGAATAAGGATCAAATTTAAGAAAATTATGACTTTCCATTGATTTGTGTGCAGACTGTTGGGTTTCTCTTTGATGTCGTCCACTACATGTATGTTGTATGTACAGTTGAAGCTTATAAGTCCTTTGGTACACATTAATATTCTGCTTTGGATTATTTGCCCTTTAAATTATACATTGGTTTTTTGACTCATTACATAACATTTAGATCTTGCCCTTCACCTTCCACTTAAAGCCTATGCTACTAAAAATGGCACGAGAAGGTCATAACTAACTTGATTTCTTTTAATGAGAATGTAAATGTCTGTGGTTACACCCTCCTGGTATGAGTTTCGTTTTGTCTTATATCTACATGTAATGAAATGCTATCATCATATGCACTTAATCAAGATACTGTACCCATATGGAGCGTCACTGCACTCTAAATTTTGAATAAGTGCCATGAAATGGTTTTCAGTGACAAATGTATTTTTTGTATTTATTTAATTCCTGATGTGATATGGAAAACATTGTGTGAACCAAATCTAAATGGTACACAACACTTACTTCGAGAGAAAAATTGTATTTTAGATATATCGAATCTTGTGTTGCTTTCTTTTTCTTGATCTTTCACCTCGCATTACTCTTTAGAATGCCATTCACTAAGTCTTTTGACAGAATCATTAGATTTGCGACGGGATGAGAGACATTTAAAACTATAATGGGAACATGTTTGTTTACGCGTATTTGATATTAACCCGTTTCAATATGGCGACCGTCCTCTAGGTGAATCGTAAGTCCTCTTTCTAAGTGGTGAAGGACAACCACTATAAAAGACAATAGATAAGATGGCGCGGGTGCTACCCGCTGGTTTTCATCATACGTGTGGATTATACTGTTATGATCGGTAAGCGCTTAGTATTACCTCAGAACAGAATAGACTCTTAGAGACAATAACGGTTGTTACGTATGATGCCTGAGTGATATTATGGGGCAATACTTTTTGAAATATTGACACTTTGCGGGACGACAGGAATTGCCGGATTATCACAGAAGAATGACGATATTGTGGGGCACTTATGCTTTTTCTTATCCCCCCTCTTTATATGACTCAGTGTACTACTTTGATATGTGATTTCACGTCTTAAAGACTTTAATGCCTCTGTACGTATTCCATGACGAACATGCACAAGTTACTTATTGGATGGGTACAGTGGAAGTATAACATAGAAAGAAACTATAGAAAGCGACATACATATACTGTCCCCATTATTTCCATTAGGATCTATTTTGAACGACCGCTACTGAGAAGACAGCTAGGAGAGGCCACAAACCTTTTCTTGAAGTACAGCTTTGGACAAGTGAGTCATTATAGGCCTCTTTGATTACTTTTGAAATGAGGATTCGCTATAGTGTGTGATTTAGCTTAATATGAATGTGGCTTTGATCCACAGATACGTTGATACTGGGAGTATCCCTTTTGACTGCTCAATACGACTAACCTCGGGTTAAGAATAGACTCTGTTGAGAAAAATAGGTGAGTCAGTAGGAATGGCGACCTTTCTCTTATTTCACATTGCATGCTTGACACTTTTGAGCAACTATTAAATTGATGCTATCACCATCGCTAAGTTTCAATATGTTTGGTAGTGAAAGCACTTACATTATCTTTTTTCGTGCTTGTCTTTTTTGTTTTAAATTGATTTTCTCTAACTATCAATCTCTTATGAGTTGGCTTAACTTTTAAGATGCCCTTAACGGTAGATAAGTAAAAGATTTTTTTGTGGCGTTTCTCTTTCCTCACACACGAACTAGACACTTTTGCTTGGAATCTGCTTCACCTTATTTTTCATCTGTCATTGGTGATTTAGGGACATTTCTGGTGGCTTGTTTCCTCAAGTGTTGGAATCACACAGGTTTTGAGTTTGGATTTGGTAAATTGACTTTTAAAATGTCAATATTTAAGCTTTTGTTTAGGTTTTGTGTATTGACTGTGTGTATTGTAACATTCTAGCCCTGACGAAGTCTGCGGTTGACACCAAGAAAGACGAAACGTGTGTTGGCTAGGATCGTGTTTGGAGAAAAGCATTGAAGAATAAATGAAGGACAAAAGAAGACAATCTCATCTGTGATTTATTAAGGAAATTAATTATTGTGGAATTAAGCTCAGGATATATCTGTGTATTGGTCTTTATAGTAGAGGGTTTATGCATACTATTTAGTTGATGGTGGATGGCCTTCACCTTATCCTTAGAGCTTTTGAGATTGTCATTTACTTTCTTGTGTGCAACTCGGCGCAATTGTCACCCAGCCATCTGTTCGGTAGAGTCAAAGTGTATGTTGTTCCCAGGCCTCTGTGAATAATAAGGTCTTAAGCTTCTTCCTGAATGGGAGAAGAGCAGTTTCCTTGTGCAGGGTTTCTATTAGCTTGTTTCATAGATGGGGGGTCAGAACAGAGAAAGCTTGCCCACCCCTGGTACTTTTGTTGAACCACGAACAGGAAAATAGGCCTGCCTCGGACGACCAGAGGGTCATCCTTGCACCTAGCTCCCAAGGCGCTCCTTGATGTATTCTGGGGCCTGTCCATGAAGAGCTTTGTGAGTGATGCAGTGGCCCTTAAAACTGGCTGTAAAGGTGCGGCATGTGAGCATCTAGGGAGCTTGAAAATCAACCTTGCTGCATTGTTCATTATTACTTGCAGCTTGCCAAACAGCTTCTCTGGTAGTCCAATATACAGGGCGTTGTCATAGTGCAGCCGACACACAATCATTGCCAACACCAACATCCGCAGGGTTGGAACTGATAGGAGAGGTGCCATTTTCCTCAGATGCCTCATCAGGACTACCCAGATCCCAACCACAGTGGATACGTGGTTAGATAGGGTGAGCTTGGCATCTATTTTGATGTCTAAGCTCTTTACGCCAGCTTAAACTTGACTGTAAACGCGCAGAAAGGGCGTGGAGGAAACAGTACTTAGACTCGGAGAAAACTGTATTCAGGACCGCTATACAAAAATACAAGGCTCAGATCAAGATGGCTAAAGCGACCTATCTTGAATCTACCTTGAATCAGGCCCCAAACAAGGCACAGGCCCTCTTTAAAATCGTCAGGGACCTTGCCCACCCTACGTGTGTGGCCAGCGCCGTCCCCTCATCGCAAGCTCTTTGTGACTCACTTGCTGATGCCTTCGAGGAGAAAATCTGTAAAATCCTGGAGGGTTTGCAGGACCCAGTTAATTCCACCACTGGTTTGGGAGCTCCAGAGGAGTTGGCAGTCGACCCCTGCAGAGGGTTTCTCACCTCTGTTTTGAAGCTCCGGCCACGCCTTCCAGTCGACCCCGACCAGAGGACCAGGCCCTCAGTCTGGGAGCTCCGGCGATTGAGGCCAGTCGACCCCAGCTGAGTAGCTTCCCCCCTCCCTCTTTGGATCCGGCCCTCAGTCTGGGAGCTCCGGCGATTGAGGCCAGTCGACCCCAGCTGAGTAGCTTTCCCCCTCCCTCCTTGGATCCGGCCCTCAGCTTGGGAGCTCCGGCGATTGAGGCCAGTCGACCCCAGCTGAGTAGCTTTCCCCTTCCCTCCTTGGAGGAGTTTGGCAGCCTAGCCCTTACGATTTCATCCGGCTCGCCTCTTGATCCTCTTCCTCCAAAACTCTGGAAGGTGTTTCAGGAGGATCTTTTCCAGCCCTTGCACTCCATCTGTTGCCAGTCGTTTGAAACAGGGACGGTACCGGGCTGCTGGAAGAAGGCAGTGGTATCTCCGCTCTTAAAAAAACCTACGCTTGACCCTGTTTGCCTTTCCAACTACCGGCCAATCTCCCTGCTTCCTTTTCCAGTCAAAATCATGGAAAAATTGGTTACCCGCACTCTGTCCGGCTTCTTAGAAGGGAACACCTGGCTGGACGAGACGCAATTCGGTTTTCGCCCAGCTCATGGGACGGAATCCGCGTTGGTGACCGTGTTAGACAATCTGCGGGCGCAAGTCGACAGTGGTCGGGCAGCCTTTTTGGTGCTGCTCGACATGTCGGCCGCGTTCGACACGGTCAGCCATCCTACCTTGATTTCGAGGCTGGAAGAGTGCGGGGTCAAAGATAAGGCCAGGGACTGGTTAATCTCCTATCTGGACAACCGTCAGCAACGGGTTTCGCTCCCTCCCTTCAGTTCAGAGGAGCGGAGAGTAGGACAAGGAGTACCTCAGGGCTCAGCCATCAGCCCTATACTCTTTAATATCTACCTCCGCCTTCTAGTCCAGCTCATTAAATCATTTGGGATCTCCGCATTTAATTATGCGGATGATACCCAGCTGGTCTTTTCACTGGAGGGACAGGACGCAGTCCCATTGGAGACCTTCCACCGGTGCATGCAGGCTACAGCGGAATGGCTCCGTTTGAACTCGTTACAGTTCAATGGAACCAAGACAGAGGTCCTGTACTGCTCCAACGACCGAGTTCCCCGAGATCTCTCAGACGATTTTTGGCCCCCGTCATTTTCAGAGACGGTGTCAGCCGCACAATCGGCACGTAACCTGGGTGTCATTTTTGGGCCCAACCTGCAGCTGGATCTGCACGTAAATAAGACCACCTCAACGTGCATGATGTTGATCCGCATGCTGCGCAAGGTTTTATCCCTCCTCCCTGAGCAAGCCAGACCCGAAGTAGTGCGAAGTACCATCCTAAGTCGACTCGACTATTGTAACGCACTACTTCTGGAGGCCCCGGTAACACTTCTGGGCAAGCTCCAAAGGGTGCAAAATATGGCTGCCAAACTCGCCCTCTCCCGCCCCTACCACAGCTCTTCCACGGCAGCGTTACAGGAACTCCACTGGCTGCCGGTCCATCTACGCGTTCGCTACAAAGCAGCGTGCATTGTGTTCAGGGCTATCCATGGCCTGGGCCCAATCCCTTTGCGGAGAATGTTTGCCTGGTACCTTCCATCCCGAGCTTTACGTTCCTCTTCATCCAGGCTACTAGTAGTTCCGCGCTTCCAGAGAGTGAGGATGGGTGGCCGATCGTTCAGAGTAGCGGCGGCCAAACTCTGGAACTCCCTGACAATATCCCTGAGAAGTCTTGAGGATCTCTCAGCCTTCAGAAAGGCGCTGAAAACCCACCTCTTCCCTAGGACAGGCTAAGTTGCTGAATTTGCTGGATCATGGGTCAAAGCGCCAGGATGCCCTTGGTGGTGACAGGTTTGCGCTATATAAGTATACCACAATACCAATACAATTTACAACTGACACTGGTGTGGGTGTGGCACCTAACTCTTGTGGCCAGAAGAGGCCAGTCCAGGGGCTACTTTCTGTGGTAATAGCTAGAACCTCTGTTTTGTCAGGATTAACTTTGAGCGAGTTGGCCGTAATCTAGTTGACTGTGTATGTGAGAATACTTTGTACACACGAATGGGCTTCAGAGGAACTGTTGATTTGGGTAGATGTTTTATACACCTAAACATCTACCCTCAGACCCTGCAATTTTAAGTTATCTGTCTTCTGTTTCTAAGTCTGCTTCCTCTGAAGCTGACTTCTCATGTTTGGAGACTGACATTACTCAAACAGAACTTCAGCATGCATTGCTTACCCTTAAAAAAGACATGGCCCTAGGGCCGGCTGGCTTTACGGCTGAATTTTATATACACTTTTCCAAATTGCTTCTCCTCAAACTTGGTTAATTCATTCTTTTTTTAATTCAGGTACTCTTCAGGCTTGTTTTTAGATGCCTTCATCTGCCTTATTAAGAACTCAAGGATCCACAGTTTTGTAAAAATTACTGACCCATCTCTTTAGTCAACTTGGATTACAAGAATTTCTCTAAAACAATAGCTTTCCGGCTAGAACTGCTTCGCCTGATCTTTTGGGAAATGAACAATCTGGTTTTGCCAAGGGCAGATATCTTTCAGAAAATACTTGTTTGTTTTTTATATTATTTCTAGGTCTACAAGTTTGCCTGATTCTTTAGCGCCCATTGTCATCTATGCCAAAAAGGCTTTTGATTGTGTCACTTGATCTTATTTATCTCACACTTTAGCCTGGTTTGGTTTTGGCCCAAAAATCATGTCTTTTAATTCTCTCCTTTACAGCTCTCCTAAATTAGCCATTTGTGTTAATGGTCTGACGTCTTCTTATTTCACCCGTCACAGAAGAGTTCACCAAGGCTCTCCCCCTTTCTTTTTATTGGGTTTGGACTGCACTACACTTGTACTGTGCTTGTGAAATCTATTGGATTTAATATAAATCTTAAAAGGGACTTACATCCTGCCTCCGTACTTTTCTTGCTTTTCATTGGTTCCTGGGCTTGCCACTTACTGATCCCCCATTTCTATTGGCCGTAGCATTTTTTCCTGCATTTACCGATGCTTGTTCCTCATTTGCTTCTCTTATCAGTTTCCCATCGCCGAAGTCTTGTTTCCATCCACGTTTCATGTTTGCTTTCTGTAGATTTTGTTTTTTTACAATCTTGCTCCTTCACCCCCACCTCCTCTCCAAGTGCAACAGCTTGATCTCCTGGGCCGCTCCTTCCAGAGATTTTTATCATCAACTTCGCAGGCCACTTTGTCTCTTTGTGTTCCTGTACAGTGTGTGCATTTAGCAGCACCTACTTGCCTAATAGGCCTCACACCACCCCACCGACATCAATGCTTTTAATTTTTCATTTTAAATGAGTATAATTTATGTGCCAGATCGAAGATTAAGTGGTTTGCCCAGATTCACAGGACTTTGAGCCAATGCTGCGTCTCGAACACGGATCCCCAGCTCCCGAGTTGGCAGCTCTGACTGCTGCGCCACGTCCTCTCACTCTGGGAATCCATGTTGGAGTCTCCCTTTGTTCGCCTCAAATGTGCTTCTCTTACATTACAGGACCTGAGCAGCCGTGAGCCTTTTATTAGCATGTCACCTTCTGTTTCTTTTTAGAGATTAGCTCAGCAGTGTTGCCTAATTTCTGCCTTCCTTAGGGAACATTATATGGAATGAAAGAAAACTCTGCCTCCTGCTAGGAACATCTGACTAGCGGGATATACATGAACATACATTAAGTCTGAACTGAATTTTTCTTAATGAACGCCTTCTACTGAAGAAGCAGGTTAATTAGAACAAGTACGTTTTCCTACATTTGCTCACGAGCTGCACTTTGCAAATCTTTTTGGTGAATACATCAGAACACGCTCCATGGGATCTCTGATCATATTGTTTTGCTGCTCTGCTACTGTTTTTATTAAGACGTTTGGCTTTTTAAATAGTTTTGTTTTTAAATTCACCTTGAGGGCCATGATTTAGGGTGTCTGTTGCGAAAACTGCGAGCTAAAATCTGAACCATTTATAGTGTACTCCATAAAATGCTTTGTCTCTTGCACCACCAAAGTCAACACATTCACAGCATTTGAGGCAATGCAGCTTTCTTAAATGTAAGTTAGCAGTCCCTCATTTAGCTTTGAACTCCCTATGAACTAGCTTACATTGCCCAACTCTGTTTACCCACCTCCATCTGATACTGCTGAGATAGTTGCGCTAAATATCACTTATACATTCCTGACACTCCTCGTCCCATAACGCCTTAAACGCTACTGGGTTGTACTACAGCAAAATGCCAACAAATTAATCAATCAAATCCAGAATTTGTAAAGCACGGCTAAGGGTCTTAAGGCACTGAATTATAGGCACAGGGAGAGTAAGTGATTTGCCCAGCATCACAGTATGTTGACACCAAGAATTGAACCCGGGGGCCCATTACGATCGCGGGCGGACAAAACGGTGCACGGGACCTACTGCCAGAGGTGCGGCGGTCCTGCTGTGCCCATTTGGATGGAGCCACCACCCTGGTGGTCTCATCCAGCACATTTAACATTGTGGCAGGCGGTGCTGTAAGCAGCACCCGTCACAAGGTTAAATGTGCATGAAGGGGGGGCTCCAAGTGCAGCCACCCACCCCCCACCCCGCAGGGCCCGCATCAGGCCCCCAAAGCAATTCCTGCCTGCCTGTCCATGGCGGCATCGCCGCAATGGAAAGGCCTTCTCGTCCAGACCTCCGGATATGGATGGTGGTGTCTTCCAGACACCGCCACCATATAAGGCCCAAGTTCCCCCCGGCAGGCAATCAGAACGATTGCCTGCCAGCGGAAATGCGGCGGGAGGTCTTTCCATCTACCGCTGTAACCCCCGCCATTGTAATATGGCGGGCAATGGCGGGGGCAAATGGAGGGCAGGCGAGGAATGATGTCAGGCGGATCGCCACAGCCGGTCGGGCGGTGGCGATCCGCCCAACAACATAATGGACCCCTTAGTTCCCACCAGCTCCAAAGAAGGCAGCTCAGGCCGTTATGCCACATCCTATTACCAGTTTGCTGATGTCAAAAGTTTTTTTTTTTAAATACTGTATTTTATGTGTTGTTTTAATTATTGTTGAAAGGATTGCATAGTTTCCAAGTCATGTTCTTTCTGTGTTTGCTATCATGACGCATTTCAACTTTGCCCTTTTGTCTCGCATTCGAAAACACCTCCATGCCTGAGCATCTTACTGGGAATTCAGGACAGCGATAAACTAGTTAATAACTACATACTGGTTTCGAACAGACTCATTAGAACACACAATTGCTTCGATCACTTTGAATGTTATATTAGTAAGTCGTTTTTTTAGAAAACATGAGCTATATCGATTAGTTGTCATCCTCAATAATACACCTACTTTGTTTTGTTTTTTTTCTCTGTCAAAGATCTCCGCTTGTTGTGTACCTCTTGCAGAACACAATCTTAGGCATTCTCTTGCACTCCTAAAATTCCCCACCTGAACATGCTTAGCAGATGGCACCTGCATTTATTTTACTCTGCCTCACTCAGCTTTGCAACAATCAGGTGGAGGTCAGGCTGTGTTGCTGAAATGCTCTTTGTAGTGGGTACCCACTGTGAGTAAGCTACTTTCTGTGCTGAAGCTTCTCCAGTATATGTAGTTCATGTATGGTGTAGCAAGGTCCGGATGTCTACAGCACCTTTTATTTTGCTTGCATCTTGTTATGTGCGCAGCGGATCAAGAGCCTGTTCTATTTTTTGTGAGTGTTTATTTAGTGTAGTAACGCGCTTGATGCACATGTGCCAAATTGAACTTGTGGCTGTTCATGCAGCTCAAGTTGGGCATGGAATGGCATACTGGCATCTGAGGTATGTAAGACACTTGCTTGAGCTCCCCAACAATTCTGACTCTTAGGACCATGCATATTAGTTTAGTAGTGTTAAACAAATCATTTTGTGTTTTGGTCTTTATAAATGGTCAGTAGTAATATTATTGTTCTAGGCTCTTGCCCCCAGAAAATACTGACAGAATTCCAGGGATCCTTTAAAGCATCAAAGGGGTATTTTCTTAAAGGGTGTTATTAGAATTTGTATTCAACACATTGACAGGGTTTTTGTTTGTAGATTGTAGTTAATCTTTCTGATGAGGGGGGTGGGGAGTTAAATGCCAGTTGAGCTAGGGCTTTACAAGGTGAAAACAAGAGTTAAAAAGATTCTTACTTAAGTATTATTTCTGAATCCGCTTTAATGCTCACTATAAAACAGGTCCTTGTCGACTACCCCCCGTGACTCCTCTGCCTGCTCCCCCCAAAGGCACAAACATAACTTGCAACAAAAAAACACTTATTATTATTAACAAAGGCAAAACCTAATACATTTCCCAATGCTTGTTAACTTAGCATTGGAACAAATTTTGTCCTGGATTCGTCAGAATACTAATTATACATGGTTTTAATAATGATTTACAAGTTAAATTGGCTGGATAGGCTGATTACATTTTGTTATTTATGTCTAAGCCTTACTCTTCACTCCCTGCTTTTGCATCAGAAGGTGCCATTACATGTCTCTTTTAAACACTACAAGAAAATGAATTCAATACTATCTACATTCCTTTGGAATAATAAAAAGCCTTGTTTGTTTTTAGTCAAGCTAAAGTGGCCTAAAGCTGAAGATGGAGTGAACTTTCCTGATTTCCTCAAAAATCTTTTCTATTAAGCAGTGGCGGCTGGTGGAATGAGAACCTGGTGCGGCTATTGAAGTAGGCATCAACGAACGGGAGCGAGCGAGCGAAGCGAGCGAGCCCGACGGCAATAAGGGGGGTGTGGGGGGGTTCTCTCCCCGCAAAGAAAATTTTTAAAAATTGGCATTTTTTGGTGCAATTTTCCGCACTATTTCTGTGATAAATGGACTGAAAAATCAGTTCTTCTAGCATTCATAAAAGAAAACTCATACATTATTTCAGAGAATTTCTGTGTTGCCAAGCAAGTTGACTTCTGAAGAGGGCCAGGGTACTAAGCCAGGTTGCACATCCACAAAGAAACACACTTGTAATTTTGTTCCTACCAAAAATGACGGCTGGCCATTTCCTTTTCTGCATCAGCTATTCAACGTTGATTGCCCAGTAATCATTATGACATATTAAATAGCTACATGTATAAGAAATATCAATTTGAAACAAACATTTAATTTTTAGGAAGTCAGCAAAAGCTTTGATTTTTGAGCAAGGCAATTTTGCAAAATAATTAAGTAAATATTGTATTTAAAATAGTTCATATAGCGCTCTGAAGCCCTTGGTATTTTAGAAAACCACTAAATAAAAATAAGTTAGGAAATGAGTGTAATATGCATTGCTTATAATATAAGAAATATCCATTAAAAATCTTTCATTTATTTAAGAAAGAACAAAAACGTTATTTGCATAAGCAGGCTAGGTACAAATGTTTTACTTTATTTTTAAATACTTTGCATGCCACTCTCAGGCACTTGTGGCAGTCAGTATAGTAAAAAATGGCTACATAAAAATAAAATATGAAAATAAATAAATGTATATTTTAAGAAATATCCCTTCAAAACCAATATGATATTTGTAAACACAAACAAAATTATTTTAAATAATACTATGAGGATCAAAGACAGCTGTCTTTTGTTGTCTCCCCCACTTCAAAGGCACATTTTGGTATTAGTACTGGACCTCGCTGTGACATCCCCAAATTGGTTCACTTTGGGGTCTGAAGAAGACTCTGCAACTATGAGGTACAACGCTGCTAGGAAGGACTGCCCCTTTGTCACTTGCTTTGCTGTACTGCCTATGCACTCTGCTCAGCTATGTTGGCCTGCTCCCTGCTACCTCTGCAATGAGGGACAACTGGGCCTCTATATCCTACAAGTTCCCAAGAACTTGTTAGCTTTCCTCCTGTTATGGAAGAATCAGGGCTATTTGTATGTTATTGGGCCACCAGACACACTCACATTGTCTAGCGCCTGCTGTGTTGGCGCTCGGTCACCTTTTGCTACTAGTCGTACTCGACACTGCTGTTTCTGAAGATACCGCAGCGGTGTAGACCTTTACCCTCAGTCAGCGCCGGGAGCACAGAGTGGCGTGAGCGCATTCTGGTTGCCTAGCAACACAATGATCTGAGCTCGCTCTCTCCAGGCTCTTTGGGCCGAAGATTCACAAGACTGCATCTACTGCGGCTGAACACCAGTCCTGCCTGCCTCTGTACCTCCTATCAACACGAGCTCCATGTGTGAGGCCCACCAACACAGCAGTATGGGGCCACAGACCTGCCTGTGCTCCAGCGGCCAAGCCAGAGCCCAACTCCTCTTCCTACCACGTGGACCCCGTGTGCGAGACCGCCGATAACAAGAGCAGTGACTCCAAGCCCCAGGTACTGTCCAGAAGGCTTGTGTGCAGGCTAACTTCAACCCCCCCTGCATTGAAAATCTTTTCAAGGTGGAGGAGGCCGGTGGGCTCATTTGAGGATTACTGTAATTCCCTTAAAGGTTCCTGAGCACTGTGATGAGCTATTAACGTTACTAGTACTGGCATAACTCTTGATAGACTATTGAATTGCTGTCCTTTAGGCCTGGTTTTAATTACATAAAGATGGTCTATTTTTCTAGAACTAGTGTGGAGTGTTTTGCTTTGTCTTTCACTGTTACTTTACTATGCGTTGCAGAAATACTTTACACATTGCCTCTTTGATAAGCCTCCTCTGCGCCAAGCTACCAGACGAGGAGCACAGGTAATGTTGCATCTGAATTAACCTGAGTGGTGGTGGGTACTGCTTGACTTAGGTGTATACCTTAGCCAAACAAAAACCCCATTTGTAACTGACACATTCAGCAGCGCCTGCTGCTGCACGTTGCCTGCTATCATTCCGAGCTCCAATGTGCAAGTGGAGGGGGGCAGCAGCTTATCAGATTTCACCTGGGCCCATAACAAAGGCCGAAGTTAAAGGGCCTTCAGGCCTCCTTCTGTTCCAAGGAGATATCTGGAGCCTCAAACCTAAAAGCAAATGCCTCGACCAATGGGAAACAGCTTCCCTCTTCCTGCTGGACCTCTCAGCCGCCTTCAACACCATTTCCCACCACACCCTCTGCACAAGATTCCACGATGCCAGCATCCGGAACAAAGCCCTGGATGGATCTGCTCCTTCCTCACCGGCCGAACACAGAGAGTACGACTTCCACCATTCAACTGAAAACCCACAGAGATCAGGTGCAAAGGGTCTCAAGGCTCCTCCCTGAGCCCCAAGCTCTTCAGGCCCCATTTGCAGCCATCGTCAAGAACCACAGACTCAACATTGTTTCCTACACCGATAACATCCAGCTGATTCTCTACCTCACAGAAGAACCCACAGCTGCCAAGAGCAACTTCCACAACAGGATAAATGCAGTCTCCACCAGGATGAAGGACAGCTGCCTCAAGCTTAACTAACTCAAACAAGACCTAAGTCCTCAACCTGGGATCCACCCCCAAGTGTTGCCACCCCCTCTGCCCTGGTTGACTCTTGGTGGCCCAGGCAGAGGCGGTCTGCAGCACTTGGACCCCCCCCACACGCCCACTGACTACGTGCGAAACCTTGGCAACCTCCTGGACTTCTCTCTCTCAATAAACCACCAAATCAATGTTGTTTATTCCTCCTATTTCCACATGCTCCATCTACTTCATGAAATCTTCCAGTGTGTCCCCAGTGAGTACAACAAAACTGTCACCCATGAGCTTGTCAGCACTCTATCCAGCACCACCCAGAAACTCCATAAGAAACTGCAGAACATCAAGAACACCTCCGCCACTGGACTGGGTAAGAGTGGTCTGCTTAATTCAGACACTCTGTTCATCACCACCCCCTTTTCTGAATCGTTTTTGGCCACTATAGGTGTGGCAGGGTATACTCAGACATGAGTCCCTTGCTCACTGCACCATCAGGATTCAAGCAAGCCGGGCCGACGACGGCTGAAATGCCAGAAACCAGTCCCCGGAAGCTTGTCTCCTTTCTGGTGAAGAATTGGCTTGGTAGTTTAGTCTGCCCTGTTCCCATGATGCACTGGGCCAGGGACAGACTGATTTGCATATAGCCAGGTTCTGAACTGGGATGGTGCAGTGAGCTAAATAACAGTGATGGATCAAGCCCTGATCTTTGGACTGGGTAAGAGTGGTCTGCTTAATTCAGACACTCTGTTCATCACCACCCCCTTTTCTGAATCGTTTTTGGCCACTATAGGTGTGGCAGGGTATACTCAGACATGAGTCCCTTGCTCACTGCACCATCAGGATTCAAGCAAGCCGGGCCAACGACGGCTGAAATGCAAGAAACCAGTCCCCGGAAGCTTTTCTCCTTTCTGGTGAAGAATTGGCTTGGTAGTTTAGTCTGCCCTGTTCCCATGATGCACTGGGCCAGGGACAGACTGATTTGCATATAGCCAGGTTCTGAGCTGGGATGGTGCAGTGAGCTAAATAACGGAGATGGATCAAGCCCTAATCTTTGGACTGGGTAAGAGTGGTCTGCTTAATTCAGACACTCTGTTCATCACCACCCCCTTTTCTGAATCACCCATGAGCTTGTCAGCACTCTATCCAGCACCACCCAGAAACTCCATAGGAAACTGCAGAACATCAAGAACACCTCCGCCAAACTCATCCTGAACATCCCACGCCGCAGCCACATCACCGGCCACCTGAGAAGGAAAATATCCAATACAACGCATGCCATTACAACGCATGCCAACACAACGCAAGTACCATTACATCGCAATGCTATTACAATGCATAGCATTACAATGTAAAGCATTATAATGCATATACTTTTACCACACATGCCTTTACATGAATTTCTTTGTATAGGCAAGCATGGTAAAAGCATATGTGTTTTACATGTAAGTATAAGGTAAGTATAGGGTTTAGGGTGGGTTTGGGTTTTGAGGTGTAGGGGTATAGGTTTGGGTTGCCAAGATTAATTTTAGGGTTCAGGATGGGTATATGTTTTGGGGTGCCAAGGTTCATTTTAGGATTCAGGGTGGGTTTGGATTTTAGGGTGCACAGGGTAATTTTAGGGCTCGGACAAATTTGGATTTTGTGGTGCCAAGGGTAATTTAAAGTTTTAGGGTTTGGGGTTGTAAGGGTAATTTTAGGGTTCAGGGTTGGTTTGGGTTTTGGGGTGGTAAGGGTAATTTTAGGGTTTAGGGGGTATGGGTATTAGGGTGGTAAGGGCAATTTTAGAATTTTAAGGAGGTAGGGCTATTGGCACTGGTACAAAGGGTAATTTGGGGGTTGCCTGGGGGTATTAATATATAAATATATATATATATATATATATATATATATATATATATATATACACACACACAAACAGAGACACACAATTACTTACCTTAACCACTTTTACCAAGTATATGCCTTTACCACGCATGTCTTTGCCTTGTAATGGCATGCGTGGTAAAGGCATATGCATGGTAAAAGTGTGCTTTGCAATGGTAATGCGTTGTAACAGCACTTGTGTTGTTACAACCGCGTTATAATGGCATTCTTTGTGTTGGCATGCGATATAACGTCATATATTCCCTGAGAGACCTTCACTTGCTATCTTTCAACAAAAGAATTACCTTAGCTCAAGCGCCTCACGCATGCCTACAAATCCCTCCACAACGCCAGACATACATAGCTCAACCACCACTTCTGCTTCTACACTCTCCCCTGACATCTCCACTCCGCCCAACTGGTGCAGGCCACCATCACACATCTGTAGACCAGTGCTGGAGAAAGATCCTTGTCTAAACTTCTGGAACGTCCTGCCTCTGCACCTCAGGCAATCACCATCACGTCCGCAATTAAGGAAGGACCTCAAGACTTGGCTCGTCAAATCAATCGCAGATCGCCTCCCCTCAACCCCCCACACACAGCGCCTTGAGACCCTATGGGTGAGTAGTCTTGCTTTAAATAGTAATTGATTTGAAGCAATGGAGCAGAAAGAAAGGCTTAAAGCTTATCACATCATAAGTCGCTTGCTTTTGAATTTGTATTTGCAAACATTTTAAATTTAAATACCACTATTTTGTTTCTATTTCTTTTTATAGTGCTACTCATCCACATGTAGGGTGTCAAAGCGCTTTAGATCACATGTACACATATATTGACAATAAATGAAGAGTGTAAATCAATGTACAGGTTGTGTAACAAAAGTAAGTGAGCGTTACAAGGTTGAAGAGTTGCATGCTGTTTATAGCTCACTGTGCTATATGGGAAGGATTAACATGTATGGACTGTACATAACCAAATGAGCTCTGTATTCAAAGCAGTAACCCACTTATCTAGTTTCATAAAATAAAAATCTGTCATCTGCATATTACATAGCATTTTGCATGAAGTGCACTGCATGAGACACATTAACCCTTGCAAGTTTATTTAAATGCACTCATGAGTCATGATACTAGACTAGAGTGTGCTATATGTTAAAATAATTACAAAGTAGTATATTTAAATAATGGAAATATTGAAAAAATAATTTAAAAGAACAATAATTAATACTTCACACTTAACCCAGTTATCAGGCAGCTTCTGTCTCAGCCGGTTGATGCTAGTTGCTGGCTGGCTGTGCTTCTCCTTTTCTTTTGTTGTCCAGCAGCTACTGGTTCAGAGTGAGCTGAAACAGTAAAGCTTTAACTTTCAGGATGAAAGTGAAAGCTCTACTCTGTGCAGCATGTGACCACGTCACAGGGTCATGAGTTAAGTCTCATGACTCTGTGACATAAATAAAATGCTTACAGCGTTTTTTTTTTAATAAAGTTAAAAGTTTATATACAATAATCATTCAGTGTAATGATTATTGTATTTTAAAAAATGACCTTTCCCAAATTAATTGTTTTTGAGAGAATGCTGGCGTAAGTTATGCATGACCCCACCCCCTCAAGTGGCGACTGATTAAAGGGTGGGGTGAGGGTGTACTCGTCATCATGCCCTTCATGTACACACCATAGACTTCAATGCAGCTTCGGGCTTACACTGTACCCGCCCGAGGCTGCTGTAAATTCATGAGGCTGCTTTACGTCATTTCTGGGCGGGCCCCAAAAGGGCCATTCTTTTTATTTCCGGGCTGGCACCTAATGCGCCCGGTGTTTACACTCCGGCAGTCTTAGACTTCAATTGTGACACATGCGCAAAAGCGCATGTGTTACAAATCACCCCACACGCTGCCTTCATTTCCTGCCTGGCCTGCCTGCTGCTGCAGTGACGCTCGCTCGAGAGCAGGCAGGCAGCAGGTTAGATGTCAGATGGCCCGGGGCTTTGATCGGCAGTGCGGTTCCGGTTAGGGATTTAAAATGGTAATAAGTAACATTGCTGTTGCTGTTAGCATTTTAAATCCCTTGCTTATTATGCCGGCCGAGTCGATAGGGAGGGCGGAGCCCCGCCGCCCTTGAAAGAAAACCGCCGCTGCTATTAAGACAGTCCTCCCATCCTGTCACCCAGGATCCTTGCAAACGTTTTGTAATCTGCATTCAGTAGCGAGATGGGTCTATAAGACCCACAGCTCGCTGGATTTTTCCCTGCTTTCAAGATCAATGAAACAGTGGCTTCTCCCCATGAATCTGCGAGTCTAGTACCCTCAGATAGTATCTCATTAAAGAGTACTGTCAAGGTCGCGTTTATTGCCTTCCCCAGTGATCTGTACAGTTCAGCTGGGAGCCCATCAGGCCCTGCAGCCTTCCCTCCCTTACAGGAAAATATAGCCTTCCTAACCTCTTGCTGGGATATGTCTAGCTCCAGATGTTCTCGCTGAAAAAAAGTGAAAAAAGCATCCATGATCTTTTCGTCTGTGGATAATGCAGTAGTCCTATCCTCACTATCAATTTGTTTTATCAAATTTTGCGTCCTATCAGACTTAACTTTCCACGCTAAAATTATGCTGGCCCCCTCTCTGTACTCAAAGTGGGCAAACTTACTGGCCTCCCACCTTCTTGTAATCCTTGTCTGGATAATAGTATCCAACTGTTCCTTTAGACTACCCAGTTTAGCAAGGTATTCTTGACGCTTCTCAGGGACAGTCGCTATATTCAAGCGCAGCTCTACTACCTTCATCTCGGTCTCCATATGAGCCACCTCCTCCCTGTAATGTCTGTTTTTATAACTCACCCTGCTCGTGACCATACCTCTCAAGAAAGCCATCAATGCATCACATACCACCGAAGTCTCTGCCGAACTGAGATTCATGCTCAGAAAACACTCTATTTCCTGAAACAAATACTTAATCTCGGATTCATCGAGACGTAAAGAACGATCGATTGTCCAAACCCTCAATTGTGCTTTTCCTGCCAAGACTAAATCCATCCACACCCTTGCATGATCTGACAAATGGGGAGTCAAATAACTAATGTACTTGACTTTACCCCTGAAGTTGTGGATGGCCAGAATGTAGTCAACTAGACTTTTGGCCATAGTTGCTGTTATAGAAAGAGACTCCTGGCTGGGAACCCGAACTGTCCCTCCAGATGTCACAAAGTCTGGTCTGCACCATCATCGTTTAAAGGTACGTCTGAGACCTGGACAAGACACATTAGCTCTACTAATGGGGGACTGGTCCAACTTGGGGTTAGAGATTATGTTAAAGTCCCCAGCCTTGATAAGTGGGTCTAGAAATTCCAAAAGATTTTAAAAAATGGTTTTCAGAGAGGAGGGGTCATCCTGGTTTGGACCATATTATCCCACCACAGTGAGCAAAAAACCGTGAATAGTCAATTTCACAATGACCCACCTGCCACTTTGGTCTAACTTAGAATCTAGGATGCAAGCGTTTTCTTGCCTTTTAATCAGAATAGCTACATCCCTGATATTAGCACTCTGATTAGAACTAATCAAATGTTCAACCCACTTAAAATTTAAAAAAAATTACAGACATCTCTTCTCCTAAAAGATGGGTTTCCTGAAGGATAATGACCTGCGCAGGAGAATCTTTTAAATACTGCAAAATTTGAGCCCTCCTGGTTTTCACATGCCGGCCATTAATGTTACAGGAGAAAAACTGGACATTACTCATGGAGGTTTAGACACTTGAACCATAAGTGGACTGAGTCTCCGAGAGAACCGATTCCAGACCAAACGTGACAAGGCCAAGCTAAAAGGTAAACAAGGATTTTTTTTGTTTTTTAACCCAATGCTCCCCACCCGTGTACCCCCCTTCACTCCAACCCCTCACCCCCACAACTCCTCCCTGGAGAACCCTTCCCCATTTGCCTGGACAAATGTATTCCAGATTCTGCCCACCAGGGAAACATACCCTGTCCCTTTATACTCAAGTACTAGACAAGGCGAAAAACTAGAACCCAGGGACCCGCCTCCAGTTTCCCTCAACTACGCTTCTCTGAGTGTAACCCTGTATGATTAAATAAGCCTGTGTTTTTTGCTCATCTCTCTAATGTCTAATATCACATATAGCTCAAAGCCTCTGATAAATTTGGACCCACCCTGGGAACCCTGGGGAACCTAATACAAGTGACATGTATAGAACTCAATAAATAATTATTTTGTAACTTTACTGAGACTATCTAAAAGCTCATACACCTCTTGCTCTGATTTGATGTTGTACATCTTAGTATTATACATGATTTTCAAGAGTGCAGGGAATTTAAGCTGGGCAACCGCACCATGCTTCTTAAAGTCGCCCCGCTTTCTGCCCAGCTCCCATTGCCTGTCCAGGGTGACTTGGGCCAAATCAGAGCAGAATTCATAAGAGAAATCTCTGGGTTTCAGAGGTTTCTGCTTCAAGGCACTGTTGAGGATTTTTTCCTTCAGGGAGAAAGTGAGAACATTTAGGAGAATCTTCCTGGGCTTTGTCTGATTAGGATGTTTCCTAAAGGGGTCCCTGTGGACCCTCTGTATATCTTTCTTCAAGTCCTCCTCGGATTCTTCAATCTGAACTGATTCTTTTATAAGTGTTACGATGAAGGACTTGAGAACTTCCCCCTCCCTTCCGGAACATTCAGAAAATACAAATTATTTTTCTGAGAATTGTTTTCTAACATCTCGAGCCTGTCTCGAACCACCACCTCTTCCCTCTTGAGCAATGTTATGTCTGCTTTAGCTGCTCCCAAGTCATCCCTACGTTCTCCCACCGAATTTTCCAAAACCACTGTCCTGGAATTTAGGATGCCAATTTTCTTCTCTAGCGACTCACAGAAGAGCCTGAACTCCCCTTGGTTTGTCTCACTGAATCCACTTTTGATGGTAGCCCGGGCCAAAATATTGCCTTCTATTACTTACGGCACTGAGGCACTGTGTGGGAGAGTCAGCAATCTGCTGGACAAAACAGTTGTTAAAGCATATAGAACATTGTTCAGCCTCCCGACCTACACTTCACCGGCACAAATTCGTCTGGAATTTGGCCTTATAAAGCAAACTTGGGCTAGCTACGGCGCTTTCATTAACTGCTGGCACAAGATTAGGACAGCAAACCCGAATACATTAAACTACCTCCTCTGGCAAGAGGTTCAACAGAGGCCGAAATCACCCGTAGGCCAATATCTTGAGGAGGCTCTGACGATCACAGGCCTGTCCCCCTTATGGGACACACACTGCCTCCATTCGGCGTTCAAAAAAACGGTGTGGAAGACGCTGAAGACACTCTCCTTGCTAGAGGATAAGGCGACCTTCTCGCTCAGAGCGCATGCCTGGATGACCTTGGCCACATATAAGCACTTAGCCCCACAACACTACTTTAATCTGGGATATTCAAAAATACTAAAACAAAAATTTTTAAAGTTCAGACTTGGAGTGTTACCAACCACGCAGCAGCTTCCACCTTGGAAAAGGGAGCAGGCTTTCACTCTTTGTAGTCTGTGCAACAAGGACTCGGGCGACATCATTCATACAATCTGCACCTGCACTGAGCTGTGTCAAGAAAGGAGACAGCTGCTAAAAACTTGCTTTAATCAAAGAGGTATCAGGACAAGGAGACAAGCTGTCCTGGCATGCTTTGATCCCTCATCACCACAACTGAACACTAGGTTAGTTAAATTTCTCGAAGCAGCTCGTTTAAAAATGCCAAACTGATTGTCACTTTGTAGTCCATTGCGCTATGGGGGAAATTTTACTAAGTGATTGGATAAATCTTACAGCGGATTACAACCTCTCACAGGCAGTAAAGACAAAAACATCTGGGACATTTAAATTGTATTGACATTGAAACGTCTTTTGAAGGTCATGTTGCGACGCTCATGAGGGAGCATTCACTTTTAAACATGGAACATTTTAATATGGTTGTATTAATTGTATGCATTGCAATGGTTTTAAGTAACTATGCAAATAAAGTTTTACCTTTACCTTGGTTTGTCTCAGAGACAGAGAAACCTTCCTGATATCTACTGAAAGGGAGGAAAGAAGAGCCTTAAGAGAAGCCACTGAGGACCCCCCGATTTCGCGTTCCTCAGAGACTTTGCCCACCTCTGTGCTGCCGTTATCCGCCATACTTTGACAGGCTAGGGATTCCCCTACCGGAGAAACACTACTTTTATCCAAAGCTGTAGTTGGAGCCAGTCCAGGAGTTACAGATAAAGTTGCAGGTAAAGTTAGTGTAGCAGGAAGGGGGCTACCAGCTGCCTCCATCCTCTCCAAAAAGGGCCTTAACTCCAACTGCCCTACAGAGCTCTTCCTGAGGGCCTCCCCCTGTTAGACCACAACCAACACCAGTAGTTGAACTTTAAAGTATGACCACAAAGAAGGAGTAATCCTTATTTTCAAATCCAAAGGTTTACTTTTAGCTCTGCCTGCTTTAATACTCCTGCCCTTGACCTCACAGCACTGAAAGGTTGAACAGCTACTATCAGCAACCGTGACTGGGGTGGTGCTTCTCTTCTACTGAATTGCACTGTTACTTATGACAAATATTCCATCCAGGGGCTGCTTGATGTTGTTTCAATCAGATTTCACCATTGCCGCCCCCTGCGCCGCCCCACTTTGTCTCTTGCCTCTCCTTACACCTTTCGTTGTAAGCGCTGTGTTATTAGCAAGGGCTGTGCTAGAAATTACCCCCCCACCTGGCTCCCCAGTACCTGCTCCAGTTGTTTTTGCTGCAACTGTGTGGAGAGTGAAACAAGCTTACTGCCCTCAATTGTCAGCGTTGCACTAGCAGAAGCTGCAGTGGGAGGGCCCCCCTCCTGGCCCCCCTGCACCTGTTCCTGTTCCAATTGTTGTTGCTGCGGCTGCAGGAGGAATGGCAAGAGCCTTCTACCCTCAAGAGGCAGATGCTCGCCCGACTGCTTCGAATTGGCAGCCCTCTAAAGTGTGGAAAAAAGTCGCCCTGTGCTGCCTCTGCCGGTATCGGCCCGTAGGAGCCCGTGTGCCGCTGCTCTGCGGCCCCTCTCCTGCTCCAGGGCAGCAACAGTCCAATGTGGCAAGTCGACGAGTGAGCCAATGCACATCCCCTCCAAAAAGAAAAATACACGCCCCCCCCCATAAGTAAATCCGCTGAAGGGAGACCGGTGCGGAAGAATGGGATCGCGGGTCTCAACCTCGCCTACGCATTAGGAGCGGGACGTAGGTGCCTCTGGAGGTAAGTGGAAGATCAAGTGGCGACCGCCATGTTCTTCCCCCCAGCTCACCTATGCAAGGATCCTGGCAGACGGGCTGGAAGCAGTGGCGGGAGATATGCGTCATCCCGATCAAAAGGGTTTTGTGAGAGGCAGGAATCTAGCTGACCTCACCTATGATTGTGTTGGTGCAACTGATTTGGCTACCACTTTTTCCCTTCCCCTCGTGGCAATGACATTAGATGCTACCAAGGCCTTTAATAGGGTCAAATGGGCATATCTCTCGGCAGTTATGGAAAAAGTCCACTTTGGTGAAAAATTCTGCCGAGTTATTCAGCTTATATATCGAGATCCTTCGGCGAAACTCTTGGTAAATGGCAAATTGACTAACCCTTTTAAGATCACCAGGGGTACAAGAACGGGTTGCCCCCTCTCCCTGCTCCTCTTTGATCTATCTATTCAGCCCTTTGCTCAGTGTTTAAGAGTGAAGCCTGGTATTCTACCATTCAAGTTTGGGGCTTGGGAGAGGAAGGTAGCTCTGTATGCTGACGACGTCCGATTCTTTCTTCTGATTTAGAGAGGTCTTTTCCTCAGGTCATCAGGTTGGCACAGGACTTTGAGCAGGTGTCTGGTTATGAGGTTAACATGGAAAAAAACAGAGATTATGTCTTGGAACCTACCGGAGTGCCCGTACCAGATCAAGTGTGACATAAGGTACTTGGGGATCAGGATTGTTCAGGACATAGATAAGATCTCAGGGACTAGCTTGGCAAATGTTTCTAGGGAATGCCAGAAATTAAAGAAATCATGGGTCCATGTCCCATTGACCATTCTGGGGAGGACCAACCTGAATAAGATGGTTATATTACCAAACATCACCTTTTTGTCAACACTATTCCTTTACATTTTGAAAAATTGGTGATAGATAAACTTCAACAAACAATCAATTCATTTGTTTGGGTGTATAGGGCCACAAGGATAGCCTGGAAGAAGCTGAGGCGTAGGAGGGAGAAGGGGGGGGGACTTACATTCCCCGACTTGCAGTACTACACATGGGCGTTTTAGTTGTCACACTCGAGAATGTTGCTGAAAACTCCAGACCATACAGGGGTGGGGGCCATTTTCTCCGCTATGCTAAAGGCTGTTGGTCTGTCGCAGGAGGGATTCCTTTTTAACTATGGAGAACAGAAGTTCTTTAAAAAGATCAGGTTGAAAGATCTGCTGGGGATAGCTCGAGTATGGGCTAGAATCAAACAGTGTACTGGTCTTAACTACTTTTCAAGTCGGGCCCCCCTCTGGGATTCTCCAGGGACAAGATTGCCTGAAAGACAAACTGGCAACACTACTTAGAACAGTGCGATTAAAGGTGTTGGTTGATCTGGTGCCTGACGACTCACTTACATCATGGTTGTCACTCCACAATAGGTTGGAATAGGGCATGTCCAGGTTCAAATATTTATAGCTACAGAGTTGGGCCCAGAACTTTAAAAAAACCCATAGGCATAGGAAATACCCTTGAGGAGCAGCTAGAGGTAAGACCGGCGGAAAAATAGAGGATTCTTTCATTTATTGGTTCATAGAGGAAGCTATTGATGGAGATTTTAAATTACTTGAAGAACTGTGGGGTCCTCCATGTTAGATGAACAGTGGGAAGACCTGTGGCAAACTTCCTTTAACACCCTGTTTGTGGCGGTAAAACCAGCTTGGCTCAGGAGGAACCATTTGTTCACTACCCATAGGGCCTATTTATCTCCGTTAAGACTGTCTAAAATATTGAAGGACCCCCAGTCAGCTGTAATAAATGTGATTTAGAAAGTGCCTCTGATATCTACATGTTTGAAGAATGCCCAGCGATAATAGAATGTTGGGAAAAAGTAGGGGCAACTATTACTGATATTTTGGGATTCTCAGTCCAAATCACTCTTGCCCTGATAATGTTTGTCATATCTAGCGAGTAACAGGCTCTGTTAGGCGGTTCCTTTTCCATGCAATCTTGCTGGCTAGGAGGGAAATCTGCAAGAGATGGGTAGAAGTCATACCCCCTACACATTCGGAGCGGCTGTCCTCTTAATTCAAAACATCTAGGACAGATTTGGCTAGATTGCAGAGTAGTAAAAATAAAGCACTATGAGATTGTTTATTAAGCTGGTCTAAGCTTTAGTTTTTGGGGACTATAATTTAGGCATTTGAATTGTCACGTTTAAAATAATTTGGATTAGGCCTCTCTGACTGTGTTGCCACCCCCCCCCCCCCCCCCCACTTCCACCCCACCCCTAGTTCCATCTCTTTGCAGGCCAACATTAACAGTAATCGGCTACATCTAAACCGGAGGAGAGTGTGACGCCCCCTTTCCAACATGGGGTCAGTGACATTTTTAGGACTGTTGTATACCGGTAGGCGGGGTGTATTCTCCTGGTCCCCTTTCGATAGCCTAAGTCTCCTCAAAACCGAGTAACGGTAACGACTCCCTATTCTGTGAACTGGGGTCTGAGGCAAATGAGGATTAGCAACAAAAAAAAAGACAGTCCTCCCATTGGATTGCACCCTCCTTGTTATACACTCCGTTATTGGTTGATTTTGAACAGGTTTTTTATCCCCTTATTCTTGTTCATAATTCCTGACTTTCATGCGTAAACCTCAAAAAATATCTACTCCTATTATCAATAATACCTGCAAATTATTAACTTCTGTCATTTCCTATTCTCCCACAGATCTACGCTTGTTTTTTAGGTCTCGCCTACGCAGCACGCATGCGCTGTGTAGGAAGGAGACCTTTAGCAATCGGCACAGCTTTGATGGCATTGCTTTGAATGGCAACGCGTGCACATTTGGCGATTCCCCTGTGGGAGCAAGCAGCGGTGCCATGTGTTGGCAATTATCGTGCCTTGCTGCTCGTTCCCGCAAGGGAATCCGGCTCAGGCCCCCACCTCTCTCCCTGCTGTCTCGCGAGGCGTGCGCTTGTGCTTGTTTGAGAAGTAACCGAAGACAAATGGAAAGGTTGCCCGTCCACCCTATTTAATACTAATTTTACTACTCTTCATTGGCAGTTTTTCCACTGGCAGTTTGTATTTCATTGCAGCAGGTAATTGGTCAGAGGTTAGCAGATACGAGAGGGTTCCACCCTTATCTCTGTTTAATGGGTCACTTTATTCCTTTCAGTATCTGGACCCCTGCTCGCTTAAAATATTCACAATAATTGTTCTGCAGTGCAAATGCGCAGAAATAATTTAGTCAGACAGACAGCGTTCTGATGTGACTCAAACATCCAGCCCGCCATTTCGAGTCCCTGTACACAACTAATGCAGGGAACAGAAAAAAATGGAAAAAGGAGGAACAGATCTAGGCTATTTTTCTAATAGGGGACTATAAATTCTCCTATTTTTGTGGCCTATGTCCACTGCTAAATTAGTCAAACATTCTGGACGTCATCACTAACACAAGGGGACATGATTACACATTTTATTTATTGCAATCAAAACAAAATATTTTCATCTCATTTCTTTTTTCTTTTTTTTCAAACAAACAAAGGACTTTTAAAGGCAACTTTATGCACTATACACAAATATACACACCTATGTACACACCTATTTACAATGAATACAAACAATAAAAAACATATACACTTTTGATAAAAAAAAGAAAAAAATGACAAAAAAACACTTTTTCACCCTAAAAAAACAATATTGCAGCAAAAGCTGAGTGCCCTCCTATTCAATCTAGGGGGTGCACTAGGAGGTAGTCGTACACCACTAGTTCAACGCACAAACTCACAGAACCTAGGGCCAGATGTGGGTTGCCCAATACCGGTCGGTAACGGCCGAAAATCGGTATTTTCTGCCGTTTCCGACCGGTAGAGAGGAAACGGGATGTAGGAGTCCGAAAACGGTCCGAATCGGTAAATTTACCGAATCAGTAAAGTTACCGAATCGGTAAATTACCGAATCGGTAAATATACCGAATCGGAAAAAATACCGAATTGGTAAGTTACCGAATCGGAAAATATACCGAATCGGTAAATTTACCGATTCGGTAAAATACCGAATCGCTAAATAAGAAGTTGTAAAAATGAAGAATGAGATGTAGGTAAGCACTGAAATACCGAATTTGCCTCAAATTCGGTATTTAAGAGTCGGTATTTACCATGGATTGGAATCAGGTTGTAACCAGGTGCAACCAATAAAAATGGACCCAAAATGCAATTCTTCTTGCACAATGGTGGCATTTTATGTCATTGCAAGACGGCTACGGCTACAGGAGGAAGGAGAGAGGGAATGGCAAAGAGAGGAGCAGGTGTACAGACAGAGGATCACCCTGTTCATGCTCACAGAGGCAGAGATACTCCAGAGGTACAGGTTGGACTCAGACCCCATCTTGGACCTCATCAGGGACCTCCAACCACTGTTGGAGCACACTACCCCAAGGGCACATGCTATTCCTCCCCACGTCTAGGTGCTGTGCAGCCTACACCTGCTTGCGTCTGGTAGCTACCAGAGTGTGGTTGCTGTGGTAGGTGGTGTAACTCAGAGCAGCCTGTCAAGGTTTTTCCACAAATTCCTTGACGCCATGTTACAGAGGATGGACCATTACATATCATTTCCTGCAACCCATGCTGAACTGGTCCAAACAAAATCTGACTTTTACCAGATGGCACGATTCCCAATATCATTGGCTGCATTGATGGCACGCACATTCCCATTTGTACCCCTGCTGCCACCGAATATATATACAGGAATAGGAAGTCTACGCACACCATCAATGTACAGGTGATCTGCAATGCAAAGTACCACATCACTGATCTTGTGGCAAAATTCCCTGGGAGTACCCACGACTCATACATATTTCAAAACAGCGGCATCTATGCACGGCTGACTGCAGGGAAATTTGGTGAAGGATACCTGCTAGGTAAGACACAGTGTGTGACACCCATAACGCCTATAGCTGCAAGAAGTACATGTATGTATGTGAGTGATGTATTCCCATATCATTTCAGGACACACCGCATATGCCCTCCGCTCCTTCATACTCAACCCCTACCTCAACCCCTCAACACCCAGCCAAAGCAGATATAACCGGGTCCACAAGAGCACAAGAAATGTTGTTGAGCGTACGTTTGGGATCTGGAAAAGCAGATTTAGGTCCTTGCACAAGAGTGGAGGTGCAAGGCAGTATACCCCTATCACCTGCTGTAAGATCATTGCTGCCTGTGCGATGTTGCACAACCTTGCTGTGAAGAAGGGAACTGAGGTGGAGTTGTCAGACTATGAGGATCATGACGACGACATTGCTGTGCCTGAAACACAACCTGCTGGAGTGTCAACACCAAGTGATGGCAGATACAGACGTGAGGAGATTACACGCAACTATTTCTGAGTAAGTAATGAGACTGAGACCTATGTTGAATGCACAAAATTATGTTTTAATCTAGTAACTATCCTGCTACGGTAATGAACAAAAGTGCACCAGTGAGCATTTCACTGCAATGCTCACAGTGATTAAACACACACAGACAGGTGTAGAATGCAACCACCGTAGTTGTAGATTGTCACTACGCAGGTTGAAATGGCACAAATGTGCAACGCTAACTTTCAAAATAACACTTCCTGTCCAATGGCAGTAACCCATGCTAATAACTGTTCATCTGCGGCCACGCTTTGCACTGCCAGGTGTATGTGGCTCACTCTGATCACTGGGCATTTGGCCTGTAACCTCCAGTCGCCTGCTGCTCCTCCTGGTCTCTACAACAGGGTGGCTTGCCGTGCTGCTCCTACTGGTTCTAGCTTCACTCTCCGGCACTTCAATAGCTGCAGTTTGTGCTGTTTGTGCATTGAGTAGAGCCTCTAGCGCACCGGTCATTCCTGCTAATGCCCCTCGTCAGCTGATCACTGTTTTGAGTCAGGACTTCCTGACTGGTCATGCTGCGCCTACATAGCAGGGATGTGGCTGTTGCCAGACGGTGAATGGCTTTCTCAGTTCTCACTGCACGCTGTTTCTCCCTGCGCCTTGATGTCATTTCTGAGTCCAGTTTAGTGCACAGTTGCTGCATGGTTTGGGTCATGTCGTGTATCCCCGTGGCCATGCTCTTGTTAACTTCCACCAGTTCCCTGATGCCCTGATCAATGTCCTGCATGTTAATGTTGAGGTTACGCATTTGTCTTTGACAGGACATGATGCCCTTCCCCTACATCCTCTGAATCCTGACCATGGATCCCTCCAGGCCTTGGAAGACACTGGACCCCTCCCCATGTGCACCTACACTCCTTCCTGGAACTGTGTGGCGTCTACTGGCAGTAGGTACAGGCTCTGCGCTGGGCTGCAGTGTGGCAGAGATGTCAGCTCCAGGCAAGTTCTGTGAATCTTGACTCACCATTTCACCAGCAGCTGTCTCCATTTCCACCAGTGGGGACACTACATGCCTCCTGCTACGTTGTGCTGCAGGTGTTTGGCTATCCTGTGATGCTGGCATTTCTGGCGAGGAGACCAATAGTGGTGACTGTGATGGTCTTGGGGATGCCTGCAGTTCTTCTGTGTTGTCAGGTGCTGGAGAAGGTGGCTGCCCACTCGGTACACCTGTGTCCTGTGATGCACTGGGACCTGGCTCATTACTGTCATCCCTCTTGGGTGCCGTGTCCTCTGTGTCCTGTGACTGCCTTCTTGAAGTGTGACCTGTGGACATACGAGCACATATCAGCTAGGTGCAAATGTCTCACTGCCACTGCAATTAAACTTTCGAAATTGCCCTTATTACATGCTGCCTGCCCTGGTCTGCAATCATTTGCCTAACTTGGTGGTGACTGTGCTGTATTACATGGTCTTTCATTAAATGACTTCATGTACCATGATGCATTGCTACTGCTTTGCACTAACACACTGGGACTGGGGCAATCAAGGGGGGAGGGATGAATGAGGGTGTGAGGGGGATTGCTGTGCATGCATCTTACCTTTTCTACTTGCAGCTTTCGCCGAGCTGTCCACTTCTCCCAGTCCATGGACGCTTTCTAGCTCCAAGGTTGTGGCCACCATCTCCTCCAGGTCAGTGAGGGGGGGTGCTGTGTTCTTTCCTCCACCTGTTTGTGAGGCCTGTTTGTGGTGGTCAGCAATTTTTGTTTGGTGAGGCTCCTTATATCATAGAACCTCTTCTTTAAGTGTTCAATTACTCTGGGGGTCACTCCCACTGCATTTACTTTTTCAAGTATTTCAAGCCAAATCTTCCTCTTAGCAGATTCAGGCACAGACAGGGACTGCCTTCCAAAAAGTCTGTGGTGCACCTTTACCACCTCCTCCACAAGAACCTGTAGCTCCATGCTACGGAATTTCAGCTTTCTTTTCCTTTCACTCTGCTCTGTATCCTTGCTGCTTGCCATTTGTAAGTTTTAAAAGTGCACAAACTCCGTCTGCTGCTGCTTCCACTCTCTCTGCTCCAACTGCCTCTCCAGAACCTTCTAATTAGTTGCAGCTGCCTGTGTAGTCACTTCCTGGTAGGAAGGGGGAGGGTGGTTGCACCTGATTGGCTGTTGTCTTCAGTTTCACTTTTGCTTGCTTTCCGATTCGGAAATTACCGATTCGGTATTTCTAATGCATTCCTATGGGCCTTTTTCCCTACATCTCATTTACCGATTTTTGAATACCGAATCGGTAACATTCGGTATTTAAGAATCGGTAAATGACATTTACCTACATCTGGCCCCTAAATCCTAAAGTGTGTCACATGGCATTAATTTCCAAAATTAATTCAAAACAAGGACTCCTCCATATGGAAAATGTTGACGCTGTCGCATTTCGGCCTTCCAGCAAGTCTGACCTCTTCAGGACAGGGCGACCAAGAACCTATAGATGCATGTAATATAATACATATATTTAAAAATCATGTTGTATACTCTGTGCCCCCTTTCCACCTCGATCCATATCCGGCACCAACCGTGCATCATAAGTAACATAAGTTCGTGATGCACCAGAAAAAAGAAAGAAAAGGAGGAAAAAAGGGGGCTTCCCATAGCCACACAGAAACAACTCCCAAGGAAACGTAAGAGCGACCAAATCACGAATTCTACATACACATAGTGAACAACCAACATCACCTGAAAGATGAAAGGAAATAAAGATAGTGATACTCTATACAAGGACCAATGCGTGCAAAAAACATGCACAATTATATCCTAGGTCATGCCACTTACTCCAAGAACTTAATTCGACAGCGGCAGGTAACCAGTTACTCACAGGACACCAACTACTTCTGAAAAACAACATGCACAAACCTGTAAGGATCTACACGGGCACCGGACTACCCCAACTGTTAATCATATATCACTAGGCTCCCCAACATCCAGTTTCACACCCTTTCCTACCTTATATGTAGCTGGCTTGTGTGTGCTCTCACTCACATCTAGCTCGGGTAGTCAATATCCCAGTGGTCACTAGGAAGAAATCGCAACCAAATTAATATATATTGCTAGCGTGACTACTTTACAACTAGCGCTAAACTAAAGTACTTCCCTATCCTGATAAAAAATAACGGCACTTCTTACCTCAATTCAACGTGTATCACTAATGTCCAATATCATGGGGCCGCCGTCATGGTCAGAACCTCACTGGCAAACAAACACAGTAACTTCCTCTATAGGGAGTCGTGTACGTCACGCCCCACGTGACCGGGACGTTCCGTCATCTCTCTGGAGGCATCTAGAGCGGACTACACTCGTGTTCGCACTGTCAGAGTTGCCACTAAAAAAATTAGTGTGATGAAAGGATATATACTCCAGAGATGGCCCTCTGTATTCAGGTCTACATAATTCTCCGGGAAAATAATTAGCGATCCAAGTCCGAAGTTTGGCAACATGGTAAAACCAAACCGTGCAAAAGTGTAGCAAAAATATATTTAAATAAAAAACCACACCACCAAATGAAAAAATAAATAAAAGGATTACTACACCCTCGTGCACCAAAAAAAAAAAGTGCATAAAGCAGTACTAAAAATACCCAAACCTCATATTCAAACAACGGCCAATTACATATGGCGCAGAAAACCTCACCTATATATTAGGCCACTGGTGACAAAGAAAATGGATTGGGGGAACATAGATGAGTCGTGGGCACAGAGGCAGACGAGAAATCTCAGAATTATTACAGACGTGTACATACATCACAATTAAATGTTACAAAACACATTATAAGTCCATAAATATACAAAAAACAGAATGTCAATCACAAATACACATACTAAATACATTATATATACAAAATATGTACAACATATATACAAAAGAACATCTTCCTTAGTGCAGGATTTATTACAAGTTCAGCATGAAATAACAAAATGACAAAAATGTCAAAAAATATCAAACAATGTCCCATCACATTAAATTAGGATTTTATTCATGCACAGATCTCGTCACGGTCATTCAAACCTCCTCTCGCAGTCTCATATTTCTCGATCATCCTGGCTTCTGATCTGTTAAGAGTCATTTGTACCATCATTTTACTCTGTGCTCTTACTACCATTAGGACAGACCAACTAATGTATTTTTCATTATGGCCTGTCTCGATCTAATGCTGTACCAAAGGGGCTCCCAAATTTCGGCATCTAATTCTTGATTGGTGCTAGACCACTCTCATTTTTACACTTTGAGTTGTTTGCCCAATGTATGTTTTGCCACACGGGCACGAGATGCGATGCACCACGTTTTTGGTGTTACAATTTGAGAACCTCAATTGTGTGTGCTCCCGATTATTGATTGTCACATGTTTGGTATTGGTGGTAAACGGATAGACCACACAGTCATTACATGTATGGTGTCCTACTACTGGAGGAAGGTTCAGTACACTTCTTAGGTTACCTTTTTCTGGTGAAATTCTGGTTGCCTTGACTAGATGTTGGTGAATATTTTTGGCCTTACGGAATGCAAATAATGGTTTAGGGATGTCAAACTGCTGTATTAGTCACCAGTTTCTCAGGATGATTTGCTTGATTTTATTAGCCTTAGGATTATAAGTAAGGACACAGGTCATCCTCTCCGTATTTTGTTTTTCCTTTGGCGTTAGAAGCGTCTCACAAGGTGTGAACCAAGCCCTTTTGAGTGCTGTTCTAACCAATTTCTTTGGGTATCCTCTGTTAACAAGTTTTATTAGTAGTTTTTCAGCGTTTTCAAAATAGTCTCTTTCAGGGTCCTGGGATGTCCACTATTAAAGTGAAGGAGGGTATTCCGATCCGTAGGTTTGGAGTACAGACTGACCTCTAGTTTCCCTTCTTTATGTACCACATTCAGATCCCAAAAATTTATTTTTTAATTACTATGAGTGATTGTAAATTTCAAATCAACGGATCGTACACAACTAAGGTACAATTATAAATGTGCTCGTTTTTATGCAAGGTTTTCTCCTTACACCTTCTTCAACCATGCTCCTGGTTGCTCAAGTTAAAAGAAGCCACTGGAGGATTGTCAGTTTGGAGGGCAGATGTGTCTTGGTTCCTCAGGCGTCCGTGGCTGTAAGTTAACTACCAGAATGTTGCCGCCATCTGTGTAACAAGACGGTGCAGCGCCGCTCCTGCCTGTTTCTATAAATAATACAGAGAAACATATGTCCTTTGTAGACACTGGGTGTGTGGTGAGTGGATGTGTCAGAGCAGGGCTGCCTGCCATGCTGCTGCGGGGTTGTAGAAACCAGCTACCTGGGATACTCTTGCAGCCCCCCAGCAGAAGCGTAAATAACTTGTATGCTGTCAGGGACTCGGCCAATGGGACCAACAGAAGCGTGCAGTGCACCCACACTTTCCCCAGGAAAGTAAAGAAGGACTGATGTTCGCTCCATCTTTCCAGCCACTTTTTTGTTTCTGGTCCCAACCCTTAGGCGTCACACAAATATGAAAGAATGGACCATTTAAAAACTACGCAATTAGCATGTTGTGAGGGTAAGGCGAAATATCCCTTACCAAAAATATCTAGGTACAAAAGTAACTGGAGTGGAATGTGCTGTGCACCTTTCTGTTTAGTTCACATTTTTTTGTAATTTAAACGTAATTGACTTAAATAAAACCTATATGAATCATATGAAAACAATAAGACCGTAATATGAAAAAGTTTAGCTGTCAGCAATAGGCAAGGATTGCTTCATGTTGGGGGTTAACTAAAATTCTCAGGACTGTAGATGGTACGACAAAAAAGGTACAAAATTCTTTATTGCGTGCAATAGTTAAAACTCATTCAAATTAGTCTATATTAAATTTACTCATGAATACAATTAGACAGGGTATGAAATCGTTAAAAGTACATATGACATTCCACTTCTGAGCAAAGTTAAAAATACTATAAACGAACCAGACATTCCAGATTAGCTGTTGTCGAAATCCACTCTCACTAGCTTACAGCATAAAGCTGGAAATCTATGCAAATTGTAGATTTTCTTGTATTTTTTACTACTCTATACTTATTTGCATTCTGTTGTGTATGATCTACACAACTGACAATATTTTTACAGATTGAGAATTTCTGCCACTACACCCACAGTATTTATATAGATTTTTCATACCGAATTTGAAAACCTACTTTTGATTTACGCTCAGGACCCGCAGGCTGCACTGATCCTAGCCACAGCATGTCCGGTCACCAATGGCACTTGAAGTTGCAGGAGATGTTGTAGCAACCAAGATAATGTGGTGTGTTGTAATGTACCTTTTACTTTATGCACCCTCCCTACAGTAGTTCTCTCCCTGCTGTTCAGCCAGTGATGAGGTCAGATGGAATGTTGATTGTGTTTGGATTGGTAGAGTGTGTCAGTTGGTGTGGATGGGCTGAGCAGTGGAGAGCCTGCTCCTGGTGGGGCACTTCAATGGATCTGACTAACATCTAATAAAGCTGTGATCCTATTCTACACGACATGTCATCGCTTCTTTCTTCATTGTAACACTGGCGACGATTCAAAGAACCCATGGAACTACCTTGGATTGGATTTGACTTCTAAGACTGAAGTAAATGAAGCCGTTTTTGAAGAAGTAAGAAATTTAAGAAATTTCCTAATGTTGGTGTGCGACCTTGGAAATTATGGGACTTAAAAGACTCAAGTAAGTGAACTCAAACTTATGAATTTGATGAAACTAGGCACCCAATTGCCCCACCAGTGACCCTGTCAACGGTCGCCCTGAATTGAAATCTGCCAGTTTCACATAACTATTAATGGCTATCAACTGACTCTCAGTTCCCAGTATTGAACTTTTTAATTACTGATTTGGGACAATCTTGGTGTAAATCCAGAAGTTTTGTTTCAGCTCTGCTGTTAATCTTTGGAATTACATTTTTGTCTACAGCTGTGCTAAGTCCCTCAATATTAACAAGAGACTAATTTTTTTTATTTGTGGTTGGGAACTGAAATCTGAACCTCTGTGTAGAATCAAGGATTACTACCAGCTGATGTGTGGTCATGTGAAATAATCTAGCCTTGCAGCGTTAAGCTATTTGGAAATCAGCTTCTGCATACTTTGTTAATATCCGGAGGAAAAATCAAACCTCGGGAAAGAAAGTACTTATTTTCAGCCACTGGGTGGTGCTGATGTCTTGTTTTTTTCTTTTCTTCAATGTAATTTTCGATAGCCATTGGAGAAAACCAAGTCTTACCGCTTTCTTTCCTTTGAGGTGACAGTTGGTGGTTTCTGTCCGGAGTCGTCTTTCCCCTGCCGCCTCAGTTTGTGACTGATGATGTCACAGAATCTTCTGGCAGTATTGGCGATCTTAGGCGTCATGGAATCCTCGGGGGCAGTCGTGAAGCAGAAGCGCTTCTTGCGCTGTCATTTCCTTTCCTCATTCTGTTGGTCTGGCTTGTGGTGCGATATGCGTGTGATGTCATCTTGCATAAACATCATCGCACATGCATGCCGCCATTTCTGGTATCCATGGTTACTGGACTGCCACAACATCGTACACGGAGAGCTGGTAGTTTATTTTGTTTTTTTTTAGTTTCTGTGTTGGGAAAACTTTACATCATTCTAAGATTGTCACCTTGGGAACTAGTTACTTCCTGCCTGAGCCTTACACATGGACTTTTGTGTTTTGTGGGGCTTGAAGATAATGTCGTTTGCTTTGTGTCTTACCTTATTCGGGAGCATAGATCGAGCGCCGGTTCCTATTACACAATGACTTGGATTTTTGTTGACCTCGGGTGAGATATCGCTCACCAAAGCAACGCAGTTTGTGAGTTAGACAAGATGTTTCATCCTGTTGTATGCCTTTGAGACCACGGTGACTACGTTTTTTGTTTTAACTTTTTATTTTCTTGTGGACTTTTGATTTTCTTGTATATTCACCTTACAAGTTGTATGTAAGGGGGGACTTTAAACACGACAGAGAGTCTACCCTTTTGTTTTGGCTCATTGGTTTTTACCCTTGTGTAGGGAATGTGACTTTTGCTTTATTTTTGGTCTAGTTTGTGTGTACTGGGGTCTATTTAAGTTTTTTTTTCTGAGGGTGTCGTGGGTTAAGCTTACCTATAGTTTAACGAGTGTGTCTTGTGGTGTTTAAGTTTTCCTTAGTTTTCTTTTGGGTTGCCCTGCGTTATGTTTCTGATTATGTGGTGTGTATGATGGCTACACATGTGGGTTAAGGGTTACCCTTGTTTTAGTTTTTGGGTTCTATAGGTTTATTGTATGATTCAAGAGTTTGGACTGTACAATTTGGTTGTGCACTAAAGTATCTTTGGTGTGTTATGGACTGTGCACTATGGATACGCTTGTAGAGTATTTTTCGGACTGTGTTTTACGGGTAGACACGTGAGAAGTTTTCTTCTAGTGTAACTTCTCCTATTTGTGTTCAGGATACCCTGTATGTGGTTAATACCTCAAGGAGGTGTGTGTATGGTGCAATTTTGCTGTGCATGTTGGGTTTTGAGTTATATGTTTGACTAGGGTTTAAGCTCACCCATATTATGTTTGCTTTGGGTTAAGGGATACCCATATTGGTTTTTAGAGTCTTAGTTTGGGTTGTGTCTTATTCCATTTCCTTTGGGTAGACCTTGTTCTTTCTTTGGTTTGTGCTGTTGGGGGTTGTAGATCCCTCTTCTGCCATTGTTTTGTGCCTTAGTTTGTGGTGCATTTGGCTACTCATTATTGTACCCGTAGTTTGGGACGTGAGTTTTGTGGATAGTTTCCACTGGTTTTGAAGAATGTTTTTATTTAACTTGCCTTCTTTTTGTTTGTGATCATTATGAAAGGGATATGGGTGTAGTATCTTAGTTCTCATCCATCTTCCTTTGTCCTCATTTGTATGTTTGGCGACTTTCATGCATTTGTTGTTGTGATCATTTTAGCAAGGGGATGATCTATAATTTTTCTTATTATTGCTTCCTCTTTTGTTGGAACGTGTGTTTTGTCATCTTCACATGTGTTGTTTGTTTTCTATCATTATAAAGGGGGGATGTGTTGTAATTTACCTTTTACTTTATGCACCCTTCCTACAGTAGTTCTCTCCCTGCTGCTCAGCCAATGATGAGGTCAGATGGAATGTTGATTGTGTTTGGATTGGTAGAGTGTGTCAGTTGGTGTGGATGGGCTGAGCAGTGGAGAGCCTGCTCCTGCTGGGGCTCTTCAATGGATCTGACTGACATCTAATAAAGCTGTGATCCTATTCTACAAGACATGTCATCGCTTCTTTCTTCATTGTAACATGGTGCATGGCTAAATACTTAAAAGGTCCCAACGGCGAAACCTATTGGCTATGCCAATGCTTTTTTTTTTACTGTCACTGGCAGGAATATCCCGGTAGCGAGAAACAGCAAGAATTAGCAAGCATTGGCATAGCCAATTGGTCTCGCCTTTGGGACCTTATAAGTGTATAGCCATGCAACAGTTAATGTTGTTGCAGGAAGGATATTGTGCTGCATAACTAAATACTTATAAGGTCCCAAAGGCGAGACCTATTGGCTTTGCCAATGCTTGTTAATTTTACTATTTGGAATAACCAATGTATTCAGATGAAGAAACATCCTATTTATTGGCATTCCTGGAGAACTAAAAGGCTGAATTAGGTTAATCAATTATGTGGTCGGGACTCACTGCTTAATTTTACTCAAGTTCAGGAACTCTTTCGACTCCCATCTGTTTTTCGTGCCAAATTTCTTCTTCTACAGAAGGCTATATCTCAAGCATATAATCCCTGCAAATCCATTCCTTCCTCCAGTAATTCATCGCCTATACAATTGGCTACTATTTTACCTAAGTGTTCTAAGGCTACACTTATTTATTCCCATTTACTTGATGCTCCCACTTACAGATCCAAGTCTAAGACTGAACTAAGACTGAACTTGCATGGAACAAGTACCTCTCTATAACTTTATCCAACTTTAACCTCAAGTACTTTCCTGATTCAGACCACAGAAACACGAGTCTTCTAGGTGAAGTCAAAGATCAAATTTATTGGCTGCAACCAAGAAACAAGCGTCCTAGAAGTACAACAGCATGTATGTTCTCAGGAGACTGCTCAAAAGTACAAAGCCTGGTCTCTTCTTTTATTCATCTTTTTAGGCTTCAGGCAACATTCTTAAGTTTACGGTGCAAACATTCTAGAATTTACAGTGGGCTATTCACATATTTTCATTTATAAGAGAAAAAGCAGAGTCATGGTGACATGTATATATTTAGTGTGTCCAGTTCGTGATCAATTATCCGGCCAGGCCAAACATTTCCATCAGATATCGGTGTACCCTCAATAAAACCGGGCTCCTCCTCATCATAAAGAAAAAGGGAAGAAAAGAGCAGAGCCAGATGTGAGCAAGATTTGGGCAGGGTGTGTGTGCGATGTATGCGATTTATGGCCTGTTGTGTGTTGATGCTGTCTCGTTCGGCCACTGGGAGAGGAACTGACCAAACAGGTTTGGCTTGGGGCGATGGCTTCAGCTTGGCCAGGTCACAGGGAAGTCAATTAAGGTGTACGTGTCCTTGGTATCAAATTCAGCTGCAGTTGTAAGCCTATGTGAAGGGCAACATATAAGATGGATGCCAAAACGCAAAATGGCGGACAAGGGTTCAGAAACAAAAATGACGATTGGATTTCAACTTTGCCCTTTTGTCTCGCATTCGAAAACACCTCCATGCCTGAGCATCTTACTGGGAATTCAGGACAGCGATAAACTAGTTAATAACTACATACTGGTTTCGAATAGACTCATTAGAACACACAATTGCTTCGATCACTTTGAATGTTAGATTAGTAAGTCGTTTTTTTAGAAAACATGAGCTATATCGATTAGTTGTCATCCTCAATAATACACCTACTTTGTTTTGTTTTTTTTCTCTGTCAAAGATCTCCGCTTGTTGTGTACCTCTTGCAGAACACAATCTTAGGCATTCTCTTGCACTCCTAAAATTCCCCACCTGAACATGCTTAGAAGATGGCACCTGCATTTATTTTACTCTGCCTCACTCAGCTTTGCAACAATCAGGTGGAGGTCAGGCTGTGTTGCTGAAATGCTCTTTGTAGTGGGTACCCACTGTGAGTAAGCTACTTTCTGTGCTGAAGCTTCTCCAGTATATGTAGTTCATGTATGTTGTAGCAAGGTCCGGATGTCTACAGCACCTTTTATTTTGCTTGCATCTTGTTATGTGCGCAGCGGATCAAGAGCCTGTTCTATTTTTTGTGAGTGTTTATTTAGTGTAGTAACGCGCTTGATGCACATGTGCCAAATTGAACTTGTGGCTGTTCATGCAGCTCAAGTTGGGCATGGAATGGCATACTGGCATCTGAGGTATGTAAGACACTTGCTTGAGCTCCCCAACAATTCTGACTCTTAGGACCATGCATATTAGTTTAGTAGTGTTAAACAAATCATTTTGTGTTTTGGTCTTTATAAATGGTCAGTAGTAATATTATTGTTCTAGGCTCTTGCCCCCAGAAAATACTGACAGAATTCCAGGGATCCTTTAAAGCATCAAAGGGGTATTTTCTTAAAGGGTGTTATTAGAATTTGTATTCAACACATTGACAGGGTTTTTGTTTGTAGATTGTAGTTAATCTTTCTGATGAGGGGGGTGGGGAGTTAAATGCCAGTTGAGCTAGGGCTTTACAAGGTGAAAACAAGAGTTAAAAAGATTCTTAAGTATTATTTCTGAATCAGCTTTAATGCTCACTATAAAACAGGTCCTTGTCGACTACCCCCCGTGACTCCTCTGCCTGCTCCCCCCAAAGGCACAAACATAACTTGCAACAAAAAACCACTTATTATTATTAACAAAGGCAAAACCTAATACATTTCCCAATGCTTGTTAACTTAGCATTGGAACAAATTTTGTCCTGGATTCGTCAGAATACTAATTATACATGGTTTTAATAATGATTTACAAGTTAAATTGGCTGGATAGGCTGATTACATTTTGTTATTTATGTCTAAGCCTTACTCTTCACTCCCTGCTTTTGCATCAGAAGGTGCCATTACATGTCTCTTTTAAACACTACAAGAAAATGAATTCAATACTATCTACATTCCTTTGGAATAATAAAAAGCCTTGTTTGTTTTTAGTCAAGCTAAAGTGGCCTAAAGCTGAAGATGGAGTGAACTTTCCTGATTTCCTCAAAAATCTTTTCTATTAAGACAGTCCTCCCATCCTGTCACCCAGGATCCTTGCAAACGTTTTGTAATCTGCATTCAGTAGCGAGATGGGTCTATAAGACCCACAGTTCGCCGGATTTTTCCCTGCTTTCAAGATCAATGAAATAGTGGCTTCTCCCCATGAATCTGCGAGTCTAGTACCCTCAGATAGTATCTCATTAAAGAGTACTGTCAAGGTCGCGTTTATTGCCTTCCCCAATGATCTGTACAGTTCATCTGGGAGCCCATCAGGCCCTGCAGCCTTCCCTCCCTTACAGGAAAATATAGCCTTCCTAACCTCTTGCTGGGATATGTCTAGCTCCAGATGTTCTCGCTGAAAAAAAGTGAAAAAAGCATCCATGATCTTTTCGTCTGTGGATAATGCAGTAGTCCTATCCTCACTATCAATTTGTTTTATCAAATTTTGCGTCCTATCAGACTTAACTTTCCACGCTAAAATTATGCTGGCCCCCTCTCCGTACTCAAAGTGGGCAAACTTACTGGCCTCCCACCTTCTTGTAATCCTTGTCTGGATAATAGTATCCAACTGTTCCTTTAGACTACCCAGTTAACAAGGTATTCTTGACGCTTCTCAGGGACAGTCGCTATATTCAAGCGCAGCTCTACTACCTTCATCTCGGTCTCCATATGAGCCACCTCCTCCCTGTAATGTCTGTTTTTATAACTCACCCTGCTTGTGACCATACCTCTCAAGAAAGCCATCAATGCATCACATACCACCGAAGTCTCTGCCGAACTGAGATTCATGCTCAGAAAACACTCTATTTCCTGACACAAATACTTAATCTCGGATTCATCGAGACGTAAAGAACGATCGATTGTCCAAACCCTCGATTGTGCTTTTCCTGCCAAGAGTAAATCCATCCACACCCTTGCATGATCTGACAAATGGGGAGTCAAATAACTAATGTACTTGACTTTACCCCTGAAGTTGTGGATGGCCAGAATGTAGTCAACTAGACTTTTGGCCATAGTTGCTGTTATAGAAAGAGACTCCTGGCTGGGAACCCGAACTGTCCCTCCAGATGTCACAAAGTCTGGTCTGCACCATCATCGTTTAAAGGTACGTCTGAGACCTGGACAAGACACATTAGCTCTACTAATGGGGGACTGGTCCAACTTGGGGTTAGAGACTATGTTAAAGTCCCCAGCCTTGATAAGTGGGTCTAGAAATTCCAAAAGATTTAAAAAAATGGTTTTCAGAGAGGAGGGGTCATCCTGGTTTGGACCATATTATCCCACCACAGTGAGCAAAAAACCTTGAATAGTCAATTTCACAATGACCCACCTGCCACTTTGGTCTAACTTAGAATCTAGGATGCAAGCGTTTTCTTGCCTTTTAATCAGAATAGCTACATCCCTGATATTAGCACTCTGATTAGAACTAATCAAATGTTCAACCCACTTAAAATTTTAAAAAAATTACAGACATCTCTTCTCTTAAAAGATGGGTTTCCTGAAGGATAATGACCTGCGCAGGAGAATCTTTTAAATACTGCAAAATTTGAGCCCTCCTGGTTTTCACATGCCGGCCTTTAATGTTACAGGAGAAAAACTGAACATTACTCATGGAGGTTTAGACACTTGAACCATAAGTGGACTGAGTCTCCGAGAGAACCGATTCCAGACCAAACGTGACAAGGCCAAGCTAAAAGGTAAACGAGGATTTTTTTTGTTTTTTAACCCAATGCTCCCCACCCGTGTACCCCCCTTCACTCCAACCCCTCACCCCCACAACTCCTCTCTGGAGAACCCTTCCCCATTTGCCTGGACAAATGTATTCCAGATTCTGCCCACCAGGGAAACATACCCTGCCCCTTTATACTCAAGTACTAGACAAGGCGAAAAACTAGAACCCAGGAACCCGCCTCCAGTTTCCCTCAACTACGCTTCTCTGAGTGTAACCCTGTATGATTAAATAAGCCTGTGTTTTTTGCTCATCTCTCTAATGTCTAATATCACATATAGCTCAAAGCATCTGATAAATTTGGACCCACCCCGGGAACCCTGGGGAACCTAATACAAGTGACATGTATAGAACTTAATAAATAATTATTTTGTAACTTTACTGAGACTATCTAAAAGCTCATACACCTCTTGCTCTGATTTGATGTTGTACATCTTAGTATTATACATGACTTTCAAGAGTGCAGGGAATTTAAGCTGGGCAACAGCACCATGCTTCTTAAAGTCGCCCAGCTTTCTGCCCAGCTCCCATTGCCTGTCCAGGGTGACTTGGGCCAAATCAGAGCAGAATTCATAAGAGAAATCTCTGGGTTTCAGAGGTTTCTGCTTCAAGGCACTGTTGAGGATTTTTTCCTTCAGGGAGAAAGTGAGAACATTTAGGAGAATCTTCCTGGGCTTTGTCTGATTAGGATGTTTTCTAAAGGGGTCCCTGTGGACCCTCTGTATATCTTTCTTCAAGTCCTCCTCGGATTCTTCAATCTGAACTGATTCTTTTATAAGTGTTACGATGAAGGACTTGAGAACTTCCCCCTCCCTTCCGGAACATTCAGAAAATGCAAATTATTTTTCTGAGAATTGTTTTCTAACATCTCGAGCCTGTCTCGAAGTACCACCTCTTCCCTCTTGAGCAAAGTTATGTCTGCTTTAGCTGCTCCCAAGTCATCCCTAAGTTCTCCCACCGAATTTTCCAAAACCACTGTCCTGGAATTTAGGATGCCAATTTTCTTCTCTAGCGACTCACAGAAGAGCCTGAACTCCCCTTGGTTTGTCTCAGAGACAGAGAAACCTTCCTGATATCTACTGAAAGGGAGGAAAGAAGAGCCTTAAGAGAAGCCACTGAGGACCCCCCGATTTCGCGTTCCTCAGAGACTTTGCCCACCTCTGTGCTGCCGTTATCCGCCATACTTTGACAGGCTAGGGTTTCCCCTACCGGAGAAACACTACTTTTATCCAAAGCTGTAGTTGGAGCCAGTCCAGGAGTTACAGATAAAGTTGCAGGTAAAGTTAGTGTAGCAGGAAGGGGGCTACCAGCTGCCTCCATCCTCTCCAAAAAGGGCCTTAACTCCAACTGCCCTACAGAGCTCTTCCTGAGGGCCTCCCCCTGTTAGACCACAACCAACACAAGTAGTTGAACTTTAAAGTATGACCACAAAGAAGGAGTAATCCTTATTTTCAAATCCAAAGGTTTACTTTTAGCTCTGCCTGCTTTAATACTCCTGCCCTTGACCTCACAGCGCTGAAAGGTTGAACAGCTACTATCAGCAACCGTGACTGGGGTGGTGCTTCTCTTCCACTGAATTGCACTGTTACTTATGACAAATATTCCATCCAGGGGCTGCTTGATGTTGTTTCAATCAGATTTCACCATTGCCGCCCCCTGCGCCGCCCCACTTTGTCTCTTGCCTCTCCTTACACCTTTCGTTGTAAGCGCTGTGTTATTAGCAAGGGCTGTGCTAGAAATTATCCCCCCACCTGGCTCCCCAGTACCTGCTCCAGTTGTTTTTGCTGCAACTGTGTGGAGAGTGAAACAAGCTTACTGCCCTCCATTGTCAGCGTTGCACTAGCAGAAGCTGCAGTGGGAGGGCCCCCCTCCTGGCCCCCCTGCACCTGTTCCTGTTCCAATTGTTGTTGCTGCGGCTGCAGGAGGAATGGCAAGAGCCTTCTACCCTCAAGAGGCAGATGCTCGCCCGACTGCTTCGAATTGGCAGCCCTCTAAAGTGTGGAAAAAAGTCGCCCTGTGCTGCCTCTGCCGGTATCGGCCCGTAGGAGCCTGTGTGCCGCTGCTCTGCGGCCCCTCTCCTGCTCCAGGGCAGCAACAGTCCAATGTGGCAAGTCGACGAGTGAGCCAATGCACATCCCCTCCAAAAAGAAAAATACACGCCCCCCCATAAGTAAATCCGCTGAAGGGAGACCGGTGCGGGAGAATGGGATCGCGGGTCTCAACCTCGCCTACGCATTAGGAGCGGGACGTAGGTGCCTCTGGAGGTAATTGGAAGATCAAGTGGCGACCGCCATGTTCTTCCCCCCAGCTCACCTATGCAAGGATCCTGGCAGACGGGCTGGAAGCAGTGGCGGGAGATATGCGTCATCCCGATCAAAAGGGTTTTGTGAGAGGCAGGAATCTAGCTGACCTCACCTATGATTGTGTTGGTGCAACTGATTTGGCTACCACTTTTTCCCTTCCCCTCGTGGCAATGACATTAGATGCTACCAAGGCCTTTGATAGGGTCAAATGGGCATATCTCTCGGCAGTTATGGAAAAAGTCCACTTTGGTGAAAAATTCTGCCGAGTTATTCAGCTTATATATCGAGATCCTTCGGCGAAACTCTTGGTAAATGACAAATTGACTAACCCTTTTAAGATCACCAGGGGTACAAGAAAGGGTTGCCCCCTCTCCCTGCTCCTCTTTGATCTATCTATTCAGCCCTTTGCTCAGTGTTTAAGAGTGAAGCCTGGTATTCTACCATTCAAGTTTGGGGCTTGGGAGAGGAAGGTAGCTCTGTATGCTGACGACGTCCGATTCTTTCTTCTGATTTAGAGAGGTCTTTTCCTCAGGTCATCAGGTTGGCACAGGACTTTGAGCAGGTGTCTGGTTATGAGGTTAACATGGAAAAAAACAGAGATTATGTCTTGGAACCTACCGGAGTGCCCGTACCAGATCAAGTGTGACATAAGGTACTTGGCGATCAGGATTGTTCAGGCCATAGATAAGATCTCAGGGACTAGCTTGGCAAATGTTTCTAGGGAATGCCAGAAATTAAAGAAATCATGGGTCCATGTCCCATTGACCATTCTGGGGAGGACCAACCTGAATAAGATGGTTATATTACCAAACATCACCTTTTTGTCAACACTATTCCTTTACATTTTGAAAAATTGGTGATAGATAAACTTCAACAAACAATCAATTCATTTGTTTGGGTGTATAGGGCCACAAGGATAGCCTGGAAGAAGCTGAGGCGTAGGAGGGAGAAGGGGGGGGGCTTACATTCCCCGACTTGCAGTACTACACATGGGCGTTTTAGTTGTCACACTCGAGAATGTTGCTGAAAACTCCAGACCATACAGGGGTGGGGGCCATTTTCTCCGCTATGCTAAAGGCTGTGGGTCTGTCGCAGGAGGGATTCCTTTTTAACTATGGAGAACAGAAGTTCTTTAAAAAGATCAGGTTGAAAGATCTGCTGGGGATAGCTCGAGTATGGGCTAGAATCAAACAGTGTACTGGTCTTAACTACTTTTCAAGTCGGGCCCCCCTCTGGGATTCTCCAGGGACAAGATTGCCTGAAAGACAAACTGGCAACACTACTTAGAACAGTGCGATTAAAGGTGTTGGCTGATCTGGTGCCTGACGACTCACTTACATCATGGTTGTCACTCCACAATAGGTTGGAATAGGGCATGTCCAGGTTCAAATATTTATAGCTACAGAATTGGGCCCAGAACTTAAAAAACCCATAGGCATAGGAAATACCCTTGAGGAGCAGCTAGAGGTAAGACCGGCGGAAAAAGAGAGGATTCTTTCATTTATTGGTTCATAGAGGAAGCTATTGATGGAGATTTTAAATTACTTGAAGAACTGTGGGGTCCTCCATGTTAGATGAACAGTGGGAAGACCTGTGGCAAACTTCCTTTAACACCCTGTTTGTGGCGGTAAAACCAGCTTGGCTCAGGAGGAACCATTTGTTCACTACCCATAGGGCCTATTTATCTCCGTTAAGACTGTCTAAAATATTGAAGGACCCCCAGTCAGCTGTAATAAATGTGATTTAGAAAGTGCCTCTGATATCTACATGTTTGAAGAATGCCCAGCGATAATAGAATGTTGGGAAAAGTAGGGGCAACTATTACTGATATTTTGGGATTCTCAGTCCAAATCACTCTTGCCCTGATAATTTTTGTCATATCTAGCGAGGTAACAGGCTCTGTTAGGCGGTTCCTTTTCCATGCAATCTTGCTGGCTAGGAGGGAAATCTGGAAGAGATGGGTAGAAGTCATACCCCCTACACATTCGGAGCGGCTGTCCTCTTAATTCAAAACATCTAGGAGAGATTTGGCTAGATTGCAGAGTAGTAAAAATAAAGCACTATGGGATTGTTTATTAAGCTGGTCTAAGCTTTAGTTTTTGGGGACTATAATTTAGGCATTTGAATTGTCACGTTTAAAATAATTTGGATTAGGCCTCTCTGACTGTGTTGCCACCCCCCCCCACTTCCACCCCACCCCTAGTTCCATCTCTTTGCAGGCCAACATTAACAGTAATCGGCTACATCTAAACCGGAGGAGAGTGTGACGCCCCCTTTCCAACATGGGGCCAGTGACATTTTTAGGACTGTTGTATACCGGTAGGCGGGGTGTATTCTCCTGGTCCCCTTTCGATAGCCTAAGTCTCCTCAAAACCGAGTAACGGTAACGACTCCCTATTCTGTGAACTGGGGTCTGAGGCAAATGAGGATTAGCAACAAAAAAAAAGACAGTCCTCCCATTGGATTGCACCCTCCTTGTTATACACTCCGTTATTGGTTGATTTTGAACAGGTTTTTTATCCCCTTATTCTTGTTCATAATTCCTGACTTTCATGCGTAAACCTCAAAAAATATCTACTCCTATTATCAATAATACCTGCAAATTATTAACTTCTGTCATTTCCTATTCTCCCACAGATCTACGCTTGTTTTTTAGGTCTCGCCTACGCAGCACGCATGCGCTGTGTAGGAAGGAGACCTTTAGCAATCGGCACAGCTTTGATGGCATTGCTTTGAATGGCAACGCGTGCACATTTGGCGATTCCCCTGTGGGAGCAAGCAGCGGTGCCATGTGTTGGCAATTATCGTGCCTTGCTGCTCGTTCCCGCAAGGGAATCCGGCTCAGGCCCCCCACCTCTCTCCCTGCTGTCTCGCGAGGCGTGCGCTTGTGCTTGTTTGAGAAGTAACCGAAGACAAATGGAAAGGTTGCCCGTCCACCCTATTTAATACTAATTTTACTACTCTTCATTGGCAGTTTTTCCACTGGCAGTTTGTATTTCATTGCAGCAGGTAATTGGTCAGAGGTTAGCAGATACGAGAGGGTTCCACCCTTATCTCTGTTTAATGGGTCACTTTATTCCTTTCAGTATCTGGACCCCTGCTCGCTTAAAATATTCACAATAATTGTTCTGCAGTGCAAATGCGCAGAAATAATTTAGTCAGACAGACAGCGTTCTGATGTGACTCAAACATCCAGCCCGCCATTTCGAGTCCCTGTACACAACTAATGCAGGGAACAGAAAAAAATGGAAAAAGGAGTAACAGATCTAGGCTATTTTTCTAATAGGGGACTATAAATTCTCCTATTTTTGTGGCCTATGTCCACTGCTAAATTAGTCAAACATTCTGGACGTCATCACTAACACAAGGGGACATGATTACACATTTTATTTATTGCAATCAAAACAAAATATTTTCATCTCATTTCTTTTTTTCTTTTTTTCAAACAAACAAAGGATTTTTAAAGGCAACTTTATGCACTATACACAAATATACACACCTATGTACACACCTATTTACAATGAATACAAACAATAAAAAACATATACACTTTTGATAAAAAAAAAAGAAAAAAATGACAAAAAAACGCTTTTTCACCCTAAAAAAACAATATTGCAGCAAAAGCTGAGTGCCCTCCTATTCAATCTAGGGGGTGCACTAGGAGGTAGTCGGACACCACTAGTTCAACGCACAAACTCACAGAACCTAGGGCCAGATGTGGGTTGCCCAATACCGGTCGGTAACGGCCAAAAATCGGTATTTTCGGCCGTTTCCGACCGGTATAGAGGAAACGGGATGTTGGAGTCCGAAAACGGTCCGAATGGGTAAATTTACCGAATCAGTAAAGTTACCGAATCGGTAAATTACCGAATCGGTAAATTACCGAATCGGTAAATATACCGAATCGGAAAAATTACCGAATCGGTAAGTTACCGAATCGGAAAATATACCGAATCGGTAAATTTACCGATTCGGTAAAATACCGAATCGGTAAATAAGAAGTTGTAAAAATGAAGAATGAGATGTAGGTAAGCACTGAAATACCGAATTTGCCTCAAATTCGGTATTTAAGAGTCGGTATTTACCATGGATTGGAATCAGGTTGTAACCAGGTGCAACCAATAAAAATGGACCCAAAATGCAATTCTTCTTGCACAATGGTGGCATTTTATGTCATTGCAAGACGGCTACGGCTACAGGAGGAAGGAGAGAGGGAATGGCAAAGAGAGGAGCAGGTGTACAGACAGAGAATCACCCTGTTCATGCTCACAGAGGCAGAGATACTCCAGAGGTACAGGTTGGACTCAGACACCATCTTGGACCTCATCAGGGACCTCCAACCACTGTTGGAGCACACTACCCCAAGGGCACATGCTATTCCTCTCCACGTCTAGGTGCTGTGCAGCCTACACCTGCTTGCGTCTGGTAGCTACCAGAGTATGGTTGCTGTGGTAGGTGGTGTAACTCAGAGCAGCCTGTCAAGGTTTTTCCACAAATTCCTTGACGCCATGTTACAGAGGATGGACCATTACATATCATTTCCTGCAACCCATGCTGAACTGGTCCAAACAAAATCTGACTTTTACCAGATGGCACGATTCCCAATATCATTGGCTGCATTGATGGCACGCACATTCCCATTTGTCCCCCTGCTGCCACCGAATATATATACAGGAATAGGAAGTCTACGCACACCATCAATGTGCAGGTGATCTGCAATGCAAAGTACCACATCACTGATCTTGTGGCAAAATTCCCTGGGAGTACCCACGACTCATACATATTTCAAAACAGCGGCATCTATGCACGGCTGACTGCAGGGAAATTTGGTGAAGGATACCTGCTAGGTAAGACACAGTGTGTGACACCCATAACGCCTATAGCTGCAAGAAGTACATGTATGCATGTGAGTGATGTATTCCCATATCATTTCAGGACACACCGCATATGCCCTCCGCTCCTTCATACTCAACCCCTACCTCAACCCCTCAACACCCAGCCAAAGGAGATATAACCGGGTCCACAAGAGCACAAGAAATGTTGTTGAGCGTACGTTTGGGATCTGGAAAAGCAGATTTAGGTCCTTGCACAAGAGTGGAGGTGCAAGGCAGTATACCCCCATCACCTGCTGTAAGATCATTGCTGCCTGTGCGATGTTGCACAACCTTGCTGTGAAGAAGGGAACTGAGGTGGAGTTGTCAGACTATGAGGATCATGACGACGACATTGCTGTGCCTGAAACACAACCTGCTGGAGTGTCAACACCAAGTGATGGCAGATACAGACGTGAGGAGATTACACGCAACTATTTCTGAGTAAGTAATGAGACTGAGACCTATGTTGAATGCACAAAATTATGTTTTAATCTAGTAACTATCCTGCTACGGTAATGAACAAAAGTGCACCAGTGAGCATTTCACTGCAATGCTCACAGTGATTAAACACACACACACACAGGTGTAGAATGCAACCACCGTAGTTGTAGATTGTCACTACGCAGGTTGAAATGGCACAAATGTGCAACGCTAACTTTCAAAATAACACTTCCTGTCCAATGGCAGTAACCCATGTTAATAACTGTTCATCTGCGGCCACGCTTTGCACTGCCAGGTGTATGTGGCTCACTCTGATCACTGGGCATTTGGCCTGTAACCTCCAGTCGCCTGCTGCTCCTCTTGGTCTCTACAACAGGGTGGCTTGCCGTGCTGCTCCTACTGGTTCTAGCTTCACTCTCCGGCACTTCAATAGCTGCAGTTTGTGCTGTTTGTGCATTGAGTAGAGCCTCTAGCGCACCGGTCATTCCGGCTATGCCCCTCGTCAGCTGATCACTGTTTTGAGTCAGGACTTCCTGACTGGTCATGCTGCGCCTACATAGCAGGGATGTGGCTGTTGCCAGACGGTGAATGGCTTTCTCAGTTCTCACTGCACGCTGTTTCTCCCTGCGCCTTGATGTCATTTCTGAGTCCAGTTTAGTGCACAGTTGCTGCATGGTTTGGGTCATGTTGTGTATCCCCGTGGCCATGCTCTTGTTAACTTCCACCAGTTCCCTGATGCCCTGACCAATGTCCTGCATGTTAATGTTGAGGTTACGCATTTGTCTTTGACAGGACATGATGCCCTTCCCCTGCATCCTCTGAATCCTGACCATGGATCCCTCCAGGCCTTGGAAGACACTGGACCCCTCCCCATGTGCACCTACACTCCTTCCTGGAACTGTGCGGCGTCTACTGGCAGTAGGTACAGGCTCTGCGCTGGGCTGCAGTGTGGCAGAGATGTCAGCTCCAGGCAAGTTCTGTGAATCCTGACTCGCCATTTCACCAGCAGCTCTCTCCATTTCCACCAGTGGGGACACTACATGCCTCCTGCTACGTTGTGCTGCAGGTGTTTGGCTATCCTGTGATGCTGGCATTTCTGGCGAGGAGACCAATAGTGGTGACTGTGATGGTCTTGGGGATGCCTGCAGTTCTTCTGTGTTGTCAGGTGCTGGAGAAGGTGGCTGCCCACTCGGTACACCTGTGTCCTGTGATGCACTGGGACCTGGCTCATTACTGTCATCCCTCTCGGGTGCCGTGTCCTCTGCCTCCTGTGACTGCCTTCTTGAAGTGTGACCTGTGGACATACGAGCACATATCAGCTAGGTGCAAATGTCTCACTGCCACTGCAATTAAACTTTCGAAATTGCCCTTATTACATGCTGCCTGCCCTGGTCTGCAATCATTTGCCTAACTTGGTGGTGACTGTGCTGTATTACATGGTCTTTCATTAAATGACTTCATGTACCATGATGCATTGCTACTGCTTTGCACTAACACACTGGGACTGGGGCAATCAAGGGGGGAGGGATGGATGAGGATGTGAGGGGGATTGCTGTGCATGCATCTTACCTTTTCTACTTGCAGCTTTCGCCGAGCTGTCCACTTCTCCCAGTCCATGGACCCTTTCTAGCTCCAAGGTTGTGGCCACCATCTCCTCCAGGTCAGTGAGGGGGGGTGCTGTGTTCTTTCCTCCACCTGTTTGCGAGGTCTGTTTGTGGTGGTCAGCAATTTTTGTTTGGTGAGGCTCCTTATATCATAGAACCTCTTCTTTAAGTGTTCAATTACTCTGGGGGTCACTCCCACTGCATTTACTTTTTCAAGTATTTCAAGCCAAATCTTCCTCTTAGCAGATTCAGGCACAGACAGGGACTGCCTTCCAAAAAGTCTGTGGTGCACCTTTACCACCTCCTCCACAAGAACCTGTAGCTCCATGCTACTGAATTTCAGCTTTCTTTTCCTTTCACTCTGCTCTGTATCCTTGCTGCTTGCCATTTGTAAGTTTTAAAAGTGCACAAACTCCGTCTGCTGCTGCTCCCACTCTCTCTGCTCCAACTGCCTCTCCAGAACCTTCTAATTAGTTGCAGCTGCCTGTGTAGTCACTTCCTGGTAGGAAGGGGGAGGGTGGTTGCACCTGATTGGCTGTTGTCTTCAGTTTCACTTTTGCTTGCTTTCCGATTCGGAAATTACCGATTCGGTATTTCTAATGCATTCCTATGGGCCTTTTTCCCTACATCTCATTTACCGATTTTTGAATACCGAATCGGTAAATGACATTTACCTACATCTGGCCCCTAAATCCTAAAGTGTGTCACATGGCATTAATTTCCAAAATTAATTCAAAACAAGGACTCCTCCATATGGAAAATGTTGACGCTGTCGCATTTCGGCCTTCCAGCAAGTCTGGCCTCTTCAGGACAGGGCGACCAAGAACCTATAGATGCATGTAATATAATACATATATTTAAAAATCATGTTGTATACTCTGTGCCCCCTTTCCACCTCGATCCATATCCAACACCAACCGTGCATCATAAGTAACATAAGTTCGTGTGCACCAGAAAAAAGAAAGAAAAGGAGGAAAAAAGGGGGCTTCCCATAGCCACACAGAAACAACTCCCAAGGAAACGTAAGAGCGACCAAATCACGAATTCTACATACACATAGTGAACAACCAACATCACCTGAAAGGTGAAAGGAAATAAAGATAGTGATACTCTATACAAGGACCAATGCGTGCAAAAAACATGCACAATTATATCCTAGGTCATGCCACTTACTCCAAGAGCTTAATTCGACAGCGGCAGGTAACCAGTTACTCACAGGACACCAACTACTTCTGAAAAACAACATGCACAAACCTGTAAGGATCTACACGGGCACCGGACTACCCCAACTGTTAATCATATATCACTAGGCTCCCCAACATCCAGTTTCACACCCTTTCCTACCTTATATGTAGCTGGCTTGTGTGTGCTCTCACTCACATCTAGCTCGGGTAGTCAATATCCCAGTGGTCACTAGGAAGAAATCGCAACCAAATTAATATATATTGCTAGCGTGACTACTTTACAACTAGCGCTAAACTAAAGTACTTCCCTAGCCTGATAAAAAATAACGGCACTTCTTACCTCAATTCAACGTGTATCACTAATGTCCAATATCACGGGGCCGCCATCATGGTCAGAACCTCACTGGCAAACAAACACAGTAACTTCCTCTATAGGGAGTCGTGTACGTCACGCCCCACGTGACCGGGACGTTCCGTCATCTCTCTGGAGGCATCTAGAGCGGACTACACTCGTGTTCGCACTGTCAGAGTTGCCACTAAAAAAATTTGTGTGATGAAAGGATATATACTCCAGATATGGCCCTCTGTATTCAGGTCTACATAATTCTCCGGGAAAATAATTAGCGATCCAAGTCCGAAGTTTGGCAACATGGTAAAACCAAACCGTGCAAAAGTGTAGCAAAAATATATTTAAATAAAAAACCACACCACCAAATGAAAAAATAAATAAAAGGATTACTACACCCTCGTGCACCAAAAAAAAAAGTGCATAAAGCAGTACTAAAAATACCCAAACCTCATATTCAAACAACGGCCAATTACATATGGCGCAGAAAACCTCACCTATATATTAGGCCACTGGTGACAAAGAAAATGGATTGGGGGAACATAGATGAGTCGTGGGCACAGAGGCAGACGAGAAATCTCAGAATTATTACAGACGTGTACATACATCACAATTAAATGTTACAAAACACATTATAAGTCCATAAATATACAAAAAACAGAATGTCAATCACAAATACACATACTAAATACATTATATATACAAAATATGTACAACATATATACAAAAGAACATCTTCCTTAGTGCAGGATTTATTACAAGTTCAGCATGAAATAACAAAATGACAAAAATGTCAAAAAATATCAAACAATGTCCCATCACATTAAATTAGGATTTTATTCATGCCCAGATCTCGTCACGGTCATTCAAACCTCCTCTCGCAGTCTCATATTTCTCGATCATCCTGGCTTCTGATCTGTTAAGAGTCATTTGTACCATCAATTTACTCTGTGCTCTTACTACCATTAGGACAGACCAACTAATGTCTTTTTCATTATGGCCTGTCTCGATCTAATGCTGTACGAAAGGGGCTCCCAAATTTCGGCATCTAATTCTTGATTGGTGCTAGACCACTCTCATTTTTACACTTTGAGTTGTTTGCCCAATGTATGTTTTGCCACACGGGCACGAGATGCGATGCACCACGTTTTTGGTGTTACAATTTGAGAACCTCAATTGTGTGTGCTTCCGATTATTGATTGTCAGATGTTTGGTATTGGTGGTAAATGGATAGACCACACAGTCATTACATTTATGGTGTCCTACTACTGGAGGAAGGTTCAGTATACTTCTTAGGTTACCTTTTTCTGGTGAAATTCTGGTTGCCTTGACTAGATGTTGGTGAATATTTTTGGCCTTACGGAATGCAAATAATGGTTTAGGGATGTCAAACTGCTGTATTAGTCACCAGTTTCTCAGGATGATTTGCTTGATTTTATTAGCCTTAGGATTATAAGTAAGGACACAGGTCATCCTCTCCGTATTTTGTTTTTCCTTTGGCGTTAGAAGCGTCTCACAAGGTGTGAACCAAGCCCTTTTGAGTGCTGTTCTAACCAATTTCTTTGGGTATCCTCTGTTAACAAGTTTTATTAGTAGTTTTTCAGCATTTTCAAAATAGTCTCTTTCAGGGTCCTGGGATGTCCACTATTAAAGTGAAGGAGGGTATTCCGATCCGTAGGTTTGGAGTACAGACTGACCTCTAGTTTCCCTTCTTTATGTACCACATTCAGATCCAAAAAATTAATTTTTTAATTACTATGAGTGATTGTAAATTTCAAATCAACGGATCGTACACAACTAAGGTACAATTATAAATGTGCTCGTTTTTATGCAAGGTTTTCTCCTTACACCTTCTTCAACCATGCTCCTGGTTGCTCAAGTTAAAAGAAGCCACTGGAGGATTGTCAGTTTGGAGGGCAGATGTGTCTTGGTTCCTCAGGCGTCCGTGGCTGTAAGTTAACTACCAGAATGTTGCCGCCATCTGTGTAACAAGACGGTGCAGCGCCGCTCCTGCCTGTTTCTATAAATAATACAGAGAAACATATGTCCTTTGTAGACACTGGGTGTGTGGTGAGTGGATGTGTCAGAGCAGGGCTGCCTGCCATGCTGCTGCGGGGTTGTAGAAACCAGCTACCTGGGATACTCTTGCAGCCCCCCAGCAGAAGCGTAAATAACTTGTATGCTGTCAGGGACTCGGCCAATGGGACCAACAGAAGCGTGCAGTGCACCCACACTTTCCCCAGGAAAGTAAAGAAGGACTGATGTTCGCTCCATCTTTCCAGCCACTTTTTTGTTTCTGGTCCCAACCCTTAGGCGTCACACAAATATGAAAGAATGGACCATTTAAAAACTACGCAATTAGCATGTTGTGAGGGTAAGGCGAAATATCCCTTACCAAAAATATCTAGGTACAAAAGTAACTGGAGTGGAATGTGCTGTGCACCTTTCTGTTTAGTTCACATTTTTTTGTAATTTAAACGTAATTGACTTAAATAAAACCTATATGAATCATATGAAAACAATAAGACCGTAATATGAAAAAGTTTAGCTGTCAGCAATAGGCAAGGATTGCTTCATGTTGGGGGTTAACTAAAATTCTCAGGACTGTAGATGGTACGACAAAAAAGGTACAAAATTCTTTATTGCGTGCAATAGTTAAAACTCATTCAAATTAGTCTATATTAAATTTACTCATGAATACAATTAGACAGGGTATGAAATCGTTAAAAGTACATATGACATTCAACTTCTGAGCAAAGTTAAAAATACTATAAACGAACCAGACATTCCAGATTAGCTGTTGTCGAAATCCACTCTCACTAGCTTACAGCATAAAGCTGGAAATATATGCAAATTGTAGATTTTCTTGTATTTTTTACTACTCTATACTTATTTGCATTCTGTTGTGTATGATCTACACAACTGACAATATTTTTACAGATTGAGAATTTCTGCCACTACACCCACAGTATTTATATAGATTTTTCATACCGAATTTGAAAACCTACTTTTGACTTACGCTCAGGACCCGCAGGCTGCACTGATCCTAGCCACAGCATGTCCGGTCACCAATGGCACTTGAAGTTGCAGGAGATGTTGTAGCAACCAAGATAATGTGGTGTGTTGTAATGTACCTTTTACTTTATGCACCCTCCCTACAGTAGTTCTCTCCCTGCTGCTCAGCCAGTGATGAGGTCAGATGGAATGTTGATTGTGTTTGGATTGGTAGAGTGTGTCAGTTGGTGTGGATGGGCTGAGCAGTGGAGAGCCTGCTCCTGGTGGGGCACTTCAATGGATCTGACTAACATCTAATAAAGCTGTGATCCTATTCTACACGACATGTCATCGCTTCTTTCTTCATTGTAACACTGGCGACGATTCAAAGAACCCATGGAACTACCTTGGATTGGATTTGACTTCTAAGACTGAAGTAAATGAATCCGTTTTTGAAGAAGTAAGAAATTTAAGAAATTTCCTAATGTTGGTGTGCGACCTTGGAAATGATGGGACTTAAAAGACTCAAGTAAGTGAACTTAAACTTATGGATTTGATGAAACTAGGCACCCAATTGCCCCACCAGTGACCCTGTCAACGGTCGCCCTGAATTGAAATCTGCCAGTTTCACATAACTATTAATGGCTATCAACTGACTCTCAGTTCCCAGTATTGAACTTTTTAATTACTGATTTGGGACAATCTTGGTGTAAATCCAGAAGTTTTGTTTCAGCTCTGCTGTTAATTTTTGGAATTACATTTTTGTCTACAGCTGTGCTAAGTCCCTCAATATTAACAAGAGACTAATTTTTTTTATTTGTGGTTGGGAACTGAAATCTGAACCTCTGTGTAGAATCAAGGATTACTACCAGCTGATGTGTGGTCATGTGAAATAATCAAGCCTTGCAGCGTTAAGCTATTTGGAAATCAGCTTCTCCATACTTTGTTAATATCCGGAGGAAAAATCAAACCTCGGGAAAGAAAGTACTTATTTTCAGCCACTGGGTGATGCTGATGTCTTGTTTTTTCCTTTTCTTCAATGTAATTTTCGATAGCCATCGGAGAAAACCAAGTCTTACCGCTTTCTTTCCTTTGAGGTGACAGTTGGCGGTTTCTGTCCGGAGTCGTCTTTCCCCTGCCGCCTCAGTTTGTGACTGATGATGTCACAGAATCTTCTGGCAGTATTGGCGATCTTAGGCGTCATGGAATCCTCGGGGGCAGTCGTGAAGCAGAAGCGCTTCTTGTGCTGTCATTTCCTTTCCTCATTCTGTTGGTCTGGCTTGTGGTGCGATATGCGTGTGATGTCATCTTGCATAAACATCATCGCACATGCATGCCGCCATTTCTGGTATCCATGGTTACTGGACTGCCACAACATTGTACACGGAGAGCTGGTAGTTTATTTTGTTTTTTTTTAGTTTCTGTGTTGGGAAAACTTTACATCATTCTAAGATTGTCACCTTGGGAACTAGTTACTTCCTGCCTGAGCCTTACACATGGACTTTTGTGTTTTGTGGGGCTTGAAGATAATGTCGTTTGCTTTGTGTCTTACCTTATTCGGGACCATAGATCGAGCGCCGGTTCCTATTACACAATGACTTGGATTTTTGTTGACCTCGGGTGAGATATCGCTCACCAAAGCAACGCAGTTTGTGAGTTAGACAAGATGTTTCATCCTGTTGTATGCCTTTGAGACCACGGTGACTACGTTTTTTGTTTTAACTTTTTATTTTCTTGTGGACTTTTGATTTTCTTGTATATTCACCTTACAAGTTGTATGTAAGGGGGGACTTTACACACGACAGAGAGTCTACCCTTTTGTTTTGGCTCATTAGTTTTTACCCTTGTGTAGGGAATGTGACTTTTGCTTTATTTTTGGTCTAGTTTGTGTGTACTGGGGTCTATTTAAGTTTTTTTTCTGAGGGTGTCGTGGGTTAAGCTTACCTATAGTTTAACGAGTGTGTCTTGTGGTGTTTAAGTTTTCCTTAGTTTTCTTTTGGGTTGCCCTGCGTTATGTTTCTGATTATGTGGTGTGTATGATGGCTACACATGTGGGTTAAGGGCTACCCTTGTTTTAGTTTTTGGGTTCTATAGGTTTATTGTATGATTCAAGAGTTTGGACTGTACAATTTGGTTGTGCACTAAAGTATCTTTGGTGTGTTATGGACTGTGCACTATGGATACGCTTGTAGAGTATTTTTCGGACTGTGTTTTACGGGTAGACACGTGAGAAGTTTTCTTCTAGTGTAACTTCTCCTATTTGTTTTCAGGATACCCTGTATGTGGTTAATACCTCAAGGAGGTGTGTGTATGGTGCAATTTCGCTGTGCAAGTTGGGTTTTGAGTTATATGTTTGACTAGGGTTTAAGCTCACCCATATTATGTTTGCTTTGGGTTAAGGGATACCCATATTGGTTTTTAGAGTCTTAGTTTGGGTTGTGTCTTATTCCATTTCCTTTGGGTAGACCTTGTTCTTTCTTTGGTTTGTGCTGTTGGGGGTTGTAGATCCCTCTTTTGCCACTGTTTTGTGCCTTAGTTTGTGGTGCATTTGGCTACTCATTATTGTACCCGTAGTTTGGGACGTGAGTTTTGTGGATAGTTTCCACTGGTTTTGAAGAATGTTTTTATTTAACTTGCCTTCTTTTTGTTTGTGATCATTATGAAAGGGATATGGGTGTAGTATCTTAGTTCTCATCCATCTTCCTTTGTCCTCATTTGTATGTTTGGCGACTTTCATGCATTTGTTGTTGTGATCATTTTAGCAAGGGGATGATCTATAATTTTTCTTATTATTGCTTCCTCTTTTGTTGGAACGTGTGTTTTGTCATCTTCACATGTGTTGTTTGTTTTCTATCATTATAAAGGGGGGGATGTGTTGTAATGTACCTTTTACTTTATGCACCCTTCCTACAGTAGTTCTCTCCCTGCTGCTCAGCCAATGATGAGGTCAGATGGAATGTTGATTGTGTTTGGATTGGTAGAGTGTGTCAGTTGGTGTGGATGGGCTGAGCAGTGGAGAGCCTGCTCCTGGTGGGGCTCTTCAATGGATCTGACTGACATCTAATAAAGCTGTGATCCTATTCTACAAGACATGTCATCGCTTCTTTCTTCATTGTAACATGGTGCATGGCTAAATACTTAAAAGGTCCCAACGGCGAAACCTATTGGCTATGCCAATGCTTTTTTTTTACTGTCACTGGCAGGAATATCCCGGTAGCGAGAAACAGCAAGAATTAGCAAGCATTGGCATAGCCAATTGGTCTCGCCTTTGGGACCTTATAAGTGTATAGCCATGCAACAGTTAATGTTGTTGCAGGAAGGATATTGTGCTGCATAACTAAATACTTATAAGGTCCCAAAGGCGAGACCTATTGGCTTTGCCAATGCTTGTTAATTTTACTATTTGGAATAACCAATGTAGTCAGAGGAAGAAACATCCTATTTATTGGCATTCCTGGAGAACTAAAGGGCTGAATTAGGTTAATCAATTATGTGGTCGGGACTCACTGCTTAATTTTACTCAAGTTCAGGAACTCTTTCGACTCCCATCTGTTTTTCGTGCCAAATTTCTTCTTCTACAGAAGGCTATATCTCAAGCATATCATCCCTGCAAATCCATTCCTTCCTCCAGTAATTCATCGCCTATACAATTGGCTACTATTTTACCTAAGTGTCCTAAGGCTTCACTTATTTATTCACATTTACTTGATGCTCCCACTTACAGATCCAAGTCTAAGCCTGAACTAAGACTGAACTTGCATGGAACAAGTACCTCTCTATAACTTTATCCATAGATACCTGGAAATGAATCTGGATTAAAATTAGAAAATACTCCCATGTAGCCAATACATCACAGCACTTTTTTAAATTTACAACAGACTTTTTATGTCACCAAATGCCCTTCATAAGATCAATCAGAATATCCCAAACACTTGTTTCTCTTGATCTGCATCACAAGATGACTTGAAACACTTAGTTTTCATTTGTCCCTTGTCTCTACATCATGGTCGCAAGTTTAGCATCAAGTTAATTCTATTTTTCAATTTCCATTGTATTAGGAAGCATATCGAAAGTTTGGGTGAATGCTTCATTTAACATGCAGATACTCGATCTGCTATTAGCACTTACTTTTCAACAAATAACTCGTAATTGGAAGGACTTTACACAATTATCTTTACACAATTATCTTCTCAAGTGTGGTGGTATGCAGCCTGTCACAATCACCAATTGGATACTGGAAATATGCATTCCTTATCTCTTGTTTTAAAACAAAAGGACCTTTGGACACCAGTTGCTCAGTTCCTTGATTACTCTGCTATCACAACTTTTGCCCCTTCAACTCGCATCCAGGAGGTTTTACAGCCTGTCTCACTTAACCTGATCATATGACTCCTTTCTATCAAGTATTCCTTCATATTTATTATAGTATCTATATTTGCTAAATAATCAGTGTCGGACTTGGCTTTTTTGCAGGGTCATTCCAGAACTTTTTGCCTTCCTCTTGTATTTTTTTCTGACCTGATTTTGTTGGTTTTATAACTCTGGGCACTTTAACACTGCTGATCAGCGCTAAAGTGCATGTGCTCTCTCTTGTAAACTTGGTAAGATTGGTCTAAACCTGTTTGCCATGTCTAATTTACCTGTAAGTCCCTTCTACATTGGTATCAAATATATTCAAGACCTGTACATTAAATGCTACTAGTAGGTTTGCAGCACTGCTTGCGCCACCCACCTAAGTAGCCTTTCAAATCTGTCTCAAGCCTCTGCCGCTGCAGGGCCTGCACATGCGCTGTTTACTGCTGCAGTGACGTGGCATGCAAAGTGGTTGCCACATCTGAAACTCCTCTTTTACGTCAAATAAGTCACCCGTACAGGTATGCCCTAGCTAGCCCCACGGACAGGCTGCTGTGTAGGTAAAAGGTAGGACATGTGTCTTATCTATGTGGCATGTCCTGGAAGTGACAAACAGCCTATTTGGTTTCTCTCTACTGTGAGGCTGCCCTCTCATAGATTTGCGTTGGGGGACTCCCTGATATATGTTTCAGTGGTAATTTCTGATATGAAAGTGGTAGCGTGGCCATGTTTGGTATGTTTGGAATAGTGGTGATAAATCCTTCTTATTGGTGAAAGCTGATTTGTCATTACTATTTTAGAAAGACCACTTTTAGAAGTGGGCATTTCTGTGTGCTTATGAGTCTTTGTGCCCTGCCTGGATGTGCATTTACTGTCTGGTTTAGACTGACAGGAGAACAGCGATGTGCATTCACTCTAGACAGTCACAAGGGGGGTTGAGGTGTGACCTGCCTTTCCTGGGTGACTCAGCGCAAGGCTGAATAGACCTGGGCTGCATTTTGAGTGGCGGGACAAGTTTCCCTTGCACCTGAATAGGCCTGGTTTGAATTTAGAGTGGTGGGAGGAGTTGCACCTGCACCAGAGATGTTTTAAGGCATGGGCAAAGTGGGCTCTGGCCCAGGGCCCCAGCCTTTCATGGGGCCCCCTGATACAGCCAGTTCTGTTTTCCAAAATGTCTTGCCCTGATGACCTTGAATAATTCTTAAATGGATTGTTTCAAATATATTTTCCTATAATGTATTGTTACTGTGAGTGATGTGCGAGAATCTATTACAGACATTCTGCAGAGATATGTTGTGTCTATGTTCCATGCAACACTAAAAAAACAAAGTTACTTATAGATCAAGACCTCACATGAGAATGTGAGGATGTTATAGAGATTATTTGTAGCAAGATTAGTGAGTTGCCTTTGTATCACAATATTGAAAACAAATGTCACTATCCATAAATATTAGATGTAAGCACATTTAGAATTTGGACGACTGCACATGTGCACTGTCAGTAACCAGGCCGAAGAGGGCATGAAAAAGATGAAAATGGATCATAAATAAAAAACTGTTTCAAAGAGGGACCCCAAAATACGTTTGGCCCACGGCCCCCAAAAACCTTCAGATGTCCCTGACCTGCACCTGAATAGGGCTGTGTCTCAAATTTGCAATACTGTCTCTGCCTCCCCAGTAGTGTGTCTGGAGCCAGGGCTTGAGATTGAATGGGAGTGTTGTGCACTTCTAAAATGTGTTTGAAATGGCCCACCGAAACAAAGACTTTTGGAATATAAGTTCAGAGGCTGTGACCCCATGATGTTTTTAAGACACTGCGTGGACTGGTAACCAGACACTGCTGGCTCTGCAGACTGCATCTGGCCAGAGGAGAAGCTTTATGCTGCCAGGAGAAACTGCCACTGGAACTTTGCCTTGCTGTGCTGACCTGCTGGAAGTACTGCCTCATGTTCCCCTGATCTCCCAGGGCTTGGTATCCTGCCCTGAAGTACTTAAGAGACTTAGCACATGGTGAGTGCTTTATTCCTTCTGTGCACTTTCCCTTTGCTTTGAAAAAGTTCTGGCGTGTAGGCTCTATATTACAAGAGCCTTGGTGTTGAGCTTCTTGAACCCTCAAGGGAGCGATAACTTTGCGGTGGTGTGCAGAGTCTGAAGCAGGAAGAAGCTACCATCCCAGTACGGCCGCTCATCAGCTAGACCAACACTAGGGAGTTGGCAGCATTTATAGCCAACCGGCGTGGCCGACATGAAGCTCCCCGCGTTGCCCAGCCACGCTCACAGAAGCCAAAAAGGACACCGCATCATTTGCAGCTGCTCGGAGGAGTCTTCAAACCAAAACTGAGCTGACGGAGACTTTGCTCCGTCCACAGACCACCGGGGGCGTGGTGCTGCTAGAGGAGCCCTGCGGGAAGAAGCAGACGTCTCGCACCTCCCACTGCAGACAGTCCAGGGTGAAAGTAAGGGGAGACAGAGACTTCACCCCTTGTCAGCCTAGACCTGAGGGCTTGACCGGGATTCCGCCGGTGGCCGCCCACAGACTTCCTTTCTTCTGTGCTGAGCTGAGAAGGGCAGATGAGCCCAGGGTGAGGGGCGGCACCATGAGTTAGCGGGCAGCCCCAGCCATTGAGTGGTAGGCGGGAGACCCTGCGATGTCTTCCCACTAACGTTGGCTTTGCTGGGTGGAGCCATGAATGCCCCCCTCGTGCTATGTGAGGAACGGGCCGCACTGCTGTTCTGGGTCGAGAGGGGCCATTTTGAGATCACACCCAGGTGCCTTTGCAGCAATGGGATAATTACTGCATTATCGTGTATCAAGAGGGAGAGAAAGGACCAGAAAGCTAGTCCATATCCCCGGGTTTATATGAGATTAATCAAAAGGAGACTAGCTTAAGTAAAAAGGGTTAACAAAAAATTATTAATTTTTAAATCAAAGGACTCAAGTATGTTTCGTCAGGGGGTAGTGGCACCTGGTGAGTGTGCTCATGAAGCCCTCACCCACCAACCTAGTTGGTGGCATGCTTCATCATCGGGCCCACCCAGTGACACCTAGCGTGTCCCGGGTGTGCTTCGACGCCTGATTACAGCGGAGCAGGTATGTCGCTGAGTGTGCGGTGAAGAGTGTTTCATAACACTCTTCACCGCACACTCAGCGACATACCTGCTCCACTGTAATCAGGAGTCGAAGCACACCCGGGACACGCTAGGTGTCACTGGGTGGGCCCGATGATGAAGCATGACACCAACTAGGTTGGTGGGTGAGGGCTTCATGAGCACACTCACCAGGTGCCACTACCCCCTGACGAAACATAATTACTGCATTCACAGGGCTGGAGGGCCTAAAGCCCTGTAGCCTATGGAAAGGGAACTGAGCTACCACATAACCCATAATAAGAGCGCTGGGGTCGCTCTGGGCAGTGTTTCTTGTTATGCTGGTAAGTCCAGTGCATTATGCCTCACGATAATTGCCTTGCGTCCTGCCTAATGAAATGTTCTTGCTTATATCTTGTCAGAAATGTGCATCTCTGTGTTCATTGATGGTGTTTGGTAGCATGTACACAGTGATGATGCTTTTGTGATGTGTGCAATCTCTAAAGATTTTCTGGATTGCACTACCTTGTATTGTTATGACAATTGCCCAATTGACAAAGTGTTTTTAAGGTCTGTGTGATGTCATGACAAGTGCCTAGTGGGACAGTAATTTATCTGATTATGGTGTAAAAGTGTTTTATGCGCAATACTAAGGATATTTTTATATAAGCTTGTGTGGAGTCTCTTTTTGTGGTGTGCGTAGTGTGTCACTGGTGTGTGTGTGTGTTTTGCATAAACGCTTTACATATTGCCTCTGGGATAAGCCTGATTGCTCTGCAAGCTACCAATGGGTGAGATGGGGTTATCTTAATTGTGTGACTCCTTTACCCTGACTATGGTAATGGGTTCTGCCTGGCCTAGGTGTATACCCTCGGCAACAAAAAACCCAATTTCTAACAATTAGACTGGCAGTTTTTTATGCAGTGTATGCCTCTTCATTTGTTTTTTCTTTTTCTTTAGTTTTATTATTTGCTTGCTTTGTACTTATTTAAACTTGATACATTTGTTTTGTAATGATTTGAGCAAATGAATCCAAAATTAATTAAATATCCTAGTGCCCAATGTATCATTTGTAATATCAAAGTATTAACTGTTATATCATACAAGGTGTGCAACATGTAAAAAAAAAACATTGACAAAGCACATAGATCTCGCATAGGTGAAACCTATTGACTTTGCCAATGCTTGTTTTTCTACCCATGGAGCAACAGATCAGCCTCAAGTCCGCTCTGCAGGGAGAAAGAAATGTGGGGAAATTCCACCATTTCGCCTACTGCTTTGGAATGTTCCCACCTCCTAGATGTAATGTCTTAAAATTGCTGTTGGCGCATAGAATTCTAGCAATATTCATCTTGATAAAAACTGATATAAAATACAAATAACACTTGGAGGGATATTCACAAGGACTTATCTCCGATTTATCCCCATCTTATCGCATCAAAAGTGGAGATAGATTTAACACCTCATTCAAAAGCTGGTGCAAACTACAGACATTGCCAGTATTCCCACGTTAACTGCCACAAAATTTATCTCCACGGTGGACACCACCAACTAACCCATATGAGATGCAGAGTAGGCGTTCCTGTGACAAAACATACGAAAAAAGCACAACACCACTTTCACAACAAAAACTGCCAGATCAGCGATGCGAACCAAAAACAGGTGATAAGCCGCAGTAGCAGCAGGGAATTAAAACCTGTCTTTTGCTGGTGATAGTATCAGACCACAGGAGGTAGCCCGTAACCCAAAGAGGTACTGGGGCAGTAATCTATATCAAACAACAAAGTCTCAAACATGGGTATCGTTTAGAGAACAAATAAAGGTAGAATGATCAATTGCAATGGATACAATCTGAATGGGGAAAAACACCGGGAGACATATGCATGTAAAGGTTGCTTGTATTGGAATCAATTAAAACATGTTGGACATATTGAACATTATATATGTACAAGCACCTGGTAAGATAGCACTGCATTACATTAATAGACATGTAACCAACAGGATACTGTGCACAAGTGCTCGTGAAGTTTGTGACGACACAGTGGCAAGTGATGTGGTATATACAGCGATGGTGATGGGCGCTACGCCGGCAATCTGATACCTTGGATTGACAGCGCCTTGATTCATTCCTGCCTTCTCCACACTGTTCCCAAGACCGCCACGTAATTTGGACATCCCCTTGCCTAGTTTGCCTCTAAAACTTAACCAGATGTCCAGACCAATCCGAAACTGAAGCCGCAGGTTTCCCACATTGCCTTTGATTAAAGTGTAACCAGTCCTGATGATGGCCTAAACTTCTGCTGGCCAAAACGCCATCGACTTCAACAGCGTAACTTCTGGTGCCCCTCTTTACGGGCACCCTACCCATTTGCTTCTGTAATTTTTATATCATTCATTGTTTGGATGTCCTGAAAATGTAAACTACTCGTTGTTTTACTTTGTTCTTCGTCGTGCCCATCAACATCGATGTATATACCACCTCACATGCCGCTTGCGCCGTCACAAACTTCACGAGCACTTGTGCACAGTATCCTGTTGGTTACATGTCTATTAATGTAATGCAGTGCCATCTTACCATGTGCTTGTACATATGATGTTTAATATGTCCAACATGTTTTAATTGATTCCAATACAAGCATCCTTTACATGCATATTTCTCCCTGTGTTTCTCCCCCTTCGGATTTTTATCCATTGCAATTGATTATGCTACCTTTATTTGTTCTCTAAATGATATCCATTTTTGCTGGTGATAAGCAGGACGACTACCTGCAGCATAAAAGGGAGCCCAGCCAAGAGCCACATCGGAAGACCCACAGATGCCATGGAAACAATGATCATGCAACGCGGATACCCATGAGGGCCACCACACCCATCGCAACCACCCCAGGCCCACCATCACCACCAGGTATCGCCCCCCCCTTCCCGGAAACACCACAGAGACAGCATACACAGAGATAGCGGACCCACCTGAAACGCACCTGCCGCCCTGACCCAATACCAGAGGAGGACATTGCCCACACGCACGCACGCAGCACAATTACATTCAACATGACACACAATATGCCAACCGACCAGACACGACAACACAACTCCATTGGGAATCCGACCTTGCCATGCCCACAACCCAGCCACGGCATGGCACCATAGACACACAATAGCAGGATGTGAGGAGAGGCATGGAGCAGGCATGTACGAGAGTGGCAAGTGACTAAGGAATGTGAACCTACCCAATGCCAGGTGTGGTGTAGAGGTGCCGGACAGACCAAAGAGTGCAAACCATGGAAATGGCCATGTGGAGAGCAACTGCTGGTGCATGGAGTGTAGTTGCCAGTGGACGCTACCATGTCCCCACTGGCTGTGGGGCAGAACGTGGAAATGTTGCACGTTACGTCCGCCACTGCATGCGTGGGTCTAGTGGGTTGGACCTGCGTACGCCAAGCCTGCGTAGGGGTGTGAACAAAAAGCCTGTCACACTGGTCATGGTTCTCATTCGGAATGGACAATGTGTCTGCCAAGGCGGCGCCTCTCACCCCGCCGCGAGTCCTGTCTCCAGTGCAGTGGGGCCTGCATCCTTGTGCTCCTGCTGCATCCCAGGCTGCTGGTCCCCAGACCTGTCATGCCTGCCCCAGGGAACCAACAAGGCTCCGCTCACCTGCCGACACCCGCGTTTGTCAAAGAGTGCCCACCACATGCTGGTGCAAGCTCCAAGCACCAGTCCTGTGACCTCTGCAGCCTCCGCAAACCATCGCTAGCCCCCTTGATGCTGGCCCACATTACTCCTTGTAGGAAGGTGGCTACCTGACTATGGTTACCCCAGATTTTTTGCCTTGTGTTTAGCTGGTTTTTGACTTAGTTGGCCTGGTTCCCTGCTAATCAGGGCCCCAGGCTATCTGCTCTCTCTGTAAAATGGATTCCATGTACCCTAGGTGCATAACTAGATTGGCTTGGGTCACCTTATCAGCCCCTGTACAGAGCACTATAGGTGCCCAGGGCATAGGTGCATCCAAGGCCTACCAGGGGCTGCAGCATATCTTTTGCCACCCCTGGCTGGCTATCTAAAATTGACACAACTGGCTGATCACTCAGCTGGGGCAAGGTGGTGTAATCACCCCTTGCTTAGATATAGTATTCCTATATCTAAACCTAACTGGACACATATATACCTATCAGTCACTCCTATGGCAGGCCTTAACAATCCTGGAGGCAGAGTGCTTGGTTTTATGTGAGATGGTGCTCTAGCATGAGCTGAGCCTGTCTGCAGCTGTCGGGACCAATTCCCTAAGCTGTTCCGGGATAATGCCATACCATATACTCTTAAGTGCATTATAATCCTCGCGGTTATATGTTAACTTTGGTTTGGCTTTATCAAAACATGTCGTGTAAGGTGTCATACGATTTGGAATACTACCCCCTCGCCAGTCCTGGCGACGGGGGTAGCATTCCACCCCTCTAGAGGGAGACGACATGTTACTTTGCTAAAACGGGGTTGATTTTAAAAGAGCCTCAGATCCACAAAATGGATGCTTCTGCCACAGACACGAGTCTGACCTCCTGCAGCTGACCAAAACTCAGCCAAGGAGGCCTGGATAAAGGGTTTCCTGTCACAGGGAGGTGTCACACCACCCCAGACAGGAGATAGTGGATTGTAGCAGGGAGGTTTGAAAGAAACCAGACACTGCCTGGGGAGCACAAGGCTGCCCCTTGCATAATCCGGCCAAACCGGTTCTGGGGCACACCAGCCCCAGTCCCAGCGCTGCCTGGATCAAAGGAAAGGGGTGTATCCACCCCCTTCCTGGGTCCCACCCATAGGAGGGGACCTAGCAGGTAATCCAGCCCCCTAGATTGGTATAAGAATGGGAGCAGTGCCAACGCACTCAGATTATCCTGATGAAACATTTGAAATGAAACTCTGGACCCTTCGACATCCTACTCAACGTAGAAGACTAAAGAATCTCCCTTGTGGTCAAGGAGTGACCACCCTGTGCAAACAGGCACCATCCAGTACCTTGACATCTGCTTTGTTGCAGTTCCCGCCGGAACTCGAGCGACAGAGATCGACGAGATTAAGCTTGCCTGCCTTCTTACAGCCCAATCCACAGTCCCTGCAGAGCTGAGACCCGTGGAGGCGACCGGAAGCGTGGGGCAGGCCATCTTGAAAAGACCACGAGACGCTGACCGTGCAGCCCACGAGTGACCCTCGAAGCTGTACACTGGGGTTTGAGAAGCCCCAACCCTGAGCCACTCTTGCACCGAAGCTCACCCCTCCACACTCGACGAGTGCTGCGTGGGGCTCTTCTGCTTTCTTTGGCTCGACACATTGGCCCGGTCACTTGCCAGCTGGCTTGTGGCCCCTGTGCTGGCAAAAACCTAAATACGACTTGCGATTCTGGTTGCTCCAGACTTGCACCAGCTCTTCTGAAAAGGAGCACCCGCTCTGACCCTCCTGGTCCGAGTGAGAAGAAATCTTCCAGTCCTGCGTGGATTGCTCTTGCCAAGTGTTGTTTGCTCCAATCTTAAAGCCGACTGTGCCGACGGTGAGAGCCTGCGTGGGACAGATCGTGACCTGCTCCTGGACGTCGCAGATGCCCCAGAGCCCACGTGACAGCGGAGAGAAGCTCCTCGACAACCACCTGATAGCGCCCGACATTGCCTGGTTCCGTCCTGGTTCCACCCTGGTCACTGCTGAGTGACCCAGACTCTGTCCCCTCTGCTTTCGACTCTGATCCACCCTTGGATCACACCGGACACTTCTCCTTCACATCGCCTGCAGCATCTTCAGCTTCAAGCACCAAGAACCTGCGTGACGAAACCCGACGCCACTTCGACCCTATGCACCCGCTTCTTGTGGGTGAGGTAACATTGCAACGCCGGTGTTCCCACACTGGTACCCACCTCTAGGGCCTGTGTCTAAAGTTTTGTCCATCTAGGTTCAGTGGAAGTATCCTAAAACTCTATCTGTGTAACTTTTACGCACCATTGACTTAACATTGGTGCATGCATGTGCTTTAAGCGCTGCACCCGAATCCCGCGGGCTTTTCCCGACTTCAGCATTGCTTGTCTGGACTTCTCCCAGCGATTCTTTAGGCCCTAGGCCTAACCACTGTTCGATTGGTATCTCTTATACCACTTTCTTAATATATGGTTTGAGTGGCCACCCGCCCTCATCCATAATTGTGCAACTTTGTATGTTATACTGTGCTTTTGATTTAACGCTTGTGCCCCTTTGCTCATAAAGAGTACTGGGGATTATTTTAGAAATAAATACATATATTTTTATAATATATACTTGTGTGGTGTCCTTTCATTTGATATTACAGGACTGTGATTGGTAAAACAGCTCGCTTAACACGACCTCTTGAGCTAAGCCTTTAAGGCTGCTTAGTCCATGCTACCCCTAGGATAGCTTGTCTAATAAGGTTGACTTACAACCAGACACCATAAGGGATTGTTTGGACTGATACAAGGTGGTTCCAGAATTGGAAACATCATATATCAGGCCAACTTCTCACACTCCTTACTCATTGACACACTCCACTGGCATCCCCTTCGGCCCAGTAGGTCCCACATGTGGAACTGTGTCCTGAGTTCTGAATGGCAATGACCCCAAGTCCGTAGCAGCGGCCACAGTACCAGACTCCCTTCGATCAGTGAGCCATAATTCCATATCGCAGGCCTGCGACACGTGGTGCCACTAACCCTGTTCAATGCAAGCCGGCGACACGTGGTGCCACTAACAGTGTTCAATGCAAGCCGGCGACACGTGGTGCCACTAACCATGTTCAACGGGAAGCCCGCGACACATGGTGCCACTAACCCTGTTCAACGCAAGCCGGCGACACGTGGAAGAGGGCTCAGGCCTACCCTGTGGACCAGTAGATCCCACATCCAGCATATGGTCGCGAATCATGAATTGCAGGGTGAACGCATGGAGAGTAGTACGAGGAAGATGCGGCTTAGTCCGGACAAAAGCCTGTTTAGAGTCACAGAGGTGATTGAACACTATCAACAACTGACCTGGTGCCATCAACCCTGTTCACCGCAAGTCCTCGTCCTGTGGCGGTAGGCCCGTGCAGGACACTGCATCCGGGGCCACTAACTCTGTGCAGCACAAGTCATGGGACCTTTATGGTTGAATGGTTGTGTCCTTTATGATGTACACTGTTGTTGAATTCTGACTGCAGCAGGCAGCCCTTGCCGGCTGGAGTGCACACAACCCACACACATCCAACACAGGTGTCACTCGGTATGTGTGCCTGCTAATAAATGTGGCAGTGAGCACGTGCGTGCCCATAGCCATTCACACCATCTGAGCAAGTGTGTCTGTGTGGTCATTGTGTTAGCATGATGGGCACTGGCCCTGTAACATCACAGTGTGTTGTCTTCTGCGGACGTTACCATGTCACCTCAGCATTGGCAGTGACCCTGGACATGTAGCTTCGCACACACCCTCCTGCATGCACAAGAGGCATGTGCTGGTCCGGCATATGTCAGGTAAGAGTAGGGGTGTGCTGATTCGGCAGGGGGAGCAGGGCGTCCCTCGGACCTGGCCTTGGGCAGGAAGTGCGGTAAGTGTGTCTCTGTGTTGGGGTGTTGTCGCCACCAGGGCCATAGTAGTCGATGTTGCAATGTGGCATGCACCAGGATGGCGGACCCGCACGTACGGGGACATGTAGGAGCGCAAGACCACTCGGGGTCTTGGCACATGCATGCCAAGTGTTATGTGTAACAGTTCTGCGGATGCATGAGTCAGTTGCCTGGTCTCATTGATAGCGTGATCACAGACAGCCATGGGCTGTACACCTGTGTCTGCCCTGACCTGACCATTGGCCTACACGCACTTGACCACATACCTCCAAAGGCCAGCGTCACAGTGTTGTTGGCATGCCGCTGGACATGCGCGGACAGGCATTACAATGGTGTGCCGTAGGAGTGCACGTGATGCAACCGTGCAGCACACACAGGTGTGGGGGCTCGTGGGAGGGAGGAGCAGCTGTGTGGCAACATAACACACCGTGAGGCTGCTCATGTGCCACGTGCTAGGCATATCATCCATGATTCCCAGGGTGGCAGACATCCCACCACACCCACGACCGGCCTCTGTACATCTCCTGTATGCATGCAGATGGTGAAGTCACTGTATGGATGAAAGGTCATTTGTCTGTACTATCAGGTGGTAGCACATCTGCAGCTCAGAGCAGTAACTTGCATGTGGCCAGCACCCCCTGACAGATATTATAGCATTTTGCTTGCGACTCCCACTCTATGCACTGCCCGACGTGAGACCATCCCACACGCAGATGTCCTTGGTCGTAGTTGGCGTGTGTGAAATGGCCTTCACGCGTACTCCGACCCCACCCCAGGCCTACACCTGTTGCACACAGAGACTGCTCATTGCACCGAGCTGTGCCATTTCATCCACAGGACTGGCGCAGGGCAAGCCAGTGCTGCTTCAAGCAGAGCCACTGACGCAATGGCAGACCATCCCGGACACATGCTCAACTCCAGTCAAGTGGACCTTTACCATGCACGTCTGCTGCATGTACTGGGGCACTGCCGTTGGCAGTCTTGCGGATCAGTTACCAGCTGAGCTTCCGCCTTGCGGTCATCACCTGCGTTCAGCCTGTGTTGCACTGTCGCTCGTACATATTTGAGGGGTCGATGGATGTCTTCCTCTCCAACGTAACAGTAGCTGACCTGATTATGATGTGTATGTACGTCCCCTGTTGGCCCACGACCTGGAGTGTCACTGTGATGCCCGTTTATGGCATGCATGGATGTTTATAGATTTCCAGGGGAGTGACGTGTCACTCCTGAACCAAATGCACAGCATACGTTGCTCGACAAGCAATACCAGTACTTCGTTTAAGTTCATCATAGTTTTTAAATTTTATTCCTTGTATTCCTCAATTTTCATGTTGTTTTTACATCTTTGGTCACAAGTCCAACGTGTCATGCATAGTAAATTTCTAATTGTGACGGCTACGCCAATCCAGGCTTTTGTGCTACCACACGAAAATATACACAAACTTTCTTCATAGAAACATTGAATCCTATATCCAATGCATTTCGGGCTCCCTTTTTCGCCCTTCATCAGGGATTCAACTGTGAATGTTTAAAAAGAACAATATTAGACCCTGTGCAACCCCACATACACATCTCAAATATACGTACGTTCCACCTAGTGTAGTGACATTGTAACGCGCCTGGCGGGAAAGGGCTCTCCCGGAAGCTGCTAGTCCAGGGCTTAATCATCTCACGCCTGGACTACAGTAACGCGCTCTTTCTTGGAGCGCCAGAGTCTACGTTTAAGATCCTGCAACAAGTGCAGAACGCAGCAGCAAGGCTGCTGCGGAACGTTCCGGCCAGGCAGTCAGCCAGGCCTGCTTTAAAGGCACTCCATTGGCTCCCTGTAAAAGAGAGAGTTACCTTTAAGGCCCTGTGCATCGCCCACAAGAGCATACAGGGGAAAGGACCAGCTATTCTGAAGGACATGATTCGCCCCTACAAGCCCACAAGAGCCTTACGCTCTGACAACAAACATTTCCTTCAGACAAGGAGAATTAGGAGAGCCCGTTCAGGGGGCAGGAGTTTCTCTATCCATACAGCGCGCGCCTGGAACTCCCTCCCATTCTCGTTGCGCTCCGAACCTAACCTCCTCAGATTCTGGAAACATCTGAAAACGCATCTTTTTCCAGAATAACTGTAGCTCCTCTGCTCTCTATTGGTAGCCTGCTCAGGGTTTCTTTAAGCGCTGGGATGCCCAAGGGTAACCGTGCGCGGTACAAAATTCAATAATAATATATGATTCATTGTTTCTATGAAGAAAGTTTGTGTATATTTTCGTGTGGTAGCACAAAAGCCTGGATTGGCGTAGCCGTCACAATTAGAAATTTACTATGCATGAAACGTTGGACTTGTGACCAAAGATGTAAAAACAACATGAAAATTGAGGAATACAAGGAATAAAATTTAAAAACTATGATGAACTTAAATGAAGTACTGGTATTGCTTGTCGAGCAACGTATGCTGTGCATTTGGTTCAGGAGTGACACGTCACTCCCCTGGAAATCTATTGACATTTCTTGGCACAGGGCAGACCATTAAAAAAACCCGAATAGCACGCAAATCGAATTACAATTTGAAACTTTTGACAAGGAAGAAAAGAATGAAAACTTGGTGTGCAGTACGTCACCTTCTCTGGAATGCATGGATGTTTGGCATGCAGGCTGGAAACTGGACCTGGGAGATTGCACGAGTCCTCGTGTGCAGTGAGCACATTGAGCCACTACAAGATTGGGCATTGGGTCCAGTGGTTGGAGTCAGCACATCTATCTGGGTCAGCTGATGGATTACGTCGACGACATGTCAGATGTGGTAGACGATGATCGCTCATTGGAGATGTTGGCCTACGCAGCTGCACTCGCGTTCATGGACGAGTGACAAGGTACTTGCAGCCACAACTGGATGTGACCCATTGTACGTGTCCCAACGCCAGTTTGCATGTTGGGAATCTGGTCACATGTCCCATGCTGACTTCTTGTTGTCCGTGTGTTTCTGTTTGTACGTTTCGCATCATTCCGGATGTTCTGGTTTTCTTCCATTATCCTCCTCCCCTCTCAGGCTGCATTCACCTTGTCCAAGATGGCCTGACATGTACAATGTTTTTCTTGCCAATGAGGCTTGTGGGGTTTTATGCTGGCTCGGGTTGCCTCCATTGTGCTTGGCTGTTGTTTTCTGTTTGGTTGATCTTTTTTTGCAGGCTTTTGTTGTGCTTATTCCCGCCTGCCGTGTGTGTCGCGGGACAGGCAGTGCTTATCCCTGTTTTCCTCATCGCGAATGGGCTCATCGCATGTTTTTTTGTTTTGTGGTTTGTGTTTTTATCTCAGTTGAGGTGGTTGTATTGCAGACATGGGCTGTGCTTTTGGCAGACTATCACATGGTACCGCCTTGTTGTGAATTCCACGTTGACACAGGGTTATTTTCCCGCGATAGGCTGCGATGTGTAAAGTTACGTTAGCATTTTTTAGTGACGTTTAGCACACGTTCTTGTGAATATACCCCTTATAGCTATGTTGTTATGTATCCTGTTGCAAATGTACTACTTAGGCAATATTTGTTGATACATAAAGACCTGGATTTAAAAAAATACAGGGAATCATCAAACTGTCATAAATTCATATAGACTAAGTAAAAATAATTTTGAAATATACATATACACAAAATACATTCAGGTATTGAGGAAGCGCGTTCCCTGTTGATCTAATCACTCTCACTGCCTGATTTTTTTAAACCAACTGTGCTGACTGTGTAAAAAGTTAAAGCCCCGACCTTTCCTGACGCCGGTGATAATATTCATGCCCTCAACAGACTATGATCAAGCTTTTGGGAGCGCGTGTGCTGTATAATAAATAAATAATAACCTTATATAGATTACAAGATACAGGGCAACCTTTATATCCCTTGGGATATGGGACAAGACACTGTGTAACACGTAGAACCCCAATGGTATACTATTTCATTTTCAAGTGACGATTTTTAATGAAAATACAAAAAAGAATCTCTCTAATGTTTCAGTGTCAATAATCCATGAATTTAATAAACAAACAATTATATTTATACAGAAAAATCTTGGACTCCCAAAGGTATGTCATGTGTATTTCCTGTGTGAAATAATGTTGTTAATAAATAAAAATTAAATTGTAATAAACTGTTGCGTATAGAATAAAGTTGAACATACACGAGCATTATTACGCACAAATATTTACAACACTGCAAAACAACTGAATGCTAATGTTAAAATCATTGCAACAAATGCCATTTGTGTTGTCGACAATTTTGGGCCTTAGATCAGAAAATGTAACAGACTTGTTTGAGCAGTAGAGCCTGTGCACTGGTAATACAGGCCCATGGAGGGTCACCTCAGTGAGACTTCCTGGCTGGTGCTCAAGCTGTGAAGATGCGGAAGAAAGAGCAGCACTCACAAGAGGAGGCACCGAGTGGCGAATGCACTTTAAGGAGTCAGCAAAATATCCTTGAGATACCTCGGGTGCTCAGTCCACTCAGAACAAGTATTGCAGGTGACCCCAGACTCTCGGGCAGTTATTTAGTTAGCTGTTTGGAAGAGCCCAAGCGCGAAGAGGAATTATTTCAGATCTATAGAAGCTTTTTGGCGCACATGAGGTCTATAAATAATAACATGACATTTTAATGCTTAGCACCTGAAACATGAACCTCATATTTAAATCGGAGTGTCAGGAAACCCCACAATCATAGGCAACACGTTTTACTATCCCTAGTAAAGTCGTAATTGGCAGGAAGCATTGGCTAGAAGTAATGGTCGAGGTGTATGGTGGTCTGAGAGGCAAAACCTGCCCATACTTTTTTTAATTTAAGAAAAACAGTTCTACCTTTTGTGAAAATACAACTGTTCCCGGACAGTTAATACCGAGGGTTGATTTTTTTTAGCTGAAGTAAGGCAGGGAGTCTCCTATGCTGTGAAACCCAGGCAGAAGCAGACAGCTAAATAAGCCTTCTTGCCAGGGTGCTCCCTTCCCTCAAAGAAAATGTAAATGTACACAACTGGTTAATCTGCTTGGAAGTCAGTATTTGCTTTAATTGATGGAATCACTTGACCCTCCAGGGTGACACAGATTTATTCATTTTGAGAGGTATTTTAAAGGACAGTAATAAAAGAAAATTGCAATAAGTATGGGTATTACTAAAATCTATATTTTGGAACCATTTTTTTCTCTTAAACTTTTTGCGCATTTTGTAGCAGCCTATCTTAAACTGTGTGCAAAGCACATTTAAAATAATGACACACATTCACAGTGCTTTCTGTCTCAGACTAGGACCTCGTAGCACTAGCATGTACAACTCCCAATTCTCCACTGCACTAACCAGGATTCAATTATGTGGATCTATGGTTCCAGGCACAGACCTCTGCAGTGCGTTAACTAATAAAGGTTTCATAATGTACCATAGTGCATTTCCCATTGATTAACTCATTTTGGTTTTCATTTACGCTCTACTTTATTTTATATGTAGATAACTGTAGGTGAAGGACCGAAAAATGCTGAGGAATTTTTTGTTTAGCCACACCTTTGACGCCGCTCCATGCCCACGCACCCCCTACCCCATAGCGGACAGCATCACAGTTCCCATAGGTTTTTAGGTCTCGCCTCAGTAGCGCTTGCGCTCTATCTTATAGACATGCTATATTCAGGATATAAGCTTAAAGCTCTGCCTACTTTCTGCCCATCTTTTTAATTGGTTCCTGTCCCTGTCCTTTGTAAATGGTGGATTATAATTGGACAATAGGCGAAGTAGTCCCTCCTTAGTACCACCCTCTCTCTTCTTCTAATATCCCATGACAACACTGCCTGTTACATGTGTTGTTACTCCTTAGGCTTTAATTACAACCTCAAGGTACTGTTTTCTTAAAAGGCTTCAGGCAGGACACACAAGTGGTCCTAAGCTAGGCTGGTAGTGGTTACTTTACTCACTAGAACATCTCACATTTATATGAGACCATCTATAAATTTCCCTTCATCAGCTCCACACAGGGTACAACCTAATCCAAAATTAATGTAATAATTATTTGGTCACATTTCAGATAATAGTTGTATATATCAACATGGCTATTTAAATGTACTGGTAGTATTGTCTTGCTTGCAATGCATTATGGGTAGAGTGGATTTACCATGTCTTCTGCAGGGGGCAGTACCATATGTGACCTTAAGAGGTCCCCATTTGGCCACACATGATACTGAACCCTACAACATGGCTAGGTTAAAAATATTGCAATTTATAATGGCAATAACTCCCAACTTTGTAGACATGCAGTGCTGGTGCCTTGCTCACTAGGGACCTCTAGGAGCAGCTTGCGGTACTGCAATGAGACATGCAGTGCTGGTGCCTTGCTCACTAGGGACCTCTAGGAGCAGCTTGCGGTACTGCACTGAGACATGCAGTGCTAGTGCCTTGCTCACTAGGAACCTCTAGCAGCTTGTGCTACTGCACCTAGACATGCAGTGCTGGTGTCTTGCTCACTAGGGACCTCTAGGAGCAGCTTGCAGTGCTGCACCGAGGCATACAAACTTGGTTCCTGGCTTACTATGCAAGTATTTGCAATGCACTAGGTCTTGCATTACTGAAAGTATGAGCTATTGGCATTGCATTATTAATTGCATCACCAATACCTCAAACTTTCAGTAATGCGAAACCAACTGCATAGCAAAGGTTTTTTTTTAATGCACTTCGACCAATGGCTAGATGGGATGTACTGTGACTGCAGGTGGATTTATAAGGCATTGTACCACTGCTTCACTGAACCAAAGCGTGACACCTTGTTCCCCGTTACAGCATTGTTGATCTTAATTAAAGCAGTTAAGCCTGCAGTGGTGTTCAAACTTTATGATGTCGAGACCCCCTTGTCAAACCTTTTTAGACGTAAGGACCCCTCTGACAAAATTTTCTAGAAAATGGTTCTCCTCATCATCAGCATCTATCGTTAACCATAAATGCCCCTGTTAGACCTGGCATCCTTTGGCAGGTTTCCCGTGTTTTTTTCCTTTCTGACCTTCTTATGAAATACGGAGCATTCCAGTCCTTTTCCCTTCAGAAGTTGCTGCCTAGCACCAATGTAGCTTGGTTAAGCCAAGCACAATAGGCAAGGGTTGCTACTCCTCCTGTTTTCTGTGGCACTGTGCTGACTTGGGGATGGTGGTTCCAAACCCCTAAGGGAAAGAGGTGGCCTGTGGTCGCGTGGCCATGTAGAGCACGTCTGCAGACTCCTCAGAGGGAAGCCTTGCTTTGGACCTGGGTGACTGAGGGTGTAAGTGGTGCAGATGGAAGGGACCCTTGACTTGGGAATGAAGGGCCAGCCTATGGACGACTGGAACATGCAGAGCACATCTAAATGCCCCTCAGAGGGCAGCCTGGCATCGGGTGTGTGATTAAAGGTGGAAGTGGGACAGATGGAAGAGACCTTTGACTTGGGAATGAAGGGCCTATCAATGTCTGGTACATGCAGAGCATGGTTACAGACTCGTCAGAGCATATCTAGACACTCCTTGGAGGGCAGCCTGGCATGGGGCATGGGCTGTTGATGGTGGCAGTAGGGGGTAGGTGGTACTGTCACTGGAAGGGAAGGGACCCTTGACTTGTAATTGCATTGATGTAGTGCTTACTACCCTGACAAGGCGTCAAGGCGCTTTTGGGTGAGTACACGCTATTCTGGGACCAAAAAAGGATTAGTGGTGAATTAGTATAGGGAAATACTAAATTAATTTGAGCTGTGGGCGTGTGAGTCTGTTAGTTGGATTGAAAAGGATAGTGGAGGAATAGAAGAGGGAAGGGTCTAAAAAGTGTGTCTAGGAGGGATACATGAGGGAAGGTTGTAGAAAGGCTTGTATTTATGGAATTATGAGTATAGCAGAACTTAAAAATAAGCTCAGCACAACAGTACCAGGAGAGCTTGAAATACATTAGTTTTATTTTGTTGAAAGACACAGGCATGCTCCTAACAACTTTTACCCATGTAACTCATCTTGCAAATGTGCTAGCCTTAACTGGTCATATTTTGCCTCTACAAACTCCTGCAACAAGAGCAAATTTTCTGCAAATAAGCGTAATTTCCCTAAATAGTACATGGCATCCTGTAATAGAGCGCAGGATTCGCAGTTGTCATTTAAAAATGGGACGCCCAAAAACAAACACAATAGAACGTCCAAAAAAGATTGGCAGCCACCTTTGGAAAGGATTAATATTACAATTTGAGAAAATGTTACCCTTCTAACAGTTACTTACAAACTGCTAATTTATCTCACACAAACCAGTACATCAACAGATTAAATAGAGCAATGACAAGCAAAAGATTGGAACCACCGTAGTCAACCTTAAATTGTGGCAAAATTACAATTACTGTCTGGTCTGTACACGATTGAAGTGGCCATGCACTCTCACAAATGAGAAACGCAAATACTGTCCTGGGAAACGCAAACTTTTAAAATTCCAAAACAGAAAGATGTATTTCCACGCCGATAAGTCATACGCAGGAAAGAGATAAACCACTTTCACTGGAAAAATTGTTATTTTGACCAAAGCCTTGCTTGCTCCTTACTAAAATCACGGAACACAACTCTCCCTCTTCTGCCCCAAAATCTCCCACCTAAATGTGTACCCATCCATCCTTAAGTCCCACAGCTTCATCTATAGTCGACCTACAGGTCTCAGCTAAAATGACTTGTAAAGTTACTAATACATTTTAGTGCTCGCTTTAGGTCTGTCCATATCAACCAATTCAAACTCAGTTGTATTGTCGACCTTCGAAGGATGAAAGAGTGAGTTGTAACAGCTCACAGTGGAATCTTGTCACATACAGACCTGTTTTCCTGTACTGGCTGAACCTGCGACCTGCTCACCCCCAATATACACATCAGATGTCAAGAGCAAGATCAGGCTGCCTCGATCTTAGAGGATGCAGTTCCAACTATACTCTGTTTTACACATTTACAGGGACGTTTGTGCCGTCTTTGAAAACATGTTTTGTGTGCAGAAGAGAAGCTTTCTTGGATGCCATGCTTTGGATTGTTGGTGTGATGCTTCCTTTACACTTGCAGATTAACTGATAAGGCGCATTTGCCTTTCATTCAGGCAAGCAGCTGATAACGATCTCAATTAGTGATCCCAGCTGTCTTTTTGCAGGGACAAGTAAAGCTGGGGAATCTGCGACCCCCTTCCTAGAACTCCACGACTCCCCTGGGGGTCGGGCCCCACAGTTTGAAGACGTCTGAGTTAAGGGGAGTCACAGGACCAGGACGTGCCCGAACATACAAGTACATATCACGCACTTCAACCAACGCTTGTACATTCTTCATTTTATTACTTCCACCGTCTCCAGTATTGCAGCCATGAGGTTCACCGGCTGTAACTGACTGCGAATATGACCAGCTTTTAAGAAATAAAATACCAACAATCGGCCATAGCGAAGTGCTGCCGAATTCAGTCCTAGTTTCACATTGTTCACCTCCCTTGGTAACAGCGTGTCTGTGAACCGCCGGATGTATGTTTTCTCGCATTGTGTGTCTGGTCGCGTATCGAATGGGTTAATGTATGATGCTTCAGGGTGTATCATGTTACCAGTACACCTGTAATTATTACATAAAGTAATGCATTCATTGGACCTGTTGCCGAACTGCAGTGGGAATACTTTTCTCCGCCTGCGCCTCCTCCTGTTGACTTAGTGAACGTTTCCGCGCTGCGGCGCCTGTGCTAAGGAGAAGGTCGAGGTCAAGGTTCTACATTTGACTCGTAAAAGAAAAAACACAAAGCCTCGAGGAAGGCTTACATCCAGTTTGGCATCCATGCAGGTGTTTGCTTTCTGACTGAAATGCCTCAGCGCAGCAGGAGAGGCGCGGGGATGGGCGCGCGAGCGGCGTCGGCTTGGCAGCGGATCTCCGCAGTCCGCGCCTCCGACGTGAAGCTCTGGTGCGCGAGGAGGTTTCCCATCCTGGAGTGGGCGCCGCGCTACAGCCTGAAGGAAAACCTAGTCCCAGACACCGTTTCCGGGCTGCATCTGGCTGTTTATCAGTTAACACAAGGTAATTGTAATGCAGATACAGTTACAATTTCAAAAGTGATGTTTATCATTAACGGTATAACGTTATTGTTTGTAGCGTTCATTTTATTGATAAGAAGTTGCTAAAAATACTAGGAGTTAAAACATCTGCAACCTTTTGAATAACAGACACAGAGGACTGTTAAAAAAATTCTATTGACTTGAAAAAGCATTCAGCCCCATATTGTATTTACAGCACAGTTCTTGCTTAAACACCATAATCTCACAATGGACTATTATTCCCTATGTGAAGCAAATGTTAAAAAGAAACCTAGGATGTGATAAAAAAAATCCGTACAGAATACATTCTTCTAAACAAGACTCCAATTGCTGTTTTTTATTTATTTCTTCAGACAGTCCATCCGCGGATAAACACTGATGCTGCCTCACCTTTACAAAGCCCTGAACTCTCTCCCATTCACTGAGGGAGGTTAAACTGGCAGACACCTGGCTGTCCTCCTCCAGTCTCTCACAACGTTGAGTTCTATTGCTAGATGCATCTATTGGGGTTGAGGGGAAGGAAATCCATATCCCTATAGCCTGTCGTGTTAGAGTGCTAGTAACAGACTTTAATGCTGGGCCAGATAATAAACTGGGGCTGGTGAAATTGGGTCAGAGACGTGTAACAGCGGACGACGTAGGCTGAAAAACAAAACACCAGGGCAAGAGACATAAAACAATAATACAAGAAAAAGAGAGAGGAAAAGGGAGATATGTTCCAATTGCAGTAAATCACAACAAATATGTAGGGCAGCACCAGTTCTAATAGAACCAAGGAACACTAATAAGACCTAATCCACTTTCGTTGCCTATCATCAGTTGCTCCCTGAAACATGGATCTTCTCGTGAATCCTTAAACATTAGACATGGCCCGCCCCTCCATGCTAATAATGCATATCTCTGATTCTGAACAGGTTTGAAAATTACAGACCGATCACTGGGTCCCCATCATTGAAAGGTTTGATACAAACCACAGAATACAGTACACCGCAAATGTCATCCTGTGGGCATTTCAGTCAGTTTTCGTTGTGGCTTTATTATGGAAACCTCTCTCCTTAGGATTGTTGGACACTGCAATTGTCTGAGAATTTACTATCCTTATATTTTAATCCTGCTGGATCTTTTAGTAGCATTTGATATGGTGAATCATGGCATCCTTCTAAATTTGCTTCTCAAAGGAAAGATCAGTTTCAATTCTGTCAAACAGACTATCAAGTTAAGGTAGGAAATTCCCTTTCTGAACTTTCTCCTGTTACTTTAGAATCCCCAGAGCTATATGTATACCCCTTAAATATAACCTTACATTAACCCTTCTGACATGCTGAGCATCCTTGGAGTCTATTTCTGGTAATATCCTGCAGACACTGAGCATTGTTTGAAGATTGACTGTACAAAATATGTTTTTTTCTGTGTACTTGTCTAACCGAAATAGCGGTGCGGATGGCTCGTAGGCTACCATCAGAACCCCCTCAGTGTAGAAAATGAAAAACTCTCAATCAATCTTTCTTTCCCATACCTGATTTCAAACTCCCTTATGATTGGTCCCAGAATCTCCTATGTTTGAGGCCTGTCTTTAAGACTATTACTGCAGTTAAAACCGTTGGCTCCTCCCTTGCCTTTATGCCCCTTCAAGAATTAGGGCAAATCTATATAGTTAACAGCACATAATATTCATTCCAAATAATTCGGAACAAGAGACATTTCTTTCAAAATCTTGTCTAAAATCGGTTGTGCAAGCAATGTTATCTCCGAACTCAGCTACGAAAACCCTCTAAAATTTAGAGTAGCCCACCTCAATCATGTCTTTCACTTGCTGCACATCTTGTTTCAACCATTCTGAAATATGACTCCAAATCCTTTGTTTGTGCTTCTCTAAAGTGCCAAACTTTGCAAATCAGGGAGCGTGTTCAAGGTAGTATGCATCATCTAGGAATCTCTCCCTGTGGAAAATCTCAGCGATCTGACACAGCTAAAAATATCTGGTGGCATGAGGTAACCGAGGAGATCATTGACGCTACGCTTAGTAGAGATCCCTCAGAGAAAAAAAAAACCCTTGCAAGCGATCTTTCTAAGAAATGCAACTGCTATCTTGAAGGTGCCCGTGAAGTGAAGCACATTAAGCAAGCCCCATGTTTCAATATCTCAAAATACGTGTTAAGAATAATGTACTTAGTTAAACTTTATACTCTATAAAGCAATAAATGTTGTTTGCTTGCTGTATCGGCGTGAAGCCATTTATGTCTGCACAACCTGTCCTTGTTTGTACTGTTTATCAGTGAACCTTTAAGTTTATATTTTCTTTGATCGTCTAAATCTTTATTAGGCATTGCCTGGCCACATTTTCACAATGTGTGCGTTTTATTGCTTCTGCAACACCAGAGCTATTTTTATTATGTATATTTGTTCTGCTTATTGCTCACACAAACACTGTCTTTCTCAAACATTGAAAGGTATGTTTGTCCAATAAGGTGACGTAATGTACATAGCACCCGGTTCCATCATTTGTTTTTCATAGTTCTGTTGAAAAACTGAAATGTCTGCTGTAAAGCTTTCAAATCCCACTTTGTTGGCCTGGTTCATGCTAGATTAAACATCAATGAATATTTGTAACAGTAATGCCCTTAAACCTCCTGAACTATGTCCACGCAATGGACGTCACAACAAAAGTAAATAAAGAAACACAGACATTAATTTGAATATTAAAGCAGGGTTTGCTAGTGCCTTGGTTGCTTTATTCGACTGGCATTTTATATGTAAAACAGAGGCCCAGAACATACACTTGAAGCCACTATATATGACGAAATTAGTTTGCAGTAAAGCACATTGAGTAAATTATATTTTTTGTTACACTCACACACCTGAATATTTTAAACTAGAGAGTATTCATACTTGTCTGTTCTATTCTGCTTATAAATAAGATTAGAACTTAAGTTCCCGTGATTACCCAACTACTGTTCTGAAGCATGCCTGTGGTGTTGCAGAGGGACCATTGGTAAGGTACATGGGCCCCATCCATACTCCATGTCTGATAGTATTAAAGTTACCATAATTGGAATGCAGCGGGCCCCTCACATCTCAGGCCCCTGTACCACTGCACCTGCTTCATCACAGACAGTTAAATCCTTGAGGCCTACTCTGAATTCGAAATTGCATGTAACATGACAATAAAACAGTCCATTAAAACCAGAAGAGTCTTTAAGGATTTCTCTTTAGATAATGTGTTGATGGTATGACTAACTTGGACATCATTTGCATAGCTAAAAAACCTGAAGATGGGTTATTTTTTGAGCCTGGGTTAGCACAACAATGTGTGTTATGTACTTCAGCATGGAGTTAGTATCTTTAATAAAGGCAGCTATTGCAGTGGGCGGAGGACCACATTGCAGACAGAAAAAATGACATGAATTTAATACGCTCAAATGATATATCGTTTGTTTATGCTAAGTTTTGTTTATGATTTACTGAAGTTTGTAAAACCGAAAATCAGCTTTTTTGCTTATATGGTATAGTTTGTGTTAACCATGCATAATCCTGAAGCAAATAAATACAAGATGCAATAAATATAACCTTAAATATCCTAGGATGACTGTTTTCACTCTCACACCAAATATTTATTGAACCGGCCGTAACAGCGTGGATTACATATGCTGTTTATATTCTGTGACCTAGGGAAAACGGTCATACTGATTAAAATGACAAGAATAAACTTCACCAATACAATCGTTTCAATTGCATTCAATACACTTGCAAATGTAAATGATGTGTTTCTGTGTAATTTAATTAATGCATCCCTGGTGATATTTTTATATCGGCGAAGTCTACACTTAGACACAAACTCTTTATTTTTCATCACCTTCTGGGCGGCCCTTCGGTAGCTTCCAGGCTACAGTCCTGTTTTTGTTCTCTCCACATGGATGATTATGTTATGATGTGCTGCCCGTCTGGTATCAGACTCACTGAGCTTCTGATCACCACGCCCACTCAACTACAATAGATTAAAAAATCCAGTGATCCTGTAATGTCACAACTGTAAAAAAAAATCCAGTTTGAAACCAGTTTCTTCGGCAGAGTAATGCAACTAACACTCCACCCACCCTCGCCCAGCACCTTTCGCCAGAACAGCCTATTTGCATTGCACACATTTAGGCGCGAAGAAAATGTTAGCTGGGGTTAAATTTGACACTGCAAAGAGTTCACACATTTATCACAGTTCGACTTAATATGATGACTCTGAAAGCAACAATCTTTCCCATCCCTTTAATGAACGCAGCTGTGATAACGAGTGAAAAAAGAAAGACGGTAGCAATTAAATATTCTCGGAGCCTTGAATACCTCTACACTGGTTGTGTTGTAGTTGTTTTAGTACCCGGGCACAGTGGCACGAGCACTGTCTGAAAACGAGATTTTCTATCCCTATAACAATGTTACAGATTACATCACTGACGGATCTGTTTTAGGTCGGGTTTTAACAGCATGGCTGTCAAATTGACCTGTAGCTAACAAAATACATCCGGTGGGCTTTGGGTCCGCTCCTTTCAACCATTGGCTTTCTTCGACCTGCCTCTTTAAGCCATTGGCTGGTGACTTTGTCAGAAGCAACATGACTCATATGTCACCTAAAGCCATTTGGATGTATCTTTCCGCCTCCACTCCTGTGCTTGCACTGAATTGCATGAGGGGAGACTTTATATAGCACTCCAGGGCTTTAAGTGGGATGAAAAAACTGGGGGGTCTCTCAAAAGGGCGCGGCCAATGTAATTAAGGGCGTGGCTTAAAACACGTAAGCTAAAAATCTGTGCTGCTTAGCATAGTGTGCCCCGACTTGTATTTTGCTGTTTGTCATTGCATCCAGATATATGATACAAGAAGTAACATCGTACCTACAAGTAAGGACTATTGGCTTTGTCAATGGTTGTTAGTTGCATAAGATAAGCAAATATGGCTTGTATATAATATTTAAAACGTTTTCACTTACAGCCCTGGTGACACCACGAAGATGTTGCTGCTCCTGAGTTTCAAAAAGAGAATGGAAATCCAGAGAGAAAATGAAACTCTTTAAAGGATTTCCCTTCCCCTACAAGTCTCACCTGGCATTACGTCATGCCATAACTTCTCCCCTAGTGAGAAGTGGGCAGTGTGAGCAGAGCACATTGATGTGCCTGCTGTAACTGCAGCCTGGAAAAAACGGACCGCCTGATCCAGGGCACAAAACAGAGCCCAATCGAGACCTGTTTCGAGCCCCTCTTTAAAAAACTGCCGATAACTCAGCACCGGTGAGACCCGGCCCACTTAATGCCCTGTAGCACTTCCAGTCCTCTCCTGCTAGCTCTTTCTCGAGTGTCTCGCTTTCAGGTTCTAGCGTTGCACTTTAAACCTAGACCAGTTGGCTTTACTAATGTTTGTTTCTTCTTTCTTTTAGTGTACTGTAAAATGGTCTGCTCAGTCTTCAATAATCACTTAAAATACAACAATTTTGACATGTTACAAAACATTGATTGGACCAAAATAGCGCTGAATCCATTTTGCACTGTGATATTTTGTGTAATGCAGAACAGAAAAAACAAATGTTGCCCAAATTCATAGAATAGAATCAATTTTGCACATATACACACACAGCTTGCGGAACCGCTGCTAAATACATAGTATATGTAAGCATTGTAGGACATTGGGTTATTAGTTTAGAGGGGTGAGAGCCACACTCAAGTGATAAACACAATCCTTGTCAGGGTGAACCACAGAAGGCACTAAAGAAATCTGTGCTTAACCCTGGTGTAGCTTGGCACAAAACCAGCCATGCCTGACTTAGAGACAATGTGTAAAATATTTATGCAGCACTCAAACAGTAATGAAGTCAAAAGACAAAACAAGGAAAATCCTAAACAATAAAAAAAAGTAAATATTACTAAATAAAATGACACCCAACGGTAAAAAATGTATAAGTAGAACAGGGGCTATGATTTTTTAATGTCTTAAAAGTAACAAAAGCCCCAAGAAGCACAAAGTGTTAATCGCAGTTATCTGGTCATGGTGGACTGGGTCAAAGTCAAAAGTTTAGTTGAGCGCAATGGCAGACCAGTTGGATACAGGGACCAGGTTCGCCCCAGTGGAAAAATTAGCTTTTATCTTAAACCAGTTCCAGATGAAGAGGCTCAGTCAGAGCTTTGCATTAGCGATGTGGTCATTCTCGGTACAAAGAGCTGGGCGCCGGTCATAGCTTGGCATTGTTAGAAAATGCATGGCAGGTGTTGTTGTGTGGGTGAAATCCACAGTCTGTAGCTTGGAAAGTCGCATCGGCATTCGGATTAATGACCTGCATTGGTTTTTAAATCCGCTCACATTCTCAAGGAGACTGGAGATGGTTCTTTTTTTATGTAAGAGCCCAGAACCTCTGTATTTTCATCTAGAGTCCATCTTTTGTAGTTTTTAGGTTAGAGGAGAACATTCTGACACCAGCCAAGGGTCCAGGATCTGGAAAGGCACCTCTTGGGGATCAGGACTCACTCCAGAAGAGGCCAGCAGGAGGGTCCAGACAAGTCAAGGTGGTGCAGGTCAGCTGAGCAGTTGCATGGAAAACACCTGGAAACTTGTTCTGTCCTTGTAGCTCAAACAAGAGGCCAGCCAATTGATCTTTGGAGTCACTTATTGGGTCCTGGGGTAAAGGAAAGCAAGTCCACTGTGCCTTCTTTAGACAGCAGGACAGTCTTTCTGCTGAGTCTCCACTGCTCCAAGAGTGTTCTGATGAGTTGGTCTGAGGGTGACATTTTTATACCCAGTGCCAATCTGTGTGTGTGAGGGTGGGAGGTCCCCCTCTTTGTCAAACTCTAACTGGTTCTGGTCAGTTTTTCCCTCTTCCCTAGGTTTGGCAATCCGTGTAGGTAGACAAATAGCAGGCGAGGGCTGCATTTTCCAGTGCCAGGGGAGGCATCTTCAGAAGTCAGTAAGAGGGTGGGGACAACCCCCAGGCTACCATTTGAAGCCCAGGAAGAGTTGAGTACATACATCCCTGATTCTGTTCAGCAGAGTAACACCATTCTCCACACCAAGGTCCTTTAGTCCACTCTCTGGAAGGAAACACCTTACTGGAGAGCCATTATCATGTGAGCCTGGCCCTTTGCAGAAAAGCACATTTGGTATAGACAGAAAAATTGCAACTTTCTACTAGTGGCAGTTTCAGAATAGTAATTTAAAGTCTGACTTTACCTTTAAAGAGGATTTTAAAGTACAATTCACTGTAATGGAATACGTATTTCCCTATCTGCTCCCAAACTGAAGTTATAGCTTTTTAAATGTAATAAGCTAATCCAGTGTTTGTCCGGACATGTAAAATGTAAGTACACATGTCCTACTTTTTAAATACCATGCACCCTGACAAATTAGTCTTTAGGGCATACCTTCGGTGTGACTTAAAAGTATTAATAAAAGAAGGTGTGGGTTTTGCAGCTGACATTTTTTTTGCCAGGTCGAAATGGCAATTTTAGAACTGCACTGCTGCAATGGCAGGCCTAAGACATGTTATACAGTACTACTTTAGTGGGTGGCACAAGGAGCATTGCAGCTCACTAGTAGCATTTAATTTGCATGCCCTGGATTCATGTAGCACCATTTACTAGGGATCTATAAGTAAACTAGATGTGCCAGTTAGATGCACACCTATTTAACTCCATGGCTGCTAAGGCAATTCCCCTCCTGTGCTGGGAATTGCTTATTTTCATTGTTTTTTGACGAGCTGGGCTCGTCATCAGTGTATGAGGAGGCTACACCATGACGAGCCCAGCTCGTCATGAGTGTCGAAGGGGTTAACCATGTTTGGAAGGGAGAGCACAATAACGTTACTACTAGTCAGCAGGGTAAAGTGCTCAGAGCCTTAATGCAAAAAAACCAAAAAACAGGTTCAGCAAAACAGGGTACTGAACGCAAAGTCTGAGTGAATGCTGCACAAAAGGTGGTCACGTTTAACAAGCATGTATTGCCATGTACTGGATTGGGAAAGCTCAAACATAGCTACAAAACAAATAATATTACATAACAAGTAGGTGCAGTGAAGAAAGAGAGAGGGGCAAGATGGTAAAGGTGCTGGTGCTGATGGGGCAGATAATGGAGATGGGCAGTCAGAAGTAATGTACACTTCAGCAATGCTGTAGTGAATTGTTTATGAGGTTACAAGTTATTATTTACAGAGATGTGCCCAGAAGCTAGTCCCTTTCTCACTGGGCCAATAATTTAAGTTATACTTCAATGGTGAGGATTAGTACAGCTAAAACTGTTCTGGAGGTGCCGCAGGGTGAGAGCTCACCACGCAGTATGATATGGACTGTTCCTGTAAGGAGCATGGTCAGTACTGATTTGCTTAAGGCATGTCTCTCTTTAGAGTGTGTTGGAAACAGCTTCTTGCTGATACCCCTCACACCTTTTGCCCCCATTAGAACTGCTAGAGGCTGGTTTTTGACTCTGATAGTGCACTTAGACCTCCTATGCAGGTCCCAGTTCCAGTGCTCTTTAACTTAAAAGTAATGTGAATTGGTTCACCCAATTGGCAAGGTTCTTTTCCCTCTTATAATTCCCTAGTATATGGTACCAGTGTTGCCCAGGGCAAGGGTGGTAAAGGGGGTCACCAGTGCTGAAGCACTACATTATGCCACCCTGGGTGACCCAGATAAAAGTATGTCTGCAGGTCTGCCCTGCTCGAGCAGCCTGTCTGCTTGAGAGTGACTCAGCACACACCATGTGCTACAGAGCCACACCACTGCCTTACTGTAAGTAAGTCACTCTTAAGGTTGTCCTCGTAAGCCCAGGAGGTAGAGTGCATTATATTAAAAGTGTGGGTATTGATGTTCATAGATATATATCCCTACAGTTACCCTGTAAAGCAAGGTTTTAATGTAAGTGACCAGTGGTCCATGAAGTAACATGCTAGCTACCAAGGAAATTCGAGATAGCCAGCTCCATTATGGAGCAACCAAATTGTTTCATGTTTGGTGTCAAACACTGTGTTTTTTCACCCTAACACGATTCTTGTGTCAATGGTGAGCTGGCATGCTCGTAGGTGCCACCCTGAGTGGGTGCCCACCTAAGTTTTAGTGCTCCGTTGCCTTGGCAGGGTCCCCGAGCCATTTGCCAGCAAGACTAGAGGCTATAAAGATATGTTAATTTTTATCCACAATATCTGTTTTTTTGAGTGGTGATGCACTTTTCTTTTAATCACTTGCGAAATATGCTAGACACCGGCAATTGTTGAACACCGAGGCACCCGGTTTTTAATGTCATGTTGCACTTACCATCACCTTTGAACCTTGGGATGAATCACATTACGGTGGCATACTATCTGAGTCAGATGCTTCACCCACGCTTAACACAGTTTATTGTATTTACATTTCCTTAAACCTTGTATATAGTCTGCGACTAGAACAATTTTCATAGGATGTGATCCTGATTTGATTAGCGTTACTTCATTTTTTCATGTTTAGATTTCCCCTGATGAAGGGCCAACCTTTAGCCTGAAATGCATTGGGATTATTGATAAAGATCATGTGCGACTTTATCAGGATGATATTCCCACGTGGATAAAAATTAACATATCTTTATGGCATAAATAAAGATTGGATTCAACCTTGAATTGCAAGTATTCAATCAGTGTTTTAGACTTCCAATTAAAAAACCTGAATTTCGCCAAGGCGATTCACACACCGCAGCGCCACGTTCTCTAATGGTAGAGAATGCATGAATTACATTTGTAACAAAGTGCAATTGTCCCTAAAGGAATTATTTTTACTATCTTGTAGTTTTGAAAAATTGCGTCACAATCGTGAACATTACTAAACAAGTAGGAGACAGTATCTGAATTTAAACCAAATACTCCAATGTATCAAAACATTGTATTTATTTGTATTTTTATAAAAAGGTTTTTCAATCAATTACATACACAATCTTTGACAACCATCAACAAAGCTGAAAATTTAAGTTCACATTAACAGCAATGCAAAAACACCTTTTGCTCAAATAATGGATAATTAGATCACCATTACAGATGACAATTCCACAAGCTATTTCATCTAGTACATCAGCTCATAAATCAGATGAATACGCAAAGCGGTGCTAGGTGTTGACTTTTCGGTCCCTCGTTGGTCTAGTCGATCCGCAGGACCATCATCAGGACGATGAGGTTGCACAAATTTATAATAATTATATAAGTATGGAAATAGGGAGTGTCCTTTATATCGAGCAATGTCACTCTGCCCAAACAATCCTCTTAATTTGGTAACTTCCCAACTACTTAGTATTTCCTGTCCGACTCTCGATATTTAATTCGAAGACCGCCAGATCCGTGTCTCTTCAAAACTCGGGTAGCTGTAGATCGACTAGACCAACGAGGGACCGAAACGTCGACACCTAGTCCCGTTTTGCGTATTCATCTGATTTATGAGCTGATGTACTAGATGAAATAGCTTGTGGAATTGTCATCTGTAATGGTGATCTAACTATCCATTATTTGAGCAAAAGGTTTTTTTGCATTGCTGTTAATGTGAACTTAAATTTTCAGCTTTGTTGATGGTTGCCAAAGATTGTGTATGTAATTGATTGAAAAACCTTTTTATAAAAATACAAATAAATACAATGTTTTGATACATTGGAGTATTTGGTTTAAATTCAGATACTGTCTCCTACTTGTTTAGTAATGTTCACGATTGTGACGCAATTTTTCAAAACTACAAGATAGTAAATATAATTCCTTTACAATTGCACTTTGTTATTGAATATACCCAGTCCCTGTGGGAATATTGGGTGGCTCTATGGTATTGAATTACATTTGTGACATTAACACTCAAACAGGCGCGCAACACCCATTGGGCTCACCGGGCTTCAGCCCCCCCCGTCGCCTCCTCTGCCCGGGCTAAGATTACACGCACTGAAATGGTGCAAGAAGGCTGAGCATCCGATCCGAGAAAGTGATTTTTTAAATGCTTTCTGAGAGGCCCAGCAGCCCGAGCCAGACAGCCTCTGAACAGTTTCAGCGAGTGAAACCCCCTTCTCTGACCTCTTGTTTTCCTTTACAGTGGCACAGAGGTGAAATCCTTGCCTGAAGGCAGGGATTTCACCTAAGCACTTGATGGGTTGTGAGCATGGGGTGTGAAGATGTGCACAGCAGGGGGAAGGCATGGCCAGTTAAGGTGATGCTTTTCCTTTGTAAAGGAATTTCTGCTGGCATCTTAGCCCAGGGTGTGCTGTCTGTGCACTTGTATAGATGTGTATTCCATACAAATGCACAGACAGCAAACCCTATGACGCCAGCAGGAATTAATTTACAAAGGAAAAGCTTCACCTGCACTGGCCATCCCTTTCCCCCTGCTGTCTGTGCATTTGACCCACATTGATCTACACAGTGAGACCTTCGGGAGGGGCTGGATGCCAGGACACAGTGCTGCTGATCAGCCGACTCCGCAGTATAGTATCAGAAGAGCAGGCAGCAGTTTTTTGTGTAAGTTCCAGTAACTTTAATGCATTTTTCAGCACAGCATTACATACTGCCTACATATCTAGGTTACTGTGAATGTTGTTCTTGACTTACATACATAGAAACGTCAAAGAGGACAGTCCCCTCCAAATATGCAAATGTAGTGTAAGTTTGTAGTGTTCATTTTTTTTTGGGGTGCTAGTGGGTAATTTTAGAGTTCAGGGTGGGTGTGGGTTTTAGGGTGCCAGGGAGTAATTTTATGGTTCAGGGTGGGTTACGGGTTGGGGTGCCAGGGGGTAATTTTAGGGTTCTGAGCGGGTATGTGTTTTGGTGTGCCAGGGGTAATTTTAGGGTTCAGGGCAGGTGTGAGTTTTGGGGTGTCAGGGGGCAATTTTAGGGTTCAGGGTGGGTATGGGTTATGGGGTGCCAGGGGGGAATTTATGGTTCAGGGTGGGTATGGGTTATGGGGTGCCGGTGGGAATTTATGGTTCAGCATGGGTATGGGTTTTGGGGTGCCAGGGGTAATTTTAGGGTTTAGGGCAGGTGTGGGTTTTGGGATGTCAGGGGGCTATTTTAGGGTTCAGGGTGGGTATGGGGTGCCAGGGGACATTTTAGGGTTCAGCGTGGGTATGTGATTTGGTGTGCAAGGGGTAATTTTAGGGTTTAGGGCAGGTGTGGGTTTTGGGATGTCAGGGGGCTATTTTAGGGTTTAGGGTGGGTATGGGGTGCCAGGGGACATTTTAGGGTTCAGCGTGGGTATGTGTTTTGGTGTGCCAGGGGTAATTTTAGGGTTCAGGGCAGGTGTGGGTTTTGGGGTGTCAGGGGAAAATTTATGGTTCAGGGTGGGTATGGGTTATGGGGTGCCGGGGGGAATTTATGGTTCAGCATGGGTATGGGTTTTGGGGTGCCAGGGGTAATTTTAGGGTTGAGGGCAGGTGTGGGTTTTGGGATGTCAGGGAGCTATTTTAGGGTTTAGGGTGGGTATGGGGTGCCAGGGGACATTTTAGGGTTCAGCGTGGGTATGTGTTTTGGTGTGCCAGGGGTAATTTTAGGGTTCAGGGCAAGTGTGGGTTTTGGGGTGTCAGGGGGAAATTTATGGTTCGAGGTGGGTATGGGGTGCCGGGGGGAATTTATGGTTCAGCATGGGTATGGGTTTTGGGGTGCCAGGGGTAATTTTAGGGTTTAGGGCAGGTGTGGGTTTTGGGATGTCAGGGGACATTTTAGGGTTCAGCGTGGGTATGTGTTTTGGTGTGCAAGGGGTAATTTTAGGGTTCAGGGCAGGTGTGGGTTTTGGGGTGTCGGGGGCAATTTTAGGGTTCAGGGTGGGTATAGGGTATGGGGTGCCAGCGGGGAATTTATGGTTCAGGGTGGGTATGGGGTGCCAGGGGACATTTTAGGGTTCAGCGTGGGTATGTGTTTTGGTGTGCCAGGGGTAATTTTAGGGTTCATGGGTATGGGGTTTGGGGTGCCAGGGGTAATTGTAAGGTTCAGGGTGGGTATGGGTTTTGAGGTGCCATGGGATTAATTTTAGGGTTCAGCGTGGGTATGTGTTTTATAGTGCCAGGGGTAATTTTAGGGTTTAAGGCAGGTGTGGGTTTGGGATGTCAGGGGGCTATTTTAGGGTTCATGGTGGGTATGGGTTATGGGGTGCCAGATGGGAATTTATGGTTCAGCATGGGTATGGGTTTTGGGGTGCCTGGGGGTAATTTTAGGGTATGGGGTGGGTATGGGTTTTGGGGTGCCGGGGAGGGATAATTTTAGGGATAGGATGGGTATGGGTTTTGGGGTGCCAGGGGTAATTACAGATTTCAGGGCGGCTATGGGTTTTAGGGTGTGAAGGGGTTAATTTTAGGGTTCAGCGTGGGTATGTGTTTTGGTGTGCCAGGGGTAATTTTAAGATTCAGGGTGAGTATGGGTTTTGGGGGGCAATGCATCAAACTAACAAAAATGTGTGCTTTAATTGTTGTCCAGTTTCAAATGCAGAATTCACCACATTTTTTTCTCAGCTTGACCCGAGCATTAACCGATCCTGATTATCTGCCATTTTAGCTCCGCCCCATTGATTTACATTAGCCACGCCCCTTCCTCTGCCATGTTAGCCCCTCCCCGAAATTAAGACCTAGTTGCGCCCCTGCACTCAAAGGATCAGAGAGTGACACCTCCATGGCACGCTATAACTTTTTAATCCTCAAACAAATGAGCTAGTGCGCATTTAACCATAATCAATTGACTTGTGTCTGTGGCAAAAGCTTGTTGCTCCCAGCAAGAGGGACTCCAGTGGTTCGAGAAATTGAAGTAAACTCCCCTGTATTGAAGAACCAGTACCCTGCGGGCTGAAGGAAAATCAACTTTCTGTGTTACAAGAATTGCGACCTACTGGACAATTGGAGAGCAAGCCCAAAGATAAGTGGTATCTTTCAATCCTGGAGTAGTAAGCATGTTTTCACCAAGTTCCAAGTCGCTACTCCACTCCTGTCGCCCTCCAGCCACTGAAGTAACCGTGGACTACATTTGCTGCAGTCAAGGCTTAGTCATCGCCAGTTGAGTGATCGACCCCTTTAACAACATCTCCAGACCTAGAGCACCTCACAGCGACAGCAATCAACGTCGTCAACAATCCTGATGCTGTGTTCCTGCATCTTGAAAATGGTGTTGTTGAGGGTGTGGCAAAGCATATTTGTTGCGACCTGCCATCTACCTCTGCACCTGGAGCCGCCGAACAAGATGGAAGAAATCTAATTGTTGACCCCGGGTCCTAGGCCCCCAAAGGCATTTACTCTCCAAGGGTAGAGTGTTACTCTATCTCCAAGTGTGGATTTGTCAAGTGCTGTAAGTTTGACAGCTACCCTAGTTCCTGCCTAGTGCCAAGGACAGCCAGAGCATCTCTGCGCCAGGATTCCCTGTGCAAAGTACTTACTGTTGAGACTTGGTTTAGGTACCCGCAAGACTTTATCCACAAAAGGGTTTGTTTCAACTCCCCCAGCAAGTGGCTAAGTGCCACCTGTGTTTTCCTTCATTCATTTCAATGGGACCAGTTTCGAGCCTAAAGTGCATCTATTTTTGAACACTTTAAAAATTCCACAACTCCAGTTGCATTCCCCATAGAAAGTTAATTTCAGTATCAATATTTCAATATCTATATAAAAAAAACAATCTATGTTTATAAATTGGTGTCACGATTTCTTTTGAGTCATGGCACTTACTTATTGTCCATGCTGGTACTGTGAAATGCTCAACACTTGCCTGACTGCTCTGCGCCACACTACCAGGACTGAACTGGGGCTAAGGGTAAATCCGAGGTCAATCTCTGTGTATTGTGTTAGTATTACATGATAATTCCTCCAAGCCATATCAAATATTACTTCCACCTTGCAACAGACTGGTAATGTGGGCAAACAAGGATAGGTTGAAATGCTACCCAAAGTGATTTCCAATGGTTAGGCTATTTTCATGCATCCCTCCTATTACCGTATGTCAGGGCCAGACAGGGAACCAAAATCAGTCTAACAAATTTTGTCAGACCAGCCCCTGTATGTTGGATAGCGAGCTCAGTGAGTGAGCACGACCACTACAAGGAGTTTTTCTTTTATTCTACAACACATTTTTCATGATATATTCAAGTGTATTAGCTTTTAAAGCACAGTAAATGATGGACTTATAGTGCACCAGGATACACCAATTCTGCTGGGACTTTTCAATGATTACCTCAATATCACCCTCCAACAGTGCCCCTCATCTCTCCATAGCCCTTCTCTCCCATATATTTCATTTGTTTTATTGCACCTCTTTTACCAGATTATCGGGTTAGAGCACTTTACATCAAACACACAAAGAAAATGAATATTATGTGTGTAAATCATTGTACAGAAAATGTTCCATAAGACAAAGGGCACTAGATGCAGGCAATTATTAAGTGTACTTGGGCTGGAGAAGCACAAACTCAGGATTCAAAACGTAACACAGTGGTTAGGGTTACATTTACTAAGAATAATTTATTTCTATAAAATAAAACCTTTTTAGCAACTTTAGGGATAATGAAAGACTAGATAAAACATAACTTTCTAACCTTTACAGTGCAGTTTTTATGCAGCACTTTGATGGCATTTCATACCTCACTATGCTAGATTACTACTGTAACTGATGAACTTCACAGTAACTAAAGGATCTCTGTGACAAAAGCAGTAACCCACAGAGCTATGCTCATAAAATAAATGTACGTGATGTGCGTGGTACACATTCTTTGCAGCAGGCATATTCAACCTCTGCTCTACCTTATATGAGTCAAAACTGCCACTAGACAAAACTCCAGCAGGAAGATTAATCACCAGAAATAGCTTGACTCTATTATTGTGGCTGAAAAATCCTCAATATACCAATAACTCGGCAGCGGGTATTTTTAAAACTATACCATATTTCAAAACACAGGGAGGCTGGAAACGAAAGAGAGTTCTGTGTGGCTTATTCTGGCCTGCTAATTTTGTTACTCGGGCCGATATGCACTGCTGCAAAACCGGACCCACAGTTAAGAAAAAACTGAAACTTCCACCCTTCCGGGGAAATGCAATTATGGCCAGTCCTGCCTTGCCTTTTGTGCATTTAAAGAGGTCTTCAGTGACTTCTGATGGAGCTTGAAGAAGCGATGAGGTCTAAAGGTTTTCAACAACATAATATTCTGCTTAGAAATCAGGTTTGATTTTAGAAAAGACATTCTAAATCATGGATACATATAAAAATAGAACAGGTGACTTTGCACTAGTACTTTTTATGTTGAGCCTGAGCCTGAGCCAGCGCGCAATTGCTGCTCTGGGATGAACTGTTGTAGTTCAGTACTTGGGAGATATATATATCGTAAAATCCTGTCAACACGGACGAATCGAAGGTTCCTGGGGGCCTTAACAACGGGGAGGAGATGGCTGTACATCTGGGCTAAAGGAAATCACAGTGGGAAAAAAATAAGATGTATATTATGCAATCTGGTTCCACATAAAATCATTTATGGATTCATCATGTATTTTTCATATATTTTTTCATACACTTCATATCTCTACATGCATTTTCATAACATGCGTTTTTGTATAGATGCAAAACAGGGGATATGAAATATTCAAGTTTCGTTGGATGAGCTTAGTGTGGTTCTGTATCTCTGCCTTCGGGAAGCGGTAGACTATGTGATAGACAACTGTCCTGTATTTAGACCAACACTGAATTAGTTTCTTGAAATTGTCATACTTTGGTGGAAAGTTTGGAATGAATTGATGCATCTATTTGATGTGTTATAGGAGGTGTTATAGGAGGGATGTAGCAACCCGGTTGGGTTGCAATAGCCGAGCCACGGCTAGATATTGTACGATGAAGATATCGTAGAATTGTGCATATGTTTAATTTACAGATAACTAATGAACTGTACTGTTGTCTGAATAATGCTAATTTCTTGTAAGTATTCCATTTACAAATGGCGCTCACTATTAAGTGGTATGCGCAGGTGTCCCTCGTTTGTGTTTACCAGCTATGTTCAGTTGTTTGGTTAAAAATGGCGCCGCGCAGAGCGTAAATGTTTGACACCGAGGAAGGGAGCTTTCCCAAAACGCGTCTGTCTGGAAAATAAAACCCACTTTTGCTGATATCCCGGTAGTGCTGCTCATTCTTTTTGTGGAATAGAAAAGTTTGTGGAGCTTATATATATATATATATATATATATATATATATATATATATATATATATACCAAAAAGTTGCCTGTGAATATATATATATATATATTTCCTACTGGCGATAGCCAGTAGGTATATATAGTTAGGATTATTTGTCTATGGAACTTTTGAAAATTCTATGTCTAATAACTTTGGCGTTTGTGGACGGAATCGGCTGAAATTTTCAGGAAAATGGCACATTTTGTTTCTGAGCAGCCCCTGGAAATATGGGGGGGGGTTCGTCAAGGGGGGGCCGAGAAAAAAGGGGAGTCCCAAAACGTGTTTTTCCCATGTTAATTTCCATAGGGCGTTTGGCCTCACTTTTAGCTCGAACGGCTGAATGGATTTGCACGAAACTTGGCAAAATTGTAGGGACTGTTAGCCCGATGTGCCTTTGCTGGGTCTCAATATATGTGCTCCAGTGGATTTTGAGAAATTAATGTTTTAAAAAATTTATATATCTGTGACAGCGTCCCAGATAGCGCTCCAGATCGCGTACTTTTCGCGTCACGGAGCTTTGCGAAGTGATGCTGATTGGCTCTCCGGTGTCTGTCAACATTCTAAACAGTCCGGAGAGGCCACCATCTTGTCTCTCGGTGGGATCGAGAGACAAGAAGAGGTGAAAAACCGAAGGGGGAATTTAATGAAAGGGGGCAAGGTAGACCCCTCTTGACCCCCTAGGAATGATGTTGGGGTTATTAACCACTTGGATGCTATGCCTCTGATTGCACTTCAATGTAATTTCCATTGAAATCAATGGAAACTCCATGACGAGTTACCCTTGTCATTAGCGCTGAAGGGGTTAAAGGGTCCCGTGGGGAAAATTAAAAAAATTTGATTTTTCACGGTAGAAGCGCTTCTCGGTTCGCAAATTAACGGCTGAATGGATTTGCACGAAACTTGGCAAAATTATAGGGACTGTTAGCCCGATGTGCCTTTGCTGGGTCTCAATATATGTGCTCCAGTGGATTTTGAGAAATTAACGTTTAAAAAACAGGTATATCTGTGACAGCATCCCAGATCGCGTACTTTTCGCGTAACGGAGCTTTGCGTAGCGAAGCTGATTGGCTCTCCGGTGTCTGTCAACATTCTAAACAGTCCGGTGCGGCCGCCATCTTGTCTGTCGGTAGGATCGAGAGACAAGAGGAGGAGAAAAACGAAGGGGGAATTTAATGAAAGGGGGCTAGGTAGACCTCTCTTGACCCCCTAGGAATGATGTTGGGGTTATTAAAGGGTCCCGTGGGGCAAATAATAAAAATTTGATTTTTCGAGGTAGAAGCGCTTCTCGGTTCGCAAACTGGTAGCGAAACGTGAATTCGCCATTTTGTGTTTCGATTTCATTAAATTACTAGGTATAAGGGGGTACGGGAGACGTATCCTGACCCCTTTTGTTTTCTGAGGGTGGCTGAGGAGGCTCATATATGTTGATACATGTCTTCCAGCGGCTGTGCGCGAGCGTTTTTTTTTTGTTGCGTGACGTCTGTTAACGTTCGATTCGATGGAAATCAGGAAGTGTTGACCGCCATTTTGTCACTGCGAGTAAATATTTTGTTTTAAATAATTGTTATAAATTAATCCTTATTGATAAACATTGTCTGCGCCATCTTGTCTTTTTTGCAATGCCACACTTTTGTTGAGCACGGCAGCCATTTTAGATGCCTTGACCAGACCCACTCTTTGCACGCCGCCGATCCTCAGCATGGCTCCTCACCCTCGCAAGCATCTCCTCCACGCACTGGTCACCCCCGCTCTCTCTCTCTCATGCATGGGCCAGAAACCTCCTCCCATGTGCGCTGCTCTTCCCTGAGAATCACCCGACACCACCCTTTCACCCTATTCACTACCGCACCCTCTGACACTCTTCTTCCTCTGTGTCCGATTGTTCAGGCCGGTCCCAGGCTATCACCTAGCCCTGCAGATGTAGTTTATGGCCCCAGCTGTAGAGAATCACCCCTCTTCAAAGGAGTTACAGTAGATCTGTCACACCACACGCGTTCCTACTATCTGATAACCATCCTGTATTGTGCTTGGGGAGGGGATTCTCACTGTGAGGGTGTGTGGGACCGAGCCTGAAGCGGAAGATTCCAGGGATGCCTCTTTGTACATCAAAGTTTTTACAATTATGTGTCACATTATAAATATATAGTACTCCAACAAAGTAGGATTATAACACTTTAATAACTTTTAAATATATAGAACGCAACAAAAACAGTAAATACATTTAAAAAATGTTTTGAAAAAAGAAGCAACAATGGTCAGTAGCTGTGTTTTGTGCGAATAGTCCCAAGGCAGCACAACGTGCTGAGTTCTGGAGGGCACCCAGGTGATGTTACCTGGGTGCCGCACTGGTTTTTGGTATCCTACAATGCAGCTCCGAAAAACGGCGTGGGGCGTCCCGGGGGGTGCGCGGGGAGGCCTCGTCAGTAGCGGTCTGTTGTACGAATAGTCCCAAGGCAGCAGAACGCGCTGAGATGTGGATGGCACCCAGGTGATGTCCAGTAAGTTGTCGCACTGGTTTTGGCATCCTACAATGCTGCTCCGAAAAACGGCGTGGGGCGCTCCGGGGGGGGGGGGGTGGGGGGGGGAGGCGGCGTGAACGGATCTCCCCAGGTGGAGGCTCGTCGGCTGTACTGGGGCGCCCCTTTACCATTTCAGTTGCCATTCCACCCGCTTTTGCTACACTGTGCCTCATCCGCCATTCAGCTGTTTATCGCCCGCTCTTGCGGCTACAGCGTCTCGCTCACCATGTAGTTGAGTTGCGCCCACTCTTGCGGTGCAGCGATAGGCGGCTGCCACAGGGGTACACAGACAAAATATCGAGTTTTAAATTTCGATATACAATTATATTGAAGTTTAAATATCGATGGGACATAATATAGAAGGTAAGTAATATCGACAGTCTTAATATCGATATTAGTATGATATTAGTAATTTCGAAGTTTTAAATATCGATGTCAATAATATCGAAATAAATAATTTCGATGTTACTAATATCGATTTTTAAATACATTTTGTGTATATTATATTGTACTTATTATGTTTTATTATTTATTTTTAATGTAATTTAATTAAATATTGTCTTTTAGTACTGTAGCGGGTTGTAGGTTTATAGGGGAATAGGGTGGGAAGTAATTTAATTATGTTAAATTAATTATTAATTAGTAGGAATTATTAATTAATTAATTGAGAATTGATTTTTAATACATTTTAATTAATTGATTAATTGATAAATATGTTCTGTAGCGGGTTATGGGTATATAGGGGAATAGGGTGGGAAGTAATTTAATTATGTTAAATTAATTATTAATTAGTAGTCATTATTAATTAATTAATTGAGAATTCATTTTTAATTAATTTTAATTAATTGATTAATTGATAAATATGTTCTGTAGCGGGTTATGGGTTTATAGGGGAATAGGGTGGGAAGTAATTTAATTATGTTAAATTAATTATTAATTAGTAGGAATTATTAATTAATTAATTGAGAATTATTTGTAAATAATTTTAATTAATTGATTAATTGATAATTATGTTCTGTAGCGGGTTATGGGTTTATAGGGGAATAGGGTTGGAAGTAATGTAATAATGTTTAAATAATTATTAATTAGTAGGAATCATACATTAATTAAAAATAATTGGTAATTCTATTTAATTATTTTGGTAACTATTTTTAATTAATTGATAAATATGTTCTGTAGCGGGTTATGGGTTTATAGGGGAATAGGGTGGGAAGTAATTTCATTATGTAGAATTAATTATTAATTAGTAGGAAGCATACATTTATTTTTATTAATTGGTAAATAAATTTAATTAATTGGTTATTAATTGTAAATAATTAATTAATTGATAGATGTAATTTATAAGTATGTAATTTAAACCCCAACGCTATCCAACACTTTCCCTACTGTTGCACTCTCTGGAGTTGGAATAGTAATTGTTACCCCTACGCTATCCAACACTTTCCCTACTCTTGCACTCTCTGGAGTGGGAATAGTAATTTTTACCCCTATGCTATCCAACACTTTCCCTACTGTTGCACTCTCTGGAGTTGGAATAGTAATTGTTACCCCTACGCTATCCAACACTTTCCCTACTGTTGCACTCTCTGGAGTGGGAATAGTATTTGTTACCCCTACGCTATCCAACACTTTCCCTACTGTTGCACTCTCTGGAATTGGAATAGTAATTGTTACCCCTACGCTATCCAACACTTTTCCTACTGTTGCACTCTCTGGATTTAGAATAGTAATTTTTAATCCTACGCTATCCAACACTTTCTTTACTGTTACACTCTCTGGAGTTGGAATAGTAATTGTTACCCCTACGCTATCCAACACTTTCCCTACTGTTGCATTCTCTGGAGTGGAAATAGTAATTTTTACCCCTACGCTATCCAACACTTTCCCTACTGTTGCACTCTCTGGAGTTGGAATAGTAATTGTTACCCCTACGCTATCCAACACTCCCTACTGTTGCACTCTCTGGAGTTGGAATAGTAATTTTTAAACCAACGCTATCCAACACTTTCCCTACTGTTGCACTCTCTGGAGTTGGAATAGTAATTTTTAATCCTACGCTATCCAACACTTTCCCTACTGTTGCACTCTCCGGAGTTGGAATAGTAATTGTTACCCGGACGCTATCCAACACTTTCCCTACTGTTGCAATCTCTGGAGTTGGAATAGTAATTTTTAATCCTACGCTATCCAACACTTTCCCTACTGTTGCACTCTCAGGAGTTGGAATAGTAATTCCTACCCTGACGCTATCCAACACTTTCCCTACTGTTGCACTCTCTGGAGTTGGAATAGTAATTTTTAATCCTACGCTATCCAACACTTTCCCTACTGTTGCACTCTCTGGAGTTGGAATAGTAATTGTTACCCTGACGCTATCCAACACTTTCCCTACTGTTGCACTCTCTGGAGTGGGAATAGTAATTTTTACCCCTACGCTATCCAAAACTTTCCCTACTGTTGCACTCTCTGGAGTAGGAATAGGAATAGTTACCCCTACGCTATCCAACACTTTCCCTACTGTTGCACTCTCTGGAGTGGGAATAGTAATTGTTACTGCTACGCTATCCAACACTTTCCCTACTGTCGCACTCTCTGGAGTGGGAATAGTAATTTTTACTCATACGCTATCTAAAATGTATTTAGCTTTTTTATTAGTATTATGTTGTTATTAATTGTTATTTATGTGAATATTTTATGTAAATAAATGTATTAGTAATTTATTACATTTTTATTTATTTTTAAGTTATGACAATAATTAATTTAGAATTATTATTAATGAAAAATATATTATGTATTATATATTTATTAACATTAATTTGTATTACATTATGTATTAATTTTATATATTATAGTACATTTTTAAATATGTTTATTACATTTATAAGTATTATTTTGTTAATAGTACATTTTTATTATATTAAAAAAAAAACGATATTTGACAAAAAACGATATTTTTGTCATTCTATATTTTATTTTCGATATTTTTGTACTTACCTTGTAAGGGATAGGATTCCTATATTTTTGACTTAGATATTTTTGTTCCGATATTTTTGTATATCGATATTTTTGTTTTCGATATTTTGTCAGACATTCGCCACAGGACTCTTAAAATGGCGGACGGCTCTTCGGATTTGGGCCTGGTCCACTAACATGGCCCTGGGACACCTTGGAACTCGGACGTCCCCTGAGCCTTGAAGATTTTACAAAAGTCTTGGGGGCTCCCGACTCCTGCAGGCTTCCGGTGGGGAGCGGCTGCCATGATTGCTCGCGGAATGACCACGACGGAGCCACAAGATGGTGGTGCTCTCAGGCTGACGCCAGCTTTAGTCTGAAACATCTAGAAACAAGGTGGGGCTTTCATCGTTTGGGAAAAAAAATGTTTTAATCCAATGAAAAGTGATATTTTTAGGTCATATGATCAAGCCTTCCATCATTAGGAAACCAAAAGTAAAATGAACCAATGAAAAGTTTTATAAAGAAGTCACATGACCTGTTATGCTTACGTTACGCGCTGCTATAAAAAGCGTAGAAAATCCGTTGGCGTGAGGCGGCGTCAGTAGCAGACCGATGTGCGAATAGGCCGAAGGCAGCACAACGCGCCGAGATCCGGATGGCACCGAGGTGGTATCCAGCAAGTTGCACTGGTGTGGCCATCCTACAATGCTGCGCTGAAAGTCGGTGTGGGGTGCCTGGGGGGGGGGAGGTGGCGCAAACTGGCCTCTCTCGCCTCCCCAGGTGGAGGCACCTGATGTGCAGTGCGGCGCCCCTTATCTTTTCACTCGCCGTCCAGCAGAGTTGCGCCCGCACTTGCTGCTACAGTAGGCCGAAGGCAGCACAACGCGCCAAGATCCGGATGGCACCGAGGTGGTGTCCAGCAAATTGCCGCACTGGTGTGGCCATCCTACAATGCTGCGCCGAAATTCGGCGTGGGGCGCCCCGTTGGCCTGTGAGGTCGCGTCAGTCAGTGGGGGCTGTTTGAGAAAGCAATGTGATGCTGTGCGTCGCCCCCAAGATGGAGGCTCCTCGGCTGCAGTGGGGCGCCCCTTGGTGTTTCACTCGCTATCCAGCTGAGTTGCGTCCGCACTTGCGGCTACAGTAGGCCGAAGGAAGCACAACGCGCCGAGATCTGGATGGCACCGAGGTGGTGTCTAGCAAGTTGCCGCACTGGTGTGGCCATCCTACAATGCTGCGCCGAAAGTTCCATGGTCCGGCGGAACTTTTTTCCTTTTCCTTTCTGCATCTTGTCCCACAATCCATTTAACCTTTAGACACGACCAGGTCCCTGAATGTGTGCAGGGGGACGCTATTGATTGAATCAAAATGGCGGCTTCACACAAAGCTGACTCAAGCGTTGCTGGTGATGCTATACAGACGAAAAAATGGTTTTCAGTTTGTACATTCTTCAGGATTTTTCCATCCAAGTCTGCTTGAGAGTTTGTAGAACAATGGCTTTAGATCTTGCCCTCCCTTCTTTTGACTGTTGGTCTTGTTGCCTATGTCTTCTGTTGTCATTTAACTGAACCTTTTTTGACTGCCGAAAGGGGTTCTGGTCCGACCGCTGGTTGGTGGAGATATTTTGACTATATCCTGGACCTGCCCGGCCTCGCCCAAAATGGCGCCGGTATAAATGGGACTCGTACCTCCTTGTTGTGTACTGGTTGCACAACCTTGATATCACGAGATACGTATGCAGTTTTGAAGCACATGGCGGGCGGGAATGAGAATTGATTGAATATTTCGACATCCCTATTGATATTAAGTTCTGATGTGTTATTGATTACTGTACTATTGAAAGTTCGAATTAACGTCACCCATGGTACTTGCCCGCAAATGTATATCTAGATAATTTTATTGTAAGTGGCCCTGTCGTATTTTAATTACAAAATGTACGTCCACCGATTCCGCAACTGTTAGACACCTTAGTTCTTGCAACCTAATGGCCCGCTCGTTGCGTTCCTCTACAGTGTAAATGTCTCCTCATCATATACGATTCCAGTTTGCTCCGTGGCCGGCCCACGTGGTTATAGACCCGTATTTGTATACTGACATTTTCACAATAAAGGTTTTTAAAATAAAACATGGTAGTAGTATTTACATTGGTAAAGTTTTTAATTTTAGTCACTGTTTTCGAATCAGTAAAAGGCAAGTCACATGACCTGTTATGCTTACGTTACGCGCTGCGCGCCGCGCCCCGCGCCCCGCGCCCCTGATCCCTTCCGGGAAGCTGCGCTTCGCGCACTGGAGTACTTCCGGGTGCGCTAACGCGGCGTGTCATATAACGCATTACGTGACAACGTAGGTCCAGAATATAGTCAAAATGTCTCCACCAACCAGCGGTCGGAACACAACCCCTTTCAGCAGTCTAAAAAGTTCTGTTAAATGACAACAGAAGGGACAGGCAACAAGAACCATCAGTCAAAGAGGGGAGGGCAAGTTCTTCCCTACCGGGTCACGTTGGGGCGCTACCGGAACTGATCGAATTGGTAGTCTACAGTGTTTCTGGATGTTTCAGACTGAAGCTGGCGTTAGCATGAGAGCACCACCATCTCGTATCTCAGTCGTGGCCATTCCACGAGCAATCATGGCAGCCGCTCTCCACCAGAAGCCTGCGGGAGTCGGGGGCCCCCAAGACTTTTGTAGAATCTTCAAGGCTCAGTGGACGCTTTCGAGAATGGGGCCCAAGCCCTAGCAGACAAGCGTCCGAGTTCCAAGGTGTCCCATGGCCATTTTAGTGGACCACGCCCAAATCTGAAGAGGCGGCCGCCATTTTGAGAGTCCTGTGGCAGCCGCCTATAGTTGCATCGCATGAGCGGGAGCAACTCAACTACATGGTGAGCGAGACGCTGTAGTCGCAAGAGCGGGCAGTAAACAGCTGAATGGCGGAAGAGGCACAGTGTAGCAAAAGCGGGCGGAATGGCAACTGAAACGGTAAAGGGGCGCCCCACTACAGCGTGTCTTCAGGTCAAACGGATTGTGGGATAAGGTCCAGAATGGAAGAGTCATCAAAAGGCAAAAAGTTCCGCCGGACCCCGGGAGCCGGCCGCCTATGTCGGGGGCGATCTTAGGCCACGCCAGGGCAACACGACTTGGGGAGGGGGCAGAAGTCAAGCGCACCCTCCCAGTCCGCGCCACCACACCGTATGTTGAAAATCTGAAGCCATCGTTCTACAAGCTCTCAACCAGCCTTGGATGAAAAATCTTGAAGAATGTACAAACTGAAAACCAGTTTTTGTTTGCATAGCATCAGCAGCAACGCTTGCTATCAGAATGCATGAGTTTCATGCTTGATCGATTGAGCTAGCCGGATCAGGCAACAAAAAGTATAAAATAGTTATGTAAATAGTTATTTAATAAAATGTTTTACCCTGTTACTTTGCTGGTGTGTTGTATATATTTATAATATTTGCATAGAGTTTATCGTTATTTTGGGCGGGGTGGGTGGCGGAGCCGAGCTGTCTTGCAGCCATCATGGTGTGGAGCTCAGTTCATCTCACTAGTTTCGTATTTCTCATGAAGGGTTGTTCCTAATGTTTCTATTTTAGCGAGGTCAAAAAGAGATCCCATTAGTGGCCTACTGATTTTGCTCGATTATTTTTTTTTAACACGATTTTTCACTATCTGCAAAGACTAAACAGAGTATTGCGGCTTTGTGCTTGTTAGTAAATAGAGAATGAACCAAAGAGAATAAATTCTAAAATAGTAAATGCTTGGATAACAATCAATCAAATGGAGAGACAAGCAGGCACGACGGATTACAACGGGGGCAAAGGCCTGCGTTAACTACCCTTCACTATCTGCAAAGAGAGAGTACTTCTAAGAGAAAAGAGGGGGGGGCAGCGTTTAAAGCACATCAGCGTGCATAAACACGAAAATGTTTTTACCTATCACGTACTTGACATTTGACAGCTTTTGATATTTGTTATTAAAAAACCATTGAAATTCAATGAAAAAACCATAGGTTTTAGCCCATATATAGTTAGGGATTAGCATTTTCAAAACCTTATTTTACTCGCATAAAACCATTGAAATTCGCATATATAGTTAGATGCGCTAACTATATATCGCGCAACCGCAATCCACTGCTGATGATGTCACATATTACATCATTCATGACATGCTCAGTGACATCACTGATGACATCTCAAATGACACATCACTGATGACATCACTGATGACATCACTGATGACATCACTGATGACATCACTGAAGACATCTCAAATGACATCACTGATGACATCTCATTTGACATCTCATTTGACATTACTGAGCACATCACTAATGACATCATTCATGTGATAATACATAATGGCCATGTACAAAAATATATATATAAGTCCTATATAAAGGTCTGTCCATTTGGTCAATAAATATATATACTCTTACAAAAATATACTATCTATATACAATTTATCACAAAAATTTATGAAAAAATATATAGTATAAATATACATGTATCTATATCTACATATGTACATACTCTATTTCTATATACAAATCCACATACGTTACCATAATGACCACTTTATAATCATAAGGACCTATCCCAGAACATAATTCATATTGATATGAATAGCTCATAACTAAGGTATGTACATGTACATTAAGCGTGCCAACAACCAAATTGCAAAACCCACTAGTGATTTATCCCACTACGAACTAAAGTGAAAGTGAAAAATAATGTGAGCTAAAAACTAATTATTGGTTGACATAAAATTCATTAATCACCAATTTCTACTTCGAATGGACAGAGAGATAACTATTTACATGGAGCAAATGTACATCAAGATCTGTATGATTAAAGAATCCTGACTGGACTCCCATGCGGTGCCTTGTCGGCGCCAACAAGTATCAGTTGTTGAGTTCAGAAAGACCTTGAAAAGAAAAATATGGGAAAACCATATGTGAATATTCTCTGGATATACACCTTGGAATTGATCTTAAAAAAACAGAAACAGTACAGAGATAAACATAACTACAACAGATGGTGTAAGTCTTCAGTGGTGTTTAAACCATTTGGATATTTGCTGTCTAGTTCAATGATATATTCGGTTTCTTTTTTTCGTAGCAGTTTTTCTCTATCACCTCCTCGAACGAGGGGCGCTACCACATCAATAACATAATATGTTAAGTTAGACAGATCATTGTTATGTGTGGATTTAAAATGACGTGCTACTGGGTACGAACTGTCACTGTTAACTATGGCACGCAAGTGTTGCAAGATCCTGGCGTGCACCTGTAGCTTGGTACTGCCCACATAACGAAGGCCACAGGTGCACGTCAGGACATATATTGCAAACTCACTGTGACAGTTAAAATATCCTCGGATAGCTTTCCTCCTAGAACTGAAAGGTGTAAAGTAATGTGACGTGTTGACACCGAATTTACAAGCCCTACAGGAGGAACATTTAAAGAAACCTTTTTGTTTTAACCAGGTACTGCCACTACCTAGTTCTGGACTATTTTTGACTAGACAGTTGTGCATGCTTGGTGCTCTTTTATAAGTTATGGTGGGGGCACAGGGGATAATATCACCCAAGATATATATATATATATATATTTTACCTACTGGTGGTCGCCAGTAGGTAGGTATAGTTAGGACCTATTTACCATAGGAAATCCGCAAAATTCTATTTGGAATAACTTTGGCGCCGGTGGACGAATCTTCGCGAAATTGTCAAAACTGGTGGGTCGCTCTGGTCCACTCCTATCATGAAAGTCTTGGGGTGATTCGTGAAGTGGGGGCTGTGAAAAAAGGGGGTCCCAAAACGTGTTTTCCCAATGTAATTTTTCATAGGAAGAGTTCATCGCGGCTACAGCCCGAACAGCTGAACGGAAATACACCAAATTTGGCAAAGAGGTAGTCCTTGTTTCAGACGCCTTTTGCTTAAATGGTGTAAATCTGTTCAGTAGTGTTAGGATCCAGTCCTCTTTCTTTGGCCATGTACAGGTAGATCACCTGCTACCGAGCGGGAGGGGCTTCTGTATATAAGAACTGCCTACTCATGTCTCATTGCTTGGTTTTGTGTTCCTGTCGTTTTGGACCGGCTCTGCTTGGATTTGATCTGCTCTTCGGATCAAGCTCTGCCTTCCGTGGGGATATTGAGAAGCCTTGCCACGCTGGCCGGCGGCTGTTGGTTTGTGTTTTTTAGTCCCGGCCCTTTCAGGAACCTGTGGCCTATTTTTGCTCTATTAGCGAAGGTTACCTGTGACTTTCCCCCGACCTCGGTGACTTCGCTAGCCCTTGGGTCTCCTTCAGCATTTTGCCGGACTTCGTTGCTGTACGCGGCTGGGTACGAACCATTGTGTGGAGTCTTCCGGGGTTTGTTGCAGCCAGTTTCTTTCGTTGTGTCCTTTTTTTGGTTCTTTTTACGAACATTTTTGGAAATCTGGTCATGGAAGTAGCGTTCTTCTTAGTTAGTTAGTCTAGGTGAGGGGGAGGCCTTCTACTCTGGACTTCGTGCCTATTACATGAACATTTGCTGAACTTTTTAAGAGTTTTTTTATGTCCGTTGTTTTTTTTCCCTTTCTTTCAAGTCTTACGTTGTTGTTTCCTTGGATTTGGTCTTGAGACGCCTGGGGAGGTTAACCACACCCACTGCTATACTGCATCCGGAGTGGGATATTCGGTAAGAGGGGCTTTTTGCCTAGGGGTATCTATTACTGTACTTGGCCATAGAATGATCACATGTTGGGTTATACACCCCTTGATGTGTCCCTATTAAGCTGTTCTCTTTTTTGTTCCCTGCTACAGGTGCGTGCATTAGCCTGACACGATCAGCCTCTCCGAGAGTCCAAAGGCTCCCTTGTTTTTTCTTCCCCCCTCCCTCTTCCGGCGTTCTAGTAGTTAGTGCTCTGTGTATTACATCAGTGCACTCTGCTAGGGCGAGGGTAGGGGATAAGGATCAGCATCGCCTCTGCAGTACCGGGCTCTGTTGGATGGTCAAAGTGACAAGTAGTTCCTGGGAAAATCACAGTTAAAAGTACATATATATCCATGGCCGCGGTGGATCCGCGCATCCTGAGAGCACCCTAAGCGCACCGTCCCGATCACGCGCTGAATGCTAATTGACTGTCAGCATTCGAAACCAGGAAGTGTTGGCAGCCATTTTGTGCCTATGTAGAAGCAAGGGACTAGAAATGAGTGGAATAAGTGTTCAAAATGTATAAAGGGGCAGGTTAGAAATATTTTGACCCTCTAGACCTGCTTAGGGGGTCCCACAAGGAACCCCAGGGCAAAACCCAAAAATTTTTTTGTTGAAAAAACTGAGAAATGTGCGCTGGGTGCATGGATCCGCCGTAAAAAAAAAACAACAAATGGAGCGCAGGCTTTAATAATTAGCCCATGGGGGGTAAATCCCAGGGGCAAAAGTTATATATTTAATGGGGTCCCAGAGGGGCTCCCTAGCTCAGGGGATTGTCACCCCCCCCGGGGCTGCAACATTATTGGGTGGGGGAGTGGGTCAACCTCCACCCCCCCAGCAAAAATAGATGGATGAGGGGGGCTCAAAGGCCTGCTACCCCTTGGGGCTTTTTTCAAAAATGGTTGTGGGGGTCTCAAAGGCCCCTCCCTGCCCAGGGGACCGCCACTGCTCCTTGCTACTGCAGGGTGGGAGCCGAGGGTCTCCCCTGTCACAGCAAACTTGGTTTGGATTTTGAAAGAGAGAGTAAGGAAACCTGTTCTCTCTTTCAAAATGCAAACCAGATTGCTTTTCCACACAGGGTGCTGCATGTTAGTAGCTCCCCATGTGGAAAAGCAATGCCAGCTCCCAAAAGACGCGGGGAGCTTGCTGGAACCATGGGGGCATTGGGGTTCCCCTCACGGTCCCAAATGTTATATATGAGCCTTGGGGGTATGGACTTCCGAGCAGAATAGAAATGAGTGATAGATGCTATTTTTTTGCTGTAAAATTAGGATTTGCGCACTAAGCGCGTCGCTCCACGCAGCCCCAGGTGTGCACGCTTTGGATGCACGACTCCAAGCAAAAAAAAAGTAATCTTTTTCAGATATACATGAAGCTTATGTGTTTAGATCTTGGGTGGCTCTAAAAAGAGCTGTTGTGTTTATTGAGAGATTTTGGTACCTATAAGTAAGTACCTATGCAGAGTCTAAAGTTGATGAGGAAGACTCTGTTACCCTCATCTGTAACATGTACACCATCTCTCCTATAGAAGCCATCCATATTGAAATGCAGATTGTTGTGGTAAATGGACCCCATCCTATAATCTCGGAGAAAAGCCGAAACAGATTTATTGACATGTTTCCTAGCTTTCTGAATATGTGGACAAAATTGATTGGTCCAGTTCCATTTCTGCCTTTGGCATATGTTAGAATAGACTAAGGCAGTTTGGGTGAAAAATGACATAAATTCTCCAAATGTGTCCTTGGTAAGCAATTCCAGACCTACCCCAGCCAAAGTGCCTAGGTCATTGCCACCACAGTGCACAAATATGAGGTCAGGGTGTTGGAGATGTAAAAAGGATTTAACTAATGGCATGAATTGGTGCCACTTTAACTCTCTCTGTCCAATCCATTTAATGTCTACATTTGGCAAATCTAGGTCTTTGTCAATGGCTCTATTTACTGTGTACCTTTGGCTCCAGAAAATATAGCTGTGTCAAACAATCTACACTCTAAGCATCTTGAAAGGAGGTCTGGATGCACTCAGATGGTCTCTGTACATGAAATGGCAGTTTGAAAAGTAAGATATTTCTAAAATAGTGGATAAGATGCAGTTTCGAAAAAAAGGTAGAAATGATTGGCTGTTAAAAAACATTCTAGTCTAAAAACTAGGGTGCATGTTTCTGTTTTTTAAAAGCATGTTTCTTATTGGTTGAGAAAAACTGTTTGAATGGAACATTACATTAGATAAGGTGGAACATTTTGAAAAGTCAAGCACACTTGCTTTTTGCATTAGCAACATTGTGTGCTGAACTTGTGACCTGTGTGCTTAGTTCAATGTTCCATATACTGTTACCATGGTAACAGACAGTAAGCAGATTGGGAGTAGGGTTCAAACTTATGTCAATTGGAAATGGTTGAAATGTGTAACCAATAGAAATGTGTGTTAGCTTTTGAAGTAATGTGGGAAGCAACGTGATTTGATATTTACATATATAGGTATGCAGAATAAGAGGGAATCTTTGCCATTATTTGGTTTTGCTAAGTAGTGCAGCACCGATATTCTATATAAGAAAATCTGGTGTGTTACTGAAATACTTCTTAATCTACAAATCAATTTGAAAGGTAAGTTATTAATTTGTGAGGAGTTGTATGTGGGGTTTCTATTTTTAATACAACTAATGTGTTTCTCCTAGTAAAGTCCCGGGAGTAGTGTTGCTTGTCTAGAATCACATTGTGAGATTTATAAGCCCTTTGTGCCACCAGTGCATCACGTTACGTGATGCATCAGTGGCGCAGCCTGATAAGGGATATTTACAAGTACAGGTAAAATCACCCTGTGTGACTTAACCTGAGCTTGTAAATATCGGCCATGTTCACACTACATTTTGTGTGTTAGGGGCGGAATATTGGTGTTGCTGTGGGTGTTCCTACGCAACACCCACGTCTAGTGACGCATTTCCAGTTTTAAAAGAAATCGTAAACCTGCAAATGTGTCAGTTTGCTGAGCCACCATAGGGGGAGCGTAGGCAAGCCAAACGAGGAGAAATGTTTTCATTTGTCCTCATTTTTCCTCTTTCAATGCATGCTGTATTCTACAGCATTGAAAGAGGAAAATGCCTGCAGTGATTGCTTTTGTGCCGGAAGGGGCCCCTTCCTTCACAAAAGGAATATCCCCATGGTGCAGGCATCCTTGCACCATGGTGCAAGGGTGCCTGCTCCAGCGCATGGCAGCAGTTTCTGCGCTAGTGTAGGGGAGAGCACAGGAATGCGAAATATCGTTGTAGATGTGTCGCATTCCTGTGCTCTGAAAGTTCTGCAGCGTGGCGCAGATAAAGGGATTGCAGTGCCGCGCTGCGGCACTTTCTTGTAGATCTGCACCATGGAATGTGTGCAGTCATCTCACTTGTTCCAGACTAGTAAATGTTTTTTGGTAAAGTGCAAAGCATCCTGTTATTTGTCTAGAATCACACTGGGAGTTAGTGTGTATTTGGGAAAATTGTGAGAGAAGCATTTGTGTGCTTCATGTGTTTGCAGGCATATAAGTGCTTATAAACTTTTATTGTTGTTAAGTTTTCAAGTATCAATCCAATTCACATATTAAACATGCTTAAGTCTACTTCAGTTGCAAAAACCACAGTTGATGGACAGAATGCTGAACAATGCCATACATTCACCCCAGTACAGAGATCTGGGCCTAAATCCATCGTTTTTTTGCACTCCACACCACCCCAGTTCAGACATGGCCATATGCAAATCAGTCTGACCCTGTGCCTGGGCTTGGCAGTTCGGGCTTTACTGTTCCCATGAGGCACAGGATCAGACTGATTTGCATATGGCCATGTCTGAAGTGGGGTGGTGTGGAGTGCAAAATAACGATGGATTTGGCCCAGATCTCTGTACTGGGGTGAATGTATGACATTGTTCTGCATTCTGTCCATCAACTGTGGTTTTTGCATTTGTCACCCCGAGTGGGATGGATATGCTCAGACGTAAGTCCCATGCACTCCACACCACTGGATTCATGTGATGGGAAATACTATTGAGTTATTCCAAATGAAAAAAACAAATGGAAGTCCCATGAGTGTATGGGAAGAGAGCTTGGAAGCTTGTTGTTTTCCGCACTTTTTTCCAACTGGAAAAGGAGGAAAATATGATGAATGACCTGTGCCAATTCCTGCATCTGAATATTGGACAACAAGATTATATGCAGAATATCCAAGATTTCGACAATGTATCTCATATATATTTCATCTTTTGTTTGAGAGTGACTTGTCTGGACATTCAAATGCAGTCAATCACATATTGAAAACAGGAATACATCTGCAAAATGTTTCTGCAAAGGAATTTATGGATAAAGTGCACCAGAGGGATGATCACTTAGAAACTCCGCTGATTAATCTTATGGCATGTCAGCGTGGCACTAACGAATATTGGTACAGTCGTTATGGAGAACTGAATTGTATGCTACGGAACTTAGGAACTCCTACATGGTTCCTTACCCTTAGCTGTGCTGAGTACGCTTGGGATGATTTACTTGAATTTCTTCGAGAGGCAAATTCCAATATGAAAAATATTGAATACAAGACACCTGGAGAATTGAGCTCTTTGGATCCTGTTAATGTATGCAGGTATTTTAATCATAGATTTGAAGCTATGATGTCTTTTATCTGCAATAAAAAAATCTCCTCTTGGAGAAGTTGTGGATTTCTTTTGGAGAAAGGAGTATCAAGCAAGAGGTGCTTCTCATATACATACGCTATTATGGATCAAGGATGCTCCAAAATTCGGAACAGATTCAGATGATACTGTTTTGTCTTTTGTTGAAGAATGTGCCACATGTGCTGTACCCAAAAGCACAGAAGAAAAGAACCTTAAGACAACAAGTCTTACAATTCCAAAGCCATCGATGTGGAAAATATTACAGACAAATGTACAAGTCTAAGGATAAGTTCTATACCAAATGTCGTTTTGCATTTCCACGTCCTGTAATATCCAAAGGAAGAGTGAACAGTTTTATGTCAGCTATTCGACATACCATCACAAGAAAGTCTCCAAAAAAGACCTACAGAAGAGTCAAAATACATAAATGATTACAATCCGGTTATTCTGTCCATATGGAATGCTAACATGGATATTCAGTACGTTGCGGACAATTCCATTGCTGTTGCTCGATATGTAACGTCCTACATTACAAAATCAGAAAAGTCATAATTGAAAGATATGTGGGAAGAGTTTTCTCACGAGAAGACTCTAAGGAAGAAATTATACAGTTTCAGTTTGAAGATGTTATCCCATCGAGAAATTGTAGCATATGAATGCTCAGATCTTTTATCATCTGCAAGTCTATACTTTAAATCTAGAAGAATAATTTGGGTGAGTCTAGTTCTTGCTGCAATGCGAAATCAGGTATTGAAATCTGTTCAAGAAATTGAATATTTAGCAGAAAAAGATCCAGAAAGTACAGATATTTTAAAAACAAATATGTTGGACACATATTAACCAAACAGAAGTCATCATCTTGAGAACATGTGTCTCTATGTTGTGCTGCAAAACTACACTGTTAATTGGAATAATATAGAGGACATCAATGATGGAAATTATGCAGTGATTGGTTCCGAAGGATTTTTGGTGAAACAAACGAAAGGAAATTTGATTAATCACAGGAAGCTGAGTTGTGACACTGCTGGTAAAAGGGAATTTCACTATTTAGCCCTAATTGCAACTGTTCAAACCATGGCGTTCAGAATTGGAATTACTTGAAGAATTTCAGAGCTATGAAGAGTCCTTTAATGCTTGTAAAGATACCCTACAATGCACTGTTTTTGCAAAAATTATGTGAAAATGTTGAACAATGAAATTGATCAAGAAGCTACTATTGCAGCTGAGATTGCTAGAGACAGTTCTCAAGACAGTCAAAGTTCTGCTGCGCTGAGTCAAGATCCACTAGGACAACCAATTGTTGAAAATGAAGCAGCATTTGCCATGAATGAGGTGGAAACAGTAATGCATCAAGCACAAGAAGATGTAACAGACTTAGCAAACTTGGAAGGACAATTAAATGTTGAACAGAAAGAAATATATCAGCAAGTGAAACAACAGATTGATCATGGATTTCTTCATGAAAAGAAAGAATGTACATACACATCTTTTCAACCTGTCCCAGTGTATGTGAGTGGACAAGCTGGAACAGGAAAAAGTTTCTTAAATAAAGTAATCACCAGTTATCTACAGAAAACAACTGAGTCACATCTGTCCTGTGTTGTAACTGCTCCAACTGGGTTAGCAGCACACAACATTAAAGGAATTACATTACATTGTTTATTGATGCAACCTGTGGAGCATGAAAATAAATTGGAATATCACAAGCTATCTGGAGAAGCTTGTTGTGAAGTTTTCTAGAGTGCAAATATGTCAGTTTTTGGAGATCTACTGCAACTTACTACCGTAAAAGGACAACCAGTATTTAAAACACTTGCGCATGAAGACACCAGAAAGTCTCTCGGTAGTGTTGGAAATGTTAACATTTGGTCATATTTTAAATACAAGGAACTCATTACAAATATGCGACAGGCACATGATGTTGATTATGCAACTATTCTTCAAGATATAAGAATTGGCGTACTGACAGAACATGGCAGAGAAGCTTTGCAGAGTCAATTACTTTCCAAATGAAAATGTAGTTCCTGAGAAAATATATATGAAAATTGCAGAAAACAAATCTATAATCTGATAATGCCAACACTGCATGAGTGTTCTATATTCAACAAACAACTTTTGAAGCTGGAAAATGAAGAAATAATAAAAATGGAAGCCATTGATAAAATAGAGCATGAAGGAATCACTATTATTTTCTCAGAAAAGTGGAAAACAAAATTGGATTCTTTAGAAAAATCGATATCTAAAACTGCTGGTTTAGAAAAGCATTGATATGCATGTACAAACTGCTGGGTAATTTTAAGGTGTCATTTGGATGTAGAAAAAGGTTTAGTTAATGGAGCAATGGGCAAAATTATGGATTTTGTTAATTATCTGAATAAATATGGTATTGTTTTTTTTATTTAAATTGGATCAGATTGAAGAAGTTAAACAAATTGGTCGTCGTTCAGTTCGTTTTTTGCTTTCTAAAGATGTATATGTCCGTTGAAAACAGTTTCCAGTTTCTCTGGCATATGCAGTGACTATTCATAAATCTCAAGGTTTAAGTGTAGACAGTGCTTTGGTGGACATTGGAAATACTGTGTTAAAGAGGGTATGGTATATGTTGCTTTGTCACGAGTCAGAACTTTATCTGGTTTGGTTTTGATTGATTTGGATGACACAAAGGTTACTGCAGATACAAACTGTGTAAAAGAGTATAATAGGTTAAGAAGAGTGTATGCTCCCAATTTAGGTCAATATCCTGTATTTGCAAAGCTTGTAGTAGGACGAAAAAGAAGATATGAGAACATCTGTAGTGAAGGTATAGAGACGGGAAAAAAAAGAATGTCGTGAATGCAAGCAAAAAGAAAAAGGACACTGTTGAAGAGATTGTTGGTTATCAATTTGAAAATAGTTCAGGTGTCAACTGCTATGCTAATGTGGTCAATGTTGTTTTTTCTTGAAAGTTTGCAAAAGCAAATTATAGAGAATCGGGAATTTTTTTTTGCTCATTGTTGTATTGCGTTTATGAAAAATTGAGAACCTCGGGAATTTCTAATGTATATGCTTACCATATTGGAAAATGAAGGTATAGAAATTGAAAATCTTTTTGGCCTTTGTTACAAATGGGAACATCATTATGAAAAGTGTATGTCTACATGTAGCAGTAACATAGACACTGATTTTTTAAAAAGTTTTTTTCTTTTTTTGTTTTTTGTTTTAAAATTTTTTTTCAACAGGACGAACAAAACCATGAACTTTGAGGGAATAAAAAAAAATAGCATTGATGGTTATCAATTGCTCTGCAAACTAGGTCTACTGATTGCTCCCCATAACAAATTAAACGATTGCACTTCACGCAGTGCATTCAAACTTTCACAAATTGGGGACGTATGTCTGGTGGCGATGTTGAAGGTGATGACCCAGACATACTTGGTATTGCCGGTTGTGGAGGTGCATTTTAGCGCAGTCTTCTACATTCTTCATGAGCATAGTTCACAGGATACAGGGATTGTAGGTGCTTGCGCATACTAGCAGTACCACAGGAATATTTTTTATTAGGATCTCCTCTGGACAGCACTGCCTGACAAATCTTGCATGTCAACTTGGTGGCATTACATTTCTATTGCCCCTCCGGAAAAGTAAAACATTGTCATACGATGGATGTGTATCTTTCGGGAGGGGGAGGTTCTGGTAGAAATTCTTCAGCAACAAAATGATCAGAATCAGATGATTCTTCCTGTAGTGTAGCCATTTTTGTCTCCCAAAAAATTCAGGTTTCCAATGAAGAAAAATGAGGTTCTTCTCACGACAGGTCTTCTCCTAAGGAAGGTCTAAGAAGAGTAATTGAAATGGGTGGGGTTCTTCAATAGTTAGAACAGTAAGTGTTATAAACCAATCAAATCTCTTTTTTGGGTCACATGGTATCCGCATTGGGTGCGTACACGCAACACGCACCCAGCGCGACTTCACAAAATTGCATTTAAAAGTAATATGTTTATTAAAACGAAAAGAATATTATTTTTTTGGCCTTAATATTTATATTAATTACATATATATATATATATATATATATATATATATATATATATATATATATATATATATATATATATATCTTTTTGTATATCAAAAAATTTCGCGGAAGCCGCGCGTCCACCACATTGAACACATAGATGATGTCAAGCAGAAAAGCGTGAGCGTCTCGTCGCCTAGCGTGATACGTATATGTTGTGTATGCGCTTGAAGACGCGTACGGGACACATAGCGATCGCACAGGGAAATACGCACCCATTGCACACCCTATGTGGATCCTACAGACCAATTCTAAAATGGCAGCTACATTCCGCGCAGTAGTCGAGTAAGGTGCGCTTTGGGTGAGCAACTCCCCCCAAAAAATTGGAAAAAAAATCAATAAAGAAAATGTTATCAATATATTTTACATAATATTAAAAAAATACATATTTTAATGTAACAAAAAAATTATATTAAAAATGTGTAATGTAATCTAAAAAATAAGATATCTAAAAATAAATAGATTAAAGAAATTTAGTAAAACAATATGAAAAAAATAAATATAACAATTAATACATTTAAAAATTATCATGTAAAAAACCTTTGAAATTCACTGAAAAAAACATAGGTTTCAGTTATGTTATAGTTAGGAATTATCATTTAAAAAATCTTTGAAATTCATTGAAAAAACCATAAGTTTCAGGATTGTTATAGTTAGGAATTAGCATTTAAAAACGCTTAGAAATTCACAGAAAAAACCATAGGTTTCCGGGGTGTTATAGTTAGCTGCACATTTCACTCATACAAAACCATTGAAATTCCTCCATTATAGTTAGTTGTACTAACTGTAACTCGCGCCCCCGCAATCCACTGCTGATGATGTTACATATTACATCATTCAGCAGGTATTTGGCCCAACTTGAGAGTTTGCAATTGTTTGCTTGGCCTTGATTTGGTATACCCCAAAGTGATGTAAGTTCATACACAGGGCCGTCATCTTGGCTTGCCCCAAAAAGGTGTATATTGAAATCCCCAGCAACGATTATGTGGGCAGTGTCTTGCTTGTCCGTAATCCGTTTTATTTCACTAGACAGCTTTTTGTTTTTGTTTAGGGTGCACAAAGGTGTTGATTAATATAACGTCTTGTAAATTTTTGTTGAATTTGGGCTTTACTTGTATAGCGTGGACTGCATTTGGTGTCATAATTTTCGTCTCTTGGTTTTTATTGAGCCAAAAGTGGTTGTTGAAGCCAACATCTTTAACCCCCCACCCCACCGAGTAACGACCAAAATTAGGGGTCTTTGTAGCCGGGTCGAAGTAGGAGGAATATCCTTGGAGATCCTTGGCATAGTCTTCCCAGGTTTCCTGGAGAAGTATTAAATCAAATGTTTTTTAACAATTGACTACTTCATGGTCAATCAGTTTGGCTGCCAGGCCGTTAATGTTCCAAATGCAGAGCTTAATATGACCTTGCACGAGTAGAGCTGTCTGTGGAGTATCGCACTCTTGTCAGTTCGAACGGTCTGTTAGTATTGTGTGTTTTATTTTCGACTGTGACTCTAGTCCCAAATTCACAATTGAAGTTAGTGGCCCTGAGCTTCTGCTTAAATTAGATCCCTCTGTACAAGCGTTGTGTTCTGCTTCTTGCCCCTCTTAATGCTAATGTGGTGATTTTGTCTTGGACGATGGTTGAGGCTTTTAAGAACAGGGTTGGATAAGGAGATTTCAATTTGACTGCCATATTTAAACCCCAGTTTTTGAGCGTGCTTTCCTCTTCCTTGATTTTATTTGCAATTTTGTTAGAGCTCCATCTTGTCCTCGTCACCTCCGGGCCCAGACGGTTATTATTTGGAAGGAATTCTACAGTAAGTAAGTCCGATGAGTTTTTATTTCTGAGGGTCGAGATGGAGTTTGAGAGTTGTAGAATGTCCCCACTATTTAGTATGTCATCTCTCCCCCGTGATTCATAATCCAGAATGAGAGTGATACTGACCACTTCTTTGGTTGTACTTTCCTTGATTCTGTAAGTGAGGATTTTGTTCTGTGGGAAGGGCCTTAGTTGCAGAGGGTTTGTTCTGATCTGCTCCTTGGTTGTCAGATTTACTAGAGGTTGACTGGAGGGCATATGGAGACTTGGTTTTGCTGGGTGAGCAGCTGCGCTTTGCAGGGGCCCCCCATCAACTGTTTTTGTTGATCCTCGTTTTTTAGCAGGTGCGCTTCATTAGATGGTGCCCCCTAGGGTTGATCTTCTGTGATATGTGTCCGGGCTCCTGGGCTTTTTTACTGTTAATGTTGCCTCGTGCCTCTCATTCGATATGGGGTTGTGCATTCTAGCTGGGTCATTTGCTGTTAGTGTTAGCTCCTGCCTCTCATTCACTGTTAGAATCTTCTGTCTAGCTGGAGTTGATGGTGGCCCCAAGGTGGTAACCGTAATTGCCAAGGGCCTATGGTGGAATTGACCAACCTGTCAGGCAGGGGGGAGCAAAAGCAGGACCCGCTTTTGTCAAAATCGGGAACTTGTTCAACCGCAGTGACGGGTGGTTTACTCAATATATGTTTTTTGATTGCGACCCTTAAGTTTTTTTTATTACGAGCTTTCCAAGGTATAGGATTGTTATGTGAAGGAGCCGTGTTATTGGGGCCATTTTTGGCGTTACGTCACTATCTACAGCAATGTTGGAAGAGCCAGATGCGTTAGTTCCGTTTTTAGGAGGTCAGATGAGGTGGTCCCAACCTTGTGCTGACCCTCTGTAAATGTAAGGGACGGTGGAGCTCTGCCTTTTATTTCTGATAGAAGATTCCCTCACTAAGGGGCCGATTAGGATAGCGGTTTTTCCTCATCCTCCGGGCTGGCGGAAGCCACCGCCGGCCCGGAGGATGAGGAAAAACTGCTGCGGAGCCTCCAAAGACCCACCGCCAAATTAGGATGGCTGGTGGGTCTGGAATTCCTTCCGCAGCTTTTCTGCCGCGGTCGCCTTCCGACCGCGGCGGAAAAGCTCTAACATGGCTGGCGGTGTCTATCAGACACCGCCAGCCATATTAGGATGGTGGTGAATACATGCTTTTCCACAGCGGCTTTTCTGCCGTGGAAAAGCATACAGACTTTCACTTCGGGGGCCTATTGCGGGCCCCCTGGGTGAAGGGGGCGTGGGGTTGCACATGGGGGGTACATATGGTACCCCCCTGCATTTGCGTGCACAAAGCGGCTGGCACTGCGCAGTGCCTGCTGCTTTATGCATGCAAATGCGATGCATGCATTTTTAACCTTGCGGCGGGTGCAGCTTGCAGCTGCACCCGCAGCAATGTTAAAGATAGAGGATGTGACCGCCACCCTGGCGGTCACATCCTAATCTACTCGGAGGGAACGCCGCAGCCCCTGCGGACGTTCCCTCCTCCTAAGGGGTCGCGGACAGACTCAAGTCCGTCCGCGATCCTAGTGACCCCCATTGTTGGTAATGTTGTTAGCTTATCAATTATTGGTGCACAGATGCATTCAAGATGGATGGTTTGACTTCCGTGCAGCGCTTCTTGTCCCCGCTTGATTAAGGTATTAAGCTCTGATAGTTTATTGTCGATCCCTGACGTAAAATCAGCCAGTTGTAAGTCGATTTTATCCGACTGAAATTGTAGAGCTGTGGTTGAGTATTGCATTGAGCTTAAAAATGCAGCCAAAATTGAGTCAGGGGGCGCAATAGTGCTGAAATTGCTTCTTTCCTGCAGTGGTGTGTTAAGTGGTACAGCAGATGTGTTATTTTGAGCTGGTTTTAGATTATATGAAGCAGCGAACTCCTCCCACTCCTGTGAGGCCAGGAAATACAAGTCTGGGCTTGATATATGCGAGTCTTCATAAGGAGACATTGTGTGCCATTCTGATAATTTAATGGCCAAGGAGCTGTGGCGGACCCCTGGGTAATCTGATGCACCCAATTTGCCTGACTTTGATTTGTTCTGCTGGAGTGGGGAGCTGTTTTTTGGTGACAACAAGGGAGCCATTCCAACTCGATCCAGTAGCTAGTTCTGGGGCGTGCCCCCAGTGTGCCAATTCCAGCTCTTGCCCCTATTTCCTCTTCAGAGGCATTTTCAATAAGCCTTGTGTCCACAGTGGTTTTTGGTGAAGTCTGTTTATCTGTAGCGGATGTTTTCTTTTGGTCGGTTTTGACTTGATTTTTTACTTGGTTACTAAATTGGTGAAGTGAAGGTGGGGATTGAGGCTCAAATTGCGTGGTAAGTGCCGTAAGAAGGGCTTGGTTGACTGGCTGAGTGGGTGGCTGATTAGTTTGCTGATGAGTTGGTCCAAACTGCTCTGGCTGTAATGGTGATTGTAACCCTTTTACATTTGCGCTCTTTGAATAGATTGCTGTGCCCGGAGCTTTCAGAAACACAAATCTTGTGTAAAGTTTGGGTTGAAAAGTGCAGGGTTTTTCTTTTGAAAGGCTCCATCGATACTTATAAGGGCTCAGTTTCCTTGTCTCCCTTGTGTGCCTGGTGACTACGTAGAGTTAACCGGTTGATAAGTGGTTGATTCACACGTTTTTGGCTTTGCACTGGCGTCATCGCCATTAAAGGGAGAGTCTGTGCCAGAGCAGATGTTGTTCGGCCGCGTGGCTGGGATACTTTCTGGCATACTTCTGTACTTTCTGTGTTCTTTTTAGTAGATACTGACCCCAGTTGTAGGCCAGTTGACTCTTCTGTGCTTGCTTTAGCATTGCCTTGTTTTTGTTTGGACTTTGATTTTGACTTCAAGGGGGTCTTCCTTACTCGGCCCGATCTCATGACTCACTCTGTGGGCCGTATTTGTTTTACCACGTTAAACTGCAGTATATTGTGAATTTAAGTGGGCTTTGCAGGTGGGAAGCCCAGTGTGGGTTCCGGCTAGAAGCTGAGTCGGTGGGAATAAGAGTGTCTTCCGGTGTCCCAATTACTGAGGCTGCCAGGCGCTGATATAGCAGACTCGCTCTTCACACTTTTCCTTGCACCTGGAAGATGCCTGCCACAGAGGTGGAGTGCCGGCTGCTGAACACGCTGTACACTCTCCTCTCCTCTCCTCTCCTCTCCTCTCCTCTCCTCTCCTCTCCTCTCCTCTCCTCTCCTCTCCTCTCCTCTCCTCTCCTCTCCTCGCCGCTCCTCTCCTCTCCTCTCCTTTTTGCTGTCCTCTCCTCTCCTCTCCTCTCCTTTTTGCTGTCCTCTCCGCTCCTCTCCTTTTTGCTCTCCTCTCCTGTCCTTTTTGCTCTCCTCTCCTCTCCTCTCCTTTTTGCTCTCCTCTCCTCTCCCCTCCTTTTTGCTCTCCTCTCCTCTCCCCTCATTTTTCCTCTCCTCTCCCCTCCTTTTTGCTCTCCTCTCCTTTTTGCTCTTCTCTCGCTGCTCACCCCAGGCTGCGCCGAGCAGCAGGCCAGCAGAGAGAACCTCTGCCTTACCTAGCCTCAGTGCTGCCCGGCCCCACTGATGTCGCAAAGAGCGCTGCACTACACTGCCCTCCAGACCAAGAGGTTGGTGAAGGGCTGATGAAAGTGATAGTGCTAGTGCTGATCAACATGCTGGTGATAGGGCTGCTGTGAAAGCAGGTGAGGCACAAGGAGACGGGGAAAACCAGAGAGGGGAGGTGGAGGGCAGAGAGCGAAGTATGGGGCGTGGACAGTTGTTGGTTGTTAGTTAGTTATTCCCCACCGCCACTCTCTACAAAAAGTAATGGGGCTCAGGCCAGCCGTGTCCAACCCCCCGCCTCCGCAACTTGTCAGTGCCTTCTCGCTGATGTTACCAGCAGTAGAACCACAACGGAGCAGAGCAGAGCTGCAATCCCGCGTCCACGATGGCCACTGACGCCACTGCCCCCACTCCGTTAATGGTAAATGGTGAAAATGGAGGCAGCGGAAGAGTGAAAATGCGACAGGCGACAAGCAATATCAGGCAAGTTTCAGCAGATGGTGACAGAGGCTGCAACAGGCAGCTGCAGCAGCAACGGGGTGAGGAGAGCTTGTGGCAAGCAATACAACGCGGCAGCAGGCAGCAGGAACAAAACAAGCTGAAAACTGCTGATGGACTGATGGGCTGCAGTGGGCTGCAGTGGCTTAATGACTAAATTGGCTTAATACAAGGAGCAAACCTGCAGACCCACAGCCCCCGCTTACCGCTTGTTGCTTAGGCTACCGCTACCCTACACCTCCTGTAGCCCGGAGGACCTTCGGTCCGGGGTGTGAGACCACAGGTAGCAGAATGTTAGGCTGCAGGGAGACTGCAGGGAGCAAGTTGCGGATAGCGAGTTGATGACGGCGGCTGTGGAGCGTGAAAATCCAAGCATGAAAGTCAGGAGTTAGCTCTGCTCAGCTTGCAAACCCCAAACGACCGGTCTAGGTAATTAGGCAGATTAGGGGTGATGGCGGTCGCACTGAGCATTGGAGGTCCGCGTCCCGTTCTATCCCCGTTCTGTCGTAGGGCCAGGTGCACTGAAGCCCGCTGAGGAACTGAGAGCGGGCAGGGAAATCAGCCGAGGAGCGGGGAGGAACAGGGGCGGAGCCATCAGCAGTCTTGGCGTCCTCCCTCCCGCTCGCGTCCTCCTTCTCCTGCACCTTGCTGCTGCTGATCTGAGCAAAGTCTGAGCAAAGACGTGGTGCCTGGATTCACTGGACAGGAAACCGCAGCACATTCACTGGATGATGCCATCAGTGATGTCATCAGTGATATCATTTGAGATGTCATCAGTGATGTCCCTGACCATGTCATGAATGATGTAATATGTGATATCATCAGCAGTGGATTGCGACCGCACAACTTATAGTTAGTACAACTAACTATAACAGAGGAATTTCAATGGTTTTGTATGAGTGAAATATCCGGCTAACTGTAACACCCCTGAAATCTATGTTTTTTTTCAGTGAATTTCTAAGGTTTTTTAAATGCTAATTCCTAGCTATAACATACCTGAAACCTATGGTTTTTTCAGTGAATATATATATATATATTACCCACTGGCGGTTGCCTGTAGGTAGTTATAGCTAGAACCTAGCATTTTTTGATTTGCTAATAACTTTAGCGTTGTTTGACGAATCTTCCTGAAATTCTCCCCAAAAAAGTCTATCAAAGTCAGCTCCTATCCTGAAAGTTTAGGGCTGATTCGTCAAGTGGGGGCTGAGAAAAAAGTGGGAGGTCCCAAAAGTTGTTTTCTCCATATTAATTTCCATAGGTAATTTTGCGCGAGCTACAGCGTGAACTGCTGAACGGAATTACCTCACATTTGGCAGGAAGGTAAAGCTTGGTTCAGAAAGCAATCTATTTTTTTTTAAATGGTGTAAATCCGTTCAGTAGTTTTTGAGAAATTCAAAAAATAAGAATGAAAAAATCATTTTCCCATAGGAAACTTTGTGCAAGGCTACAGCCGAAACTACTGAATGGAATTACTCCAAATTTAGCAGAAAGGTAGTGCTTGGGTCATAAAGCGACCTTTTTAAAAATGGTTTAAATCCGTTCAGTAGTTGCTGAGAAATTAGAAAGATAAAAATTTTGATATCTGTGCCTATATATGGGGAAGCAGGCTGATGCCTTTTAAAAGAACACTGAATTAGAGGAAAAAGTCAAACAGACAAAATACAATTTGAGAGCAAAAAGGAAGTAGTTGTTGGTACACAACAGCTAGCCAGACATAATCCATGCACTGGGACTGCAGTTCCAGAAAGCAGGGAAGATCAAAACTCACAATAACAAGCATTTTCAAAGCAATAGGTCTCACATTTGTGAGAGTTTGAGCTATTGGCCTTGTATATTACAATTCCTTTATTTATGGGTTTTAAAAACCTGCAAGTGGTAGGTAAACACGCACTTTGTACTTATAGTCCTTGCTTACGAGAAGCAAGGTTGGCAGTAGCTTTACTCCCAGCCTTGGTTCTCCTAAGCAAGGACTGTAAGTACAAAGTGCGTGTTTACACACCTTACAGGTTTTCAAAACACATACATTTTCATGTGGATCCCACTGAACACTAGAGGAACAGTCATCCAGGCTCTTATCACAGGTAGACTTGACTGCAGAAACACCCTCTACATCGCAGTCCCAGCCCATGTACTACTCCAACTCAAAACCACCTTGAATGCCGCCAGACTCATCCTCAACAATCTCCATTGGCTCCCAGTACAGGAAAGATGGGAATTCAAGCTATTCAACCACTCCTACAAAGCTCTGCACAACACTGGTCCAGCTTACCTCAACCACTGCCTCATCTTCTACCACCCCACCAGACACCTTCGATTTACATCACAGGCAAGAGCATGCCTCCCTTACATCAAAAAGAGCAGGAGCAGAGGACAATCCTACCCATACCTCGCAGCCAAGACCTGGAACAACCTCCCCAAACACATCCTAACCCTCCCCCATAGCCTTCCAAAGGGACCTCCAAACATGGCTCTTCCATATGAAACATCATAATCTCCTCCTCCCGCTTCAGGCCTGCCCTACTCAGCACCTGCATACCCTCACAGGTGATTAGCCGTGCTCTACAGATTCACAAAATATAACATAACACCTAATTACACAGTGGCATATTAGTGTAACTTTGCAAATTTCACATAAGAGTAATACAAAATTACCAAAATAAAACCATTTACGCAGGCATAGCATAAAGGAGCTCAGATTTCATCCTGGCTTATCTTGATCATAGATTTTCCCTCATACTTAAAATTTTTCTGGAAGCCGAAAATCATAGTGTTAAAAGCTGGAATCTATAGCCTAACAGGGCTCCATAAGGCCAGATGCAATTTATTACCATCTCACAGCAACCTTGAAATTTACAGTCCAGGGCTTAGAGTCAGTCATGCCTTCAAAATGTAGCATGCAAGGCTGCATCATTTTTTTGCCAACTCTGGCCATTTTCACAGTCATCCAGAATCGAACTCACAATTATTAAATATGTTTCTATAACTTTTTTCCTGAAGCTCCAAAAGCCTACAAACTTTCAAGTAAACCCTCTTAGGTACCAGTCAATGGGTTCAGATTGAGGAAAGGCTCGCAACAGCTCCTACTCTTCAGGGTCTTCTCCACTAACAGACACAGGATGGGAATTTCTCATATGCTAACTGAAGAAATGTGGAGTTCCTAGTAGTCTAATTGGTTTTCATCAAGGATGACACAGCTTTATCCGTCTCTGGTTCTTCTTCTCTCTCCAGCCTTAGTGAAGGCGTTCCGTAGGTACAAGGGCTCTCTTGTTCTTTTTAATCAGCAAATGCTAACTTCTTTAGCCCTGGGAATAGCTTCTCTGCCTCAGAGAATAAAGAATCTTTTTGTCAACGTCCTCTATCATGGTAATAGTATTTTTTCTAGGATGCAAACAAGTATTCTCCTGCTCTTCGATTCCAGTGAGCTCTCTACCTGAGACGTGAACTGAGCTGAACAGGCAGAGTATCCCACATAAGTTATGTCATCTTTGCTGTCTACCTGTCAGTTATTTTTGCAGCCCTGTGTGGACTTCGTTACTGTAGCTGACTGTGCCATAACTAAGGGTCTCATCCCTTACATTCAATACATATTTTTATTACAGCCAGGCGAGGGCACCCCAGACCATTAAGCCATTGAACATTAAGTTTGTTGTGGTCGGACACCCTTGGTAGCAAGATTCCTGTTTCTTCTCCATGCTGGCAGAATAATTTTGTATCTCACTGAAGGGAATGTGTGTTGTAGATATTTTGTTGATGCCATAATGCCTGTTCAGATGGACATGGATGTGGGTGTCCATAGCCTACATTTGTAAATGTGCCTGATGATGTGCAAGTTTGCCTGCTAATGGGAGCATGTAAATGTTGAACTGTGAGCACGAGACAAAGGACCCCTGAGTGGTGTTTCATTCCATTCTATAGATTAGTATAAATCTGCTGACCCCATATTACTCGCTATGCACAAAATCTAATGTAATTGGATACTTTGTAGACGTAATGGACCCAATAGCATGTATTGCTGCTTTAACAATTCTGTATATATGTATTACGTTACCTCCTTAAGTCAGACCATGCCAAGTATGTCAGAATAGACTGCTGGGCCAGTCTGAGGTGGCCCACAACATGGCAGAGGACGAGGAAACTGTTATTCCTAACCATGTTGAAGTTTGTCACTGCACTTAACTAGTCTCCATTAGTGGGCAATATTTCAGATTACAAATCCCCAAACCCAAGTACTAAAACCATTGATGCTTGAACATGCTGCAAAGGATTAAACTCCCCCTAACGACAATTGTGCAGGTGGTACAGATTAATTCCCTGTACTAGCCTTCCGCCCAGGTGAAACGTTTGTCTTCTCTCCATTACCACATGGACAGTGTGCTTCAAGAGAGCATTTGATCTCTGATATATGTTGGTGTGCCCCCCCACCACCACTCTCAAACTTCACCAGCCGCCACTGTTTAAAAGAGCCTAAAGCACTGTGCAGTCAGGACCAGTAGGGTGCCAGGGGAGAGAGGCTTAATATTTCACCTACCCCCTGCTCTTCCGGGTGTGTGTTTCTCTCCGAGGTCCCTTCGGCCCTCTGATTGGTTGCGTAGCGTGGGTAAAATTTGCATCACTCACAATGGCTGCTGTCCTGTGCAGATTTCTCCGTAGTGTGGATTTTAGTTTTTATCAGGTGGGGGTCTTTATTTACATGAAATGTTTGAGGCTGGGAAAGACGCCTACGGACATTATCTGCAGCTGGGCGTGAGGGATAATTATCCCAGGCGCTGGTAGGAATGACTTGGGCAAGTGTACTGAGTTATTGCATGCTTAATGAACGCAGCTAGGGAACACTCTGGGTGCCATTAATCGATTGGGCAGGGAAGCACTGAAAACGGCCTATTTACATATAAAGGGGAGGAGGGGGAACTTTTAGGGGGGGGGGGGGGCGGGGAATGAACATTTAGTGCCAGGTCTATGTTGACTCTAGTGCAACGCATGTTTCTTTCATTGTCACTGACACTGGGATTTTTATGTTCGTTTGAGCCTGAAATCTAATATTGCCAAGGACAGTGAAAACTGTCTGCCAATTCATATGTCTGTGCTAGTGTTGAAAAGAACAGCCTCTGGCCGTTAATCCGCGTGCAGAGCAGTTGTTGGGCAATAAGCAGGCAGTTTGTAGGCCCGACATTGATTTATATGGATTCCACCACATACGGTTCAGTATTCATGATTAAGTTTGTCGGGCCCTGCAAAGATCGCACGTGCCTGTTTGCAGTCCCTGCCACACAGCATTTCCCAGTAAATGACTGATGTAGAACATAAGTCCTACATGATGTATATTGTCTCTGTATTCCCCTTACCATGTTATGCGATTTCGTTTTGCTATAAGTGCAGTACACTGGAGTGACTGAAATCAGTGTGAACTGTCGGACATCCCTTTGCGTGACAGTCTTGTAACATTTCACAACTTTCAGAGGACTGGGACACTTTTATTCTTTCTTGAAGGATGTTGCCTAAAGGTCCATTAAACACTTTTCTCCTGGGTAAGAAACTGCCTCTCTTAGTTTTTTAGTTCCCTGACTCAGGTCCAATGAATGAATGAATGAATGAATGAATGAATGAATGAATGAATGAATGAATGAATAAGATATTTGTTAAGCGCACTGTGGCCAAGCGGCTTCCTGGCGCTGAGAGCTCTAAACAACAGATACAGACAGGGCCAAGGAAGTTAACAGGTGTAGGCCTGGGCAAACAAGAATGTTTTGAGCGCTTTGCGGAAGTGTGAAAAGATGGGAATAGAGCGCATAGAAAGAGGGAGGGAGTTCCAGAACCGGGGGGCCAGCACAGAAAATCTTGTACCACCAGTGCGGGATTTGCGAAAGCGAGGAACAGTGAAGAGGGCGGAAGTAGATGAGCGGAGGGTACGGGCAGGGGTATGAGTGGAGATCAAGGTATTGATGAACGCCGGAGCAGAGCGATCAACAGCCCGAAAACTAGGCACCCTAGTTTAAATAGGGATCTCTGCAAAACAGGTAACCAATGAAGTGATTTAAGGACAGGAGTGATATGGTGAGTTTTGGGAAAATGAAAAATAAGACGGTCAGCCTGATTCTGGATTGCTTGAAGACGGCGAGTTTCGTAGGCGGGGAAGCCCACGAACAAGCTGTTTCCATAATCAAGGCGGGAGGTGATGAGGGCCGAAATGATAATTTTAATGGAATCCAGGGAAAAAAAGCGGGAGATTTTTCAGATCAAGCAGAGGGAGAGGAAGCAGGAGGACACTACAGAGCTAACCTGTGCATGCATTGACAGGTCCTGACTGACCTTGATGCCCAGCGTTTTAACAGAGGAAACCGGGGTAGGAGGGGGACCAAGGATGGGGGGCCAGAAAGCAGAAGACCATGGACTGGATGAGCCACCAGTCAAGACAAGCTCAGTCTTGTCTGGATTGAGCTTGAGATGATTGGCGCTCATCCAACCGGAAATAAAAACTAGAGTGGAACGAAAAAAATGAGAGGGAGTGAGAAGAAGAGGAGAGGTCGAAAACGAGCTGGAGGTCATCTGCGTAATTATACACAGAGACCCCCAGATCAAGAAGAGAAACAATGAGGGGACGAATATAGAGATTAAAAAGAAGAGGAGAGAGGGAGGAGCCTTGAGGAACCCCACAGGACACCGGAAGGGGAGAAGCGGAGAAACCAGAGAGGTGAACGGCTTGTGAACGTCCTGTTAGAAAGGACGTGATCCAGGAGAGAGCAGACCCCGAATGCTCGCTGCGCCGACACGGTCATAAGATGGTACGATCAACCGTGTCGAACGCAGTGGACAAATCGAGGAGAACCAGAGCTTGAGGGGAGTTGGTATCGGCCTTAGCTTTCAGCTCATCAAGAACCGCAAGCACCACTGACTCCGTAGAGTGGCCCGAGCGGAAGCCCGCTTGATGGGAAGCAAGGAGATGGTTCTGCTCAATGTAAGAAGAAAGACAAGAAGTGACATGGCTTTCGAGAATTTTAGCGAGATAGGGTAAGAGAGAAATTGGTCTGAAATTAGAAAGAAGAGAAGAATCAAGACCAGGTTTTTTGAGAATGGGAAGGACAATCGCAGATTTAATTGAAGAAGGAACCAAGCCAGAAGAAAGGGAGGCATTAAGAAGAGAAAGGGGAGTGGTAGGGCAAGAGATAAAGAGAGTTCTCAGCACGCGAGCAGGAGCACAATCGGCTGTAGAGCCGGATTTGGTTTTAGTGAGCAAGGCAAGAAAAGAGTCTAAGGAAATAGGCGGGAAGAAATCGAAGGAGGAGTTGGACATAGAAGGGGCAGGATGAGGAGAGGGAAAAGGTGTGGTAGGAATGTTAGATTTTATTTTAACGATCTTCTCGATAAAGAAGTCATTTAAGGAGGAACAGAGGGCCTGGGAAGGAATGAGCTTGGGGCATACACGATCAGAGGTGGCCAAGTTGTTGACCAGAGAGAAAATCTCTTTGGATTTATTTGCGGACAATGCGACCTGCTCAGAGAAGTTCTTGGTCTTGGACGCAAGGATGGCTTTCTTATAGTCATTAAGCAGACGTTTGTATTTAGCCCTGAGGTCGGGGCAGTAAGTACGGCGCCAAAGACGCTCAGAGCGTCTGAGTTCCAGCTTAAGAACCTTGAGTTCAGAATTAAACCATCTGTGGGCCTCATGTGGGCGAATAGCCTTGACTATCTTGAAAGGGGCAGCTTGGTCACAGAAAGAAGATAGCCAGTTGCTGACTGCAGCGGCCTGGATATCAAGAGGGAGACCATTAAGGTCAGGGGGGGGAAGATGCAAGGGAAAGAGAGAGAGAGTGCAGATCCGCACGGTTCCAACTGCGGGCAAAGATATTCTTAGGGCGAGGGGGTTTGTGAAGGGAGCCAAGATTAATAGAGAAAAAGATAAGAGAATGGTCGGACCATGTGCAGGGAAGAATGCTAGGGGGAGAGACTATGTCCTGAGATGAAAAGACTTGGTCCAGTATATGGCCAAGATTGTGGGGGGGAGCAGAAACATGGGACTGGAGGTTAAGACACAGGAGTGTGGCCGTAAAGTCCTTGGATGCCAGATCCTCCCTGGGGTCGCCAGGCCAGTAATTGAAGTCTCCTAGCAGGAGAACCGAGGAGTTATTAACTACAAGCGTAGCAAGGAGTTCCTGCAGGGAGGCCACAAATAAGGGCATACTCAGGGGGGGGGCGGTACACAAGGACAACTGTCAAAGGGACGGGAAGGTTAGTGGAACGGGCAACCAAGAAATCAACCCCAGCTATGGAAGGTTGGGAAAGGAGCTGGAATTGAAGACTGGCCCGAGCAATCATGGCTACACCCCCTCCGATCCTGCCGTCAGGGCGATCAGCCCGGAGGGCGTAATAGGATTCAGGGATGATGGCCAGGATATCAGGAAGGGAAGCCTCTGAGAACCAAGTTTCTGTTAAAAACAGAATATCAGGAGAATCTGAGGTAAGAAGGTTGAATAATTGCAGTTGGTGCTTGCCTGCCGAACGAGTGTTGAGGAGACAGGCAGAGGCAATATGGGAGGGGGAAGAAATATTGATGGAAGGCGTGGGATCCTGGGAGTGCAAGGAAGAAGTAAGCTGCAGGGAAGCGGCACGGCCAGGATGAGGGGCATAAATGCCTAAGGAAGTGAGATGCTGCGTAAGGGAAAGGGGAAGAGGCACATCAGCAGAGCAGGAGAGTAGTTGCACAGAGGAATATGCAAGCAGAGGGGCAGTGTGTGTGGCCCCAGGTTCCGGCCTGTCACGGACGGGCGCAGACGGGCTTAACTTAGGCGCAACTTTGGCGCGCCTTCGTTGCGCCCGCTGCACTCGTCCGCTGCGCGGCCGGGATAGAAGTGCCATAAAATAGGCCACAGGAAGCAGTAGGGGCGTGGCAGGGGGAGGAGGGACAGAGGAGCTGCACCGCCAACCCCAGAGCAGCCCGAGATGGAAGCCACGCCCGTCCCCAAAGCGTAAGCAAAAACCTCTTAAAAGACCTATATTACTTTTGACAAGGCAATGAATCCAACAGATATTTTCACATACAAGGATGCTACAGATAGACAAAACTTTAAGATATTATAAACATATTATTTTATTTTCTTTTTCTTTGTATTTTTTTATATCATTTTACTTTTTGAAGGTTTATACAAATATGCATTACAACATCACATATAAAAAGTCATAAATAGTCCTAATACATTGACTAGATTGCCAATAGTGCAATTAAATAAAGTGCAGAATAAAGAAGATTTTTAAAGAGAGAATTTGCCCCTATAGCTAATATATCTTGCTAACATACAAACTTTCACGCATACCAGTCATGCAAACACATTCATAATTGTTTAAAACAAACAGAAGAAGGAACATGCAAACACACTAAATAGGATAGAATAACAACCCAAAGGTGCAGATGGTAATACAATTTCTACTGATGGTATAAAAATGAGAATTCCACCGGTTTTAAACGATGATCTGTGTGGTATTGATCATTTTTTGATACATTATCCAGATCTTGTTAGGATGTACGTCCTACGTACGTTTCGGTGAAACAATCACCTTCCTCAGGGCCAAGATGGTGAAACAGACAAAACTGATACAGGCAATAGGTAAACAAAGTATTAAAAAATAAGGGGCAGTAAGTTTTCCTTTTCTGAAAGCAAAAAAGAGACATGTATAAACATTTATACATTCTGCATGATATTACTTAGTCATTTACAAAATTTATGCATTTTGGCATTTATGCATTTATTAAAAAAGCATCCTGTAAAGTCTATGGTCTGGCAGATCAAATTGTATAAATTTAGAAAAAAGGACTGCTATAGTATAGAGAGAAAAAAAGATCAAAAGATGGAGACATGGAGGGTATAGAGAAAAGAAATCATATACCTCAGCCGAAGTAGTGAGACATATAAGCACCCAGTGTAATTATAGAGAATAACATGATTATGAGAGTTGGACTGTGCCTATACTTCAAAGTGGTCCCGGTGTCTGCACCCAAGTGAAGGAATAAAAGTAAAAGGGTTGACTTGTATGGTGGTTACCTATTGCAATTCGCATCGGTGTGCAATAGAAGGGATATGGGTCATCACTTAAGACAATGATGGGATCTGAAGGAACAAGAGAATAATGGTAAGGGGAGTTGGAATAGTGCGCAAAGGCTAGGATAGCGCTGAGTTATTAGGGGCATTACCTGCTATGGCTATTGAGATGGATAATAGTATTATTCCATGTTGTTCTATGTAGTTTTTATTGCATGTGGAAGAAACCGGTACTGGTATAATTTAAGTCCTCATACAGTGCTGCATGGGATAAGATGAAAACATAGTATGTGTAAAAGGGACACAAGGTTAGTTAGTAATTGATGGTAGCAAAAAGAAAGAAAGTGCGTGATGTACCTGGTCTTGTATTTAGCATTTGCTGTTGACCAGAAAGTGGTAACGTTTCATTCTACCTGTAACAAGCGTTAAGAGAGGGTAGGTAAATATCTGGAGTGTGATAATATATTATACCAGCAAAATGCAGAAAATAGAAAAAGTACACTGAACCTGACTAAAGCATGAAAATAGCTAAAAACGTTTTTTTTAATGAATCATTCTTAATAAAGTATAAGGCTAATCGTGCTGCGCAAACGAAGCGTCGCAGTTTGCGTTTCTACACACGTCCAGTTGGCTGTTCGCTATATTATCTCTTGTGCATGCTTCGTTATACTCCTCCTCTCTTAACGCTTGTTACAGGTAGAATGAAACATTACCACTTTCTGGTCAACAGCAAATGCTAAATACAAGACCAGGTACATCACGCACTTTCTTTCTTTTTGCTACCATCAATTACTAACTAACATTGTGTCCCTTTTACACATACTATGTTTTCATCTTATCCCATGCAGCACTGTATGAGGACTTAAATCATACCAGTACCGGTTTCTTCCACATGCAATAAAAACTACATAGAACAACATGGAATAATACTATTATCCATCTCAATAGCCATAGCAGGTAATGCCCCTAATAACTCAGCGCTATCCTAGCCTTTGCGCACTATTCCAACTCCCCTTACCATTATTCTCTTGTTCCTTCAGATCCCATCATTGTCTTAAGTGATGACCCATATCCCTTCTATTGCACACCGATGCGAATTGCAATAGGTAACCACCATACAAGTCAACCCTTTTACTTTTATTCCTTCACTTGGGTGCAGACACCGGGACCACTTTGAAGTATAGGCACAGTCCAACTCTCATAATCATGTTATTCTCTATAATTACACTGGGTGCTTATATGTCTCACTACTTCGGCTGAGGTATATGATTTCTTTTCTCTATACCCTCCATGTCTCCATCTTTTGATCTTTTTTTCTCTCTATACTATAGCAGTCCTTTTTTCTAAATTTATACAATTTGATCTGCCAGACCATAGACTTTACAGGATGCTTTTTTAATAAATGCATAAATGCCAAAATGCATACATTTTGTAAATGACTAAGTAATATCATGCAGGATGTATAAATGTTTATACATGTCTCTTTTTTGCTTTCAGAAAAGGAAAACTTACTGCCCCTTATTTTTTAATACTTTGTTTACCTATTGCCTGTATCAGTTTTGTCTGTTTCACCATCTTGGCCCTGAGGAAGGTGATTGTTTCACCGAAACGTACGTAGGCCGTACATCCTAACAAGATCTGGATAATGTATCAAAAAATGATCAATACCACACAGATCATCGTTTAAAACCGGTGGAATTCTCATTTTTATACCATCTGTAGAAATTGTATTACCATCTGCACCTTTGGGTTGTTATTCTATCCTATTTAGTGTGTTTGCATGTTCCTTCTTCTGTTTGTTTTAAACAATTATGAATGTGTTTGCATGACTGGTATGCGTGAAAGTTTGTATGTTAGCAAGATATATTAGCTATAGGGGCAAATTCTCTCTTTAAAAATCTTCTTTATTCTGCACTTTATTTAATTGCACTATTGGCAATCTAGTCAATGTATTAGGACTATTTATGACTTTTTATATGTGATGTTGTAATGCATATTTGTATAAACCTTCAAAAAGTAAAATGATATAAAAAATACAAAGAAAAATAAAATAAAATAATATGTTTATAATATCTTAAAGTTTTGTCTATCTGTAGCATCCTTGTATGTGAAAATATCTGTTGGATTCATTGCCTTGTCAAAAGTAATATAGGTCTTTTAAGAGGTTTTTGCTTACGCTTTGTGTACCTTGATCTCCCTCCTCTTGGCCTACAACTAATTGGGAGAGCTCTTTCTCATAACTTGTAGCCACACCCGTCCCCGCCCCAGTGACCTGCCCGTCAGAGGGGGGAGAACGCTCAGCGTGGGGCGCTCTGGTAGCGTGAGCCAAGGGGGGTGAAGTGGCGGCGAGGGGTGCGCGGTGTCCAGAGCGCGGCCCCAGAACAGGTGCAGGTACAGTCTAAAAAAGCGATTTTAAAAGCTAAGTTACGCCACAGCAGGTAGCGTCGTTGCTCCCGGCGAAGCCTCAGGAGGTCTGAGTGTCAGGAAGAGCTGAGCATTCAATACAGTGGAACGTTCTTTATTCTGTGGTCTGCGCGGGTGATTTCACTTGCCATCTAGGTGTGCCTCCTTTATTGCATCAGCCCTATATTGGTTAGTATAACTGCCTCATGGTGGAAGGTTAACGTGCTGTGCAGCCCGGCTACAGGACTGCACATGCCATGGTGATGCTTGAATTCAAAGATGCTAGCGTTTCTCGACCACCCTGCTTTTGGGAAAATTTCCTTAGCACCCTGATGACTCCAATATCCGTTTATGTTGCACTTGAAGCCTTATAGAACTTGGTGTGTGGCTTACAGTTTTAAATCACCAAAAATGGACCTCGGCTGAGAAAAAAAATATGGGTCCCCATAATTGAATGATTAGCCATGCTCTTTGCTGGGTATACGGATGAAACAATGAGAACTGCAATTAATTTCGAATTACTTTTTTAAACTGTGTATTGATGTTTTTTTTATTGTGTGAAGCAAGTCTTCTGGTATGAATTCCATAATTTAGCCACACATATCATTTAGTACTACAGGAAATGGTGATCGGTCTCCCAAACGATGCTGCCTAACCTACAGTAAATCCCAACACCCCCCAACCACACCCACACCCCCATGCAGGCCAGTCCTACTGGTCTCAAACTTCACCAGCCGCCACTGGCGTACACAGTGCACATTTTGTTTCTATGGAAGAGAAGTGGTCCACTGGAAATACCAAGTCTATATCGGTTTTCACGTTTCATATATTAAGAGGAACACACTCAAAAAACTCTGGACCGCTTGAGTTTTGTAACAAATGAGTCTTTGGAGGGGGTGATGAGTGTGTTTGACCAAGTTGTTAGTGTCCTTAGGCTGAATCCTTATTCTTGTAATCAAAATCAGGAGTCCATATGATGTGGAAAAATTGCTTTTATTAAATAAGATTAAAACATGAACAGCCAACACGTATTTCGCCCCCTGTGGCGATTTGCGCCGGGGCTTTTTCAAGGCTATTTACAATATCATATGTTGATTTTGCAAGTCTTCATAATATTGATTTATTTTTCACAATCTCCGATTATTTTTCAAATTTTGATCTCAAAGCTGCTCCAGGAGGCCCAAGAGAGTGGAAGATGGTCCGAACTCGGTACCAGCCTGGAAAAGACAGTGCACATTTTGTGAATGATAAGCACTCATATACAATACCAGCCAGATCTGATGGAGAGGCACAATCAGCTCATGGAGAAACATAAGTCAGTCAACAAGAACGTCTTTAAGTTGCACCACAAAAATCTTAGATGGGTGAGGCTGAAGAATACCGAGTGAAATGATGGTGTCCTGCAAACAATTTTGGGTCATTGCTTCCCAGATCCTAATCGATCCAGCAAGATCTAAATATGCCAAAGTGTACACAAGTACCTGCAGGATTCTCAAACACCATAAACCTACCAGTGTCACCTGCACAACCTGGTCCGAAATGTTGTTTTATTTATATGGCAGGGATTTGGACCCCCTTGGATCTCAGGCTCAACACCCATGACCATTTCGTGCGATCACAAAGATTGCCCTCAAATACTCCTCCACTTCATGTGTATGTGTTTATCCCAACCATGTAACTATGTGTTGTAGCACTCCATGTCGTAATAAAACTGATTACACTATCATTTATTATATCCATCATCTCTTATGCATTTGAATCTGCGCATGTTAATAAGTGCAGTATAATACAAAAATGTAACAAATATACGAAGAGAGGCACACAACAATGTCAACAACACAGTCACTGTAACACCAACAGACACACTTACACAGGATGCACAACAAGGACACAGATAATGGAAAATGTATATAACATAAATGTACCAAAATGCATGGGAATTGATGTTTCCTTCCAAAATTTAAGATGTGGGAAGGAGGTGGGACAGGGAAACTACACAAATAATGAAACTAAAAATATTGTCCGGGCTCAATGAGGAATCCGCAACTTTGAGGGGCAAGAATTCAAATGAGAATGTCTAGTCAGAAAACAAAGCCAAAAAATAAATGTAAACTCATACAATGCCAACCAAATGTCCCACGGGCAAACACAAATTGATCTCCAAGAAAGAGCTATTATTACTGTCTGAGCATGGATGTTCCTGCTCTTCTCCATCCATGTCATTGTCTGACAGCAGTGGGACTTCTACCACTTTCTCAGGAACAGGATGTTGACTGCAGGTGAAGGACTTGGCACCTGCCGAAGGGGGAAGACACACAGGGACATATTCTATGATGGTGACATAGGAAGACAGACAAAGACTGCAGGAGAAGCAGTGGAAGCAGTCCAGGCGGCAGGTCATGTCATGGTGGTGGGCAGGCTGCATATCCTGCAGTTCACAGAAACTCCTCTACTTCAGAGCAAAGCAAATTATAGCAGTTTGTCCAGCCACTTACCTGCTTCAAGAGCTCCTATTCTGGCTCCAGAGCACCTTGTGTTGGGCAGGGAAGGGCTCACCTGGAGGCCTCATTAATGTCTCGGTCGAAATGTACTTCAGTAGCTGCTTTTGGTTGGTAGGATGGACTCTAGGTGTGGCAAGGCTCATGATATGATGGTGGTTGAGTCTAGTCCCCTGATAGACTAAATGTTACTGAACAGGTGGATCCCCTTTTTCAATGTCCTCTAGGCATGTGGTGGTCTGAAGGGCACTTCTCCTGCCTTGGTGATGCCCCATGGGGGTAGTTCCATGTGCATGTCCGAGTGTACACATGTTCTTATTCCTAGCTCTTTCTAAGTGTAGTGAAAGGCATAACTACTCCGAGGGAAAAAGAATAGTAAGTGGGTATTAAACCATCCACTATTCATTGACATGCTCCTTATTGGGACGGTTCTTGGGTGGGAATCCACATCTGTTAAACAGTGGTAAAGTGATTATACTCCTCCTTTCAAAATGGTTAAATTTGTATTCTTCTAATTGGCATATTTAGCTTACCTCTACGTCCTTAGTATATGGTACCAAGGTGTACCCAGGGCCTGCAAGCTAAATGTGTCAAGTGAACTGCAGCAGCTATTGTGCTATCAATATAAATTTGCCCGTAGGCCTGCCACCAGTAGTTTGGTTGTGTAGGTTTTAACTGCAAATTCAACCTATCAAAATAACACCTTTTGATAGGCCTTAACCCTCCTTTGACGTAATAGTACCCACCCAAAGTAAATCTTATAACTCATTAAGCTACAATGGATGGTATTTAAAAGTAGGACATGTAAAGGTTTAATGTTAAATGTGTACTTACAATAACTAGCACCTGAACGTTATTTTTACTGTAGTAGGTTTGGCTGTTCTTTAGGAAAGCATTGGTATACAATATTACTTTCACTATATTTTATCTCCGCCTAGGAAATAGCTACAATTTAAATTTAGCACTTTGTGAAATATTTTTTACTAGCCCAATTCACTTGAGAAGCCTGATTTGTAATACATATTTTGAAAAGATTACTTTTAAAAGGTCACCTTTGCTCTGCCTAAAGTCCCTGGAAACTAAATCTGCATTTTGCTTTCCCTTCTCCCAGCCAGTAAACAGCATTTCAGTGGATGTGAGTGAAGTGTGAACTTACTCCCAGGAAAGGGACAAAAGGCCTTGGGTGCGGAGACATTTGCTGTGCTCTTAGCTGGATGGCCTGTGGACTGGGCCCAAGACTTGATTATCTTTATCTTTAAAGAGGCCTATCCTATCACAATCAGATGTATCTTACAACCACCCCTGCACCCTTCTTTTGCCCCTATAGTGAGCTCGACTTCCATCCCAGTAGATCTTTTGCTGACATCACAGTGCCATATCCTGCTGGGTTTTTCATATCACATTTGGGAGCACTTCTAAGGAAGGAAACAGAATGCCAAAACAGTGTGTGTGTATGTATCCACTGTCTGGTTGCCAAAATCTTAGGTTTGTCCTAAAAGGCTGCTGCCTCTGAGTTTTCTGGTCATTATGGGAAGGCCAAAAACAGGATTTTAGTATTAGATGTAGGAGGACACTAGGATTACCATAGTACACTCCTCACAGAAACCTCCAGCGCTCAGAGCCCAAGTTTAGTGTTGTGAAGATTTTGGTCATCTTGAAAATATCCAAAGTGGGTAGGGTTAACCCCAGCACCATTTTCCCTATTGGTTAAGGCATCCAAATGAGTCATTCCCACACACAAGCTCATGCTTTATTTTGGCATCACTAGGCACCCACTTCAGAACACTCCTGAACCTGTATAAGATCAGAATATGCTCAACCTACTGTCTGAACCCTGAGAAGAGTCTAAAGGACCGGGTCTGCTCTCCCTCTTGTACCCAGAACAAAGAAGTGGACTCCAAGGGTCATAAGGCTGATCTCCTGTTTGAGCTACAGGCACACAACAAGCTGCAAAAGGCATTTTCCTGCAACTGCCCAGTTGACCAGTGGCGACTGGACATGGGCCTGGTCCTGTTGACCTCTGCCTGCCACCCTGTGACTTTCTGAGTGGCTCTCCTAAGGTCATGGGGGCTTTAGAAATGTAATCCTGTGGTGTATTGGGGATTAAAGGACCAAAGTCATAAGATAAAATCTTTGACCAGGATGAATGTGATTGGGGAAACTGTTTGTATAGTTTGCGGACACATGCCAGGATTTAACTGCTGATATTGAACTCCGTCTCCTTACTGAGTGGACACCGGGGGTCAAGCACCCTGCCTCCCGCTGCCTCGCTGTGCCGTACCATCACTGCAGCGCGGCCGCCGAGCGGAGTGCAGGCTCTGAACTTCAAGTCTCACCACCCCATGCGCCCAGCGCTGTTACAAACCGCGCCAGGAGGCGCATAAAACCAGCGTAAGCCCCGCCTCGCAGGACGCCGGGTGAAGCCCGGGTCAAGGGCGGGCCCGTTTAAGCCCGCTAAAGACTGGGTAAGACTGGACTGGGCCACCTTATTAACATTTGCACCGTGAAATCTATTTACCCATCCTCATCGGACCAATACTATCTTACATCTTTTGATATATTGTATTATTCTTGATAATCCCCCAATTACACCATGACAACTAGAGGTAGCAGAAGCAAAACAGCACAAGGTGCTGCTCAGATAACAGGCCCAATTGACCAATTTATCACTAGGGCGAACAAGGCAATTGACCAGGGCATAATCCTGCTAGAACGAAGGGTATCGCAGGATTTGGCCATGGCCAAACGGTCCTCGTTAGCCTCCTTGCTGTTGCTAAGACACCTTCACGCCTTTTGGAAGCCGGGTCACTACTGGAAGTGCACGTAGAAACACACACTGTGCCATGTACTGTTGACCTGTCAGCATCTTTAGAGTTCTCACACTCACAGTCATCTATGCTGTTAGAGAAAACCCCTGTTCTTTTTGCGAGCCCGAACAGGGAGGATTCCACCACAGTACCAAATAGGGGATTAAGGGAGGGTGCGATACCTAAACAGAAGAAATCAAAGAAATCGCACAAAGCGAACCACCCCAAGAAACAACCTAATCATAAAGCCTTACTTACTATTCAGCTTTCAGGTCAAGCTGGTCCAATACAGAGAGAGTTAATCTCCTCACCAACAGAAATAATTAACCTTGCCACAAACATAGCAAACCTCAGTGTAAACAGTAATACGGGAGGAGGGTGCAAAATCTGCGGTATATACAATCAACTGCTGACCAGATTAGGGGAATTAATTAAAACCTATATGCAACCCATTGAACAGACCCTTCTAAAGATAGAAAAACAGATAGCAGCCCTGACTGCAGCTTCAAAAACCCAAAAGGGGATGGGTCCTGGTCAAACAGTGGTGCAAAAATCAAATATCAAAACCACTAAGGAAGGGGTGCAAGCCATAAAACCCGCCACCAAAGTGTCATCCGTACAACAAAAGCCCCCTGCCACAGTGGTGAAGAAGGGTCCTTTCACAACAAAAACTCCAGCTCCCCCTATAACCCAGACGTCCAACCAAGCTAAGCCTCCAGTGGTACAAAATACTAACTTCAGGTCCAGGGGGAGGGGTGGACACCCGATTCACCTACCACCAGAAGCAAGTCCATATGTGGTGATTATGACTGGGGTTCCTGAGCTGAGCACAAATACAGAAGAACCAGGCTGGTCTTTAAAAAACAAAGTATTGCACTGGTTGTCTATTAACAGACCTCTACCACCATATTCTGCTAGTAGAGTCTCAATGGATAGGCAAAGAGCCGAAAAGAATCCTGGGAGACTGCGTTACTGTCAACTTTGATGACCCACTCACAGTTGAGCACATTTGTTCCTGGGGTATGCCAGCAACAAACGACGGGATAGATACAAAAAGACTCTCCTACTTCTACCCGCCAACACCTCGATAGAACGAAAGCCCAGAATGGAACTGGACCCAAATAGGAAAATGGGACAGGAGAAGGGACCGGGTTGACTGGCCCGGATATGGAGGTAGAGATGCTGCTTCCCCTTTGGGCTGGAGAGGCATTCCACTTGCAAACAGATTTGACTGCCTAGAAATGGTAGATTGACCATCAGTGTGTACTAGTCAGGAAAGTACAGGTCCTCCGCTCTCGGAGTCTAAATCCTTACAATCACCTTCACGCTCCCCGAGATCATTTTCCACAAACGGTATCCCTGATATGACAACAGAACCTAGTTTATTAATACCTTCCTCTCCCGTAGAAACAACCTCTGATTCATCAATGTCCACAGACGTAATAAAATTTATGGAGTTATCTGGTAATACTGGGAAGGTAGTTCCCCCAACATCAATAGACCCAGATTTACTCCTAGAGAACTCTATCATCTGTGACGACCACTCTGAATTACATTCCATTGTTGCAATATCACACTCACATTCACAGCCAGGTACTTTAGCTCCCAACGCCCTCTCCAGCATAAATGATCCGGTAAACCCTACTCAGACCCTTTCTGTCCTATTTTGGAACGTAGCTGGCCTCCGCTCCAAGATAAACCACAAACCATGGCAAGACACAGTAAACGCACACCAAATAGTATGCTTACAGGAAACCTGGGCCACTGAGCCTATACACATTCAGGGTTATAAAACATACTATGTTCCAGCTAGCTTTAAAACTCACGGTAGACCTAAGGGAGGTCTAGTAGTATACACCTCAAATAATTTACCATCTACGATCTTAACTGTTCTTCTTACCAGCGAGAATTTTCAAATCTTAATGGTCTCATTTAATAAGTGTACGCTGTACTTTTTTGTTAACTTCTATAACAACCTCCAGTCCGTCGAATGTGTCAAAACTCTAAATGAAATTACATCCTTTCTAAAAGAACAACGGAACAAATACACCTCTCTTACCTGCTATGTGACCTACTTGTAGGACACCCCCACGCCGCACGGCCACCAGCTGCTGCGTGTGCCCCGCCTGCAGATACTGCCGGCCTCGTAGAGCCTTCCCGCCCTCGGGTCCGCCCTCAGGCCACGCCCCCCGCCTGCTGTTTCCTCCGCGTCTCTACCTCTGCCTGCACTGGTCCTGCTGTTTTGTTTTATTCTGTGCCCTGTTATTTGTGTTTATTTTTCTCCCCGTACTGCCCCTGGTCTCCCCCCATTGGGCTGCCAACCCCTGTTCCCGCTCCCCGCTGCCGACTCCCGCCGCCGGGGAGTGTAGCCACGCCCCCTTCCTCCCTGCTCCCGCCTCCCAGCTGGCCCTCCCTCCCTGCACTTCGCCATAAATGGTGACCGTGCGCACGCGCAGCGGTAACGTGCAGCGAGCGCGCCGATTGTACACCGAAGGCGCGCCAAAGGTAAGCCCGTCTGCGCCCGTCCGCGCCTGGACCGCGCCCAGTGACAGGACCCATGGCCCCCACCGACGGAAGACAACCCGACTGTCCTACGACGCCACCGAACTCATCGCACTCAACGCCGGCGGGATCCCTGGATGCTACCGAGCCACTCCGAAGCGCACCCACGGACCCTTCAGCTGCCACGTCTGCAAGTTCACCTGCATCCGGACCTGCCTCGCACCAGCACCCGCCAAGCCGAACACCAGCAGCAACCACCTCAAGTGCATCCTGCTCAACACCCGCTCCGTCCACAGACAAGCCATCGAACTCTGGAACCTCCTCGACACCACAGCTCCTGACGTTGCCTTCCTCACGGAAACCTGGATGAACGACTCCTCAGCACCCGACATCGCCATCGCCATCCCAGAGGGATACAAGATCACCCGAAGAGACCGCGTCAAACAGACCGGAGGAGGCATCGCCATCATCCACAGGGACACCATCCACATCACGACCAACACCGACAACACCCTGACAACCGCCGAACACCTGCACTTCCAGATCCGCACCAACCCGAACACCACCCTCAGAGGCACCCTGATCTACCGACCCCCGGGACCACGCACACAATTCAGCGAGGACATCGCCGACTTTGTCAGCCCGCATGCCCTCCCCTCCGCTGACTACATCCTCCTGGGGGACCTCAACTTCCACCTGGAGAACAACAACGACCGCAACACCATCACCCTGCTCGACAACCTCGCCAACCTCGGACTCAAGCAGCTGGTGTCCACCCCCACCCACCTCACCGGACACACACTCGGCGCCGTCTTCTCATCCTGCAAAGACATCGCCTTCAGCCACGCCACTGGACTCCACTGGACGGACCACAGCTGCGTCCACTTCACCTTCAGAAGAACCACAATCCACCACCACCAGCAGCAGGTTGCTCGAAGAAGCTGGAACAAGATCACAGCCGACCAGCTCGCCGCTTTCCTGAGCCAGCACCCTCCCGCCAGCTCAGCGATCCCCAGCCAGGCGGCCGACAACCTCACGAAGTGGATCAGCAACTGCACGGACGAACTCGCCCCACTGAGGACCCCGCCCAGCAGACCCGGCAGCAAGAAGGCCCCATGGTTCACCGACGAACTCAAGAGCTCCAAGAAGAATTGCCGAGCCCTCGAGAAAGCCTGGAGAAGGGAACCAACACCGGACAACATGACCACCCTCAAGCTTGCCACCCGGAAACACCACTAACTGATCCGCGCCACCAAGAAAACTGCATTCAAGGACCGGCTGGACAACAACGCACACAATTGCAAGGAACTCTTCAACATCGTGAAAGAGCGCTCCAACCCCAACGCCGGAAACAACGACATCACCCCATCACAAGACCTCTGCAATTCCCTCGCCTCCTACTTCCACAACAAGATCGCGGACATACACAACAGCTTCAGCACTCAACCGACGCACGCCACGACCGAACCACCGCCCCCCACCACCACCATCCGCACCTGGACTTCGATCAGCACCGAAGACACCGTCCGCATGATGAACTCCATCCACTTAGGATCTCCGACCGACCCCTGCCCTCACCACGTTTTCAACAAGGCCGACGCTGTCATCGCACCCCACCTGCGGGACATCATCAACACCTCCTTCGACACCGCCACCTTCCCGGAGAGCTGGAAGCACGCCGAACTCAGCGCCCTACTAAAGAAACCCACAGCGGACCCCACCGAACTCAAGAATTACCGCCCCATCTCGCTCCTCCCGTTCCCAGCCAAAGTCATCGAGAAGACCGTCAACAAACAGCTGGCCGCCTTCCTCGAGACAAATGGATCCCTCGACCCCTCACAGTCTGGCTTCCGAGCCAACCACAGCACCGAGACCGCCCTCATCGCTGCCACCGATGACATCCGAGCCCTGATGGACAACGGAGAAACAGCGGCCCTCATCCTCCTAGACCTCTCCACGGCATTCGACACTGTCTGCCACCGCACCCTAGTGCAGCGCCTCAGCAACGTCGGAATCCAGGAGAAGGCACTGGACTGGATCATCTCCTTCCTCGACGGAAGAACACAGAGAGTCCGTCTACCACCGTACAAGTCAGAGGCCACCGAAGTCATCTGCGGCGTCCCTCAAGGATCCTCGCTGAGCCCCACCCTCTTCAACATCTACATGAGCCCCCTCACGGCCATCGCACGCCAACACAACCTCAACATCATCTCCTACGCTGACGACACCCAGCTGATCCTCTCCCTGACCAACGACCCCGCCGCCGCCAGAGCCAACCTTCATGAAGGGATGAAAGACGTAGCCGAGTGGATGACGACCAGCCGCCTGAAACTGAACTCAGACAAGACGGAAGTCCTCATCCTGGGTTCCTCGCCCTCCGCCTGGGACGACTCCTGGTGGCCCCTCGCCCTGGGCACCGCACCCAAACCGACAGACCACGCACGCAACCTGGGCTTCATCTTGGACTCCTCCCTCACCATGACCAGACAAGTCAACGCCGTCTCCTCGTCATGCTTCAACATCCTGCGCATGCTACGGAAGATCTTCCGGTGGATCCCCACCGAGACCAGGAAGACGGTCACCCAGGCCCTCGTCACCAGCCGACTGGACTACGGCAACGCCCTCTACGCCGGAACCACCGCCAAGCTCCAGAAGAGACTCCAGCGGATCCAGAACGCCTCAGCCAGACTCATCCTCAACATCCCACGACACAGCCACATCTCCGGACATCTGAGAGACCTGCATTGGCTCCCCGTCAACAAAAGAATCACCTTCCGTCTTCTCACCCACGCACACAAAGCCCTACACGATCAAGGCCCGAGCTACCTCAACAACCACATCAACTTCTATGATCCCAAACGCCATCTCCGATCAGCCAGTCACGCCCTCGCCGCCGTCCCCCGCATCCGAAGAACAACAACAGGAGGAAGGTCCTTCTCCTACCTGGCCGCCAAGACCTGGAACTCCCTCCCGACCGACCTGCGCCTGACCCAAGACCACCTCTCCTTCAGGAAGAAGCTCAAGACCTGGCTGTTCGAGCAGTAGCAGCCCCCTCCCCCAAGCGCCTTGAGACCCTCCGGGTAAGTAGTGCGCTCTACAAATGTCTTTGATTGATTGATTGATTGATTGATTGTGATTTCGGGGGCGGATTTTAATGTTTCTCTGTGCAATAATCATAAGAATGGTATATGTGGCCTCCAAGACGAAAACGGTTGCTCCCAGACCCATTTCACACATTCGAACTTAGGTAACAGCCTGAATGAGTGTCTTTTCTCATTGGAGTTTGAATATGCAAATGACCTTGTGGACCCACCCGCTGAATTTCTTCCAACATTTCATGGAAGGGGTCTGTCAAGTCTCATTGATTATATTCTATGCTCCCAGATATTAAAGGGTCAACTGAAAACTTTTGAAACAGGTTCAGATATTAGCAGCGATCACATTCCTATTAGTGTCACCCTGTCAATCAACACTGCTTCACCTCAGCTTACTAGGGTCAGCTTATTAAACAGACAATCATTGTCCATGGATAAAGTAAACAGCTTTTCTCTAAAAGGGTCCAAAGTCGAACCAGAAGTAATTACTGGCAAAATGATATCTAAAGCCCTTCCATGGATGAACAATTGTTTGGCAATAGATTCCTCACCCCAGTTGATTATATCTAGTTTTCTGGAAATTATCAAAATTATACGGGCAGAACTATTCCGCAATCACAAACCCCGAAAAAAGGAATCCAAAGGTTGGTTTAACTCAACCTGCCGTAAAGCCATAACTGACTTAAAAAGACAGAGATCCTGCCGAGATAGTTAAACTTATAAAGGTTTACAAATTGGCACAGCACAACCGCAAAAAGGAAATAAAGAAAAATCTATGGGCCCAATTACATGAGAGCTGCCTACGCAAAGACAGCTCTCTGTTTTGGCGCACGGTCAAATCACCCTTTTTGGTAGATCCCACATCTTCCCAACACCTAGACGTGGCAGTGACGGCCTACGAGTGGGTGGCTCACTTTTCAAAGATACTTGGTGGCCCCTCAGCAGATACTATAACTGAGGCCCAGATGGCAAGCAAAGGTACCGGGGACCAAATATTTCCAATTGACCTTCATTTTGATCATAATGAGGTAATTAATGCGTTATCATCCTCCAAAACTGGTAAGGCCCCCGGCCCGGACGAGGTTCCACTAGATATCTTTGTAAATAACATGGAACTCTGGTCACCTCTCGTCACCCAGGTAATGGCAGCAGTCACAAAAATAGGCCTAATAGATTCTTGGTCTTCTTCTATCCTGCTCCCAATCTTCAAGAAGGGCGAACGTAATAATCCAGCTTGTTACAGGCCCATCTCCCTCCTTGACTCCCTGGGGAAAGTCGCTGGCCGGCTAATCTTGGAACGTCTCCAGGACTGGGTGTCTATGAACAACATTCTGACAGATCTCCGGTACGGATTTCAGGAGGGACTTGGTACTGTTGAGCAGGCATTGAACCTAACCCTTCTGATTGGTAAATATGTAGGGGCAAAAAGAGGTAACCTGTACCTAGTTTATGTTGATCTCAGCGCAGCATTTGATTGCGTGATACACTCAAGGCTGTGGTCCATTCTCAGTGAACTGGGGGTAGACCCTCCTCTTATCCAATTTCTCCGTGAACTCTACTCCAATGCTACTGCTTGCGTGAGATATGGGATTGGCGGCGAACTATCTCCATCCTTTCCAGTAAATAAAGGAGTTAGACAGGGCTGTGTCCTGGCTCCTTTCTTATTTAATCTTTACACCAACGGGCTGGAACCGGCCATGCTAGAAGGGAGCCAGGACCTTCCATCCATCAATCACCAACCTATTCCCGCGCTGCTTTATGCGGACGACTCTGTAATTTTAGCGAGAACACTTATTCAGTTACAAAGACAGTTGGACAAATACTGTCAGTTTATGCTTTCCCTGGGGTTGAAAGTGAATAAAAATAAAACCTTTGTTATGCACATCGGCCCCAAGGCGAAGAACCCAAAACCAGTCTTCATGGAACATGTTAGATTGGAACGCACCAGGGAATATCCATATTTAGGAATCTTAATGGACGACCGTTTATCCTGGAAACAAGCCATGATAAGTAAAACGTTACTCTTTCAGAGAGCAACTTCAGCTCTTGTTTCCTTCTCGAGGAAACTGGGCAAACCTGCCCCAGCTAAGTTGCTTAAAATCTACCACACTAAATGCCATAGCGTAGCAACTTACGACGCAGTGGTTTGGGGTTACGCTCCTGTAGATAACTTACAAACGGTTCAAAACAGGTTTTTAAAATACATATTGGCACTTCCCCAAAGTGCCCCAACAAACGGCTGCCACATCGAGCTGGGTATTGATTACCTGACAGATAACATCAGATGCCAGCCAATTCTGTTGTGGCACCGTATTTGGACCAAAACGCAATGCCATTTAACCCGTTCATTGATAACCGTCTGCTTATCCCTGGCAAATTGGAGCAAAATTCCTTGGCTTTTATATGTCTCCAATTTCCTCAAGGATTTGAACTGTACATTTGACTTCTGTGAGCCCATGACAATGTCAGACATCTCCAGGAAAGACCTGAAAGTCTTTGTCTAATCCATCTCAGAGCTTTGCGTATTTCCCAAGAAGTAATTAAACCATCAAATGTGCAGATCCTAACGGTCCAGTCAGTTCCTGGTATTCAACCATACTTAACATTTTTCTTAACCAACTACGAAAAACATGTTCTGACTAGGTTTCGATTCAATTCTTTTTTTCGCCTTGTTACTTTTCCCAACGAACTTGACTGGTCGCATGATTTAATGAAATGCCCATGTGACGGAATATCATCCCAGTCTACAATGCATGTAACTTTGTTCTGCAGATATTACGAGCACCCCCGCAAGCGCTGGATCATCCCCCTTCTTCGTAAAATGGGCCTGAGAACCTGCCGGCCCGCTTATCTGGCCCTGCAGTTATTTGATTCCCAATACGCTGCTAAGTATGTAGCTTGCTTTTTAACATCATGTTTAAAAATTCGCTGTAAAACTTGAGCTTCTGTTTACTTGATTCCATGTTCTCTTGTACAGCATTTAAATGTATTATTTTAGTAAAGGTTTTTAAATGTTTAACAGTTTTTAACTGTATCAAAGTATCGTGATTTTAACAGGTATTGTAATATTTTATGTACTTTTCATGGTTCTGTTAAGTGATAACCGAATAAAAGGTTTGATACAATACGAATGTGATTGGTGTATCCAACCCATGCTCCACTACAGTCAGCGTCAAATTGTGCTAGGTCCTGTTCTATCGCCATCATTGACTATCAACAGCACATTTTTTTTGGGTGCTATTCTACTCAAAATGTAAAAAAATTAATCTCTCCGGTTCCTTTTATTGCATTACTGTATTTTTGTTTTGCCTTTTGACTTTATTCCTATTTAGGTACTGCATAAAGTTTATGCACATTGCCCAAAGTTAAGCCTGTCTGCGCAGTGCTATAGCTACTGGAGGGTGAGTTTAGGTTAATTTAGTGACTTGGAGGGTTTATCCTGCCAAGGGATGTGAATATTCCTTGAGGTGAGCATTCACTCACCCCAAATAATATTATAATGTCTTGCAGGGAAATATTAAGGTAGTATCTGGAAGTCGGCAAGCAAATGCTCCATTAGTGATACCAACATGTGGCAGTATAGCCATGCAATAGGACAACACAACGGTGTTCACAGGTTTTCCAGCAGAAAAGTATTCACTTACAGTATGGATGAGACATAAAGATACTCCAGCAATAGTGACTCTGAGTGACTGCTATGACCTTAACACTGGAGTGGGGGTACCTAGCCAGGGCGGGACTGGCCGTAGTGGGCACCAGGCATTTCCCCGGTGGGTCGGTAGGGTGGGGGCCAGTTTTCGGCCCCGGTGGGACATTTTTGTAAGTGGCGGTCAGCAATATCGACCCCCTGTAACAAAATCGCTGAAACCAGCCCTAGTAAATGGCTCGGCCGCTCCCCCCCTTCCCTCCAGGGGGGCTGGCCGAGCAGGTAGCCAGGGCCGGTTTCAGTTCCCAGTCTGGTCCTGTACTTAGCTACTCACAGAGGGCGACATTACTCCTGGTGGGGCAAAAGAGTTTCAGTAACTGTGGTATTTCAGGTCCATGCTAGTGTCACTACGACTCATTTTACTGGGGGAACGGCAGAGGCATGGGCGTCCGCAGAAATTTTTCCAGGGGGGGGCAAATGTTAAGGTCATCACCATCCTTTGACATGATGTGTGCCAGGTGGGGCACAAGAAACACGGGGGCGCAGGAGGAGCCATGAGGGGGCAGGACGCAGGCCACATATTATCTCATACACCATAGGGTTGTTGTGCCACAGCCATCTTTCTTTTGTGGCTCCCCAAAATCCATACCTTCACTGGTCCCTAAAATGACACACTAGCAGCCCAAAACCCATTTCCACCGTGAACCTTGAAATTACTCCACCCCCCTAAAAACTCATACCCTCCCTGAACCCTGGCACCCCAAAACCCATACCCACCCTGAACCCTAAAATTACCCCCTAGCACCCTGAAACCCATACCCACCCTGAACCCTAAAATGACCCCTGCCCCCCAAAACTCATACCTGCCCTCAACCCTAAAACTACCCCCCTAGCACCGATAACTCATACCCACCCTGACCCATTAATTGTCCCCCTGGCACTCCAAAACCCATTCCCATCCGGAACCCTAAAATTAACCCCCTGCACCCTATAACCCATACCCGCCCTGACCCCTAAAATTGGCCCCCTGGCACCCCAAAACCCATATCCACCCTGAAACCTAAAATGTCCCCCCTTGCACACCAAACCCCATACCCACCCTGAACCCTAAAATTACCCCCTGGCACCTTAAAACCCACACCCACCCTGAACCCTAAAGTTGTCGCCCGGCACCCCAAAAGCTGAACACTACATTCTGATTGGGTATCGAGCCGTCTCCCTGCTCAGGGAGGATCTGCTGGTCCGAATCGGCTCACCCTGGTCCGGTTCTGCTCGCCCTTCTCTGGAGCTGTTCTGCCTGCCCTGTCCCTCTTCCGGACCCACCGAGCCTGCCTCCGTGCACACTGCCTGGACCTGCTCTGTCTGGCCTGGTTCTTTCTCCTTTGGACCCGCTGTCTTCACTGGTGGAGTTAAGACACAGGTCTCACTTCTCTGAAGCTGCTCTCCCTCACCCAGACCTCCCACTCCCTCTCCAATTGCTCTCTCATCTTCCTTCCTCCCTACTTCTCGGTCTCTCTTTCCCCACTGCTGCTCTCTCTCTTTCGCTCGCCCCTCTTCGTTCACTCTCACCCCCCACCGTATCCGTCTCCCCGACTCCAAGTCTTCCTCTGTCCCCCCTCTCTCTTCCTCCTCCTCATGTCGGTGATAGGGAACCCGGGGCCCTCTCCGAAAATGAGAGCTGGAGGTGACGTTAAGTGTGAAAGCACCAAGGTGTGAACCGGGAGAAGAGGCGGGGAAGCGGTGGGCGGCAGGTTGAGATTGTCAAAGGGGGCACTGGCTCTCAGAGAGGTGAGTAGGGGCGGAGAGCAGCCTGAGGACAAAAAAAACACCAGAGCAAGAGGCAGACGCTCTGCGGGGAGCCTGGTGTGCACTGAAGAAACGTACACTTTTTAGCACTACAAAGCAGCCGAAGGGCGCCTTTCACTAGAGCCAAGAACCTGACCCATTGCGAACAAACAGCAGCCGCCGGAGAAACCAGCGGTGTCATGAAAACAACAAAGGAAAGAGTGACAGACGACTGCCGCCGAAACCTGGAAGTACAACATACACCTTTAACAAAAGGCAATTCCTGATGCAAGCACCACACGCCAGTACACTATAAATATATAAATCTCCCATCAATGCACACCTGAGAGCGAATAAAATGATAAGCAGCAAATTAGGGCAGTGACTGACAGACACTATGCTGGTCCTCTCGTACTGTGCCCTATTGATACTTACTATGTCACCAGTCACTCCAGCGCAGGAGAATTCCTTATTGATTGTTACTCTGACTGCCCCCATGTACCTCACTGTCTTGTGTAGACTAATATGTTTTGTCTGACAAAATGAAAAATATTTTTAAAAAATCTGTCTTTTACGTTATGCAGCTATTGTCCTTGTAAGTTTCTCCCAGAGAAAAAGGGTGGATTCCTTCGACAAGGATGATATGGGCTGTGTGCACCCACATCCTCTATCTGCAAAGCTAGACCCTCCTCGACCCGACAACCACCAGTGCTCCAGGATGCAACAGTCTTTTTACATGTTGTGATCAGCTGGTTCCTCGGTCTCCAGCTAAACTGGGAAATGGTTTTTGTGCGCGACACTGACCCTGGAACATCTGATTCGTTCCCTCACAGACCTGAGGTACTTGAAGCACCTGCTGCGCTTCTAGGTTAACTTAATGTTGGATTCGACAAGCAGAAGGCAGCAGAGGGGCCAGTGGAAACAAGGAAGCCCCTGAGGAGTGCATATTTCCCAACCAGGGCATTTCAAGTAGTGAAGGAACAGGCTGAATATTAAGCGCTACAAACTGACTAGCTTGAAAGAGGCTTTCAACAGGGATCAAGGCACAACATTTCCTATTCTGAGGGCCCCAACGCAGTTTTAATAAGTAGTCCATTGTGCTGCTCTTTACTTCGGGTACTGTACCAGTACCTGTGCTATCCTGGAAATCTTCCTATCCTGAGGTTTGGGGTGTTAGTTACAACCTGTGGTGCCCCCTGCCTAGAAGGTCTATGTATACAAAGGATCTCAGAATAGTGGTCCTCAATTATGCAAATCTCACAACCACTAAATTTAGACCCTACATTCTTCTAAGCACCTACTGGCTATTTAGTTGGCTGCCTGCATCAAATGTATAAAAAAATAAAAACACGTGTTGTGGCCATTTACAACGCTTTACTGTGATTAAGAACAACTGTGAACAGATGGACAGAAAAAGAGATTCAGCCCAAAGTTGAAAAAGGATGGAAGGATGGCCTTTTTTGTCGCGTTACAAAGTACCTAATTATGGATTCTCGACCTTTTGTACTGTATTTTTGGTAATTAGGGATGGGGATGATACATGAAAATGAAACAAATGTTTCTACAACCATTTTCACTCTATACCTCACAAATTACATTTACCCCTTGTACTGGTGTTACTTAACTTGGTTACCTTGCAGTCTTGGAGCTCGTATGGCAATTCTTAAATTAGGTCCGAGTAGAAGTTCGAACTGCTTGGTCATCGCTGCCCCACTAACCCCTTGTTTCTGAAGTCACCAGATAGTAACTTAGTGCATGTGAGGAATGCAGACATCTTTTTGGCAGGATGCTACGGAAAAATCTTACCCAGTCTACTCAGGAGCACCCGCTACGCTGAGTTTGTGTTGTTTTCATACTCATTTCTGTGTCATTGCATGACTCCCCTAGTTTTACTGTTTTCTCTCTCTGGCCGTCTCATTTTGACGACAGCGCGGGCTCAGACTCTAGTGCACAGGTTGGGAGACCCTTAAGTGTGTATGAGGAACTGCCCTAGTTTTGGGACCTGCCAGTGGTGAGAGGTAGCTGCGAAAAGTGGCTCTGCCGTCGGCAGCCAGGTGCTTTCCTCACTTTGACTGTCTACGGTCCTCACAGAGGTCTGAACTCCCTGAAGCCACATTCATCACACAAGCGCAGCCACAGGATCTTAGTCTAGAGCACATGGGTAAGACAGGCCCAGCCTTACTCCACTAATCACACTCTATGCTGTGAGTAGATTATGAGGCACTCAGCAGGGATACCCTAACAGCAGGGCCACTGTAATTATGAGGCAGGGAGGGTCACATAAAACGGCAGGGTTGAGTGAATTATGCGTCAAGAAAAAGCTAATTATGTGGAACATTTTGTGGAAGTATAACTTCATTTTGTCATATTTAAACTTGTTAACACTCTTTGGGCATTAGTTGCACCTCATTAGTACTAGTTAAACACCCAAATATAGCATCAAGCTACAGAAAGTTGTTCAGTCAACCTTTGCAAAGGACTTTCAACTGCCCGGCAGCATGTGTCGCTGCGTTTTTACTAACCTTTGAAGCGTTTGAGCTAGAAACAATTTTTTTCTTAAACTCTGCAGATTATGCGGCATATGTTGGATTATGCAACAAATGCAGCAAATATATAATTATGCAAAAATCGCCACACAATTGCATAATTCCAGTGGCCCTGCCTATCAGTCACATGGATGTAAACTTTCTGTTGTTTGGCTATCTATACCATTGGGCGGAAGAAAATTTTAAGGGACCCAAAAATTATTTTTAAAGATACATCCCTGATTTGCATGAGAAATTTGTAATGTTGCGGCAATGCGGGCAAGTGCCCAGAATGAGTTGCTCTAACCCTCAATGAGTAAGACTCGGAAGGGCTGTATGATCATTTCTACTCATGGATATATCTTACATATGCCTGCTTGTTTTGCCTCCTCCCTGCTCTGGACTAGAGTGGTGACTACACATGTACTCAGCCCCTCTCATCTTAGCATCCACGCTTCCTAGCCCATCTGGATATCCCCCTCTGTACTGACGTATGTCTAACACTTCATTTCCATTTGTTTTCTGTTTGTGCTATCTTTCTTGAAAAATGCAACTTATTAAATCAAAAATAATCCATTGATGTCCACCATTTTATATCAGAGCGGTGTCTACGTTAAAATATACTCTTTTATTCAAATGTGACTATTCTTTCTGCTTAGTAAATTACTTAACAGCAACTGTTCTAGGCAGTCCATCACTATAATCCAATAATGCCTCAATCTTGTTATTGTGTCAGAGCGCGCTATAAAGTCAGAGGTCTCCTGGCGCTTCTGACTAAATGACGTACAATGAGATGCACAGGAGTTCACCTAGAAGAGAGTGCCAAAGGACAGGTGCAGGTAAATGAAGCCCGCGTCTTGTACTACTGAGCCCTGGGATGCAGAGGAACTTCAGACTACAACAGAGAATGCGAGTTGGAGAGGAACAGTGGCTGGAGCACCATGTGTAATGTAAATGTAAATGTAAATTGATACTTGTATGGCGCACTACTCACCCGCAAGGGTCTCAAGGCGCTTGTACGAATACCGCTGTGGAACCCATCCTGGCTTTCCCTGTGAGGCGTCCACTCCTGGGCACCCCCAAGGTGGAGGCCAGGCATCCTTAGCGCTGTGGGGGCCGTTGTGGAGATTAAGCAAGCTATTGCCCAGAGTTGCAGAGTGGGACTCCATGATTGGAATAGGCACCAAGGTGGGAATTATCAGGTCCGTGGAATTTTGAGCCCAAGACCCGCCGTGGCGGGGAATTGAACCCTGGTCCCGGGCTAGACCTCTGCATCAGGGTCTGCCGCTCTAACCATTAAGCCACACTTCTCCACTCCATGTGAAATGCATAGTGGCATGGGCGTCCCGCGTCCGCAGGGGGCAGGCCAGGCTTTAGCGCTGGTGGCACCCAGTGCCCCAATGACCACCTCCACCACGGATTCTCTCACTAGCACCCTTTCATAGTGACCAAGTCTCCATAACCACTCTCTCTCAGATGCATGAAATTCGTTATATAGTGCTACTCATACCATTAAAGTATGTCAGAGCACTTTGCATCACACACACATTACACAGACCATCAATCATACTTGTGTAAATCAGTTTATAGGAAATGTTACAAAAGCCAAAGGACTAAGGCCCACAAGCATCAACAATGCCATTTGCAATTCCTTATTAGCGAAAAATAAGGAATCGCTAATAAGGAATCGCAAATGGTTATGCATGAAGAAATTGCTAAATAAATTGCGATTTCTTAAAATTCCTTCATTGCGACTCGCAAATTGCGAATCGCAATTAAGGAATCCCTCCCCATTCATTCCTATGGGCCTAGAGGCCCTTAGGAATGAATGGGAAGACATTCTCAATTTGAGATTCTCAATTAGAGAATCGCAAATTGAGAATGCAATTTCAAGGGTGCCAGAGTGTCAACAGGAGATACACCCCTGAAATTGATCCATGCACATATGTTGCGCACACACATGCCCTAAGGGCATGTGTGTGCCTAACATGAAACTTTGAAAAATGCACAAATGTGCATTTTTCAAAGTTTTCGCAAATTACCATGAAGTTCAACTTCATGGTAATTTGCTCCCCCAAATTGCGAATTCGCTATTTTTAAAACTTTCATGCATTGCATTTAAGGAATCGCAAATTGCGATTCCTTAAATGCAATCGCAATTTAAGAAATCGCAAAAAATAGCGATTTCTTAAATTATGCGTTGATGCATCCCAAACAGTGATTTTGGAATCACAAATGGCCGATTTTTGCGATTCGCACCGTTTGCGATCCCAAAATCACTTGATGCATGTGCCCCTAAAAGTGTAGGAGTCACATGTCATCCATAGTGGTAGGCAGTATAGTTTAGGAGTGCTTGGTGTGGAGAAGCACAAACTCAGAGTCGAAAAAGAAACAGCATAGTTGGGAGTTTTCTTTAATAAAAAGAATCCATTTCTACCCAAATTAACCCTTGTTGCAACATTAATCTATGTTCTATACTTAGCAGAGTGTATGCACTTCTATGATGAAAGTTAATACCTCACTATTCTATATTAGGGGCCTCATTTATGAAGGCCTTGCGCGACTGGTACACTTTTCCCCATTTTAAAAATGACGCACCGGCAGCGCAAGACCTTCATAAATAAGGCCCTAGGATTTTAAGTTATAAATTGCAAGTAACAAAAGGATGGCTCTTTTAAAAGCAGTAACCTGCTGATCCATTTACATTGTGATCTACTTGGTACACGTTCTTTGCAGTAGGCATATTAACCCTCTGTACTACCTTCACATAATTCAAAAACCTCAACTACACAAAACTCTGATCTCTGGCCAGGAAGAACATTAATCACAGGAGTTATCTTACATGTTTGTGAGGCCCCGTAATTGCAGGAGGAAAGGAACGCGCAGCAGCAGGTGCTTTTAAAATCATAATTCAGTTGTAAACACGGCGCCCCCAGAAAGGCAGCACCCGGTGGGATGGCACCGGTCAGAGCAGGCCCTGGCAGGAGGGCAAGGAGGGGAGCTCCAGGGGGGGGCAAGCGCTCCTCCTTGCCCCCCCCCCCCTGCGGACGCCCATGGGCAGAGGCATCGGCGCTTGCAGGATAGGTTGAAAACTCGTTACTCAGGGTCCTACACCAATCATCAACCTTTCCCCTGAGAGTACGGAACCAGTTCAAGGTGGAATTGGCCTCTGAAACATAAGCATGGCATTCCTTGTCCCTGGCTCCTCTCAAGGGCATCAAGCATTGCCGCTAAAACAACAGATTAATGCATTCCCCAAATTGTATGTGGAATTTTTTAGCTTGAACGCCACTCAGACCAGTCAAACGTAGTTAGTCAAGGAGCATGAGGTTGCTTTCTCTACAGTAAAATGGTTTTGTGAAATGCCTCCCCCTTCCATAGACAGAACTTGTGACTTTTCAGGGAGACACGTTTCGGTATTTTTTTTTACTTGCTCGAGCATCTCTTGGCAGTCTGGATGCACTTCGGGGCATTTTCCGCTTAGGTGAGCAACTAAAGTTTCTGTATAGCAGGAGAAATGGAATAAATAAGCAGAAAGTAATAGTGTGAGCACGAGAATATATTTCTATGTGGTTTTCGAATGCAAGTCTAACACAGCACTGTCACCTTTCTCAGTGCTCCATTCTGAAACAGCCCAGATGCAGGCCTCTTTCTTCTGCTCAATTATAATATGCATCTACTTCACAATCACTAGCAAGGAGAAACTTATATTTGTAGTTAAATAATGAAAGATGGTCTACTCTGGAAATTAAAGTGTAGTAAACAATAAAAGAACATTTTGTCTTAGATTGGAATCTAAGATCTGTTCGTGATATTACACCTAATTTGTTTTATTCTTAATGTCTCGACATTTCTACTGATTTCTACTTCCAAAACCATCTAAACTGCTTTCTTACTTTCTCGACTTGTTGCCATGGTAAGATCGTCATTTATGCCAGACAATGATAGTCAAAGTGGCGATGTTGTGGCCACTGTTTCCCAGGGGACGTAGGTGAGATGTTTGACATTTTCTAAATGTAAAATGTGTCAAAAATTAATAAAAGGCGCCAGATGTGCAGAGCGGAGATATCATGGTTTGAATTGCCCCGGAATCTGCCATTTGGATTATGAGACATACGCTTTTATCAACATCCAAGCACCACAGGCGGCTACAGGATTCGGCTAAGATGTGTCAACAAAAAAAACCGAGGAGGCAGGATCGACATTCATTGTTAACTTTCAGCAAATGCTGTCTGCATTGAGTCTTGACGGACGAAGCATCGCATCTTTCAAAAGGATCGCATTCGAGTCACATTGAAACTGCACAATCATCCACACAGCCCAAATGTGCTTCTGTTGGTGACGTTGCCGTCTCCAAGCTGAGTGGTCGCTCCCCTGCTGCTGAGGTATCGTTTGTGCAGCGCTTACGCTCTAACCTGGTCTGCGATTAATAATTACAGCCTGCTGTGTGCCCTTATTGCCGCTGCGTGCTGGAACTGCCGCTTTGCCCATTTTTAATTGCTGAATTTACCGATTTGCCCATTTACAGTGCGATACTGCTAGAGTGACTCTGTTGCATATTTTGTTTTCATCTCGCCGCTTTAACTCATTTGCATTTTGTTCCGTAGCGTGACCCTGTTGTAGTATTTGCGTTTCCCCCCTAGCGCTCCTGCCGCCCTGACCCCTCCACCTCCATTTTGTTGTTGTTGTCGTCCTCCTTTGCCCGCCCCGCCTCCCAGCTGAAGCGCCCTCCCACAGACAACAAACAGCGCTCCCACACCAGGAAGCGCCGTGACTCGCTCTCCGCTTCCAAGCTGAGTGGTCGCTCCCCTGCTGCTGAGGTATCGTTTGTGCAGCGCTTACGCTCTAACCTGGTCTGCGATTAATAATTACAGCCTGCTGTGTGCCCTTATTGCCGCTGCGTGCTGGAACTGCCGCTTTGCCCATTTTTAATTGCTGAATTTACCGATTTGCCCATTTACAGTGCGATACTGCTAGCGTGACTCTGTTGCATATTTTGTTTTCATCTCGCCGCTTTAACTCATTTGCATTTTGTTCCGTAGCGTGACCCTGTTGTAGTATTTGCGTTTCCCCCCTAGCGCTCCTGCCGCCCTGACCCCTCCACCTCCATTTTGTTGTTGTTGTCGTCCTCCTTTGCCCGCCCCGCCTCCCAGCTGAAGCGCCCTCGCCCCTCCCCCCCACCATCCATTTATGGCCAATGCCCCCACGCGCAGCGTCCACGCGCTACGTACACGCCGAAGGTGCGCCAAAGGTAAGCCCGTCTACGCCCGTCCGCGCCTGGACCGCGCCCAGCGCCAGTCCCCCTGCCCCTCGCACTGCCCAGCCCTCCCGCATCACCTACGATGCCACCACCCTCCTAGCCCTTAACCCTGGTCGCGCCCCCAACTGCGTCCAAGCCGCTCCTGGACACACCCATGGCCCTTTCTCCTGCTACTCCTGCAAATTCAGCGGCACCGACAACATTTCTGCTACGACCACACCACAGATTCCCGACCCCAACCACCTACAATGCATCCTTCTCAACACCCGATCGGTCCACAGGCATGCCATTGACCTATGGAATCTACTAGACACCATTTCTCCGGACATCGCCTTCCTTACGGAAACATGGATGAATGCTTCCTCCGCACCAGACATCACCATTGCCATCCCTGAAGACTATAAGATCACCCGCAAAGACCGTACCAGCCACACAGGAGGAGGAATCGCTATCGTCCACAAGAAATCTATCCGCATCTCAACCAGCTCTGACGTCAATCTCGCCGACTCCGAACATCTTCACTTCCAGATCCACATCGACCCCAAAACAACACTCAGAGGCACTCTCCTCTACAGACCTCCAGGACCTCGCGCAAAATTCAGTGAAGACATCACGGACTTCATCACCCCACACGCGCTCCCCTCCAAAGATTACATCCTTCTGGGAGACCTCAACTTTCACCTTGAAAAGACCAACGACCGCAACACCACCACCCTCTTGGACAACCTCACCAACCTCGGACTTAAACAACTAGTCACTTCCCCCACCCACATCGCAGGTCACACACTCGACCCCATCTTCACATCCAGCAATCATGTCTCCTTCAGCCACACTACGGATCTCCTCTGGACCGACCACAGCTGCGTTCACTTCATCTACAACAAGCCGAAACCCTTCAACCACTCCCAACCTACCCTGCAAAGAAACTGGAACAAAATCACCACAGACCAAATCTCCGCATCGCTCCTTCGAAACTCCCCAGCCCTCTCTTCTAACGCCAACGAAGCCGCCGCCAACCTCACCCTATGGTTATCCAACACCGCTGACACCTTAGCTCCACTGAAAAAACGTCAAAGCAAACCTGGCAGCAAGAAAGCCTCATGGTTCAACGATGATCTCAAGAAGTCCAAGAAACTCTGCCGCTCCCTTGAAAAGGCCTGGAAAAAAGACCCAACCACCAGCACCAAGGACGCCTTCAAAAGCGCCACCCGCACTCACCACCAACTGATCCGAAAAGCCAAGAAAACAGCATTCAAGGATCGACTCGACAACAACGCCCACAACAGCAAGGAACTTTTCAACATCGTCAAGGAATTTTCCAATCCCTCGGCCAACTCCAACGACATCACCCCCTCTCAAACCCTCTGCGACTCCCTAGCCTCTTTTTTCCACAACAAGATTGCAGACATCCACAACAGCTTTGACAACCAACCCGGAAAACAACCCACCCTACCATCTGCTGACCATCTTCCCCCCGTGAACACCCTCAACGCTTGGAACCCAATCTCCACTGATGACACCATCCGCCTGATGAATTCCATCCACTCAGGATCCCCCACAGACCCATGCCCTCACCACATCTTCAACAAAGCAGACTCCGTCATAGCACCGCACCTCCGAAACGTCATCAACTGCTCCTTCAACTCTGCTACCTTCCCAGAAGACTGGAAACACGCTGAACTCACCGCCCTTCTGAAAAAACCAACAGCGGACCCCACCGAACTCAAAAATTACCGCCCCATCTCGCTTCTTCCATTCCCGGCCAAAGTCATCGAGAAAGCCGTCAACAACCAGCTCGCCGCTTTCCTCGAAGCCAACAAATCCCTCGACCCCTCACAATCTGGCTTCCGAGCAAAACACAGCACTGAGACCGCCCTCATCGCAGCAACAGACGACATTCGAACTCTACTGGACAATGGAGACACAGTCGCCCTCATCCTCCTCGACCTCTCTGCAGCATTCGATACAGTCTGCCACAGCACCCTTCTACAACGCCTCAATAACATCGGAATCCAAGGAAAAGCACTTGAATGGATCACCTCGTTCCTCACCGGAAGAACCCAGAGAGTCCGCCTTCCTCCATTCAAGTCCGAGGCCTCTGAAGTCATCTGCGGCGTACCTCAAGGATCCTCACTCAGTCCCACCCTCTTCAACGTATACATGAGCCCCCTCGCGGCCATCGCACGCCAACACAACCTCAACATCATCTCCTACGCGGACGACACTCAACTAATCCTCTCTCTCACCAATGACCCCAGCACCGCCAAAACTAACCTACACGATGGAATGAAAGAAGTTGCCGAATGGATGAAACAAAGCCGTCTGAAACTGAACTCAGACAAAACAGAAGTCCTCATCTTAGGTACTTCCCCCTCTGCATGGGACGACTCCTGGTGGCCGGAAGCCCTCGGAAAAGCACCCATCCCGACAGACCACGCACGGAACCTTGGCGTCATCCTGGATTCTTCACTCTCAATGAACAGACAAGTCAGCGCCGTATCCTCTTCCTGCTTCAACATTCTTCGCATGCTCAGAAAAACATTTCGCTGGATCCCCTCCGAAACCAGGAAAACAGTCACCCACGCTCTGGTCACGAGCCGACTGGACTACGGAAACACCCTCTACGCGGGTACTACCGCAAAACTCCAGAAGAAACTCCAACGAATCCAAAACGCATCAGCCAGGCTCATATTAGACATCCCACGCAACGAACACATCTCTGGTCACCTTAAAGACCTCCACTGGCTACCCGTCAATAAGAGGATCACTTTCCGACTGCTTACCCACGCACACAAATCACTCTACGACATCGGACCAGATTGCCTCAACTCTCGACTGTCCTTCTACACCCCCTCCCGCCAACTTCGGTCTTCCAGCCAAGCCCTCGCCACTGTACCTCGCATCAACAAGACCACCATGGGAGGCAGATCCTTTTCATACCTGGCTGCTAAAACATGGAACTCACTCCCCGCTTACCTTCGCCTCACCCAGAACCACCTAGCGTTCAGAAAGCAGCTTAAAACGTGGATATTTGACAAATAATCCTCCTCCCCTTCCTAAGCGCCTTGAAACCCTCTGGGTATGTAGTGCGCTATACAAATTTTATGACTTGACTTGACTTGACTTTTCATGCTAGTGGTTTGTTTCTGGGAACAGTGGTTCTGGCTGCTTGCATTTTCCAGCCCACATTTTCTCGCAAACTACTCCACGTCTTAGGTGTGACGCGGTGGGAGGTTCCACACTAAATCACAGGTTTCCCAAAACCAATGCTGACAGACAGAATGCTGTGAAGGACTGTATGCGTTACATCGTTTACTGCCACTGAAGGATGCCTGGATTACTCCCTTGATATAATTCGACCAACAAAGTAAATGGAACAAACACGCTGAAGCGAAATATGACTTTCACATGTGATGCTCAACTCTTAATCTTACTGCTCTGAAAAATATCCAGAATCTGGGAATGATGCATAGATCATGAGGAAGAGCGGTGTGACTGTCAAACCTGGCCAAGGGAGATGAGTAGCTGAGAGTGCCTCCCACCCACTCGCAGAAAACAAGCATTAGTAATGCAATAGGTCTAGCATTTGCAAGAGTTTGATCAATTGCCATTGTAAATGACAATGCTATTTATTTATGTGTTTTGAAAAGCTGCAAGTGGTGCATGAACAAGCACTTTGTACTTATGGACCTTGCTTACGAGAAACACGGCTAACAGTAACTGCGCCTTAGTGCTTTCCGTGTGTGTTACAGAAGCAGATACTGACTGCTTCATCCTGAAAGATACAAATATCCAGAAGATGGAATCCCAAACAAGAGTCAAACATCTCTGCTGGCAGAGGTTCTTAGCCACCTTTACCACCTAGAGGGGGGCAGAGTATGGCGAGAATACATACAAAGACCAAACTATGAATTTTCGCAATGTGTCAATTCAAAACTGGGCAAGTGTTCAAGTGAGGAACCTAAAAAATACTTAGGACAAAAAATTAGTGTTTAAGTAAAACAAAGATTCCATCCTATCATTTCAGTTTGAAGAGACCCTACCATATTCACCTGCTCAGTACAACCCGTCATAACTAACAAGCTTTTGTTGGTGGCTTGGACAACAGAAAACAATGTGGCCTATTGGACAAAAAGTTCAATGTGATTGTCCTGCTCGCAAAAAAGTGAAAAAATATTAACAGTAATAACTACATTTTAAGGGACCCACTGAGCCAGTGTGAGGTAGAGGTGAAGGGCCTTAGATTTTATTCAGAGGATGACAGATAACGTTCATTTCTGCACACAGCACATCATGTAACTTTGGAGATATTCAAGAGAACTACTAGTCCTGAAGTTCAGTTTTAAGCTTGTCAGTAAATATTTTCCAGATGTTTGATCCTTTACATTGATCAAAATGAGGACGTTTACAAAGTATGATGCAGACAAACAATAGGTTGACAAAATTTTAATTACACATATAGGAGCAAAGATTTTTAAACATGCCTTCAAATCCACATAACAGATCACTCAATGCTGTCGTCTTTATTTCCATACCCAAACAAGCAGCAAATCAACCTTGGTTGTTTGTCCTGCTTCCCTCCGGGTCTCTTTGTACCTAAAAGTGTAGTTACAACAATAACAACCAAAGCATAAGGTTCATGGAGCTAAACATGAACTCAGTCTTGTTTTTTTCACTGGGACTTTAATAATCTCAAGGACACTAGCTGGTAAATAGTGAAGTCAGAAACGTCAATTTAGACGAGAAGAGGGCCAACACAATTTCTGATAAAACGAAAGATCATTCATACAGAGACATTGTCTGATCCTCCCAAAGACATCTTGCTTGGCTATAGACTGCAGCAATGAGTAGGCGATCTTACCAGTAGTGCCAGTCACCAAAAAAACAGGAATAAATAATAGACAAAACACCATGCATGCATACTGTGCAGCCTAGCATTTTTCTGATCTTGTAAACAGAAATACAAATGCTTGTCATGCGCCTGCTCCAAAGGGAGCTGTTGTATAAAACAAATCTCTCACGGAAATTCTGGACAAATAACCATTAAAAACTGTCTTGGATTGGCTGTGGGATTCAAATTCAAACACAAATATGTATGAGTTACAGTTACTCCATGTAAGACTGAGGGAACCTTTATCTGCTTTGTTAGACCCGTCTGCTTCTGAGAGTCCCCTCACCACTATGATTTCTTTTGTTCCCCTGTACCTCCTAAAATTTGTTGCTTTTCTTTGTCTACCAGGACTTTTTATGTGCTGTTTCATGGGGCTAGATGTTCCTTGACGCCCAGTTGTTCACAAGGTTTTTGGCACCTATTTACAAGGCACCTGGCGAAACCTGTGACATTATAGACTGGGATTGGCAACCTGTATGAATGGCCTCAAAATGGTGGCCATCCTTTTTCCTCATGTGAGTGACTCCCCTTGGAGCCTCCATGAACTTTGACCTTTCAAGGTTTTGGTGCCCTTTTACCTGGCGCGCATTCCTGACAGGAATCACTTTATTTCCCTCAGGTACATAAAATGGCTGCGCTAGAACCACAGTATGGTGGCTGTTAGGGTCCCAAATACATCTCAAAAGTGCCATGTCATTGGCCTAGCCAGAGAAGGTTCTAGAACCTTCTGGCACGAGCTAGCACCTCAGGGCACTGGCTATATAAGGTCCAGTCCCTGGCGGCCATTTTAGATGAAGAAAGAGATTGAACCAGGGTTGACCTTAAGAGGAAGAAGGAGATTCCAGACTTGACACCAGATTGACACCTGCCCTGTTGACCCCCGAGGTGGCTGGTAGCGCGGGCAATAGAGTAGCAAAGGTCATTGGCGTTGATCCTGACTGGCGTTCCAGTCAGCTGCGTGTGCGGTGACCTTGCGCCTACAGCGCCTGCCCAGCAAGTGCCTCATTACCCCCAGAGACTGTTGCCGATTTCGTGTGCCTTCCCGCCCCCCCCCGGTGGTGAATCACGACAGATTCCGCATGTCGCGAGGCGAGAGCAAGTTCGCTGCGACCGCGATCGTCTTCTGTGCCCCTTTGCGACAGGCGCCTCCAGCGAGTAGCTCGGACGTCTCCGAGCCCCAGCGGCGTAGAGTGCTTCCTGCGCAGACTGAAGGTGAGGTGGTGCGCCGGGGCGGGGAAAGGCCGGCCTTCGTTGGGCGGGACTTGCGTCTCTGCCCCTCCCCAGTGAATCGGCAGCTGTAGCTGTGGGCGGGAACCATCCCTGTATGAGGAAGTCGGAGGGAGGTCCGTGGAGCCCCTGAGAACCCCGTCGCTGGCGTGAGAAGTGCTGTGCCCTGACTGAATCGCTTCCCGATTGCAGCTGATGTGAGGTGGGCCCGTTTCTTCAGGTGGGGAGCGGCGTTGTAAAGGAACTGTGAACCGGCATTTATTTGACTGAGCGTGAAGATTGTGTGACCTCTCCGGCAGCCCGTTCGTCAGTCTAAAGACTTTGAACTGGTGCCGCCTGAGTGCTAGCGGTGACAAGCCCGTAGGCGCGCTTAGACCCCACCGGCAAGCAGAGATCTCATCCCGGTGGCAGCCGAGTGTAAATGAAGTGTTCACTGTGTTTCCTTGCCTTTTAGATGCACGCGCATCCCTGAGAGGACCTTAAAGAGTCCCAACCCTCCTTTTGTGCCCAGAGAAGCCTGTAGTCATTATCAGTGAAATCATCATAAACTGTAAGAGTTATCTTTCCAAATTGAAACGTATTGCAATTGCAATGTTCCTGAAGTCTTTAATTGGTGGCAGCGATACCAGAATGGACATGTGTTTGTTTATCTAAATGAACCCGTATTTATTCTGCTAGACAAAAGTAATATTTATTCTATTTATTGATGATATTTATTCCTGATATTTATTCTATTTATTGATGATATTTATTCCTGAACTTATTTATTGTATTTATTCCAAAACCGAAACCCAGCAAATCTTGACCAAAAGAAATGTGTATGTGCTTTCCTAATTGAACCCTATTCACAACAGAGAGTTTTTATATAAAGCAATCGTATTTTTCTACAGCAGTGGTGTGGTGTCCTTCTTTTTGGTGACTGTACAGGGAGTTATTATTGGGTCAGAGCCGTCTTAGCACGAAAGCCTTCACTTGCCTTGTCACTTGAGCCAAGCTACCCCCTTTGTGCTGGGCTTGCCCATCGCAGGTCCAACATGCTTCTTCTATGCAACTGGTACACACTCCGGGAGCAATGGAGAAATTGAAAGCTGAAAATTAACTAGTGGTTTAAGTACAATGAGAAACATGTTTGTAAATACACTTGCTACCTAACACAAGTGATACAGTAAATGCAAACTTGTGTCATACAGGTGTGAACTGGGAACCAAAAGCTGTTCTGGTAAGCAAGCTCAACACCAGCCTGGTCTTTGTTACTCTTGCTCTGTCTTTCCCTCCATTCTGTGTCTCTATGGCCTTTCTCTATAACCTCTCTCCGCTTATGACCCATGCTGAAATAAACTCTAGGAAGCTGGATAAAGAATAAATGAAGTGCCAGCCTCCAACGGCTCTACCCACCCTGAGATACACCGAACCCCTCCCATCCCCCTATCAAACAGTCAATTAGCTAAATGGACATGCCCTGACATCTTATTAACATTTATAAAACGCTTACTCTAAGCCAAATTGTCTTAGTGACAAGGGATGCACTTATGCTGCAGGACACCTTCAACGGAAGCTTGCTATAACACGGACTGCTAGCTCGAAACACTGAATGTATTTTCCTCAGCTTTACAGAATAAGAGTGCCCTTTAAACTTCAAGGGGAAGAGCAATGGTCATTTTAAGGGCAAAATAAAAAGAGTCTTTGAACTTCTTGCAATCTGAATTTGCAGTTGGGCTCCTAGATGAGAGCCAGGCAGCTGGATCTCAAAATTTGGTTCAGAATGTCAGGAAAAAAATAAAAGTATCTGCAAAAGTTTTGGGGTGGTCGTTAGGCAAAAAGTCAAAGCATACTACAAAGGAAAAAAATAATTTAAAGCAAGCTGTGCAAAGTACATAGCAATCATATTTGTAAAGGGTAGTTTAACCGGTGAGGAATGACATGTTAATTGTTGCCCAGTTTAGTGGTACTCATGTTTTCCTAATTGTAAGGAAAAAAGGCTGAAAGGCAAGGTGGGATTCGAGCCTCTGGTCATGGGGATACATACAGATCTCTGAAGAGGAATCACTGACACTAAATCACCAGACTCTTCCACAAAACTTAAATTCATGCTGTAATGCAATGTGGTTGTTTACAGAGTAAAGATTTTTTTTTTTAGACGAACTTCATACAAAAAAACCCCAAAATAAACAGCTATTGTTTCTGAGTGGTCTACTCAGGATTGCTGCTTTCACACTTTTTTAAGAGACGGAAATTACAGTTGAGGACAACACGTACTTTAGGAAAACAGCTGAAAGACATTTATAAAAGTATTCTTATAATAACTGAAAGAGTCTGCACTCCACGAGAATATTGTAGTCGCTGCCACTTGTTTGCACCAATCAACTCAATTTGGTTTTACAATCAATTGACTTTCAATAATAAATCAAATCATATGCTTTGGGAAGCGATCGGACTGTTTAAAAACATGTTTTGTAAACGCCAAGAAGCACAAATTAAAAAACGCAGACCACATATGTTCTTTTAATACTGATTCCTTTTAAACCCCTAAGGAAACAAAGTTCTTGTCAACAAGCCAAGCTCTGAAAATGTATCAATGCAACAGATTTACATGTTCATAATCTGTGCATTCCCTGGCAGATCAGTGAGCAGAGGCATGTTGTGCAGCATACTAAATAAATAGTTACATAATACACATAGGGCCTTATTTATGAAGGCCTTGCGTCAGTTTTGCGCCGCCGGTGCGTCACTTTTTGTGACGCACCAGCGGTGTAAAAAATGCGCCTCATTGCGCCATATTTAAAAAGTGATGCATCTAGGTAGATGCGTCACTTTTTAAACCCCTGCTCCACATTATACCTGCGTCAGGTATAATGTTTGCAGAGGGGGCGTTCCCCGCAAAAAGCCTCGTAATAGTGATGCAGTGAAATCTATGAGATTTCACTGCGTCACTTTTAGGACGCTGTTGCGTCAATATCTTGCTCCTGCCTCACAGCAGGCGTAAGACTGACGCAAGCCCTTTCACATGGGGCTTTCCCCATGTGAAAGGACGCATTGCTGGAGATGCGTCACTTTTGTGGCACACTCCAGCAATGCGTCACTTTTGCGCTTACAGATACGTCTGAAATACTGACGTATCTGTAAGTCCTTGCGACATGATGCGTCATACATTAAATATGACGCATCATTGGTGTCGCAAGGAGTGCGCAGTGAAAAGTGACACATCGCTGTTTTCACGCAGCGATGCGTCACTTTTCATAAATGAGGCCCATAGATTACACGGACTCGGAGAAAACAGGAATGTGGTAAAGCTGACACGAGGGACGTAGATTACATCCCACTCAGCCAAACTTGTAAACAGAGATGATTGGCGTCATGTTCTTTAGTAAAATAACTGCCCCATGCACGTAATGCCTGCAACCCATTAAGTAAATAAACAATGGTGAGAGAGACAACACAGGAATATGGAGGAGAGACTACAAAATGTTCTAGCTATGCCAACAAGAATTTTAGATTCTATTAAGGACATGGAGGCGAGGATTATGCTTTCTCTATTTCTTTACTATTCTACAGCAGCCAATGAGAAAAAAGTAAACATTACACAAAACTACATTTCCCATGAGACTGGAACCACGCCTCCTTAATCAACCAATAACATGACAGTTTAACATACAAAATAATGAGGCACCATCTTGGCAAAAAACTGTCCTTAAAGTGTCAAAAAAATCAACAACAGTCCTGACTCTCAACGGAGACAATAACAGCAGATCCAACTCTCAACGGAGAGTACGTCTCAATAATCCTGTATACGACAGCTATCCTCCAACGACGAGGAGATCCATACCAAAGACCATTGTAGATTTAAATCTGTTTGGAATCAGTTCCTGAAACAGAAACAAGTTCGAAAATAGGGAACCCAAAAGGTTTGATATCTTAGGAAGGGAAAATAACATTGCATAGTTAAATATCTTGCAACTTGACAGTTGACAACTTACCTGTCCTAATGGGTGGGATAATCCTCGCCTTCATGTCCTTAATAGAATCCAAAATTCTTGTTGCGATAGCAGGAAAATTTTGCATTCTATGGCAGGACCGGAGGCTCAGATTCTGCTGGATCAAAGCTGACCAACAACAACACAAGAAACATGCGTGATAGGTTTATAATAAAACACTTTAAACATTGATTCCGAGGACCAATCTGCAGCTTTCAGAATGTCCTCTAAGTGAGATCCTAGAACATATGCTTTAGAGGCCATAGCCCCTCTGGAGTAGTGCCACCATAAACAGAAATGTCAATCCCTGTTTCAGACATAACCCACCTGGCCCAATACGCCAAGGTGGCCAATGAAATTGGACGGAAAGGCTTTTGTATTGCTAACAGGTATTGACCCAAGGGATCTGATCTATGAGGTAATGTGCGTTCCTCATATACCTTTAAACATTTTAAAACACATAATTTGCCATTGTGAGGAAAGGCAGAATACTCAACCGAACATGACATGGTCTTAGTCCTCCTAGAAATGACGAAAGACACACCCTGTGGAGAGAACATCCTTTCTTCTAAATCCAACGCACCCACATCAGAAACTCTCCTACAGGAGATTAAACATAGTAGCAGTAAGTTTAGTAGACAATTGTTTTAACGATAAATCCTTGTTTTCTGGCCAAGATTCTAATAAAGACAAGACTTTAGAAACATCACATCAAGTAGTGTATCTGGGACGAGGTGGACAAGCCACTCTGATACCCTTCAGCAACTTACACACAAGGGGATGCATCCTCACCGGCTTACCATCAATGGGATTGTGTCCAGCCGAGAGAGCAGACCTGAAATTATTAACAGACCTGTATGCGAGACCTGATTTGGCACATTCAAATAAAAAACCTAATACTTCCTTCACATCTTATCCCACGGGATCCACCTGTCGTTGAAGGCACCAACCCACCCATCACTTCCATGAAGCAGAATATCGCTTGCGGGTGGATGGAGCCCTTGATATATAAACTCGGCAGCCACCGATGAAAGGCCCTCAGTTCTTTTGTGTCTCCTGAGATCGTTCAAACCATGAGGGATAACTGGTTCTGCAGGAAAAGAGTACGAGGGGATCCCACTGGTAGCTGAAAAGGAAGGTCCACAGATAACTCCAACAGTGTCGGAAACCATGACTTAGTCTTCCACAATGCTGTGACCAAGACTACGGACGTCTCCTGTCTTCGGACCTGGGCTGCCACTGTCGGAATCAGAGCAAAGGGGGGAAAAGCGCAGTTCCTCTATGCTCCCCAATGTTGAAGAACGCATCCGTTCCCATCGCCATCGGGTCCGGCCTCCAGCTGAAGAACCGTGAGAGGTGAGCATTGAGATATGAGGCAAATAGGTCTATCTGCATGGACTTTGCATATTCGTGATCTCTACAAGAAGCGAAGGATGGAGTCTCCAATCGCAGAAGTCCCGCAGGTACCTGGAATTCCAATCTGCTATTTGGTTGAGCTTGCCGGGCAGATATTCTGCTACCACACCGATCTTCTGATCAAAGCAAAAATGCCAAAAGTCCCTCAAAAATGTTGGCCAACAATCAGGATTTCGTCCGGCCTAGGCGATTGATATACCGCACCACTGAAACATTGTCCATCCTGAGAAGGATGCAACAATTGCTCTTTACTGGGGAGATCGATTTTATGGCAAAGGAGCCCGCTAGCAACTTCACGCAATTGATGTGCAACTTTAACTCGTCGGCGGACCATCGTCCGCCGGTGGCAGTCTTCACATCCTGCACCCCAGCCTCAATGGCTATAAATAGAATAAAATATATATGACTCAAATTTCTCCAGAGAGAAGTCAAAATGTTACAACCCAGACTCTCCAAGAGGGGGGGGCATAGGTCGAGAGCAATGCTGGGGCAGTGGTGGCCACAGTACCAAATATAACCCTTGCTGATAGGACTCATGGAGCCTGTAAACCCTACATGCCTATTCAGCTAAGGGTCTCCTTATCTTTTATTCCCAGAGCAACTGGGAGTTAAGGGGTTAATGTGAGCCCCAAATGGTGAGAGAAAAAAGTTGCCTGAGTGGAAGGCCCAGTACCAGCTCCTCTTTCTGCCTGCCGCGTGCGTACTTGCCCCCTGTGCCCACCCGCCCCGCTCCCCGCTTCCCGCCGCAGTGAGAGCGGCCACGCCCCCTTTTCCTTCTGTGCCCTCTCCGCTCCCGCCTCCCAGCTGCTCCTCCCTCCCACTTCGCCATAAATGGCGACAGCGCGTATGCGCAGCGTTGACGCTGATTGTGCGCCGAAGGCGCGCCAAAGGCGCACCAAAGGTAAGCCCATCTGCACCCGTCCGTGCCTGGACCGCGCCCAGCGCCCGGACCCCTGGCCCTCGCAGACACCAGCCCACCCGCCGGACCTACGACACCACCGAACTCAACGCACTCAACACCGGCCGGATCTCTGGATGCTACCGAGCCACCCCGAGACGCACCCACGGACCCTTCAGCTGCCACTCCTGAAAGTTCGCCTGCATCCGGACCTGCACCGCACCCGCACCCACCAAGCCGAGAACCAGCAGCAACCACCTGAAGTGCATCCTGCTCAACACCCGCTCTGTCCACAGACACGCCGTGGAGCTCTGGAACCTCCTCGACACAACATCACCTGACGTCGCCTTCCTTACGGAAACCTGGATGAACGCCTCCTCAGCGCCCGACATCGCCATCGCCATCCCAAACGGTTACAAGATCACCCGGAGGGACCGCGGCAACCACACCAGAGGAGGCATCGCCATCATCCACAGGAACACCATCCGCATCACGAACAACTCCGACGACACCCTCACAACCGCCGAACACCTGCACTTCCAGATCCACACCGACCCCAAGACCAACCTCAGAGGCACCCTCATCTACAGACCCCCGGGACCACGCACACAATTCAGCGAAGACATCGCCGACTTCATCAGCCCGCACGCCCTCCCCTCCGCTGACTACATCCTCCTCGGGGACATCAACTTCCACCTGGAGAACAACAACGACCGCAACACCGCCACCCTGCTGGACAACATCGCCACCCTCGGTCTCAAGCAGCTGGTGACCACCCCCACCCACTACGCTGGACACACACTCGACCCCGTCTTCTCCTCCAGCAAGGACATCACCTTCAGCCACGCCACCGGACTCCACTGGACGGACCACAGCTGCGTCCACTTCAGCTACAGAAAGAACACAATCCACCACCACCAGCAACAGGTTGCACGCAGAAGCTGGAACAAGATCACAGCCGACCAGCTCACCGCATCAACGAGCCAGGACCCCCCCGCCAGCTCAGCAAACCCCAGCCAGGCCGCCAACAACCTCACGAAGTGGATCAGCAACTGTGCAGACGACCTCGCCCCACTAAGGACCCCACCCAGCAGACCCGGCAGTAAGAAAGCACCATGGTTCACCAACGAACTCAAGAGCTCCAAGAAGAACTGCAGAGCCCTTGAGAGAGCCTGGCGCAGAGACCCAACACCAGACAACATGACTACCCTCAAGCTCGCCACTCGAAAACACCACCAACTGATCCACACCACCAAGAAAACCGCATTCAAGGAACGACTGGACAACAACGCCCACAACAGCAAGGAACTCTTCAACATCATCAAAGACCTCTCCAACCCCAGCGCCGGAAACAACGACATTACCTCATCACAAGACCTCTGCAACTCCCTCAACTCCTACTTCCACAACAAGATCGCGGACATACACAACAGCTTCAGCACACAGCCAACGCACTCCACGACAGCACCTGCACCCCCCACCACCACCCACCGCGCCTGGACCCCGATCAACACTGAGGAAACCCTACGCATGATGAACTCCATCCACTCCGGATCTCCAACCGACCCCTGCCCTCACCACGTCTTCAACAAAGCCGACTCCGTCATCACGCCCCACCTGTGGGACATCATCAACACCTCCTTCGACACCGCTACCTTCCCGGAGAGCTGGAAGCATGCCGAACTCAGCGCTCTACTGAAGAAACCATCAGCGGACCCCACCAAACTCAAAAACTACCGCCCCATCTCACTCCTCCCGTTTCCGGCCAAAGTCATCGAGAAGACCGTCAACAAGCAGCTGACCAACTTCCTCGAGACGAATGGATCCCTCGACCGCTCGCAGTCTGGCTTCCGGGCCAACCACAGCACCGAGACCGCCCTCATTGCAGCCACTGATGACATCCGAGCCCTGCTCGACAACGGAGAAACAGCGGCCCTCATCCTCCTGGACCTCTCCGCGGCATTCAACACTGTCTGCCACCGCACCCTAGTGCAGCGCCTCAGCAACGTCGGAATCCAAGAGAAGGCACTAGAATGGATCATCTCCTTCCTCGCCGGAAGGACTCAGAGAGTCCGCCTTCCCCCGTTCAGATCAGAAGCCACCGAAGTCATCTGCGGCGTTCCTCAAGGCTCCTCGCTCAGCCCCACCCTCTTCAATGTCTACATGAGCCCCCTTGCGGCCATCGCACGCCAACACAACCTCAACATCATCTCTTACGCCGACGACACCCAGCTGATCCTCTCCCTCACCAACGACACCGCCAGAGCCAACCTACATGAAGGGATGAAAGACGTAGCCGAGTGGATGATGAACAGCCGCCTGAAACTGACCTCAGACAAGACGGAAGTCCTCATCCTGGGATCCTCGCCCTCCGCCTGGGACGACTCCTGGTGGCCCCCTGCCCTGGGCAGCGCACCGAAACCAACAGACCACGCACGCAACCTGGGCTTCATCCTGGACTCCTCCCTCTCCATGACCAGACAAGTCAACGCCGTCTCCTCGTCATGCTTCAACATCCTGCGCATGCAATGTAAGATCTTCCGGTGGATCCCCACCGAGACCATGAAGACGGTCACCCAGGCCCTCGTCACCAGCCGACTGGACTACGGCAACTCCCTCTACGCCGGAACCACTGCCAAACTCCAGAAGAGACTCCAGCGAATCCAGAACGCCTCAGCAAAACTCATCCTGGACATCCCCCGACACAGCCACATCTCCGGACACCTGAGAGACCTGCACTGGCTCCCGGTCAACAAGATAATCACGTTCCGACTCCTCACCCACGCACACAAAGCCCTACACAACCAAGGCCCAAGATACCTCAACAACCGCCTCAACTTCTACACCCCCACATGCCAGCTTTGATCAGCCAACCATGCCCTCGCCGCCGTCCCCCGCATCCGAAGAGCCACCACAGGAGGAAGGTCCTTCTCCTACCTGGCCGCCAAGACGTGGAACTCCCTCCCGACCCACCTCCGCCTGACCCAAGACCACCTCGCCTTCAGGAAGCAGCTCAAGACCTGGCTGTTCGAGCAGTAGCGGACCCCCCCTCCCCAAGCGCCTTGAGACCCTCCGGGTGAGTAGCGCGCTATATAAATGCTTTGATTGATTGATTGATTGATTGATTGGTCTCGCTTCCTGAAGGGGGAGGGAAATCCCATCAGGTGAGAGCGCTAGCAAGCAACAACTCACCTCATAAGTAAAAACATAAATATGGGCAAAATAAAGGCACAGAAAATATTTGAAAAGACAGTAATACAGGCCTAAAGTACAGTGCAACACGCGCTGAGGATAAAAACGTTAAAGTGCGATAGCGGGTGCACTGGATGCAGCGTGGCGCGAACGCTACAGCACAATCATATAAAGCTTTCTCATACACAATACTAGATCAATAAACCATGAAATAACGAAGTCGCAATAGCAGAATCACAGGTAGAACATGAGTAAAATAATGAGGCACTTATCTTGACTGCGGAGCAGCAAAGAAAAAGGCAGCCAAGATGGTGCCTCATTATTTTGTATGTTAAGCTCTCATGTTATTGGTTGATTAGGAGGCATAGTTCAAAGCTTTATGGGAAATGTAGTTTTGTGTAATGTTTACTTTTTTCTCATTGGCTGCTGTTGAGTAGTAAAAAAATAGAGAAAGCATAATCTGAGCCTCTGGTCTTGCCATAGAATCAACGATCGAGGGACAATGCAAGGACTGGTAACCAGAGATACTTTACTGCCATGTTGTTCACTGAATAATTGTCTCATGCACGGTCCCTCCTGCCTGCAGCCTATTAAATAAATGATGAGGAAGATAGAACAGGATAGGGTCGTATAGATGTAACAGTTTGGGCAACATAGAACAACAAGGAACACTAACTAATCAAAACAGTAATACTGTTAAAAAGTGATGAAAAACGCTAGTTGGAAGGAATTTAATCAGACTCCAATTCGTAGTTTTATCGCAAAGGGAGTAGTTGTATCCATTGACTTAGCGTAGTCAATCATTTCATCACTTTTTAATTGGAATTATTTTCCTTTGTGTTTATTTTCCACAGTCTGTTATGTATTAATTGTGTTTTTATTTGATGCCTCATGGTTTTTAATGATCTGTAATAAAATGTAAATTTTTTGGTAAACTTATCACCTATACTCCTTTTATGTCCTTGTCTGTTGTCCAAAAATTGAATTTATGTATGAAATGGTGTGGGTAATAACTCTTGTTGTGTTATAAATTTGACCAAAGGGGAAATAGTTTTGACAATTTAACTCATCCCCAATGCCTTTTGTGTCTCCAAGTCTTGCATTCCATGGCTATTTTGCTGGAAAGTCTCCAACCGCTCAACTGTTAACAGTCTCTGTCTGAGCTCCGTATGCGCAGTGTTTGACAAATTTCTGCACCTGGAGCAACTTAGCCCAATCTCTTAGTTTTCCACTGCTGACACAACAGTCTTATACTGAGGTTGCTCCTTCCACTGTCCTGAGGAAGACACCACTATAAGGAACCAATTGCCTTCCGTCAACTTCTGGTGTTGACACGTCGACTTTATTTGTGCTTGTATTCATTATTTATGCCCAGAAGTAGAGAACGCAATACGCATTCATAACTTTTCGCTACTTGGGCTGTTTAGTTAGCCATTTGATACATTGTTAGACAGGTCTATCTCATCATTGTAAATACTGTAATTATTTTCACCTTCACCTTCACATTGCCATCCCTTCACGAACACTACCTGGAGCACTGTACTCACTTTTATACTTTGGAGCAACTTTTGATATTGTAAACTATGGATACATTCATACTATAAACTTTTTCAAGACTAAGTTAATCTTGGTATTGTTCAATTTAATATATTTGGGTATTTTACTAGGTTTTGTTCTCTTGAGAAGCATATTGGTCAGTTGGACCACCTGTTACAATACTATCATTGGCCCAGGTCCAGCAGCATTCTGGGTATACCCTATTGCTATGTATTGGACTTGGCCCTTTTGGCAGGTTTCAACCTGGAGGTTTTTGCATTCTCCTAGACTTTTTTTGTGACATGGTGTTGGTGGTTTTAGGCCTCTAGGCCCTTTAGCACTGTGGTCCAGTGTAAAGTGTGTGTACTCTCTGTGTTACATTGGTGAGATGGGCCTGCCCTCCCCTAGGAAGGCATTAGGTGTGTCAGTGGTAATTCATGACATGGAAGGAGCAGCGGGGTCGAGTTTGGTATGTATGAAATTGTGAGAATAAATGCTGTCCAATGGTGTGCGCAGATTTATTATGACTATGGGAGAAATGCCACTTTTTAGAAGTTGGCATTTCTGTGTGCTATGTGTCTGCCTGCCAGATGTGAATTGCATGTCTGGCTTGTGAGTGACAGAAGCTGAGAGGTGTGTGTGGCTCCAAGAGGGGCAGGGTGAGTCAGCACTGGGCTGAATAGGACATCTGTGCGGGGAGTGGTGGGATGAGTAATCCCCTGACTCTGAATAGGAGTGTGCCTGCCCTGTACAATGCTGGCTCCGCCCCTTGTGGTGTGTTTGATCACCTAGCCCCCAGCTGAAAAAGGGGAAGAGGAGCTTGCAAAACAAATCCCCCCTGAACCAGTTGCATCTGGTTCCCCCATGCCATGCACTACAGACAAAGAGATTGGTGGTATAAATATAGGGCTGTGATCCCATGAAGATGTTCTTATGCTTGTTCTTGAACCTGCGGGTTTGCTGCTGCTGGGGCCTGGGGGGAACCGCCATGAGGGCTTGCCTCCCTGGGCCCAGCATTGCCCCCTTGATCCCTAAAGGAACTTTTGCTGGACATACTCTTTTTTTTAATGCAGGATCTTTGCTGCATCTAGAGCCTTGTGAGCGCTATGCTTTATTTTGACTCGGGGCAGAGCTATGGCCGGGGAAAATGGAAGCCCAGAATGGCCCGGCGGGCTCCTGTCAAGCTGGGGAAGCCCCGCGGGTGTGCGGTCCTGGAGTCTTGCAGGCTCCGTGTTGAAGTCCCGGGTCCCAGGAGGGGGCCCGGGTGAAGAGGAGAGATGTCTGAGGTCGCTGATGGTAGCAGAGGGCTCCCGTGAGTGAAGGGAAGCCCCGCATGCAAGACAAGCTGCGGCAAGAGTGAAAAGAAGTCCCGGGTCCCAGGAGGGGGCCCAGGTGAAGTGAGAGTCCGGTGAGTGGAGTCTGGAGGGGAGGGGGGTGTTTCGAGGCACGTTATCAGTGCCTGCCCCAGAGCTATTCCCTCGAGGCACAGAGGTGCCAGTGCCTATTTTCCAAGAGCGGACCCGCCATTGCGGGCTGCTCCAACATTGGGGCACAGTTGTTTAAAGCGCCCCAGTGGGGTCCGGAGGGCACATAGGTGTTGGCCCCTTCCCTTTGGTTATCTCAGCCACCCCGCTTGCAGAGGGCAGTTGCACAGAGGTGGTAATTTCATTTAAAGTGGCCCAGTGGGGTTGAAAGGGCACATAGGTGCCAGTGCCCCTTTACCTGTTTCCTAGCTACGCGCACTAGCGCGGGCAGCTGCAATGTTCTGGGCATACTATTCAGAGGGCACAGTGGTGCCAGGCCGTATTGGAATCACAGCTGCATGACAATTAGCGTCAGCTGCAAAGTTTAGGCTGTTAGTACTTTGGGGGCATTTTGAAGGAGACAGGAGTGAGATACACTCCTCCGCCCCAGCGCAATGGCGCACTTTGGATTCCGCTGCCTTGGCAGCAGCCCTGACATTTTGGACATAGGGCATTTGAGCCCCATTGAGAAGGCCAGTTGAAAAGGGGGACTGTTAGGATTGTAGGGCGCCAGGCCCATAAGTGGTGCTAGGAAATGTGATTCATGTCCTGAGAGTTATGCACCATGATTTATGCCTCTACTGTGGTTTATGTTATGAGGTTTTGCATATGGTGACTTATGCTGTGGGGTTGCTGTCTAATGCATTTACACTTATGAGGGGATTGCATAATGTGTTTATGCTGGTGAGGTTGGCACAGAATGTATTTCACGCCTAAATGTGATACTGTGCATAATATGGTTTATGTTACAGGATGGTGCTGAGTACAGTGTTTGCCAGTGATTAATGGTTGTAAGTTTATGATATGTCCTACATTTATTAAATTCACTTTGTGATGGTTCTAACAGTGGTCCAGTTGGCCCTGCCAGGTGTATATAATCCCTTGTAGATATTACCTAGTACCAGGTGGCACAATGTATATTATGTGATTACTATTCTAATGCGTTATGGGAATACAAAGGCTATTTTTGATATAACCCTGTGTGGATTTCTTTTTGTGGTGTGCCTGGTACGTTGTTGCGGTTTGCGTGTTGCGCAAACGCGTTACACATTGCCTCCGGGATAAGCCTGACCGCTTGTGCCAAGTTACCAAGGGCGTGAGCCGGGGTTATCTTTGGCGTGTAGCTCCCTTGCCCTTACTAGAGTGGTGGTCTTGCTATTTCCTGGGTTGGCCTGAAGCTGAAGGAGTGACTACCCCTGTGCTGTCTGCTATTTCTATGGTTGGCCTACAGTAGTAACTTAATTGGCATTGAGTAACTAGCTCAGGAGAGTAGATTATCCCCTAAGTGCAGTTGTAGTTTTCTGGAATCCCCAGTAAGGGTGGATCCAGTGGTGGCAGCAATATGTAGTCCAGTGTAGGAAGTCTCATTCCCAGTTCCCAGAGGATGGTACCTGGTTCCCGGTTAAGAGGGGGGCAGGTTGAGATTCAGGGGCAGTAAGATGCTGTCTCACCAGTCAGGGGGGAGGGGGGCATATGGATGAGAAGTGTGTTGCACTGGACAATTGGATGTGACGTTCCCCTATCCAGGGAGCTTGCCTTGAAAGGGAGGGACCCTAGAGGAATGACACAGGCATCTTCCAACCCAGCGTGGTGGAAATGGTTCAGAGTAGCCCAGCGAGGTACCCTTATAGTGAGAAGGTTGCAAGGCCTCACATCCTGTCCCGTAGGGGAAGGTGTGAGACTGGGCCGTATTCCGAGCCTCAACTTCAGTCTCCAGTACTGGATGGTTCTTAGAGGGAATACCAGGTAGGGAGCCTAGTCTGTCCTATTGGACTGTTCTTTGAGGGGGATCTCCATGTGTTAGGTGAGCTGGGAGTGATCTTACAAGGAGTGTCTGGGGTATCTTCCGGACCTGTGTGGTGGAAGAGGTTCAGAGTAGCTCAGCTTGGTCCCGGTGTAGTGGGAGTGGTGTAGGGACTCACGTCCTGTCTCAGAGGAGAAGGAGCGAGTGTGGGGCTGGATGTCCCAAGGTGCACAAAACCCTGTCTCAAGACCTGGATGGTTCCCGAGGGAAACACCAGGTTGGGAACCTAGGCTGTTCTGATAGGCCATTGATGGGGGATCTCCCAGTGTCTAGAAAACGTGGCGCCTCTGTAAGCAGAACTTCAGTGGATCTGGTGTCTGGCAGTGCCACTCCTAAGTGGAGGGTTCAGAATTCCAGATTGAGGGGTGAGAGGGAATAATAGTCCTCAGTGAGTGGAAGATCCAGTGGGTCAGGGGCCAGCCAGAATGGCTGAGTCACCAATAATTCACCATGGTGACGCCACTTCTGTCCTGAGGGATTTTCACGCACTGTGATATGGACAGGAGGTCATGAGATCTGCGCCAGGCAGACTGTCATACGACCCATTAGTTATGTGTCACCCTCAAGGGGGGGGGCATGCGTGCCCCCCATAAAGTCCTGGTTCGCCGGGCATCCGACCAAAGGGTACTGTCCCTGGGTTGGGGAGCCAGGTTCAGGTGTTTCTTGTCTCGGACGGAAGGGCAACTGTATTCAGTGTCCTGACCAGTTTGCCTTCCAGGGGTACCACTGCAGTTGGGAGGGTATAGGGCTCTGGAAGGGGGTGCAAAGGAAGGGAGTCCTCACCTCTGACCCCGGTGTAGCCAGTACATTTGAATCCCAGGTGGTAGACCAGTTGACGGAGAGAGGTCCTGAACTGGTGGGAGAGTTGTGTTCTGGGGGTGCTTCTCCTGGGGGTTGTGTTGGACTTAGCCCTTTTGGCAGGTTCACCCCAGAAGTTTTTGCATTCTCCTAGCTTTTTTGTGACATGGTGTTGGTGGTTGTAGGCCTGTAGGCACTTTAGCACTGTGGTCCAGTTTATGTTATGAGGTTTTTCATATTGTGATTTATGCTGTGGGGTTACTGTCTAATGTGTTTAGACTTATGAGATGATTGCATAATGTGTTTATGCTGGTGAGATTGGCACAGAATGTATTTCACGCCTTAATGTGATACTGTGCATGATATGGTTTATGTTACAGGATGATGCTGAGTACAGTGTTTGCCAGTGATTACTAGCTGTACATTTATGATATGTCCTACATTTATTAAGTTCACTTTGTGATGGTTCTGACAGTAGTCCAGTTGGCCCTGTCAGGTGTATATAATCCCTTTTAGATATTACCTGGTGCCAGGTGGCACAGTGTTTATTATGTGATTACTATTCTAATGTGTTATGAGAATACAAAGGCTATTTTTGATATAACCTTGTGTGGATTTCCTTTTGTGGTGTGCCTGGTATGTTGTTGCTGTGTGTGGCTTGCGCAAACTCTTTAAACATTGCTTCCAGGATAAGCATGACTGCTCGTGCCTAGCTACCAAGTGGGTGAGCAGGGGTTATCTTTGGCGTGTATCTCCCTTGCCCTGATTAGAGTGGTGGTCTCTGCCTGCTTTGGTGCAAGCCTTAGCCAACCAGAGATCCTATTTCTAACACTTTGTGACAAGAAAGCTGCAACGATTCACAAATCAAAAGCAGGAACACCAGAGAAAGAACACTGGTTTAATGTTGGAAGCAAGTGGGGTACCTTGAATCAGCGATAAACATGATGATGAAGGAGAACAACATCATAAGAAAATTTTAGACGTTACAGAAGCTAGCCCAGAACCTGTGATATCCCTTCACCTAGTTATATATCACATATTTCATTCTTCTTTTTTTGGATCTAGGTACAAATTAGTTTCATTATCCCTGTCAATCTTTTGCACAATCCACCTTAAGCATAGGTGTGCCATTTAAGTGGCATTCCTTCACTGGATCCATGGGTGATGTTGACCATAATTTTATCTGGACAATCTTCTCAGCTGAAGCTGCCATCTCATCCAGCAATGATACCGTGAAATTACACGTTTATTTTGAGCATTTAATGTTTCATTTCTGACATAAATATGTACATATTAGCCATTTATTACCGCAGTGGAACATGGCCATGGGGGAAGGCATTTTTGGTCCATGTTGCCTAAGACAAACTGTTGAAACGCACCTGGTTTAACCACACAACATTAGACTTGTGATTTCATCCAAATAGGTGTAAACAGTAAAGTAAAGGTGCAAAATAAACACAACTGTCTCTACCTTCTTTTATTAAACGTGCCGTGTTCTGTGTAGCAAGTTGGCTAGAGCCTTTTGGTGGGGGTGGGTAACAGTAAAGGTAAGGATGGAATGGGAATGTCTGTGCATGTAGATGGCCAAACTTCTCCTGGTCAATTTGTTTCTGTGCCTGATCTTTTCCCTCGCTGCTAGTACAATCCTCTCACAGCCTCTGTGGTGGTCTTGGACACCACTACAGAACCTGTATGGAATGTGTGTGTAGCCTGCAGATTTCTCTCTGGAGCCTCTTCCCCCTCCCATCATTGCTAAGTGTGCATAGCTCTAAGTGGGATGCTGTCTGCAGGAAGGTGCTATAACATTTGCGTTTGTATAATGTTTAGGAGTTAGCATTGCTTCTCTGTAATGGGCATTGCTCCTCATTCACCGTGAAGCTATAGTCTTCTGTGTGTCCCACATTATGTGCAACACTGGGATGCACAAGCGTAACCTCACCAGATATGGGTGATAGTACCACAGGGTCCTCTGTGTAGCCATAGGCCCTCCTCATTTGATATTCTTCGTAGCTTTGGTCATCATCATCTGTAAGCGAAGGCAGGCATGGTCACATCAGAGGCAGGCCAAACTGGAAATGTATGCACTTACAAAGTATTTGGACTTTGCACTAGAGCCTAGGTACTCAAAGTACGGCCCGCGGGCAACTTGCAGCCTGGCAGACCTTTAGACGCGGCCCCCGTGCAGAAGCAGTCAGCAGACATTGTTCGGCCAGTTGTTTATTCCTCGGGACCGCATTCATAGAAAAAAAAAGGCAATCAAAGGAGCATGCTCAAGAAATAAGTGATTTGCCTCCTCACATGTGCCCCCTCCCCTTCTTGCTCAGTGACATGAGATGCAGGAGCTCTAAGAAGGGGTGAAAATACAATAAGCCTCGTTCACAAGTGAACGGTCTTTTAACAACCTGTGAAGTACTCGGGTGCGGCTGGCAGCTCAAAAACTGTTTGTATGTTTGCCCGGGAAGCTGTCTCAGTCGGGCCTGACAAACCCAACTGGCAGGGAGGTTGTAGCCCTTTGAGCCACATGGGTGTTGCGCACCTTTCATGCAGGTTGCTAACTTTCTTTTCCAGTCCAGCATAGACATCAGCACCAGCAACGGTGGGGGAAACTACTGCTGTGGTGCAGATCTTCAACCTCAGTAACCAAACAGCTGTAGTCACAGCCACGAAGGAGGTCCATCAGGAACATCAGCCAGTCATATCAGTGCCTTTTCAGCAGCACCAATCTGTGTAAGTTCTGAAGAATCCCAAGGAAAAGGCGTGCTTTTTATCCACGTTACCACGCTATGCCTGTCCAAGAGTTCTCCCTCCTTCACCTCCCAATGGCCACATGTAAGGATAATGCCTTCTGAATAAGACACCTGAAGTTTAAGCTATGAGCCTCCCTGGTACCAAGCCGGTTCCCCTCCTTAGAGCTGACGGGCCTCTGTAAACATTCCCAGTTACTTTATGAAGCACACTGTGATTCTGCCTTGTTCTTCAAACAGGTCTCTCAGAGATGTGGTGTGGGTGCGGAGCATGGTGTTCACAGAGGGATTCCAGATGCTCAGTAACATTCAGTGTGATTATATGCAATTTGTATGTAGTGTCACTGAGTTCCCGCTTTACATAATGAGTAGGAATGCGTCCAAGTGTGACCCAGTGATTTGTGCCCTAGTGAGCATCACATGTGGATTTAGAATATCCCAAGATTAGATATTCAAAATATCCCTGAGCTCCTCCCTCTCAAAGAGTGGGTTCTAGCCCTCAAAGGAACTAGGTTTTTCCTTTGAGAGGAGAATCCCATATGATGAAGAATGTCACCTCTGGTGAGTGAGGGATTTCATCCTGAAAAGAGAATTTCCCACAGTTGGGTCTGTGTGGTATAGTCTATGGCTTAATTATCCTATTTTTTTCAATATTCTGCACATAACAGATCCAAGGATTTTGCACGTGTTTTCATTAAAACAGACATTGCCTGCAGCAACCATGCAGTCTTCCATACCTTGCAAAACACATTGTCCTTATTCTATTGTCCTTTACGTCTTGTCTGTTTCCAAGTGTTATTGCTGCAGTGTCTCTGTCCAGTTGCCTTGCGCCTGTGTCAGTGCCTGTTTCCTAAGGGCTGTGTCTACATGTCCTTGTGTTTGTCACTATCTCCTTGTTTTCAGGTCCAGTCGTCCATGGCATTTTCATGGTTTGTGTCCCAGAACGCGTGTCCATGTGGGAATCCTGGTGTCTGTATCTGAGTGGTTCAGTGTCTGTTTCCCTTCGCCTGGATACAGCTATTTTGTTTACCACTGTAACCCTGCCTGTGTGGCCGTTTCAGTGCCATTTTTCCTTTCTCATGTTGCAAGTGTCTTTGCCGCTTTGTCCATGGCCCAGAGTCAGTCTTGGTCCATACGCCATGTTTGCAATTTCAGACCCACTGCTATAGTGCTTCAATATGTGCATATCCTTCATAATTAATTCACCCCTTTACAAAGTGTGGACATTAAACCTGCCTTAAAGACTTAGAGGGCCTTATCAAGTCCCACTGGGTCTTGAAGTTAGCTCTTCTAGTTAGAATCAGGTTGCTAAGGTAAAAGGTATATTCAGAGGAAGAAGAAACTATCTGGCATTTCACTAACAAGCATAACAGAATTTGTTTTTGCTGTATGCAGGAAAGCCTTTCTTATTCTTGGCCAATTCTGAATTCCTAGTTCGCCAATCATTGGGGCATATTTACAAGTTAAGTGGCGGAGCATGGTGTTAGCCTCCTTGGCTTAACGCCACGCTCTGTCACTTAGAAACGCAGGGCTGCACCATGTGTACAAGAATATGATGCAGGCCTGTGTTTCCCTCTGCGCAGGCACCCTTGCACCATAGTGTAAGGGTGTGCAAGGTGCAAGGGTGCCTGTGTTGAGGGCAAGATTGTGTATGTACTTAATGCAGCACACATAGAAGTTGCAAAACTGCATTTTTTTAAAAAAATGATTGTTTATGTGCAGGAAGGGGGACCTTCCTGCACATAAACAATCATAACAATCATAGGTAATTTGCTGTTTCTATGTGTGCTGCCCAAGGCAGAACAAAAGCATTTCTCCTCGTTTTGCCTGTTTAAGACCAGGTTTTTCTGCCTCCTATTTATGCTGCCCTTGTAATTAGGGGGCAGAGTCAAAATCAATGGGTGTTGCAATGGAACGCCCACTGCAACACCTATTACCCTCCCCTTTCACGCTAAATACAGTGTTAAAGGGACCTTTTTTGCAAGGCAGCATTAAACTACATTAAGTGGCTTAACTCTCCCTTGTAAATAAGGTGAGGCCCCTTTCACCATCGCAACGTCACTGAAAGTGTATTTTTCTGGTGATGATAGAAGCTTGTAAATATGCCCCAAAGTTTTTTAAAAGGATAACTAGTGGGTGGGTGATCCTAATCCAGTCTTTAATATATATATATATTATCTACTGATTGAAATCCTTTTGAAAATAGACCCCTTTGTGATAATAGCTATAATACAAGTCTTGATCTATCAATTATTTGGTGCTTTTGAAACCCTAATACGTAGATTTCAGTTTTTATTCAGCGCTCCACAATATTTACTCCAGTGTCAATGCATTTTCAGTCTCTTGTCATTTTATGAAGAAAGTGCATGTTGTGAATATTGTGATTAATATCTCGATAATGCACATTACGCATGACTTATTGATTTGGAACCAAACTTTTAATTGGTGTCTTGTGGATTATTTGAATAGATAAATGAATGACTTTGGAAACTTAAGGGCTGTTACTTATGTTATCCCTTTGGGATGCATCTAAGTCTTTCTTTTGTAAAACAAAAAATACTTCTACATGTTTTTTTTTTTTTTTAAATAAACTTTTTTAGGTTTCGACCTGGCGAGGGGCACAAAGTGCCCCTCCCAGTTTGAAAACTTTTGTTTTCAGTAGGGATGTTCAGACCGCCTCTGTTTCCAATTGGCTAGCTCCATAAATGGAGACTAGCCATTGGGAGACAGAGGCTGTCAATCGCGCTTTCTCTTGAAAACGCGATTCGGGGGCGTTTCTGGTGCTTTTTTTAAGCCCCGCCCCTTTGTCCCGGGCCGCGCTGCGATTGGCTGCCGGCCCGGGACACCCCAGGACGTCATTTCCCGGGCCGCGCTGTGATTGGCTGCCGGCCCGGGACACCCCCGTGACGTCAGCCAATCACAGCACGGCCCGGGACCTGACTCGTTAAGTTTTTCTTCAATGATACATTCAGAAGTGACCCCGACAAGAATACAGCAAGAAAATGCATTGAAAAGTTTTATCAGAGTAACTCTGGGGGCTTGCATGTCCGGTTTTAAAGCCCTTTTAGCCCAATGGGCCTTGCTACATCAATCAAGTAGCCACCAATGACAGTGTGAATGCTTGTAAACAGATTGTACGACCCCTCCTCCTTTGGTAGCGGCGGATCGTCAGGTGTACATATGGACTCGGATTTACAGACCAGGATATGGCCCCGCCCACACCTAGTAAGAGTTGATTGAAGACGGACGAGGCACATCCACGCGCCGTGTGAGTCGGAGAATGGAGATTCTAGCGTGGTGGCAGCTCAGGGAGAGCCGGCGAGAGGAGGTCTCCTCTGGGATCTGGCTGGTTGTGCTTGAGGGCCTTCCTGACGTGAACGGTGATGAGGGGCTGCACTCGGGCAACACGCTAGTAAAATATCATCTGCAGCTGTGGGCAAAGAAGGCTGACACGCTAGGTAGGACATCTGTGCTGTTCATTGCCAGCATAAGTCGTCTCGCGGCACGTTCCCCAAAATATAAAGGCGCTAAATAGGGTTTTAGTGGGCTGGGTCCTGCGTTCTGAAAACCCGGAGCTGAGGTGGGATCCTATCGGGCACTTCATTTTGCCCTCAGTGTAGAAAAAATAATAATCTTACAGCAGGGCAGACAGTACCAGACATCACCGGCCTTCCCAGAAGAGGCTCCTTTATTGTTTGATAGTTGAACTCCACAGGGGGCAGAAGAGGAGGAGGGCCAAATTTAGGCCCGATTGTAACACCAAATCGACCATTTCCTGGTCTGCTGTCATGCTGACCAGTGGGTGGGTCCACGGTCACTGGTGAGTGGGAGAGGGGGGGGGGGTGGGGGGTGTTTGGCAGATGGAGATGCTGATTACACCCTGCACAGACTGATGAGTAAGTTAAACTAGGATTTGGCTTTGCTCACATTGGGGGAAAGGCAGAGACTGGGTAAGAGAAACGGGCGATTTGGGCTTTGATGACCACACTGGCCTTTCCCTTGACTTCAGGCAGTGCTGGAAAACTGTATCTGCACCAGGTGACCACAAACGCACCAGCAGCCCATCCGTGAACATCTTGCCCCTCCAAAAACCTCGTCTTTTGTTTCTCTCACAAGACATTTGATGCTGATGTGTGTGTATTTTTTTAAATATATAAATATTTCAATCAAGCCTCCTTCCCACATTTATCGCTCTTTGTCTACTGGGCAATTTCTTTAAATTTTTCTGACCGGTATTTATTTATTTGAAGTGGTGCTCTTGTATAATACCTGAAAGAAAGACTCGGTCTCTCTGTGCTTGAGGCACACACCCCAAGACACATTCCCCCCCCCCCCCCCCCCCCCCCCCCCCTAGTACTAGCTGGCGCCCTGCATGCTATTTGTTCATTATTAAATAACAGAGCCCCGTGCATACGTTTACAATTACAAAGGTACAGCAGAAAGAGAATAATATACTATTATAAGGAAACAATCCTATGACATAAGTAGAGCTGGAACAGGCGATGACTGAGCGTGGTTCAGAGAAAGATAAAGTGAGGCCATGAAACCTCGCAGCTTCCCCTGTGGTGTCACACGGGCTTTTGTGTGGAACTTTTTTTTTGTTTACATTTCGTGACTGCATGCACTGAAACAGTGATGCACATTTTGTTTACTTTCCTTGGTTGTCAATTGGTGCTGCATTAGTTGTTGCTAATGAATAAAAACATCCCCATGCACAAGCTAAAAGTTAATAAAAATATAATGTGGGCATGTACTAACTTAAAGGGTCGCATGTGGCCTTTTTCCAGGCGCCCTAATTCTCCCCTTTTGAGCACCATTCCAAGCATTTCAACAATGAATGCCCGTCTGCAGAGCCACCAGTAAGGCTTGTGAAATGCCAGGTAAACACTGCTGCCATATCGTAGATCCAGCTCTAAAATTTTGCCTAAAAAGGACAACGGCTCGTGAGCACACAGGACGTTGTTTCGCTTCCGATTTTTATTTACTTTTGAACATTCGCTGAGAGTGCATGTGTATGCAGTCTCTCACTTATCTAGCCCCCATGCACGCTCCTAAGCACTAAAGGAAAGATCGCTACGCCTGGAGGCCATATGACGGGGATTAAATCGCATACCTGTAACATTATATCAGTGCAATTCTGTGTGTTCCATTCTGTTTTCATGTTTGTTTCATTTGCCTCTTCCTCTGCTTCTTTGTCCCAGTAGTTTCTTTCTCTCTGTGCATTTTTTAATTTTGTATGATCAATAGTCTCTCTATAGGTCTTGTGGTTCTGTGTGATCCCCATCTCTGAATGCCTGTGCATGAATGAATGAATGAAATAGAATTTATATACCGCAATGGCTACCCTGAGGCCTCCCAGCGCTGCGGACGAACACAGAGAGACAGGCAAGGATAGGATTAGGTACAGTCATTGAAAAGAGCTTTCGAAATGCTGGCTCATCTTGAACGAGTTTTAATCTCATGGTACATGCTGACTATAGTTCCTCCTGTGATTCAGTGCAAACATCAGCCTAGTGTATTCCCCCCTAACCACAGGAAGTTCGTGGGGGCCTAAGAACGGAGGTGTAGTCTGTGTGGAAGCTTGAGTGAGAGAGAGGTAGTTGCTTGTGAGGAGAATTGAAGGGTGCAGGATCCCTGCGTGCGCTGCAGGGAGCACAGAGCAGCAGTAGGACCCAGGCACACCTATGAGTGCCCCTCCACAGTTTGCATCTCATCGGAACTAGCTACCATGACCCGATCACACTTCTGACCCACATTCACCACTGTAGGCACTCAGTTTGTCTGACTGAAGGACATGCTCCAGGCATAAAGTTTCTGTGGGAAGTCCACTGATGTCTGATTGCAGAGCACCCAGGGAGCGGGGTGCCTACTCTAGGGACTTACCTGATTCCCTCAGTGTGATTAGTTGTCAATTACAGGCATAGCTGGTGTGAATCTTTAGGACACCTTGGAGGTCGGGTGACGTTCTCTAGCTCTCAGCAAGTGTACAAGTGCAGGGCACACCGGAGGTGGGAGGTTGAGGTTCCCATGTTTTCTTGCACCCCCTTTCTCTCACATGAGATGAAAACTCATGTAACAAGCATTTACAATGCAACGGTTTCGCCTTTGGAAAAGTTAGAGCTATTGGCAATGCAAATGACAATGCCATTTATTTATCTGTTTTCAAAACCAACACATAAATACAAATTTCGTCATTTACAATGCCAATAGCTCAAACTTTTCCAAAGGCGAAACCGTTGCATTGTAAATGCTTGTTTAAATTTAAGATTGGATCAGACAAAATTGATTGTGACCAATAGCAAAAACAAATATTGACGGTTAACTATTGTCATCAGTCTTCCATTTGCATCATTCTAATTCTGATATACTCTCTTCTACCCTCTAAAACTCCATGGAAACCCCTGGGTCTTCCTTGTGGTCTGATTGATTTTTACAGGTTGCTAAATGTAAAGTCAACCATAGCTAACATCATGCTTCAGTGACCTATCTACTCATCCTTATACGCACCTGGTCCTCTTTTGTATTCCTAGACGGAAAACAAGTTTAATGCTTTAAATCTACGGGCAGCGTGCAACTGGGAGACCATTTGGCAGGTTTTGCAGCAAGAGTCCCCATATCTTTTCAAATTCATTGAATCTCTCCCCTAATGCATGAAACATTCTTTCCATAGCTAGGATGTCTCCAATTAAAAGTTAGCCTGAATGATTCCAGACATTCCTCATAGAAGCCCTGTTTGTCTTTTTCTATTATTTAAGTATTGGAGAGTATATGTCTATATGAGAAATTGGGTTGTTGGTTGAGGCGGGTGGGTGTTCTTCTCAAGCAACAGCTGCAATCCTTGTGAAGGTGAACCACAAAAGTTACTAACTTTACCTGTGCTTAAACCTCTGCTAGCATGGCGCAAAAGCAGTTAGGCTTAACTTAGAGGCAATATGTAAAGTATTAATGCAGCACACAAATAGTAATAAAGTGAAAACACAACACAAGATAAATCCTCTACAAATTTAGTAAAACAGAGTAAAATTTAAAAATTATTTGAGTCCAAAGCAGCAAAAATCCAATCAGTCGAACGAAGATGTGCAATTTGAAAGCTTTACGGTAAGCATAGCACCTAAAAGCAGAAAGCACCACTCACGGCTTTCTGGTTGTGTGAGACCGGGTGAAAATCACAAGTTCCGAGCCAGATACAGGGAACAGGTTAGTCCCGCTGAAAAAGTCACCTTCTAAAGTCCAGCACAAAGAGTTCCCTTCGCAGTGGATCTGGCCGCGAGGAGCAGGGACAGTGTCTTAATGGTCATCGCTGTAGGGCAAAGAGCAGGCCGGGCGTCGTGGACGGTCATCGATGTAGCTTTGTATTGGCCGCCACAGGGGCTGTTGAATTACTAGCCCGAAGTGCAGATCTCGCATTCCTTATTGCTTACATTGCTGGCGGTTGCTGTAGCACCAAGAAGCAGGTTCACCAGAGCCTTGCATTAGCGGTTAGCATGTGCAGCAAGATCTTGGCAAAAATGGGAACGTTCGCGGTCGCGAAGAAACCAAAACTTTGAAATTTCACCATTTCTTCAAGGAACAGCTCAATCAATGCCACACCAAGGAGAGGTGACTCTTGGGGGATCCGTAACTCACTCCGAAAAGGCCAGCAGATCTCTAGCAGATCCAGTTGCAGGTCCAGGCAGGACTAGTACTGCAGGGCTGCTGGGCAATTTCAAAAAGGCCTCAGGAACTTGTTGAGTTCCCACCATATAGCATTGGGCAATGGGCCAGCGTACTTCAGCGACTGGTTACTTTCACTTTGAGTGACTGCTCTTTCACAATGAGCATGTTATATTATATTGATTTATATAGTGCAATTATCACTAGAGACAGTATCCAGTTACTTGGGCAGGTGTGTAGGTAAGTGATCCCCGAGGTGATTATGTGAAGAGTCAGGTCTTCAGCTTCTTCTGAAACTCATGAAGTGAGGAGAAGGCTCTGATGTTTGGAGAGAGGTTTTTGACATTGTGGGTGTGAGGTAGGAGAATGAATGACCTCCAGTTTTGCTTTTGCAGATGCGGGGAATGTGTGCGAGTGTGAGTGAGGCAGAGCGTAGGTGTTTGGTGAGTTGGCAAAAGTGTATGGGGCTGTTCAGATATTCTGGTACTGTGTTGTGTAGGACTTTGTTTGCGTGCACGAGAAGTTTGAATTGGCTGCACTTGTGAATGGGGAGCCAGTGAAGTTTTCTGAGTTACAGTGTGATGTGGGTGTGGCGTGGAAGGTCAAGTATTCGTTTTGCTGCAGTGTTCTAGATGGTCTGGAGTTCCGGTTTGATTTGATTGGAGATTCTGATATAGAGAATGTTGCTGTAGTCCAGTCTAATGGTGATTAGTGCTTGCATGATGGTCCATCTGGTGTTCTGTTTTAACCATTTGAAGATTTTTTGCTGCATGAGTAGGAAGTGGAAGCAGGAGGTGCACACTGAGTTGACTTGATCTGTCATGGTGAGCTTGTCATCTAGGATGATCATTAGAGTTCTTGTGTGGTCTATGGGTGTTGGTCCTAGCTCTGATAGCCACCGGGTGGAGTCCCATGGGAAGGTCTTGTTGCCGTTGACCAGTACTTCCTTCTTTTCAGAGCTGAGCTGCAGGCAGTCAGTTCACATCCAGTCTGCTACCATGGTCAAGCAGTTGGTGAAGTTGGTTCTGGCAGTGATTGTCTTGTCCATCAGGGAGAGGATGAGTTAGGTGTCATTGGCCTAGGGGAGGATGGTGGTGTCTTGTGATCGGATCATGATGGCGAGCAGTGTCATGTATATGTATTAAAGGGTGGGGCCCAGGGACGATCCCTGTTGATCTCCAAATATCAATGTCTTGGTCTGTGTAGTCCGCACACAAGGTAGTTCCCTTCAGTGCCAGTATAATTACTTAAATGTTGCCTTTGTATTTAGAGCCTGCAGTGATAGCAGGATACTTTCTACCAGATGAGAGCATAGGCCACATCTAGCTTTATCAGTTCCTGTCTACTGTCAATGCCATTGTAAATTATTTTTGAAGTGTCCTATTTCACAGCATATTGATGAGTTCATGAGAAAAGAGATGCACACCTTGTCATCCATATGTAATCAATGTTCTTTGGCCGTAGTGATATATCGGCGTGCAAAAACCTGCTTCACACTTCGCCTCAGTGCGCTGTGACGTTAATAATTTTACCACAAGGAACCCTTTTTCTGATTCCACCAGGCTGCCCTGCCACACTCATAGTTTGAGTCCAATGTATCAATTTCTTGAAAAGTACTCTTAATTTAATCCTTATTTCATCATGCTTTTTAATCCATTTACTCTTCATTCATTATCAATTCATTTTACTCAATCTTGTAAGTGTCGTTATTTCATTAAAGCACAGAATTCCATGTAGTGTTTCACTTGCCATGATTTTAATAAAACAGTCCAATGCATTTCGGGAAATCCCTTCCCTTCATCAGGGGCATCTATAAATACAAAAATGCATCATTATAAAACCATATTCATGACTGTGAACTTAATTGATAATGTAACAACAACGTTTTACGAACCCCGTTTACACAATGCTGCACATTCAGAACCGTTTTCATGCTCTATTTCATTTCGTCATTAAAGGTTTCTCAACCCGTTTATCATGCTCAATGCGGCAGTTCTTTAACAAGAACATAAATGCAAAAGTGAATCATTGTGCGCTTACCATGACATATGAGTCCTGCGTTTGTTAACAAACTTTCCTTCACCATGTACCGGAGCACTGCTAACGCATAGCGAAACCTTTTTAAACTGAACAAACTTTCACTTTTAAGTTCCCTCCCGTACTCCAGCCTCTAATTCACCACGTGTGTGCCTAGACAGCTCTACCACTGACATTAGCGAAGGACTATTCAAAATACAGTGGTTACCGCACATTTGTTCCTGCAATTCCCACAATGCTTTGTAATTGTGCCCATTATCGTTCTTTGACTCCGTAATCACCATGTATATTACACTGAACTTTTATTGTTGTTAATCAGTCCACTTCTGTCTATTTTAAAAGAACAATCCCTTGATTAGGTACTTTTCACTCCCTCGTACTTCAACATGGAAGGGAGCCCAAGGTCTGTGCTCATCGCCTTTTAAATTTTAAATTTGTTCTTCAAAGGTAATCCTTGTGTCTTAATTTTTTAGCCCTGGGTGCAATCTCATAGCAAGACAAAAAAATCAAACTGATGAGTTCATGAGAAAAGAGATGCACACCTTGTCATCCATATGTAATCAATGTTCTTTGGCCGTAGTGATATATCGGCGTGCAAAAACCATTCACAGCATAACTGTTTGCATCTGTTCTGAAACTGTTCTGTATTAAGTTATTCTCTGTTTATTATGCATGCAGTACACAAACCAAAAGCTTCAATATTATACATGTGAATTAATAAGCGGATAATTTATCAGAACATATTTATTCTGGATTCAATCTCACCAATTGTTCTTTAATAAACTTTGCTCAGAATGAAAATCAGTCTTTATCATGTTTAATTTACAGCACTCTCTAACACTTTTTGTTTTTTTCTTCTTTTTTTCTTCTTTTTTTCCTTATTCCTTCTTTGTTTCTTTCCATTTTTCTGGCTTTCTTTATCTCTTTCCTTATTTCCTTTCTTCTTTTCACTTTCTTTTTTTCTTGCTTTCTTCCCACCTTTATCGGGTTCATTCCTCCTTTCTTTCGTCTTTTCTTCCCCTTTTCCTTCTGTTTGTTTCTTTATTTCCTTCCTTTTTCCTTCATTTCATTCTTTCCTTACATCTTTCCTTCCATCTTTCTTTCCATCTTGCCCTCTTTCTATTTTTCCATGCCTTCTTTCTTTCTCGCCTACTTTCTTTCGATGTTCTTTTTTAGTCAATTACAGATTGAAGAACACCTGACAATTTCCTGGAATAAAAATGTTCTCCAAAAACCATGACAATACAAGGATTGCCAAAAGGTTGGAGGACAACGCCAGACCTGGTGGCTTAGCTGTTTGTTTTGTTACTGGGTCCCAGATTTTTAGACCTGAGTTTGTAGGGGTGATACCGTAAATACTCAAGGATAGTCCGATCTAGGTTTCCAAAGTTGATCCCATAATGTACCATCTCTTAGTGTGCGTTCCATGTGAGATCAAATGTTATCTGTTTCTGGAAGGAACGGTCAACTAGGACTCTCAATTGAGCCGCTTTGTGACATAGATTAAAGCCAGAGAGTCCCTTGTCACCCCTCTCTATAACCTTCTGAAGAGTCTGGTACTTTAGTTGAGACAGCGTGTCCTGACAGAAAAAGCAGAGCAGTTGCTTGAGTTCTTTAAAAAATGTAAATGTACTATCACTGGAAGGCTTGAAATAGATCACGAGAATCACAGTAAGATGTTCATTTTGATAGTACTGATTTTGGCACAGAAAAATGCGGGTGTGTGTGGATTTTCTTAGGTCACTTTACAGCACATGCATACATCTCTGGTAGTTTCCCCTGGACAGATTGTGAACTTTGGGAATAATTTGGTTCCATGACTTTTCAATAATATTAGCGAATAGCTGTAGCACCTGAAGGGAAATTTGCAGTTTTTGAGAACTCGTTGAATTTGAGCGGTCTGACACACAGCATACGTTTTCGGATCTTTTCTGATCTTATCAATGAAATAAGATCGGCCTGGCTTCTTCCTATGTTAATGAATTGCTTCATTCTTCACTTTTAACATCCGGTGCCTCTTTAAAATTCTTGTTCACTTAATTTAATGCATTAGTCGTTTTGAACATAACTGAAATAATGCAGCATGCAACAATAATGGCTGATATGGCATTATTTTTAAAAGGTTTTACTAAAACATGTGGGCTGCAGAGTCTTCCTAAACAAGATAGGAGATTTAATATTAGGTTCATAAGTACCTGTATGTTCTCATGGGCAACATTGCTTATAAAAATGTAGAATACTAATAACAATTTGTAAGCTTTCTGGTGTGGATTGTTGCCGAGCTGAAAAAAATAATGCATAATTGTTTTCATGTGAATGCACAACCTTTTAGAGTGCCACAACCAGGATACCACAGAATATGGGTGGTTCCAAGGTCAGTTGTTCATTCTAGAAATGATCACTGCTCTATTTTTTTCAAGGACCGATAACCAGGAATGTGAACCCAAATTTAAGGATCCCTATCTGCATACTTTAAAAAAAAAGGAAAACCTACAGTGGGTCCTCTCTCTATCATGGGATAGGCGCTTGTCTACCCTCCATTGAGAACGCCGGAAGGCCATGTGAAGTAGAAGTAAAATCTCAAAAATCAGCCATATGCATGAGGTTGGGAATGAAGGCCTGGATAAAAATAGGGTCCGGTATCCTGGCGTTGCTGTACATAGCCGACTACCTCACATAGCTGGTTCAGTGGGATGGGTTGGAGCTCAGCTTCTGGGCATAGGCAAGGCCTAGCACCCACATCCTGCTGTTCACAGCCCAATTCCATGTGTAACTGATGTGGGTGGGGGAGGGAATGATACAGGGCTGTAGACAAGGTGTAGGCAAGGCCTTGTGCTGAGAGATTGCTGTGCATAGCAGACGTCCTGTGAAGCTGGTCCTGTGAGATGAGACTCTACAAAGAACCCTACATATGTCCAAAGCCTGTGTGCACCTGGTTAGAAAGAGGCTTGGTGGAGTTTACCATGACAAGTAACCGAAAACATTATGTGAAAGGTATAATATTGTTCCATTAGCTCATAAACAATTAACATATGTTGATAAATAAAGCAGGCATCCCTCTTAAACACATGGCATCACTAATAGCATCTCAAATGACATAATTGGTGACATTAGTAAGATCAGGGTGTGGCCAAGGGCCATATCCTGTGCATAGTCCACACTGTGCATGACCAAAGAACATTTTTAGTTGTTGCTGTAGAATCATATTTTTGGAGGGTTTATGAGAATTACATTGCAGTCACTGCACTTTGTATTGGTCTACTTGCCTAGATAATTAACAACCATCTGGGAGGAATCAGGTATGGATGCAGGATGTCGCCAAAGGCTAAGCCTTCCATACCACACCACACCACACCTCACTGTGCTTGGCCAAAAGCCTTGAGGAGTGGGTTCTGTAAATTCATGATTTTCAAGGGAGTGGTAGGGGGTGGGGCAGAGTTTGAAGTCATATCTGTTTGACTTTTTTTCTCCACTGCTTAACATCGGGTCATGTTCAGTTCCTCAGAAGAATAGAGTGTGGCCCTCAAACATAGTTGTGCTCTCTTCTCCTGCACAAAAACTGCATCTCATATAATAATTTGAGATGCCATCTATGTTGTGATGCGTGGTCATGAGCAATGTGTGGTGTAGGCATAAGTTATGGTTTGCAGTTTCAGTGTTTTTTAGGTTTGGCTGGACAGCCACAACTAGGGTGACCAACCGTCTGTAAATTTCACCGACCGTCCGTAATTTGGCATCACGTCTGTTGTCCTTGAAGATTCTTTTTACGGACACCTATTGTCCTTATTTTTGGGCCTTTCAGGGAGCAGAGCTGTTCCACTGAGAGAGGCCTCTTCTCCCTGATGGACCCGCCTTGCACTCATCTGAGCACAAGAGCAGCCTCAGCCCCCATTGTCATTCTGTATGCAGGCTGATTGCCACATACAGAATGACAATGGGTCAGTCTGGGCTGGTACAGCATGTGGTAGCCTCCTCCAGCCTCGGTCTAGGGCAGGGCATTCTGTCACATGGATGTGCAAAAACACCCATGCTGCTGCTATTTGAGAATCCAGCTCATCAAAGGAAGGCGGTGAAAGAAGTTAAAAGGGAAGGATTATACTTCTTTCAGAGTCTCAGCATCTTAAAACTGACGCATTTTCAATATTATATTCAAGGAAGCCATGGTTGTTGCTTTTATATTTTATGCAACTAACAACCATTGCCAATGCCAATATTTCTGGCTTGTTGTAGGTGTAACGTTACTTGTTCTAGGTGTGACATTACTTGTATTATATATCTGGATGCAATGACAGAAGCAACAAAAATACCAGTCAGGTGGCACATTATAAAAAGCACAGACTTTTAGCTTAGGTGTTTAAAGCCACACCCTTAATTACATCGAACACCCCCTTTGGAGAGACCCCCCTAGTTTTTTCACCCCATGTAAAGCTCTGGAAACCAACCCATGTCACAGTCTCCTCACGTCCTGGCGCTGTGCATGATACATGACTCATGCCTTCCCCTTTTTCAGATTGCGTATGTGCAGGGGCATATCAAACCCTCCCCCACCCCACCCCTTGCTTTAGGAACTACCACGACGGTGGAGTTCTTTATGGGTCTCGTCTGTCTGCAACTCTGCAGACAAAGGCTCAGCTCATAATTAATGTGAAAAGGAGAGTGAGTAAGTAAGTGAAGGGATGGGTGTATGGCTGGATGAATTAGTGAAAGGATGGATGGATTGTGAGAGATGGATGCGTTAGTGGAAGGATGGATGAGAGGAAAGGTAAATTGATGGATGTATGGGTGGAATGGTGGATGGATGGGTAAAAGGATGGATGGATAAGTGAAGGGATGGATGGATGAGTGAAAGGGTGGATGATGGGCGAGTGAATGGGTGGATGAATGAGTGAAACAAAGGATGGATTGATGAATTGATAAGTGAAAGGGTGAATGGATGGACTGTTGAGTGAAAGGGTGGATGTAAGGCTGGATGAGTGAGTGAAAGGGCAGGTAGATGGACAAAAGGATGGCTAGATGTGTGAAAGGATCAATGAGTGATAGGATCAATGGATGGATACATGATTGAATTAATAGATGGATGGGTGGGTGGATGGAAGTATGGATGGCTAAGTGAAAGGGGGATGGAGAGAGAAAGAGAGGATGGGTGGATGGATGACTGAATGGGTGAATAGGTGGAAGGATGAGTGCCTGGGTGGATAAACGAGTAAGTGAAAGGATGGTTGTATGTGTAAATGGCTGGATGGATGACTGAATGGATAGATGGGTGGAAGAGTGGATGGATGAGTGTGCGGATTGATAGGGTGAAAGGGCGGTTGAATGGATAATGGATGGATGAGTGAAAGGGTGGATGGAGGGATGGATGAGTGAAATGTTGGATGGAAGGATACATGATGGATAGGTTTGTAAATGGTTGAGTACTGATATGGATGGGTACACAGATGGAAGGACAGAATGAATGGTGAAAGACTGAATGATCGATGAAAGTATGAGTACAATTCCCATTATCTTAAGCAACATGTCTTATACATTGACTTTCACATTTATGAGTCATTGTCTGTATATAATATGTGTGTGATGTAACACACTCCGACACCTTGCCCTACATAATTGGGATTAGTAGAACTATAAAAGAAATTAAATATATATGAGAGAGGATCTATGTGAAGATGAGGGGCACGATTGGAGGGTGATAGAGAGGCCGAACTGGCTGGACCAGGCATCGGGCGTTTCCCTGGGAGGCTGGAAAGGTGGGGGAGGGAGTGTTGTTACTGGTGGCTGGCACTGCAAAGTTCCTTGTATATTCAGCAGTTTTCAGGCAAAAAATGTGTCCTCAAAGATTGTCATATCCTGGTGCTCAGTAAAGTCATTGTTTATTATGCTTTAGAATCTAATACAATTGATATATGACAAATGTGTTATAGACTGAACCATGTTTTCCCAAATTTTCTTGGGGGTGCGAAAACAAAGGCTGTGAGCTGTCAGTTTGTTTGTAACACACATTAACTTTTCAATATCTGTAAATAAACTGTGCAAATGTTTCAAAACATATCAGCAGTTAGGAAACGACAAATGGACCACTTGTTTGTAATTCAGAAGTGTGCTGGAAACAGAGTTGTAATAGGATCAAAACAATCAAAACGCCTTACTTGGTGATGTTCAAATGATCCATATTTTCTGAAGCCTCATTTCCACACATTAGTATTTGTGTGCTATATAGATTTATCAGCAAAAGTGAATGATGGCATTTTGCTTCCATTTCAATAGAAAATGTTCTGTATGTAAAAGACAGTGCCTCCTTCTGCCCTACAATAATAATGCCTCAACCGTGTACACAGTTTCTAGTCTGTGGCACACTTCTGTGCATCAGTGAGAATCTGCAGTTTAAAGCTTACAGAAATGTAATGCCCAATCAGTATACTATTTCCAATATACAGCTAAATAAGGAGGGCTGATATATGGCTAGCCAGGGCATATTATAGCAATGTCAGCACCTATCTAACCACTCTGACCCACAATAATACCATTACACTCAGTAGTGTGCAGCCAATTAAAGCTCATTCAGTCTGATTAATAACTCCCCTTTCCTGCTTAATGCTCTTACCCTTATAAAAGACCTCTCCGCTATCTTATCATTCACTCAATACAATTCCAGTCTCTGTACCAGTCATCACCAGCTGAACAGAAATGGAATGCTTGAAGCGATCTGACACATAAAGCTGGTCACTCGGAGGACTGAACTCTAGTCCAGCACTGCAGGACCCAATTAGCTGCATCCTATGCATGATGCTTTACACCACGCAATGTCTATCTAAGCAGATCTTTCCGATCATTTCTCTCATGAAACCTGCCTACTCAGGACCATTAATTGTAAACAAAATATCAGACTGGACAACCAAGAACAATAACCATATACATAGATTGTTAACATATGAAATACCACGAAAAGACCTGCACAGTTTCTCAAATTTGCGCGCATACTGAAAAACGTGTCTACCCTAGAGGACCTAGTCAGTATCCAATAGGCTAATAAGGATAACACAGGAAGGAGATACTTCTTGTGTCAGTGAATCTGTGCAGCTCTGGATCTACCTATTATGTGAAGAACCCAAGCTTCATCAGTACCCGGAGCCGGTCCTCTAGTGTAGACACGTCATTACTCAAGGTCCTAAAGAATCACGAGTTGAATTAACATTAACGCGAGAAACATGTTGACCATGAAAAACACGCACTGACCTGCACTGCAATAGGAACATTACTCTCCTTCCAGTGCTTGTCACTATACCTTTTAACTAAGACAGGAGACCCCTAGAATAAAAGTTTCACATAGGTACTCCCAGCCTTATTTTAAATGTACTTACTCGTCTACACAACTCTTGCCCCACACCCGCACTTCACAAAACGGCTGTTGGATAAAAGATCTCTGATAAAGTGCCCCTCCTAGAGGTGAGCCCATTGGGTATTGCAGCGCCGACCCAACTAGGAGCAGCCTAGATGATGAAGCATGACACCTGCAAAGGTGTGTGAGGGCATTACATCCAACAAAATGGATGCCCAACTGTGACCTCACTGAGACCAGTGGCACCATCACACTAGTGTGACATATACATCTCTCTCCCCCTGAGGAACAGCCCAGCACCTTTTTATCTTGATCTGCGGGGGCACCCGCTGTTGCTGGACCTCCCACTCAGAGTGAGTGGAACTCGCCCCCCCCCCTCTCCCCCTTGTTGGATACATAAAATATGTATGTGGTCTACAAATTGTGCTGTATTTCTTTCCCCCTTCTCTCTCTCTCTCTCTCTCTCCATCAAATATATATATATATATATAGATAGATAGATAGATAGATAGATAGATACAAACATACATACATACATACATATATACATACATACACACCCCAGTCAGATATAGCAACTTTCTAGTTATGTTTAAGACTCCGTTTCCATTCCACTATAAAGACTTCCATTTATATTGAATCCTAGTGGCTTAGAGCCAGTGCTTTAAACTCATCTGTCTGTAGTCGTGACCACAGGCATACTGTATTTTCTTTGATTGCTCCCTCTCAATTTCTTAGTTTTAAAATGCAGCAATACAAAGGCGACTTTTAGATAAATGTCTTGGTAACACTTTGACTGACCACTGTCACCCACCTGTTCTCTCCTGTAAACTGACAAAGCATCACTGTTCTCAAGCAGAGGACTTAATGTGCTTGATACGCTTAATCTTGCTGAAAAACAGGTTTAATGCTAATAGGCAAATAATGAATACAATATTAAGTAGTGTGTCTCAAGCAGTGAGGTAATCATAATAATTGTTTTGTTTGCAGGACTGATGTTCGCTTGTATGTCCTCAGTTCACCCAGTATTTGGACTGTACGGGTCGCTCATTCCTTCCATTGTTTACGCCGTGTTTGGGATGGGCCGCCATGTTGTAACAGGTAAGAGTAATGAAAATGCATTATTCAGCGCACTGAAGTAAATGAAAGAGTCAAGGAGTGCTAAATAAAACCTTGAAATAAATGTATGCATCATTGTAAGAAGCACCTCATAAAGGCATGGAACAAATTAAGGACCCCATTTACAAAGGTTTTCATTTCGTTAAATGTATGTTTGTGGCTGAAAATTACTGGATTTATACCAGCCGTGTATTCACGAAAGTGTATCTTGAAGGTGTAAATCTATTCACTTCTGTGTAGATGACAATTACGAGGCAGTAACTTCCTTGCTGGAGGCATGAAATGAGTGTAAAAAGTTGTGAACACTCACAAACGTAAGTTTTTGAGCATTCACTAACTCCTCAGCAACCACTCCCACCCACGAGGATATTGAAAGCTTGAAATTTGTTAATTCCATAATATGTGGCCAATGTGATCTCTGAGCAGTCAAATACGCGCAGCCTCCCGATCAGAGATATGGTGAAAGGAACAATACGCTTTTAATATCCTTGTGGAAGCTTCCAACTACTTGACCATTAGGACTACATATGGGATTATCATGCCTCCTTCGACTTGGCCATTGATGCCACTATTCAAAGGCATTTACTCTGCAAGTAAAGAACAGCAGTGAACATCATTACGTTGGTCCTGCCAAGACCCCCAGCCATAGCACATCCCAATGGATATCAAATTAATGGAAAAGAAGAATTCTAATACTCAGCCGTCCCCAGGTTTATTACAGTCCTATTGAGACCCTACAATTTGGAAAAAGGGTAGAAACGCCGTTGACAAACCAAAAAGACAGTCCTGACCCATGTATAAGTGAAACACTCATAATTCTCCTTTGCGTTTTTCATTATATTAAACAGAATTGTCTGTCTTTCTGATAAAATAACCAGTATACCATATATGATCACACAATTGCTTACTGAGTTCCCTGTTTGGTTTATGTTTCTCTCACTTGGGGTTCTTCTTTTCTTCTTTTTTTAAGAAGTCTTTCATCACTCGCGTATATTCAGATTGTCTATTGTCTTGCTAACAAAAGAAAATGTGATTCGGCAGAATCAAATCAAACTATGATATACTGGTTGTTACTTTTGAACCAAATGTCTACATAGATTAAGTCTACACAGATCAGTGTCTGTCGAAAAATCCCAAATTTAAATATTGATATTGATTAAATCTACACAGAATTTTTTTTGTTCTTTTATTGTGCCTAAAAATGAGTTCCATGTGAACACTTGTTCGAAGCTCAACTTGATTCCCATGTTCACAAGCTCTGCTTGATACCTATGTTTATATGGACATTGGGGTTGATTTAGTTTTTGTTAAACTACATCATTTTACAAAGAATATCTCTCAATTACATTGTTGAGCTTCTATAGGGGATGAAATACCCTCATAAAAGCAACAGCGACCCCAGCCGTTGAGGCCTTTTCTGCCTTCATTTCCAAGAAGGGTAGCACCCAATGTCATACGAATACAGGTAACATGTGATATGTGACACAATGTGCTACACTGGTGGTACGTGGCGAACAGGAGTGCATTTAACATCAGGTGCATTCACATCTCTACAACCTATAGACAGTCTATCATTGTCATTGTACCACCCAAGGCGACGGGTGTAAGATTACACTGTGGCAAGCCTTAAACTCCGCTACCAAGTATACATGTGAGGTACCTCTAGCCCCTGGATAATTGGCATACTTTTGCAAGGAATGTATCTAACCCCTAGCAAGTAGGCAACTAAAGAGGGTGTCGCCCTCTGCCATTACCAGGGTGCTTAATACTCCCTAAATGAAAGTAACGAAATGTATAAATGCGTCCACAACTTTTCACATATTCTGTGTGGTAAATCACTTCTCATCGACACCTGCTCTCAGCAGCACACACAGAGTGCATGTGTGTAACATGTATGTCCCTACTCCAACATACCATGAAATATTTATTAGGTTCTATACATACACCTTTATATGTAAGGTAGGAGATTATTTTTATTTCCTTTGTACTTTGTACCTTATGTAAGAGTTTGTACATATCTAATTAGGTATCCTATACAGCCCTAATGAAAGCCTCTGACACTTTGGGCATTCTGATACACTGAAACATATCAGCACTCAGCAGGATGGCTGAGTCATAGCACTCTATACACATCAGCCATGTTAGCTTTGAATCTTACCCGAGTATCCGGCAATAAAGGAATAACCTTTCGGTTTACCTCGAGGTGAGTTTACATGTTTGGATCCCTGTCGTATGGAACAACTCTGATAAAGAACTCCCTTGAACAGAGGTTGAGTTCATCCTGTTGGTACAATCTAATTAGGGCCAGGTGAGGTCACCTATGATGAAGCATGCTGCTATATTTGGAATTAGGTTTTTTCATCCCAAAAGTATTGTTTTTTTGATAAACTGGTCATTATGTTCACACTAATTTAATAATTGATTTTCTTTTGGTTTCGGAAATTCTCAAAGTACCCTAGGAATGCTAATATCTGCTGGATGCAAGCAGAGTGATAGGAGAAAACAAATGGGCAAGTCTCTGACCTTTACTTAGTGTTCGGTGGAGATCAAATACAGATATCTGCAGTGGATGGATTAGCCCACACCCTTCAGATCTAGTAATACTGTGGTAATATAAATTCACCTCCACCACGGTTGTATTTCACACTGTTTATTGCAGTCAGAGATAGAGACACCCAACTCATAGCTGCCAGGCGCAGCCAAGAATCTCAAATGTCATCAGGCTCTTAACACCCTTGGAATGTTGGCATGTCATCATAGGAATGTTACGCTGTCACAGTAGTGTCAGCCTGGCTGAGACTAGTTAAGTACAATGTGGCACATCTCTTCTCCACAGCAAGTATACAGAATACACTGCACTATAACATTGTACAGGATATCAAATAACTAATACATATAATAATGCAGCTTGGACGCCTCCCCACCACATATGAACACCAAACAGATAACAAAGATGAAGACAAAATAATGTACAACACCAGACCACCACAAAATTATCAGTAGAACGACTATGCTATAAACAGCTCTACTCATTTCCCTACCCTTAAAAGAGAAGTAGAAAGTTATGCTCTTAGAAAAACACTGTATAAGTAATTTATCCTAATCACACTATAAACAACTCTATTAATTTACTTTCCTTACCATATAATGTCAAGTCAAGTCAAGTCAAAACCACTTTATTCGATTAATTAAAATCATAAAAGTATTCTAGGCATTTATAAAACTGTTAAAACATTTTTAAAAATCAATTAATACAGTATTAAACATAGCAATAGTTAAAACCCAGTTTAAAAGGATAATAACACAATTTCATTTCCGTTTGAGCCCAACAGTCCATTAATCAAGTACATAATACAGAAATGGTTATCTTTCAGCATTAAAAATCCAATCTTAATCTCAATCTCCTACTTTTTACAGATGCAGCCAGGAAACTGGCGATACAATACATAGTTACAGGAGAATCCATCAGTTGCAAAAATAACAATGCGGGCTTATACTGCGTAAATCTCATCTCCTTCAGTATTGGTTTTAAAAATCGATTCCGGGGTTCACAATAAAAGGAGCAGAAAAACAGAAAATGCTCAGTGTCCTGGGTGGAATGAGCGTCACATTTGCATGGGGTCGACTCCTCAGGCCTACACCAATCTTTCTCGTCCCAAAGGACCATATAGATTTGATTGAAACGGAATTTAGTCAGTAGCCATCTATGGAAGAAATTTGTCACCACTGACAAATAAGAAGCCAGCTCAAGGGATGTAGTTATCATTACATGCGCCCTCACAGATGGTTTACATAGCTCAACCGTTTCACGCTCGGCAACACAAAACCTAATAAAGTTAGTCTTCGGCCACACTAGATCTGCTTTACACAGGGATTCTGGACTATCAAAAATCTCGGGGCGTCCTAGCTTCACAGCCAGAGACTCTACATAGGAAAGCCACTGGATATCCCTCCTGTGGTCTAGTTTAAGACAATCTTTTATGATCTTGTGATTAAGGCTAAGGTTCGGATTTAGCCAGAGCTTGATCCACATCAGGAACGGGGCTAGTTTTATCGTGTCTATAATATAACCAAGACCTAGCTCAAGGTGTAGGGAATAAGTTGCAGTTGACTGAGGTAGGCCCAGCAATGACCACAGGAATTTGTTTTCCTCTGTTTGGATGCGGTCAGGTTTTGCAAAGCCCCAAATTGCAGCCCCATATCTTGCAATAGCGGCTGTCTTGGCTTTGTAAATGGCCAAGATAGCCTCTGTGGGTTTCCCCCCTAGTCTTTTAGCGAACCCCAAAACTGCGGAGGCTGAACTTCTCACCACGTTCGCTTTAGATGTTAACTGCGGTGCCTAGTACCCCTATGATCGAAAATTACACCCAAGTAGGTGAAAACCTTAACGCTAGAGATAACCTCGCCGTCACAGAAGAAGGTTTTTTCTTTATTTTTAGAGCAGCCTACTGACATTGTGTGGGATTTACTGCTATTGATCACCAGGTCTAGACTGGACATAAAATTTCCAAAAGAGTCAAGCAGCTTTTGCAGGGCAATTGGGGTCCTGGCTATCAGCACCGCATCATCGGCATAGAGGAGCACCGGGATTGGTGCACCCCCCATGCACGGAATATCCTGAGTGACAGCTGTTAGGTCAGCCTCCAATGAATTCACGTATAACGTGAATAACATTGGGGCCAAGATGCAGCCTTGGCGCACCCCTCTACTTGATCTAAAACTTGCCGTATATTTCCCCTCTGTTGTCAGATCTTTATGGAGCTCCGCTAGGAAATGTACCAAGGAGCAGTCAAGGCCCAACTTCAGGAGCATAGTCCACAGCCTTGATCTATTAACTAGATCAAAGGCTGTGGATAGGTCCATGAAGCCTAAAAATATCAATCCTCCTTTTGCCCTCGTATATTTGGAAATTATGAGGTGAAGATTGAGGCATTGGTCCTCCGTACTCCTCCCCGACCTGAAGCCGTATTGTGCCTCTGTCAGAATATTATTCTCTTTGGCCCAAGATGCTATTCTTGCCAGGACAACGTTCCCTAGAATTTTAACAGAGGAGTCCAACAGTGATATAGGCCTATAGCATCTAGGGTCTCCCCTCTGACCTTTTTTAAACACTGGGATTATAGTAGCTGAGGACCAGGAATTAGGAAATCCTACAGTTGCTGAGGCATTAAAAACTTTGGTAAAAATATTAGCCCAGTACAACGGATTAGCCTTAAACATATCAGGTGGAACCCCATAAGGGCCCGGGGCCTTTCGGCCCGCAGTGCCCTCGATTGCTCTAAAGACTTCGACTATATCGAAACTAACAGGCGCCTGGGGAAGTTCGGATGCAGGGACTACAAAGGATTCCTGCTCCATGTTGCTACAGTAGATTTTTTCAAAATGGCTAAGCCAGTCTTCCTCAGAGATGTTAAGTTCCAGCACAGTATTTTGGTCACGAGAAAACAAAGGGGTATTGATAATTGACCAAAACTTAGCACTGTTTTTTAAGGTGGCTTTATCCATGAGCTCGGCCCAGGCATCACTCTTTAATTCATTTTTACGTATTTTAATTGCCCTAGTATAATCCTTTCTAAGCTGCACCACTAGGGCTTTGTCCCTCGGACGGGTATTAAGTGCTTTTTAAGGAGGTTATGGGCTTTACTGCAGTTGTTATCATAACCAGCCCGTCACCGGTTTATTTTTACCTCCCTGGCCTTTAGCTGTTAAATTTATGGCCACTGTCCGACAGACACCTTCAAAGGAAGTTAAAACCTCCTCGCTCCTAGAGTGGGGATTGGCACAAACATTCAAATCTTCAGCAGCCATAGATGTTAATTTTAAGAAAAAATCATCAGGAACTACCTGTCCCCATTTGATCCTTCTCCCCTGATCTTTAGCTTTGACTGACATTATAGCCTGGGGGGTAACAGATGAATTTAGCAGCAAAAAAACGTTAGCTAGCTCCATCCCCACGGGGTTATGATCGCTCAGCGGCATAACTACAGCATTGTAAGAGATCACATATTTAAGGAGACCTTATGATAAAAAAATAAAATCAATTATCGAATCACAGTCCCTTCCCGTGTATGTGGCAACCCGTGAGCTATTATCATAAAACTCCGCCCCATACAGATCATTTCCAATTAATAGATTTTCAAGAACCTGTCCCTTCTGAGTATGTTCGAGATGCGGGGGGGAAATACTCTCCGGCCCATCAGAGTCAATTAAAGCACAATTTAAACATAAATGTACATTAAAATCACCCATCAAAATAAAGTGACAATAAGTGGTTTGCTTTTCCTTATATGAAGTTAAAAAATCTACTTACCATACTAAGTGCATGTTTGCAGGGTAGCCATGCGGTGAATTATAACAGTTTACAAGAAGTATTTTACAACCATCATCCAAGGTTATCTCTATGACAAGAAAATTATGCGTGGCACAATCAACCTTTGTAATTTTGCCCTTTACATTCACTGAGACCAACGTCAGGAGACCCCCTCTATTCCGACCTGCTGGAGAGGGCAGGGCAGGTACAAAAAATGAAGTACAGCCATCCAACCAATAGTCGCATTCCGTGTCCCAAGTCTCTTGCATGGCGACAATGTCATAAAGCTTTACAAAGTGTGTCCAGTTGGGGTCTCCTCTCTTGGACCGTAAACCGGCAATGTTCCAGCTTAACAACCTAACAGTATCCCCTTTGCCAGGAATACCTACTACCGGTTTATAACCATCATCAGCAGAAGAAGGTACAGGAGCCATAGGGGTAAAGTCCACTATAACTTCATCAACTATACCCTCTCCGGCCCCCCGTCGGTCGCACAACTCGAGTCCTGAGAGTGCGTCAAACCTATTATGTGTTACAATAGGGGGTCCAAATCTGAAAAGATTCTCCCTTCCTGGTCCCTGACTTTGACACCTGGACCTTGGCCCAAATGGAGTAAAGGGACTCAATCCTTGTCTAGGGGTACAGGCTACAGTAAGATGATTGTAGAAATATCCCAAAGGGCGCACTTGGATGCTGTTGCCATCATTCATCATCGATGCTGCCCTTAATAAAACTGTGGCCACGTGTTGTGTGTATTTAAAATTTACTACCACGCAGTCCCCTCCACAATTTCTGCGTGTGGGACCAATCCAGTTTACCCTCCTGGTCGTGATAATTTCTCCGGCAAATTTTGTAGGGAAACCACAGTTTGAGCTCAGCCAAGATACCACTTTATTTTTAAGAGAATCATGTGATTCCTCGTGTGACTCGGCTACATCCAGGTTTTGAGTCGGAACATTTTCCAGTACGATTACATAGGGGGCACAATCCGGGGGTAAGTTAATAAAATTGCTTCTCCTACTTGGGACGGCAATCGGATCTTTAGCAGGCCCTGGCTTAGGGTGTAGTACTGAAGTAACTAATGGCAGGGGAGATGGGGCTGAGGGAGCGGGGGAGTCAGTATCGACTCTAGTAGCCTGTTGAGAGGTATGAGTTTGTTTAACCAACTTGGCTACATTTTTTCCAACAGACTCTGGGTGAACCATTCTAGTTGAGGGGGGCGGAGGGTTAACCTTATCTGGATGGGCTAGCTGTTTCTCTATCAGGCCTCCTAGTCTTTTTATCTCTGCAGTAGCAGTATCCAATTTGGCCACTAGGGATTGAAGGGATTCCTCGAGTTTTAATTCAAGTTTGGCTTCTAGAGTTCGAATTAGCATACCAAACTGCTCAGGGTTATATTTGCCTCTTTATGACCTTCCAAAATCGTAGTTACCTCCGGGGAGGTATGGATGTCAGGCTGATGAGTATCTACCCTTCTTTTATGAACATTCCTACCCCCCCTTTTACTTTGCTGCTTTCTGCAGGTTCTGACCGGTCTAGTATTTTTATGTACTGGTACCACCTCTTCCTCCTAGTCCGAAAGAGACTTGTCGAGAATTTCTATGTCCGGAGCCCGGTGGGTCAGTGCTTCTACTGCATTGACTACCTCCGGCCCAGAATCAATGCCATTTTCGGTCTCTGGGGGAGCCTCCATTGAGGAAAGACCCACTAAGGATAGGTCGTGATCTGATAGATTACCTTTACCCAGTGAGGCCCTTCTGTCATTGTTGATCTTGTTAACCATTTTTACTAGAAAGTTGTCAATGGGACCTGCCCCCACAGTAGCCTTGTCCTTCTTTGATCCCGACATGAGTGTAGGTTATACTTTAATAAGGGTTAACCTATTCACAAGTAAGCTAAAGTGCTCAGCTCTCAATGTTAATCACACAGCAAATCACAATAGTCCCTCAGCCCTTTCAGTCACTTTACCGTGCAGATGATGTTCACCGAAATATTTGCACAAGGTCTCTGGCCCAGCCCAGCCTCTTCCTGCCTCTGACGGCCACAGACGGCCCCGCCCTTGTCCCGGGCTTCTCCCGGGCGCCTCCCGCGCGCGACTCGCGGTGGCGAGAGGGAGGTTAGCCTTTATCTCGCGCCTCCGGGCGCTCCAATCGCGTCACAGGCGCGCGCTGCCCCTGAGGCTGCTGGGGGCTGTGGTTCTCCCAGCGCTCCGCCACCGGTAAGGGAGACTGCCGCCGTTCACCTCACGGCCCTGTCCAGCCCATTGGCGTGGCAGGTAAGCTTTTCCGCTTTCTGGTGTTCCCCCCCTATAATGGTTTTGCTCAAACCCCTAAATAGCTTCCCCGACAAACATAATCCCCCCAAGTAAGCAGGAGCTTTTCTTCTTCTTACTTCTCGTTCTGCTCCTATTGTGTTTTGTGGGAAAAAAACACTTTCATTCACCTTAGTCTTATTATTGAATCATGATTTATCAAAATCCTTATCATCCATAAGTAACAACGGCATACTCGTATCTTTATTATCCTTAGGTACATTTTCCACACTAGTCTTCCTCTGAAACAAATCCACTCTTCTTCAATTACAAGTTTGACATCTAAAGATACTGCTGGATTTCCTTTGTTTACTGGACAGTGATAATGCATCTACATGGGAATGAGGTTGGACCATGACCTCACCCCCCAAAGGGTACCCACAGAAAGAAACACAAATAATCAGACCAGTGGTGTCCATGTGGAATGTCTGGCTGAAGATGGATATCAGCTTCCATTGGTCCAGCAAACGGGCCCAATGGGCCTCATCCAGCGCATGACAATATCATCAGCACGTTCACAGTGGCTGTTTCAGTGCTGTGCCAAGGGCAGAAAGCAGATTGATATGAGCTACGAAGATAACGAGAGGACAGATAATCTTGGAGTTGAAGAGCTGCACATTCTATAAGAAGCTTTTCTGGTAAAGGTTATTGGTAAGAAGGCAAGCATTATCTAAGATTATATACTTTTTTTTTAAGAATACGAGAACTGCCCAATCTCCAGGCACGCTGAAAGGACCCCCTGAAACAAGAATGCATTTAGGAGTAGCAGACACAGTAGAAAAATTACATCAGGAATGGATGTTAGCTGGACCGCTGAAAGAGAATGATGATTCCAAAAATGTAACTTTATGAAATTACAAACGCTTTTGAATGAATTTGCTGACAGTAAAATGAATTTAAAGTTGCCAGCAGCATTTATCTTAGACTAGATACTAGCTGACAGGGGTACAAATAGAGGTGGCAGAATCTATGTATACATCTTGCGGAATTTTAGCAGCAGTGTAAATTGATTGCATTGGCTTTGTAACAAGAGTAACAATTTGGATATTAATTATGGATTCATGCCAGAATTATTTAATCTGAACTCGTTCTTTAGGGACGGTTCATGCAAAACTAATTTTTGAGTCACAAACAGAGTTTTAGCTGGCCAAGGATGTTTTAATGGCTAAAGATAAGACTCTGCATTGAGTACAATTCATTACTGGGGAAGCCGGTTTAGGGGGTGAAGGAGGGTCTTTTTTTAATCTTTTAACATTTGACTTGCCGGATGCCATAGGTGTAGAATCCATTGTTAGGTTTGCGTTATCCAGCTCTGACAACTGTGAATCCTCCAGCTTAGATAACTGTGAGAACAGTGTAGAGTTTTCAATAAAAGAGCGCTTTGGTGTAGTTACCCTATGCAGAGAGCCTTTCGTTCTGCCCATGTACTGAGAAAAAAGCCCAGAAGCAAAGTCTGGAGTTAGAGCCAGAAGAATTAATCTAATGTAATGTAAAACTTGCAGGCGTAGAAAGAAGGGAACCTCAGCTTAGGGCACACTAATCGTATAATAAAAGATATGCAATCAGATAAATTGATATATTATGCAGATTATCCGGTGTTAGCTATCTGCGAAGCAGCACTCTGCGAAACTCATGAGCGCTCAAATTGTGTTGCCTCAGACTGCCTGCGTCCTCTCTCAAAACTGCTGCACTAAGACCATCAAGCTGAACCAAATAATTGGATGAAAAATGATGAGTTTCCAGTTAAATACATTAATAAAAGTTCATCTGGAGGCTGGAAAATGTGTCATAACCTCGATGTGAGAGAAAAAAAAAATTCTAAATTGCTTCCAATGAACACATCCTTCAGCAGCTGTGTGCTGGCAGAGCAATAAAAAGAATTGTTGCAGAAAACGTATTGAAAACAAAGGCAATAAAGTCCAAAGTTAGAAGCTACGTTGTGGGGCATAATGAATGTATACAACGTTTAGCGAGTGAAGCAGAAAGGCATGCAACACTCGCATTAGGAAATTTAAAATGGCGGCCGCGGCGCCGTTACCTTAAAAAAAAATACTTGTTTCTGCTTTAAATACATGGGGACGTCTTTACCCCAGAAGCAGCATCAATGCGGCGTTGTTCCCCCACGAACCGCTTCGTAACTACATGCCGCAGGACAGGTCTTCTCCGCTCCGGTGCAGGGAGCCCTACGGAGATGCGACCATCCTCCTCGGGCGCCTGGCCACGCCCCTCGAGTACAATGGATTACATGTTGCAGCCAGTGCTTGGATTTCTCTTTTCTCAGTCTTTATTTCCATTTTTAGAGAAGTGAATAACCCAATAAAACATTTTTTGTGACACAATTCAGACATTTTTAAAGTAATCACACTATCACTCATTCACTCCTCACAATACAAAAAACCAGCTTGCAGTAATCCTGGTGTCGAAGCACACCGGGGAGGCACTCAGCCTCTCCCGGTGGGGCCCAATGATGAAGCATGTCACCAACCAGGTTGGTGAGTGAGGGCCTTCTATACAAATCTAATAAGATTTATATATCTTTTTCCATGCTCCCCCCTTTTTTGCTGTTGCAGTAGTTACACTCTTTCGTTGTTTATACTAAGTCTATACCTAAGATTGTAAACTGCAGTCATTGGTGACTAGTAGTTCTATAACTGAATCCTGTGCGTTCCATGAACTATTAAACAATAACAGAATCAGTAAACAAGAGTTGCAATCATTATTGTTGGATATATACAAGCAGATGAAAGAGCAGAGGAGGAGTTCTGATAGAGTGTTGAGATAGAGTCCTACAGTGTTTATTTGTTAAGGAACATGTATCACGGTACGAGATCTAATTAGGAGTTGAGAATTAGAGGGTTATTAATTTAGCTATTCTGTTGGGTTGGTAGGGGGCTTCAATGTGATTAGATGGATAGATTGGTGAAAGGCAGCGTGTTAGAAAATGAAGGCATAATATCATGGAATTTGCTTTAGGGTACTGAGTTAAGGGATAATGGACTTAGATTGCAATCTACACATTAGATATACTGGTGGATTTAGAGTTGGTATTAGGGCTGGCTTATTGTTATGAGGTTAGACCTCAGCCTTTCAGGAGACCTAAGGGAATTCCTGAAATTCTAAGTGGCCAAACCTTTTGAGCTGGTTAGACAATAGATATCTGTTGTTTCAGTAACCGGTAGGTGATTATAGCGTTTTGAAAATCATTTAATGTAAATTTGTGTGTTGTAGTGCCCATTTCAGTGTCCACTATATTCTTCAGGTGGGCTGCAAGGTCATTGCAGTAATGAAACATTTTTGAGTTCCCTTTTGTGTGTCTCTAAATATGGTAGGTCCTATAAGGGAAAATAAGATATTCATGGGGTGTAGTTTTGGCCTTAGTGCCAGGAAACCATTCCTTATGATAACAGTATCTTTTGAGTAATCCTGGGAGATACTAATTTTCTTTCATTTCCTCTTGATGAACTTTTGTTGGCTGATCAACTCTTGTACCAATTCCACATGTCAGTTTCTTAGAAGTTTGCACACTATTGATCATGTGCTTTGCTGTAAAAAGGGATTGGTGAACATAGCACACAATTTGCTGTCTTAAGTTTGAATTCTTTAATAAAGAACAGACCAGTCACTTTTGGAGATCCAGTGTTCTCACTCATCAATGCATTTGGTCTTCAACTAACCAGAAGATTCCTCCTCTAGTATCTATCTTTCAGTCCTGCCGCTTATTTCCGTAGGTTGAAGGTTTTGGCTTTAGCAATGGTTTAGATCTTTTTGGGGCTTTTGAGCTCACTATCCTCCAGGTTGTGTTTTTTGTTCTTGATTTCTGTGATCCTTTCTGTTATTGATATTATTTTGTATCCTTGAGATTTCCATTTGTATGAGGTCAAATTGACTTTAGTGCTTTGAGCATGCTAGAGTACATTGGAGAGCTCCTCAAGGATTGCTTCATTAGTTCCATTGAAGTTTGATTGGTATTTATTGATAGCTTTGGTTTTGGGAGATCAGATTTAGTGTGTTTAAGAATAGACTGATGGTGTTTTTCAGCCAATTTGACATGTTAGTAATGGAATTTGTTTGTGAAAATTTAGATCATGAACTCCATTGTGCTCCTCTGTGTGGGTATAGATTTTATGTCTATATGAATTATGACTCTTTGCATAGTACAATTCAAGATTCTGTTAGAACATTGTAATCTTTAAGAATGAGTGTCTAGTTCAGATAGTGAGGAAAAATGCAATCCAAACCGTGCAGCAATGTTTGATCTGTCAGCAAAACAGCAGTTTGATCGTTTGAGCTGCAAAATGGTTGAGAGATTTACACAACTGATTGGTTAAGAGATACCAGCAGAAAAGAACAATTGAACTATCTTCTCCGGGCTTTGAGTGATTTCATTATTTGTGATAGGAGCACCAGTTTTGAGCTGAGAAGAAAATATGAGTGGGATGAATGCAGATGATATCTTGTATTATGCTCACTGGGCACACTTTGATCAGGAGTAAATGTGAGGGAGAAAACCCTGGGCTCATGAAAGGAAAAATTGATTGGGAGTTAGGACTTGAACTCCCAATGCATTTCCAATTCTAGGGGGAAATTAAGCAATCTTAAGCTGATTTGCTTCCTTTAAAGACTAGTGGTTGCCATTTGTGAGATCTTGCTCTGAGCCTATTGTAAAAGGTTGAGTGTGGTAAGTTGTGTCTTGTATATAAGTGTGCTTACCACTGCTGAAAGGAGCAAGAACCTTGTTCAACAGATTGAGAAGAATTGTAGTCAGCAAACAGACAGCACTGTGGTTTTGCCCGGTATGTAGGAAATAATGTCCCCCAACTTGGGAAATCATGGGAAAGGATTGCATTTTAAAAATACATTTACCAGCATATTCCCAACTGTTTGGAAACATTAAGTAGTATTTCGGAGGGCAAGCACAAATTTGCCTCATTTCATTGGAGTGGTGTGAGTGGGACAAAAGCTGTTTGCAGGATCGCTAAGGCTGCCAACTGGTGCATGTCTACTTCCCACCCTAATCCTTAACTGCAGGCACCTGCTTCTCCCATATAACTCGGTTAGAATTTCTTAAAAAATAAAAAATCTCAGGTGGAAGAGGGTTCAGATGACGAACACTAGAGAGGGAGGCGTGAATAATATGAGTGGTACCTTTAGCAATTATGATGTACTGAATGCCAATGTGATAATGTTGCGGGATTGTGTATTGCTGATTTACAATGTGTGTATACCATCTGGAAGTTTTGTGCCCTGATTATATTCAATATAATAAAAAGAAAAAAAAAAAATCTGTTTATTAAACATACTTCAGTTGCAATGTACAGTATTACATCAACGGACGCCTGGAGGTATGATTACGGTAGCTGTTACATCAAAGTCTTTAATCCATTGTTGCAACAATCGTTATGACACTTGACTCTATAACTCTTGAAAACTTTTGAATCTGCCTGCCCACCTGTTTGCCGCTTGGTTCCTGCCATCGTCTGGAGATCCGTTTGTGTGGGGGTTCGGGAGCCCTTCTGCATCTTGGACGAGTTGCCTGCCTGTGCTGCTCTCGCCGTGATTGTGGCCCTCGTGCTGCCCGGACTTCAAATCCCAGGGGGCGCAGCGCGGTCACGCGAGAGGCGAGCAGCAGCTTCCTCCAATCCCGGGCACATGAATTCTAACGCGGCCTCCCGCGGCCTCCCGCGGCGCAGGACGCGCGTGGGCTCGCCCGGGCCTAGCCTGTCCTTGTCCATCTTTGACCATGAGGCCGGGCAGGACTTATTCCCTTGGTTTTCTGTTTTTTAAACCTCACAATCTACTGTTATGTATTTAGTGTCTTGAACTTTAGAGGTTAGGAATGGTTGCGAATCAAGTTTTCTTCTTTGCTCAACTTGTACCCAAGTCATTATGTTGGTCTTAGAATGGGCAAAAGGAAGTTATCAAGTCCCAAACCCCCTTTGGGCGCTAGGACAGTGGCTGATTCCCAGCAAACCTTGCTGAATTACCTTACTGGGGCAGTGGGGTCCTGGATAAACAGATTTCCTCTGTCGAAGAATCATAGAAGCAGGTTCTTGCAGGTTAAGCTCAGACCCAGTACATTTAGATGAAATTTCTTTACAAGAGCAAAGTGTTGCCAACAAAAGCGCTCCTAATGGTTGTATTCAGCTTAGCCCAGAGGAGATTTTACTTACTGACAGCGATTCCCCCACGCAACCCCCCCAAAAAAGGCTCAAGAATCCATGCCATGGTGATACCCAAACCACTGACAAAAGCAAAGCTCATGCTACTAATGTTCAATCAGCCCATAATGTGATAAAACCAGTGAAGCAGATCTCATAAGGCAAAAAACGGGCAGGGTTTAGTAAAGGTTCTATCAAGGGTAAGGCCAAATCAAATAGCAACATTTTAATGCATAATGGCATCAAGAACTTATCTTCCCTGGTCTAAAGATTAGACCTCTATCTGAGAGTCAGGTTGGACCAACTATCATCCAGACTGACTATCATCGAGAATCTTATCTCCAGTAATTGTAACCAATGGGTGGCTGTAAGTCATGGTCTGGGAGCCCAAGGCACCATAAACATGGGTGGGAACACTTCTACTGGGAAAGTAAATCATGTACGAACAGGACCTTTTAGTAACTCGGAGTGGGAGAGCTGCCAAAATGGAAGTACTCTCATGAAGAATAGATCTATTGTTCGTTTTTTTTTAAAACTGTTTTTATTGCAGAACCAAATTTTGCATACAGCATACAGTTTATAGGCACTTGACAATAGCAGCTACAGTACCAAGAGTGTGTTCGACGAATCGTTTACACAGCCAATAAGCCCACAACCCGAAGGTCGGGCGGCGTCAATCCACTGTACACTCTCCTTAATTGTCCTCGAGACCTTGTAATCTTCATGCCAACATGTATGTGGACTGCTTTTATAAGTTTCTCCCCTTCCCTCCCCCTAACTACTCCCCCACCCTTAAAACCCAACTCCACCCCTCTCCACCCTTCCCCCCGTGCCTGTGCCTGTGCCTGTGCCTGGATTCTCAGGTGTCCTAAGCCTTAGTCATTGCTAGGAGAAGTGTGCTAGTTGCTAAGGGTGTGTACCTGGTGTGCTAATAGGATCTTCCGTTTCTGAGTCAGTGTGTTCCCCTTCCAACTCTCCCGTGCCATCACGGAGCGCCTGCACCATCGCCTCCCATGCTGTCGCCCTCTAAAGTGCCCTCTCATCCACAGCACGACGGGCTAGTTGATACCACAGTGTGCTTTCACACGCCGCCCATTTCAGACATTCATTATACCACCGCTGGTATGTGGGCCCCTGTCTAGATTTCCAGTTCCTAGTGATTTCACGTTTAGCAAGTATTAATCCCATGTCTATAAACTTACTAGTTATCTTATTCTTGGGTGTGTGTGGAAACCAATGCAGTACTCCCACCGCTTTAGTATATTGCCGCTCCCTGTCTGTGACATTGTTCAGTGTCTCTCCAATCTCCCTCCAGTAATCTTGTAGTTGCGGGCAATCCCACAGCATATGCCTCAGATCCGCCTCCACGGTATGACATCTGGGGCAAGCTGCGTTTTCCACCCCAAAATATTTCCCAAGCTTCCCCGGGGTGAGGTATGCCCTATGAAGTATGTAGAAATGTATCAGTTGGAATCGTGCATTTCTCGTGCACTTCCTTGCTCGTCGCAGTAGCTGCACCCAGGTGGTGTCCGGAATCTCTACCTGGAGATCCAGTTCCCACTTGGCCTTCAGTGCTGTTAGCGGTTTCAGCGGTTCTCGCAGCATTCAAGAGTAGAGGCAGGTCACTGCTTTATAGGTGCCAGCCGCCATCATCGTGTACTGGCAGGCCATGGATGTAGCGGGTTCTTGTAACCCCTCACCCCAGTGTGTCTGCAAGGCTCTAGTCACCGCAGCATGCATCAGATAGTCCCCTCTCGGCAGATCGAAGCGTTCCTGCAGGGCCTGGAATGGGAGAAACACCCCGTCCTAATACAAATCACCTAACATCTGCAGTCCCGCATCTTCCCACCCCTGCAGTCGCGACCAGTCGCCACCGTGAGGTAGTGCTGTTACCATCCCAGCGGTATCTCTGGTGCGTACATTCGGCGTACCTCCGCTCTCTTCCGCGACCGATTCCAACATAGTCGGAACGTCTGCTCCTCTATGGAGAGGTCTCTGATGAGGAGCCTCTGCTGCAGGGTGATATAAGCCAGCACATGCCGCGGGGTGCCCCCCATTCTTTCTGATTCCGGGCCTCGATACACCCTCGCTACCTCTTGCGTGAAGGCCTGCAGTTGAGCCGCCAGATAGTAATACTCAAAGTCTGGTACTGCCATGCCCCCCTCAGCTTTGGGTCGAAGCAGCGTGTTGAGCGCTATCCTGCGTCTGCCTGTTCCCCAGAGAAACGATTTACAAAAAGGGGGTGGTGATGAACAGAGTGTCTGAGTTAAACAGACCACTCTTACCCAGTCCAAAGATCAGGGCTTGATCCATCACCGTTATTTATCTCACTGCCCCATCCCAGCTCAGAACCTGGCTATATGCAAATCAGTCTGTCCCTGCTATCACCATTGATCTCAGTTGCCGGAAGATATCGCTCGGTATCCACACCGGCAGCGTACGGAAGAAGTAGAGGAGCCGCGGTAGCGGTATCATCTTTAATAGGGAAATTCGGCCTGTCACAGAGAGCGGAAGGGTGGCCCAAAAGGTCATGCTTCCTTTTAGTGCACTAACACATCGCCCCACATTGCCCAGCAACAGATCTGCCGCCGAATGGTATACATTCACTTCCAGATAATGCAAACAAGTAGGCTCCCATTTGAGTACCTGGAGATTAGCAGGTCATTCCTCCCCCCTTCGTAGCGGGAATAAACTTGATTTGGACCAGTTAACCCTTAATCCCGACAGTCTCCCAAACAATTCGAGAAGTCGTTTGGCTCCCTCCAGTTCCCCGTCCGCATCTCCTAAGAATAGTAAAAGTTCATCCGCATATAAGGAGATGGCCTGCGGTGTCCCCCTGTAAATCAGGCCCTTGTAGTAGCGTCCCGCTCGGGCTTCTGCCGCAAAAGGCTCCATCGCCAGTGCAAACAGCAGGGGAGACAGCGAACACCCCTGTCTAGTTCCACGACTCACGTGATATTGACTCGAGATCAGGGAACCCACCCAGACTTGGGCTGTGGCCGCCGTGCACAACACTTTGGTCCAACCAATATAGTTATCCCCCAGGCCAAACGGTTCCATTACCTTGTAAAGATATCCCCACTCCAAACTATCAAACGCCTTCTTGATGTCAATTGAGAACACCAGGGGCATGTCCGTTTCCGATAGCGGGCCTTCTAATAGCCGTATTAAACGACGTATATTATTGGTGGTATTCCACGTGGGGATGAACCCTGATTGGTCCCTATGGATCAGCTCCGTCATATGACCCAACAGCCTGTTGGCCAGAATTTTGCTCAGGATTTTATAGTCCGTCGTCAACATGGACAGCAGACGATAGGATGAGAGTTTACTGCTCTCCCTCCCCGGCTTCCGCAGCGGGATCATTAAAGCTTTGCACATGGACTGAGGCAGTCTCCCTGTCGATTTCGCTTCATTATAAACCGCTTGGAGTCGGGGAGCCAGGGACTCCAAGTATCTACCGCAAAACTCTATTGGCAAGCCATCCAATCCCGGAGTTCTGTTCCTGGCCATCTGTTTCACTGCACTCCCTATTTCCCCCAGGGTTATGTTTCTACCCAGATCATCAGCCTGTTCCTGTTCTAGTCGTTGTCAAGGTTAGCAGCAGACAAGTAATCCAAGTGAAGAATACACAAGCCACTAATCTTAGGTGTCTAGCCAGCGGGGACCACGGAGAGAAGAAAGTCATCCCTATACCCGATAGCACTGACCCTCTCCGTGTGACATACACACCGAAGACAGGTAGCCCTCCAGGTAAGGGGAAGGATAGTTGCTCGGGGAAGGTTGTTGTGAAGACACCCCTCAAGGTCTGGTCTAAGACTTCGGATGACTTCAAGTCACAACAATGTCTGCAAACACAAGAACACTTGTTTAGTACTACGATCAGGCAAATATCATAGTTGTTACATATATACACATAACCAAGTAGTCACTTACGAATAACCACCGCTTGTAAAAGCCTGAAGTCTGGGAAAGATGAAGACTCAAGTTCAAGCGGAAGGTGGGCTGTTAACTCACAGCTAGATTCACAGGAAGAAAATAAGTTTACTTGTATCCCCGAGTAGTTTGATTCACTACCGGGAGGGAAAGATGTTTTCAGTATTTGTATAGTACAAATATCCTCAGGGATTATCCGAAGGAAAGTAGATAACTACACTCTGATAGCACGGCCATGCTAAATGTATATATCTGATTTCTACTTACTAGAAAATCACAAAGTATCTCGGTGTCCTCAGCGGGAAGGCAAGCGTCCGTGCACCCTCAGCTCTCGGCGTCCTCAGCGGGAAGGCAAGCGTCCGCGCACCCTCAGCTCTCGGCGTCCTCAGCGGGAAGGCAAGCGTCCGCGCACCCTCAGCTCTCGGCGTCCTCAGCGGGAAGGCAAGCGTCCGCGCACCCTCAGCTCTTGGAAGGCTAGTTTCAAACACGATCGTAAAACCGGAAGGATTGACAAGCATCCGGTAATGGGACAAGAGTGTTTTTATACACTCCCAGAGGGCGTGGGCCGTTTAGCCAGGTCCCAGGGCTTTCTGCGAGATGTAGTGCTGCAGCGGTATTTCCTTATACTAGCTCTCCAGCTATGGGTAATCGCTACAGTACCCCCTCTCGAGGATCGCCGACCCGGCGGTCGACCCGGCTTCCCTAGATTCTGCAGATGAAACTGAGTTACCAAATCGGGGCAGTGGAGATTCTGCTCTGGTTCCCACGTTCTCTCCTCAACCCCAAATCCCTTCCAACCAACCAAATACTGCACTCTGCCCCGATGGATCCGTGAATCCAACAACTCTTCTACCTCATATTCCTCCAATCCCTCTACCAACACCGGTGCAGGATGAACGGGTAATCTAGTGTCTAAGGGACAAGGCAGGAGCAGGGAGACGTGAAAAACAGAATGGATCCTCCAGTTCTGGGGAATGGATAATTTCAATGCCACAGGGTTGATGACCTCCTCAACACTATAGGGACCAATGTATCTAGGTTTGAGTTTGTTAATACCCCGGAGATGAATGTTTTTAGTGGAAAGCCATACCTTGTCCCCCACCTGGTAGACCGGTTCTGGAGTGCGTTTCTTGTCGGCGTAGCGTTTCTGCGATGCCTGAGCTTCCGCCAAGTGGCGCTTCGCGTCTATCCTTACAGCCTGTAAATGAGCATGATGTTCTTGAATACTGGGCAGGTTGGTTGTCACTGGCCAATCGAATGGAAGAATGTTCGGATGGTACCCAAGAAGGCAAAAGAAGGGGGAACAACCCAGGGTGGAGTGGTCAGAGTTGTTATACGTGAATTCAGCTAGCCATAAGAGGGTGACCCAATCCGTCGAGTTTTGCAATGTGAAGCAATGCAGATATTGTTCGATAGTTTGGCTGAGCCTCTCCGTTTTGCCATCTGTCTGCGGGTGGTAACTCGTAGAGAGCCTAACATCAATAGCTAAAGATTCACAAAGGGCTTTCCAAAAACAGGATGTAAATTGAGCCCCTCTGTCTGTAATGAAGACTCTTGGAATGCCATGGGCTCTGATGAGATGCTGCAATATAACCATGGCCAGTTCGGCGGAGGTGGGTAGACCCTCCAAAGGTACAAAAAGACCCATTTTGGTCAAGTGATCCACAATCACCAGTACAGTAGTTTTTCCTTGACATAATGGCATCTCCACAATGAAATCCATTGAGACCGTATGCCACGGTTTAGGGGGTACCGGAATTGGACGTAGCAGACCCGTAGGTCTGGTGTGTTTTGCTTTACCTTGGGTGCACACTGAACAGTTCCTTACGTATTTCTTGACATCATTTCGTAAGGTAGGCCACCAGAACGATCGCTCAATGGTAGCTATAGTCTTGTACACTCCCCAATGTCCGCCTAACACAGAGTCATGTGCCCAATTGAGCACCTGCATTTGCAACCCAGGGTCCGGCACATACAAGGCCTGGCGGTAGTACAGAAGTTCATCTTTTTGTGACCTCCATTGGGGTTCTTCCTGTAGCCAAGTCTGGACATCAACATCCGTTAAAGCCACTCTTATATCCTCGATAAAATATGTGGAGGTGAGCAAAGCAATAGTGTTTTCAGGGAAGGACTTTTCAGGAAGGATGGATGATGGTTCCACGGGGACTTCTGACTGGGTCTCTTGAGTGTCTTGATTCCTAGAGAGGGCATCGGCTTTTCCATTTTGAGGGCCGGGACGATACTTGATGGCAAAATCGTAATCAGAGAAAAAGAGAGTCCATCTCAATTGCCGAGGAGTAAGAGCCTTTGCTGTTTTTAAGAATAACAAGTTCCGATGGTCCGTATAGATTTCGATGGTATGTCGAGCTCCTAGCAGGTAATATCTCCATTCCTCACAACCCCTCTTGATGGCAAGCAACTCTTTGTCAGTAATAGAATAATTGACTTCACCGGGACTGAGCTTCTTTGAGTAGAAGGCCACTGGGTGGATTTGTCCTGTTTCAGGGTGGCGTTGTGAGAGCACACCCCCAAGGCATACTGTGATGCATCGGTTTCCAAAATGAATGGAAGTTGGGCATCGGGATGCCGCAATATGGGGGCCTGGGTGAATCTGTCCTTAAGAATACGGAAAGACTGTTCGGCCTCCTCACCCCACTTGAAAGGAACATTTTTCTGTAACAGATTGGAAATGGGGTGGATGATTTTAGAGAAGTCCTTAATAAAACGTCGGTAATAGTTCGCAAAGCCGAGGAAACTCTGCACCGATTTCACGTCTTGTGGGGTTTTCCAATTCGTGATGGCCTCAACCTTCCCACTTTCCATCTGAAAGCCATTGGCATTGATCACGTACTCCAGGAAGGAGACTTCTGTTGCGTGGAAAAGGCACTTTTCCAGTTTAGCGAACAGCTGGTGTTGTTGCAGACAACTTAGAACTTCCTTGACATGCTGTTCATGTTCCTGGAGAGTGCTGGAGTACACAAGGATGTCCTCGATGTACACCATACATATGGTATCCAGAAGGCCTCTGAGCACTTCGTCCATAAAAAATTGGAAGGCCGCAGGGGCGTTGCACAAGCCAAAGGGCATAACGTTGTACTCGAATAAGCCGAACTTTGTTCGGAACGCGGTCTTCCACTCGTCGCCCTTCTTTACTCGGACCAAATGATAAGCCCCCCTGAGATCTAACTTGGTGAAGTAACGAGCGCCCTTTATTTGGTCCATCATGACTGGAATCAGTGGAAGGGGGTATCTATTCTTCACTGTGATGTTATTCAAGGCTCTTTAGTCGATGCAGGGTCTTAATTCTGCACAGTCTTTCTTCGGGATGAAAAATAGGGGTGAAGAAGCAGGAGACGTGGAATGGCTGATGAATCCTGTAGCTAGATTCTCCTCAATGTAGTTTTGTAAATAGGTGTTTTCATGTTCAGTCAGGGCATACACTCGACTACACGGAATAGCCGCACCAGGGAGGAGTTCGATGCAGCAATCGTAGACCCTGTGTGGGGGCAAACCGGTAGCCTTCTGTTTGTCGAACAGGGAACGGAAATCATTATACATTTCTGGTAGACTGGAAGTACTGCATAGGTGTTTCTCTGCGCATGCCACAGCCAGGTGGCGAATACTAGGATGCTCTTCTTCTCCAGCTGACACAGACAAAGGGTTGTGACAATGTTCCATACAATAGGAGGAGGTTAAGGCGACTGTGCGAGCAGACCAACTCATCACGGGATCGTGTAACGTGAGCCATGGCATGCCTAATATCAGGCGAAACTGAGGAGCAGCAATCAAGTCAAACTGGATATACTCCGTGTGTTCTCCATGCTGCATTCGCAAAGGGATTGTGTGTTTAATAACAGGCCCAGATGACAAGGTGGATCCATCCACGGCCTTCACATGTTCTGGTTCTTCCTTCTGTTCCCACGATATCCCAAGGGAGTCTGCGTAGTCAATGTCCATGTAATTTCCCGTGGCTCCTGAATCTAACAGCGCATCCATCTGTGTGAAGTTATCCCTCGTTGTCCACAGGGACACTGGCAAGTTCATATGTGCAACAGCAGGCATCATCGTATTGGCAAGTAATGTGGAGATCATTGTTGGTTTGCGGTCCATCCCAGAGATCTCAACCTGGTTTGGACATTCTAGTTTTCCGACGTCTCTCTTGTTCCAAGAGCAGTCGACTTTCGTGGGGCGGAATTCCTCTCCGTTTGTGGGGCTCTTGCTCTGCACTCTCGTATGAAGTGTCCCCCTTTTCCACAATACATGCAGAGTTTCATTTTCCGCCGTCGCTCTCGTTCCTCAGACGTCAGAGGACCTCGAATACCCCCGATCTGCATGGGCTCAGTACCATCAGAACTTTTGGTGCTGTCTTCCTGTGGGAGATTGAATTTAGGATACCATCCACGTCCATCACCCCTGCTCCGATCTCCTCTTCTCTCCAACAGCCTATGATCCAATTGTACGGTTAGGTCGATGAGTTCTTCACAAGTCGCAGGCAGTTGGACTACCTGGGACAAGACGTCCTTCAATTCACTCCTCAGGCCTTGATAGAACAGCGAGGTCCTTTTTTCTTGTGGCCAATCAGTCTCGGCTAAGAGCCGGTTAAAAGAGGTGAAGTACGACAATAAATCCTGTGACCCCTGTCGCAGTGTCAAGAGTTCTTTATCCAAGGATAACATGTGGGTCTTTCGATCAAATAGTTTCCTTAAGGCAGAACAGAAGTCGGGGAACTGGTGTAAAACGGGATCATTCTTTTCCATTAAAGGGATAGTCCAGCTTGCAGCGTTTCCACCCATATACGACATCATGAATGCGGTTTTGGCCGCATCATCCTGAAACACAGACGGTTTACACAAAAAGTGGAGGCGGCACTGGTTTAGGAATGTCTCAAATTTCTTGGGATCTCCGTAGAACCTCTCAGGGGGAGCCAAAGGTATCCTAGAGTTCTGAATGACGTGCACCGTCGGAGTGTGGTCCGTGGAGGATGAAGGTATGGTTGTAGGAGAAAAGAACCCACCCCCAGCTGCCATTGGGGTCGTAGGCTGTGATATGGTTTGTCCTGGAGGGGGAAGCGTGGCTTCTCTAATATAAGACCCTGCCCCGGGATTCTTTCGTGACATGCCAGCGACTTCTCTACGCATGGTGTTCATATCCTTTCTGAGCTCTTGGTTCTCAACTCGGGATGCATGCACTTCTTGCTGCAGTAAGCTAAAACCCTCAAGCAACGAGGCCAAAGTCGCACTCGTATCCATGGCCCAGGCTAGTCTTCTTCCTTAGGCTTGTCAATCTGTCAAGGTTAGCAGCAGACAAGTAATCCAAGTGAAGAATACACAAGCCACTAACCTTAGGTGTCTAGCCAGCGGGGACCACGGAGAGAAGATAGTCTTCCCTATACCCGATAGCACTGACCCTCTCCGTGTGACATACACACCGAAGACAGGTAGTCCTCCAGGTAAGGGGAAGGATAGTTGCTCGGGGAAGGTTGTTGTGAAGACACCCCTCAAGGTCTGGTCTAAGACTTCGGATGACTTCAAGTCACAAAAATGTCTGCAAACACAAGAACACTTGTTTAGTACTACGATCAGGCAAATATCATAGTTGTTACATATATACATATAACCAAGTAGTCACTTACGAATAACCACCGCTTGTAACAGCCTGAAGTCTGGGAAAGATGAAGACTCAAGTTCAAGCGGAAGGTGGGCTGTTAACTCACAGCTAGATTCACAGGAAGAAAATGAGTTTACTTATATCCCCGAGTAGTTTGATTCACTACCGGGAGGGAAAGATGTTTTCAGTATTTGTATAGTACAAATATCCTCAGGGATTATCTGAAGGAAAGTAGATAACTACACTCTGAAAGCACGGCCGTGCTAAATGTATATATCTGATTTCTACTTACTAGAAAATCACAAAGTATCTCGGTGTCCTCAGCGGGAAGGCAAGCGTCCGCGCACCCTCAGCTCTCGGCGTCCTCAGCGGGAAGGCAAGCGTCCGCGCACCCTCAGCTCTCGGCGTCCTCAGCGGGAAGGCAAGCGTCCGCGCACCCTCAGCTCTCGGCGCAGCTCTCGGCGTCCTCAGCGGGAAGGCAAGCGTCCGCGCACCCTCAGCTCTCGGAAGGCTAGTTCCAAACACGATCGTAAAACTGGAAGGATTGACAAGCATCCGGTGATGGGACAAGAGTGTTTTTATACACTCCCAGAGGGCGTGGGCCGTTTAGCCAGGTCCCAGGGCTTTCTGGGAGATGTAGTGCTGCAGCGGTATTTTCTTATACTAGCTCTCCAGCTATGGGTAATCGCTACAGTCGTGGCAATTGCAGTCCCTCCAAGAAGGCGTCAATTTCAGGCTCTTGTCCATCCGACCCGCTCTCATATAGTCTCTCGTAATACGCTCGGAACCTGTCCAAGATCTCAGTTTGAGTATGGCTAGTATGTCCCCCGCTCTCCTCAATGGCCAAGATCGGGTGACTGCGCCTAATCGGGTTAGCCAGACAGGCAAGCATTGTTCCCGCCTTATCGCCCTCTGCGTGCGCCCTAGTCAGGTATACCTTGTGATCAAAACTCCGTAATCGTTCCATTTCCACTGCAACTGCCTCCTTGGATCTGCTAACTGTTTCTTGGAGCTCAGGGTGGTTAGGGCGCTCCAATTCTACCTTCCGCAGTTCCCCCTCGACCCTATCGAGGTCTCCTAAGAGTGTTTTGCGGGCGCCCGCATACGCCCCTATACAATGGCCTCGGACGACGACCTTGAAGGCATCCCACTCCATTGCTCTGGAGGCCGTAGAGCCGCTATTTACCTCGAATTATTGAGTGAGGCGATCTCCTAAGTTTTCCCTGAACAATAAATTGTCCAAGGTGTCTTGCCGCAGTTGCCAGGTCGGGACTTGTGAGATCTCAGTCATCCAGTTTAGCGATAATAGCAAGGGGTTATGATCAGACAGTGTGCGGGTCAAATACTCCGCGTTCCCCACAGCAGGAAGTACGAGCGGGGAGCACAGAAACACATCCAGCCGGACGTGCAGGTCATGTAGGCCAGAGTAAAACGAGTAATCCCTCAGGGTAGGGTGTAGTTCCCTCCAAGCATCCATCAGTCCCCGTCTCTCCTGCCATTCTAGTCTACGCTTCGCTATCCTGTGCATTGGCGATGCAGTCAGTGGCGGGCGAGACCTGTCCAATGCAGTGTCTGTTACAGAATTAAAATCCCCACCCATGACTATTGGACCTGTTAAGTAGCTTGTCAGCTTGCCTGAGAGCCTCGTGAAGAAGGCGAACTGATCTATATTGGGCGCGTACACACTACATAGTGACATGTCCCGCCCTCTAAGTTTCCCCTCCACGGCCACAAATCTACCCTCAGGGTCCACCACCTCTTTAGTTACCTGGAAGGCAACCCCCGCCCGGATCCATATCAGTGCCCCCCTTGCGAATGCAGAGTACGTAGTGTGAAACAATTGACCTCGCCATCGCCTCTACAGTGCTGTGCCCTCCTGCTTTGTCAAGTGTGTCTCTTGCAGAAGCGCAATTTGAACCCCTCTACAGACTAAATAAGCATTTATCTTATGCCTTCTCGCCATAGTATGCAGACCCCGCACGTTCCAGGTCACACATTTCAACGCTCCAAAACTAGCCATCGTCTCTTGCACCTCCATCCATAATATCAACAATCTCCTTCCAGGCGGTCATGGCGGCACTCCCCTGATCCCCCCACCCTCCCCCAGCAACTGTTCCCCAAACCCCTCCTCCCACGCCTCGAGCCCCCCCAACTACTCCAGGCAACCTCCCCCCCGGAACAGGACCCACCTTTACCAAAGTAGCTCCCATCCAAACTTCACCAAAAGGGTCAAATACCCTGATCGCTATCCCTATACTCCGCAGTCTCCACTGCGGTGACCCTAAGGGCCAACCGTGCACAGCCCGACTCCGAGGGTGACTAGTACATTCCCGTCCCCCCGCCCCACAACCCCCCCACAATCATTCACGAGTTACCATACTTTGCATCACAGTCCTTCGTAGCGGTGGGCACGGCCCCCCAGGTCCTATATATAAGGTAGCCCATCGATACTTCGCTCTCAAGCTTCTATAATTTCCTCCGACGTCTGTGGCGTCACAACCAGCCCTCTAGCCCCATCAAGGTCTGAAAGGTCCGTTTCCGATCCTGTGGCCTGTCCCTCAGATTCTGAACCCTTGTGTGATTGACTGCCCACTGTCCCCTACAAGTCTACCACTGCTTGAAGGGCCGCCTTTCTCTCCTCCTCCGTTTGCGACGCCGTTGGCTTCTTGGACTTTTGCTGGCGCTTCCGAAGGCGTTGTGACTTTCTGATCGGTTGCCTCCGCTGTTCCTCCTCAGCTCTGACCCTAGCTCCGTCCGTCCCAGCCTTGTAAGTATCCCACCACGCCCAGGCATCCGCCAATGTGGGAAAGAAGAGTGTTTTATCATCCACCACGACTCTAAGCTTTGCCGGGAAGAAGAGTGAGTACCTAATGCCCTCCGTTCGCAGTTATCGCTTGAGCGACAAGAAGGAAGCCCGCAGTTTCTGTGTTTCAAACGTGAAATCCGGGAACATTGTCACATTTTTATTGTCCACCTGAAAGGGTCCCGCTTCTCTGGCCCTTTGCAACAAATAGTCTCTGTCTTTGTAATGCAACAGTTTGATCACCACCGGACGGGGTGACTGGCCCGGAGCAGGCGGCCTGGCTGGGACCCTGTGCGCCCTCTCCAGCGTGAAGAAAGGCGAAAGCCCCTCCTGCACCACTTCAGTCCGCAACCAGTGGTCAAGAAAACCCACCATATCATTCCCCTCTTTTTTCTCCGGAAGGCCCACCAAACGAACATTGTTACGTCTGCTGCGATTTTCAGCGTCCTCCGCTCGCCGTTCCGGCGTAAGTATTTGGTCTAAGGCATCCCCCAACTGGCCTTCCATAGATTTATGTTTCGGAACCATCTCTTGCAGGGTGACCTCCGTGCTCTTGACCCTGTCCTTTAATTTACCATGGTCCGCTCGTAGGAGCCCCAATCCCGTCGCCACTTGGGCAATATCCTGTTGTAGAGCTTCTTTCGTGGCCGTGATAGCCTCCAATATCCGGTCCTGCATTTGTTGTAGTTCCGTGCGACCCTGGTCCGTTCCATCTGCCAGCTCCGAGCCAGCAGCCCCGTCCCCCTTCCCCTTTGTCTTCCCCATCTCGATTTATTCACCCGGCAGCAGTAATCTACTCAGGAACCCAGAGAGTACGGATGGTGGGCTGCTCTTTGCTTCGGGCGGGTGTTAGGCTACACTTTCAGTTAACACCAACTGTTCAACCAGCTTTAGGTATCAATATGCAGCTCACTCACAGTGTCTCCTCATCCGGCCAACTCCCTCCCTGCCCAAGAATCAGCTCACAGGCAAAGAGTACGGATGGTGGATTGCTCTTTGCTTCGGGGCGGGTGTTAGGCCACACTTTCAGTTATCACCAACGGTTCAGCCAGCTTTAGGTATCAATATGCAGCTCACTCACAGCGTCGCCTCATCCGGCCAACTCCCTCTCCGCCCAAGGATCAACTCACAGGCTGCCTTCTGCCACAGCAGCGTCAATCGTTACGGGTAGTCATTCAGGGCATCACGGTCTCTCCCCAGCCACTGTAAGGGCCACTTCCCACCAGATGGCAGTGGGATCCCCTACTTATTATAGTGAGATGACCTGCGCGCTCTCAGCAGCCGCTGTATCTCCGGGAGGGGTATGGCCGCCGTTGTCGCCGATCAATTGGCACCCCACTGGGTCTGGCTCCTCAATCGGCTCTCCCGTCACAAGGTGCTCGTGGTCGTCCCTTATGAGGTTCCCCTCTCTAGGCCGTGCTTCTCCCCACGCCCGCAGCCTTGCTCTCAGGGTGTCTGAGTCTGCCCGTGAGCTGCGTGCGCCTCGTGCTCCCCCCCTGACCGATGGTACATCGCTTGCGTCCTGTGCCAAGTACCAGGGGCACCGGACTGCCTCCAAACCGCCCTCAGGGCAACGTGTATCTCCAGCCCAGGCAGAGCGTTCGTCTCATTCGGACCCCTGCTAGTAAGCGCTCAGGACAACCCCCCTCCTGGGGTCTCTCGGGTCCCGCACGATCTCCGCCATCCCTCGAGACCCGAGTTGTGTTCCGGGGGCAGGGCTCTGGATAGGTCGTTCCTATGCACAATTAGGGGGGGAAGCCTCCTCTCCCAGTCCTACCCCCTTGTAGCGGGGTCGCCGCTCACCGTCTCCGGAACACTGCCTGTCTGCGGGGTCCTCAACTTTCAGATCTCGGGACCGCTTCCATCTTAGGTGTGCCGTGGTGGGAGTTCGCCAGTAGTTCATCACCACCTCTCGGTGGGCATCAGGAGACGATGTGTGTAGTCAACACCTCCGTGGTCGCTCCGGAGCTTCCCCAACGTTGTCCCCGATTCTCCTAACGTCCTCCAGGCCGAGATCGCCGATCACTCCCAATCTGCTGTGGGTCCGACTCGGGCTTCACGTCGCCAGCTTAGGTCGGGACGTTACCGCAGGTATCGGGAGATGCCGTGTGTGAACACCTCATCCGTGGTCGCACTGGAGCTGGCCCGACGACGTCTCCGATTCACTTAACGCCCTCCAGACAGAGATCGTCGATCGCCCCCAATCTGCAGCGGGTCCGGCTCGATCTTCACGCCGCCATCTTAGGGCAGAGCGTCCCGCTCCTCGAGACGCTCATCGAGACGGGATTCTACGCTGAATAGCGGCAAATAGTTGCAGCCTCGAGGTCCCGTGCTCCACCGATGCCTTCAGCCGATGGGACAATCGATTTCCGCTGCTCCGGGCGATAGGCTTACGCTGCCTATCGCCTCGGCATCCAAGCCACGCCCCCAATAGATCAATTTTTCATGAGAGTAATCGGGTCCAACACAGGAAAACTCGTCCACTGCCTAGCATGTTGGTCAAAGGAGGCGCTAGCGCTCTTAAAAGATTATCGGGAACGTCTGGCCCTATTCATTCAATACATCCTCCCAAACCCACCAACATGTTGCTTCAAACTTACAACGCCACCTCAGGGATCCCCCTGCGCCTGATGCCATCTAGATCTTCCACCCAATGCTACACCATACATTGTTGTTTTGGTAAACGTCCTAAAAAAGGAGGCCGTGTAAGTTGAAGATGAATCATGGGTATCCCTTAGAAATAAATCACTTCATTGGCTAGGCAGAAGGGTAGGTTTGACTAAGCAACTATTTTGTGAATTTAAGATGGCAAGAAGAGTACAGTGGGTGGGACATCAAAAAAAAACGGTAACAGGCGATTGTATTGTTTTGACATTTGGCTCCCCGCTATTGGTTGAAGAAATACCTGGGGGGGGAGGCGAAAATCACTTTGTAGATGCGGTTGGGATTAACATACTACCGTTGGGGTTCTTCTACCTTCCCCGAAAAAGTTACCAAAGCATTTTCAAGCCCAGATTTATTGCCCCTGATTATAGCCAGATGTATATTGCTCCCACCTGTAATAGATTCAACCCGCTTTCAGGTTTGGAAGATAATGATTGACTGGTTGAATGTGATTCATCTTCCTTAGGGCAATGGCCCGTTCTTTTTAGACCGGGCCAATCTCAATTGGAACCTTCAATGACACCTAACCACCCTAGTCCTATAGGTGCAACCAATCTGCAAACTTCAAAACACCACCCCCCAGTAGAGACACTAGATCCAGCTCGATTAGGGCCTTTGCTGCCAACCTGGGAGAATAAAGTTTTATTAATGGTTCCCAAATCAAACGAGGAGCCAATTATTCAAGCCCCTATAGGTTTGATATTTGATATTTATTAGCTTTTGTAAAGCGCTACTTTCGCTCCGGAGGGAGCATCTTGGCGCTGAGCACACAGAAGATCTACTGTGGGTGGTATGGATCAAATGGCTGCGAGAACTGAGGAGTCAGATTGAGAGTAAATCCAAGTCTTCACGGATTTCCTGAAAAGGCTTTCTGAAGGGGCATGCCTAAGATTGGGGGGGAGGCGATTCCATGCCTTGGCAGCGAGAAATGAAAAGGTCTTTCCGCCCTTGGTTTTTAATTTTATTCGAGGTTCAGAGATGAAATTGGCGCCTGATGACCTTAAGCAGCGGGTTGGAATATAACGCTGAAAGCGCTTGATCAGGTAGGATGGGCCCGTACACTTGTTGACTTTAAAGACAGTGACTAGAAGCTTGAATAAGATTCTCTTATGGAGGGGCAGCCAATGGAGTGCGTTAAGGGCTGCAGAGGCTGAAGACCTGCGGGGGAGTTTCAGGACAAGCCTAGCCGCTGCGTGTTGAACACTTTGTAATTTTTTTAGGGAGGACTTCTTAATGCCTGCTAGGAGGCCGTTACAATAATCCAGCCGGGAAAGGATGAGCGCAACCGCAACTGATTTCCTGGCTGAAATGGGCAAAAAATCAAAGAATTTCTTTAATTGCTTGATTAAGCTGAAACAGCTCCCGGCGGTAATACGCACATGCTCATCGAAACTGAGGGATGCGTCGAATTGAACTCCCAGATTGCGGGCTAAAACAACCGCGCTTGGTGGTGCTTCGGAGTTATGAGGCCACCACTCTTTAGGGGAAAAGAGTGTACCTTTACCGAGGGGTATTATTTCGGTTTTGGCGCTGTTGCATTTTAGATGATTCAGGTTAAGCCAGGAAAAGACTTCTGACAGGCAGTTTTGAAATCTGATGGCAGCATCAGGGAGTCTTTTGTCAATAGTGACGACGAGCTGAGTGTCGTCGGCATAGGATGTCACAAGAATCCCATGTGACTCAATCAACGTAAGGAGGGGGGCCATGTATACATTAAAAAAGAGAGGGCTCAGGATGGAACCCTGGGGCACACCTGAGATGGTGGAACGTTCGCCAGAAAGATAAGGGCCTAAGGAAACCGTTTGAGAGCGGTTGGACAGAAATGAAGTTATCCAAGCAAGTGCGGAGCCCGAGACACCAATCTCACGCATTCTATTAATAAGAATAGCATGTGAGATGGTGTCGAAGGCCGCGGTTAAGTCGAGCAGGATGAGGACAGCCTGCCTGCCCTCATCCTGCAAGAACTTGATGGTGTCTGATAATTCAATCAAAGCGGTTTCTGTGGAATGGCCAGGGCGAAAGCCGGATTGCTGTGGGTGCAGGATGCGTTTATTTTCCACAAAATGTTTTAATTCCTCATGAACTAATTGCTCAGTGATTTTGCCTAGCGCCGGGAGAAGGGAAATTGGGCGCATATTAGACAAATCAGTAGGGGGTTTATTTTGCTTTTTCATGAGGGGTTTGACTATGGCCTTCTTCCAGTCAGTGGGAACAATACCGGAGTTGAGAGATTGGTTCACAATAGCATTAATCAGAGGGTTGACGGCCTCGATGAGGTGGTGTAGGATGACTGGGGGGCAAGAGTCCGTAGGGGCACCTGATTTACAAGCCAGGATAGCTTTTTGCGTTTGCTGTAGGGAAACTGTTGTGAATTGATTTAGTAGGGGAGTAGTTGTATCGGGTTCTTGGGTTGGAATGGGTAAGGAGGGGAAGTCCTTATGGATATTATTAATTTTCTCCTCAAAGAAATCAGCGATTTGATCGCAGAGAGTTTGTGAGGGGGGATTTTCAAGTGCCAGTGCCTTGGGATGAGTGAAGGATTTTACGATGTTGAAAATCGTTTGTTGTTTCTGTTTAGCTGAGTCTATTGCTAGAGTGAAGAATGCCGTTTTTGCTTTTTTTATATTGGAAAGATATTGTTTTCTCTGGAGGATGTATAAGGATCTGGCATTAGGGTCGTAGTTTTTTCTCCATTTTCTCTCCATAAGCCTACACTTAAGGTGGCAGTCAGTGAGGGCTGGAGTATACCAGGGGGCATTGGGCTTCTTTTTACCTCGAACTGGTTTTTGAGTAGCAGATGTTGAATTGGCAGAGACCATTCTGTCAATCCACAGATGAAAATTTATGGAGTCAAGTGATGCATCTCCCATAATGGGAGGGGGGGGACAGCCGGTTGGGGGTTGAGTTTGATGCACTCAGCTACCTTTTTCCAATTGACGGGAAAGGGGGTGTGAGAGTGTTTAATGGGGGGAGAGAGCAGGGTTTTGGTTTTGATGGAAAAAGGAATGAAACAGTGATCTGTCCATATTTGTGGTAGGGGGGGAGAAACATCTAAAGAGGCCAGGTTTGTGCAAATGCCGTCCAGGGTGTGCCCGGCAAAATGGGTAGGAAGGGAGACTGATTGGGAGAGACCAAAAATCTCAAGGGAGTGGCGGAAATTGAGAGTGTGTGGGTCAGTACAAGATTCCAAATGAAGATTGAAATCCCCTAGGAGGGTGAAGGTGGGGTAGTGGGTAAGGAGGGCTGCCAGAGTTTCATCAAGGGAGTCCAAGAATGAAGTGGCATTTCCAGGGGGGCGATAGACAAGTCCTCCTGAGAAAGCGGAGGAAGAGCTAATTTGGATAACAAACCCCAGGAACTCACAATCCTTGAAGGCGGCCAGGTCGAATGTATGGCACTTGAATGATTTCTTTACAATGATGGCAAGCCCGCCTCCCCGACCAATGGGTCTGTCCTGCCTGAAGATGGTGAAATCAGGAGGGAGGGCGGTTGCAAGATCAGGGTTGGAAGCATCATGCAACCAGGATTCGGTGATGAATAGGGCATCAAGATCGGCTGATACAATAAGGTCATGGATGTCTTGTCCGTGACGTGCTAAGGATCTGGCGTTAATGAGGCCACTATTAAAAGAAGTTGTCTTGAGGCGAGTAGGTGAGGGAAGGGGAGGAATAGGGCTGACGGGACAAGAGGATGACCAACCACATGAACGACAGATAAAAGGGCCCCTGAGGTGGTCAGAAAAGGAGTGAACATGACAAGAAGGACTAGGTAAGGTAGGGCGCATAGAAAGCAGCGCAGAAGAGTCGTACCTGAGGACTGGGAGTGTGGGAGCAGCATGGCCCGCGCCCGGCGCGATCCTGGCGCGGACGGGCGCAGACGGGCTTGGCTTAGGCGCGGCTTCGGCGCGCGTCCGGCGCGCCCGCTGCGCCAGCCCGCTGCGCCGTCTGGCCGGTCTACACATGATATAGGGAGAAAAGGGGGTGGGAGTATGGCGCGACTAGAGCGCTCTCCCTGCCTCCCTCAAGATGGCGCCCACCGTCGTCGAGAATCGGCAAGGCGGCAGTGCCGACAATGGACTTTTAAAATGTGTCAGCGGTGTCAGAGTGCCTAGTAAATATTTCCCCTTAACTCTGGTGAGCCCCCCAAGTATAACACAGACAGTAAAAACAATTTGCGTAAAAAACGTTCAGGTGCAATTTAAAAAGAGAGAATGCGCTATTTCAGGTTGACAAGTTACAGGAATTCACAACACAGCTCGCAGCCCCAGTTGCCTCACCGGGGAGAGCTTCTGTAGGGCACCGAGCGCGAGGAAGAGGCGGATTAAGTATTCCAAGGGGGCGGGAGTATGGCGCGACTAGAGCGCTCTCCCTGCCTCCCTCAAGATGGCGCCCACCGTCGTCGAGAATCGGCAAGGCGGCAGTGCCGACAATGGACTTTTAAAATGTGTCAGCGGTGTCAGAGTGCCTAGTAAATATTTCCCCTTAACTCTGGTGAGCCCCCCAAGTGTAACACAGACAGTAAAAACAATTTGCGTAAAAAACGTTCAGGTGCAATTTAAAAAGAGAGAATGCGCTATTTCAGGTTGACAAGTTACAGGAATTCACAACACAGCTCGCAGCCCCAGTTGCCTCACCGGGGAGAGCTTCTGTAGGGCACCGAGCGCGAGGAAGAGGCGGATTAAGTATTCCAAGGGGCGGGAGTATGGCGCGACTAGAGCGCTCTCCCTGCCTCCCTCAAGATGGCGCCCACCGTCGTCGAGAATCGGCAAGGCGGCAGTGCCGACAATGGACTTTTAAAATGTGTCAGCGGTGTCAGAGTGCCTAGTAAATATTTCCCCTTAACTCTGGTGAGCCCCCCAAGTATAACACAGACAGTAAAAACAATTTGCGTAAAAAACGTTCAGGTGCAATTTAAAAAGAGAGAATGCGCTATTTCAGGTTGACAAGTTACAGGAATTCACAACACAGCTCGCAGCCCCAGTTGCCTCACTGGGGAGAGCTTCTGTAGGGCACCGAGCGCGAGGAAGAGGCGGATTAAGTATTCCAAGGGGGCGGGAGTATGGCGCGACTAGAGCGCTCTCCCTGCCTCCCTCAAGATGGCGCCCACCGTCGTCGAGAATCGGCAAGGTGGCAGTGCCGACAATGGACTTTTAAAATGTGTCAGCGGTGTCAGAGTGCCTAGTAAATATTTCCCCTTAACTCTGGTGAGCCCCCCAAGTATAACACAGACAGTAAAAACAATTTGCGTAAAAAACGTTCAGGTGCAATTTAAAAAGAGAGAATGCGCTATTTCAGGTTGACAAGTTACAGGAATTCACAACACAGCTCGCAGCCCCAGTTGCCTCACCGGGGAGAGCTTCTGTAGGTTCCTGTATATCTGGAGATTCCAAACGTAATATTATTTTTTGGAACATGGCAGGTCTTCGTTCTAAAACGTCCAATGATATTTGGTTAGATTTGGTGGGAAAACACAATATCCTGTGTTTTCAAGAAACATGGACATGTACAGACATCCACCTTGAGAGTTATAAAACCTATACCTCGTATGCTTTACCTTCGACTTCGGGGAGATTAAAAGGGGGTTTAACAACGTTTATTTCAAATACCTTAGAAATCAAGGATATAGTCCCGTTAAGATTGGAAGTTAATTTCCAGATTTTGATGCTTAAAATAAATAAATCGGCTATTTACTTCCGGGTTAATTTTTATAATAATCTTCAGCAGGCAGACCTCATCATAGTCCTAAATGATATTTTCTTTTCCTTACAGGAATTGAGAAATAAGTATATAAATAAAGCTTTTATGTTAATTTGGGGTGGCGATTTTAATTTATCACTTTGTAAGAATAGAAACAATAAAAACTGTGGTATTCAGGATGAGCACAATATTGTTTTAACTAATTTTTCTCATTCAATTATTGGTAATCGCTCGAATGAAATTCTGTTCGCTATGTAATTGGGCTTTGCAAATGAGCTGGTTGATCCCCCAGTCCCATTTTCCGCTACATTTAATGGTAGGGGGCTTTCTAGCATCATTGATTATATTTTAGTCTCATACAATATGGAGCCCAGTATCTGGGATTTTTCAACCATTAACAATGCTGTAAGTGATCCTAACAGCCTCTCACTGTCTTTATCAACTAGCTTATCAAAGCCTAACTCAATGAGTATTTTGGGGTCACAAACCTTAAACTTGGATAGATTAAATGGTTTCTCCCTAAAATGGACGAAAATTGACCCAGCCGATATTACATCTAAAGTAGTGAAGAATACAATGCCTTTAATTGAAAATTTTTGAAATCCTGAACCTTGCACGAAGAGATATTGGCCAGCTATACAAGCTTTACCAGAATAGTACAAGACGCCCTCCATCAAAAATTGAAATTCAAAGGGAATACCGCCAAAGGGTGGTTTAATAAAGCGTGCACAAAAGCCTATTCCAGTCTGAAAGCAGCACTTCACAAACTACATAAGAACAAAGAGGAAATCGTCAAACTTAGAAAGGCCTATAACAAGGCCCTAAAATCCCGTAAAGTAGAACTAAAAAACGATTTATGGGATCGACTCCACAAAAGTTGCACTTTGAAAGAAATCGTTAACTTTTGGAGAGTCGTTAAATCCCCTTTCCTCTTAGGTGAGAAAGAGTATCCCAAAATAGATGTTTTTGTTGACGACACGACATAGGTTAAGCACTATACCCAGATATTTAGCTCGGATTTACAGGAATACCCCGAGCAAATTGAAACAGACGGGTAGGCACCACCTTTAATACAAACAGTCTATCCAATTCCACCTATATTTACACATTTGGAAGTTGAAAATGCTTTAATAGCTAGCAAGGGAGCAAAAGCACCAGGCCCGACGGGGTCCCGGTCGACCTTTTTAAACATAATCTGGAACTATGGTCCCCTATTTTGACCAAAGTCCTTGAAGCCGCTTGTGCCGTAGGACTAATTGAATCATGGCCAGTTTCAATTCTTGTTCCCATTTTCAAAAAGGGTGATCGCCATAGCCCATCGTGCTATCGTCCTATTTCCCTCCTAGACTCAATTGGAAAGGTGGTTGGTCGTATTCTTCTGGAACGTCTCCAGAACTGGGCAGACGATCATATCATAGTTTCTGACCTCCAGTATGGGTTTAGAGAGGGACTAGGTACAGTGGAGCAATCCCTTAATCTGTCTCTTTTAATGGGGAAATACTTTGGAGCGAAGGGCGGGCATTTACACATGGCTTACGTTGCTTTAACAGCGCTTTCGATTGTGTAAGTCATTCTAAATTATGGTTGATTCTTTTGGAAATGAGCGTAGACTTACCCTTGGTCAATTTTCTCTGTGAACTCTATTCAGATGCTACGGCAAGAGTGAGGTATGGTTTGAGGGGAGAACTCACAGCATCATTTGGAGTGGAGAGGGGCGTTAGGCAGGGCTGTGTCCTGGCTCCTTTCCTTTTTACCCTCTGCACCAATGGGATGGAAACAGCTATGCTGGAAGGGGGCCAGGACCTGCCCTTCATTGGAACTCGTCCAATACCGGCCCTTCTGTAAGCTGATGATGCCGTGATTTTAACTAGAACTCCTCTGGAGCTCCAACGTGTTGTAGAGAGATACCGCAATTTTATGGCTAGCCTGGATCTTAGAATTAACATCAAAAAACGTTTGTAATGCATTCAGGAAAAAGATCCAAGAAAATAAGGGATATTTTTATTGATAATACAAAGTTGGAGAGAACAATCACATATCCCTATTAAGGGATTTTAATAGACAATAAGTCTTCATGGAAACAGGCCATTGAGGTGAGAAAATTACTATTCCTTAGGGCAACTACTGCCCTTATAGCATTTGCACAAAGGTTAGGTAAAAGGCCACCAACTGAAATGATCAAGATATATCAAGCAAAATGTATCAGCATAACAAGCTATGGGGCTGGGGTTTGGGGACATGGAAAGGTGGACGCCATTCAGAAAGTCGAGAATAGTTTCCTGAGATACTTACTTGCTGTCCCACAGAGCTCCTCGACTTATTGTTGCCATTTTGAGTTGGGGATGGTATGTATATCAGACACTATTAAACTCCAACCAATTCTCTTATGGCACCGTGTTTGATCGTCCACAAAGAGCGAATTATCCCGAAGCCTTATGCGCAATTGCCTTTTGCTTGAAAACGGGCATAAGATCAGTTGGCTTGCTTATGTTAAAAAATTCCTTTATGACCTAGGCCTGGAAAATTACTATCACTTTCCACTAACTATATCAGAGTTATCAAGAAAGTTATTACAAAAGTTATGCATGTCACATTTGGAGCAGCTACCATTAATTACTGAGGTCGGAAAATGCTCAGTGCAGCACATTTTATCCATCCAGACTACCTTTGCTATGCAGCCCTATTTAAGATATAAGCTGAGCTCCTACGAGAAATTTTTACTGACCCGTTTTCGGTTCAATATTTTCATCGATTGGTGACCTTTCCACAAGTAAATGATTGGTCAAAGAACCTTTCGGTTTGCCCCTGTGACGATGTATCTTCTCAATCTCTGATTCATACAGTTTTATTTTTTTAATTTTACAAGGAGCCTACGAAATATTGGATAACACCAATCTTAAAAATGTTGGGATTGCGTAGATGTCACCCTGCTTTTCTTGTCTTACAATTCTTGGAAGTAGAAATTTATGCAAAAAACATTGCGTGCTTCCTTAAGTTTTGCGTTAAGCACAGATCAAATCTTGGTTAAAGCCATGCTTGGTAAAAATTGCTTAAATCATTTTGTATTATCTCATAACTTGTCTAGATTCTTATTGTATTTTAAAGTCGCCTCTTTTTAATATTTTGTAATATTGCAACATGATGATTCATACATATCGATTACATGTGTTTTTATATGTACTTTTATGGTTTTCTATGAAAATTTTTGGAAACCGAATAATGGAATTTGACTTGACTCTATAATTCTATTATTCTATAACGACCTACCCCACCCATCCTCATTTCATGTCTTCCCTTCCTCCCCCTTCCCCCTCACAGGTTCCGGTATTTTTCCCATTGGTTCCACACTTTTTCCCATTTCCCCGGGCTTGGTTAAAATTTCAACCAGATGTTAAGTAGAGGGGTTCCATGGATGGAAACGCATCACGAGCATTGCCCATATTACAGTCTAAACAGGTACATTACATTGGATATCTTCTTTAGGGTTGGAATTGTTAGATTAAGTATCCATTTTCCACTCTTCCATGTAATTCTCCTTAACTTTGAGCAGTGTCGTGAAGCACCCCTAAACTGACGTGCCACTCTCTATTAATGAAGGACAATAATTCAGAAACACATGTATCCAGATATACGTGTTACTTCCTGCGCCAAGAATGTTGAACATTTCAATACCTATGAGTAGACTAATAGTGACTGATATCATTCCCTGCTTTATCATGATGCATCTGGGAGGAAATGTATGCTAGTATGCCAGACAGTGTGCTTTCTCAGCTCAATAGATACAGAAGAAGAGTCAGAAAACAACAACAACACTGAACAGTCCAGAAAACTGGAATTTCAGTGTTTAAGTTACTTGTATGTTAGCATGACAGAATAGTGACAAAAGGGCTGAAAGACAATCACTGCTATATCTGTGAGCACAACTTTTAAACCAGCATTGACCAACAACAGCATTCATAGCTAGCGGCATCCTTGCATGAAACCAGAACACGCTAGTACCTAACATAATTTCCTCCTTCAACACAGTAAAAATAATATGCCAAAAGCAAAGACAGCACCCAGCTACGAGGTGAGGAAAAAGAAAAGAGAACCTTACCTGAACCCCGAATATCTAACATTTGACAGTACAGCTCTCTTAACACCCATTCTCACCAGTCTGGGTTTAGGGGTATTCTTCTATGTCAAGGAGCATGGATATTACTAGCAAGTCCCGATGACTTTTCCTCTGCCACATATCCTTTTCACCATTCCAATCTATTACATAACATAACTTTCTCCTTTGTCTCTTTGAGTCTATCACATTGCAAATCTCAAATTGACCTGCAACAAAGACTCTCTTACACAATTGCTTTTATCTCGTTCTAAATAAATGGCCATTAAATTTAATTCAAAAGATAAATGATCTTTTGGTTACTGCTCTCTCTTTATGGTTTAAATCTTTTATTGAGTTTTCACATAGAACAAGACAACAGGGCCATATTCCGTTAGGCAAGGTTAGCAAGGCAAATGTCAATGTAAAGGCGATAAGTACATCCAGTGCCCGTCAAAGCGGGCAGCAATGTAGGCCGTCTACATCTGTAAACACAAAATAGTGGGTTCCACTCTCCTCCCTTCCCCCATCCCCCCCTGTCCACCTATCTCAAAGAAAAAGTCCAGTGTAGTCTAGAGGTAGTAAATATGTAAGGAGCATCAGTGTTTGTGGTGTCGTGCTCCCTTGGTTGTCTTGGGTTCTGGGATTGAAGTGTCGGCCAGCTTGAGAAGACGTAAGTATCTGGGGCAGCTCAGTTCACGGAACTCCCCTGTGAGCAGAGTTAAGAAGGGATGCCATAACTCTGGGAATTTGTCTCCCCGGCCGGCCCGTACCAGGGACAGCTTCTCCATGCCGAGCACCATCCATAACCTGTGCAACCAGCCCGTGTGTGGGGGAGCCTGCGGGGGCCTCTAATGTGCTAGGATGTTTTGTGTGGCAGCTCCCAATGCAATCGCTATGAGGCGACCCCTCCGGGATTTCAGGAGATACATCAGGGTGTTGGGCAGCCCCAGTAGGATGTAAGCAGGAAATCGGGGAAGTTGAGTGTCCAGGTGGGAATCAATTTCATCTATTATCGTGTCCCAATACCCTTGTATGCGATCGCAGCTCCAGAGTAGGTGCTCCAATGTGCCCAGTTCTCCGCACCCTCTCCAACAGCGGTCGCTAATGTGTGGGTCAGCTTGATGAAGGCGTGCAGGTGTGAGGTACCAGTAGGTGGCCACTTTGATTAGGGTTTCGTTCAATCCGGTGTGGTATGCAGAGTGTCGTGCCCTGTGGTATATACCACTCCATTCCTTGTGTGTGAGGGTTCTGCCTAGTTCCCGCTCCCATCGGCATCTGCCTGCGTTGTATGTATGTATGTTCGTGAGGAGGAGGTGTTGGTATAGGTCCGAGATCAACTTTTTCTCGGATGTGCGAGTAAGAAGCCACTTCTCATAGGGGGTAAGAAACCACTGCACTCCGGGCTTAACATCAGAGTGGAGTGCCCTGTGTCGAACCTGCAGGTAGGGTAGTCGGTCATCCTCTGGGATGCCGTAATCTTCTTTCAGCTGCGAGAAGGAAAGGATTCCTTCCAAATTGAAAAGGTGCCCTAGTTCTCTGCAGGGAGAGCGGCGCCAATTTGTGAATGCTTTCGGGTCGAGGCCCGGAGTAAAGTCGGGATTATCAAAGAGCGGTGTTAGAGGGGAAGGAAGATAGTTCATGTTTGGACACAATGCGGTCCCACACTTCCATGACCGTGCCTGTGATATAGGAGGTATACAGATTAGGCGGCCATTGGCGCCTAGGGAGAAATAGGATCCCCCTGTAGGGGCTTCCATGCTACTGCCTGGTCTTGAAAAAGCTAGTGCTTGCCTGACTCTGGCTGATACCACTCCACCAGGCTCCGGAGTTGTGCTGCGTAGAAGTAGAGCTGGAGGTCTGGTATCCCCACACCGCCATGACTGGGTGGGAGGACTGCAATTGCTTGTTTAAAGTGTGGTAGACGACCCTGCCATATATAGCGTGTTAGCTCGGACTGCATCTGTTGGATCCAGCCGCGCGGTGGTCGCAGGGGGAGGGTTTGGAACAGATAGAGAATCTGTGGTAGCAGGGTCATTTTGGTGGCGGCTATCCTCCCCAACCAGGAGACGGAGTGTTGTTTCCATCTCCGGAGTTCTTCATGGAGTTGCGTGCGAAGTTTGGTATAGTTCGCTTCTATCGTAGTGGGAATGGTGGGCCCCAGAAGGACCCCCAAGTATGGGACTGTAGAATCGGACCACTGCTCATCGTGTTCTGCTCGCACTTCGGAGAGGGTGTCAGGCGATAAAGAGATATTAAGGGCGATTGATTTCTCTGTGTTGATTTTAAACCCGGAGGCAAGCGCAAAGCTATGGAGCTCAATGAAAAGCGCCCAAAGTGATTTCACAGGCTCGGTAAGGGAGAGCAAGACGTTGTCTGCATAGAGACTAATTTTGTGGATGTCACCTCCAAATTTAATGCCCTTGATGAGGCTGTGCTGCCTAACCCTTTGCGCCAGCAGCTACATGTAGAAGGCAAACAAGATGGGGTAAAGGGGGCAGCCCTGTCTGGTCCCCCTTCCGACCAGGAAGCGGGAGGATTTATGCCCATTGACGCGGACCTTGGCATTAGGTTGTCTATAGCAGTTCAGAATGCGGGTGCAGAGGACTTCCCCGAAGCCAAAATGGTGCCGGACTTGTTCCAGGTAGGGCCAGTGCACCCTATTGAACGCTTTTTCTGCGTCGATCGCGAGAAGCATACAGTCTGGGCGTGCGCGAGAACCGGCCTCCATGAGGTGGAGGACACGTCTGGTATTGTCACTGGTCTGTCGCTGGGGTATGAAACCCGCCTGGTCTGGCTCCACTAGTTGTTGCATGTACGGGGCCAGTCTGCCTGCTAGAATACCTGTGAAGAGTTTGAAGTCGATATTTAATAGCGAAATCGGACGGTACGATCCACAACGGGTCGTGTCCCTGCCCGGTTTTGGGATGGCTGAGATTGTCGCCTCCAGGAGTTCTGCGGGGATCGCGCCAGGCTGGTCGAAGGAATTGAAAAGGTCACGTAGAAGGGGGGCTACCTGGTGGCAAAATGTTTTATAAAAACTTGCGGGGTGGCAATCTGGGCCAGGGAATTTCCCAACCTTCAGGTGGGAAATCGCTGATATCACCTCCTACAGGCCAATGGTCCTGTCCAGGAGATCCGCCTGCGCCGGATTCAACAACGGGAGACGTGCCTCCTGCAGGTATGTCTGACCTGCTTGCAGGTCAAGGGTGTCCCCAGTGTAGAGGGATTCGTAGAATTTCCCGAAGGCTCCCCCATCTGTTTGTATGGCCCGAACCCCCTGTTTTTGGCGTTGTTCCCGTAACTTGTTCGCTAAGAGCCGTCCGCATCGGTCACCACCTGAGTAATACGCCTGCTTGAGGCGTAGAGCTGCATACTCCGCGGCGTCTTGATCTAGCGCGGCCAGCATCTTCCTCTCGGTGCATAGTTGCTGCCAGGCCGGTGCAGCCTCCGTACGCTGGTGTATTTGCTCCAGCTCTGACACTCGTTGCGAGATTTAGGCCCTCTTTTGCGCCCTGTCTTTGTTATTGGCCGTGGCTATGGATATAAACTCGCCACGCAGGACCGCTTTCAGGGTTGCCCACTGAGTGGCTCTCGAGGTGTCTATATTGTGATTGTGGGTCAGGAATTCCGCTCCACTGTGGAGGGAGTATGCGGGAGGGTCTCTCGGAGGCGCCAATGTCGGCGCGGAGTCGATGTCGCTGGCATGAGGAATGTGGCCACCACTGGAGAGTGGTCTGAGAGCGAGACTGGTAAGATGTCAACCTCCTGTGCCTGCGCTACCAGTGGGGAGGTGCATAGGAAGTAGTCCAGCCTGGCGTATGATTTATGGGCCCCGGAATGATAGGTGTAGGCGGTGCTGCGTGGGTGGAAATGCCTCCAGAGGTCATTCAGGTCAAGGTTGTGCAGGTAAGCTTGGCTGGCGCTGGAGAGGGCACCTACCTGCCCCCACCGCTGACATGAGCGATCTTGTGTGTTATGAAAGACTAAGTTGAGGTCTCCCCCTGGTAGGATCCGGCGCTCTGTGTTTGCTGTGGCTGCTGCTAGCGCTGTCTTGAGAAATGATTCCTGCCCCTCATTAGGTGCATATATGGAGCCCACCATTAACGTCTGCCCTGCCAGGAGGAAGCGGTCTACCAGCAATCTCCCCTTGATTTCTGCCTCCCGCTGCAGAACCTTGCCTGAAAATGACTTGGACACTAAGATCGCTACCCCTGCGGTTTTCTTGGAGGATGAGGAAAAAAGCTGTGTAGGGAAGGCTCGGGAAGGCTCGGGATCTAAGACGGTGCTGGTCTTTGGGTAGGAGGTGTGTCTCTTGTAAGAGGCAAATGTCGGCTGCGGTGTGCTCTAAGAGGAACAAGACTGCCCGGTGCTTAATGGGATTATTAAGGCCCGCACGTTCAGGTAGAGCACTTTAAGCTTGGTGTGTGACATTGGTCAACCGGGTGCTTCTGGGGCTGTGAACGGTGTGCAAGAAACAAAAGGACAAGAGCTCCTCTGGGAAGAGTCTGAAATAGGTGGACAAGGGGTACCCCCGCAGCAACCAACCCCCCAACCCCGACACCCAAACCCCCCCTTAACCCCCAATCTCAACCGTCTCCTTCTTCTCCAAGTCCCACCCCCCTTCCCCCCTTCCCTTTCCCCCCTCTCTGTACTCTCCCCCAACAACCTCTAACTGACCCGCCTTCCCCCCCTCCGCCCCCCCCAACTGGGAGTCCCAAACTTGGAATCATACTCCCGGGCCCGGGCAAAGTCAGTTCGGGCCCGTAGAGTCTCAAAATGGAGGAGAGTGTGGCAGTGGCGACCCCCGTGGCCCCTCGCCCCCTGCCCTCGCGATTGCATAGCTACGAAGGCAAACCCCCACACATTGGTACTTCTGGGTGGAGCTGTTGTGTCCTTGACCACCTCTTGAATGGCTGCCGCGTGCTCCAAGGCTACTGTCGCCGGGTCCGGTCTCAGGTTCCTTTTGGGAGAGCGTCGCTTCCGAACTTGTTGCCAACCCTCCCGGGAACTCGGTGATGCTCCATTGTGCGTGGGTCGCGGGGAGATGTCCCCCGCTCGCTCATCCTCTGGCAGGTCAAGCCCCAGCAAGTTGCACGTGTCCCGGAGCGAGCAAAGCTGGTGGAGGGTCCCTTCCCATTTAAAAATCAGTCTGAATGGGTGACCCCAGGAGTAGGGCACTCCCTTCTTTCTCAGAAATGTTGTGGCCACCCGGAAGGATCGTCGTTTTTGAAGCGTGATCACGGAGAGGTCCTGAAATAACGCTACAGGGTGATCTCGGAAACGTAGAGGTTGTTTCCGACGGGCTTCATTCAAAATTCTTTCTTTCAAAGGGAAGTCCGGGAGATAGGCCAGTATGTCCGGGGTGGGAGCCGACGCGCGCCGTGCCAGGCCAACTCTGTGTGCTCTATCTATGCGAATGGCGAAGTCGGCAGGTTCACTAAGAATCTCCCTGAATAGGTCCTGTAGGTAGCTGGTAATGCTGTTCCCCTCGGCTTTCAGTGGCACCCCCCGGACCCGTATGTTGTTCCGCCGGGAGCGGTTTTCAAGATCCTCCACATGTGCTTGAAGGTCCACCTGTTGGTCGCGTAGGCGGAGGACCTCCTGCTGCAGGGACTCCAGCTCTTCGCAACAAGCTTGGCCTAATTCCTCCATTTCTGCTGCCCGCTCCCCCAGGCCGTCCACATTGCGACGGAGTTCTCGTTGCTCGCCTGCCAAGTTCTGTGTTCAACGCCTGGATGTCCTCCCGCAAAGTGTTGAATAGTGTCTCTAAGAAGGCTTTGGTGATAGGAGCCTCCCCACTCCCTATCCCCGGGCTGGCCGCCAATATAGATGGCGACTGGGGCACCTGGGTCTTCTCCCCTTTTGTCGCAGTTTTCGCCAGCATGTCATTGATAGTACGAACTCCCCTGCGGTTCGAGTTAGCCATGGTGCCCCCATCGGGCGTCCCCGATCAGGGGAGCAGCTCCAGGTGGCAGGGTGGCCCGACAGGAGCGGGGTTGAGGCCGGGCCTGTAGGGCGTGCAGTTCCCGGGGAGGTCCCGGCCGTGGGGAGCGTGCTGGAGGTAGTCCCGCGGGTTGTACAGTGTTGTTTGGTGGGATGTTTCGGCTCCCAGCCAGATAGGAACAATGACACAGGAGGCTGTTCACTCCGCACCCGACGGGCAGGTATGGTTCTCCCGGGTCTGTGGGGGCTGGTGGTGCATGGCCGGGCGCGGGATCCTGGATTGAGCGAAGCCGCGGCCGGGTCTGCTTACTGCGTCGCAAAATCCACGCGATGGTTCCAAGGATCGCTGCTAGTTCCCGCCTCTCCACCTCGCCTAGGCCCGAAGCCGGGGCCTCGCGTTCTGTGGCGGCGAGCAGCGCGTGGTCGAGTGTGGGGTCCCTGAGCGGGGCAGAGCTGTGGCAGGGACTGCTCGCCAAACGTCTGGTGGTAGCTATGCTGCAAGGCTCACCGCAATGGCTCTGATAAAGAAGGGCTTCCGCTGGGCTCCGTTCCTCTGCGCCGTGAAGGCCCGAAGCCGGGGCCTCGAGTTTTGCGGCAGCCCACCAGGGTGCTCCAGGTCCGACTGTTTCCGGCTCCGGCAGGACAGACACTCCGCCAGGGCTGCGTGAGTTTGGGAGGTCTCTGGTGGCGTCGGTTGTCGTGGACAGTCTTGCGTCCGCGTATTGGCAGCGGCCGACCCCCAGGGCCTCCACAGGAGTTCCCCCAGGCAGCGCGGGCCCACGGCCATCGCCGTCATCTCCTCGCGGCTCAGCGGCCGTGGCAGGCAGAACGTGATTTCGGCGGTTGTTGCAGTCGCCAGAAACCTCTCGTTGGACGCCGCTCGTCAGCGCTACTCAGCAGGGCAAAGCGCTGCTGATTTTGGAGGTTTTGCGAGTCAGTAGTAGGGCAGATCAGGGTTCAGGGCCGGGGAGCCGAGCGGAACACGTCCTAGCAGGTCGCCATTTAGGCAACGCCCCCCCTACTGCTCTCTCTTTAAAGAATATTACAAGGTAAAGATAATTGAACATCTTGTGGTCTGATATATTCTTACTTACATTCTCCATTGTTCTGAACTATCCCCAGTAGTTTTAAACACGCTTTGGTTACACTAGTGCAAATGATGTCTGGAAAGTTTATCCAACTATATCTCAGCTACTATACATGGTTAAACAACTGGAACATGTTTTTTCCAGTTACAATCATTTTTAACACAAAAACCCACCATTCTTCACAAATTTGTTTTTGTCATGCTAAGCCACCCCACGGATATGGGTGGACCAAACATTGGCAAGGCTACTCTAGCATAATTTAGGCTCCCCCCTTACACATCAAAATGTTATTATATACTTGAATTCTACCTGTGTGCCTTTACTTCATTAACTTCATTGAAGCATTTAAACATATGAATGAACTGAAATCATTGTAGGGATCATGCATTTATATACATGGGCACTAATGTTCACTTTAAATATGTAAACATATATTCTTTATTCACGTTTTTACAGTTACACTTCATTTTATGCTTGCATGTGTAAACATGTACTCCTTTACTCATGTTTTACATTTATTCCGAAAGTGTGCATGTATAACCATGTATTCCAAGTGCATATTAAATGCTTAGTCCAACTTAGCCTGACTGTAGACCTTAGTTGAAATACATTTTGCTTTGCCAGCATGTTCTTTATTTCTTTGCAGGTATATTTTTATGATTCTTTTTAGTTAGAGAGAGGCTTATTGTTTGTATTAGACTGCTGATAGAGAGGCTTGGAGGGAAGAACTTGCCAGTAAATGTGGAGAATTAATGGTCAAAAGAGGCCTTCTGTTCATCATGTATCAAGACAGAGAGAATTTCAAGTTTGAGAGCTGACGTCCGATAGAAAACTGAAGGTATGCTTCAGAAAATTATTTGGTTAGCCGCTGGTGGTGTGATAGGAGATAAAGACGTTACTGAATCTCCTGTTACTCTTAAAATGGTGTTCTCACTGTTGGAATGATTTGAAATTCCCTTTTGACTTCGAGAGATACAGACCTCTCTGCTCGCCATATTCTTGAAAGTGTGAAGTATGATTATAATGGCGATCCACCCTCCATCCCAACTTGATTTACCCCCCGCCATATTATCATGGTGGGGGTACCGTGGTGGACAGAAATCCGTCTGCCACTTTTCCGCCAGTCGGCAATCGTTACGATTGCCGGCCAATCAGAGCTGGGGCATAATATGGTGGCAGTGGCTGGAAGGCAACGCCATCCATATTATGATGCCTGGTTGAAAACGCCTTGGCGGGGATGTGCTTTGGGGGCCCGTTGCGGGCCCCCAGGTGGGGTGGGGGGTGGAGGGTGCACTTGGAGGGGTACCCATGATACCCCTTGCATTCCCATGCACACGGTGGCAGGCACCCCGCAGTGCCTGCCAGGTTGTTCAGGGAATGTACAACATGTCAATTTGGCATTGCAGCTGTGGTGCTGTAAGCAGCACCCCGCGCAATGTCAAATATACGAACTGCGACCACCAGGGTGGCGGTCCCAACCCAATCATCCGAGCAGATCCCTTATTTCTTTTTTCAATACTTCTACTGAAGTCTGATTTTGCTGACAACTTCTATGCTCCTGAATTAGAGAACCTTGGTGGATGACCATGTATTTGCTCTATGTTTAGAAGAGAGAAAGGAAGTTTCTTAATGGAAAACCTGTTTGCTTTAATCTGTTTTTTTATTGCTGCGGTTATCACAGTTCGAGAATTCATTCTATTGCCCCTCATTCTGCTGAGATTTTTCAGCTTATCTATTTTATAGCTGTACTTAATGAACTTATTATTGGTTTGCATATATATCTTTTTAATTGGTAATCCAAAATAAAACCCTTTAACTGGTTCACTGACATAACATCGATGTACAAAATATCAATCTAAAAAATATCGATAAAAAATATAGACAACAAAAATATCAACTCATATACTTAAAAAGGTTAGGACAAATATATTGAATACAAAATATTGATGGTAAAAAATATAGATGTAAACAATATTGATTTAAATATATGTATAAAATAAAGTAATATATATAGTTAATATATTAATATTCATTTTAACAAAATGAATGAAATGTAATATACATTTTTACAAAATATAACAAAGAAACTTAATGTAAAAAATAAACACACAAACATAATATTTTATACATATATATTTACTTTAAAATAATTAACTATTAACTTTAATTTATTTTAAAATTTTAAAATTATATAAAAATAAAATATATATATATAAATAATTTAACAGGTAAAATAATGATACAATAAATTAAAACATTAAACTATGAAAAAATATTTACACTCAAATTGCCCAATACAATAAGTGCAACAGTAGGGAAAATGTTGGATAGCAAAATAATTAAATGTACTATTCCAACTCGTGAGTGCAACAGTAGGGAAATTGTTGGATAGCAGAGGGGTACATTTACTATTCCCACTCCAAAGAGTGCAGCAGTAGGGAAAGTATTGGATAGCAGATGGTTAAAAATGACTATTCCCACTCCACTGAGTGCAACAGTAGGATAAGGGTTGGATAGCGGAGAGGTAAAAATTAGTATTCGAACTACAGTGAGTGCAACAGTTGGGAAAGTGCTGGATAGCGGACGGGTAAAAATTACTATTCCAACTCCAGTGAGCGGAATAGTAGGTAAGTGTTAAGAGGGTAAAATGTACTATTCCCCCTCCAGTGAGAGCAACAGTAGGGAGAGTGTTGGATGGCGGAGGGACAGAAATTACTATTCCCACTCTAAAGACTGCAACAGTTGGGAAAATGTTGGATAGCGGAGGGATAAACATTTATATTCCGACTCCCCTGAATGCAACAGTAGGATGAGTGTTGGATAGTGGAGGGGTAAAAATGTTTATTCCCACTCCAGTGAGTGCAACTGTAGGGAAAGTGTTGGATAGCGGAGTGGTAAAAATGACTATTCCCACTCCAGAGAGTGTAACAGTAGGGAGAGTGTTGGATAGCGGAGAGGTAAAAATTACTATTCCAATTCCAGTGAGTGCAACAGTAGGGAATATACAGGATTGCAGAGAGATAAAAAGTACTATTCCCATTCCATTGACTACAACAGTAGGAAAAGTGTTGGATAGCATACAAAAAATATTACTATTCACACTCAAACACATAGAAAAAAATACTTAAGTTATACCAATGAATAAACAATATTTTAAAAAATTAAACATATAAAAAGAACACATATTATAATAAGAATTAGATATAACAAAAAACAACAAATATAAAACATAACATAATAAATACATTTACATAAACATAATTATTTGAAACTACAAAATATTTACACATAAAAACATTATTTAAAACATAAATGTATTTAATTTATTTCCTACCCTATAACACCACACCAATAGCAAAACACTTCAACATTTTTAATTAAATTATTTACTTAATGAACATTAATAATAATCAATTCAAAAATATTATTAATAAAAAAACTAATAAACATGAATTGACTGCAACAACTTTAACACTATAATATCCACATCACACACCTAAAACGAACTATAAAGTAATAAAACACAATTAAAACTTATTTAAAAATTAAAAACTATTACTATTAACAACTATTTGCATATTTTACATGTATTTAATACCTACCCTGTACCCCTTTAAAAGTTAAAACACAAAAAATACACAATTACCCAAAATAAATATCACATAATTAACATTAATTAACAACTATATATTAATTAATTAAACACAAATTACTTTCCACCCTTTACTCCTATAAACACCACAACACACACCTAAAATTAATTACACAATTACCATAAATAATTACCAATTAAGTATTTAATTAAAATTAACACCCAATTATAAATTCTTCCCCTTTACACCTATAAACACTGCAACACGCACCTAAAATTAATTACACAATTACCAAAATTAATAACCAATTAATTAATTGAAATTTATTAACAACCAATTATTAATTAATGAATAATACATTACTTTACACATGTAACACTATAACATCTCAATTAAACAAATATTAATAAATACAAATTAATCAATACATGTTATGTAGTTAAATTACTTCCCACCCTACTCCCCTATAAACCCACAACCTGCTACGGAACTAAAAGTGCAAAATTCAAATAAAAAAAATTAATAACTACTAAAAACATGTATATTAAAAATACAAACAATTCTTATACAAAAAACATACATCACATACATATAAAATATATACTAAAATACACAATTATAAAAAACGATATTTTTAACAACTATATTTTTGCAAACGATATTAAACACTTAAAGTTTTTTGAAAATGATATTACTCACCTTAAATCGATATTCTTGACCAAGATATTCTTGCTGTCGATATTTCTGGCCCACGACATTAATGACTCGATGTTTGTGCTACTCAATATTTTGTACTCGATGTCTCTGCACCCTTTAACTATATTCAGCGATTCCTGGCCCTTATTGTGGAGTCACATTGGCTTCACAGGTTAGAAATGTATTGTTCATGTTTTTCTCCCTTTCAATGCTTCACGTTAACCAACTAAGGGCCATACAACCAATGGGGAAAAATCTTTAACAACTTGACCAAGAGATTACGTTGTAAACTCAGCGCTCATTCACTACTCTTCGGCAATACTGCACTGATCACAGCACGGCAAGACATTACTCTGGGAAGGGTGTTGCAGAGATATACCCTCTGTGTCTGATGAGAGACTGGCATGGACAGGACCTCATGGTCTATGTGAGCAGGGGCTGTCCCTGTAAATGTGATAAAGTATGGGGTCCCTGGGAAGAATCCAGGAGCTTTGATACATTGAAATACGAAATTAAGCCCAAGGCTCACACTGTACTTAAATATGGATGCTGTATGATTTTATTGTCATGTTTTTTTTTACATTACTGTTGCAAAACAAGAAAAATATGTTTTTTAAACGCATTTGTTTTTGTCCTTGCCTTAGTACTGATGTAGTTGTGTATCTCCTTTAATGATCTATGTTGTTGTGCTGATAATCATTTGCTGTTTTGATTCCTTTAGACCTCTGAGCAACATTTGACTGAATAGGCTTGCTTACGTTGAATCTTTTGGTTTTCTAGCTATTTGCATGAAAGGACATAGTTGATTTTGATGATTTTATTTTCCTCCACCACAAAACCCCTGAATTGCAGAGTTTCCCAAGGGTACATTTTATCACCTTTGTTACTTAAAATATTTGTGACTACACTGGCTCACATCATATTAGATAAAGGTCTAATATAGAGTTGTTTCTCTATGCGGGTGAATATGTTAGAGATCCAAGGCAACATAGCTACACAGACGTTGTTGAGCTTAAACCACCTAAAACTGAACGATGGTAACAGAGAGGGGCCCTGTCATTTCAAGCTGTCACGATTCTGGAACTTTCCTTTTGGGCCTTCTATCTTGGGCCCACGGGCAGCTTTGTCAACATGTGCTTGGAATCTTCGAGAAAAAAAGATATATTTGCTTAGCCATGATTGATCAGATTAAAGTAATATTCAGGGCTTGCTTTTTCAAACTTCACTTCTTGAAACATCTACTATATTTTCTTACATTTTTTCTATAGCAGCGTACCTTCAATACTGCATATGTGTGTATCTTGACCGACCTGCCTATCTGATTTAAAAGGTTAAAATATTTCATAATTCTGCCACTAGATTGGTGCTCCAAACGCACAAAGGTCCCGTGCTAACCTCATTACATTCTTACGATGAAGAAATGGCTAGCCTTTAAGTCAATGTGTCTTGTAGTTCTTTTCTCAGTTCTCGACTTTAAGAACCATGCTGTGTTTTAAGATTTCAGGATAAACTTTGCCATGCCATTCGCCGCTGCCAAGACATGAAATACATTATCATCAAACTTGGGACACATCCAAAACGTGGCTCTTGTCACAAGATGTTTTGCTTTTTTTCTGACTTTCTGCCTTACTTGTTGCTTTTTTTTTTAGAGCTAAGAAACCAATAAACATAAACATATGTGAGAGCGTTATAGCTAGCAAATGTTCACAGCCATGCTGGATTTGGGGTTTCAATAGTTTATGGTGGATTTAAGTGTCATTGAAAAAATCTCACTGATTCAGAACTACATTACACTGTAATAAAAGTAAACATGAAGACTATGCGCTACTTTGTGGACGAGATCAGGATCACCTACCGCGATAGTCTCTCTGAAAAAAACAATGTTTTGCCCCATGAAACTTCACAACCCATCTCCTGCACACAGATTGTGTGCTGCCTGCCAGGTACGTTGGGAGGGTTGTTGCCCTACTCAACTATGAAACTTGATTTCAGAACTAGGATACTGTAAATTCTAATTCATAACCCTATCCAAAGGGCTATTTGCAAAGGCACATACTAAGAAGCCTGTCTTCTGGGTGGAGCTTGCTTTTGAAAGTCTTGAGGAAGTCTTGTTTTAATAGTTATGATAAGATACCTAGACATTAAATTTCAAGATCATGTGCATCAGGTTTTGCTAAAACTACCTTTACTCTTTTCGAATCTTCAAACATCTTCCGTGTAAAACATAGGGCTGTCTTGAAATGCACATTGGGAGACTAACTCAAAAAGGCTTTTCTCTGAGCTGAAACTTCTTACCTGAGAAGTAAATGATGGTCTGGCATTTCGGTCCAGGTTAGGCCTCACCTGGATATGTATCTCAAGGTTTCACCCAATTTACCTCCATCTGCTTTGTTACCTCCTTTCAGATGCCTCAACACCTTTGAGCAACAGATTTCAACGTATTTGAGTGACAGGTTTGACACCTTCAGACTGGTCGTACTAATTAAGTGTTGTTTACATTAACAACCAAAGCCAGCTCATTGCACCTTAACCTTGATGAACACCTTTTCCAGCTGGACCTTCGACTTAACAACGCAACTGGAGCTCAGCAGCTTTAAGTCATCTGCAACAGGCTTGATGAATACAGCTTTCTGGCTTGACCCACTAATTCTGGTTAAAACCAAGTTTCAGTTAGAAGAAAAATATTCCACTGACTCTATCCCTACATCAGAGATCTCCAGATTTTTTTGTGCTTAGCTCCTCCTGGGAAAATTAATTTGATTAGACACCCACATTTGACATTAAATGCATTTACTCATAATTTATATCTAAGATCCTATACATTACAAGGAAACTTGAGATATTTCAGAGTCAAGGTCATAACTTTCTTCTTACTGTGATGCCATTGCGGAGCAAGTAATGTCACTTCTGCTCTCCCTTTGATTTTGTTGAAATGAGTGTAGCGGTTGCTTCTCAGTTGTAGGGGTATTGAGCATTCTTAGTATTTCAGCAGGTCATTTACTTATTAAGTAAAAAACAATCCTAAAGATTCATTTTCTTACTCTTATAAAATTGCATACGTTTTCTTTTTTTTGTTGCTTTTCTGTGCTAGTGTTTTGTGGCTGGTAAAATCATCCTTAAAAAGAAGCGTTACGGCATCCAGCGTATTGTTGCCTCTTGTCATTTCACTTCCCCATGCTGAGTTTCTCATGTTGGAATGGAGTACACATGAAGTTGCAGTTCTACCACACCTTATAACCAACTGTACCTTTACCGCATCACTGACCTTTAAAGCTCAGAATGTGGAGGAAATACACTATGAAAATGTCTCCAGGTTACCTTGAGGAATTTTTCACACTTTAATATCACGAGGCGAGGCACAACTTGTACTGACCTCGGAATCGAAAACTAAAAGCAGAGACTATTTGTACACCATTTATAAAACTGAGAATGAGGGTCTAAATAACTAAGACATGATTAAAAGCTGGCTACTTAAGTTATCAGACAAAGCATTCCTGAGAGAATTTATACCCTGTCCAAGTATGCATACTTGAATTCAGCAGGGTACATTTAGGTTATCTCCCAGCGTGTGGGAACTGATTTTCTGTCAGAGCGAGTCACATGAGACGCAGGCAGACGCAAGCAGATGGGCCACATTTAAGCCTGGAGCTCAGAGCTCCCGATCGGCTTCAGGCTTCCTCCAGGAGGCCCCCGCAGTCTTCACACCTTCACACCTCGCACCTGGCACCTCCAGGCCAGTTCAACATCATCGTTGGGACGCGAGTGCAGTGGCTGTAGTCGGCTGCCACCCACGCACACAAGTCTCTCCACAACCTCGGCCCCAAGTACCTCAACGACCGCCTGACCTTCCACACGCCCACACGCCCACCCGCCAGCTACGATCCGCTAGCCTCGCCCTTGCCGCCGTACCACGCATCCGAAGAGCCACCGCAGGAGGCAGATCCTTCTCCTACCTGGCGGCCAAGACATGGAACTCCCTCCCCATCCACCTTCGGCTGACCCAGGACCACCTCGCCTTCAGGAGACAACTCAAGACCTGGCTGTTCGAGCAGTAGCGGCCCCCTTCCCCCAAGCGCCTTGAGACCCTTCCGGGTGAGTAGCGCGCTATACAAGTGTTATGATTGATTGATTGATTGCCGCAGTTAGTGTGCCCCGGGTAGTCTGTGGAGGTGGCCTGGCTCGGCCCGGGTGCAGCTTGCAGCCACCTGGTGAGCTCTACTTGCCTTTGCTAAATATCTTGCAGCCTGCCCGAGCAGCACGGAATGAACGGGAGAGCACCAGGGCTGGTGCCGGATCCACTTGCATCCAGTTACATCGGCACCCGGTGGAAACACCTGTGGGGCAGTAGAGAAGTGAGGGCCTAATGGTTACAGTTTGCTTTTTGGGCCAGCTAGGGCTGGGTGCAGCGTGCGGGCCTAGACAGGTGTGCTAGGTTCGAGCCTTGAAGCTCAATAAATCCTGTGACTTGGAGCAAGGCGATAAGACCTGGGTATGTAGTGGCACAAACGAGCCAGGAAAATTGTTGTAACATGTCTTCCTGGTTCTCTCCAGAACAAGATACAAGGAAAGATGATAGGATGTAGGGTTCCTTTTTTCTCTGACCTGGAGGTCTTGACTATCAGTTCTCGGGGCTCAGGAGTTACACAAGAGGTAAAGGGAGTGCTAAGAGTGGTGGCAGTAGATACCATTGCTAAGTGAGAGGCCAGGCCTGTCGCTGCAGCAGCAGAGCTTGGTCTGGGTGCCACTTGTAGTTGCTTGGCGAGTTTCCATTTTAGGCTCACTCATCTCCCCTTAAGAATAAGACTGAGGCCCAGGTGGAGTTTTGACTGCAAAAGAGATTGCGTTCAGGACAATTGATTTACGTAAGAGCTTGTAAAAAAACAAAGCTGATCCTCTAAGGAACAAATCGATACAGATAAACACACTAAAGGATTTTAATGCTATTTCCACCTTTTTAGGTTTCGCTGGGGGGCGGAGCCGTTAGGCTCCTCCTCCAGAGAAATCTATTGAGTACAGTAAGCACTCTGGAACACGCCCCCCCGTCCCATTGGCTAGCTCCATAAATGGAGCCTAGCCATTGGACGAGGGGCCTGTCCATCAATGCCGGACCAGACACGAGATTCTTTGGCTTTTGCCGACGTCACGCGTCGCCGGGAATGCCCCCGAATCCATCGACACGTGTTTGGTGCAGACTGAAGGTTTGTGAGCCTTCCCCGAGCAGAGCGCACTAAAATAACCTGTGTGCAGCTTCACCACCGCAACCCGGGATCAGTAAACCCCCGACGAAGGGCCCCGTACCTTGCCGGTACCAACGCGACCGAAACCGAGCCCGCTGCTCTCCGATTGGACGGGAGAGCCGAGCCCCCTCACCAAACGCCGCGACGGGATTGGCCCGTGCGGCGCAGCGTCACCACTGTTGCCGTGTGGTGATTGGATTCCGGGGTTTGCAGTAATTTGGTACCCCCGAGTGCTTCGTTGCACTTTATTCTTAATTGACGGGTGCCACCCCGATTATGGCGCCCTTTGCGAGTGCCCACCTCGCTTCACTGTTTACTTTTGGTCTCGAGGGTGTCCACCCCTCTTAAATGCCCGAGAATCACCGCCGCGGCCCGAGCGCCGCAAAACAGGAAGCCAGGCACTACGGTGCCTGACGCGGGGCGGGACTTCCGCATTTGGAGGGAAGTCCCGCCTGCCGCCGCGCACCGATTGGCTGCTCGCTGCCGCCGGGAAAAAGAAACAAACAGCGCGAGCCATTGACGGCCCAGTCCCGAGATGGGGGACCGGGGGAACAGGTAGCGGGCCGGGAGCATTGTGAAGGCGGGGCTCTCATGTGCTGAGAGAGCCCCGCAAAGCGCTACCGCCACACAGGAGAAAGGACCGGAGTCCCCCACGAACCGCCCGGTAAGTGAAGGAGGGCTGGTGGGGGCTCCGTGACTGTGCAAGGCTCTGGGGGCAGTTCCTATTTGTTCGCCGAGCGGCCCCAGTTGGCAGAGGGCCGCTCCAACGCGTCGGGTGGCATCTTCTTTTCGAGCCAGGAGGCTCAAGGGGCATTGGCGGCATCTCGAGTCCCCCGAGAGGGACTCCAGCGAAAGGGGGCATTTCTGTGCATTTCGAGTCCCCAGGAGGGGGACTCCAACCCGAGCCAGAGAGGCTCTTCCTGCCATTGGTCTTCCTGAGTCCCCAGGAGGGGGGACTCCACCGTGCCCACATTTGTTTATTGAGTCCTGAGAGGCTCACAGTATGACATCACTATCCCACGGGTAGAAGATAGCTAGTGGCCTGTCCAACGCGACCGAAAACGAGCCCAGTTTTATGTCTTTAGTAACAGAGAATGATCTTTATTTTGTATGTGCAGTAGCTGAGTGGTGTGCAGTTGAACAGCTGTTTAAAATCTCATGCCTACACTTCAGTTCAGTGGGGAGTGAATGATGTCACCTAAGATGGGAGAACGCGGCGGCTTGTGATCGTGGCTATCACTCCGTCATGTGATGGATCATTGGGTAGATATTAGGTACGCGTGAGAAGGAAAATAACATTGCAAAGTGTTGAAACACACGTTAGTCACGTGACTAGAGAAAGAAGAGCATCCCGGGCCCACTGGTGTTTGGGAGCCGTTCCCTCCACGCGGCTTCTTGAGCTCTCTCTTCTCCCCATCAGGCATCAATTATAGAGGTGGTCCCTCTCTCCCAGGGTTTGGTGTGGAGACAACTGGTAACCTAGTTCTTCATTGCGACTTTCAGGGTCTGGCTGACGAGCAGCGTTTCACTGTTGAATGGCTTCTCTCAGTTGGCCAGTGCGCTGGTCAGGGTAGATCACTGCAGCTCAGCCAAGTAGATATAACTCCGAGGGCAGATAGATTCTAAGTTAACCAGACAAAACTACCTTTTATATGCCAAATTTAAGTAATGTCATAAAAATGTCAAAATCGTGAACATACCTATGGCTAGAAACCAGATAATTGCTATGCAAAATACCTTAGCTGTGCAAACAGTACATGTGCATATTGTTTTAATCGCAAGCATAGGTAATGTAAGTAATATATAGCAGTTTTGGACAGATTTTAAATCAATGTCATGAGAATTTGGGAATCATGAATAATACCTGTGGCTTAATATCAGCTAATTACTGTGCAAATTAATTTACGTGTGCACAACAGTGCATACGGACTGGGAATTATATTATTATTATTATTTATTATTATAGGAGCTTATAAAGCGCCTGGTGACGTCTCTCGACGTGTCCCCGCGCTGTGGAGAAGAGTGTTGCCTGTATGGAGCAGAGCATCAGACAGTTTAAGTGGTGAAAAGATATGTTTTTAGATGTTTCCTAAAGAATGTTTCACTTTTTTCCTGTCTGATATTCGTAGGAAGGGTATTCCATTCCTTGGCTGCGAGAATGCGAAAGGATCTACCTCCAAGTCTGGCTTTTTTTGGGCGCATGATCTTAAGCAAACCTGTTCCCTTCGAGCGAAGGGATCTGGAAGGTTCATAGGGTGAGGCTAAGTCAAGCAGATAGGAGGGGGCTCTGTGGTGAACAATTCTGTGGCACCAGAGAAGGGCCTTGAATATTATTCTCTTTTTTATGGGCAACCAATGTAGAGCATCCAAGGCAGATAGTTCTCAAATCATGGGCTCAGAGAGCGGCTAATGAAAACATTTTAAAGATCTATCCAAGTGGATTAAACCTGCCATATAAAACGTTAAAATTCACTGTTTTGGTGATTTTAATTGGAGCAGTGATCAGTATTATTAATGTCCTTAAATTATACTTGTAGCAGGCTTAAGTATTTGCCAAATTTCACCAAGTCACACGGCTCCACTGTGTTAAAAACCAGGATTGTTGCCTCTTTGCAGGTTCATATTCCCTGTTGGAGTGGCTAGGGAGTGCAGAGTGACTAGGGAGTGCAGAGTGACTAGGGAGTGCTAGGGAGTGCAGAGTGACTAGGGAGTGCTAGGGAGTGTAGAGTGCTAGGGAGTGCAGAGTGCTAGGGAGTGCAGAGTGCTAGGGAGTGCAGAGTGCTAGGGAGTGCAGAGTGCTAGGGAGTGCAGAGTGCTAGGGAGTGTAGAGTGACTAGGGAGGGCTAGGGAGTGCAGAGTGACTAGGGAGTGCGAGGGAGTGCGAGGGACTGCAGAGTGACTGCAGAGATTAAGCTAATGGCAATGTAAATGACAATGCCATTTATTTATCTGTTTTCAAAACCAACACATAAATACAAATTTTGTCATTTACAATGCCAATAGCTCTAACTTTTCCAAAGGCGAAACCATTGCATTGTAAATGCTTGTTTTCTGTTCTGGCGACTAGGAGAATAAGCCTATATCGCTTCCCAGGAAAGTTGAGGCGGAAATAGAAAAGTCGCTTTTGGCAAATCTTGCCATCTACTCACCTGGAAACTGAGTGATTCAAACTGTTGTTGAATTAAGTCCTGATCTCAGAGAGGAAGGCCCCGTGCTGGAAGACTTTACTCTCCCAGAAATTAATATCAGTCTGAATCCTATCGAAAAGGTTTTTCAGACTCCTAAGCCACATACTAATAGTTAATTTCTCTTAAACTCAAGAGTCAGTAGAGGTGACTTTCCCACTGGTCCTGCCATTAAGATGCAGCTCTTTAGTAGTACACCCAGTGGAACTTCTATATTAAATTCAAGGGCCCTTGATAGTAGAAAAATAAGGGCAAAGAAATCGCAGACTTATTTGAGGAAAATCAGCTCTTCTTGCCACAGCAGTTCTTCAAACCTGAGGACCTTGGGCCAGATGTACGACCAGTTTTTGCATGCGACTTGCAAAAAATTGCGACTCGCAAAATAGTGTTTTGTGACTCGCTATTAGGAAGGGCGGTCCCCTTCCTAATAGCGACTCACAAGCAATGTATGAATGTTTTGCAACCACAATTGCGGTTGGAAAACACTTGCAATTTACGGCCCTCTTCAAGGGGGTGGTAATGGATCCCTTCCCCTTTGTGACTGGCTCTAAAAATATTTTTTAAGGGCAGTCAGTGGTCCCTTTACCTGCCCTTAAAAAATTAAACAAAAATGTTTCATTAAAAAAAAATGCATTTCATTTTCCTTTAAGGAAAACAAGCTGCATTTAAAAAAAAAAGACCTGCTTTAATGAAAAGCAGTCCCAGACATGGAGGCTTGCTGAGCCCAGCTGGCCACCATCCCTCGGAGGGCCAGCCATTCCCAAGGGGGTCGCAAATTGCAAGTTGCTCATTAATATTCATGAGCCTCGCACTTTGTGACCCCATTGGGAATCGCTAACAGTGTCTCTGACGTTGTTGCACATTGGCTTTTACGACTCACAAATTGTGACCAGCAGTTTTTCGCCATTTGCTGGACCAAAAGCCAGTGGTCATACATCTGGCCCCTTGTTCTTTCACTACATCTCTGTCCACTCAGTATTTAGAAAAGGAAAAAGTAAATATGGAACATAACGTTTTTCCCATTTCCTTAAAAAGATGGGGCATACAAGTTAAACAATCTGTAACACAAGAAAAATAGCTGTGGGCTACATATCTTACTCATCTTTTTTAACTGCTGCTACATACGAGGGAAGACTCCCCCCTCATGGTCTGGTAGTATCCTAATTTCACTATATAAAAAGGGTCTTAGACACATTCCGAGTAACTACCATCAAATAGCTCTATTTGATGCAGTGGAGAAAATATTTGCACCTGGATAACATCAGTATGTTGAAATTAATAGAGGAGAAATACACTTTATTTCACATCTAACGTATATGCGGCATTTATAGATTGCTCAACAATAAGGTAGACCGGCCATTACTTTGGAATAAATTGCAAAAAATTAGGGGGCCTGCCCCCCTGTTATCGCTAATTATTGCCCTGCACTCGCATACGTGCCCGCTGCTGTTAGAGGGACATCAGGGCCTATCAGCAGTAATACCCACAGAAAATGGCCTGAAGCAAAGCTGTCTACTAGCCCTGCTTCTCTTTTCTCTGTAACAGATCTACCTGAATGTTTTTCTCCCCCAAAAGGAGATGCACCAAAGATAGGCAATCACCCTTTTGCATGTCTTATGTACGCAGATGACATTGCAATTATGAATCTAACTCCTCAGTGGGCTGAATAAGAAGTTGATATCACTGCAGAAATGTACAATGGCACAGATTTTGTAGATAAATGTTTCTAAAAGTAAAGTTATGATCATGAAAAGTAGTAGGAGCAGAACATTATATAATTTTAACTGGAGAATTGGCTCAGAAAATCTTGAGATTGTTGATTCTTATCTCTACCTGGGGAAAGTATTAGCAGGCAGCACAAAGAATAAGCCACATATTGAATATAGCTCTTGTAAAGCTGCATCACATGCAAATAGCTTACCTATATTTAATGGCATAATGAGTCGCAGGCACTACTTACATTTGTTATCAGTTTTTAAAGCAAAAACTCCCTCCACATTGTTATACGGTATTGAATCTATCCCAGTAGAAGACTGGAGTTTCCAAGATAAGACAGAAGGCCAGATGTTATGCAAAATATGTAATTTTAACACACTGGTCCCGACACGCGCTATCTAATTGGAATTTGGTTTGGTAAGTTAATTTGTTCAAGGCTAAGCCATGGTAATACGATGGGGATACCAGTTAAAGAATAGTGAGTTGTATACCTTAAGGGGTTTTCTACGTCAAGAAATCTTCTGAGGAAATACACATAAATATCCCTTCTCCCGTGACTTTACCCTGATGCTGAATTATTTCAGTGCACAGGAGGAGTCAGTGACTCTGCTCCCTCTTTTAGAACTTAAATCCTTTTTAAAAAGCACAAGTTGTATGGTTAACTACCTGAGAGGTGTCAAGTACTGTAGATCAAAGTAAAGACTGAAGATAATAGCCACATCAATTACCCTGAGAGTTGCTCAGAATTGGCTAACTCTATGCTGCATGAATCTTTTACCATTAAATGATTTAACAGCAGGGGTATGGCTTAGCAGCCAACAATGACGGACGCATGAGTGACACTATATCTACTGACACAAGCCATTGAAAAAAGCCATGACCCCCTGTAGGACCTCACCATAGTTGGTTTGGTCCTTTATTGTCTATCACAATTGTATGAAGGGTTTAGGCGGGTGGCCGTTGCCACACTGCTCTGGGGACTGGGAGTTGGTCCATGTTGGGATCTAATTTTTTCTTGTTTTGGATTGGTTCTACCCTTATATAAGCCCTGTCTGGTCTGCGTTGTGGTGATCGCAGCGCTTGTTGTCTTGGGAGGACTGAGGCGGGGCTCGAGGGTGGTGGGGGAGGTAGAATACATTGCTGATAATGGCAACACTCTACTAACGTTAACACTACTCATGTGAAACATTAAAGGGATGGGCTCCATGACTAAGCGCCACAACATACACAATTGCCGTAGGAGGCGAGGAGTGCAAATAGCCCTTCTGCAGGAGACTCACGTACTCCAACCAGAAGTGGACAGACTGCGTAGGTGTTGGAGGGGACAGGTATATGCTACGTCCCATATGTTGTGGGGCGTTAATCTGGATTAGAGCAGGAGTGCCATTTGAACTAACAAGGTCTGCTATTGTGAAAGAGGGCAGATATGTCTTCCTCCTGGGGAGATTGTGGTGGAGGGATGTTACGTTGGGTTGTGTGTCTGCCCCTAACCAAGACCAGGTAGCCTGTATCGTTGAACTTTCCACCCAAGTGGTGGATATGATGGTGAACTCAGTACTAATAGGGGCGATTTTAACAGGATGTCGGAAGTGGACTTAGACTGCTCTCACCATCCCCTGTCAGGGTCCCAGACCCACCGAGTGGCGGCTGGGCTCCGAGGCTGGATGTCTCATTGGGGTTTGCAAGATATTTGGAGGATCCAGCATGGTAATGCACAAGAGTATTCCTTCTATTCCCTAATTTACCAACTCCACACACAGTGGTGCTCCCCGTCCCTTGGTGCTTCTATTGAACATAGGGAATACCTAGGACGGACTCTGTCTGACCATTGCCTGCTACTGTTGATTTATCGGCCACATGGAGCACCACCCCCAATACCTACATGGCGCCATGACCCGAGGTCCCTAGAAGACGAGCCTTTTGCAGAGGCTCCGAACTCCCTTGTCAGCGAATATTTTACTGCTAATGATCGCTCTGCATCTTCTGCTCTGATAGAGTGGGAAGTGTTTAAGGTGGTGGTGCGGGGACACTGTATTGGGTGTAGTGTAGGGGTACGTAGGGAACTTCATCGCGAGTTCTTGGCCACAGAGGGAGAACTACAGGCGCTTGGCAATCTTCAGGGACAGGACTCGCGGCTCATTTACGCCTACTGGAAAAATGCACACAACACATTGACATCTGTATTGGGCTTAGTGTAGGGGTACATAGGGAACTTCATTGCGAGTTGTTGGCCACAGAGGGAGAACTACAGGCGCTTGGCCATCTTCAGAGATGGGACGCACAGCTCATTTAGGCCTCCTGGAAAAACGCACACAACACATTGATATCTTAGAGCGGCTTCAGTGCTTTGATTACAGGAAATATATGGATAGGGTCCAGGGGGAGGAGGGCCGAGCTGGTTGTCTCCTAGTCTGGTTGAGTTGGCCTGATACGCATGGAGTCCAGATCATGCGTATACGGGCTAGTGCCGGATTAATTCTGTATGACCCAGGAGCAATTAATGCCTTGTTTAGGGATTACTACAAGACCCTTTATGCCGCCCCCTCTAGGCCCACAATTTTACTGTTGATACCTTCTTGACCCCACTAGGCCACCGCACATTAGATGATATCCCAGGCAAATTTTATAAGAAATATGGGGCTGACCTGGCTCCAAGACTGGTGACCCTATATGCAGAGTTGCTTCAATTGGGCAAATTGCTGGATACCACACGAGATGCGCTGGTGATTGTAATCCCTAAGACTACATCCCCGAATGCTGAGGTGATGGACTATAGACCCCTCTCCATGTTAACACTGATTTTAAGATTTTTAGAGCAAAGTATTGGCACTCCAGTTGCTCCCACACATACAGGACCTAATCCACCCAAACCAGAATGGGTTTATCCCATCCCACAACACCTCATATAATTTCAGTCGGTTGTACTCCGTGTGGTACCACTCGGAGGAGTAGACCTCTCAATCGGATGCAATTCTTTGGATTGACCTAGAAAAGGCCTTCAACACCGTGGGGTGGGATTACCAGCTGGCTGTCATGAGGTGCCTGGAAACGGGTGACAATTGGATAGCATGGGTGTTACTACTGTACACTTGCCCTACAGCCAGGGTCAAGACCGGCAGAACCATCTCCCTGCAATATCCAGTTGCACGAGGCGCCCAAGAGGGTTGCCCCCTGTCGCCACTCCTCTTTGCATTGGCCATGGAATCGTTGGCCAAGTTTTTTCGACATGGGGGGGGGGGAGGCATGGGGCTGACCATAGAAGGAGGAACACATATTATCTCTCTCTATGATGATAATCTACTAGTCTACCTATGTGATGGCTGTTCAGGGAGTCGAAACGGTCTTGCAACATTAGGATACATTTGGTGTAATGTCAGGTTTATGAGTATTATATTAATTTGCTAATATGCCTGTGCTGATGCCCGTGGCTTGGTTCTGCAACTTGGACTCCTTGGTGAGACTTAATCTGGGGAGAGGGTAGGCGCAGAGTGTCGCTCCAGATATTGAGACTCCACATAGATGCAGTAGGCTTAAGAGCTCCTGATTTTGAACTGTACCAACTTGCTGCTGAACTTGCAATGGCTGGCCCAATGGCTGGAGGGGGTGCACACTGATGGGACCTTCGTAATGGAATTGGACCAGAGCCCTAATTTGTTGCTGGCAAAGATCCTGGTGCCTGCAAATAAGATTCCTTAAATCTCAGTAATGCAGATCGCAGCTTTGCAGTGTTGACGGCGTAGCCTAAGAAGAATACCTGACACTACCAAACACTCACCAGAGTTACCACTGCTGGGATTGCCCCATGGCGTCCCACAACAGATCACTACTGCTGAACCACTGGCATTGTGAACCACGGTGGGCCTTGACAACGTGGGGGATTGCTACCATGAAAAATATCTTCTCCCTTTTCCGGAATTGGCGGAGGGTTGTGACTTCCGGGCCAGTTCCTACCTATGAAACACTAAGGCACACGTTTGAGCAACTCTGGGGTCAGAATAGAGAGGAACTGTGGACACATGGTGTGCTGCACTTGCTAATTACTCTGGGTACAGCAAGACACCAAATTAAATGGTTTTATTTGTCGCTACATGAGGTCTCTCTGACTCCCCTGATAAGGTTGCCTGAGAAATGGGACAGAAATTTGGGACGGGCTCTCACAGATTAAGAGTGGGGCAGGATCTTAGAATCCCCTAAGAATGTAGCGCAGAGCACGACATTGAAATACCTTCAATTCAACTATGTACGCATGACTTACTTGACACTCCATAGAATCTTTGTCACCTTTGAAGGAGAGCCGAGGCCCTGCCCAAGATGCAACTTAGAAGATGTAGATTTCCTGCATATGACTTGGGAGTGTAGTGTTACACAAGCATTTTGGCAGGAAGTCCTCTCCAAACTTAATACCACACTGAGGTGGGCGCTTGGCCACGTCGCAGATGTCTGCTTACTTGGACTCAACCCTAGATCCAAAAGACAAATGGTATATCCTGAGCTAAAAATTCAACAGTATCAGAGTCCAATTATTAAATTCCATGAGTCAGCGTATCTTCATTTAATCTTCATTTATTCTCCAGTTCTTAAGCAAATCCAGTCTTCACAAAGAGAACATACATTAGCTGCTGCCAATACGTGTTTCGCCTAGGTCTGGTGACCAAACGACTTCGGCAGGGCATATGTCTAAAGTAGATTATGATGTGGTAATAGAGGGCGTGCCTTCATCTGTCCTCAGCATCAACTCATATAATTAAGAGAGAGGTTCCACGTATTCAAGATATTGTCAGGGCTATCAATAGTATGCGTACATCGTAAGCCGATCCTAAAGGTTTGCAACAGAGTATTGCGCCCAAAGGTGGTCATAAATGAGAGTTCCGAACGACCTAATATTGGGTTGGGAGATGACTCGTGTTCTCCGGGTACAGAGAGCTATCACAAAACTTCAACCGCCCCCCTCCTTATACGATGAGACGGCTGCCTGAGGACCGGCTGTCAGAGGGCCCTAGGCTGAGACGAGGCTAGGCGTTAACAGAGCCCTGCACCACACTGGTGAAAAGTGTTGTCCTCTTCCTTTTCTTTACTACTTTTCTGCTCCCCCTGCCCGCATTGGTCCACTTATCCTCTTTGGCCATTCCCCGGGTGCCCAACAACATGCACAACATTTTGTTCGTGAAAGGAGATTCACCGAGCCTAGATAAACAATTTAATAACATGTTTTATTACCTTGTTTGACAGCAGATAGGATCCTAATGCGGCATAGGCACCACATACCCTAATATAGTTAACCTAAGTGGCAGACATGTCAAGATATCCATTGAGGCCATATAGAAAAGGGCGATGTTACCAGGAAAATATAATATTGTAATGGTTGAAATGTGTACCTTTAACTAGCACAAAATACGATGGTTATGCCTCATCTTGAAGACACACTTAGGACATGGAGTCTTTAGAAACTATACTAAACTCTGTAATACTCCACTTGGAAGAGACTGTAAAAGATTTATGTCGAAACATTAATGTGCTCTGCTAACTGGACAACGAAATGGCAATAAACTGTGTTTTTAAAAAAATTATTTAACAGCAAATTGGTCCCCCTTCATGAAAATTGGAAAACACTGTAACATATGTAACCTGGGCATTCAGAATTCTAATTATATTCTGTTTGTTTTCCCAGCTTTGTTATGGTATCCTCATTGATGGCTTCAACCAATATTTATACAGAACAACAAAAGCGTACCACCATCCCGCAAATTTCTACCCTATCCAAAAAATGAAATAGTGTGTACAAAACTATTTAACTTTTTTAAGGAGTACTTGAATATATTTTAGTCCTTAATACACTCTATTTAAGTAGGTCCTTCTCACAGAAGCACACACTTTATTTATCATAATGAATAAAGAGGAGGACTAGTGACACGAGTTACGAGAACATCATTTTACTTCCGTTATTTCATGGGATATAAGGCAATTTTCATGATTAGTCCTATTATCCCATGGGTTACATGCACTTCTCATGACCAAGCTCCTACGTTCTGGGCCTTTTGTAGATTTTATTAAGTCTAATGGAGGTTTATACTCTTGGGAATAAATCTTGCACTTAGCTATTGTTATTGCTTAGTTGTCTTCTGCACAAAATGTGGTTACATTTTCACCTTTTAACCATTGCTGTTTTGGGGAACTTACGTTTTAGATATAAATGAGTTTGATCTTCTCGTAATTTTTCTTTTTTTGGTCTATAACCCTCTGTTGCTACATGAAGCTCTTTATTTAAAATTGGATTAATTATGAAGTCGCTATTGTATGGAAATCTAACATTAGCAAATTGTATATGTACTTAATTCGATTAATTTGTTGCAGTAAAGGATTTAATTATGATATTGTAATTTGCTTATTCCGTTATAAAGGTGATTATCTTTATCAATATTCAGTTTACTCTGTGCCTTTGTTCTTCTCCGATTTGCCTTTGCAAATACTTCTTTGCTGCTTCTGGGAGAACCTACAATTGGTTATGAAGGATTTTGATATCTCCTTTGATAGATTAATTGGTATATAAATTGCTGCCGCTAATTTGCTAAACTGTTTTTTTATTATAAACTTTTAAATTCATTGAAGTGATTTTATTACAATTTCATAATAATAATTGTGTATGTATTTTATTTATTGTGGTAAAGAACTGAGTATGTACCTTAACATACTCACTGTGTAATAAGTGTGTATATATTTATGTGGACCTCATTGGAGATCCAAATCTTAATAAATATATTGAATTGAATTGGTTATCTCTCTTTCTTAAATGTCAATACCCCAGGACAAGTTAGCCATTAGGGGCCCTGATCACAAACTGCATTTTGTAGTATGTTTAGTAGTACTACAATCGTACTACTAAAGTCCCACACAATGTTATTCACAAACCTCCAAGTGTAATTCTCCACCTCATCTCTTTTATCTTTTTTATGGGGAGATCCTCACCTCTGTAAGTTTACTACTTAAAGTAGTAAATGTGAGAGGGACCAGAAATGGATTGAAAAAGGGGTATACTTTTTACTAAATGGAAGTGGCTAAGGGAGGGGTAATAAAGGGTAAATGGTGCATTGGGGAGGGGTTTAGGGAGGGACACCCACCCACCCACAAAAGCTAAGCCCTTTCTGCACTTCTAAAGTTACCCGAGCCAAAAAGGGACCCAAACAGTACAAGTTACTCCAGGGCAGAGCAGATGTAAGTCCAGCACCTAACATGGCCAACCACTGGTACTGTCACACCCTTCAATAGATTAAATAAATTGATTTGTGGTTTAAATAAATCATTTTAAATTAAATAAAATCCCTACTGGGATTTCATTCTCTACCTCCAATATTTTCTGTTGGTGCAGTACCAGTAAGAGTAAATTATATGTGTTAATTACTCACAAGTGTAAGTTATATGTAAGACAATTGTTTTAGACAAGTGCCTGATTTAATTTGTAATCTAAAATGCTTAAAGCATTTCATAATCTTCCAGAAACCTCTGAATTACATTACTGTTTCACTTTCATGAAATCAAGAATATTAATTTTAATAAAAACAGAGAAACACAAGGTATACAGCTCATTTTCTATTTCTTGTCTTTTCAGGGACTTTTGCACTCACTTCTTTGATATCTGCTGGTGCAGTTGAACGCCTGGTTCCTCTAATTAACAGCAGTTCAGCTGCTAACTGTTCTCCGGATTTCCTGGGCTTGTCTGATTTTGAGTTTCAAAGAATTGGAGTTGCTGCTGCTGTTACGTTTTTAGGAGGTGTTATTCAGGTAGGTATCGTCTACAGCAGACAAAACCAATGATTTATGAATTCTAATGAACATGTGACTTTATTATTTATTGGACTGGGGCAGATTTAATAAGTTTGAGCTCTACATAGTTCAACAACCAAAGTTTCTTCACTGCATTGTGCAAGGGATATGAAGCAGCCCAAAGCCGTATTTACAAAAACTGTCCTGCTGCTGCTCTCTTCCCTTATGCTAGAATTTGAATGGTTGGAGGAATAAAATCATTCCTCCTTTTATATGGTTCCTACATATTTAGTAGTGCTGTGTATTAGATCAGCAAACCTTCATGATATAGGGACTGAGTCTTATATCAACAGTAAATGTTTGTTCCGCTAGGTCACAGTACCGCATCTAAACTCCTAATCCTCCAGAGTTGCAGATGTTATTGGTAACCTTGAACATGACCACTCTTATTCACATGGAATTTGTTGAAATGGATCTAACCCTTTCATTTGTTCCTTTGCATGCCCAAAGTTTCACAAAGAGAAGAGACAATAATACATTTCAAATGTGTATTTTAAAAGATCTAATCCTTGTAAAAAAAAAGAACTATGGTTAATAAACGGATGAGACTTTATTATAAGCATTATTAAAATGGTGAAAAACACAAGCAATTCAACCATGTTCATTGCTCCTAATGTTACTCCTATTGATCACTAATAACCCTACACTAGTGAGATCATGGTGGCGTACTCTTCTTCCAGACCCTGTTGGAATGACCTAACCCTATACCTTCGTGTAATGTCTCAGGAAGCGGGCATCAGTGCTTTAACTAATGCACTCTGTCTCAGTGTGCAAGCCTGTGCATAGCTGCCTGCACAGCTATCTTCCTTCTTAGGATAAATGTCGGGGCCTGCGGTGGTGCATCTCAGTCTCAGCAGCTTCCATGATAACTGTGGTATGAAGTGACTTTTACTGAGTTCAAATCTGATTCTGTTAAGTTAATAAAACACCAGCCTTATCTCATTTTTCAGACGCAGAAAAACAGCTTTTACTTAGTCTATGCAAAAAAGAGGTGTATCCTACGAGCATGAAATTAAGCAAGGAAATCATGCTCTAGTTGACTGACTGACTGAGAGAGACTGACTGAGAGAGACTGACTGAGAGAGACTGACTGACTGAGACTGACTGACTGAGACTGACTGACTGAGACTGACTGACTAAGAGAGACTGACTGACTGAGAGAGACTGACTGACTGCGAGAGACTGACTGACTGACTGACTGACTGAGAGAGACTGACTGACTGACTGAGAGAGACTGACTGACTGAGAGAGACTGACTGACTGACTGACTGAGAGAGACTGACTGAGAGAGACTGACTGACTGACTGACTGAGAGAGACTGACTGACTGACTGACTGAGAGAGACTGACTGACTGAGACTGACTGACTAAGAGAGACTGACTGACTGAGAAAG